>NC_092463.1:1621056-3039806 GCF_047495875.1 Pithys albifrons albifrons | reverse complement strand
GCGACCCCGAGTCGGCGGTGCCGCCGCGGCAGCGCAGCCTCAGCGACGAGGCCACCGGCGGCGACTTCGACTCGGCCGAGTCCGGCGCGTCGCTGCGGTACTCGACGGGCACCGGCGGCGAGGGCAGCGAGGGCGAGGGCGCGGCGCTGGGCAGCAGCGACAGCGGCGGCAGCGGCTTCTCGCTGGCGGCCACCGCGCTGCCCGAGAGGCGGCGGCCGGGCGGCGGCCGGCCCCGCTATGAGGTGGTGCGGGAGCTCGGCGCCGAGGAGGTGCGCTGGTTCTACCGGGAGGACCGCAAGACCTGGAAGCCCTTCATCGGGTACGACTCGCTGCGGATCGAGCTGGCGTTCCGCGCCCTGGGCAGCGGCGGCGGCGGGGAGGCGGCGGCCGTGGAGCCGGTGTGCGTGCGGAGCGGGCTCTACGAGGTGGATGTGGCCAGCGCCGAGAGTTACCCCGTCTATTGGAACCGTGAGTCCCCAACGGGGATGCCGAGGGATCCCGGGGGGTGGCCGGGCTGTCCCTCGCTCTCTACGAGGTATGCAGGGGGTCACGGGTGGTGGCCGGGCTGTCCCTCGCTCCCTACGAGGGATGCTGGGGGTCACAGGAGGTGACTCGGCTGTGCCTTGCTCCCTGCGAGGGATGCTGGGCATCCCCCGTGCGCGCAGAGCCGGCACAGGGTGACCCTGCTGTGGGGACACCGCGTGGCTCCTCCTGCCCCTCCGGAGCAACCCCGTAGGGAAAGGGAGATCTGAGCGCTCCCTGTCAAACAGACCCGGCCTGTATGTTCCTGTGTGAGGGGTACAGGACAAAATCCTCCCCAAGGAGAGTGGATGCGACGTACCCACCGCACACGCCTGAGCGAGGAGGGACTGGGAATTCCCCTTCCAAGTCTCAGGGGTGTGATGGGGAGCGAAGGGAACGTGACTCGTTTATCCCAGTCACGTTCATCAGGGAAGCGACGTGGGCATCCCTGAGCATGTACAAGGAAAAGGGCACACTCTACCAGCCTTCCAGCCTTCCCTTCCCCCTGGAAGCTGAGATGTACTGGGTACCCTCCTGCCCCCAATCAAGGGTGTTCTGAGCACTTTAGTCACTTCTAGCTGCAAAGGGAACTGAGCATTTTTGCCTGTCTCACCTCCCTGTGCACTCACACCTGAGGGAGGTGATTTGGGGCATTCACACCTGGCATACAGAGACATGGAAAAGGGAGGTCTGGGTATCCTCTCATTTCTTGGCATGTGTGGAAGAAAATGGGAGGGAAGGTGGCTGAGAACCTTCTTCCCTTCCCTTTTCCTAAGCAAAGTGTGAGAGTGGATGTTCAGCTTCAGCACTCCCCCCCCTTTCCCTTTCTGCTCACTCTCCCTTCAGAAGGAGCAGGGTAGAAACATCAGGTGTTTGTCCCCTGCCTGCCCACCACACACACACTTCTGATCCTTCATCATTTGTGAGGAAGGATGGAAGAAAGGGCTGATACCTGGCTTCACCTCTGTGACCCTGGTCCTCTCCTCTAGGGAAATGCTACTGTGCTTTGTATTTCCTTTGCCATCACCTGTCAGCTGGCAGGGACTGTGAAATGGGATTTCTCCTCCTTTCTGTTGGAGGGGTTGCAACAGGCACCTCACACACACCTGGCCCTTAATTGTTACCCTTCCAATAGAGGGGAATTTGCTTCATGCCCTCAATTTCAAAATGAGGTGGGGATACACCCTCTCCCACCCTTCCCCTTCCATTCATGTGTCCTTTGCTGGAGGAGAGGGGCCCTGGGGCACAGAGATGAAAAAAGAGCAGACACTTCCAGCTCTCTGCCCCTTCCTTCGGTGGAATGTTTCCCAGGATCTCACTGGACAAGTGAGCACCTGCTTTCCTGGAGCTGACAAGCTGTGCCACTGCTCACCCTCTGTCCATGAGGACTTGATTTCCAACTGCCTTCCTTCAAGGACAAGGGGTATGTTATGGAGTAGAGTGAACTGCAGAGTAACTGAGCATGTCCTGCAGTGGGCTTGGGAGAGGGACAAGCAGGTTTCCCTGGTCTCCTCTGCCTATTTTTGAGACTCAGGTGGGAGTCACAGAGGAACAGCAGAAATGTTTCAGAGGTGAAAACCAGGGCTTTTGGTTCATTTCCTTCTTATTTATCAGTGGCTTTACAGGAAGGAGAGCCATAAATGACAATACTGGGTGATACATCTCATTTGTGTGGCCATTTGTCTTTCACATCCCTGCCCCTGCAGACACTGAGCCTGAAGAGTGAGCAGAAGTCTCAGTCCACACATCTTTTGAGTTAGAGGAACCTGGGCACTTTTTGTTCCACTTGAGCAGAAAATGGAGGTGGTTTTCCCCCTGTCACCACCATGAAGCCCCTGCTGTTGGCACTCCATACGTGGTTACTGGGAAGAGAAGATGCAGGTCATCCCAGGGATGAGGAAACTGCTGCCATCCTTGTAGCTGTGCCATGGGGAGAGAGGGGAAGGCATGAGCAGAGCTGTCAGGTGAGGCAGGATTGCTCCTGGTAATGGGAGCAAGAGACTGCACTCGTCAGCAGCTTAAGGGTTTAATTTCTTGACACTGTGCCTTGTCCATTTTGGAAGCTGATTCAGTCTCATTAAGCTTGAGGAGCAGATGTTTCAAATGACAGCATAGGCTGTGCAGAGATGATTTCTGGTGCTTGGAAGGAGACATTCCCAGAGGTTAGTACAGAGGCAGGGGAGAAATAAACTCATGGTCCTGAGCGGACTAATGGCGGGGATGATTTCTAGTCCTCAGAAAGCTGATTAAGGGGAGTGCTCAAGTCTTTTCTTGTTAGCAGGTCCACTCCTTTATAAGTCTAAGATCATCTTTTGGTGTTTCAAGGGTCTTTCATTGACTTGTGGTTTAACTTCACTTTCACCTGCGCATTTCCTTGCCTCTGTTCCCTGTGTCCATGGGTGCTCTTCCCTCCCAGTTGCTGCATCCAGACCTGAGAGAACAGCAGGGGCAGGTCCCAGGGATTCAGCCTCATCTGTGTGTTTGAAGGCCTTGGTGCAGCCATTATTCCCAGATTATTCCCATTGGATAGCGTGTTGCTAATTCTGGACCCAAAGGGGAGCTGCCAGGCTGGTCTGCCTTGGTGTGGGAGGGAGCTGGTGGTGACAAACCAGCTCTTACACCAGCCCATGAGTAAGGCAGGAGAATCCTCCTCTCTGACCACACAGGCATGAAGTACAATGAGCACAACCGACTTAAAATGTGCTGAGGTGCAGGTTGAAGAGGACAGAAACTGCTGGCTGGTTTTGCTGATTCATGGTTCAGTTCAGAGCAAAAGTCAAAAGGTTTTATCTTTGCTATTTTGCTCTTTTTCCTGTATGTGCTGTGCTCCAGGGGAGGCTGCTGTCACAGAGCTACAACACTGAGCAGTTGGTTCCTCAGCTGACAGTTCTCAGCTCTTGGGACATCTTAATGCCAGGGAAATGTTGATTACAGCTGGGCATGTACTGAAATATTTTTTCCCTCCCCATCTTTAAAGCTCACCACAGGATTCATTGGTAACATCAGGAATATCAGCCTGAGGTATAATTTGAGCAGATTAATTACTGAGAATTTAATCCTTACCTTGTGACCTCTGGGAGTTATTTAATTAGTATTGTAGATGCAGCAAAAATGGTGCAAGAGAATGAAAATTATTAGTGCAGGTTTTCAGATGAATGAGTAACTTGGAGCTGGGCTGCTGCTTGTTTTCTGTGGAAATAATGAGTGACATTTTATACAGAGGTCTTCTGTTTAAATCTTAAATTATCCAGCCCTTTTCTGCCCTCCCAGTTCTAGAGGATTTCTTTATAACAATCTTTCTGTAGAGTTACTCAGTCCAGTTTTCAAAGTCCTGAGTCTGTTCAATCCATGGCCTGTGAGTTTCTGGGTGATTCTGCAGTTCCTTGCCTTGTGAGTTTGCTCCATGCAGTTGTTGTCCTGTCTGGTATTTGCCTTTTCCTTCCTTTTTTCCCAAGGTTATGTCGTCAAGTTGTCTGTATTTTGTTCTTGTGGTGTTTTCTAAAAAACACTCACTCTCCAGGTAGTTTTCTTCATCCCAGCGTGTTCCAGGGTCAGGTTGGAGGGGACTTGGAGCAACCTGGGCTTGTTGTGGAAGGTGTCCCTGCCCATGGCAGGGGGTGGAACTGGGTGATCTTTAAGGTCCTTTCCAACCCAAACCATCCTGTGTTTCCCTGATGCACCAGTTTGATTTCTGTGTGTTGGGAACACTCCTCACCTTGGCTGGTGTCTGTTGTGAGACAGTAGATTTTAAACTTGGACTTTTGTAAACCTGTAATGATATGTGGAGAGAAGGAACAACATCATTATGTGTTTCTAAGCCATTTGGGGAGCCTGAGGAGCTTTGTCTTTTAGGGAGGGATAAATAACTTTACTCTCAGACACAGGTGTGGAGGGCTTTGTTTGTTTGTTTGTTTTTAACCCAGATGGTTTTTGTACCTAACAGTTGCCAAAGCCTATTAAGTAAAATACCTCTGTTTGTATTTTAAAAGGAAATTTGTTCCCTGTGACTATCCTTGATGAAGATGTGCTGATATAACTGATAATTTACTGTCCCTAACCTGGATCACCTGTAAACACAGAGTGGACCACTGGGTTTTAATTTTAAGATCTGTCTGCTCAGGCTGGAATGGAGCAGCTTTAAAAATACATTTCAACCACCTTCAAGCTTGGACTGAAAGAAATATCCAAGCCCTGGTATTTTCTTTTATAAGCAGCCTGAGAGCTGCTGTGTAAACTGGGAGAGGGTGGCATTAGCACCTGGCAGAGTGAGATGGGTGCCAGGGCAGTGTCACCTGCCCTCTGAACTGGGAGTCAGGCGAGATTCCTGGGAAGCTTTGGAGCCCAGGAGTGGATGTTGCCACCAGATAGTTACCAAAGGCTCTTTTCTCAGTGGGTTTTGTTTTACCCACGTGCTTGTTTGATGCAGGAGGTGGATGTGAGCAGCAGGGTGGGAGCTCTTTTGTGCCTCAGTCACTGGGGGTTGTTGGGGCTGTGCTGTCAAGACTAAACAATTCATATTTCAGAGTTTCTCTGTGTTGTGCAGGAGCTTTGGGTGCTTCTGCCTTCCTGGCAGCATAAATTTGCATCTTGGCATTTTACAGCTTGACAACCCTAAACCAGACCTGAGGTCCTGCAAGGCCTGGCTGCTTTAATCAGTGTCCCATATTTCTTCTGAGGCTGCAGGTTCAGTCTATGGGTTTGTATCATAAACAGCAGCATGAGGCAGGATGGAAATCAGGATGTTTGAGACTTTCAGTTGTTTTAGTCTGGTCTTACCAGTGGTTTTGGTTGCTTTGCAGCACACTTAGAAGGTCATTTTGGGTGTGTGGGACAGTCTTGGAACCTGGTTATATAATTTTCTCTGTATAAAGGACATTTTGATTGAAGACTGAAGTCCAGAATACTATTTTATTGATTTTTTTATCTCCAGGTGTGTTACTCTTTTACAAATAAAACACTGGTGGTTTCCTTGATAAAAGTGAAGTGTTGCTTTTGCTACTCAAAATCTGTTTTACTTTTTTTCTTCTGTTCTCACTTTTAAAACTAAGCATCTTGTAGCTTAGTTTTGTCCAGCTCCTTCCTTAATGAAAGGCCTGGAAGTGTTGAAGTGTCCAAGGGGTTTGGAGCAACCTGGGTTAGTGGAAGGTGCCCCTGCCCATGGCAGGGGGGTGGAATGAGATGGTTTTTAAGGTCCCTTCCAGCTCAAATCAGTCTGAAATTCTGTGATCTCACACACAGGTGAAACAATTTTCAGAGTTGCAGAGTTTTCCATGCATTAAATTACATTTATTTGTATGTTCTGGTTTGGTCTGTGGTCTCTGGTACCTTCTCTCAGTAGAGAGAACTTGTGACATTTAGGCTGCTTTTAATGGAACAGGGGGAATGTCAGCACTTTGCTTGGATGTGTCTCAGGACAAGTTTCTTCCCTGCCCTCAGCTTTTGTGTCTGTGATTTCCAAGCACTGTTTAAGCAAAATGAATCTCTTGTCTTACTGTTTTAAACAGTACCAGAATCCCTGCCCAGGGGATGGTGTCAGCTCCAGCAGAGTAGCTGGGGATGGATGTGGCTTAGAAAGAGAGTTGTGTTTGCCCTTTGATGTGGTCCAGCACTTTTCCTGGCTGGATGTGACCAACAGGGACACAGGCAGGGATGTTGGGAATACTTGAGTTACAAGCTGTGGGTGAAAGGGTGTCAGAAAATGTGGGATGAGAAGAATCAGGAGTTCTGTTCTGACTTAATTCAGGCCTGAATACTGATAGGACAGTGGTGATATCAAAGAAATAGGATGGGATTTAATCTGGGGGTGACAGAGTTGGATTAAAGACAGATGAGAGGTGATTTTTTTAATGTGTCTGTGATACTTTTTAGGGAAAAACTACTGAAAGCAAAGAGAAACTTTGTCCAGAGCTCTCAGAGGGGCACAACAGGGACCTGTAAGAGCTGACACTGTGCCAGTTACTAAGCACAAGGCCCAGATGGAGGAAAAATCTGCAAAAGACCAAGAAGTGAAAGTAAGAAGCACGAGCAGTTCTCAGAGTCCTGTCTGTAAGGGTGAAAAAAGCAAAGCTGAAGTCGTGGTTTGAGTGCTGGGCAGGGAAAAGGTCACTGGTGTGATGTGATCTGTTTGAGGGGGTTGCAAAGAGCTGCAGCCACTCTGGAGTGGAGCTGGAGAGGAGGAACTCCAGAGACAGCAAGTGATTAGTGAGCACTGGGATGAAGGAAACACAGGATGCAGTGGCATCCCAGGCAGGGCTACTGGAGGTGAAGGAAACTACAGTTGTAGTATAGAATTGTCAAATTGTATAGAGGAGCATAAACCCTACAAAGATCCTAATTATCCTGAAATTCAGGGCAACTGGGTAGAGAGGAATATATCCCTCTAAAGCTGGACTGTTGTTTAAATAAAACCCTTAATAAATTTTGCAGAATCTGCATCTGAGTTGGGAAGGGACTTTGGCAAGGGATGGAGGGACAGGACACAGGGAATGGCTTCAAACTGACACAGGACAGGGTTTGATGGGATATTGGGAAGGAATTCCTGGCTGGGAGGGTGGGCAGGCCCTGGCACAGGTTGGGCAGAGAAGCTGTGGCTGCCCCATCCCTGCGAGTGTCCCAGGCCAGGTTGGACAGGGCTTGGAGCAACCTGGGCTGATGGAAGGTGTCCCTGCCCATGGCAAGAGGTCCCCAGATGGTCTTTAAGGTCCCTTCCAAACAAAACCATTCTGGGATTCTGTGGAAATCGTGGTGATTTTCGGGGGGGGGCGGGGGGGGATAAAAATGAAGGAAAAAGTTAAACATGGGGCTGAAAGAGTAGGGAAATTTGGAGTTGCAGTGTGGTAGACAGAAGAAGGAAGTGGGATTAGGAGGGGAGCACAGAAAAAAAAAATCATAGAATCAGTTGGGTTGGAAGAGACCCCCGAGATCATCAAGTCCAACCCTTGGGCCAACTCCAGTCCCTTTACCAGATCATGGCACTCAGTGCCACGGCCAAGCTCAGGTTAAAAACCTCCAGGTGTGGGGAATCCACCCCCTCTCTGGGCAGCCCATTCCAATGCCTGAGCACTCTCTCTGCAAACAATTTTTTCCTGCTCTCCAACTTCAATTTCCCCTGGCAGAGCTTGAGCCCATCATGCCCCCTTGTCCTATTGCTGAGTGCCTGGGAGAAGAGACCAACCCCCACCTGGCCAGAACTTCCCTTCAGGCAGTTCCAGACAGTGCTGAGGTCACCTCTGAGCCTCCTCTTCTCCAGGCTAAACACCCCCAGCTCCCTCAGCCTCTCCCCACAGCACTTGTGCTCCAGTCCCTTCTCCAGCCTCGTTGCTCTTCTCTGGCCCCGCTCCAGCCCCTCAATCTCTTGCCTCAACTGAGGGGCCCAGAACTGAACACAACACTCAAGGTGTGGCCTCCCCAAGGCAGAGTCCAGGGGAAGGGTCACTGCTCTGGGCCTGCTGGCCATGCTAGTTTGGATCCAGGCCAGGATCCCCTTGGCCTTCTTGGCCACCTGGGCACACTGGTGGCTCCTGTTGAGCTTCCTGTCCCTCAGTCCCCCCAGGTCCCTCTGCCTGGCTGCTCTCCAGCCACTCTGTGCCCAGCCTGGAGCGCTGCAGGGGGTTGGGGTGGCCAAAGGGCAGGACCTGCACTTGGCCTTGTTGAACTTCATCCCATTGGAATCAGCCCATCTCTCAAGTCTCTCCAGACCCCTCTGCAGAGCCCTCCTGCCTTCCAGCAGGTCAACACTCCCTCCCAGCTTGGTGTCATCAGCAAATTTGCTCCTGATGGACTCAATGCCCTCATCTAAATCATCACTAAAGATGTTAAACAGGACTGGACCCAACACAGACCCCTGGGGACAGCACTGGTGACCAGCCCCCAGCTGTGTATTCCTTCTCAATCCCTGCAGAAGAGAAGGAAGGAGTTGACATCAAAGGTTACTGTGTCCTTAAACTGCTTCATGTTGTTCATTAGTGGCAGGTCTGTGGTGTGCACTCTTGAGTTTTTTAAATATATTCCTGTTATAAGAACCTTTTGCTCCAACTGCTTAGTTGTGATTGTTGGTGCTGGTGGAAACAAAGCCCAGTTGAGGAGCACAAGGGCTGAGAGGGGGGATTGTGCCAAAGCCCCGTGACTGTCCATGGGCTTGGAGCACATTCTTACCTTTGAGGAGGTGCTCACATGTTTGTCACGTGGCACAGCTGGTCTTTTGTGGGTTTAGCTTGTTCTTTTGTGGGTTTAGCTTTCACCTAATGCACTCTCAAAAATTCCAGGTCTCCCTGGGTGGGCAAAGAGCTGATAAGGGACAAACTCCTCCAGCTCAGTGGCTTCAGCAGCAAAGGCTGCTGGTGGAAGTGCTTCCCCCCAGAGCATAACTATTGAAATTTGGTGGATTATTTTAACTGGTAAGAATTAAAACTGCGATGCCATTTCGTGTTTCAACAGTCCAAAGGGGTTTTTTATGAGTGTTTGCTGCTCATTCTTAACACAACAAGGTGAGCTTTAGGATTTTGACTTGGACAATCAGGATCAGGTCTGTGTTGAGCAATTGTGGATATGTTAATTAAATTGCTCTGTTAAATAGAAAAGTCCTTCTTGGAAAACATGTACTGTATAGCCCCTGTGCTGTGGAGCCAGGCTGGGAGAGCTGGGGGGGTCACCTGGAGAAGAGAAGGCTCCAGGGATCACCTGAGAGCCCCTTCCAGTGCCTAAAGGGGCTCCAGGAGAGCTGGAAAGGGACTGGGGACAAGGGATGAAGGGACAGGACACAGGGAATGGCTTCCCACTGCCAGAGGGCAGGGAGAGGTGGGATATTGGGAAGGAATTGTTGGCTGGGAGGGTGGGCAGGTCCTGGCAGAGGTTGGGCAGAGAAGCTGTGGCTGCCCCATCCTTGGGAGTGTCCCAGGCCAGGCTGGATAGGGCTTGGAGCAACCTGGGATAGTGGAAGGTGTCCCTGCCTATGGCAGGGGTGGCACTGGATGATCTTGAATTTCCTTTCCAACCCAAACCATTCTGGGATTCTGTATTTTGGGATGTTTAGTAGCAATTGAGATGAGAGATTACTTTGAGGACACTTCTCTTTTTGTGGAGTTACTTCTGTGCCAGACATTTGAACCAGTCCCAAAGGTCAGCCTTTTGTTCCTGTTTTGGATTGCTCAATTCATCACATAAACCCATTAAAACAGTTCAGGGACAAGCAGTGACAGGTTGTTTGTTACTTGAATGCTTCAGGCATTGGTAAATCAGAGGTAATTCTGTGTTTGTAGCAGAGCAAGGTGTGTGTTCCTGCCTTTGGATCCAGCTTTGAAGCCAACACGGAGCTTCTGTGGATCAGAGTCTGGAAAAGAAATCCCACCTGTGCCAATTGGATTGATCTGAATGTGTTCAGTTCTCCATGAAACTCAAGAGCAACTTCCACCTGTAATTTTGAAATTGCTTCAATGAAGCAAGTGGGAATTACTTGATGAAACAGCAAAGTAATGGTCTTTACTGTTCAGTGAAATAAATCTCTTTTCAGCTCAGCCACTGCCTCAAAGTCTGGTTCTAAGTTCATGTTTCTCTAAGATTTTCTGAGGCTGGGATTTCACCCTTGAACTCCTCCTCGGGACTTGTTGCTTTTGAAAGAGCAGGAAGGGTCACATGTGTTGTGGTTAAACAAAGGGAGGTCACCAGGCTGTGATTAAGTGAGCAGTTCCATTTATTTAAATGTCAGTCACCTGCTCTGTTGTGAAATAACGTCAGGGAACAGCTAGAAAGATGTAGAATGTTATGGTATTTAAAAAAAAAAAGCAAACATGAAATAATGCTAGTTTAGTTTGGGGCTATTTTATTACATCTTTGTTCACTCAGTGAACTGTCAGTAAAATACAGGGACCTTCCATGTCACAGTGTCTGCAACTGTTGTCATCATAAAGCTCCCTGTCCTCAGCACGTTTCCCTCTCCCTCTTTGCCCCCCTTCTCCCTCCCTCCCTCTTTGCCCCCCTTCTCCCTCCCTCCCTCCCTCTTTGCCCCCCTTCTCCCTCCCTCCCTCCCTCTTTGCCCCCCTTCTCCCTCCCTCCCTCCCTCCCTCCCTCCCTCCCTCTTTGCCCCCCTTCTCCCTCCCTCCCTCCCTCCCTCCCTCCCTCCCTCCCTCCCTCCCTCCCTCCCTCCCTCCCTCTTTGCCCCCCTTCTCCCTCCCTCCCTCCCTCCCTCCCTCCCTCTTTGCCCCCCTTCTCCCTCCCTCCCTCCCTCCCTCCCTCTTTGCCCCCCTTCTCCCTCCCTCCCTCCCTCTTTGCCCCCCTTCTCCCTCCCTCCCTCCCTCCCTCTTTGCCCCCCTTCTCCCTCCCTCCCTCCCTCCCTCTTTGCCCCCCTTCTCCCTCCCTCCCTCCCTCCCTCTTTGCCCCCCTTCTCCCTCCCTCCCTCCCTCCCTCTTTGCCCCCCTTCTCCCTCCCTCCCTCCCTCCCTCTTTGCCCCCCTTCTCCCTCCCTCCCTCCCTCCCTCTTTGCCCCCCTTCTCCCTCCCTCCCTCCCTCCCTCTTTGCCCCCCTTCTCCCTCCCTCCCTCCCTCCCTCTTTGCCCCCCTTCTCCCTCCCTCCCTCCCTCCCTCTTTGCCCCCCTTCTCCCTCCCTCCCTCCCTCTTTGCCCCCCTTCCCTTATAATAAACCGTTGGGAAAAACATAAGGAGGAAATAACCAAAAAGACCATTTTTTCCCCCAGGATTTGGATCACCTGGTAAATGTGTTGGCACGTCATTATTTAACTGAACTTTCAGTTCAAGATGTCACACTTGTACCCTGAGATTTTGTGTTTCTTGTCCAACCTCTTGGCTTTGGGCTTTGGGAGGTGTCAATTTGAGCAAAATATGACTTTGATTTCAATTTTGCAGCCTTGGAATATTCTATTAACCTTTTAGATCTCATTGGTGGGCAAATTGTTATAGGTGTCTTGAGACCGAGGGGTCCAGAGTGCCAGGAATGCCTTAACTCAGCAGGACTTGAGTTACTCTCTGTGTCTCTTCTTAGTTTTGTACAAGTTTTCTTAGTTTTGTAAAAGTTTTCTTAGTTTTATAAAAGTTTCCTGGATCAAGTCAGATGCAAAAGGAGCTGTACAGTATTTAAATTTCAGAATACCCCATTTCATAGAATCATAGAATGGATTGGTTTGGAAAAGACCTCCGAGATCATCAAGTCCAACCCTTGGGCCAACTTCAGTCCCTTTACCAGATCATGGCACTCAGTGCCACGGCCAATCTCACCTTAAAAACCTCCAGGGGCAGAGAACCCACCCCGTCTCTGGGCAGCCCATTCCAATGCCTGAGCACTCTCCCTGCAAAGAATTTTTTTCTGCTCTCCAACTTCAATTTCCCCTGGCAGAGCTTGAGCCCATCGTGCCCCCTTGTCCTATTGCTGAGTGCCTGGGAGAAGAGACCAACCCCCACCTGGCCAGAACTTCCCTTCAGGCAGTTCCAGACAGTGCTGAGGTCACCTCTGAGCCTCCTCTTCTCCAGGCTAAACAGTCCCAGCTCCCTCAGCCTCTCCCCACAGCACTTGTGCTCCAGTCCCTTCTCCAGCCTCGTTGCTCTTCTCTGGCCCCGCTCCAGCCCCTCAATCTCTTTCCTCAACTGAGGGGCCCAGAACTGAACACAACACTCAAGGTGTGGCCTCCCCAAGGCAGAGTCCAGGGGAAGGGTCACTGCCCTGGGCCTGCTGGCCACGCTAGTTTGGATCCAGACCAGGATCCCCTTGGCCTTCTTGGCCACCTGGGCACACTGTTGGCTCCTGTTGAGCTTCCTGTCCCTCAGTCCCCCCAGGTCCCTCTGCCTGGCTGCTCTCCAGCCACTCTGTGCCCAGCCTGGAGCGCTGCAGGGGGTTGGGGTGGCCAAAGGGCAGGACCTGCACTTGGCCTTGTTGAACTCCATCCCATTGCAATCAGCCCATCTCTCCAGTCTCTCCAGATCCCTCTGCAGAGCCCTCCTGCCTTCCAGCAGGTCGACACTCCCTCCCAACTTGGTGTCATCAGCAAATTTGCTGCTGATGGACTCAATCCCCTCATCTAAATCATCAATAAAGATGTTAAACAGGACTGGACCCAACACAGACCCCTGGGGACACCACTGGTGATCAGCTGAATGCAGCTCTGTTCAAGCAATGTACTGGCAGGAAGTGTTTGGCAGAATTGATCTGGTAGTGGAAGAAAGAAAATGAAAGCAAATTCTGCTCTTTGTTTTGGTGGATCAGTCAGGTTTTTAATCCTAAATTATATTAAATATGATCCCAGTTTAAAGATCTTCACACAAAAGGGGCAACTGGGCTATACACTTACACCACACACAAGAGCAGGGATTTATATGTTGAATTATTTTAAAAGAATTTTTATTATTCAGGAGATTTAGATGATTATTATTCCCCAAATCACTCGTGTTCCTATCACACCATTAATTCCAGCACTTGTATCCTTTTATTCTTCGGATTTTCAAGGAGAAAAAAAGCCCTGTTTGTGTAAAAACAAATAAATCCTTTGTTGCAGAGTAGATCCCTTAAACTAATTTCCTGTAAAAGTGGTAAAATATGTGTGACTAATTAAAATAAAGTGCTTTTCAGCTGCTTTTAATCCTCACCATTCAAATTTATTTAGAAATACTTGTATAAATAAACCATGTAAGTGCCTAAGCAGTCAAATATGTTGGTATCTCCCAGGCTGAAGCTCTGCCAGCTGCAGATTCTGTGGTGTAAGACTTCAGGCAGTGAAGAAATCAAGACAATTCCTTTCCTAGGGGTCGAGATTGCCTGGATAAGGAAAAACAGCACATCCTATAATAGATTTGGAATTCTGTATTGGCAAAAAACCAAATTAAGTTGCAACCTGATGTAATGCCCGGTGTGTTTAATTCTTCCTTTAAACAAAAATATCTGAAAGAATGGAGTTAAAGCTTTTCTGAAAGCATCTCAAGACATGAATGAATTTATTGAAGGTGGGTGAGTGAAATTGGGGGCTAAAATGGCAAGTTTGGTTCATCCCTTCTTGATACTAATAACTGGAATAACTTCCATTGAGTTCTCTGGATGAACCACGGGGGAATCTCTCAGGAGCAGCACCTGGGCAGGGTTAAACAGAGGAGTTGTGGTTGGGAAGGCCTTTCCTCTTTCCCACAGGCAACAGAATTTATGGAAAAATCTCCTCTTGTGTTGCAGTTGCCTCATTTTCCCCACCCAATCCAGAATATTCCATGTCCATCCCTGTCTTCAGGACTGAAATGCCACTTCCTTTGGGCACTGCTGACCTTCAGCATCAGTGGGTTGTTGGGTGGTTTGGCTTGGGAGGGACCTTAAAGTTCATCTCATCCCACCCCCTGCCATGGGCAGGGACACCTTCCACCAGCCCAGGTTGCTCCAAGCCCTGTCCAGCCTGGCCTTGGACACTCCCAGGGATGGGGCAGCCACAGCTGCTCTGCCCAACCTGTGCCAGGGCCTGCCCACCTTCCCAGCCAACAATTCCTTCCCAATATCCCACCTCTCCCTGCCCTCTCAGTGGGAAGCCATTGCCTGTGTCCTGTCCCTCCATCCCTTGTCCCCAGTCCCTCTCCAGCTCTCCTGGAGCCCCTTTAGGCACTGGAAGGGGCTCTCAGGTGATCCCTGGAGCCTTCTCTCCTCCAGGTGACCCCCTCCCCAGCTCTCCCAGCCTGGCTCTTTGTGGGCTCTGATCACAGATTTTTGTATCTCAGTTTTCTGAAAACCAAAGGGTGCTGTTGGTGGCAGGGAATGCCATTTTCTTGCTTCCAGGTGGTTCTCTCTTGAGCTTTCCCCCCAGCACAGTGTTCAGATCTGCCATCCAGCTCATGATGTGAAATAAAAGCAGTTGGATCTCAGGGTGCTTTGGCTGCACTGAGAGTTTGCAACAGTTTAAAGGAAAAAAAAAAGGAAAGCAACTCTTTGGTCCTCCTAAAATCCCCTGGAGCTGGAACACAGAACTGCCTCACTCAGATTCTAAACCAAAGCTCCACAGTAACCTGTCTTTGGATCTCAAAGTGATTTATATTTCCATAGGAACATCCTTTCCAGACTTAGAGCCAAATATATTAATTTATTCCTAAACTGACCTGTTGTACAAAGGTTTTATGTTAAATTTTTTTCTTGTTTCAGTTTTTCCTGGCTGAACTTTTCTGGGAAAGGCTCTGCCCATGTTATGTTTGAGAGCTATAGACTCTTCTTGTAAAGAGCCACTCTGGGGAAGTTTCTCTCAGGCAAAAAGAGCCTGGAAATGTTTTTTTTTTAATTCTTTATGCTTAGAATTTTTACAAATCTGGAGGTGGAAATTCCCATGTGAAAAACTGAAAAATAGATGTATTCCTTTTGTTTGGAGTACAAACTAATATTCATCTGATTATTATTTGAAAATATATGTCTTTCTATGAATTCAATGAATGGAGCCTCCCCAGGCTGCTTAGTGAAGAATGAAGGAATTGCTCACAGATTTTCCCACTGAGGATTAACATCTGACGTAGCTGTGTCATTGCCTCAGCCACAATGGGATCCTTTCTCTCTGCTCACATTTTATTTCTTCCTCCAGACAGAGCTTTGTTTGTAAGGGCAGCCTGGCTGGATCTGTGTGTGTAAAAATGCAGATCTCTGGCAGGTGTAAAATATCCAGGAATGCAGCAAAGGTTGAGGAAAGAGGCTGCTGTAAATGCTGACAACTCGCCCTGCTGGGGGTGACTTTGATCACATGAAAACTAAATATTCCCCTCTCACACTTCATTGGTGGGATGTAGACTCCAAAGTTAGTCTGAATTTTCATGGAATACTGGATTTTCTGTGCCATTTGCAGTGACTGCAAACTGCAGTTTAAAGCCACTCCAGAGGTTTTGTTTGGGATTCATTTCTACTAAATGACTGTGCCATTAGAACATTCCAACCTCTTTGTCCATCAGCATGCAGAACATTTGGAATTCAGCTCATACCCATTGGCTCCTACCTGGAATAGCTATTTTAGGAGGGCAAACAGGAGCTGAGTGGCAGAACTGGGTCTTGCTCTCCTGTCTGTGTTCTGGTCAGGCCACGAGCCCAAGTTGTGACTGTTCTATTTAGGCAGAGCTTGAGTGGGACTTTGGGGCACTTGAGAGGGGGGAACCAGCACATGTAATGCCTGAGAAGGAAACTGGGATCTGTGGGAAGCTGGGATGGGAGCCTGGTAATGCTCAGAGCTGCTGGTTTGGGAATTTCCTCTGTGCTGTGCCACACCTTGAGTGTTGTGTTCAGTTCTGGGCCCCTCAGTTGAGGCAAGAGATTGAGGGGCTGGAGCGGGGCCAGAGAAGAGCAACGAGGCTGGAGAAGGGACTGGAGCACAAGTGCTGTGGGGAGAGGCTGAGGGAGCTGGGGGTGTTCAGCCTGGAGAAGAGGAGGCTCAGAGGTGACCTCAGCACTGTCTGGAACTGCCTGAAGGGAAGTTCTGGCCAGGTGGGGGTTGGTCTCTTCTCCCAGGCACTCAGCAATAGGACAAGGGGGCACGATGGGCTCAAGCTCTGCCAGGGGAAATTGAAGTTGGAGAGCAGGAAAAAATTCTTTGCAGAGAGAGTGCTCAGGCATTGGAATGGGCTGCCCAGAGAGGCGGTGGATTCCCCATCCCTGGAGGTTTTTAACCTGAGCTTGGCCGTGGCACTGAGTGCCATGATCTGGTAAAGGGACTGGAGTTGGACCGAGGGTTGAACTTGATGATCTTGGAGGTCTTTTCCAACCCAATCCATTCTGTGATTCTATGTGTGCACAGAGGGGCTGTTGGGCAGCATTCCCAGCACTGGGGTAACTGGGAGAGCTCCTGTGCCAGCACCAAGGGAAGGAAATTCAGTGGTAATTGAGCTCCTTGCTCTACATCTGCTTCCCTCCCTGCCATGAGCTTTCCTGCTGTTCACCTTTCCTTGCTGTAGGATCATCTCAAGGATGTCATCACCCACTCATGTCCCCTCCTTCTGTTACAAAGGTGGGGTGCTCAGAGCTCATTCTGGTGCTGTGGAAACAGTGTTTGCCTGTAAATCCATTCCAGAAAAAGCTTCAAAATCGGATTTGGAACATTTTGAGTGTTGCTTGCCCTGCGGGGAGATGATTGCAAGGTGATTTTCCTTTTTTTCTTTCATAGCTGGTGCATTCAGTGATGGAACATTCAGAGTGGCCCAGAGGTTCCAAGGACATTGTGGAGCTGTTTGCAATTAGTTTTGCAGTTGGTGTGAAAATTAGTTTTAGTGTGTACAGGCACAAGGGACAGCAATGCCATGTCTGTGGTGAGGGCACTGCAGAGGCATCAGAATTGCCCTTGTGCTCAGAGGGATGTGCCCAACCCCAGCGTGGCACCCTCAGATGTTTTTGTGACCTGAGCACTCACCAGGCTGCACCCCATTGCCTTGGCTGGGTCACCTCACCCAGCTGTGTCTGTTCTGCTCTGCTGGGAGATCAGAGAGATCCTTTCCATGCTCAGCAACTCTGAAATCCATTGTTTCATGTTTGTTTTTTACCTCATTTTCATTTGCTGTTTCTTTTCATCAGTTGCCAAGTTGTCACTTTTTTTTTCCTGTTCCAGGTAGGAACAGCTTTTTGAGTAGTAAAACCTATTTTTTTCCCCATCTCCTTTTTTTAAGCCTCTTTTTGTGGTTGAGTTCTTATAGAGTTTGTAGGGCTGAACTTTAGGGGTTTATATGCACACACAGAAGATGTTTGCATTTGGCTGAGTCTGTATATACATATATAGATATTTACACACACACCTCCCCTGTGCACTGGAGGTCACTGGTCAGATGGCTCTCAGGAGATCTGTATCTGTGCTGATCCCATGAACCTGGAGTTTCATGGGATAAACTGGAGTTTAGAGACTTGTGGAACTCACACACAATATTTCTCCTTTATTTTCCAGATGTAGGAGGAGAAATTCTAAGCTGAGATACAATAGATATCATTGTCCCATCTTGCTTGCAAGGATGGATGTCAGAGGGGAATTCTTGCTCCCTGTCATTATGTGGACACCAAGCACAATTTGATGTAGAATAAGCACCAAGATATATTTTTCTTAGACTTCTTTTGCACTCCCTTTCCTCACTTGGAGAAGTGAAAGTGAAACAAGATCGACAGTGACCAAAGCCAGCCCTCAGCAAAAGACTGATTTTAATAAAAAACCTCTTTCATCTTTAATATTACCATTTATGCTACTTGATGTGTCATTTGGGTCCTTGGATGTGCAGATCCCAAAGGAAATGGGGCTCTGTGCAGTCAGGGTAAGCATGAGTGGGTTTGTGTCTCCTCCTTGTTCTGCATCATCTTGAGAACTTTGAAACTAATGGGTGTTATCAGTCAAATTGTGTAGAGGAGCATAAACCCCACAAAGATCCTAATTATTCTAAAATTGAGGGCAACTGGATAGAGAGGAATTTATCCCTCTAAAGCTGGACTGTTGTTTCAATTAAACCCTTAATAAATTTTGCAGAACCTGCATCTGAGTTGGGAAGGGACTTTGGACAAAGGATGGAGGGACAGGACAAGGGGGGAAAGCTTCAAACTGACACAGGGCAGGGTTAGATGGGATTCTGGGAAGGAATTGGTGGCTGGGAGGGTGGGCAGGCCCTGGCACAGGTTGGGCAGAGAAGCTGTGGCTGCCCCATCCCTGAGAGTGTCCAAGGCCAGGTTGGACAAGGCTTGGAGCAACTTGGGATAGTGGAAGGTGTCCCTGCCCATGGCAGGGGAGCAGAACAGGATGGTCTTTATGGTCCCTCCCAACCCAAACCATTCTGGGATTCTGTTTTCCTGTCCATCTCTCACATCTTCACACACAGGTGAAAAATTAGGCCTCATTAGCTCAGGTTTGCAGATCAACACCACATTCACTGCTCCTTTCAGCCCCTTGGGATGAGCTGATGGCATTTCTCGAGCCATTTGTTACAGATTCCAGCAACAGGAGTGCAACTTTTTTCATCAAAACCCCCCTCAGAATTCCCTCCCTCCTTCTGTAAGTTCATGATTTGTTGCATTAAAAAAAAATCTATTTTTTTTTTATTTTAGAAACAGAAAAGATCCCAGTCATGCGTGGCCAGTGGTTCATTGATGGGACGTGGCAGCCTCTGGAGGAGGAGGAAAGTAACTTAATAGAGCAGGAGCATCTCAACCGCTTCAAGGGCCAACAGCTGCAGGAGAGCTTTGACATGGAAGTGTCAAAACCTGTTGATGGCAAGGAGGGTAAGATTGTTTAGATCACTGTCTTTATAATTTGTTTTATGGACACTTGAAGTCTTGTTTTCTAAAGTAACAATGTGATCTGTTTTGGTTTTCCATCCTTTATAGTGGGGAATATCAGTTTGCTCTCCCATTTTTTAGTGCATCTGGAGGTAGAATTTCCTGCTGCAGCACATTTGAGGAATGCTGGAAAAATTAGTCATGGATAAAAATCTTGTTCCCATTTTCCTTTATGTCTTTGAATTGTGTTTGAAGTCTCACTTCAAACTGAGTTCTCTTAATGGGACAAGAAGAGTCAGTGTCCAAGTGCCAACTGGCTAATAGGTCTGTGTGCAGCATCCCTAATTTGGCCCTAAAGGGAGTAGTATCAATTTTACAGATCACATTTAATTTTTTTCCCTATTCACTCTGAATTTATTTGAGTAATTTTCAGCTGCAGTAAATCTTGAGCATTCATTCTGGTATGGTAGTCCTGATATTTTAATGACCAGGCTGAGGACATTCAGTTGGTGTTGCTGGGAATCTCAGTCCAATGCATGGAACATTTTTAGGAACAGATTTCTGAAATTACTGATTTATTATTTGGTGTAGAAAGTTGAATGGGTTGCTCAGAGTAAGTACTTCAGGCTCTCACACCTCTGTTTGTTGGTTGTGACTCGATGAACAATCCACAAACCACGAGCTGCAAATACAGAGGCCCCACAATATATTTTAGAAGGAATTTTGTTGTGTTCCTCTTTATAAAGCAGCTTTATTTTTACACTCCAGCTTTGCACAAAGCAGTTACACAGTGCAGGAATGGCTCTTTGGGCCACATGACCACACAAGGAATAGCCTGTGAATAAATTGGAAGCAAGGCAATATTCAGGGTACTTCTGTAATTACTGGAAGGAAAACCAGAGTATTATTTGTTGACTTTGGGAGCTTTATCAACATTTCACAGAGTAGTTAAGTTTGTAACTCCCCTCAAAGATAATGAGGACTTTATGAATGTTAAGTCTGTAACAACCTCAAAGCTAGTGAGGACTTTATGAATGTTTTTTTCCCCTATTTATGCTACTTTAAAAGATCTTTTCCTGTGGTCCAGCCTTTAGGACAGTCCTCTGCCTCAAAAGCTCTGCCAGAAAGGTGCATAAAGTAGTGTGAACCCCAAGCCACAGCCCTGTGCCAGTGCAACCACCCTCCTGGGAGGCACTTCTATGGTATTTCTGTGTGTTTGGACTGATTTAGTGTTCCAGTGTCCTGGCACAAAGCTCAGGGTTGTTAGTGGGAGATCTTTGTGGTTCCTGAGTGCCCCCAGCCTTTGGTAGCTTAGTTTGTGGTGGAAGGGTGGCTTCAGTCCAGTCCTGTTTAACATCTTTATTGATGATTTAGATGAGGGGATTGAGTCCATCAGCAGCAAATTTGCTGATGACACCAAGTTGGGAGGGAGTGTCGACCTGCTGGAAGGCAGGAGGGCTCTGCAGAGGGGTCTGGAGAGACTTGAGAGATGGGCTGATTACAATGGGATGAAGTTCAACAAGGCCAAGGGCAGATCCTGCCCTTTGGCCACCCCAACCCCCTGCAGTGCTCCAGGCTGGGCACAGAGTGGCTGGAGAGCAGCCAGGCAGAGGGACCTGGGGGGACTGGGGGACAGGAAGCTCAACAGGAGCCAACAGTGTGCCCAGGTGGCCAAGAAGGCCAATGGGATCCTGGCCTGGATCAAAACTAGCGTGGCCAGCAGGCCCAGGGCAGTGACCCTTCCCCTGGACTCTGCCTTGGGGAGGCCACACCTTGAGTGTTGTGTTCAGTTCTGGGCCCCTCAGTTGAGGCAAGAGATTGAGGGGCTGGAGCGGGGCCAGAGAAGAGCAACGAGGCTGGAGAAGGGACTGGAGCACAAGTGCTGTGGGGAGAGGCTGAGGGAGCTGGGGGTGTTTAGCCTGAAGAAGAGGAGGCTCAGAAGTGACCTCAGCACTGTCTGGAACTCCCTGAAGGGAAGTTCTGGCCAGGTGGGGGTTGGTCTCTTCTCCCAGGCACTCAGCAATAGGACAAGGGGGCACGATGGGCTCAAGCTCTGCCAGGGGAAATTGAAGTTGGAGATCAGGAAAAAATTGTTTGCAGAGAGAGTGCTCAGGCATTGGAATGGGCTGCCCAGAGAGGGGGTGGATTCCCCACCCCTGGAGGTTTTTAAGGTGAGCTTGGCCGTGGCACTGAGTGCCATGATCTGGTAAAGGAACTGGAGTTGGACCAAGGGTTGGACTTGATGATCTCGGAGGTCTTTTCCAACCCAATCCATTCTATGATTCCAAGGACATGGAGCAAGTTCAGAAGAGGCCACATTGATTCTCCAAGGGCTGGAGCCCCTCTGCTCTGGAGCCAGGCTGGGAGAGCTGGGGTGGTCACCTGGAGCAGAGAAGGCTCAAGGGAGACCTGAGAGCCCTTCCAGTGCCTAAAGGGGCTCCAGGAGAGCTGGAGAGGGACTTGGGACAAGGGATGGAGGGACAGGACACAGAGAATGGCTTCCCACTGCCAGAGGTTAGGGATGGATGGGATATTGGGAAGGAATTCCTGGCTGGGAGGGTGGGCAGGCCCTGGCACAGGTGCCAGAGAAGCTGTGGCTGCCCCATCCCTGGGAGTGTCCCAGGCCAGGTTGGACAGGGCTTGGAGCAACCTGGGCTCGTGGGAGGTGTCCCTGCCCATGGCAGGGGTTGGAATGAGATGGTCTTTAAGGTCCCTTCCAGCTCAAACCATTCTGGGATTGGATGACCAGGGAATAGTTTCCCAGTGCCAGAGGGCAGGGTTAGATGGATGGGATGACCTCACTCTGGCCTTCCAGTACCTAAAGGAGCCTTCAGGAACTCTTGTTCTGGGAAGCAATGTTTAATCTGAAATAATTTTGAAGGATAAAAAAAAAGGGTAACATGACTCCTATTTAGCACTGAATAAACTTAAAATTTACAGAACAAAATAAAGATTTAGAAACTGCCTTTTCTGCATCCTTAGGCAGACGGTGAGTTCAGGACCTGTCTGAAATAGTCCATCAAAGGAGCAGCTTCTCCAGAGATTTCCAGTCACACCAAGGCTGCTGTAGGATAAAACAAGACCAGTTGAGTATTTATCATGCATTGCTCCATCATCTCTTTTGGGTATATTGATTTAATGAGGACGAGATGAAGCTGAAAGTTGAATTTCAGTGATAGCAAGGGAGAGAGAGGTGCAGTTGATTGTTCTTGCACAGAGGTGCTCAAAATTCAGCTGGAAATCACCTGAGCAACCTGATTCAAACTGGAAATTGGATCTGACTTAAGAGCTGATCCTGCTCTTTGTGGAGGATTGGAGCAGAGAACCCCAGCAATTTCTGGCAGAAACCATCCTGAGATCCAGCCTGGGATTCCATGATAGATGATAGGAAATGTAGAAATAAAAATACCTGTGGGACAGAATCAGAATGAATGTTTTAATGCATTGATTTGGAGCAGCAGAAGTTTTATTGGTGTTTTTTCTTAGGGAATTTCAGCCTGTGGTTAATGCCACAAAAACTGGAAAAGGTGCATTTGGAAGAGCTGATTTTTATGTCTTAGATTTCAAATAATGTTTTCTCTCTGCATAAAATGTTCTTATGGGGTTTTGTGTCACAGCCAAGACAACCTTTGCATGGGGAGGTTGAGTTCCTGGAGTCAGAGAGTTGTGCAGACCAGGAGGGAGCTCTGGAGATGGTCCAGTCCAAAAGGATGTTTCCCTTGGGATTTTCAGGGGACTCCACAACATTTCTGGGCAGCCTGTTCAGTGTTTTACCACCCTCACCATGAGAATCAATTTTATTTCTGCTTTTCCTGATTTTCCTGTGTATGTTCTCCCAGGGTGTTGCATTCCCACAGCCAGGAAAATGTTGTACAGACTAAATTAGGGAATCCCAAGTGGCTCTGAGCCCAGTTTTCCTCTGCTCTGGAGAACTGGTGGACAACAGTAAATGCATTTTATTTGCATCTTTATTAAGGCATCTGCTGACAGAGCTGTTTGCTGAGCCCTGGACCAGGATAATTGATAAAAATAAGGAATATCACTCACTTCAGCTACAGGATCAGTGTTGAGTGCTCCTGGGGCCTTGCAGAACAGGCTGAAAATGGGATATTTTATCTAATCCAACTTTTAATGATCCTCTTACACTCTCTGGGGGAAAAAAAGTAGAGCTGTGCTTACAATGGAGTTTAGTGTACCCTGAGAAGGGTTTGCTGTGTTAGACCCTGTGCCAAGCAGGGTGATGGTGTGACTTTGGCACCATGTCCCAGCTGTCTCTTACTGATGCCTTCAGCTTTGTTTGGATGTCATAACTTGTGGTGAACAAACTGAATTTGGCTCAATCCTTCAGAAATTGAATTTGGGACCTGACACTTACCTGGTTTTTAAGTATATATATTTATTTTTTTCCAGAAGATGCACCAACTTTATTTTTTTTTCTCTAAAAATAAGGATAACTAATGAAAAAAAAATGCCACCCCTTTTAAAAATTTTACTTTGAAGCTCAGTGTTTTTACTTTTAGTTCTCTACCACCTCCCTCCCTTCTCCCTCCCTTCTTTGTTCAAATGGAGAGGATATAAGGAGAAATCAGACGCTGCATGTCTTAAGAGAAAGCATTCCCAAGGTACAGTAATTGTAGATTTCTTTTTTTTTTTTCCTGTAGTACTCCTGCCTTAGGAAGCTTTAAATTCTAATCTGCTTATATATCACTTCAATGTGTTAGATTTATCTGCTTCAGGTTTTTTGAGCTGTGCTGATGCCATTTCCTTCCAGAGGGAAGGGAAAAAGCATCTTAAATCTTAGAAGAAAAGTAGCAGTGGTGTGAATTTTAGAGAAATAGATGCAGAAATCCTGGTTGTGATTGTTTGTGACTGATGAAATGGTTTGTTTCTCAAGCTCTTTATATGTGGTTTGGCTTTTTCAATAAAATAAAATTGAGATTTTTAACATTACAGCAGGCCTGGTATGAGATAATTTGTGTATCAGAGAAGGAAAAAAAAGGTTTATACCAGACAATTTGCTGCTTTTTTTCCTTGATAAGAATCTTTAATTTTATGTTGCAAGTTATTTTTATTGCAGCTTTTATGCAAGTACTGGAATTAAATGAGTCCATGGGTATAGGATATATAAGAATATATCCCATATATTCTGTTCTTCCAGAATACCTGGTAAAGGTGCTGTGCTGTGGGAAACAACCCTGACCTTTGCAGCAGCTGATGTTGTGCAGATTTAATTCAGAAAGTGGGAGTAAATCTTCCAGGAGCCATTTCATGATTGCAGAAGGCTCTAAAGTTCTTCTCACTGGGCTCTCTCAGTGAAAGCCACTGATGATTAAACTTTCTCTGACTGCAGAGTATGAAAAATGTTCTGAAACTTCTGGGAGCTGCAGCCTCAGTTTCAAATGTAAATTTAAAATGCACGTGGTATGTTGAGTTATTCTTGTCACACCATATAATTCTTTCAGCTTCTGGGGATGTTGTAAAGTCTCAGAATTTATTTTGACATGCAGAAATGTTTGCCTTTTCACTTCCCTTTAATTGTTTCTTTTCTCTAATTGGGTCCAAATGAAAATGCCTGAAATCCAAATGTTTCCCAGTAAACTTTTCTCAAATCTTTTAAAGGTGAATAAGCTGAGTGGAGCAGTAAGAAGGGACTTTTATGACTGTAATTTTGACATTATTTTTGTGTTATCTTCCCTCAGTTGTGGCAATGAATGTGCTTGAATTAAAAGTTCAGTTAAATGTGTTAGATTTATGTGCTTCAGGTTTTTTGAGCAGGTGCTTTTGTACCAAAGGGTGACACTGATTGAGTTGAGAGGGGGTGAATGAACATAAAAATGACAGCAATGAAGAGCAACAGCCTTTGAAATTACTTTTGTTTTGAATGAATAAGAAAAGGTCTTTAAATCTACAGCTCTACCTCAGGTTTATGTATCAGAACTTTGGAGTTAAAAAGGGACAAGAGCAGCCACATGACGCTCTGAGCTACCTGGACAATGTGCCAGGCTTTGGGGTAGCACCTGCTGCTTGCAAGGCAGATTAATTTAAAAATCCTTGGAAAAAAAGAAGGCAAGGAAAGGTTTTCAGGCAGTGTCTATCCCTGCTCTGGTCTTTAGCCTGGCTGGAATGGCAGTGCCTTTGTCACTGGAGGCACTGGGAGCTCTGAGCCCTTCAGAGATGGTTTCCTTTGGATGGATTGTGGCTTGAGCACAGTCAGAGTCTGGGAGAGGAGAATCACCCCATTCTTTGGTCTTGGCAGGTGGATGAAGCATCAAGTAAGGAAAAAAACCCAGATATTTGCCTTAAAAATTACTTAATTTTGAGCAGTTGGCCCTGGAGGTGCCACATCCAAGTGCCTGTGTGTTCCCATGTGGTGCTGGAGCTGGGAGGAGGTTTGCACATGCAGGATGCACCTTCCCAGCTTCCCCACAGCTTTTGTGAGCTTAAAAAATAGCTCAGGTTTTCTGCTCCTCTGTTGTTTTCCAGTTATTTTGACTCAAGTTGAATTTCTGCTCCCTAAAATAGATCAACTTCTTCAAGGCTTTAGGAATGTGGATTCTGTGGTTTATGTTTAGCTCTTCATTCTTCATATTTAAACTTCTTAGAGGGATTTTTTCCCCCTCTGTGTTCATCTCTCTCAGTGAAACTGGAGGTTTGCGTGACAGTAACAATTCATTTTTTCCCCCTCTGTGTTCATCTCTCTCAGTGAAGCTGGAGGTTTGTGTGACAGTAACAATTCATTTCTTCAGCTCAAAGAAATCCTTTCTGGATCCCTCTCACTTCCCTGGGCATTTCCTTGTTCTTCCATGGCTTTACTGCTGTGTTCCACCTCCAGTGGGGTTGGACCTTCCATGGGCTCACACTGGAGGTGTCTTCCTTGGTTGATATTCTTGAAAAAACATTTCATTTCTGGTTTCTGGCCACGAAAGAAAGCAAAATTTGCTCTCTTTTCTGTGGTCATGGCCTTCAATCCCAAACTAGAATCACAGGATGGTTTGGATTGGAAGGGACCTTAAAGACCATCTTGTTCCAACCCCTGCCATGGGCAGGGACACCTCCCACTATCCCAGGGTGCCCCAAGCCCTGTCCAACCTGGCCTTGGACACTTCCAGGGATGGGGCAGCCACAGCTTCTCTGCCCAACCTGTACCAGGGCCTGCCCACCATCAGACCCAAGAATTTCTTCATTACATTTAATCTGAATCTCTCCTCCTTCAGTTTAAATCCCTTCCTCCTTCTCCTGTCACTATTTCAGCCTTTAAAAAGTCGCTCCCCTTCTTTTTCTCATCCCCCCTCAACTCCTGGAGGACCCTCTGAGGTCTCCCTGGAGCTTTCCCTTCTCCAGAAACCTGTGCAGGATGCCTGGGATTTTTTGCAGCTGGGGAGGATGAACCCCCAGAGACATTCCCGGGAATGCTGTTGGTGTCAGAGGAGTGTCATGTGGTAACAAAGCTGTGAGAAATCCGCTCCAGAGGGAGATTCCTGTTCTGTGCCTGACATTCAGAGCTGCCACAGGCACAGTCAGACCTCAGTGGAGCTCAGCAACATCCCTGGTGCCATGGAGAGAATCCTCAACTGCAGGACGTGTTCTCCTGGGGGCCCAGCAGGCAGAGGCAGGAACAGGAGAATTCCCCGGTGCCATTCCCACTGCCTGCTTGGAATTCTGCAGCTTGGTGTCCTCAGCCACGCTGGGACATGCCTTGGTGACTTCCTGACACTGGGACATGCCTTGGTGACTTCCTGACACTGGGACATGCCTTGGTGACTTCCTGACACTGGGACATGCCTTGGTGACATCCTGACATGCTGGGACATGCCTTAGTGACATCCTGACACTGGGACATGCCTTGGTGACTTCCTGACACGCTGGGACATGCCTTGGTGACGTCCTGACACTCTGGGACATGTCTTGGTGACGTCCTGCCACTCTGGGACATGCTTTGGTGACTTCCTGACACTCTGGGACATGCCTTGGTGACGTCCTGACACTCTGGGACATGCCTTGGTGACTTCCTGACACTCTGGGACATGCTTTGGTGACTTCCTGACACTCTGGGACATGCCTTGGTGACTTCCTGACACTCTGGGACATGCTTTGGTGACTTCCTGACACTCTGGGACATGCCTTGGTGACTTCCTGACACTGGGACATGCCTTGGTGACATCCTGACACTCTGGGACATGCCTTAGTGACATCCTGACACTGGGACATGCCTTGGTGACATCCTGACATGCTGGGACGTGCCTTGGTGACATCCTGACACTGGGACATGCCTTGGTGACATCCTGACACTCTGGGACATGCCTTGGTGACATCTTGCCACTCTGGGACATGCCTTGGTGACTTCCTGACATGCTGGGACATGCCTTGGTGACATCCTGCCACTCTGGGACATGCCTTGGTGACATCCTGCCATGCTGGGACATGCCTTGGTGACATCCTGCCATGCTGGGACATGCCTTGGTGACATCCTGCCACGCTGGGACATGCCTTGGTGACATCCTGACACGCTGGGACATGCCTTGGTGACATCCTGACATGCTGGGACATGCCTTGGTGACTTCCTGACACGCTGGGACATCTCTTGGCATGGAAAGCTCCCTGGTTGTCAGTGTGAGCCCCTCTGCTCACACAGGAGGTTCACAGGAGGGAGGATGTAAATCGTGTTTTCTCCTCATCCTTGGGGAAGCATCACTTTCCTTCCTCAGGTTCAGTTCTGCTTCAGGTTCAGCTTCAGAACTGGCAGTCCTTGTTATCCCACCCCTCCAAAGCACAGTTTGCATATTTTCTTTTTTTTTAGGATGTTTGTTTTGAGCCTTGTGTCAGATCCTCTCCCGTGACACGTTTTTGTCTTCCCTGTCTCACTTTAACACATCCTGGGTCTGTCAACAACAGAAACTCCTTTTGGTTGAATTCTCAAGTGTTTTATATAAAATCACAGAATAGAATCCCAGACTGGTTTGGGTTGGAAGGGGCCTTAAAGCCCATCTCATTCCAACCCCCTTCCAGGGGTAGAAACACCTTCCACTAGACCAGGTTGTTCAGAACTCCATCCAACCTGGAGCAAAAGGTCTGTGGGCATCAGATCCAGGGTTTGAGGATGAACAAACATCCCAATTTTTCTGTAAATTAAACAGGGAAGACCAAAATCTCACCCTGCCCCAGTGAGAGGGGTGGGTTGGGCTGTGGAATGGGTGCATTGATCCTCAGGCACCTTTTCAAACAGGGATTTCCAAGTGCCAAGGTGGAGCATCCAACTTAGTTTGGCCCAGAATACTTTTTAACTTTTAAAGGAATGTTCCTCCTCCTGAGTGATGAGATGGAGCCCCTGGAAGTGTTATCCCAAATAATGCCCTGGAGTGGATGGGGCCTTTGGAATGTGCTGCAGCCACTGTTTGTAAGAGATTGAGTCTCCGCTGCTGGTTTGGGCTTTGCTCAGGGACAGGCACTCAACAGCAAAGCAATGAATGTGCTGGTCAACAGAATTCACAGAGAGACCCAAAATTAAATGTAAATATGTCAGTTTTAATTGCACCATCTCACTGGGAAATTGGTAGATTCTCTGGAAAGCATTGTCCATGTGCCTGTGCTGGATCCTGCCACCTGCCTAAAAACTCCTGATATTTTGGTGCTTAAAGGGAAAATGAGAAGAGAGAACCAACACACACTTTTCTTTGTTTATTTCTTTTTGTTCTGGGTGCTGAGTAAAAAGGAAGATGTTACTGTGCAAGTGTTGTAAAGAATTTATCTAAATGCAATGTGTAAGTTAATAACACAGATAAGTTACTCTGCTGTCAAGGACAAGTTTGGTCCTACTGGAGGTTACTGGTGGTTTCCTGAGGTGCTTCTGTTAACAGTAGACCATATTTTTAAGGTTCTCTTTGAAGACATTGCTAAATATGCAGAAAAATAGTGTTGAATATGTCACAGAATCCCAGAGTGGTTTGGGTTGGAAGGGACCTTAAAGATCATCTCATTCCACCCCCTGCCATGGGCAGGGACACCTCCACCAGCCCAGGCTGCTCCAAGCCCTGGCCAACTTGGCCTTGGACACTCCCAGGGATGGGGCAGCCACAGCTTCTCTGGGCAATCTGTGGCAGTTTCCCACCACCCTCCCAGCCAGGAATTCCTTCCCAATATCCCACCTCTCCCTGCCCTCTGGCAGTGGGAAGCCATTCCCTGTGTCCTGTCTCTCCATCCCTTGTCCCCAGTCCGTCTCCATCTCTCCTGGAGCCCTTTTAGGCACTGGAAGGGGCTCTCAGGTGTCCCTGGAGCCTTCTCTTCTCCAGGTGACCCCCCCAGCTCTGCTGGTCACATTCCTTGTGATGCAGCCCAGGACACAGTTGGGTTTTTGGGTTGCGATCACACGTTGCTGGGTCTTGTTGATCTTCTCACCTACCAACACCCCCAGGTCCTTTTCTTCAGGGCTCTTCTCAATCCATTTTCCACACAGCCTTTATTTGTGTTTGGGATTGCCTTGGGCCAGGTGCAGTTGGCCCTGTTGAACTTCAGTTGCAGTTCCTCAGTGGTTCCACATCTGGTGGTTGATTTTGATATTCCTTCAATAGACATTTTTTGGAAGAACACCATAAAGTGAGGAATAAGTTTCACAAGCAAGAATAATTAGTGCAGGGTATAGAAAAGCTACTTCATTATGTATATTCTTTCCTATAGAGAGGCTGGACTTGAATCCAGGAGTTTGAGGATCACTCCTGCATAAACTGCTGTTCTTCCAGCCATACTGACACAACCATCTCTTCCTCTTCTTTTTTTGGGCATTGAGCACAACGCCCTCCAAAGACACCAAACTTCCATCCCCTCCTCTCTGTTTCCCCAGCATCATATCTGGGAGGGATTTTGCAGAATCCAGATGGAACAAGTCTTGAAGACCTGCTAGGCAGTGCTCAAAGTCTACCCTGGCCATGGAATGGAAGAGTTTTCAGAGACCTCTGTAAGGAGGTCCAGTGTCTCAGGACATCACAGCCTCTGCTGCATTGTCTCCACATCAGAAAGATGGAGTTTTGCTGGGAATTTCCTTCCCTTCTCCAGTTCTGACTGAGATTTCTGGACTCACCTCTGTGCTTGCAGAGAACACACTCATCGAGTTCTCACTACCTTGCTCCTTGTTCTGCCCACCCTGCTCCTCAAACTCAGGCTCATTTCCCTTCCTCTTCCTGCTCTGCCAGTGTAAAACAAGGATATAATTCCAGTTATTTTGGGTGAATCAGATGTTTACTACAACAGAAGGGCTAATCCTCTCCTAATCCCCTTGTTTCTTACAGATTTCATTTAGTTTTTCATCAGTCTGTGTCAAGTCTGACTGCCTTGGCAAAGAAACAGGAATGGTCAGAGGAGAAAGGTCACAACATCTGGCTGGACGTGGCTGGTTTGTAGCAGAGTTAGAACAGGAAATCAGGATGGCTCAGGCTTTCTCAGAATGTTTTTAGAAGAGTATAAAAAATTCATTTGGGTGATTCAAGTATAGGAGACAGGTTAGAGCTCTGCTTGCTATGAAAAAAATAACCCCCAAAAACTCTGGGTGTTTTCCATGACTTTGGGCTTTTTAGCCAGACCAGTGACAGTTAAATAACCATTTTTTAGTCACGAGGCTATTGCTGTTGTCAGGACACCCCACATTAAATAAGACAAGATCTGGTGGGATCCAAATTTCTCATGATCCAGCTCTGGCACTGCTTTGCCCCTGCAAACTCCAAGCCTTGGATGATTTTGATTTGCATTATAACATTCCTGTTGTGCTTCATCCTGACAAATCAGTCCCAGAGCTCAGCCAGTTCCAAATCTGGACAACACAAACCAACAGGCTGTAGCTTTTAGTGGCTTTTGAAAGAGCTAAATTCTGTTCTGTGCCAGAAATTGCTCATTCAGAGCCTCATTGAGCTGCATTTCCAGCTCCTGGATATTTCTGAAAGGAAAGAATTGCAGTGGAGGTTTCTAGTAATGGAGCCTTGAAAGCCTCTGTGTTGATGCAGAGCAATCAGAGCCCAGGATTTCACAGGAAAGAGGATTGAAATGCTACTTTTTTTTAGTCTGAAAATACCTGGAGCAGCCACCTGGTCCTCACACCCACCTGCAATATTTCGGGATCCACTTCCCTGCCCCCTGTCCCTGTTTTTAAGGGACAATTTTGGAAACCTACCATTCCAAAATGAGGATGGGAGGAGAATACTGAAGTGAAGTGTCCTCACAGGTGCTCCCCAAACTGCTGCTTGTCCTGGTCACGTTAATCCTTAATACCAAAATTTCTCAAGGTAAGAAATAATTCAAATTTAGATATGATGGAGCTCTGGTGAACCTGGGTGTAAATTCCTTTTCTCTCTCTGTTTAAAGAGGCTTCTCTTTGCCCTCTTCCCCATCCAACTGAGCTGTTGTTCCCTGTTTGCTGCAGCCATTCACAGCCTGAAGCTGAGTCGGACCCACGTGGACTGGCACAGTGTGGATGAAGTGTATCTGTACAGCGACGCCACCACCTCCAAAATTGCCAGGACTGTCACCCAAAAGTTGGGCTTTTCCAAAGGTACCACTGCTCAGAGTTCGTAAAGAATGTTGTACATGCCACAGGTTTTAAGGTTTTTTACTCCTATGTTCAAGGAATGTTTCAAATTTGTAGTTTTAATATGTGAATATCCCACTTTGGCCATTGTGGTTTTTAATTTTATGAGTGTTTAAAGGCCTTTATTTTTCTACATAATTGGAACTAGATGTCAATTTCAGCTTTTCTTTCTATTTTATTTATATTATTATTATTTATATTATTATTTATTTTACTATTATTTATATTATTGTTTTTATTATTATCTATATTATTATTTATTTTATTTGTATTATTTTATGTTATTATTTCCTTCTTTATATTATTTATTTTCTTATTTTTTATTATTATTTCTATTATTTATTTAATGTTCTTATTCTTATTTATATTATTATTTTTTATTATTATTTATATCATTGTTGATTTTATTTATATTATTATTTCTTTTATTTATATTATTTTTATATTATTATTTATTTCATTATTTATATTTTTTATTTTCTTGTTTATTTTATTATTATTTCTATTATTTATTTAATGTTCTTATTCTTATTTATATTATTATTTAATTATTATTTATATTATAATATTACTATAATATTATTGTAGTAATTATTATTTATATTATTATTTATATTATTTATATTATTTTATATTATTATTTATTTCATTATTTATATTATTTATTTTCTTGTTTATTTTATTATTATTTCTATTATTTATTTAATGTTCTTATTCTTATTTATGTTATTATTTAATTATTATTTATGTTATATTAATATAATATTATTATAATAATTATTATTTATATTATTTATTTTTATATTATTTATATTATTTATTTTCTTGTTTATTTTATTAGTATTTATATTATTTATTTTATTTATATTATTTTATATTATTATTTATTTCATTATTTATATTATTTATTTACTTGTTTATTTTATTATTATTTATATTATTTGTTTTATTTATATTATTTTATAATATCTTTTATTTCATTATTTATATTATTTATTTTCTTGTTTATTTTATTAGTATTTATATTATTTATTTTATTATTCTTATTTATATTATTATATTTTTATTACATATTATTACTTTGCATGCAGCAGTTCACTCTACATAACAAACACACAAAGATATTGCAATGGCAGAGTAGCAGCTACTGTAAAATTAGAATAATTACTGTAGTAATATAAATATTGCAGTTCCCTTTGCAACCTTAACCTCACCACTGTGTCCTTGCATACTGTGTTGCATTCCTAAATACAGGGTCATACCCTCCCTCTCCCCACCTCCTTTTTGTGCATCCATTAAACAGATGGATGAACTGAGAGCTGAGAGGTGAAGCATTTAGAAATTATTTTAAGAAAATCAGCATTTAGAAAAATTATTTCCAGTAGGAATTCAAGCCCGTTGAAACTCAAAACTCCCAGTCATGAAGCTGAGATGGTTGGAAGACAAGGTGGTGTTTTCCAAGGAGGAGGCAGATTAATGCCAGCCTAGAAAAGTGGAATTTTTCCCTCTGTCACGTCCTGTGCCCTGCAGGGCAGCTGCCAAAACAAGCACAAAAACATCTGGTTTGTTCCTTGGTCTCTTAAGAGACAAGAGAGAGTGCTCAGGCATTGGAATGGGCTGCCCAGAGAGGGGGTGGATTCCCCATCCCTGGAGGTTTTTAACCTGAGCTTGGCCGTGGCACTGAGTGCCATGATCTGGTAAAGGGACTGGAGTTGGACCAAGGGTTGGACTTGATGATCTCAGAGGTCTTTTCCAACCCAATCCATTCTATGATTCTGTGATTCTATTCTAAGACCAGGTAACAAGTCTGGCTTTAATCTCCACGCCTCTGTCTTATACTTAATGCCCTCTTAATGCCCCAGGGCTCTTGGATGGATACTTAATTAATGTTTACCAAAAAAAATAATGTAATTCAGTGCTTCAGTTCCAAGAGAAATGAAATTATTTATCCAGAACACCATTTGGATAGTGTGTAATAAATAATAAACTCTGCCCTCAGCAACTTGGGGGGAGAAATACCAAACACAAAACAAAACCTGTCTTGGGAACAAAAATGTCCTGAGTGGTTTTGTGGTGTTTTCCTCCTCTTTAAAAACAAGCTCAGCTGTTTGTTGGAGTTTCTGAAGCCAGCACTGGTGACAGGCTCTGGTCCCCTCCATGGGTCTGTCACTAGAGGGGGATGGAGACACACACAGTGCCAGTGGGTCTGTCCCTCCAGCAGCACAGCAGGAGGAAAATAAAATACCCAGATTTCCCCTGGATAGTTCAGTTTTGGTTGGGCCACTGAGCTGGAGGACAAGAGGGGAAATTCTGAGCTTGGATCAGTTTGATATAAACAGGTTTTCCCCACCAAAATGAAAAATTGTAAAGGGTTTTCAACCAGCACTTTTAGTGGGGGCAGATGGAGTTGGTGGCACTTCATCACTTGTGTGGCCAGGTCATTCCATGACCCTTCCATCTGTGGGAGTAAGGTGGGGATAAAGGAAGTTTAATGACTGAGACACTGAGAATAGGAGTATTATGTTGAAAAAGTGGGTGGACATTTGCACAACTGTTTTCTAAAAAGTTGTTTTTCAAAACATTTCTGAATTTAGTTCTCTTTACAGTAACAATGGCTTGTAATTCATTGACTGCTACAATTAATATCACCCAGTTGCTGAAATCTTTCAAGAGTTTAAAAGGGCATATACTTAAAAACACATGTTAGTCCTTCAATGTCACAGTTCTGTATTATATAATCTTATCTTTGATGTGTTGGTCTGAGAAAAACCAACAGGTCAGACCTTTGCACTTCACAGGCTGTGACTGATCTGGGCTGATGTTCTTCCTGCAGCTTCCAGCAGTGGGACAAGGCTACATAGAGGATATGTAGAAGAAGCTACACTAGAAGACAAACCACCACAGACCAGTCACATTGTGTTTGTTGTGCATGGCATTGGGCAGAAGATGGACCAAGGAAGGATCATCAAAAACACAGCCATGTGAGTGCTTGGTACTGTTTGAAGGAGCCTGAATATAAATGACAGCAGGGCCTTTGGTTTAAGCTGAATTTTTCTCTGTTTTTTCCTCCTCCTTCTCTTCCCCTGAGCCATTAATCTTTCTGTTGTGGGTACACTGTTGTCTGTGTTCATTGGGATGTGTGGACTTTGGCCACCCCAACCCCCTGCAGCGCTCCAGACTGGGCACAGAGTGGCTGGAGAGCAGCCAGGCAGAGGGACCTGCGGGGACTGAGGGACAGGAAGCTCAACAGGAGCTACCAGTGTGCCCAGGTGGCCAAGAAGGCCAATGGGATCCTGGCCTGGATCCAAACTAGCATGGCCAGCAGGCCCAGGGCAGTGACCCTTCCCCTGGACTCTGCCTTGGGGAGGCCACACCTTGAGTGTTGTGTTCAGTTCTGGGCCCCTCAGTTGAGGCAAGAGATTGAGGGGCTGGAGCGGGGCCAGAGAAGAGCAACGAGGCTGGAGAAGGGACTGGAGCACAAGTGCTGTGGGGAGAGGCTGAGGGAGCTGGGGGTGTTTAGCCTGGAGAAGAGGAGGCTCAGAGGTGACCTCAGCACTGTCTGGAACTGCCTGAAGGGAAGTTCTGGCCAGGTGGGGGTTGGTCTCTTCTCCCAGGCACTCAGCAATAGGACAAGGGGGCACGATGGGCTCAAGCTCTGCCAGGGGAAATTTAAGTTGGAGATCAGAAAAAACTTCTTTGCAGAGAGAGTGCTCAGACATTGGAATGGGCTGCCCAGAGAGGGGGTGGATTCCCCATCCCTGGAGGTTTTTAAGGTGAGCTTGGCCGTGGCACTGAGTGCCATGATCTGGTAAAGGGACAGGAGTTGGACCAAGGGTTGGACTTGATGATCTCAGAGGTCTTTTCCAACCCAGTCCATTCTATGATTCTATGACTTAAGGAGAGCAGCTGATAGCCTGAAGAGCAAAGCTTTACTCTGGTTTTATGACCAACACTTGAGACATGCAGGGAGCTGTCCCATGAGAGGACATGGCCTCAAACTCCACCAGGAGAGGTTCAGTTTGGACATAAAGAGAAATTTCCTCATGGAAAGGTTGGTCAGGCATTGGAAGGGGTGGAGTCCCCACCCCTGAAGGTGTCCATGGAATACTGGCCATGGCATTCAGTGCTCTGGGCTGGGGGACAAGATGGGGATTGATCACAGGTTGGACTTTGATCCCAGAGGGTGTTTTTCCAACTTCAGTGATTCTGTGTGAAATTCCACTTCCTGTGATCAGTGAGTTTGCTGAGCAAGGGGAGACTTTTCATGTGGACAAAACCAAGTTGTACCTGGTTGAAACAAGTTGATAGCAGCTAGGAAGCAACTGAGCAGAAAACTTAGATTTAATATTAGGGGAAAGTTAATGTTGGAGTGGAATCTCTGTTGTTCCAGCTGGTTGTCAGAACAGTGGGCAGGTGAAGGAAGAGAGGGGAAATGGGAAGACATCAGGAGAGAAGGTGTTGCTGTGAGTTTTGTGCAGAGGTGCCAGTTGAAAAGTAAAATGTGATTGAAATCTTAGCAAATCTTTTCAATTGATGCCTTCTGTGAAAAGTGGTTTGAAAGTGGTTTTTGGCTTGACATCAGAGCTAACTCAGAAAGCCACTTGGGGTGCTGGTGAATGGGAAGAGAAGCCCCTGAGATATGGGGAATGATGTTTCCCAGAGAAGCTGTGGCTGCCCCATCCCTGGAAGTGTCCAGGGCCAGGTTGGACAGGGCTTGGAGCCACCTGGGACAGTGGGAGGTGTCCCTGCCCATGGCAGGAGGTAGGATGAGAAAATCTTTAAAATCCCTTCCAACCCAAACCATTCTGTGACTCTGCACATGAAAAGATATTTGAATATTATAAGAAATTGTAAATTGTGGTCAGAGCATTGTGGGGGGCAAAGTGGCTTTAGGGAATCCCTCATGAGCTGAAAGAAGAGGCTAAAAAAGTGTTAATTCCACATCTCTGTTGCACAGATGGTTCAGTTATGTGTCCCAAACAGTTCCACGTTCCATCAGAGCTGACAGGAACACTTGACAAACTCAGAGACTCCAGTGAAGTGTGTGTAGAGCTGGGACTGTTCATGGTCAGAGCTTTGTGAAGCTCCCACGGCATCCAGGGTGGAATGTAGGTCAGTGCTGTGTGCCATCATGTCAGCAGGCTCTTGTGCTCCTGCAGCTCGTTCTTCCACTCCAGTGTCCTCTGCTGGGGCAGAGTAAACTTCTTGATGTCACTTCTGTGTCATTTGTCATCTCAGAGCAACAACCTGCTGCTCCCCACTCCTTGTTCTGCCGCTTCACTGCTCTGTTATTCACGTTATTCAAGAGCAAGGAATCCAAACCAGAGAGAAAACACTCCCCAGCCACTGATTAAAAGTTAGTCACCAAAATAAATATAAAAGTTTTGTAGCCAATTCCACTGGAAATGGAAATACCCTGGATATAAATTGCTGGTTTTAACAGCAATGAGATATAGAACATCCTCCTTGAAATCATTCAGTTTTTCTGCTTTATCTTTCTCCCTGCCCCATTTTCCATGGATCCAGAAGTTATATGGGAGGATTAACTTCAGCTCAGGTCACAGTGCAGAGATGGTCATTCCATAAGTCCTGCTTTAATTGGCAGCCCAGTATATGAAATGCTTTCTCCAAAAGGGAACAACACTTCATGGGCTTCAGTAAATCTCCCTCATATCCTCAAGAAATAACAGACAGTATTGCAAAGCCTTTTAAAATGCTAATTATTGGCATAAATTGTGCATTCTGTACAAAAACTGCAAATTAAAGCATCATTTTAGATTGAAGTCTCTTTTTTTCTCTTTTTTTCTCTTTTTATTTTTTCAATAGCTTGAAACTTATCAGTGGGGAACATCCCATATGTTCTAGGAAGAGATTTTAGAAGAAATGTCTGCCAAGCTCTCCCAAGCCACACTAACACTGTCTGTTAGCACCTTTATGCTTGATATGTGTGAGCTGTTTGGTTTTGTTGGGGGTTTTTTACATTCTTTTGCATCAGGGACATCAATCAAACGTTGCCTTTTGAAAAACAAGATTATTAAGGAGGAACATTTTTTGACCATTCACACTTCAAAGTAGAAACTAAAGAGAGAAGAGGTCAGTGTATTTTTTTGTCTTTTAACTGCACATTCTTTAGCAGGAAACTTGTGGTTCCAGCCATGTTCAATCTGTGACTTAAGCCACAGGTCTGTCCTTCAGTGTCACTGCTCCTTTCTGCCCTCACCCATCCCTGGTCCCACCAGCAGGTGTGGGAGGCACTGCCAGAGCTCGTCATCTTGGGCTTGTTCAGCTTGGGAGGACTTGGGAGTTAAAATCAGGGAATCCCAGAATGGTTTGGGTGGGAAGGGACCTTAAAACCCATCCCATTCCACCCTTGCCATGGGCAGGGACACCTCCCACCAGCCCAGGTTGCTCCAAGCCCTGTCCAACCTGGCCTTGGACTCTTCCAGGGATGGGGCAGCCACAGCTTCTCTGCCCAACCTGTGCCAGGGCCTGCCCACCCTCCCAGCCAGGAATTCTTTCCCAATATCCCATCTTTGCCTGCTCTCTGGCAGTGGGAAGCCATTCCCTGTGTCCTGTCCCTCCTTTCCTTGTCCCCAGTCTCCCTCCAGCTCTCCTGGAGCCCCTTTAGGCCCTGGAAGGGGCTCTCAGGTCTCCCTGGAGCCTTCTCTTCTCCAGGTGACCTCCCCAGCTCTCCCAGACTGGCTCCAGAGCAGGGGGGCTCCAGCCCTGGAGCATCTCCATGGCCTCCCCTGGACTTGCTCCAACAGGTCCATGTCCTTCCTGTGCTGAGGACTCCAGAGCTGGATGCAGCATTCCAGCAAAGTCCAAGCCCTGTCCAGCCTGGCCTTGGACACTCCCAGGGATGGGGCAGCCACAGCTTCTCTGCCCAACCTGTGCCAGGGCCTGCCCAACCTCCCAGCCAGGAATTCCTTCCCAGTATCCCACCTAACTCTGCCCTGTGACAGTTTGAAGCCATTCCCTGTGTCCTGTCCCTCCATCCCTTGTCCCAAGTCCCTCTCCAGCTCTCCTGGAGCCCTTTTAGGCACTGGGTGGTCCATGTGCTGCTGTAGGACATGGATGGGGAGAGAACACAAATCAGGTTGGATGAGACAATCTCCATGACATCCATTTTTTTGGATATGATGCTTGGAGGACCTCTGGAATTTCCAAAAGGCAGCACCTGTTCAGGTGCCTTTCACTTCTGCCATCCACAAAAAAATCTCTTGTCCATTTTTTCTTGACATTGTCCATTTATTGTTGCTTCTTTTGGGGTTTGTTCTACCCTGGGATAAAACTTGTGTGTTTATTCCAACCTGTGTGAGCACAACAGTCCACACACAGCACAAAAACATGGACTCACTTGACCAAGGAGTTGCAAGAGAAATAAAGAGAAAGAAAAGTGCAAAAATACAGTTTATAACCCAGAAATTGAATACTCTGTGACCCAGGACAGTGAGAGACACCCCAGAGCTCATTTGATACGCTCTGGCCTCAGGTTACCACCTGGAGAAGAACCTGGTGCAGCTCACATGCTGCTTCTGCATCATTAGACAGATCCTGTTGGTCCCAGAGGTGAAAACAGAGCTCTTGTCCAGGGTAATTGAAAATTATCTGCACTAATTTCATCAAGGAATGGAGCTCAGTCTCCTCATTAATGTGGTTTGGTGCTGTGGTTGCAGAGTGTCCTGGAAGTGGATAAATTGACAAGATGCACTTTGTTGATGGTTGGATGAACAGTTCTGGGGTAGATGTGACAGAGTTCTGGTTCTTCCCTGTGCAGTTAAACACATTTATTATCTAAATGTAGCAGAGCAGCTGGTGCACCAAACTGCTCCTGTCAGCACCAGTAGGAACTGGGGACTCGTCTGGGAAGAGACAGTCCCTCCCCCAGGCTGCAACAGTGACTCAGCTGCCCCAGCACGAACAGAATAATGTGCTGGGAGCTGCCTTGGGTGGTTATTTAAGGCAGAAAATAGTATATTCTATATTTCTGTGTGATATAAACCAAGATATTATGGCCTAATGTGCTGAATTGGAGCAGGGTTTGTTTTCCATCAGGTGAAGAATTCTGGAATTACCAAGTTTATGGTAAAGTACAATGTTAACTCTAAAATCAATCATTTTGGGATGTCTTTTTATTTTGCTGTAGGCACTTTCATATTGTTATTTGGAATATTTCTTCACTGAAACTAATCTTTTTGTTGAACTTCTGCTTCTACATTGGGAGGGGGAGATGTTGTTACACAAATAGAATGTAATGTAGAATCCCAGAATGGGTTGGGTTGGAAGGACCTTAAAGATCAGCCAGTTCCACTCCCTGCCACGAGCAGGGACACCTCCCACTATCCCAGGTTGCTCCAACCTGGCCTTGGGCACTTCCAGGGATGGGGCAGCCACAGTTTATCTGGGAAACCTGTGCCAGGGCCTGCCCACCCTTACAGAGAATAATTTCTTCCCAATGTTCCATTTTTTCCTGTCCTCTGGCAGTTTGAATCCACTTCCCCTTGTCCTCTCACTCCAAACCCTTGTAAATAATCCCTCTCCATCTTTCCTGTGGGTTCCTTCAGGTCTTGGAAGGCCACAGTGAGGTCACCCCAGACCCTTCTCTTGTCCAGGCTGAGCAATCCCAGTTTTCTCAGCCTTTCCTCATAGCAGAGCTGCTCCATCACTTTAATCAACTTGGTCACCTCTTCTGGATATTTAGGAATGTCACTATCCATGTTTCCAACCTCATTAAAAGCTCCTGTTGTTTTACCTGACCTGGATAAAGGTCAGACCATTGACCTGACCTGGGTAGAGCTCAGGCCTTTAGGCTGACTCTAAATTTCATCATCTCCTGTGCTTGAGGAATAAATGAGGTAACTCCTCTGTGGTTTTCCATAAAAGTTGTGTCCCTTCTGGGCTGCTCTCACCCTCAGACTGGGCTATCTCCTGTCTGGATTCAAAAATTCCCTTTGTCTGGGATGGTGTTTGTAGGACAAAGCAGACACTGCCTGCACAAGCAGCACCATCTTGGCATAATCACCAATTACATTTTATTGCAAGTCCCATTAGAAGGCATTTTAATTGTGGATTATCATTATGATAATTAGCTGGGAGCAGCTATTTTGATACATTTTCATTGCTATTCAGGCCCTTACAGAGCCTCTCAGAGGCCTTTCAGTGCATTAATATGAGCTGCTGGAATCTTAAATGAAGATTCCCTGGAACATTTTTTTCTGTGATTTTTAGCTTTTCAGATATTTGGTAGCTTTATAGTCCATTTAAATGCTTACATTGAATTAAATACACATCACATGCTTGGGGTTTCATCCTTCCATGCTGGAATTAATTCTGGATTAATTATCCAAATGGTAAAAAGTGCCTTACAGGTTTCAACTTGAGCTTGTCTTGCAAGAGAAGTTCAGTCCAAGAGGTAAAGGTGATGGTCAGGGCATGAAATGCTTTTGCAACAGCTTCTTTTGTGTGTGTTTATTACCTAACACGTGGCTGGGGTTTGACAGGAGCTGTAACAGCCTGTTTAGGACTTGGGTGTATCCCCAGGTCTGTTCTCATTCCCATCCTTCCCCATCCCTTATTTCTCCCTGGTGCTGCCCTTTCCCTGCCCACACCAGCACATCTTGTGGTACCGTTGGAAAGGGGATCACTGCAGTTGGTCCAAAACTGTGGAATTCCACCTGGGAGGTGGGAGTGAGTGGGGATGGAGTGGGAGTAGGGCTGGCAGCGAGTGGGGATGGAGTGGAGTGGGGATGAGAGTGGAGTGGGGATGGCAACAGGGACAGGGAGTGCCTGCTCTGTTTCATGCCAAAGCCAGCTGGACAAGCCTCCCTGCCCTTTGGAAAGCAGTGCTGGGAGGGAGGCACTCCCACCTGGAGCACTTGGATCTCCAGGCTTGTCTCAAGATGGTGTGAGAACCAACTGAGTGGGTTGAGTTCCTCTGATCCTGTTATTCTCCAAAGGGATGAAGTGTGAGTCACGACAGGGCTGACTTTGTTTGCATCCTGGAATTGCCATTTTTCCTCTGATGTGAGATGAGTCTGTGTGTGTCAGAGCAGCATTTTCCACCAATCTGCTCTGGGAGCAGTGGAATCCCTGAGGAGCAGTGGCAGAACATGACTTGTGTCTTGCTCTTTGGAATCCTCCTCGAGTTGGCATCTCTGCAGTGCAGCTCTGAGTTGGAAAAGATATGTCCTTTTCCTTTTCCCCTTTTCCCTCTCCTCCCCCCCTTTTCCCTCTCCCCCCCCTTTCCCTCTCCCCCCCCTTTTCCCTCTCCCCCCCTTTTCCCTCTCCCCCCCCTTTTCCCTCTCCCCCCCCTTTTCCCTCTCCCCCCCTTTTCCCTCTCCCCCCCCTTTTCCCTCTCCCCCCCCTTTTCCCTCTCCCCCCCCTTTTCCCTCTCGCCCCCCTTTTCCCACTCCCCCCCCTTTTCCCTCTCCCCCCCCTTTTCCCACTCCCCCCCCTTTTCCCTCTCCCCCCCCTTTTCCCTCTCCCCCCCCTTTTCCCTCTCCCCCCCTTTTCCCTCTCCCCCCCCTTTTCCCTCTCCCCCCCCTTTTGCCTCTCCCCCCCCTTTTGCCTCTCCCCCCCCTTCCCAAACCTTCCCTTCCCAAACCTTCCCTTCCCAAACCTTCCCTTCCCAAACCTTCCCTTCCCAAACCTTCCCTTCCCAAACCTTCCCTTCCCAAACCTTCCCTTCCCAAACCTTCCCTTCCCAAACCTTCCCTTCCCAAACCTTCCCTTCCCAAACCTTCCCTTCCCAAACCTTCCCTTCCCAAACCTTCCCTTCCCAAACCTTCCCTTCCCAAACCTTCCCTTCCCAAACCTTCCCTTCCCAAACCTTCCCTTCCCTTCCCAAACCTTCCCTTCCCTTCCCAAACCTTCCCTTCCCTTCCCAAACCTTCCCTTCCCTTCCCAAACCTTCCCTTCCCTTCCCAAACCTTCCCTTCCCTTCCCAAACCTTCCCTTCCCTTCCCAAACCTTCCCTTCCCTTCCCAAACCTTCCCTTCCCTTCCCAAACCTTCCCTTCCCTTCCCAAACCTTCCCTTCCCTTCCCAAACCTTCCCTTCCCTTCCCAAACCTTCCCCTCCCCTCTGGCTGGAGCACATCTCAGTTTTTATTACTCATTCTGGCTGCTCTCACTTCAGCTTGCCAAATTTAGCCCTAAGTTTCCTCAATAGCTGGTGGTATTACTTCCTTCAAGAGGCAGTGAGGGCTTCCCTATGTTTGAGGGAACTCCAGGATGGGGAAAGCAGTTGGAGAATGATTTGTGTGACCAAAATTCAAGGATGGATCCACATGGTTTTGCAGAGTAGTGAGAGTTTAGGGATTTGGGAGGGAGTGCCAACCTGCTGGAAGGCAGGAGGGCTCTGCAGAGGGATCTGGAGAGACTTGAGAGATGGGCTGATTCCAGTGGGATGGAGTTCAACAAGGCCAAGTGCAGGTCCTGCTCTTTGGCCACCCCAACCCCCTGCAGCGCTCCAGGCTGGGCACAGAGTGGCTGGAGAGCAGCCAGGCAGAGGGACCTGGGGGGACTGAGGGACAGGAAGCTCAACAGGAGCCAACAGTGTGCCCAGGTGGCCAAGAAGGCCAAGGGGATCCTGGTCTGGATCCAAACTAGCGTGGCCAGCAGGCCCAGGGCAGTGACCCTTTCCCCTGGACTCTGCCTTGGGGAGGCCACACCTTGAGTGTTGTGTTCAGTTCTGGGCCCCTCAGTTGAGGCAAGAGATTGAGGGGCTGGAGCGGGGCCAGAGAAGACCAACGAGGCTGGAGAAGGGACTGGAGCACAAGTGCTGTGGGGAGAGGCTGAGGGAGCTGGGGGTGTTCAGCCTGGAGAAGAGGAGGCTCAGAGGTGACCTCAGCACTGTCTGGAACTCCCTGAAGGGAAGTTCTGGCCAGGTGGGGGTTGGTCTCTTCTCCCAGGCACTCAGCAATAGGACAAGGGGGCACGATGGGCTCAAGCTCTGCCAGGGGAAATTGAAGTTGGAGATCAGAAAGAAATTCTTTGCAGAGAGAGTGCTCAGGCATTGGAATGGGCTGCCCAGAGAGGGGGTGGATTCCCCATCCCTGGAGGTTTTTCAACTGAGCTTGGCTGTGGCACTGAGTGCCATGATCTGGTAAAGGGACAGGAGTTGGCCCAAGGGTTGGACTTGATGATCTCGGAGGTCTTTTCCAACCCAATCAATTCTATGATTCTGTGATTTTTGTTCTGAGAACATCCCATTGCCCTGTCTCTTAGAATTAGGGTGGCAGAATAAGGTTAGTGACTTTCAACAGGCAAAGGGTGGGTTTAGATGAGATATTAGGAAGAAATTCCTCACTTGAAGGGTGAGCAGGCCCTGGAACTGAGCAACAGGTTGCCCAGATGGTTGTCCCATCACTGGAAGTGTCCAAAGTCAGCTTGGACAGGGCTCGGAGCAACCTGGGCTGGTGGGAGGTGTCCCTGCCCATGGCAGGGGTGGCACTGCCTGATCTTTAATGTCCCTTCCCACCCAAACCATTCTGGGATTCCCTGATTCTGTGAAATCAAGTGTTCAGAGTAAGAACTTGGGTGCTGTGATGCTTTTTAAATAAAAAAAACTTTCCTTTTTTCTTGGCTATGGCCCATCTGACAGAAGAGAGTCTGCAAAGATAACTTGGGAATAGAATGAGTAACTTCTTCAAGCCTTCAGGCATTTTGCTCTGTTTCCAGCTCTCAGCATCATTTTATAAAATTTGTCAACCAACATGGTTTGTAACTCTCCAGTGTTTTATGTAGAATTTGTGAATGTTACACAAGAGTAAAACCAGTAGCACGAGATTAAAACCCCCTGGCAATAATCCTAAATATTTTAACATATCTCTGGAATATACTCACTTAAGCAAGGATGTATAGCTGGGAAAATGAGGGGGTTTTATTTATTCTTTTAATCAGAGAAAGGCAGCCAAGCACATTTTATTTATGGTGAATCTCCAAGTATCTGTTTTCAGGCCATTAGTTCTCACCTGGAAAATAGCAAGATGTCAGAATTCTCTCTAAGGTATGAGATGCATCTGAGCCTGAGTCATTTTTTTCCTTAACAAAATCATAAATTAAAGTCGTTTCTGTGTGTTTCAATGTACAGATTTAAGTAAATGTTTCTCTGGGGTCAATATTTCAACATCCATTTGTATTGGAAAGGAGTAGAATTTTCTGTCTGTTTAGATGAGGATTTCTTACTTCAGTTGGTGTTAATTTAGCAAGTGAGTAGAGAGATTTGCCATCTAATAAAACAGCTCAAAATATTTCTTTTTAAAAGCCAGAAGAAGGAAAAATTTACAAACCCAACTTCATAGCAGAACAGATAAGCAGGTCTGTGTGCTGGGGGTTTGCATGTGAATGTGGCCACATTGCCTGGAAATTAAACCACAGTTTTCTTCAGAACTTTATCCAAGTGGTGATCAGAATCAGGGGGGGATGTGCTGTCAGGGGCATGTGATGCCCTGGGAATTGTTCCTCTGGGCAGGAGGTTGATGTGACATTGTGAAATAAGAGGATCACTGTCCCTCTGGCACTGTTTGCCTGGGAACACTGAGCAGGTTTGGCTGTGAAACTTCAGTGGAAAGCATAAAAATTCAATGTTTTGGTGGCTGCACAGATTGCAATCGACAAAACCTGAGTCAGTGAGTGTGGAATTACCCAGCTCTGGAAGATCAGGGTGTCCTGGGGGAAGAAATGGGGGTTGGTCTCTTCTCCCAGGCACTCAGCAATAGGACAAGGGGGCACGATGGGCTCAAGCTCTGCCAGGGGAAATTGAAGCTGGAGATCAGGAAAAAATTCTTTGCAGAGAGAGTGCTCAGGGACTGGAATGGGCTGCCCAGAGAGGGGGTGGATTCCCCATCCCTGGAGGTTTTTCAGCTGAGCTTGGCCGTGGCACTGAGTGCCATGATCTGGTAAAGGGACTGGAGTTGGACCAAGGGTTGGACTTGATGATCTCGGAGGTCTTTTCCAACCCAATCCATTCTTTGATTCTATGAAATGGAATTGCTCCTTCATTTGACATCAGGGAGGTGGCAGGGAGCAAAAATTGGTTCAACCAGAGCTTTTGGGTACTTCTCCCAGGCTGGATCCTGCAAGGCATGAGGAGGATCTGCACAGAGTTGGGGTTTGGGTTTCTCAGGGACTCAAGTGACTGTAAATCTTTGCCCATGGTTGTTCTGGTGGAAGAGAAGGATCTGGGGAGACCTGAGAGCCCCTTCTAGTGCCTAAAGGGGCTCCAGGAGAGCTGGAGAGGGCCTGGGGACAAGGCATGGAGGGACAGGACACAGGGAATGGCTTCCCACTGCCAGAGGGCAGGGATAGATGGGATATTGGGAAGGAATTGTTGGCTGTGAGGGTGGGCAGGCCCTGGCACAGGTTGGGCAGAGAAGTTGTGGCTGCCCCATCCCTGGGAGTGTCCCAGGCCAGGTTGGATGGGGCTTGGAGCAACCTGGGATAGTGGACCTGACCAGGGGGTGGAACTGGCTGATCTTTAAGGTCCCTTCCAACCCAAACCATCCTGGGATTCCCTAAGTTTGGGATTGTTCTGCCAAAGGCTGGATCCTGTCCTGGCAACCTCCCCTGGTGTGAGGGGAACCCTCCAGATCTGAGTAAAAGTGAGTTTTACATTTCACAAAATTTCAGATGACACAAAACTGGCACAGCTTTGAGGAGTGGAGGCTTGAAGCTTTTCCCAAACACTCTGGCAGAATTGCAAGGCTGTGCTCTTTTCTCCAAACTCCTGTAATTGGCTCTGAAAGGAGATTTTAGTTAAAAAAAATCCTCTTTGTCAGTTTGCCTGGGAATAGCTTTAGTAAGACCTGAATCCTTTCAAACTAAGAAGTTCTGTAGCTGTTGCATTTGGAGATGGGGATGTCTAATAGCTCTTCCTCCATCGTATTTTCAGCTGCTACTGGTGTGGAAATTTTGGATATTTAGATATTTTTTCCTGTGCTTTCAGGACTGAATTATTCATTCCTTCATTCACTTAATTGTTGCCATGTAGAATTCTGTGTTTTTCTGTGGTTTTACTGCTTTAATTGGCTGCTTGGCTTATTTTCTGCTGAATTTAACTGGTCCTGAATTCATGGTTTAACCCCAGCCTTAGTCTAAGCACTACAAAGCCACATGGTCACTCTCCTCCCCCACAGTGGGATGGGGAGGAGAGCTGGAAAAAAAGATAAAAACCCCTGGGATGAGATAACAATAGTCTAATAATTGAAATAATAATAATAAGGGAAAAGAAACCCAACTGGAATAACTGTGGGTCAGCTCTCCTGGCTGTTTTTCCTCCCAGCTTCTTGTGAAGCTCCTGCTGGCAGAGCATGAGAAGGGGTTAAGCCCATAATGTGATAAATTTAAACTTTTGAGCATGTAATGCCCAGAATTTTTTATTCTATGAGTGTTTAGGTACTTTATAACAAAAGGAGGAGGTGATCACCTACATCAGCAGGGACTGAAAAGCAACAGTGCAGGAAATGTGTTGGGTTATTTGCTAAAAGCACCCCCAGCAATCTCTACAGGAACCTGTCCCTTTCTGTCTCCACAGGATGAGGGACACTGCGAGGAAAGTAGAAGAAAAATATTTTTCCAACCTTGCAACACACGTGGAATTCCTTCCAGTGGAGTGGAGATCCAAACTGACCCTCGATGGAGGTAGGGGAAATTTAAGCTGGAGAGCAGAAAAAAATTCTTTGCAGAGAGAGTGCTCAGGCATTGGAATGGGCTGCCCAGAGAGGGGGTGGATTCCCCATCCCTGGAGGTTTTTAAGGTGAGCTTGGCCGTGGCACTGAGTGCCATGATCTGGTAAATGGACTGGAGTTGGACCAAGGGTTGGACTTGATGATCTTGGATGTCTTTTCCAACCCAATCCATTCTATGATTCTGTGATTCTATGGATGTGGCACTGAGTGAGAATCCACCATGTCTTGATCCAACCCCACTGTGATCACCAGCCCAGGGCACGGAGTGCCCTGGGCTGGTGATCACAGTGGGGTTGGATCAAGGGTTGGACTTGATGATCTTGGAGGTCTTTTCCAACCCAGTCAATTCTCTGATTCTACATTGCTTGCTCCTCTTGCTGTTCTCATGGAAATTCTCCTTGGAATTTTCCTCCTTTGTTCTCTGCATGTGCCTCACTTGGATTTGGGTTTGGTTTGGTTTGCACATCCCATCCCTGGAAGTGTCCAAGGCCCCGTTGGACGGAGCTTGGGATAGTGGAAGGTGTCCCTTGGCAGGGGGTTGAAACCAGATGGTCTTTAAGGTCCCTTCCAACCCAAAGCAGTGTGGGATCGTGTTTGCTCCTTCTCCTGGATGTCCCTGAGGTCTCCTCTCTTTTCCCAGACACCGTGGACTCCATAACTCCGGATAAAGTCCGAGGGCTGCGGGACATGCTGAACAGCAGTGCCATGGACATCATGTACTACACGAGCCCTCTCTACAGAGATGAGGTGAGTGTGCACAGCCTGGGCTTGGGAAAGTTACCAGAGGCCGAACCAGACTGGATTTGGGAATGTCAGCAGAGTTTCCTGCTGAGAAACCCTCCATGGGGAGCGGGAACACCTTGTGGGTCATGGTCATCCACAGGGTCAAATGCAGAGTTTTAAAAGTGGTGGGAGCAGAGAAGCAACAAAAAGGAGAAATATCTGTCGAAAATGGTTCTGTATCCACAGCTTAGAAATGGGAAGGGGTTTAACTCTGTGTTGTCATTAATTTCTGCATATTTAAAGCAATGGGAGTCCACTGAGCTGAGATTATTCTTACACCTCACAAAATCCATGGACATTTGTCATTGGACCAGAAGTTGGACTTGATGATCTCAGAGGTCTTTTCCAACCCAATCAATTCTGTCATTCTGTGATTCCATTTTTGCCAGCTGAGATGGCAGCACTGCCCAAGCCAGTTTGAATGGATTTGTGTGCACTTGGCCTTGCAGGGAAAGCAAAAAGTTCCTCAGTTTGTTTAGGGGGCTGTTTATTTTTTATTTCCCCAGTTTATTCTGGATGCTCCCACCTTCCCTGGCCAAGCTGGGTAGGCACACAAGTCCTTCAGTCTGAGTCAAGTGACCCCATCAATCAGAGGGGAAAAGCCTTCAAGAAATAATAGCAGCCTGTGCCAGTGATAAGGCTTGACTAAATGGTAATAAAATATAAGAAATAAATAAATGGAGTGGCCTGTAAACATGGACAACATCACCCTTATGTATCAAACTTGCTGGAAAACCCCTGAGGGGCTGTTTTAGGGTTAAGTTCTGTAGGAATTGTAGTTTTTTTCTGTATTGGCTCCATTATGTGGGGTTAATCTTGGTGCTCTTAGACTGGGGCAGGGTGAGATTTCAAAGCTTACATGGGGATTTGTTGCTACTTTTTAGTAAAATTAGGTGTATTTAAACCCTTTGGACTGGCAGAATCATTTTCAAACCCAAAGCTGTGCCTCTCCTGCTCAGTAATGCAGAATTCATTGATCAGGATTCTCCACTGTCTCAGGTTTCTCTGTCTGTTGTATAACTGAGGCCACCATGAGCTTTTGTGGCAAGCAATGAAACTTTCTCTGGCAGCTTTAAAATGGCTATTTTTAAACTGCATTAGAGGCTTGGCATGTGTGTGGACACCTTATGGGAAAGGGATTAGTGAGTAAAGGCCAGGTGTGCTGGCCAGGAATGCATGAAACATTTAATTCATTGCTCAGGAGAGCTGCAGTTTTACAGGTTTCTCACCATCCCTCAGGACTGAGAATTGACAAGTACAATGAGTGTGCTGTGGCTGTGCTTAGATCTGGTTACAAAATACTGAGTTGTATTTTTCATTAAATCAAGTGAATTTTCTTGAAATGTTTGCAGGTTACTCTTCCCTGTCCCGTTTTGTTTTCTCTGAGTTAACTTTGCAGGGTTTATTTAACACAATAGTATCAAATGGAACATTCTTCTGAAAAATGTTGGGGGTTTTCCCAGGGGTTGGAGTTGTTTTGTGGCACTTTGTTCTGAGTCCTCCTTCCAGCTCAGAAATGAGCTTTAATTTGAAGTGTTCACATGAGCACACATTGCTCAGAATTAATGCACCTGCTCAGCACTTTGTTACACTGATGTGATTCTTTTGTGCTGTGGCACTTCTAGTGCTTTCCATCCAGAAACCTGCAAGGACCTCAAAAGGAGTTTATTAAACTTGGCTTTGCCTCTGGGAAATAAATTGGACAATGGGATAAACTCAGCCTAGAGAAAAGCTGCTTTTCACCTCCTGGCACTCAGCAGTCATCGAATCCCAGAGTGGTTTGGGTTGGAAGGGACCTTAAAGATCATCCAGTCCCACCCCCTGCCATAGGCAGGGACACCTCCCACTATCCCAGGTTGCTCCAAGCCCTGTCCAGCCTAGCCTGGGACACTCCCAGGGTTGGGGCAGCCACAGCTTCTCTGGGCACCTGTGCCAGGGCCTGCCCACCCTCACAGTCAAGAACTCCTTCCCAATATCCCATCTTTCCCTTCCCTCTGGCAGTGGGAAGCCATTCCCTGTGTCCTGTCCCTCCATCCCTTGTCCCCAGTCCCTCTCCAGCTCTCCTGGAGTCCCTTTAGGCCCTGAAAGGGGCTCTCAGGTCTCCCTGGAGCCTTCTCTTCTCCAGATGAGCCCCCCCAGCTCTCCCAGCCTGGCTCCAGAGCAGAGGGGGCTCCAGCCCGGGAGCATCTCCATGGCCTCCTCTGGACTCACTCCAGCAGCTCCAGGTCCTTCTGATGTTGGGGCCACAGAGCTGGACACAGAACTCCAGGTGGGGTGTCATGGCATCCTGGCAGGAGGAGAATCCTTCCCCTTCCCCTGTTCCCACACTGCCAGGGAATCAGCCCAGGACACGGTTGGCTTTTTGGGCTGCCAGCACACACTGTGCAATACTTGGATAGGAATTTTCTTTCTCCTTTCAAGGATTTTCCCCACATCTGGAAGTACCAGAAGTGCTTCTCTAAAGCTTCTTACCACCCCTCAAACATCTCCTCGAGGGATTTACAAGTGGGCAGCCCCTGTCTCCTTCCAGGGGGAGAGTTCTTGTGGTGTCATTTTCACCCATGACAGCAAAGAGCTGTCCCAGAGGCACTGGATGGCTCAGCTGAGCCTTCAGGAGCTTGCTGGGTGACCCCCTCTCTGATTTCAAGTATTGTTTCTTCTCCACCACGGTAGGAGAATATCCAGAAGGTTCCTCAGACTCCTGACATCTGATGTGATACCAGACAGGCATCAATAATTCAGCACAGTCAGAGCACCTCAGACAGTCTGGTCTCAGACTGCAGCCAACAGATTCAGCTGTGGTGGTTTTGTGTGGTTCAGGCTGTGCTGTTCAGGTCCTCCTCTATATCAAATCCCTCTTTAAACTTTTCCCAGATAATAAGAAAAAGCACTAAGTTGGTATTTTGTTGCAGACCTACCTATTTGCAAACAAACCATCATCTCCCCTTCTCTTTCTGCCCTGGCTGGTGCCACCTGTGGTAACACAATCCTGGGGTTCAGTGTCTGCAGGGGGGGACTTTGTTTCACAGCTGTGTCACTGGAGCTTCAAATTTCTTTAATAATAAATGGCTGCAACAGAGATTAAGAAGACTAATTGATGCATGATGAATTCAGTGTTGTCACCCTCATTATGGTACTTAATGGGTTTTTTTTACTGATCTTCACTCTACTCACTTGCAGGCTAATTGTGATTCTGTCAATTACTGATATATGTCTTGGCAGAAAATTCCTTTCATACAGGATAAATATTATTTACATCTGTCATGCCAAGATCTCTAAAAATTTAGTGCAAATATTGCATTAGCCTCAGATTAGTAGATGTTTATGGATTACCTCCCCCCAGGGGAAGAGCAGAGAAACTTCTCTGCCCATTTTAGAATCCCAGATTGCTTTAGATTGGAAGGGACCTTAAAGATCATCTCCTTCCACTCCCTGCCATGGGCAGGGTCACCTTCCACTAGCCCAGCTTGCTCAGAGTCCTGACCTTAAAATGGCTTCATGGTTTGCCATTATACACATATTAAAAAGGAGAAATAATGACCATACTCTTGAAATTTGGGACAAGTATTAAGTTCTACTGGAGCTTTCATCCCTCTTGGATAGGAGGTTTTGCCATGGGAATGTCCCCCTCTTGTGCATCCCTTTCAGCAGGTAAAGGGAACTGGTTTAAGTGTGTTTGAAAACAAGTTGTGGAGCAGGAAGTTTTAAGCTGAGACTATTTAACACTAGTTTTGCTTACTTTGTTGAACCTAATAGGGAAGGAGCTGCTTGGCAGCACTTCCATGGCTTGTTTAATTAATTGGATTGTCCTTGAATGAATTCCCAGCTTTGTGGAGTGACAGGTTAATGGCTCTGCCTGAACCTAAACTTAGTCTTGAACTCAGTGACTTGTTAGAAATGGGTTAAACTCAGCTTTTCAGCAGCAAGAGCAGTCCTGAGAGAGGGAGAGACTCAGGCCTGGACAGATCCTTTTCCTGTTTCAGCACCAAAACACTCAGCCCTTCCCATCTGTTCCCACAGCTCCGCTTGTTCTGGCCTCTCATCTGTTGTTGTGACAATCCCCTGGCATCCATCAGTGGTGCCATCAGGGAGTGTGACAACTGTTGTCTCCCGAGGGTCAGCAGCCTCCCCAGCCCTGCCTTGTGTGCTGGCACATTCTCCTGGTTCACGTGGCACACAAACTCCTCCCGTTGGCTTTCATGGCACTTTCCAATCCAGCCTTGAGCTGCAGCTCTTCCCTTGGCTTTCAGGGACCCTCCTCTCCCTCCACTTGGCTCACACACCTTGTGCCTGCTTGCTGAATTTTAAACGAGTTTGCACTTTCTGCTGAAGTTCTCTTGACATTTGGAAAGAGCTGCTTGCAAAACTCACCCGTTCCTCAGATCTCCTTGAAATTCCTTTCCCACAAAGCCCACAAAAAGAGCTCTGCTGTTCAGGCTGGAGAGATCAGGTTGCCAGGACTCCTTTTTTATAGGTAGCTCTTTGTTATTTTATTTCTCTTGACCTTCAAACTGTTCATGTGGGAAGATTGTCCAGTGGGTGGGAGTCCTGTGGAGATGACACGGAGAAAAGAACTCTGGAGTTACAGCAAAGGGGTGGTCAGAGCTGAGAGCAGTCTCAGAAGAGGATAATCTTCTTTCATTGACTTAAGAGTTGGACTTGATGATCCTTGTGGGTCCCTTCCAACTCAGAATAGTCTGTGATTCTGTGAATCCACATAGCCCAAGAGGAGAGGAAGTGGTTTTGTTGGATTTGACAGATTAAAGAGGTTGGGACTGGAGTGCTTTGTCCAGTTTTTGGCAGAAGGCAGCAGGGCAGGCTCAGGTTGGATACACTGAAAAACTCCTTCACTGAAAGAGTGATTAAGCTTTGGAACAGGCTGCCCATGGGAATGGGGGAATCCTCATCCCTGGAGTGTTCAACAAACAAGCAGATGTGGCATTTCATGGTATGGTTTAGTGGGCATGATGGTGGTGGTGAGCCAAAGGTTGGGCTTGATGATCCTGGAGGTGTTTTTCCAACCTTAATGATTGTGTGTGATTGAGGATTTGAGCAAAAGCAGCCTCAAGCTCTGCTGTGCCCAGGTGCCAGCAGGGTGGTTGCCCTCTTTGCTTTCTCAAAAATGCTCATTTTCTGGATATTCAGGGAAAAGTGTCATTTTCTACACTGGTAGTTTTGGCAGGCTCTGAAAAGCCCCTTCCACCCCAGTGATCTGCCCACTAGAAGGGACATGAGGATGGAGTTCTTCCTCCTGCCTGGATCTCCTTGCTGTGTGTCCAGCAGGAGTTTGTCCACCATATACACAGCCTGTGCCTTCTGCTTTGCAGGAACAGACATGCTGTTTGTGCTTATTTGTGCTGATGTCTCACAGGGCAGCTTTGGGATTTCAGTGCTTTGGGATTCTAGTGCAGGTGGGGATTTGGAGGTTTGGATTTTTCCAGGATGCTGTTAATGTTCTGCACAAAACTGAGCCAGGCAGGAATCGTAGAATCAGTTGGGTTGGAAGAGACCTCTGAGATCATCAAGTCCAACCCTTAATCCAACCCCAGAGAGGGGGTGGATTCTCTGACCTTGGAGGTTTTTAAGGTGAGACTGGACATGGCATTGAGTGCCATGATCTGGTAATCAAAGTGGGGTTAGATTAAGGGTTGGTCTTGATGATCTCAGAGATCTCTTCCAGCCCAACTGATTCTATGGAAAAAGAGAGAGGGGTCTGGTCATGGTGCATTCCATTATTCCCACTATGTTTTTTTCTGTTGTGGATGATTCCTGTTTTCCTGTGTTCAGGCAGAACTAGCAGGTGCTTCCTAAGCACATGATGGATCCCATGGACCAGCAGGTAGTTGGGCTTGGGGTCGTTTCCCACCAGGAAACGATCCCATGGACCAGCAGATTGTTGGGCTTGGGGTTGTTTCCCACCAGGAAACTGGTGGGAAAAGGTCTCCTATAATGAGGAATTCCTTGGATGCAGGTGCAGTGAGGGCAGGAGAAGCTTTCAGCAAGCTCAGGGTGAGGCATAACCTGACCATGAAGTGCAGACATGGAGCAGCCACTTGGGTGTCATGGATTTGGGAGGATGAGTTGATATTTTTGGTGTTGTTTGTTTTTAATTTCATAGCCTTTAATTAAAACTCCCATAGACCCTTTAGAGGGAGCAGAAAGAGAAGCTGTGCACAAAAAAATCAGCTCTTAAAAAATTGGGTTTATTGCAGTGGTGCCATTTAGGAGAGAAAATTTCACAGACAGCTACATTTTTCATGTCTCAATTCCAATGAAAAAAATCACTGATTTTAGGAAATATAAAACCAGTTGGTGTTTTTAAAAGGTAGTTTTATATGGAGTGTTAGGATTTATATCAAGCTGTCACTACAGAAGAGATTCAAAAGCACTTCATGTTGCACTTTCTGGACTAAAGCCCTGTTTAAACCAAACTTTTGTTTTACAAGTTAGAATATTTTATGCTAAGAAAGCAAATCAGGACTAAATCATATAATGGAATGATAGAATGGCTTGGGTTGGGAGGGATCTTAAACAGCATCTTGTCCCACCCCCTGCCCTGGGCAGGGGCACCTTCCACCAGCCCAGGTTGCTCCAAGCCCAATAAATATTATCCTAATTTCATATACTACTTAACCAAACAGTTTTTTAGCTGGGAATTGAAATCAATATGCTCTTCATTTTTCTTTCTTTATTTTTTTCTCTTACTATACACCAAAGAAGTTCAGTTTCTAATCTTAGTCCTGGCCCAGAGCTGTTGGCAGGACACCAACATCCATAAGTGCTCCCTGCAGGTGGAGGACTCCTGGTTTTGGCAGAGCAGCAAAACAAGACCATTCACAGTGCCTGGAAATGTGGAGGGTTTCCCCCAGCAGACCTTCTGCTCCACAGTTACGTTTGGGAACCAGGAATTTGGAGTTTAGGAATAATCTCCATCAGGTGATTTAGTTGAATCCAGTGCTTGGACTCTGCTCTGCAAACTTCCAAGTGTGCAGCTCTTTGCAAATCCATGCACAGTTTCTTGGTTATGTCCATGTTTTTGCCCAACCTCCCAGCAACAGCCTGTTTTTAAGAAGCAGAACAGTGAAAAACAGGGTTGGGACTCCGTGTCCAACCAGGATTTTCCAAGAATATTCTGTTTTATGCCCTCAAATTGCAAGAAAACAAGATCTTTGGAATGGCAGTGCCACAATGCCAGAGGATTTTTTACCCACTTTGTGCCTGTGGGGCAGACTGAGATAAAATCATTTTTCCTGGAAGTTCTCTGCTTTTCCAGGGAAATAGACCGTGCAGGAATGAGCTACAGAAGAGCAGCTTGGGAAGGAAATTGGGAGCAGTGGCTTTTATGCAACAAGAAAACAAGGAAGTAAATGAATTTTTGTGCATCTTTCTGTGCCCACCAGAGAAAAGCAGACATAGATTAATGGAGCTTATTCAGGATTTTTTAGAACAAGCTGGCATTGCCCGTGTCCCTGATGTACTCACAGGGAAGCTCCAAGCAGGAATGAGTCCAGTGAGGAGTTTCTTTGGCATCTTTTCCGTGTCCAGCTTCGAAACCTGAACCAGAGCTCCATCCAGAGTGTCCTGTGGAAGGCTGGGGCTCCCAGGCTGCTGTTGAGGTCCCTGAGGGCAGGTGATGTAGGTTGGGGACTTTGGAGGATACCCAGCAGCCAGTCATGGAAACTGCTGGAATTCTGTGTCCAGCTCTGTGGCCCCAACATGAGAATGTGGAGCTGCTGGAGAGTCCAGAGGAAGCCACGGAGATGCTCCAGGGCTGGATCCCTCTGCTCTGGAGCCAGGTTGGGAGAGCTGGGGAGGGCTCACCTGGAGAAGAGAAGGCTCCAGGGAGACCTGAGAGGCTCTTTCAGTGCCTAAGGGGGCTCCAGGAGAGCTGGAGAGGGACTGGGGACAAGCAATGGAGGGACAGGACACAGGGAATGGCTTCCCACTGCCAGAAGGCAGGGTTAGGTGGGATATTGGGAAGAAATTCCTGGCTGTGAGGGTGGGCAGGCCCTGGCACAGGTTGCCCAGAAGAGTTGTAGCTACCCCATCCCTGAGAGTGTCCCAGGCTGGGTTGGACAGGGCTTGGAGCACCCTGGGCTCGTGGAAGATGTCCCTGCTCATGGCAGGGGGTGAAACTGGATGGTCTTCAAGGCCCCTTCGATCCCAAACCATTTTGTGCTTCTCTATCAGTGTCCCCTCATTTCCCTGAGCTCCTGGCAGGAATCCCAAAACACTTTGATTTCAACTGACCTCTGCTATTTTGTTGTGGGTTTTAATCAAAACCTTCTTAAATGGAAGAAATCCCAGCCAGCCAAAGCTGGTCCTGATTGATTTTCAGCTCTAAGTCTTGCTGAAATCCCTGCTTGTTATGTGTGAAAGTGGTGCCCAAGTACAAGAAGAGGCAGCATCATAGTCAAAAATACTGGAAAATAGGTGTTGTGATACTCATTTCCTCAAGCTGTTGCACAGCTTTGTTAATCATTTCACAGTCCTTTAGGCATCAGGTTCGTGGAGTGGATCCTCTCTCAGTAAAATGTGTATCAAACACTGGCAGTCCTGGTGCCTTTCATATTTATACCCAGTAATGACTCAGGCTCTTGAAAAATCATGTTGAAATTACATGTTGTACAGCTCTAATTTCCCCTTGCTAACAAGGGAATGATTTGCAATTCCTTGTTTGTCCTGCTCTGTGCCACAGCCTGGAAACATTGCTCAGTTCCCATGCTGAGACTCACAGGCAAAGCTGCCTTTTTTTGGATTGGCCAGGTCCCAAATCTCACAATTTTCAACATTTCTCTCTAAAATACTTGCTGTGAATCTGAACCTTTTTATCCTCTAGTGTAGGATTTGAAGCAGATAAGCTTCTCATAGGACCAATATATATTTATTGCTGCAGTGCTATGGATTAGTCTGTGATGTTTAAGGACCATGTTGCATTCCTTTCTTTTTTGCCCCCAAAATACCATCCTAGAAAACCTGCAACTAGAAAAGTATTTTTCTTGGCACTGTTTATATAAAGTGTTCAAATTCTGTCTCTGCCTTGTCTCATTTGTGCTTTCTCTCCTCCTGTATTACCCTTTCACCTGAGATGAGGCTTTTTATTCTTTAGCAGCATCCTTTCATTCAGATTCCTTTGGAAGAATTTACAGGAAGTGGGAGGAGGGAGGAGGACACAAAGCTCCATCTCCTTTCAGCCAGGCAGTGGGAAGGAGAATGAAAGGCTTGATGAGTTCAAGATCCCAGAGCAATTTGAGGATTTTTTCCCAGAACCCTTTCAGGTTCTCACTGTGGTGTCTGAGCACTTCCATTTTAATGGATTTCCCTTCCCAGTGCCCTGCAATGAGGTAGAAATGTTGCTGCTCACTTTGATGAATGGAAAAGGGGTATGACTTGTTTAGGGTAATGCCAGGATTGGGGCAGAGATGGGAGTTAATTCCGGGTCATGGGTGGCTCAGGCTCCTCCCCATCCTCCTTAAGTTAAAAAAGGAGCTGAACCTTTGACACAGGAGAAACATTCAGTGCTGTGAAAAGGTGGAGAAGATGAGGGAGAATCAAGCAAGAAGGGAAACACCACCATGTTAACAGTCACTGCTGTGCTGGTGGAAACCCACTGCCTTGGAGTGCCCACCCCAGAGGAGGTTGGGAAGTACTTTAAGCCCAACTGGCATTTATTGAAGTGTTTATTTCAGTACAGTGCCTTGGGCTGTGTCGTGTAGCAGTTCTGGGGTCACCACCTGTCCTGTGTGGTGGTTCCTGCTGGCTCTGGAGAGGGAAGATGAGCCACTGGAGTCATAGAATCAGTTGGGTTGGAAGAGACCTCCAAGATCATAAAGTCCAACCCTTGGTCCAACTCCAGTCACTTTACCAGATCATGGCACTCAATGCCATGTCCATTCTCACCTTAAAAACCTCCAGGGGCAGAGAATCCACCACCTCTCTGGGCAGCCCATTCCAATCCCTGAGCACTCTCTCTTCAAAGAATTTCTTTCTTCTCTCCAACTTCAATTTCCCCTGGCAGAGCTTGAGCCCATCATGCCCCCTTGTCCTATTGCTGAGTGCCTGGGAGAAGAGACCAACCCCCACCTGGCCAGAACTTCCCTTCAGGCAGTTCCAGACAGTGCTGAGGTCACCTCTGAGCCTCCTCTTCTCCAGGCTGAACATCCCCAGCTCCCTCAGCCTCTCCCCACAGCACTTGTACTCCAGTCCCTTCTCCAGCCTTGCTGCTCTTCTCTTCTCAGTTGGGTTGGAAGAGACCTCTGAGATCATCAAGTCCAACCCTTGATCCAACCCCACTGTGATCACCAGCCCAGGGCACGGAGTGCCCTGGGCTGGTGATCACAGTGGGGTTGGATCAAGACATGTTGGATTCTCTGTCCCTGGAGGTGTTTAAGAGGACACTCAGTGCCACATCCAGTCCCTTCTCTGGCCCCGCTCCAGCCCCTCAATCTCTTTCCTGAACTGAGGGGCCCAGAACAGAACACAACACTCAAGGTGTGGCCTCCCCAAGGCAGAGTCCAGGGGAAGGGTCACTGCCCTGGGCCTGCTGGCCACGCTATTCTTGATACAGGCAAGTGACAAGCAGCTCCTGGCCTTGGGATTGTGCTCATCTTCCCAGACAAAGTGCACAGACCTCTGTGCTCATCCTGGAAAAGGGTCAGTGTAGGATGTGAACATTCTTGAACAGCAGCAGGAGTAATGAAATGTTGATGTTTAACTGTCCTTTCCCTCTTGGAACAGCTGGTGAAGGGGCTGCAGCAGGAGCTGAACCGGCTGTACACGCTCTTCTGCTCCCGGAATCCGGAGTTTGAGGAGAAGGGAGGGAAAGTCTCCATCGTGTCCCACTCGCTGGGCTGTGTCATCACCTACGACATCATGACTGGCTGGAATCCAGTCAGACTCTATGAACAGTTGCTGCAGAAGGAAGAGGAGGAGCTGGAAGATCGTTGGATGAGCTACGAGGAGCAGCGTTTGCTTGAAGAGCTCTACATAACTAAACAACGGTAATGCATCCCCTTCCAGTTGTTCAAGGGGGAAACCAGCTCCTTGGGTAACACCCTTTGAGGGTTCCCAGAGCCCACCATGGCTCTTACCTTTTGTGGGGAATGTTCTTCTGCTGGGGCTGGGTGGTAGATGCTGAACACAGGACTGGGCAGGCACAGGGATCTGGCACTGCTAGTGGGAGCTCTGGATCCACACGGACTCATGGAATGGTTTGGGTTGGAAGGGATCTTAAAAGCCCATCTCATTCCATGGGCAGGGACACCTTCCATTAGACCAGGTTGCTCCAAGTCCCATCCAACCTGGCCTTGGACAATTCAAAGAATGGGGATGTCAAGGTGTTAAGAGATACCCTTTAGATGGAGAATCTCATTATAGTAATTTGAGCTTCAGTCTTTCATGATTTATCATGTCCCACTTGAGTCAGTGTTTTGGTTCCTTCCTGAAGCCTCTCCTAGTATTGGTGGTACTTTGGAAGCATTAATATAGCACCACATCTGCTGTGCTTGCACTCAGGGTGTGTGTCATGAGGGGTTGGTGCAGGATCTCTCTGTCAGCTGCAAGGCTGAGTAAAGTGCAATATGTCTGAGAGAAGGGAAGTTAAGAAACCTACTGAAGTGTTCCAGGGGTAAGATGACCCTTCAGGCACATCCCTGGCATATGATCAGGGGAAAATGACCATTTTCACACTCGTGCTCCAGCTCCTTGGGCATCATCTGAAGTTTTTCAGGTTGGATTCACAGTAATCCCAAGTCTCATTTGGCAGTGGCACTTCTGTTCAGAAAGAGTGGCTATTTCATGAGCCATTTTAATTCAGTTCAGTCTGAAATGATGGAAAATAGACTGCAGCTTCTGGAATTCTGCTGGGATTGGGGACAAGGTTGCCCATCTATATCTGTGCTTTATATTGTAGCTGTTCTTTTAATTTGGGCTAACTAGAAAAAGAGGTGAACAACCTTTTTTATGGTAGATAAAAGGGTGGAACATGGTATTCCAGATATTCCACCACAGTGCAGAATCCATAGTGCTTGGGCTGTGGAGTTTCCTGTGCCTTTGGTGGTGGTTGGGATTTTTAAGCAAAATAAAGCAGGTGATTTGGCTGCAAAATCACCAAGGAAACGGGAGGTGAGTCACCTACTCCTGAGGAAGGAGGGTGGGCAGATGCTTGGGGGGTGAACAGGGGAACTGTCATGCCTTGATTGATCCCTTCTGTGGTCAGAGGAACAGGATTTGACATACGTTGATTCTTAATGAGTTGAGCCTCTCCCAGAAATACTGACACCATCACTCTCTCTTCCCAGCAGACAAAACTGTTGGACCCCACAGGAATGCCTGTTTGCATCAGAGAGGTTAAAGCTGCATTTTTTATTGGATCTCAGAAAGATCTCTATTTTCTAGGTTGAGAGAGATAGAAGAGAGGTTACATGGGTTAAAGGCATCCACCATATCAAAACCACCTGTCTTAAAATTTAAGGTATGTATGTCTGAGGGGCTTTTACTGAATGTTCTCCTTGCTGCAAAGATCCACCTGCAATGAGTCATTCTGCTTTTTTTTTTCCTCCCATGTCCCTGGACATGATTTTGGTTGAATAATTTGAATGTGTTGGATGAAGTGTGTGTAAATAATGCTACTCTATTCACATCTTACTATTTGTTACAAATGGATATTTGTAATAAATTCTGAGCAACCTGGTCTAATGGAAGGTGTCCCTGCCCATGGCAGGGGGGTTGGAATGAGATGGGCTTTAAGGACCCTTCCAACCCAACCCATTCCATGATTCTATTACATTTTATATGTAATTATATGTAAACATATATCTAAATGATATATGTAATATATAAACCTGTGACTAGATTGTTACTGTGTTACACCCACACAGCTCTGTGGGAAGGTAAAAACCATGTGGGAAATTACATCCCTCATGTATCCTAAACAGTTTCACTTCTACTTCATTGAGTAATCCATTTTCCTTGGGGACTCCTTCTAACATGTCACATCTCTGAGGAAATCTGATTGAATTTCCTCCAGCAGTGGATTTTCCTTCCAAATTATTCTGGTCTGACAGTCAGCACACTTTTAGTCTCGTGAAACAGATTGCTTGCTAATCAGCTGTACAAATTGCTGGAATTCCTTCTCGTTGGGAAAAGGCATTTTCCGGCTTCTGGGTGGGATGGGGGACACCTTCTAGTTGCTGGACTCAATCCTGAAATATTAAACCATAAAAATGTGACATGATAGATGAGAATAAAAGAGATTATTGTTTCTTAACTTGCCATTTTTCTTTCCTTCTGAGTTCAGAAGGGCTCCTACAAGCCAAGGTCAATCTTGAGCCATAAAAAAGAGGAAAGGAGCCATAATTCATTTTGTCAGAGCCTTCTCCTTTTCATCACTGCTTGAAATCATGTGCCAGGCTGTTATCTCTGCCATCAAGGAAGCTGGAGTCAGACTGAGACTCCCCCAGCTCTGTGGAAGATTAATCTTCACTCACTTGGGTTTAAACTCAAGGTTTTTTAAACAGTTGCTTTGTAGAGGGAGTGGGAAAGAAGAGGAAGAGAAAGGGGGAAGAAAAGAGGATATTATCTAAATAGATTAGATAATAGATTAGGTAATTTTCAGATACATCCTTTTTCTTGCCCTTACTGACAGGAAGGGGTTTTGTCCTGTGAAGCTTTAAGTGACTCCCATGGCTTGAGCCAGAGCTCCAGGAAGAGAGAGGCTTTCCATGGAAGTGCTGGCAAGGGAGGATTGCAGCAGGATGGCTGACCTAGGATTGCTCATCAGCCAGGCAGTGCAGCTCTCCAAGGGTGACTGGCTTGTTGGAAGAGAACAAACTGCTTTGTGGGTACCAACCACCTCCCCTTGGCCCCTCGTGGCAGAGCAGAGCTCTGGTTTGATCAGCAGTTGATGTTCCCCACAAAAAATGCTTGATCCACTAATTATTTGGTCTGTGCAACACAGGAGAAGGGAGTCCTTGGTCACTGATCTCCTTAGGCTCTGTTACACCATGGAAGGGGCATGTGGAGCTGTCAGGGAAAGGCTGGATGTTGTCAGTGTGTTGGCTCTTTATGGACTGAAACACATCAAGCTTCCCAGGATGAGACAGAGTGACTGATCCTACATGAAGGGGAGAGGCTGAGTGAGCACAAAGGCAGCTTTTGGCAAGAATAAATACAGCAGCTTACTTTGGGATTTAATATTAGAAAAAAATGATCTGGGTGTTTGACCCTTTTAAGAAGAAAAAAACTCACCAAGCATGTAAATATGGAGTCCAGTACTACACTGGACAAGCCACCAGAATGGGAAGTTGAGGGTGAGGAATCTTTGTCTTTCTTCCTCTGCTTCTCAGGTGGGATAATTGAATAATCTGCTAAACCAGTGGGTGGGTTAAAAGCCAAGCCAACACCCTGTTGTAAATGTAAAGCTTAAAAGAACAGTCTTCTGCCCACCAGCCATGTAAGAGGGAAGGGAGTTAAAGGCTGAGGAGGCTGCAGAACATGGGAACATGGGCAGTGGTGTGATACCAACCTCTTTAAGACTCATGTATGAAAACAACAGTGTTGTGGGATGATTTTCAGTCACAGTCAGGAAGAGGAGGGCAGGATGTACCTCAGTTGCTCCTTAATGCTGAGATGGAAGTTCATTTAAATCTGGACTTGCAGTGTGCTGGCTCAAAGGGCTCCAGGATTCCTGAGCAGTTCTCAGTCACTCAAGGTTACAGAATCTTCTGGAAGAAGCTCCAGCTTGTATTTCATGTTCATTTGTGCCCCGCATGTACCAATGCACAAAAGGGCTGTGCTGCCTCACTCCTGTTGACTCATTCAGCTTTTTTTTATTATTTAATTATGAAAATACTGCAGTCTTAAGTTGAATGGATGGCTCCTTGGCTCAGCCTCTGCCTAAAATACAAATAAATTCATTAAGTGTTCTGTTTATGAATCATAACCAGTAGAAAAGTGCTGCACTGAAAGGTCATGTTCATAAACACGTCTCCTCTGTGTGGAACATTTCCAGGAATAGATATGAAATGCCCAACTCCTGCTTTCAGGAGAGACATCAGAATGAATAAATGTTTGCTGTAGAGATTTCAGTCCTTTCTATAAAGATTTGAGTCCTCTTCTCCCAGTAGGTTCATCACAGCAGCCTGATCTTCAGCCATGTTCCAACAGCACTGACAGTCTAATGCCTGCAATCTAAAGGACTTTGTTTGTAAAATCAGAGAGGAATAGAATTGTTAAGGTTTGAAAAGACCTGGTCACCACTAACCTGTGTGCCCAAGTGCCACACCTACAAGTCCTTTAAGTCCCTCCAGGGATGGGGACTCCAAGACTGCCCTGGGCAGCTGTGCCAATGCTTGACCTCCCTTTCCATGAAAACAGACCTTGGATTTTTAGCATTCATTGCTCTGTTATTGGTCTGTGCCACCCACTGAGGTACCCACCAGTTGATGCTTTGACTTTGTAAGATTTTTAAGGCTTTTGCATGTCAGAAAACACATAGCCAAGAGCAGTGCCCTCCAGGAAAGCATCTGGACACCTTTAATCTTGTGTTAATCAACAAAAACAATGGAACAAAAGTGGACCAACAGCCTCACTGTGTAACCACCAAAACCAGTTACCTGCTGAGGTTTTTCCTGGTCTCTTTTGAGCCTCTGCTAAGTGTAATCTGGAGAAGAGGAGGCTCAGAGGTGACCTCAGCACTGTCTGGAACTCCCTGAAGGGAAGTTCTGGCCAGGTGGGGATTGGTCTCTTCTCCCAGGCACTCAGCAATAGGACAAGGGGGCATGATGGGCTCAAGCTCTGCCAGGGGAAATTGAAGTTGGAGATCAGAAAGAAATTCTTTGCAGAGAGAGTGCTCAGGCATTGGAATGGGCTGCCCAGAGAGGGGGTGGATTCTCTACCCCTGGAGGTTTTTAAGGTGAGAATGGACATGGCATTGAGTGCCATGATCTGGTAAAGGGACTGGAGTTGGCCCAAGGGTTGGACTTGATGATCTCAGAGGTCTTTTCCAACCCAATCCATTCTATGACTCAGAGGAAATGGGACATTTAACCTTCACATGTGTCTGTTATAGTGGTGTGGGCTTCTCCACTTTGACTGACTGATACTGTCTGAGCCTCTCTGTTGAGAGAGAGAACTCAAATCCAGCCATGTTCAAAAGCATCATTTCCATCCTTATTAACATGGATGAAATCTCTCCTTAGGTTGAGAATTTCTTCTGTATGGGATCTCCCCTGGCAGTGTTCTTGGCACTGCGTGGCATCCGCCCAGGGAGCAGTGGGAGCCAGGACCACATCCTGCCCAGGACCATTTGTAACCGCTTATTAAATATTTTCCATCCAACAGATCCAGTGGTGAGTCTTAATTGCAGCTCTTACCTTGGCTGTGTTTAAGCATCAGCTCTGTGTGATCTTCAAAGTGTGTGAATCAACACGAGTATGTTCCAGCAGAGGACTGTCTGTTAATGATTATTGTGCAGTATCTCAGGTTTTGTAATTGTAGAATAAGAATTCCTACAAGTCATTGCCTGAAATATCATGTATTTCGCTTCTCTTTTTGTATTAATAAGCATAACATTTGAGATTACTCTGATTATTTTTTATTGCAAAGAAATAATCCTTTTCAAACAAGGATTTTGTGTTTAACATCCTGACTTCCATTAAACATCATCTGTCCCAAGACAATACTGCTGTTAAAAAAGGGTTCACAAGCAGTTTACAAAGTGTTACAGAAAAAAAAAGACTTTTTTTTCCCCAAATCACCCTGAAAAACAGCTTGTTAGAGGGTGGGATAGTACTTGGGAGAGAATTATTGGTGTAGCTTTCCCCTGTCCTAACACTCTTCCACAGGCAACCAGCATGATCCATTATGAAAGACAAGATTATGAAACTCCATCACCTTGGCAACTTCTTTGATAGAAACTACATTTGGAATTCCCTGTAGAACAGTAGTTTGGGCTTTTGTATTAAAAGTGCCTGAATTTAAGTATATTCAGGCTTAGTCCAGACATGCTGGTTCTGCTCATCTCAAGGCCATGTTCAGCTCCAGCTGCTTCAAAATCAGGATTTTGCTGGGATGTCTGGGACATGATCAGTCTGTGGGGCCACTCTGCAAATAGTGACCTCACTTAGTTTGAAGATGAAGTGCAGAATGCTCTTCTACACTTAACAAAAATAAGGGATCAATAGAAAATTATTTTTTAATCAAGCAGAACAAAGGAATCCAAAAAGCGTCATCAAACAAAACGTTTCCCCAGCCAGTTCCTCCCTCTGTTGTGTCAGAATCAGCTGAACTTGACCCAAAGTTTGCTCTGGCAGAGCAGAGTAACAACCCCCTGTTGTAACTCGTGTGTTCCCAACAACCTGTAGTTCAGGTGTTGGAGACACAAGTGCAGGAGTGAAGGTACAACAACTGGGCAGCTGAGAAACCTTCCAGGTGAAAATAAACTTCCCTGGGAAAACAGAAGTGAGTCAGACCATAACAGAGAATCACAGAGTCACAGACTATTCAGAGTTGGAAGGACCCACAAGGATCACTGAGTCCAACTCTTCAGTCAATGGCCCACACAGGGGATTGAACCCATCACCTTGGCATTATTACAACCAAGTTTTAACCAGCTGAGCTAATCTAAGGGTCATCACAATTCTGTTGCTTTCTAGGCTTTGTTTCTTCCAGCTCTTTTGGATTTGAGGTTGGAGAGGACTCTCTGTGTGAAAGGAATGTGATTTTTTTATTGTTATTTTTATTTTTTGTCTTGACACTCAGTGTTTGTTTGTTTTTAAATTCCTCTTGCAGGCCTACAGATTAGAACCTTTAATCCTGAAGCACTACAGCAACATTTCACCTGTCCAGATCCACTGGTACAACACTGCAAACCCTCTCCCTTACGAGCACATGAAGCCAAGTTTCCTCAACCCCAGCAAAGAACCTACCTCAGCCCCCGACAGCGACAGCGCTTCGGCGGCGCCGAGTCCCACCACGTCGCCGGTGCTGGTGCGGCGCCACTACGGCGAGTCCATCACCAACATCGGCAAAGCCAGCATTTTGGGTATGTCCCTCGTGGCCTGGGAGGCTCCACAGGAGCTGCTCGTGGAGCTTCACTGCTCCCTGGGGTTGTTACAAGCCAACTCTGCTCTGGAGCCAGGCTGGGAGAGCTGGGGGGGTCACCTGGAGAAGAGAAGGCTCCAGGGAGACCTGAGAGCCCCTTCCAGTGCCTAAAGGGGCTCCAGGAGAGCTGGAGAGAGACTGGGGACAAGGGATGGAGAGACAGGACACAGGGAATGGCTTCCCACTGCCAGAGGGCAGGGTTAGATGGGATATTGGGAAGGAATTCTTGGCTGTGAGGGTGGGCAGGCCCTGGCACAGGTTGGGCAGAGAAGCTGTGGCTGCCCCATCCCTGGGAGTGTCCCAGGCTGGGTTGGACAGGGCTTGGACCACCCTGGGCTGGTGGGAGGTGTCCCTGCCCATGGGAGGGGTGTTGGAACAAGATGGTCTTTAAGGTCCCCTTCCAACCCAAACCTTTCCATGATTCTGTTCTGTCTGTTTTGCAGAATCAGAGGATTTTGCTTTAAATGTTTTGTTTTAATCCCAGTTGACATTTCCTTTGAAGAAAAAAACCAGTTTGCCTGCACTGGAGTCAGGGCTGGGGGGCAGATGATGTAGTTTATCCTGTTGCTGCCTTATTTTTGTCTCCCTTATTGAAGTGACATCCCAGTGATTTAATAGTTTCCATTCTACTTCATGGAAAAAAAGGTTAAATTAAAGCCTGTTTTCTGACTACATTTTCTAGTATTGGCACATAGGAGAAAAGTCACACCATGTAAACTATTACAGTTACATTTAACTTGTGGTTTTACAATACAAAATTCAGGCTGTTTTAATAGAAAGTCTGTTCCCTTCTGGCTTTCTGAGTCAAAATAAGCCCTGGTTTAAGTGAGCTTAAATTCCCTTCACTGGAGCTTATCCTTGAGCATGCACTTGCAGTTTTTGTTGACTCAAGGCTTTTCTTTAGCTCTCTGTGTGGGATTTGAAAGAATCCTAGTGCCAGGAATCTTCCTAACCAAATAAGTAAAGTATATAAAAGCAGTTTAGTCCTTACGTAGAAATGTGTGGTATTTCAAAGCAGGGTGGCTTTTTTGGGGAGGTTCCTGTAGTGACTTTAATGTCTTGTCCATGAGGTGGCAGCAAAGTCAGGATAAAACATGACATAACTGCTCTTATCTTTCACACCCTCATTCCTGAGCAACCAAAATAGTCCTTTTAAAGGATGATACAACATTTTTAAATATCTGTAAGGGTGATGCCAACTTAAGGACTCTTAAATGTCCTGATGGGATTCTTAAGTGCAGGAGCTGCCAAGGTTGTTTTAAAGCATTTTGTCTTAGATTTTTTAATGAGAGAGGAATGACAACATATCTTTCAAAGTACCAGATTTCTCGCTGCAGAAATAATCTCATGTCTTTTTTCCCCTAAATGCAGCTTCCAAATTACAGCTTTTGCTTGTACACAAGATTAGTCTCAGGATAAACAGTGCACTCCTCAGTCAGATGAGCCGTTCCCACCCTGGAGAAGCACGAGGAGTGTTTTCAGCCTCCTGTCACTCAGCTCTAATTAGTGGGTGCTGCACTGACTTTAATTTGCAGTTTGATTTATGCTGCTTGGGGTTTTTTTTTTCCCCTCTGTGCTGGCTGCAGGAGCTGCAAGCATCGGGAAGGGCCTCGGTGGGATGCTGTTCTCCAGGTTTGGTCGGTCCAGCACAACTCCACAGACTCTGGAGACGGGAAAAGACGGAGCCGACGGGGAGGACAAGAAGGCCACGACTGTTGGGACGCCACCTTTGCCCCACAGCAGCTCGGGCTTCCTGGAGCCCACTGGTGAGTGATGAGCCCACCAGCAGACCTGGCACTGGCACAGGGTGCCCAGAGAAGCTGTGGGATCCCTGGGAGTGTCCAAGGCCAGGTTGGACAGAGCTTGGAGCAACCTGGGATAGTGGAAGGTGTCCCTGCCCATGGAACAAGATGATCTTTAGAGTCCCTTCCAACACAAACCATTCTGGAATTCTGTGAAGCTGTTCTGTGTTTGGAATCTCTCAAGACTCCAAGGGCTGACTCTTTGTTCTTCTTTTAACCTTTTTTCCTTCTCAGGGAGGTTTATCTGCACAGGTGTTTGTACATACATGAACATCATACACTCAGATAGGACTGGATGAGTTTGGGCTAATGGGTTCTCCGTGTCAGTAGTTCCCAGACATCCAATAGGAAAAGCAATATAATTGTTTCAGAGAATCCTACTGGCCATTTATCATTAAATGGACTTATTTAAATTTTGTGGAATGATTTGGGGTAGAAGGGCCTTAAAACCCACCCAGTTCCATTTCCTTCCATGGGCAGGGCCACCTCCCACTATCCCAGGTCGCTCCAAGCCCTGTCCAACCTGGCCTTGGACACTCCCAGGGATGGGGCAGCCACAGCTTCTCTGGGCAACCTGGGCCAGGGCCTGCCCACCCTCACAGGGAAGAATCTCTTCCTAATATCCAATCAATCTGCCCTCTTTTGGTTTAAATTCTTTATTCCCCCATACATTTCCAGTTTGCCCATGCAAGTCCAATTCTGAGGCAATCTGGATTTAAAGACATGTATGACTGGAAGCAGAAGCTGCTGATCTGAACCATCCAGAACAGAAAGTGCAATTTTAGCAGCTGAGGGGCTTTTTTTAAAGAATAGGTTCTTCCTTTAAGGCAATTCATCCTTGATTTTATTTCAGAGCTCCCCACTGACACTGCTGCAGGATGGGGGGGAGGGTTTTGCAATCAGAGGAGTCACCAGTGTGTTGTATCTTGTGACAGCATTCACATGGTCATTGCTGCCTGTTCATCACCAGTTTCAACAGATAACCTGACTGAGTCACTGCCTGAGGACAAGAAGCTCATTTTAGACTTGAGGGAGACAGAGAGGCAGGACAGGGACTGTCAGAGCTGCCCGTGAGGTCCTTCCCGAGGCTGTTGGCACGTCAGGGGCTTCCTGCAGGAATCCCACATCCCTGGGAGCTGGAAGCCATCCCTGCTCCATAGAAGGAGAACGTGGAGCAGAGGCCAGCGAGGCTGAATGATGCAATGCCCAGCCAAAGGCTTTGCTCCTGAGAGGGCAGCCTGTGGTGGGGTTTGGCAGCCACCCAAAACTCCCAGAGCCGGTCAGGGCGTCCTTCCTGCAGAGCCACCGGGGTTTTTTGGGCAGACACATCTTCCTGGAAATGACTGCAGTTGTGTCCTGGAGTTCCAAGGCTCTGACTCCCTCTCCTTGCTGCAGAGCGGGGTTGCTGCTCCTGGGAAAACACGGGGACGTGTCGTTCCCTTCCTGCTCCCTTTCTGTGCTCCTGGAGCCAAGAATTCAAATTCCTTCAAACTGGCTTTGATAAATGGCTGCATTTTTGATTCAGTGTGGGGGGTTGGCTTTGTAACTGAGCAGCCTTTTAGGTTTTTTGTCCTTTTTATTCTGTTGCTTCTCGTAGAGATTTTCTGACCACTAAAGTGCCTTAACAATGCATGAACCATCAGTCCTGTTAAAATGCAGTGGCAATTACTTTGAATGTGGCATTAATCAAAGAGCCATTGAAATAAAAGGGTAACTGCTGAAATATATTTGGAATAATCAGGATATTAAAAGGGCTGGAGCTGTGGAGGGATGGCTTTGCAGAAAGGGCCTGTAGTATTGGGTGTATTCTCCTTGCAAAGGCACTAAAAATGCAAGAAATTCATTTATTTCACAAAATCTGTGTTTTCTAGTGGGGCCTCAGCATTTGCTGGGTGCTTCTGTGTGGCTATAATAGCAAGTATAAATAAATGTATTTATAGAGTTACTATAAGGAAAACAGCTCTTCTCATAGAATCATTTAGGTTGGAAAAGACCTCAAAGAGCAGGTTTAGTTTCCTGTTTTGCTTTTTTTTTTCCTAAGCACCACCCTTAGGTCAGGTTTGTGCTGAATTCATGTGCACTGAACTGTATTTGTATATTAGTAATTTTTGGTTTGGTCGAGTGCCCTGTGAAATGTAAACACAGAGGGTTTTACTTGTGTTTTATGTGCAACAAACAGAATCAGAACCAAGAGCTGATGGCAAAACATGCTGGTGTTTCTGCAGTTCTAACACCATTGTTGTTTCCTGTTCACTTTCCAGTGGAACTGGAGCACAGGATCGACTTTGAGCTCAGGGAAGGTCTCGTGGAGAGCAGATACTGGTCAGCAGTCACATCCCACACTGCTTACTGGTCATCCCTGGATATTGCTCTGTTCCTTCTAACCTTCATGTACAAACAAGACCAGGAAGAGACTGACAAATCCAATTTAGACACTATTTGAATTTTTGACCAGGGATGGGAAAGGAAAATTTCCAACCAACGGCACAAAGCGGATGTTTGACTGCAGAGCTGCAGCATCCCAAGGCGTGGAGGTTTCAGGTTTCAGTGCATGTTTGGAGTCTTTTCCTATTTCTAAAGAGGAAAAATGATTTGTATTTCGAAGCACTTTATAGTTTTAAACATTTTGCAGTGCTTAATCAGACCTGAAAGGGTTCCAAATTCTTGTCAGAGCCAGTGCAGCGTGTCCATCCCGTGAGCTTGGGTGACATCCTTGCTAATGACCATAATTGCTGGTTAGTTCATTAAACTATATAAAAATGAGTTATTTAAAAAAATCCAAACTAAATTATTTCCACTGGCAAAAGCACGTGTGCAGTGCAAGCCTCAAACTGCCATGTTCTGATGTTTTCTGTACCAGTTTTCTGAACTGCCATGTTCTGATGTTTTCTGTACCAGTCCTGGTGTCATTTTTCCAGGACTTTGTTCAGCTCCACGTCCAATTATCCACATGGAAAGCCCATTCTGACTGCTGGATTCTGAGGGCCTATTCTACATGACACATTTAGAAACTAATGCTGAAAAAAAAAAAAGAAGCATGAAGCAAATATTTGAAATACTGTAATTATAATTTATTATTCTCTCTACTCGTTTCATTTTATTCCAGTGTATAAAACATGACTTTTTTACTGGTTTCTTTTGACATAATTTAAGAACCACATTTATTTTCTACAGTGTTTAAGACTTTTTTCTCAGAAATACATATCTTTGTACTACTATTCAAATGAATATATGGACACTGTGGCACACTTTAAGTATTTTTTCATTAAAAATAAATATTTGTGGTTTCACACAAATGCCATCAGTCACATTCTTCTCTGAGGTAAGTGCCTTTGCTCTTTCAGGTTCCAAGTGTTTCTCAGGCACTTTGGGTTGGTTTCCAGAGGATCCAGCTGTCCTTTGTTTGCCACAATTAAATGCATATCTGTGTGTGTTTGTATAAAAACATATGTGTATTTATGTGCAGGGATCTTATCCTGAGGAAAGAGCACCATCAAATAAACTTGGTGAGGCCTGAGAATACCAACATTTAGATCAGCTTTGTATCTGCAGCTAATTAGAAGTCAGGAGGGAAGTGTTGGGTTGAAAGGATTAAAACAACCTGGAGTAGAAGTGTCAGATGTTTGACCTCTGAGCTGCCTTTGCCTCAGGTATTTGTGCTCTGGATGGCACATGTGGGAGCTGCAGGACCGAAATTTCAGTTAAAAAAAAACAAAAATTCAGTCTGTGGTGTTGAAGAGTTGTGTCCTCAATGCAAACAGATGTGGCAACATCAGCCCAGAGCAGCAGAGCAGTGGCTTGAGATATGGAAACCATCCAAGGGTTCCCTTTTTGGGGGAGACAGTGGCTCTTCTCCCAAATAATATTTATTTGGGCTGCTGATTTTTTCCCTGCTCCACATGAATGGGGAAGGAATTGGGATCTAGGACTCTGTGTGGGATTATGGATTTAGGATAATTCTGAAGGGGGGAAAACCCAACACAGAAGGGAAGGGAGGAGTGGAAGGATGGGAAGGGAAGGTGACACAAACAGCTGGGAACCAACACCCAACCCTCAGACTTTGCATCTCTGTGGGGCTGTGAAAAATTCCATGTGGCCTCAGCAAATTGGAGCTGTCCTGCCTGCCATGTTTACCTTGGGAGATGAGCAATCCTAGGCAAGGGAAACATCCTGGGAGAGGAGGGAGCAGGGACACCCCTGCTCCTGCAAACAGCCTCGTGTTTGCTGTGCTGCCTTCCCAGATAAGCTGTTTAATCAGCTCTTCCTAATTAGGACAACTTCAACATAAAAAGGAGAGTCTCCTTTTATATTTGGCACCTGCAAAACGTTCCCAAAGATGTGTGGTTGGTGTTTCAGGGCTCTGAGCTGCCCTATCCCTTCACTGGATCCACACTCGATCCCTTGCCAAGGGATGGAAACAAAAGGGGTTAATTCCTGTCATTCTTGTGGTCTGGGCAAACTCTGCTGTTGTCCAGGACATGGTTCAGATTTATGGAATAGCTGCTCCCCTTGCCTCAGAACATGCTGGTACTTGCTGACTGCTCTCCATATAAGGGATGAGCCCCTTGGAAAATCGAGGAGAAGATGGAGCTGAGGAGTAAATCCTATTGCTGGGAGGAGAAGGGATAATAAGAACCAATACCTGTTCATCCCTTGGCATTTTTCCTGAGTTAATGGGTGTGTTTGTTTATGATTCTGTTCTAATTAGTAACTCTGTGGACCACCTCCTCGTCTCCAAACTTAATTGCAGACATAAAACACTCCTTGAAAGAATAAATGGAGATGTATTTTGAAGTGCATGCAGAGATGTTAAGCATGCCTGTTGGCAGACTTTCATCTTCTAATCCTCAAAAACTACCTCTCATCCTCCTGCAAGGATGAAATCCTATTTTAAAAGTGGATTTTGAAGGTAGTAGAAGAAGGATTGCCCTGTTTCTGCTCTGTGGTGGAGCAGAGATTCAAGCAGGGTCATGTCCCTACATGCTAAAGTCAAAATTTCATGCTTAAAACTTTCTGGTCAGATGGTCTGTGGCATAATATAGAGCTGGAATGTCCTGGCTTTCAATTACTGACTTGTTTTCTTCTGCAGGGACCATGTTTAGCTTTCCAAGCTGTGTTGACTGGTGGTTTTTCTTGAGAAACCAAGATAAGGGGAATGTTCTTCACCACTGTCAGTCTTGGGCCTGATACCGACCTGTTTTCAAAACTTGGCCTTGAGCTCTTTGTCCAAATTTGACAAGGTCATTTTTGCAGATAATGAGCCTTAATTTTACTACTTTTATTTAATTCTGTCCCTTTTCTCCTAATTATTCTGTCATAGTTTTACTACAACCTCCTTTAATTTATATACACTCACTCTGCTTTCCTGCCAGAGTTTCTGGAGTCAGACACCCTTTGCTTTATTTCACAGTCTGGCTGGCCAACTCCAATTATTTTATCTCCTTTCCTAATTAGTATTATCAGGCTGAACTGAAACATGTTTCACATTCTCATCCATATATTTTGCCTGGTTGCCACCTCTTCTTCCTGCTCTCCTGGTGCTCCTTTCCCACAGAGCTGACTCTGCCAGTAGCTCAATCATTGGGAATTGATCTTACTCAGGTTGAGTCCATGAATAATCCCTGTGTCAACTGTTTGCAGTTAGATAGTTAATGTATAATTGTGGTCCCTCTGCCCAGCAAGTTGATTTGGAGTTCCTTGTTCCCCATTTTTCCATTATTAGATCGAGTTTCTGCCTCCAATCTTTGTTTTTCTACTGAATTGGATTTCAGGTGATTTCTCTGTGCTGGTACAGGGTCACCTCCCCTCCAGTCTCTGCCAAACACCTTCAATCACCATCAGAAAGCTGTTACACACCAAGACACAGTTTGAGCTGCATTTAATAATAATTTTCTACTGAAAAAAACCACCCTTTGTCTTGGTAGAGCTTCTCCCTCCCTCTCCCACAGGTATTTTTCAGGTCTCTTGTCTCTCCCTTGTTGCACTCAAACCTCTTCTGAAGTGTTGGGGTTTTATTTCTTGATTTCTGTCCGCTGGAACGAACATTTTCTTCATCCTTGTCTGAGCATCCTCAAGACTTGAAGGGAAATTTTGGCACCCACTTGAATCCCGAGAGGCACCTCCTGCTGTTGTGATCCCTGAGACTTCTCCTGGAAGCTCAGCACCAGCAAATCCCACATGGATGTGCTCAGCTTCCAGGAGGGGTTTGTTCTCTCTCTGCGTTGTGTCACCTCTGGCTGCTGCCATCAGCTGAACCCTGGCAGTGACAAAGCCCTTTGTCATTGTCCCTGAATTTGGGCACATCAGTTGGCAGTGGGGCTGGGCTGGTCCCTCCCAAGGCTCATTCCTTGCTCCTCATGTTTCTCCTGCATCCCTGGGGGCTGTTTGACCCAGGCTTTGCTATAGAAACACAATGTTCTGTGTTCCCTGGTGCCAGTGCAGGGGCACTAAAACTGCCAGCACAGCTCAGGGTGCTGACATGGTCTCCTCTTCCAAGAGAAGAAATCCTGATCCAGGGAGAGAAACACCTGGCTGTGAAGCTGCAGTTCACCCTGAAGGTCAGTGCTCTGTGGTCCCATTGGAAAGCAAATTCCAGCCTCAGCCTTTTCCCCTCTGTCCCCAGCAGCACCTCTCTAGCATACCCTGGCCAGTCCCTATCCCTTGGGAGTGGGAAGTCAGTGAGATCCCTGCAAACACGAGATGTCCCAGGAGCCATCTCTTGTGGTTTGGAAATCCTTGATGATTTATCCAAAGAGAAGGTTTTCATTTGACAACTCAGAGCATCTGCCACGGATTAACTTCTCCCTTTGTTTCTTAAATAAAATACCATTTCTGCCCATTCCCTGGGGCCTCATTGATTATGGGCATGGACACACAATCCTAGAATCCCAGAATGGCTTGGGCAGAAGGAACCTTAAAGATCATTTAGTTCCAACCCCCAGTGGGGTTGGGATGGGAGAGGTGAAGTCCAAATTTCTCAGCAGGCTGCAGCCCTGACCACACACTTGATCCCCAAGGGCCCCACATCCAGTTTGTTGTTCTTGCTGGGTTTATGGCTCTCAGTATCTCCAGAGAGGCTGTATCTCATCTCAGGCTGGTCCCACACCGCCTGCTTAAAGGGCAGCTCTGTCTCATCTTCTCACTGTGCCATTCTGGGTTTCTGTTCATGTTCCTCTGCCTGCACAAAGCCCAGGGAAGGGGGAAAGGCTTCCACAAAGACATGGGAAGCGGGAAAGGAGAGCAGCTCTGCTGGCTTTGGATTTGTGGTCTCTGCACCCACTGCTCTCCCACCTACCCCAAACTAAAAAGTTTCTGCTGCCAGCAGAGAATCACAGGATGGTTTGGGTTATAAAGAACCTTAAAGCTCAACCAGTTTCACCCCCTGCCATGGGCAGGGACACCTCCCACCATCCCCATCCAACCTGGCCTGGGACACTTCAAGGATGGAGCAGCCACAGCTTCTCTGGGCATGCTGTGCCAGGGCCTGCCTACCCTCACAGGCAGGAATTTTTTCCCAATGTCTAAACTAAATCTCTCATGAAACCAGCCAGTCCTCAGGGAGAGATTGGGGCTCCCCCCTCTCCGTGGGGCTGCCCCAATTCCTGCCCTTTGTGAGTCCAGCTGGGCAGGAACAGCCCCCCTCCCAGCTCTCAGGGCAGGGGTTTCCTGTTGGAAATGCAAAATTGCAAAAACCTCTGAAAGATGAGAAGAGCCAAAACATGCACAGATGTTTTATCTTCCCGCCTTTCCATCCTGCTCCTGTCATGTTGAGCTGAAGGGCCAAATGAGGAGCATCCATATCCTCACTCTGAAAATGCCAATGTCCTGCTGTGATAACTCCCCAGGATGTTTATTGCTGTAGGATTTGTCAGAAATACTCAGGCTCATAAGCACATTTAAGTAACCAGTAGTTGAGTTTAAAAATAACTTCATGTACTTTCAGCATTGCAAGATGCACTTTCAGTATGGAAATTCTGGGGCTAATGTGCAAAGAGGGACAGACGACTTCCAAAACAAACCCCACATTTTAGGGCAAGGGGGAACGGTTTTAAACTAAAAGAGGAGAGATTTAGATGAAATATTGGGATGGAATTACTGGCTGGGAGGGTGGGCAGGTCCTGGCACAGGTTGGGCAGAGAAGCTGTGGCTGCCCCATCCCTGGAAGTGTCCAAGGCCAGGCTGGACAGGGCTTGGAGCAACCTGGGATAGTGGAAGGTGTCCCTGCCCATGGCAGGGGGTGGAACTGGATCAGCTTTAAGGTCCCTTCCAAGCCAAACCATTCTGGGATTCCATGATTTTATCTCCCAGCTGCTGTCTTACAGGAATCTGTTCCAGCAATGCCACCCCTACATTCCACCAGGATTTTCCCAAATAGTTTCCCACCTTCTGGGCTCTGAAAGGCTCCCTCAGTTATTCTCTGTGCTCTGGATAAGGTGAGATCCTGTCAGAAAAGGAATCCTTAAAGATCTGGGATGTAGCCTTGTCTGCTCTGCAGGGAGGGCTCATCCTGAGACAGCAGCTGAATATTCCGTGTTTCCAAAGCTCAGTGTTGGGATGGGACACTTCTGCCTCTTGGCAAACTCCTCAGGATTTCTCCTTTATGCCTTCCAGACTGCCCCTCGCATGCAATTGTGTGGGGGAGGTTTAATTTTCACACAAACCCCAGCAGGAGACGGGGAGGGAGGTGAGGCTGCTTTGTGGTGGCTGCAGGAAAGGGAAGAGGGCAGAAATGTTCTTTCCGTGGATGTGTGTCACGAACCCACCTCCGTGTTGGAGACACCACATCTGCATGTGGGGGGAGGAGGGGGAGACAGAGCAGGCAGGAGAGGCTCTGATTAAATCAAGGCAGAGCTTGGCAGGCTGGGAACAGCCTGATGTGTATCAGCCAGCACGTGTGCAGCACATGTTGGAGCTTGATGTTCCCACCAGGACACGTGGGCGCACAGTGGATGGCAGGGAGTGGGGTGGGAGCTCCAGACCTGCTTCTCACCAGGGGCTGTTCTGCCCCAGCACCCTCTTAGTCACAGAGTCACAGAGTGGTTTGCTTGGAAGGGACCTTAAAGATAATCTTGTTCCACCCCCTGCCCTGGGCAGGGACACCTTCCACTATCCCAGGTTGCTCCAAGCCCTGTCCAGCCTGGCCTGGGACACTTCCAGGGATGGAGCAGCCACAGTTTCTCTGCCCAACCTGTGCCAGGGCCTGCCCACCCTCCCAGCCAGAAATTCCTTCCCAGTATCCCATCTAACCCTGCCCTCTGACAGTTTAAAGCCATCCCACTTTGTCCTATCAATTACTCCTCAGTACTCAGCAATCCCCTCCCACTCACCATGAGCACAGCTGAGCTGAGGAACTCACCCAAAATGTTGCTATCACAAGGCCTGTCCTGGTGGGATTTAATTCCCCCAGTGACCACATTCAGCTGGGAACAGTCCTGCAAGGAAACTCCTTTCCTGTCTGCTTAAATGGGATCTCTCAGAGCTGGAGCAGGGAACCCACAGCACCTACATCTGTCTCCAGGGAATTGCTGATCTGTGCTCCCAGGTGACAGGTCAAGAGGAAACAGCCTGAAGTTGGATCAAGGGAGGTTTAGTTTGGATATTAGAAAAAATTTCTTCATGGGAAGGGTTGTCCAGCCCTGGCACAGCTGCCCAGGGCAGGGTGGAGTCCCCATCCCTGGAGGGATTTAAAAGCTGTGTGGATGTGGCACTTGGGGACACAGGTCAGTGGTGGCCTTGGCAGTGCTGGGGGAGTGATTGGACTTATCTTAGAGGACTTTTCCAACCTGAGTGATTCCGTGATTCGGAGCCTGTCCCAATCCTGGGGGTTACCTGGAGCACCATCTCCAGCCCATTTTCAGTGGGCAGCCTCTCAGGAGCAGCTGGGTTGAGCTTTCTGTCCCAGAGCCACCCAAACTCAGGCACTGATGGATGGCTTAAGTCAGGAGGGGTTGCTGTGTCAGCTCCCCACCCATCACCAGGCTGCTTTCTAGGGATTATTCACTTTCTTTCCCAAGTCCTGGGGCTGTCTGGGTGTTACAACTTTAACATCTGCAACCAGAGTACTGGGGGAAAAAAACCCAAAGCTGAGGATTTGCTGCTTCAGACTCTCTTTTCTTGCAGTGAATTTTGACCCTGAGTGGCCTCAGCAAGTGCCAGTGCCTGGGAATGCCTGGAAATGTCTGCAGCTCGTGTCATTCCTGCTCTCTGAACGCATCCCCAAAGGAAAGCCGGAGCCGTATGGATTTCGCAGCAAACGCTTTGCCAGTTCTCAGCTCTATTTCATAATCCTGCTGGCATTCTTGGCCTCCCTGGGTTTCTGATTTATGGTGCCATATTCCCAGCCTTTTGGGGGAAGCAGGAGCTCTGGCTGCAAGCTGTTGCTGTGGGAGCATCAGGCTCCTCCTGGGTTTATCAGGAGAAGCTCTGTGTGTATCTGGGCACGGATAAACACATCTTGTTCCCCAGGCACGTTTGCGGCGCTCACTTGTGAGCTGTGTTTAAATCAGGGATTAAAACCCGCTGCACAATCTCACCCTCGCCAAGCAATTTAGTTAATTAACCAGCTAAATCAGTTCTTGCTGACTCTCCCTGAAGACACCCCTCCTGAAGGAGATTTTTCTTTAGATTTGGATGAAACGCAGCAGTTGAGTCATGATTTTCTGCCTGGCTCAGCTGCCGGCGCAGGGAATGTTGTCCACAATACTGGCTGTTGCCATATGCTTTTTTCATCAAGTTAAAGGGTGCAACTTTCTTTTTTGCTTCCCCCTCCACTGACTCACTCCCCAAATATGTTTCTGGTTAGGATGCCTTGTGACTTCTTCCTGACAGAAGGTTTTCTAGTTTGCAGGCAGCTCTGGGAGTCGCCTCCTCGAGCTCTGAACCATCCCAGCTCCTGGGAGGAGGGGATGGGTGTCCTGGAGAGGAGGAGCAGCAAGATGCTGGCCTGGTTTTGGGGTGCTTGGTGTCTTTTGGGAACTGTCCTGCCTCAGAAATGGATTTCCAGAAGCTGGGCAGTCCCACCCCGATGCCATTTGCCTGTGGATTGTTGTGCCTGGGATGTCTAGGAAATGCCCAAGGGAATTTTGATGAGCAATCCCAGCTGGATCCTGTGCAGGGCCAGGAGTTGGACTTGTGGGTCCCTTCCAGCTCAGGATATTCTGTGACTCTCTGATTAGGTGAACTTGGCCTTTTATCTGTTTACTTAAAGAAATGCTGGAAGTGAAGGACGGGAGATGCTGCCTGGAATGGATCTTGAGGAGACAGACAGACAAACAGACAGACAGACATGTCCCTCCTGGATTTCTTTGAAGGCCTTGCCTTCAGGCCACCTCCTGTTGACCCCCAGACCTTCAGCACTGGTGCCACATTTCCTAAGTTAGGAGCCATCTCAGTGCTCCCAACATCCCACTGGGCAGTTTCCAGCACTTGGCCAACAGAAGGAAACAGCTCCCGAAAAAAAAAAGCACCATTCCAGTGATGCTTCCTGAACCTGACCTTGCACCTGTGAGCATGGCAGTGGGTGTCTGAAAACCAGGGCTCATTCACACTTGTAGATGTACATCCCATCCCCACTTCCCCAAGTCCTCACAGCCCCGGAGATTCCAGAGGCCGGGAAGAACAGCTTGGCCTTTTTCAGCTGCAGGAACTGAGATGCTGAGAGTTAAGTGACTGGCCCAAAGCCAAAGTGCTTGGAAACAAGCCCAAATCTTCCTTGTATTAGCTGGGATATGACTGTGTAGCATTCCTTGCCCTGCTGGAAATGTCACCCGTGGTCTCTGAAGCAACTATCCTGCAAAGAACATCTTTTTTTTTCCCTCCTGAAATTGCTTTTCCTTACAGGACAATCCCCATCTGTTTGATCTTGTGGGATGCAGGAGAGCAGGAATGTGCCAGCCTTTGTGCTCCAGCCTTGTAGCACTTCTCATTTCCTACAGTCTTGCCTGGAAAGTTGAACTGGGGCTTCTCCGTGCTGGGAATTTTCCAGAGAAGGTTATTCCAGCTGAGTGGTTCTCCAGCAGCACATCCCTGGGTGTTGGGGGGGTGGAGAAGACATATAAGGACACTGTAGGGTGCCCCTGCCTGATCCTGACTCCTCTCCCAGGGAAAAGAAACTTGGATTCTCATTCTCCCTGCCCCTCCTCAAAGACTGGGAGCTGCTCTTCCCTGTGCCACCTGGGATGTCACTCGACGTCACCACAAGCTGTTTGGGGACAGAAGGTGGCAAATGTGGTGTCACCTGCCAAAGCCACCTGAGATCCCAGTGCTGCTCTCAAGACTTCAGCTCTCCTAAGAAGGAGGTCCCATCTTTCCACTGGGGTCTCTTCCAGGAAGGACAGGACACTTATAACCAGCCCTCCACATGGTGACCTCTCCTTGGAGATCCAGGAGTGACTCCTGCAAGATGGTGCCTGATTTCCATGTGATTTGATGGAACTTTGGGCCTTTTAGTGTGGATTTTTTTCCTTATTCTTTCCAGTGCTGCTATCACTGTTTTTTCCTGGCCTGGCTCTGGCATCATCCATTGTCATCACTTGGGAGATGGAGAAGGAGGAGGCAGGGGAGTTTCCTTGTGAGGGATAAATGTTGGAATAGCCTATCCTTGCTCAGCTGGCAGCATCTCCAGTGCCCAAAACACAATGGAAAGCAAAGCCTGGCCACTCCAAAGCCCTGCTGAGAAGGAGAGGGGACTGGAGGCTTGGAAAAAAATACCCTGGCAGCACAATCTCATGGATTTTGCCTTTAGGAAAAAATAAAAAAATCTGGAAATGTCAGGATTTTGGCTGTCAGAAGAAGAGGTTTCCTAAAGGAGCTGGTGCTTGGTATGGAGAGATTTGGGGAGCAAACAAGGGGATGAATACCCTGACCCTGATCATCCCTTCGGAGACTAAGATGGGAGAGCAGCAGGAGCCTCTTCTGGGATCCCAAACCTGCCCAGTGCTCTTGTCCATCCCTGACAAGGTGGAACTGAACCTCCCACTTGTTGCTTCGGATCCTGGTTCCCAGGGCTCTCCCTGTGTCTGTGCTGTCTGTGGAGGAGCAGCCCCACCTGAAACCACAACATCAATCATGGGGAATCACCAACCAGCCCCCATGCTGATGGGACAAGGGCTGAGGGTTTCACACTGACATGGGGCAGGGTTAGGTGGGATATTGGGATGGAATGCCTGGCTGGGAGGGTGGGCAGGCCCTGGTACAGGTTGCCCAGAGAAACTGTGGCTGCCCCATCCCTGGAAGTGTCCCAGGCCAGGCTGGACAGGGCTTGGAGCAACCTGGGATAGTGGAAGGTGTCCCTGCCCATGGCAGGGGGTGGAACGAGGTGGCTTTTAAATGTCACTCCCAACCCAAACCACTCTGTGATGCTCCAATTCCATATCTCTCTGCCACAGTGACCTCCTCTCACCTCACACAATTCCCTCCCTCCACTCTCCTTCCCAAGAGCTTCCTGAGGGCCTTCAGAGCCACTTCAGAGCATTGACCTGATTTTCTCCTCTTCCCCTGAGCCTCTCCAGGATGTTTCCTATCCCGCTGCCACGGGCCTTGGCTTCTCCTCCCACCCTCCCACGGCTGCGTCTCGCAGCACATTCCTTCTCTCCGTAATCTCCGGCTCACTATCTAAGGAGCTGAAGGATATTTCCACCCCAACAGTGCCAGAAAATACTGGCAACCACCTCCATCTACCGTCCCCCGTACGCACACCGAGCTCCTCAGCGCTCTGATACCCTGCCATGCTCAAGCAGCCAGCGCTGACAGGCGGCTCTCGAGGCAGCAGGTTGTTTTCCTTACTGGCTGGGTTTCTTTTTCCCCCCTTTTCCAAGCCTCAGATGGTTCCTGCAGTTTCTTGCCCCGGTGACTGGGTTTGGCTCTTTGCACTGAGAGTCTGTGCCGTGCCTGCAGCACCGGAGAGGAAAACACGCCACGCAGCCTTGGCTTGGCCTCTCCATTCCTCGCGGGCAGCAGGTCCAAGGTGTGTCTGAATGGTGCTGATTCCATCAATACCATCCTGCTGCACCTCTGGAGCAATCCCAGACCAGCTTTCTGGCCAGGCTTTGCTTTCCATTGTGTTTTGGGCACTGGAGATGCTGCCAGCTGAGCAAGGATGGGCTATTCCAACATTTATCCCTCACAAGGAAACTCCCCTGCCTCCTCCTTCTCCATCTCCCAAGTGATGGCAATGGATGATGCCAGAGCCAGGCCAGGAAAAAACAGTGATAGCAGCACTGGAAAGAATAAGGAAAAAAATCCACACTAAACCTTCCATCAAATCACATAGAAATCAGGCACCATCTTGCAGGAGTTACTCCTGGATCTCCAAGGAGAGGTCACCATGTGGAGGGCTGGTTATAAGTGTCCTGTTCTTCCTGGAAGAGACCCCAGTGGAAAGATGGGACCTCCTTCTTAGGAGAGCTGACGTCCTGAGAGCAGCACTGGGATCTCAGGTGGCTTTGGCAGGGGACACCACATTTGCCACCTTCTGTCCCCAAACAGCTTGTGGTGATGTCAAGTGACATCCCAGCTGGCAGCAGGGATGAAAGTCGTGGTCTTCTGGTGCTTGTCACTTCTTTGCTCCCACCTGGAGTTTGTCACTGGTATTTTGGTCTTTGTACTCTCCATCCTGGGGTCTCAGTCACCCACAGCTGTGAGGACATGAGTGGATGGCCATCATTCCAACATGTGGTGGAGTCTGGGCACCCTCAGTGCTGGATTCAGCACACAGTGAGCACAGAGATTTACCTGCAAATGGAGACTGGAGCAAGTCCGTGTGTGACAGTAACTTCAACTCCACTTTTGGAGAGAACACAGAATCATGGAATGGTTTGGAAGATCATTTTGTTCCAACCCTCCTGTCATTGGAAAGGATGCCACACGAAGCTGGAATGAAGTTGTTTCTCTTCAGATCAAGCAGCAGCTCCAGCATCCTCCAGTTTAAGCATTGAGCTGCCAAAAGCTCTCAGTGGCCAGAGAAGGTGGGAGAGCTGTGCTGGCACAGTGTGGACACACAGACCACCTGGCACGACTCTTTCCTGGCTCAGCTCTAAAACCCTCTGATGATGGTGATTCCCCTCCCTCCTTCACTCCCTTAGATCTAAACAGTCTCCCCAAAGTCATAATCTGAGTTTTTCTCCCTGTAATTTGGCCACTGCTTTTTGCCCATCCCTTGTAGAAAGGGGGAACAGCACATTTTCTCCCTCATCCATCCCTCCCTCTAGATAAATCTTCTTTTATCTACCTGAAGATGTTACCATCACTCTTTTTTTTTTTCTCTAGGGTAAACATCCTAAATTCTTTCAAGCTTTCCTCATCCATCCCCCTCCTGTCTCCCTGCTGCTGAACTGGGGCTGGGGGTTGCCATGTCCCTGTTTTGCAGGGCATGTGGGGCTCAGCACCCTCAGCTGCAGCCACTGTGTATCTTCCAGGAGCTCACAAGTCACCTCAATTTCAAGCTTCAGAGGGGTTTTGGGGGTTCCCAGCGTGGTTGCCCACTCCTGGCCAGCTGAGTGCCCACCCCTCCTTCCTACAGGAGCTGCCACTGCTCCCCCAGCTCTGCTTGGAGATGAAATTCCTCCCACGTGGCTGATTCAATAACATCCACCTTATTAACCCACCCGATCTGCTCTGTCTCCATTTTCCCAGCACTAACTGCATTACCCTCTGCCTGCATCCGACCTTTCCGGTGAAGACAGGCTGAAAAAGCACAAAACCCTCCAGCTGTCTGGGCATCCTCCATCTCCAGCTTCCCCTGGCACCACGGGCTCCCAAATCTGCTCAGGGGCTGCAGCCACATGGGGCATCTCAGGAGTCTGAGATGCAAACAAAAGGTATCAACCCCTACAAAAGATGCTTTGGTTTTTCTGGTTGATGTTCCCCAAATCCCATTATTCAGCTTGGAACACTCCAGCAATCCACACAGAGAGACATGGATGTGAGCAGGAAATCTGAGCCTGGTGTCCATCAGGGCACTAACCCTCCTCCTTCCCTGCAGCTTCCCAGTGTTAATTTCCCTGGAAAAGGAAGCAATTTGGGGTTATTTTTTAACCAGTCCTGCTCACGGGGGCTGTTGGGCTTTTCCACAAAGCAAACCACACCAGCCATCCTGGCAATGTGCTCCTGGCTCCAGCAGGGAGCTGCATCCTCAGTGATTCCAAACCCTGCAGTGTGTCCAGCCTGAGCTTCTCCATCAGTAAAATGAAGAAAAAACTACTGTAGTTTCCTTGGCCGTAGCCATTTGGACTGGGATATTACCAGGGAATTTGAGTGACCTGTGCTTGCAGAGGCTGCTCACACACCTCCCAAACACAGTCAGAGGAGCCAGGATAAAGAATCCCAAAATCCTAGAATGGTTTGGGTTGGAAGAGACCTTAAAACCATCTAGTTCCAACACCCTGCCAGGGGCAGATATCTTTGGTTTTGGTTAAAAACAAGACAGAAGAGCAGTCTGGGGAGCCTTATGGATGCACAAAGGTGTAGGAGAGTCACTCCCCCTGAACGTGTGACTTGGGGTCTGGGGGAAGTCTTGGGGACTCCCAGAGGGTGAAAGTGCCCTGCTCCATCAGAGCTGTGCCCCCAAACACCCCAAGGTGCCACAGGTGCCCCCGTGGTGTCGGTGCTTTGTTCAGGTGCCCGTTATCGCTTGGCTCTCGCCGAGCTGTGACGTGAGAATTGATAAAAAACTCTCCTTCGGTGCTTTTTGTTCTCTGGCAGTGCATGAGCAAAGGCAGCCAAAGCCCAGCAGAGCCGTCCTTGGTGCCCTCCTCCTCTTCTCCCTCCTCCTCCTCCTCCTCCTCCTCTGCAGCAGGGGTGGGATTTGTCGGGAGGGTGTGATTTATAGGACAGGTGTGATTTATGAGGCTGCTGCTCTACTTGTTTGGCCTCTGGGGCTTTGCAGCCTTGGAGAACTCCCTGCACCAGCATGGCTTGCTTGGAATCCTTTATTCCCAAGGTTTTGGATGCTTCTGGGATCAGACAATGGGAATGAAGGGGTGGTGTTTCTGCTGTCAGACTCTCCTTCCTTCAGGCTGGGGCTGAGGGCACTGGACCTCCTCCCTGGAGAGCTCAAGGCCTGTGGATCCTTCTCAGGATGGCACGTGGAGGGGAGGTGTGAGATTTTGGAAGATAATTGGTCTACAAGTGTGTCCCAGCTGCTTTCCACATCTGGGTTTCCTCACTCTCCCCCTCTGAGCTGCTGCTGTTGCATCCCTGGTCATGGGGATGAAGAATAAACCCACTTCAGAGTGTTTTTGGGGGCTGTGGGGTGGGGAGAGGACCCTGGCAGCAGGGTTGGTGGTGCAGCCAGCATGGAGCATCCCACTATCATCCAGAGCAAATGGATGGTCCAGGCTGGTGTTTCTGGGGGTTCCACACTGGGAAAATCCTCTCAGTCCCTCTCCATCCTCATGTGCCTTGAGCACCACTGGACAGCCCATCCCCAGGGCTGGATTTGCTTCTTCATTCCACAATCTGCTGATTTTCTGCTGTGCTCCAGAAAATATCCATAGGGGTGAGAGTGGTCCAGCCCATCTCAGGGATGTGTTGTTCCCTAACAAAGCCTGACTGATGAGCTTCACCTCACCCTGATAGAGGGACAACCTGGCTGAGAGCCAGTTTGCTGGGACCGTTGGGGAAAGGAGAGCTGGGGCTGGAGAGATAAGGGATGTGCCGGTGCCAGGGCTGGGGTGGGGTCGGGGGTGGATGCTGCAGCACTTGGTGGTGCTGGCTGTGGGGCTGTCACTTTGGAATCACACTGGACAGGGCTCCACAGGGTGCTGGGGACCTCCTCCCCTCCTTCCTGACGTGGGAGATCTGCAGGGTGTTGGGTGTCAGCACAGGGTGCATTCCCTCCCATCAAGTGACTGCCTGAAACAGGCCTGAATACAAGCTGTGAATAAATAATGGTGTGATTTGGGGAATTTTTTCCCTCCCACTGCTTCCCAGTAAATCATTCCTAAATAGATGTTTTCCACTATCTGGCCAGCTCTGCAGATGAATGTCAGATCCACTAGATGAATTATTTTGGATTTTTGGTGCTTCTTCTTGCTGACTAAGAGTGGATAAATGATACTGGGTGTTTCTTCTGGCACCCCAGAGTCACCAGCCCCAGGGATGGTGATTGAGTGTTGCGTGGCATTTGGGTTTTCTTTGAGGTCCTGCTCCATGGGAGAAATCCAGCCTTCCAGCCTGGACTTTGTATTTGTGGAAGCAAATGAATAGGAGGCCTTCTGGAGGTGGAGAAAAGCCAGAATGGGAGAGGCAAAGGCTCAAATATTCTGATGGACAATAGAAAGTGGTTTAATATGTTGTATATTAAGGGAGAAGAGGGGATGTGGGAGATGTTTGATGGAGGCAATGGCCCAACATCCCTGGGGGTTCTGGAGGTGTTTGGAAGATGGCTGGGGATGGCAGCAGCTGAGAGGGGTTCCTACATCCCTGTGCAGCAGTTACTGCTGGAAGTTGTGAGGTGACATTAAGAGTCCCAGGTGAGGATGATGAGTGGTACCAAACCCATCCCTCAGGCACAGGTGGTGCAAGGGAAGATCAGCAATGGGGGGTGGTCCTGGGAATGGCTGTTGGGAGACACTCAGGCACCTGGAAGGGGATTTTCAACCCTGTGGATGAATCAACTTCCAGGAGAATTCATCTGGGATTTATCCAAATTCTCCATCACGTGGATTCAAGGTAACAACTCTCTCTGACTAAAAAAGATGTTTTAGGATTCTCAAGGACTCAACAGCCCTTTCAGAGGGACACAAAGTTCAAGGACCCTTCTGACCCTGGGGACAACTGATCAGAGAATTAATTGGAGCTGGTTGCCTTCTTTGTAAGCCAAGGCAAGAATCACTCTTGGTGGAGGCCACTCCTGGCAGCTGGAAACATCAGAAGGACACAGAAAAAGGATAAAAGATAAACCACAGCACAGGGATTAATGTCAACAGGAAACTAATGCCTGACACAGGCCAAGCCAGGAGAGCCACTGGACTGGTGTGTTATGAAGAGCTGATTGCTGAGGAAAAAACCTCCCAGCCTGAGGCTTCAAGAGCTTAATTGAACCTAATTCCTGGAAAGAAGGTGAAGAGGGGACAGAGAAGAGCCCTGCAGCTGGTTTGTCCTGCAGCACAAGCCTGGCAGGCTCTGGTGCACCGTGGCTCATGTCAGGAACCTGCAGCATGGAAATGAGGTGAGATTTTTGTAGCTGTAGGGCAATGAAACCTTGGCCTGACTTACCAAGGGAGGAGGTTCCTCACTCTGCCTTTGCGTGTCTTGTCTGAGCATAACCATCTCTTGCAGGCTGGGATTTATTCCAGGTGCTGCCAGATGAAGTTGTGACTTCTCCACCCCTGGAAGTGCAAAGCCAGACTGAACAGGGCTTGGAGCAACCTGGGATAGTGGAAGGTGTCCCTGCCCATGGCAGGGGATGGAATGGGATGATATTTAAGGTCCCTTTGAAGCCAAACCATTCTGTGATTCTAATCTATGATTCTGTAACCTCTGGCATGAAGGACCAGGCTGGATGGTTGTGACAATCTTAAATCTTGGTTCCTGAATTCATCCCACAGATCTTTGGTCATCAGAAGAGAAGCACTTTGGACAAGGGCATGGAGTGACAGGGCAGGCTTCCCACTGCCAGAGGGCAGGGCTAGATGGGATATTGGGGCGGAATTCTTGGCTGTGAGGGTGGGCAGGCCCTGGCACAGGGTGCCCAGAGAAGCTGTGGCTGCCCCATCCCTGGAAGTGTCCAAGGCCAGTTTGGACAGGGCTTGGAGCAACCTGGTCACAATCACAACCACAGGAGAGACTAAACCTCCCCATCTCGAGTGCCTCTTCAAGATCCTCATCATAAATCTCATTCATCCTTTCATGACAGGGATACTGGTTGAACTCCACACATGGCCCAGGTGATGGCACACGGACAACACGCAGCGTGACGGTGTCACTGCTCCGCACACACCTCCAGAAAAATAAGAGCCACGTCACGTGGATGTTTCCGAAATGACAAAAGCAAGGAAGAACGAATGTGGCTGGGAATAAACAAGGAAGCAGAGTTACCAAGCATGTTTCCTTTGCCAGGAGCATGACCTTGTCTCTGCTGGGAAATGGTCATTTGTGAAAAGGGAACCTTGGCTATGGCCAACAGACGCTTAGAGGTGGGAGAGGTGAAGAGACAGAGGAGCTGGAATGAGAAGGTCTTTAAGGTCCCTTCCAACCCAAACCATTCTGTGATTCCATAATTTTGTGAAGTAAAGATCTTGCAAACCCCATGTGAAGAGGAACAGTACCAGTTGGCAGCAGGTTAGGAGGTGTTGGAGACACAAAATAGGCCAGAGGGAATAACAAGCAACTGCATTCCACCTTTTGGAGTTTTCTTCTGACACTTCATCATTAAGGAAGGATACAGAATATCAAGACCAAGGTGAAGTGGAAGGGTGACAGGGGCCAAGCATGGGGTGCCCACCACCAGGTCAAAGCATTTGAGGAACCACAGCTTTTGTTTACACAGAGATTTGGGGAGTTTCTCTGCCTCTGGAGAGCCGAGAGCTCGGTCCTGCTGCTTTTCCATCTCCAATCACCCAGCGAAGGCATCCACACGCACAGGGCAGAGTTCCATGGCTGGTCACCCTGGGAAGAGCCAGTCTGACCGGCTTGCCCGGAGCAGCCAAGCAGGAATACCAGCAGGAACAGCAGCTGCTTTCAACAACTGCCCATAAGAGGTTAAAAACCAAAATAAAGGTCACGAACACACACAAAAAATGGGGGCAAAACTAACTGAATAAACCCACGACAGGGAAGAGACCGCTCAGCTTCACCACTGATTTCCCAAGGATGCCCATCGAGTCATTTCATGAGAAAATTATCCCGGTTTCCACGAAGCAGGGGCAGAAGGAGCGGCGGGCTGGGAGCAGTGCCGCGGGCAGGTCTGGTGGGTATCATCCCTGTCCCGATGGAAGCGGCCGCGCATTTCGGCACCTTATTTGGCTATTGCTGCCTGTAGGGAGCGAGGACTTGCAGCAAACAGTGGGAAGAGCCCTGGGGATGCTTGGCTGCCTCTGACGCAAGAGCTTCGCCGGTGCATTTTTGACCTTGCTTTGCCTCTCGGCCGAGCGGTGGAGATCGCGGTGCCTCTCCCTCCACACACCCACCGGCCGAGGGAAGGAGCCCCAGGGCTGGAAGGGGCAGGGGGAGCGGCTTCCCCGTCCTCAGGGAAAGAGAAACGAGCGTGTTTAAGGGCAGAAGGACCCGGCAGGCTCTGCTCAGGGCTGCAATCAGCTGTACTAAAAGGTTACTCGCTCCGCGGAGCCGTATCCAATTGCATCAGCTGGGAACCTCGTCCAACACGCCGGGCTGAGAGTAACCCTTTCTATTTATTGCCCTATTGTTTGGCGCTGGAGGAACACGGAGATACCATCTGGGAAAGCTTTGTTGTTACAGACCGGCTTTCCCTCGCGCTCCAAAGTCACCTCTAAGTTACGCTCGCGCTCCCAACTTTGGGGTGATGGGATGGGATGGGGGTTACGCTGACAGGGATTGAGGCCCCAGGAGGATTTGAGGGGGAAAGTCATCTGCTGCGTGTCCTCCCACTGCTCGGGGCAACGTCACCCAATCTCCTTCTGGCAGCAAATCCTTGGATAAAACCTGTTTTAGTCTGCCTGGAGGAAACTCAGGAAAGGTTTTGTTAGTGCACATGATAAAGCAGAGGAACAACACTTCATTAATATCTCCTTTATTACAGCAAAGTGAAAAATGGGAAAACTGTACCCATTGAGAGGGGGTTTGTTACCTCCATGGCACCAAAGCAACCTGGTCCAGTGGAAGGTGTCCCAGCCCATGGCAGGGACTTGGAACTGGATGTTCTTCAAGGTCCCTTCCAACCTGAACCATTCCATGATTCTGTGGTCCTAAAGTTCCCATTGCCATTCGCGGTATGGGATGCAGGAATGGCGCTCATGGAGGCAGCTCTGGGCTGGCAGAGCCATCCCTGAGGCTGCTGGGGAGGGCAGAGCCATCCCCGAGGCTGCTGGGGAGGGCACGGCTTTGCCGGGACGTGAATTCCCATCACTCGGGACACATCCACCTCAAACCGCAGCCCCTTCCGCACGGCGGTTTTTCAGGAAACCCGGTTGCTGGCGGGGTGTGTGTGTATCGCTGGGTGGAGAGCTACAGGAAGCGGATAATATTTTTTTTTCCTCCATTTGTGCCGCTTCAGACTCTTTTATTTAAAGTCAGTTCCCATTTCTCAGATTCACAGATGATGAGGATGGAGGGAGCCGGCCCGTCGCCCGGCCTTGATGCGGGCACAGACTGCTATGCCAAGGTAGGGCTTTGCCAAACGGGAAGGATTTTCCAATGAGTCTGGGGCCATTGGTAAAAAACACCCTAAAGGGTGCAGAGTGGGCACGGCTGCCACGGAACCCACGTGTCTTCAGGACACCAAGACTCCACCGGCCCTAAGGGATGCTCTCCCGGCTGTTCCAAACTCTGCATGCCCTGGGACTGCTGGCCATGAGCTGTGCCAGGCCAAGCCAGGCTGGGATAAGCCCAGCTGGGATGAGCTGAGCTGAGCTGAGCCGAGCTAGGCTGGGCAGGGTTGTGCTGGGCTGGGATGAGGACAGCAGAACCAAGCCGGGAGGAGCCGTGCCAGGATGAGCCCAGCTGGGATGAGCCAGGGCGAGCCAAGCTAAGCTGGGCTGTGCCGGGCCGGGATGAACCGGGCCAGGATGAGTCGGGCTGGAAAGAACCGGGCCAGGATGAGCCAGGCTGGGATGAACCGGGCCAGGATGAGCCGGGCTGTGCCCAGCTAGGATAAACCGGGCCGGGATGAGCCGGGCTGTGCCGGGCCGGGATGAACTGAGCCGGGATGAGCCGGGTCGGAGAGATCCGAGCCGGGATGAGCCGGGTTGGAGAGATCCGAGCCGGGATGAACCGGGCCGGGATGAACCGGGCCGAGCCGAGCCGAATACAGGCGAGCTGAGCCGGGCCGCGCAGAGCCGGGCCAGGATGCTCCCAGCCGAGCCGGGACCATCCCAGCCGGGCCGTCCCCCGGCGATTCCCGGATGTTGGAGCGGCCCCCGCTTGCTCCGTCCTTCGCTTCCATAAAAGGCCAAGGGGCCCGGCAGCGCGGGGCGCGTTTTTCCTTTAATTATTATCCCCCTCCTCCTCCTCCTCCTCCTCCCGCTGCTCCCTCCCCTGCGCTCCCTCCTCCTCCCTCTGCCCGCCCGGCTCCTCCCGTGGCGGCCCCGCAGGCAGCGGCTGGGGCGGCGGGACCGCGGCACCCCCGTCCGATCCGCCCCTCCGCGCCCCCCGCCCTGCCCCGGGCACCGCCGGGCCCGTCCCGCTCGGTGCTCATCCCGCTCCGCTCCGTGCCGGGCGCGGCCGGCGGCGCAGGAGGCCATGGCGCTGGACGGGATCCGCATGCCGGACGGCTGCTACGCCGACGGGACGTGGGAGCTGAGCGTCCATGTCACCGACCTGGGCCGCGACGTCACCCTGCGGGTCACCGGCGAGATCCACATCGGCGGCGTCATGCTGCGCCTCGTCGAGAAGCTCGGTGAGTGCCCCGGGACCCCCTGCCCTGCCCGGCTGCCCGGCAGTGCTCCAGTGCAGTTCTCCAGCTCCCAGTGCACTGCTCCAGTGCAATGCTTTTAAGTCCCAGCACCCTGCCCAGTGCAGGTCTCCCAACTCCCAAACAGTTCTCCAGTGCAGTGCTCCAGCTCCCAGTGCAGTGCTCCAGTGCCCTGCCAGTGTTTCAGTGCAATTCTCCAGCTCTCAGTGTAGTGCTCCAGCTGCCAACCAGTGCTCCAGTGCAGTTCTCCAGCTCCCAGTGAAATTCGCCATCTCCCAGCCTGTGCTCCAGTGCAGTGCTCTAGCTGCCAACCAGTGCTCCAGTGCAGTTCTACAGCTCCCAGTCAGTGCTCCAGTGCAGTTTTACAGCTCCCAGTACAGTGCTCCAGCTGCCAACCTGTGCTCCAGTGCAGTTCTCCAGCTCCCAGCCAGTGCTCCAGTGCAGTTCTCCTGCTCCCAGCACCCTGACCAGTGCAGTTCTCCAGCTCCCACGACCTGCTCCAATACTCTGCTTTAACACTCAGCACTCTCTCAGTACTGTGCTTTAACTCCCAGTATCCTGCCCTGGTTCAGTGCCTGAGCACCCAGTGCCCTGCTTGACCTCCTAGCACCCTGTGTCCCAGTACAGGGCCTGAGAACCCAGTGCTGTGCTCCAGCACCCTCTCCCAGTACTGTTTTTGAGCTCCCAGCACCCTCTCCCAGCGCCCTGCCCACCCCAGGTGCCCACACCCTGCCCTAGCCCCCCATGGCAGTCCCCAGCACCCCCTCTCCCCCTGCACCTTCCCAGGCTCTCCCCCTGCATCCGTTCAGGCTCTCCCCTGCACCCTTCCAGGCTCTTCCCCTGCTCCCTTCCAGGTTTCTCTCTCTTCCCTGCTCCTCCTCACTTCTGGAGCCACAACCAGCCAGAGTTTTAACACCCCGGGGCCTCAGCCCCATCCACCAGCTGCTTCACACCCAGGATTTTGCACAGTTGGGAAACAGCTCCGGTTTTGGGATGGGGGTTTATGGATGCTCTTCAGTTCACAGCAAAACTTAATCCCGGAGTTCCATGCCAGGAAAGCGCTTCCAAAGGCCCGCTGTGGCCGGGGGGTGATGGGTGAGGTGACATGGGCGAGGGGACCGCGGTGGCAGCGCGGTGTGCGGTGGCTTTGGGTGCACACCTGGACAAAGAGCCCGCGTGTGCGGGGCGCGGGAACGCGCGTGGGAACGCGCAGCTGGACCCGCGGGATGCGAACCTTGCGCGCATCTCCCCGGGAGCAGGAGCTCCAGACGCCTCCCCCTTGTCCCTTTATCGGCGCTTTACGGCTCGGGTGTGTTTACTCAGCGGCGGAGCCCGGGCCGAGGGCTGTAATTGCTCAAATAAAATATTAATTGCGAGCCCCGCGCGTGCCTGCGGCCGTGGGAGTCGCGGAGCTGTCAGCTGCGCCGGCAGGTCCCGCTCCGCTTGTGGCTCCTTCCCCCATCTCCTCTCCCCGTGCTTAGGTTTTGATTTATTAATTATCTGAAGTTGCAGGAAGGAAGAGACGGATATAAATACGCTCGTTCCGAAAGGAAGCGAGCGCTCTCATCAAAGCGTCTCGTGCTGGAGTTGGGTTGAACTCTCCGATAACTTGATTTTATCCTTTTTTTTTTTTTTCACTTCTGTGCTGGAGCTGCAGAAAGTTCTGCTGGAGTTGAGTGCTCAGGGAGGAAAAAAAAAAACCAAACAGCTTTCTAGAAATGGTAAAAAATCCTCCCATGAATGAACAAGCGATGCTCCCCTCGGTGTGGAGCCACGGAGGGTGTCGGGAGATGCCGAGAAGAGGGAAAGGAAAGCCAGGCATGTGCACAGGGCCAGAGCCCAGCGAGGACCTAAATTAGCTCCTGATGTAATGCATCCCCCCCCTAAATGTTTGCCCGGATCCTCTGCACTTGTTAAATTAGGGATTGTATTAGAGGGAAGGAATGCAGCGGCCGCAGCGCCGGCGGATCGTGGATGGTGCTCCCTGGGGGGCTGAGCCCCAACACTCCCCTCCCCGGGATGCTCAGGAGCCGTGGATATTCCAGCTGTTGCCTTCCCTTTCCCCTTGGCCTTTGTTGCCCAGCCAAGCTATACGTGTTTAGTTCCTTTTAATCTTCCTGCGTGTCAGCTCCTCCAGCGCTCTCATTATTTTTATGGCTCTTCTTTGAGCTCCTGCCAGTTTACCAGGGTCGGGTTTAGCGGAGTGGGGTGGGATGGGACTCATTCCTCGTCCTCCTGTGCTCCTCAATGCCCTCCTTCATTCAGCCTCTGTGCTGCTTCGTTTCCAGAGAAATTAATTTTGCCATTTTACCACGTTGAATCCCTTCCCCTGCATCTTTAACCTGGTTTTTCCTGTTGTCCCTCTGTCCTTGCTGCTGTTAATTTCCTTATTTTAACAACTCCTGGCATTAAAAAAATTATTCACCTCTTGCAGTGTAGATTTTTGCTGTGAGTTTTAAGGAAATTTCCTAAAAATAAAGCTGCTTTGCAGTTCTGGGTTTCCCTGTGGGATCCCCTATGGACTAAACGTTGCAGGGAGAGGAGGGGAAGGGAGGTCTGTGCCTTGGGCAGGGGTTTGTCTGCTCCATCTTTAGGACAAATCCTGTTGGTTTTGTGCTGCTGGAGGGCAGGGAAAGGAGATTTCTGTAGCCTGCCTGGAGTTTCACTGAAGTTTTGGACACCACTGGGAATTTGCAGCAGATCAGCCACTCTCTGGTTGTAGGATGCTCATAGAAACCCTTCAACCATTGGTGACCAAGGGGAAAAATGTCTTCCCTCCTCCCAGCAGCGAGGAGAGCTTGGAAAAAGGAAAAATCTACACGGAAAAGGGAAAAATCCAGATTGACGTCAGTATTTTCTGATGCCTGTAGGAGAACAAGATTGCAGCAAATGTCCCTTTGCCTTGGAGAAAGTTGGGATGAAACAGGAATGCAGCAAAGTCTCTCTTCTTTAATTGCAAGGCTACAGGTATCCATAAATCCCGGGGACTCAGAGCGGCTGCGGTCGGAGCGTTTGGGAATAGGCAATTAAAATCTGTCGCTAATGCAGGCAGGGATTGGAAAAAGCCCAAGCAGCAGATAGGGATTCTGGTTACTCAAGTGAATTGCAATGACCTGTTGGCTCCACTGTTATTCATCACCCGCTGGATTAAACCACTTCGTTAATTGAGCCGTGCCAAGTTCTTGGCAAAGTCATCCCTGAAAAATAGGGAAAAAAACTGCTGAGGTTTTAAGAGCAGTAGCATTTCGTTGCTCCACACGGGTTTGGGTCTGTACTGGAAGCTCCTGGTACTCACCCAGGGTTTTTTAGGAATTTTGCCACCATTGACTTACAAAAACTGAGGCTTAAAATCACTGGGAGCAGAGGAAGGAAGGAAGTGAACACAGCTTATTGTTGTTGTCAACTTAAGGCTGTTTTAAACACATGGAAGAAAAAAATTAAAATCCTGCCGTTTTCAAATGCACTTTGGGAGGAGCTCTGTGGGATATATGGAATTCTGTGGCATTCTGTTTGGGAGATGCTCTGGATGGCTGTGGGAATAAAAGAGTAGCTGACAGAAAGAGGGCAGGGGGCACAAACGGTGTCTGGCAGAGGAGCAGCTTAAGACAGATGACCTAAATGTGCACTGAGCAGATTCAGAAGGTCCCTGGATGGAAGTTTTGTGATGGAAATGTGGATTTCTCTCCAGGATTCTTTTCCAGGCAGTGTATGGGTGGCAGACAGCTCCAGTCCTTCAGGCTTACTGGGAGCACTGGGGGAGGACCGAGCACCTTTAGGGGTTTGAACCTGAGGCAAAAAGATAAGTGGGTGGAAAAAACCCAGCTAGGCTTGGAATTCGAGTAGTCCTGCTGGACCAAAAGGCGTTAAGGATGCCTTGAGGTGCTGCCCTGTGGCGGTGACATCCCTTTTTTATTGAGCTGGGATGGGCAGGAGGGTGACATGGATAAATGTGAAAGCAAAGCCTCTGCCCTGAAAGTGAGTGGCTGATAATGGCAGGCAGTGATGACATCTCCTGAGGCTTTGGGTTTTTGTGAATCACAGCTCCGATAAGGCTTTGGGCAACTGGTTTAACCTCCATTGTTCCCTCTGGCAGCTCTTCCACTATCTCTTTTCCATCACTTGGGAGAGGGTGGGATGTCACCTGAGGACTGCCCCAGGAGTTGTCCCATGCAAAGTGTTTTGGTTGTAGCACTTTAAGCTCTTTCTTTGTCTAGTTTTAGTCTGCAAATGTGTCTGAAATTCACCCCAGGGGCTCTTTTCACCAGCAGATGGACTTTGCCGTGTTATCTTCCAAGGATTTCAGCCCTGCTCCTGGCAGAATCAATTATAAATATTAGTGTTTTTCTCCCTGTGAAGTCTCCTTTCCTTAATGGACCCTTGAGAGGGTTATGAATAAAACACCAATAAAGTGCAGCGTCATTGATTTGCCCAGGTTTGTGTTTGAGGTTTTGCAGTGCTTATAAACACTCCAAGCCCTCCTGAGAGTTGCTGGGGAAATTCTTTGCCTTGAAACTGGAATGAACTCTTTGGAACAGCTTAAGGCTACGAGAGAGAAATGCAGAGTCCTTGTCCCAGCTCATTTCTGTTGTAAACACAAGGCAGGATGAGGCTGCAGGGCTTGTCTTGCAGGTGACCTGCTCCTTGTGCTTTGGACTTCGCTGGAATGCTGCATCCAGCTCCAGAGTCCTCAGCACAGCAAGGACATGGACCTGATAGAGCAAGTACGGGGGAGGCCATGGAGATGCTCCAAGGGAACTTCTCTATTCCTGAGCCAGGCTGGGAGAGCTGGGGGTGCTCACCTGGAGAAGAGAAGGCTCTGGGGAGACCTGAGAGCCCCTTCCAGTGCCTAAAGGGGTTCCAGGAGAGCTGGAGGGGGACTTGGCAGGAAGGATGGAGGGACAGGGCACACAGAATGTTTTCCCACTGCCAGAGGGCAGGGTTAGATGGGATATTGGGAAGAAATTCCTGGCTGTGAATGTGGGCAGGCCCTGGCACAGGTTGGGCAGAGAAGCTGTGGCTGCCCCATCCCTGGGAGTGCCCAAGGCCAGGTTGGACAGGGCTTGGAGCAACCTGGGCTGGTGGGAGGTGTCCCTGCCCATGGCAGGGGTTGGAATGAGATGGTCTTTAAGGTCTTTTCCAACCTAAACCATTCCATAATTCCATGATTGTAGCCATGCTGTCCCAAATTTCTTACTGAGCATCAGTACTTGGTGCCAGGCTGGTGGTTGGGGTGTTTCCCTGGTTGGTGCTGCTACAACAAGCTCTGCAGGTGCTCATCTGTCCACCAGTTGTCAGATGAGACAAAAGGGACATTTCCCTTCAGAATGAGCACTCAGTCACTCCTCAGTGTTCCTTTTCAAGGATGTGGTTCATGAGAGGGCTCTGAGGGCCCTTCACTCCTCCAGGAGCTGTTTGTGTTCCCTGTGGCCGGGTGGTGGGAGCTTGTCTGGAATAACATGGCAAATGGTGGTGGTGTTTGCTGCTGGGAGCAGCTCAGGCTGCTCTGGTTTGGGCTGACAGGGCTCCTCTGATGCTCCACACTGACCCCATTCCATATTTCCCTGGAAAATTTCTTCCCAAGCTTTTAAACACAAATCTTGCACAGCTGGCAGGAGCTGGGATGGTGAGCACAGAGGCTGGGGGGGATCTGACACTCTGCTGAGCACCAAAGCCCTGCTGCTCCAGAAATAGGGATTTTGAGTTGGAATTGGTACCCTGGAAGATGCTGGATGCTCCCAGCAGGGATGCTCCCACTTCAGCAGCATCCTGCTAACACCCCCTGCATTTCCATACTGCCACTTGAGTAATACCTTCACTTGTGGCCTGTGCTGAATCCTCATCCTCCAAATAATGCATTTTTAGTGACATTTAGTGACAGTGCCTGTTGACACACACTCCAACCATGCACATGGATCTCTGCAGGACCAGCTCATTGCTTTACATCCAACCTGGGACTCCAGGAAGCTTCTCCGTAGGCTCACACCCAATTGCAAGACTGTGGCTCAAATAATGTCCTCTTTGTGAGCCTAAGTGGAATATTCAGCTGAATATTCCAAAGGAATTCAGGGTGGGGGGAGGTAAAAGCCGTAGAGAGGCAGCTCCAAGCTGCACTCACAGCTATTAATATTTACACTCAGAGCAGTGATGACCCTTAATGAGCACAATAAAATTAGATTTTATTTTAATTTAACTTTTTATAAATGCTTTCACTGCATAGTTATATATACCTGTTTATGATCAGGCTTGAAAGAGCTTGGCCAAGGACTCAGATCCTGGTGGAGGGGCGGGAGGCGGCGTTGGTGTCCCCGCCGATACCAGAGCTGGGGTTTGTCATACCACAGACAGGAAATTGTTGGGTTTGCTGCTCCCACCCAGCCCAAATCAGTAGTTTCCTCTTCTCAGCTCGCTCAGGTTTCGATGTGATGTAAGGCCTGGGGGAAGCCGGTGTGGGGAGCCGTGCCCACGTCACTCCGAGGGAGCAAAAGCCATGGAGATCATCACAGTCACACACTTCCCTTTTTGCTTTTTTCTCCTTTTTTTTCCTCCTTATTCCTCTCGTTTTCCCCCCTGTTCTCCATCAGGGTGTTTCACCCAGGCATCTGGTTCAGTCTGTCTCAACCATATGAAAACTCGTGTTGTACTCTAAGTAGAATCCCTGGGAGTGTCCCAGGCCAGGTTGGACAGAGCTTGGAGCAACCTGGGCTGGTGGGAGGTGTCCCTGCCCATGGCAGGGGCTGGGATGAGATGGGCTTTAAGGTCCCTTCCATCTGTGACTTCATAATTCAGCAAACCAAGCAGCTGAATTTTAACCCTTGGTCTTTGATGAGGAATAAAAAAAAAAAAAAAAAGGATTGTGGATACCTGCATGGAATTGTGGATGTGGGAAGTGTTTACTGAGTTGGGAAAGAGACAGGGGAATATTTGCACTGCAAACTTCAGTCGTTTCAACATCACTGGTGATACCAACACCACCAGCTCCTGGTTTGGGTGTTTGGGGGATTTTTTTTTTATTGGTGGTTTTTCTTACAGACAAGGGGAAGGAAGGGGATTTACAGCCCTGGTGGAACTCTTGCCACATCAGCCCAACATCCAGCCCTGGGCAGGTTTGGGGGAAGAGTCTCCTGGTGTTAAAATACCACAGAGAAGCTTCATTTTTTTTGTTTTCATTGTGAAATATGAATTAACTAATCACTTGTAAAGGGGCACAGAAACAAAATCAAGGAAAACTCAGCTGGTGGGATTTGGTTCTGAACATTCTCAGTGGTTTTCAGGGATGTTTGGGTGAAGAATTTGGAAAATTACTGAGACCCCCAAACTCCAGCTGAGTGGAGAAATAATGAGGTTGAGCAGAGTTGCTTTGACTTAGTTTTTTTTCTCCAATTTTTTCTTTTGACACATTGGTCTTGTTGTCCAGGCTGGGGTTTGCACCAGGTAAAACTGATGGGGCAGGGGATGAGAAGTGCCTGGAAAACTAAAGGAAAACATTTTTATTTCACTTTTTATTTTTGGAGAACTTGTAGCCATTCAAATCTGAAGCTCCTTTGGGAGTTGTGTGCAGGGCTTGTCCCTGTGCCAGAACTGATCCCTGCCTTCCACACCAGGGGGGATCTTGGAGACCTGCAGTTTTTAGTAAAACATGCCTGAATTTGGCCAGCAGGTTGAGAACAGCACCAGGAGGGGATGCACATAAAAGCAAAGCCTGCAGAAACCTTCCCCTTCACAACCTCAGCTGGTTTTTACCTTGCAGAACAGCTCAACAGCAGCCCAAAAATCCATCCTGCCAATTACTACATTTTAAATCTCTTCCCAGCCCATTACATGTGTTTGTTTGGTGGTTGTTTTCTTTATTTTCCCCTCATCCCTGCAGGCAGATGGACTTTTGGAAGGTTTAATTACTGAAACTCCAGATTCAATTAGAAAGTCTGTGCTTAATGAAATTGCCTGGAAGGAGTTCTGTCCCTGTCTTGCTCAGCTTCCCTTCCTCAGTGATGCTGCCCAGAGCTTTGCTGGACACCATGTCCAGCTCCAGAGCATCTGCAGCAGGAATTGTCCCCACTGCCATCCCTCACCTCCTGCCCTGTGGCTTTAGTGCCTGTGATGGGTGAGGGAGACCCAAGATAAGCTTAGAGGTGTTTAAACCCTTGTTGTGTTCATCAGTGAGCTTGGGCCAATAGGCAGAAATTAAAAATAATCACAGAATTCCAGAATGGTTTAGGTTGGAAGGGACCATCAAGATAATCCAGTTCCACCCCCTGCCATGGGCAGGGACACCTCCCACTATCCCAGGTTGCTCCAAGCCCTGTCCAGCCTGTCCTTGGACACTTCCAGGGATGGGGCAGCCACAACTTCTCTGCCCAACCTGTGCCAGGGCCTGCCCACCCTCACAGGGAAGAATTTTTTCCCAATACCCAGTCTAAACCTACTCTCTTTCATTTTGAAGCCAAGAAAATTGTTGGGATTTCCTCCCCTTCCCATGGCATGTCCCTATGGCTCTAGAGCAGAGAGCAGCTGCTTCCCAAAACCTTGCTTTACCCCAGGAGCTCATCCCAAAGTGTGTGCAAGGGAAGGCTGGTGCCATGGCAAGGCTTTGGGCTGTGGTTGCTGCCAGGAAGAGATCAAGCTGCTTTTCCTTATGCTCTGCCTTGGGGTGGATGGACTTGGGGTGAAGCCTGGAAGGTTTGGTGCAAGAGAATCCCAGAATCCCAGAATGGTTTGGCTTAGAAGGGACTTTCAGGATCATCCCATCCCACCCCCTGCCATGGGCAGGGACACTTCCCACTGTCCCAGGTTGCCCCAAGCCCTGTCCAACCTGGCCTGGGACACTTCCAGGGATGGGGAAGCCACGGCTTGTCAGGGTGACCTGTGCCAGTGTCCTCCTCCTTCAAACCACAATCCCACCTGGATCTGCAGGAGAGGGACCAACACTGGCTCACAGGTTTGGGGTGGGATGGATGATGCTGCCAGAGGCATCCTGAGGGCTCCAAACCTCACTTTGCCTGGGGTTAAGCTTTAACCAGAGATTAACCATCAGTTAGACACTTGAGGAGTTGCCTGGTGAGAGGTTGGGAATTCAAACGGGAATTGCCCGGTGAGACGTTGGGAATTCAGAGTAGGGAATTGCCCGGTGAGAGGTTGGGAATTCAGAGTGGGGAATTGCCTGGTGAGAGGTTGGGAATTCAGATTAGGGAATTGCCTGGGTAGAGGCTGGGAATTCAGACTGGGGAATTGCCTGGTGAGAGGTTGGGAATTCAGACTGGGGAATTGCCTGGTGAGAGGTTGGGAATTCAGAGTAGGGAATTGCCTGGTGAGAGGTTGGGAATTCAGACTGAGGAATTGCCTGGTGAGAGATTGGGAATTCAGGCTGAGGAATTACCTGGTGAGAAGTTGGGAATTCAGAGTAGGGAATTGCCTGATGAGAGGTTGGGAATTCAGATTGGGGAATTGCCTGGTGAGAGGCTGGGAATTCTGACTGGGGAATTGCCTGGTGAGAGGCTAGGAATTCAGATTGCTCTTGGTTCTCCTTTATCTGCCTTGTGCATCCCTCCTGATCCATGTCCTCTGGCTGTGTTACTGGGAATGATGTCTTGGCAGGGATCAGCTCCCTATGGCACATTGCTGAGGGATGAGTCAGGACTGCAGCCTGCTGTCACCTCACCCTGGGACACTTGTACTTTTTGGAGAGGGAAGGAAGGCTGATGCAGGGCTGGGGGGTGAGGGAGGCTGGGCTGGTTGTCAAGGCAGATGAGTTGTCCCTGGAGAAGTGGTCTTCCTTCCTTCCTTCCTTCCTTCCTTCCTTCCTTCCTTCCTTCCTTCCTTCCTTCCTTCCTTCCTTCCTTCCTTCCTTCCTTCCTTCCTTCCTTCCTTCCTTCCTTCCTTCCTTCCTTCCTTCCTTCCTTCCTTCCTTCCTTCCTTCCGTCCGTCCTCTGCTGCTGTGTTCGTGTCTGTTGCTTCCTATTTTGTGCTGGATGAATCATGGAATCTGCCTTCCTTAATTGAGTTTTCTGCCATTTCTCATGATTCCATGGAGGCTGGAGCAGCCAGGGAAAGCCTCCTCTGGATGGATTCTTGATGAATGTGAGGGGAACAGTCAGAAAAATCAGGTTGTAAAGATCCTATTTTAAAAAAAAATTGAAAATAATAGTCCACCTTCGCTTTCCTTTATTCCCTGCTGTAGGAAAATGAGCAATCCAGATTTCTCTGGGATGCTGGTGCAGGGATTTAAAGGAATTCTGCACAGCACTGGCAGACACTTCCTGACCCAGCAGTGCTCAGGGTGTTGGGGAGCTGAGGTGACCCCGACTTTTGGCTCCTCTGGAATGTTTCCTGGTATTCCACCTGGGTTCAGCATCACTGGAAAACTCTCCCTGCTCAGGGGTTTAAACAAGGATAGGAATGGCCGTGCAAGTATTTAAATGGAGCATAAAGGCACTAAATGTCTAAAAAGCTAAAAACTACAGGGAAAATTTTACAGGAAATCCTGGTGTCACATCCCTGGAAGTGTCCAAAGCCAGTTTGGATGGGACTTGGAGCAACCTGGGCTTGTGGAAGGTGTCCCTGCCCATGGCAGGGGGTGGGTGAGATGACCTTTAAGGTCCCTTCCAAGCCAAACCATTCTGGGATTCTGTGGTAGAAGTATAATAAATTCATTTTACACCTGTGGTATCCCACAAACACAAAAAGGGGATTTTCCTCTTCTTCCCACAGGTCAGTGGATGTTCAGGGCACAGGTGCTGGTGGGTGTGACCAGCACGAGGAGAAGGTAGAGGAGATCCTCATGTTTCAGTAGAAATGCAAGGAGTAGATTCTGGGGTGGCTTCCTAAGGAATTAAACTTCCAAGTCAGCAAATTCAATCCAAGTTAGGAAATTTCCAAGTGCCAGTTGAGTCATCTTGTTACCACTGGAGAGAGCTTCCTTCCTAGAGTTTACTTTAGAAAAACAGTAACTTTCAGGCTTGTTGGGATTTGCTCTTCTCCCTAAAGACCTGGCTCTGGAAGAGATGCTCCAAGGCTCAGCATCCCACGGATTGAGCATCCCGAGTGTAGAGGGGCACAGCCCTTCCCTGGCAGGAACACCATTCCAGGGATATTTGGGGTTGACCTGTCAGCTCCTCAGTGCTTCAGTTCCCACCCCTGCCTTGTCAAGACATGGACTTCCCATTGCAAACCTCACTTAGAATCCCAACAAAGGGCCACTTCTTTCCCTGGCACGTTCCCTCATCAGCAGGAGACGCTCCGTAATTCCTCAGGACAAGGACACCCGGAACATCCACAGGCAGCATCGCATCCCAATGTGCTCAGTGTCCTCCACAGGCCTTTTTCCCTCCCTGTCCTCCTTTTTTCCTTGCTCTTGAATTGCTCTCTGGGACTGCACAGGGTCTTTGACGTCAGGACCTCATGGTGGTGATCCATGAACGTGTTCCCTGGCACACCAGGATGAGAGGGAGGTCTCCTGCTCATGGAATCACAGCATTGGGAACAAGGCACCTTTTGTCCATGGCTTTTTTTTTTTTTTTTAATAAGTCAAACCATTTTTCATGCAAGAAACATTCTCCTTAAATTTGAATTCCAGCACAGGTCCACCCTGTTTTGGACACCTCTGTGGGGGTGTGTAGATGTTCTCCTGAATGTTTTCCTGAAAATAAAGTAGGATAAAATTTTTTGCTCAGGCACGTAGGGATAGGACAAGAGAGAATGTTTTTTAATTGAAGGAGGAGAGATTTTTAGTCCCAACTCATTTCTGTTGTAAACACAAGGCAGGATGAGGCTGCAGGGCTTGTCTGGCAGGTAATTTGCTCCTTGTGCTTTGGACTTTGCTGGAATGCTGCTGGAGTCCTCAACACAGCAAGGACATGGACCTGTTGGAGCAAGTCCAGGGGAGGCCATGGAGATGCTCCAGGGGTGGAGCCAGGCTGGGAGAGCTGGGGGTGTCACCTGGAGAAGTGAAGGCTCCAGGGAGACCTGAGAGCCCCTTCCAGTGCCTAAAGGGGCTCCAGGAGAGCTGGAGAGGGACTGGGGACAAGGGATGGAGGGACAGGATAAGGGGAATGGCTTTAAGCTGGAAAAGGGGAGATTTAGGATGGATATTGGGAATGAATTGGTGGCTGGGAGGGTGGGCAGGCCCTGGCACAGGTTGGGCAGAGAAGCTGTGGCTGCCCCATCCCTGGGAGTGTCCCAGGCCAGGTTGGACAGGGCTTGGAGCAACCTGGGACAGTGGGAGGTGTCCCTGCCCATGGCAGGGGGTAGAACTGGATTATCTTGATGGTCCCTTCCAAGCCATCCCATGATTCCATGAAAACAGTGGTGATAGTTGCCTGTGGTGGCAGATACAGGAGACCTGGAGGTTCCACTTTATGTTTATCCATGGATAAAAGCCCTTCTGCAGAGTGGCTTCTGTACTTTGTATTCTCCACAGCATGTGTCAAATAAATATGGGAGATGTCATTAAACCCCCTCTTAACTCCCATCAGCACCAGGAGCATCAGCTTGTCATGGCTACAGCTTTATTACCCCAGTCTGACAATAATTTTATAGGCTGTTTATCTCCCTGTTTCAAAGTATCATTTTTCAAGTGTCGTGACCAGGGGCTGGAAGGATTTTTGTTCAGTTCTGAACTTTGCTCTGCAATTAAATCCCCGCAGGGGAATGGAGGGGACTCAACTCCAGTGCACTCATGTTTTCATTAAATTGTAGATTCTGCCCCAAGACAGCCACTGTCACCCAGCAAAGCACATCAGCAATTCTGTTGGACTCGAGAGAAATGAAAAGAGCTCTGGTTGAAAGGGTTTTTTTCTCTGTAGTTACTGTGGAAGGAGTGGCCCTGGCATGTTTGAAGGAATTTGGGTTTCCAGAGGTCAGAGGGAGCAGCAAGGAGGGAGAAGTGGGTGCAGCTTATACAGATGTGTGTGTGTGTGTGTGTGTGTGTGTGTAAAAAATAAATATATAAATAATATGTATATAGATAGTAAATATAAATAATTTTTTATTTATATAAAATGAAAAATCTTCAGCATCTTTGGGACCTTCAGCAACTCTCTTGGCATTTGACCTGTCCTGTGCAGGGCCAGGAGTTGGACTTGATGATCCTTGTGGATCCCTACCAACTCAGGGTATTTCCTTTTCCCTCTCCCTTCCCTTCCCTTTCTCTTCTCCTTCCATTCCCCTTCCCTCCCCCTTCCTTTTCCCTTCCCTTTCCCTTCCCTTTCCCTTCCCTTTCTCTTCCCCTTTCCCTTCCCCTTCCCCTTCCCTTCCCCTTCCCTTCCTCTTCCCTTCCCCTTCCCTTCCCCTTCCCTTCCCCTTCCCTTCCCCTTCCCTTCCCCTTTCTTTCCCCTTCCCTTCCCTTCCCTTTCCCTTTCCCTTTCCCTTTCCCTTTCCCTTTCCCTATCCCTTTCCCTTTCCTTTCCCTTTCCCTTTCCCTTTCCCTTCCCCTTTCTTTCCCCTTCCCTTCCCTTTCCCTTTCCCTTACCTTTCCTTTCCCTTTCCTTTCCCTTTCCCTTCCCCTTCCCCTTCCCTTTCCCTTTCCCTTTCCCTTTCCCTTCCCCTTCCCCTTCCCCTTCCCCTTCCCCTCCCCCCCCCTTCCCTCTTTTTCCCTATCCCAGCACCTTTCCTGCTCCATGCACCACATTAACCATTTTTGCTCCTCCTGAATATTTGGGGAATATTTGCTGTATCCCTGATTCTGTGGGTGCTGTGAGGCTGTGCCTTCATCCCTCCTGGACACATGGAAAAGGAAAACCCACCAGAGGAACCATATCAGGTTTTGTGCAGTGATTTTTAGGGATTGGTTGTTGTTGGGGTTTTCTTCTCTTTTTTTACTTGCAGCTTTAAATTTCGCTCCTTTTCAAGTTTTAAAATATTTCTCCTTACTTTCCATGCCTGTTTTCCATGCACTGCATCCCAAGGGAGCAGCAGGTGGAGGGGAAGGTCCATCCCACGCCTGAGCCCACCCAGGGCACTTCCCAGCTATTTATTGCTGGAATTCTCCTCTTTGAAGGACTTTTCCTCCAGCTTCCCCAGAGGGGTGTGGATCCAGCCAACACCCAGCCTGAGGCTTGGAGAGCCCCTGGCAGCTCCTTGGAGCTGGGAGTGCTGGATCAAGGTGTTATCAGCAGGAATTTGAGCTTAAAGGTACTTTAATCCCCCTCTCGAGCTATCAGCTCTGCCTGCACTGGGGGGTTTGTCCACACCTGTATTTTTTCAATTAGATGTGAATTGAAAATCAATTTTAAAATTGAAAAAATACCCAAAATTAACAGCAGCCACTTTTTTTTTATTTTTCTATAAAATCCCTTCGGCGATTTCAGCCCCTCTACACCAAATTCATTGAAAACTGGGAATTTTGGGGTTGGGTTTTTTTTTCTAAGTAGATTATCAGGTAAAAAACAATAATCTTTTGCAGGAAGGAATGGTTGGTTTGAGAGTTGCTTTGAGTGCCTGCACTGTATCTTGGGTATAAAGCATTTATATATATATGTATGTATATATATATATATGTGTGTGTGTGTATATATATATATATATATATATATATATATATATATATATTTATATATATTTTTTTAATATATACACATAAATATATATATGTATGTCTGTGTATATGACATGTATGTACACATTTATTTTATATATGCACATATTTTGCATGTTTATACATTATATGTGCATATAATTTGTTTTTTCTCTATGTTATCTGTTTATATGTGGTGTAAATGTGTATATACATTTGTTAAAATGCCTGATATTTACATTAAAAAATATATATTATATAATTATATATTACATATTATAATATATGACATATAACATTTTATATAGTACATATACATTATATTCTTTATTTCTATTTTTATTTCTATTTCATATATTATTTGTTATATAATATTTATTTTATATCTATATATTATATTTATATATTTTATTTTATATATTTATGTTATATTTATATTTTATATTTAGACAGTATATTTTAATTTATATATGTAAATATTAGGCATATTAACACATATACATACATAATTTTATATATTTATGTTATGTTTGTATATTTATACTATATATTTTAATTTAAATATGTAAATATTAGGCATATAAACACATATACACACATAATCTTATATATTTATGTTTTATTTATATATTATATTTATACTATATATTTTAATTTAAATATGTAAATATTAGGCATATAAACACACACACATAATTTTATATATTTATGTTATATTTGTATATTATATTTATACTATATATTTTAATTTAAATATGTAAATATTAGGCATATAAACACACACACATAATTTTATATATTTATGTTATATTTGTATATTATATTTATACTATATATTTTAATTTAAATATGTAAATATTAGGCATATAAACACATAATTTTATATATTTATGTTTTATTTGTATTTTATATTTATATTTATACAATATATTTTAATTTACATATGTAAATATTAGGCATATAAACACATATACACACATAATTTTATATATTTATGTTATATTTATATATTTATATTATACTATGTATTTTAATTTAAATATGTAAATATTAGGCATATAGACACACACACATCATATCTTTACATATATATGTATATGTATATATGTGTGTGTGTGTGTGTATCTATATATATATATATAGATATATGTATATAAATATGTATAAATATATAAATCTAAGGAATGGTGTAATGGAAAGCCATTTTTCCATGTCAGCTTCCCAAGTGTTACTAGACCAGAGCAGGGATAATCCTCATTAACCCCACCTGTGGTGCTCACACATCTTTGGGAAAGAGCCAGGACCAGCTCCTATGGAAAGACACCCAGTGGGATGGGTGGCCTTTGGTTCTGCCGTGTTTTATTCCGGAGGAGGATGATCCTTTTGGATTGCTCCCATGGGAATGCTGGAGACTTGAATCCATTGCTCTAAAAGCCATCATTTATAATTAAGGAATGAGCTGAAAGCTCTGCTGTGGCTGCATCCGCTGCTGCTCCAGAGGGGAAGAGTTTTGCAGGGAAATGAGCTTCAGCTGCAAACCTTTTGTCTCCAAAAATCCATCAGAAATCCAGGATCCAACCCTGACAGCCCTGCAGAATTCCCTCTGTACCTACTCAAGCTTATGCAGGAGCTGTTTAGTAATCTGTCTCCAGTGTTCATGTGATGGAGGTTTTTGTAGGATCTCTGCTATCCTGTGGATTTAATCCTGGATCTGTGCATGGAAGGGAATGTGGTCCTACCCACAAAAGCCTTTCCCAAAGGCAGACACCACCACTGCTCTCCAAATATCCATGCAGTGGGATTTCACCATCCTCTGGGAAGGGGGAAAAAAGGAGGTTTATTCAGTCTTCTCAGGGCTCTGTTGTCCTGACAAGCCCATCTGCCATAGGGGATATCCCAAAATAACAAGGAAAATGCAGTGTTTACACAGTGCTGGAGACTTGGATACAACTGCTGGTGAGTCCTGAGAGCTGCCAAGTGTCAGGAGTGCTCCTGAAGGAAGGAGCTGCCACAGCTTCTGCAGCAGCAAGGCAGAAAAGGGACTTCTAAAAACCACGGATTGGCAGAGGGGAAAGCATTTGGAGCCCCTGGGATAAATGGGATAAATGGGCTGTCAGGAAGGGGGGATGGCACTGCCTCAATTTCCTCTGCCCTTCACCCAAGTGCAGCCTCGTTGCTGGAGTGGTGACTGTGTGTGTGTGTGTCCTGTGAATTAAAATGCACTCCTTGTGCATCTCAATTAAGGCTGATTTTCTGCTGCTGGAGTCGTAGATGGGAATTCAGCAGTTGCTGTGGGAATTAAAACCTGCAGTTGGAATTAGTGCTGGACAAGCTGGTGGGATGTGACTGCCACAAGGCGCCGGCTCGGCTTGAAAGCTAAAGATGTGTCAGGTTTAAAACACTTTATTGAGCAGCCCTTCACTCCTCCTTGTAGTGTTCTGTCCTCACAGAGGTCTCTGTGTGATTTAAGAGGCCTCCTGCATCCCCAGGACCATCTGAATGGCTTTCCAAAGGGAACAGCTCCGTGGGGTTTGCTGTACAAAACGTCCTGAACGTCGCTCGTGCCACGTCTCAGCCTCTTGGCACAGTTTTGGAGCCAAATGCAAAACAAGGCTCTTCCTGAAAAAAAAAAAAAAAAAAAATCCCAGCTGGCTTTCCCAGCCCTCCTGGACTCCCAGGAGCCGAGATTTGGGTTCAGGCAGCTCGGGAAGGTGAGGGATTATTTTTGATGGCGGGAAGGAAGCGCCGTGCTTCCCTTTCCCGCGGGTGTTGCTGCTGGAGTTGGGCTCCTGGAACTGCCTGTCCCCAGTCTGAGCTCCAGCTGGTGCTGACAGCCCCAGTTCCCACATCTCTGCTGCCTTCTCCTGGCACATTCCCTGCCTGGAAGGGGAGCAGCAGTACCAGGGATTTGTTGGGACCCTTCTACATGTGTGCAGGTCATTTTGTAGAATCCTGGAATGGTTTGGGTTGGAAGGGACCTTAAAGATCATCCAGTGCTACCCCCTGCCTTGGGCAGGGACACCTCCCACCAGCCCAGGTTGCTCCAAGCCCTGTCCAACCCAGCCTGGGACGCTTCCAGGGATGGGGCAGCCACAGCTTCTCTGGGCAACCTGTGCCAGGGGGTGCCCACCCTCCTAGCCAGGAATTCCTTCCCAGTATCCCACCTAGCCCTGCCCTCTGGCAGTGGGAGGCCATTCCCCCTTGTCCTGTCACTCCAGGCCCTTGTGAATAGTCCCTCTCCATCCTTTTTGTAGCTCTCTTCAGGTACTGGAAGGTCACCCCAAAGCCTTCTCTTCTCCAGGCTGAGCAATCCCAACTCTCTCAGCCTTTCCTCATAGGAGAGGTGCTCCATCCCTCTGATCAGCCTGGTGGCCTCCTCTGGAGTGGCTCCAACAGGTCCATGTCCAGTATATTTAGCAGCTCAGAGGAGCTTCTGGATCTACAAAGATTTTCAGCCAGACTTTGGACCTGTATAACCCTTTAAATTTGAAGTTTGGGTTCTCTAAAATGAACCTGATCTGCAGTGCTTGGAGACTTAACTGAGCCCTGATAAATATGAAATGGCCAGTTGATAAACTGATAATAGCTGATAAATATGAATAAGCAGATCAGTATGAGGTGGTAAATATGAAGTGGCCAATGCCTGACAACAGTAGATGGGAAAAGCATAAGCTGAAACAAGAAGCCTTGTCCTAAAACCAACCCCAACAAATCAGTAACTTGTGAATTGGGACCCTGGTGAAGGTTTATAAAGCCTTGATCAGCTTTAACCAGGCTCCTGCCATTCCCTGGCCTGCAGGGATTGCTCCAGGCAATCCTGGATCCCTGGCAAAGCACCAAAGCTTCTCCTCAACATGTTCAGCTCAACCCCACGAGGCAGCTGCTAAACATTTGCCAACCTCTTTTATATATAACTACCCCTTGGGACAGGCACAGACCTTTACCATCCTGGCTGGAACCGTCATCTCCCTGCTAATTTCCAACTGTTAATTACTCCCAGGCCCAAAGATGATGCTTTGTGCCATGGCCTGAAAGGTTAATATGCAGCATAAACCCCAATCCCCTCTGTTAGGCATAAATGTTAGTGATTCCAAACTCTTTTTTTTTGTCTCCTCCTGATTTTCAGTGCCAATTGGTTCAGCTTTCAGTAGGGCAGAAGTTGGACTTTATCACCAGAGTCCATTGTAATGATTTCTCGGATTTTTCTCCGAGTGGCCAAGGCTTGTGCAAGTTTGCATGCTTTTCTATATTTGGGTTTGTTTAATTTGATTGTACAAAGCTGTTGAAAAGCCCAACTGAACGTTCCCTCTTTCTGGAGCCAGGATTGTGCCATTAAGCCAGGAGTTTAAAGGCAAAAAAAGGAACAGCTCCTGCTGGGTTTTCTCAGGAACCCTGAGAACGAGATCCCACTTTCAGAGAGGGACAGAAAAAGTTTATTTGTCACTTTGTTCTTGTCTCAATTAAGTTCATGCATGGCTTGTGTGGATAATCTGCACCGTCATGGAATCCCAGAATATCCTGAGCTGGAAAGGTCCCACAAGGATCACCCAGTCCAAATCCTGGCCCTGCACAGGACACCCCAACAATCCCACCATGATGTTGGTGCTGGGGTGTGTTCCTTGGCAACTTCAGCCTGTTTGGTGGTGAGACTGTTGCCATTGGCTTTGGATTCTTCTGGATTTGCTCCTGGCTTTCTGGCCTTGCACAGGCTTCACTCCTGAAGGATTCAGGCAGGAGCTGTTGGAATAAATGTCAGCTGGTGATTTTGGTTTGGGTTAAACTGATATTTCATGCTGGAAATCCAGGATCACAGGCAGATCTGGAGTTGAAAAGTGAAGTGTTTTATTAATTGTATTAATTTAGATATAGATTAAATATTATATTTAACCTGATGCTTTAACCTGGAAATTACTAAAATTCAAATAATCCACATGCAAAGTCTGTAAGTTGGAAACTCCCTGGTAACTCTCATCACTTCCAGTACTGAGTGCAGAAGTGTCCCTGTAACTTGTTCTGCAGCCTCTTGAGATTGTGCTTGCCTGGATGACATCCTTGTTTTTTCCTTGGGAATGAGAGTTTTGGGTGGTGCCATCAATGCTGACATGTCCCCTGGTCAGTATTTTTGGGTGTGGAGAGTTCAGGCTAAGCAGAGCTTTGCAAAATGCTGGATCATTCACTTCTTTTCCTTCTCTTTCTCCTGCATGGTCAGGAGATGTTGCATCATCAGTTGGACTGGAAGATGCTCTGCAGGAATTGGCACAGGGGCCATTGGGAGAGCAGGACAGGGATTGGTTAAAAACATTCCAGGTGTTAGGAAAAATACTGCATAACATCTGTGGTTTGGAGTTATTTCCATGCTTTGGTTTCCCAAATGGTTCCCAACTTGGAGGTGACCTCCAGAGACCCCAGAGTTCCATCCCTCCATCCATTCCCTCCTTCCATCTCCTGGAAGGAGATGTGGCTGTTGGATTTTGCATTGTTGTTCCTTTGGGAGATAACTCTTAGTTTCATTTGGGAATTTTCCATGTTTTTTTCCTAGAATCTGAAAGTATTGGGAGAAAATAGGAAGTTTCTTTGAATTTTCCTTGCAAACCTCCTCCTAGTTCTGCTTTCCATGTGTGCCAAGGTGACTGGACTCACCTTTGGATAGCACAGGTGTCCTGGGTAGTGGGGATGGGGAAAACCCAAGAATTGATAGTTATCCCAAAAAATTGTGCAAAATCCTTCCTGGGGAAAGTGTCGGGTCAATCCTGAGCCTTTGGCTTCGTGTTCCAGCCGGGGTCACTCTCATGGACAGTTGTGTTCATCCTTATTCCCCTTGGCTTCTTCCCTGCTTTTATATCCATGATGGCTTCAAACCAGCATTGAGCACAAGCAGTTGTTTGTATCTAAAAGGGGCTGCTGGAGCTTTTTGGATCCATAGTTGCCTCTCAGTTAAACACATTTAAACTTCTTTTGTCCTTTGAAGGCTAATTCTGTTCCCGCTTTTAACTGGGAAAAATGGGTTCTTTGTTCCAGACGTCAAGAAGGACTGGTCGGATCACGCGCTGTGGTGGGAAAAGAAGAAAACTTGGCTCCTCAAAACGCACTGGACGTTGGATAAATACGGGATCCAGGCAGATGCCAAGCTCCAGTTCACCCCTCAGCACAAGCTGCTCCGCCTGCAGCTGCCCAACATGAAGTACGTCAAGGTGAAAGTCAACTTCTCCGACAGGGTCTTCAAGGCTGTTTCTGACATCTGCAAAACCTTCAGTAAGTGCTGGAGAACCTCCCACAGGGAGGTTGGGGTTTGGTTTGGTTCCTGCATCTCCTTTGGTGCACAGGTTTGTCCCACAGGTTTCCTAAATCCAGTGGTGTTTTCCAGCTTGAAACACCCAACAGTCACTTGGGCATCATCAGCGTGGATGTCCACTCGGTTTCCCTTCCAGATCTACCCTTTTGTGTGCAAATCCTTAAATAATGGGGCCAAGTGAAGCAAAAACTTGGAAAAAAATGCATTTTCTTATGCTGAGTTCTCTTCCACAGCAAGGCTGTCCTTAGTTTTCATAGAATCATAGAATGGATTGGGTAGGAAAAGACCTCCGAGATCATCAAGGTTGGGAAGTACTTTAAGCACAACTGGCATTTATTGAAGTGTTTATTTCAATTCAGTGCCTTGGGCTGTGTTGTGTAGCAGTTCTGGGGTCACCACCTGTCCTGTGTGGTGGTTCCTGCTGGCTCTGGAGGGAGAGGATGAGCCACTGGAGTCACAGAATCAGTTGGTTTGGAAGAGACCTCCAAGATCATCAAGTCCAACCCTCGGTCCAACTCCAGTCCCTTTACCAGATCATGGCACTCACCTTAAAAACCTCCAGGGGCAGAGAATCCACCCCGTCTCTGGGCAGCCCATTCCAATGCCTGAGCACTCTCTCTGCAAAGAGTTTTTTCCTGATATCCAACCTAAACCTCCCCTGGCAGAGCTTGAGCCCATCGTGTCCCCTTGTCCTATTGCTGAGTGCCTGGGAGAAGAGACCAACCCCCACCTGGTCAGAACTTCCCTTCAGGCAGTTCCAGACAGTGCTGAGGTCACCTCTGAGCCTCCTCTTCTCCAGGCTGAACACCCCCAGCTCCCTCAGCCTCTCCCCACAGCACTTGTGCTCCAGTCCCTTCTCCAGCCTCCTTGCTCTTCTCTGGCCCCGCTCCAGCCCCTCAATCTCTTTCCTGAACTGAGGGGCCCAGAACTGAACACAACACTCAAGGTGTGGCCTCCCCAGTGCAGAGTACAGGGGAAGGATCACAGCCAGGTGAGGCAGTCGCAGCTCTGCTTGATGTTAAAGCTGCTGCTGTTGGGTTGTAATTTTTCTCCCTGCAAATTTATGTGCTGGATGAAAAACAAACCCTGAAGTGGGAAACCTGCCAACCCTGTGGGTTCTCTCCTAGTGGAAAATCACATTAGAGATGAAGTGATGATGCTTCACTGTAAAACTGTCTGGTGGAGGGAAGGAACTGAGTCTTGCTGTCTCCACCTCGACTCCTCTTCACCTTCTTTTCTGTGTTGAGGAGAAGCCCGGAAGAAAGGAGGGATCATTCCCTACCATGCACACAGGGTTTGGATCAATCTGCTTTCTACCCATCTCCACAAATCCCTCATCCCAAAAGCTGATGTTCCTTCCTCCCCACCAAAAAAAAAACGCAGCAAGGAGATGGTAATTCCACCCTGAGGAACTCAAGTCCTCTGATTTGGAGTCTTTCCTTCCAAAAAGAGTCTGCAACCCAACCTGGGCTGTAGTAAATCTATTTCTGCCCTCAGAAGGCAGCTGAGGTTACTCTTGGCTGACCCAGTTGTCTGGTGAGGCAGGAAGAGCTCAGCCTTGTGTGCAGTGTCTGGTGCATCCGTGGTTTGGGGGGTATTTATAGCTGGTTACAAATCTTTGCTGTTTCTTTCCTGGTTTTTTTGGTGTTTTTGAAAACACAAATATTGGGCAAGCTGTCCTTAAAATAGAAAAGGCTTAGCCAGCATTATTTCCAAGTGGATTTTGCTTTTCCCCCTGTGTCCCATTGGCATTTATGATGTCGTGCTAGACAGGGAGGTCACTTGGTGGCTGCTGAGTCTCTCCAGCAGTGAGTCATGTCAGGAAGTTCTGATGCATTTAATCATGGAACAGAAGATCTGCTGCTGCTGCTGCTGAGCAGTCAGGGCCTTACATGGGCCTGAAGCAGCTTTATCTTCAACTCTCAGTGTACTTATGAACAAACCAGCAGAATAATCCTAATATTTAAAGATCTGGAAGGGGGAAAAGCTGCTGGGAGAGTGGCAGCCCAGCCCTGGTAGAAGCTCTCTGAGCAGGCAGCAGTGACACATCCATTAAGGATGTTTGTGACTTCCATGGCATCCAACATACTGCAACTAATGTTCCTGATTTTGGGGAAAGCAGGATTTTTTTACTGGAAATTTCACTTTTCTTTTAGTGACTCTTACCAGCCTGAGCTCTTTAAGGACAGACAGGAACAGTGTGGCCCAATAAAGTGATTTAATCTTGTTTAGCCCTTGCTTTTGTGTTTACTGAGAGCCAGATGTCAAGCAGACCGATTGGGAAGATGGTGACATCAGCCCAACATCAGCTTGAGGGAAGAGGAGATGGGGATGTGTGGAGGCAGCAGTGCTGGAGCTGGAGGGGCTGGGATACTTCTCCCTGGACCACAGAGATATTTGGATACCTGTACAGATATATAATGTATAGGTGTTCAAATGCCACTGTAGAAACTCCTGCCTGTGAGGGTGGGCAGGCCCTGGCACAGGTTGGCCAGAGAAGCTGTGGCTGCTCCATCCCTGGGAGTGTCCCAGGACAGGCTGGACAGGGCTTGGAGTTAACCTGGGCTGGTGGGTGGTGTCCCTGCCCATGGCAGGGTGTGGAACAGGATGATCTTTAAGGTCCCTTCCAACCCAGGCCATTCCATGATTCTCCTTTTTTTGCTTTCCGAGTTAGTGTTTTTCCTGCCCCATTTTTCTCCATTAGCATTCCCTGCTCAGGTTGGCTCATACCCCATATTAATCAGCTAATCAACCCAGGCACTCAGCAATAGGACAAGGGGGCACGATGGGCTCAAGCTCTGCCAGGGGAAATTGAAGTTGGAGATCAGAAAAAACTTCTTTGCAGAGAGAGTGCTCAGGCATTGGAATGGGCTGCCCAGAGAGGGGGTGGATTCCCCATCCCTGGAGGTTTTTCAGCTGAGCTTGGCCGTGGCACTGAGTGCCATGATCTGGTAAAGGGACTGGAGTTGGCCCAAAGGTTGGACTTGATGATCTCGGAGGTCTTTTCCAACCCAATCCATTCTATGATTCTGTGATTGATTCTAATTGTCTTCTCAAGGAAAACATAGCAGATATTTCAAGGTTGAAGGGTTAAAAAACGATCCCAGCATAGCCCTTGTGTCTGCAAATCTCTTGATTTCTGAAATTTGGATCCAGGGGAGTTGGGACAGGACTGTGCCTGTGAGTTGCTCATATTTTGGCTGTACCTGTTTGCTCATGTTGCCCCCCGGATACTTAATTACACACCTCAGTAATTTTAGCATAAAGCATCATTAATGAGTAATTGAAGTCATTCCTGCTGTTGCCAGGACTCTGGATGGATGTGTTTGTAAAATCCTCGATACACAAGCAGGAACACACATGGGTGGATTATTTAGGTCAACCTTTGCTTACATTCCCTTGAAATTGTACCCAGAGGTGTCACCCTTTCAGTGTGTGGTTGATTTTTAGAGAGAAGTCTCTGTTCTTGTGCAAAGGGAAGTTATTCCAAAGAGCAGCTCCCTGTGGCTCCCAGGAGGAAGCCCCGAGGTGGCTGTGGGAAGATGCCGGAGCCACTCACACATCCCTCACTTTCTGGGAGGTCGTGTGAAGCCGGAAAAAAACCCAGTCTCATTCCCAGTGGCTGCATTGCAGCCCCTCCATTCCCACAGCGACCAGGCAGGAGGGTCAACAGCATGGATTGCCCCTGCCTGTGGCAGGAGAAGGGAAGGGGAGAGGAGAGGAGCAGGTTTTGGATGGAATGGGCAGCCCTGATCCAAAGGGTGGCCTGGAATGCTGCCCGGGAGCAGCTGCTGGCAGGGAGCTCTGGCCCGAAGGGCCAGCTTTGATCTGCAATTAAAGACCAGAGAAAGAGAAAGTAAAACTTCACTTTTATTTCTTTTTTGGAGCAGCAGGGATTTGTGCTTCCTGCTTGGCACAGGACATGGAGGTTGGGATGGGATGTTCCCGTGTGTCCCCCTCCTCTCATCATCCCACTGGGAAGATATTTCTGCCCAGAAAACAGCCCATTGAAATTCCAAATGTGATTTGATGGAGCTGCACTCAATGTTTAATTGGTGTGAGTGGGAATATCCCTGTTGGATAGTGGAATTTGGGGATGTAGGAGATGTGGCTCTGTTGCAGAGCTGCTGCTAACCCATCATCTGACATAACAACAAATGGAAAAGTCCTCTTTTCTCCCATGGTGAGGAGGAAATTCTTCCACATGAGGGTGGTGGGCAGGCCCTGGTATAGGTTGCCCAGAGAAGCTGTGGCTGCCCCATCCCTGGAAGTGTCCAAGGCCAGGTTGGACAGGGCTTGGAGCAACCTGGGCTGGTGTCCCTGCAACAGGGACATTGCAACTTGATGGTCTTTAAGGTCCCTTCCAACCCAACCCATTCCATGATTCTCTGATGGCTTTGTTTGATTCCAGCCCAGCGGATCCACTCATGCCCTTAAGCTGCTTCCTTCCAGCATTCCCTTTCTCCTACTGCTGCCTGTATTTTTTTTCCATGTGTCCTGGGAGCACTAAGGGACTCCAGGCAGGCTCTGCTGCTGCAGTGTGGGCACGTGGGAGAGGAAAAGCAAACAGCAACATGTGAGTGTGAAAGTTTTTTCCCATGCCTTGGTGTTTCCTGCCCCGGCAAAGCTCCTTCTCCTGGGGAAACAACATGTGTTGGATCTGCAGGGTGAGGGGAGATGCTGTGACAGCATAAAGACTAACATCCTTCTCTTCCTCTGGCTGTGAACTTTGGGACCTACACCACCCTCCAACCTGAGCACAGGAGCAGGGATCATCCCAGACCATGCTGGTGGGAGCTGGGAGCGCAGGGAGGAGGATGCAATGCCAGAGCTGGGAGGATGGAGCTCTGGGAGGAAACACTCCAAAATTCGTGACTACTCCCTCCCTTTCCCACCCTGAGGCTGTGTAAGACTGAGAAATTCCCTTCAAGCTCTGTTTTTTCCCCAGTCTCATAGAGCATCACACCCAGCTCCTCCCTTGTGTAATCCTCAAGTTGCTCCATGTAAATCCGTCACTTGTTTGGAAACCCAAGTCTGCCAAGCATCCTGTGCCAAGCAGTGCAGTTTTCCATGCCCACATCCCATCTCAATCTGATCCCCAGCTTCCTGGGGGTGAGGGATGCTGGAAAATTGGGACCCTTCTTGCATGGAGTGAGGGTGGTCCCATCTCTGGGAGCTTGTGGAGCCGAGCAAGGAGCGATGGGACGCGGATGGTCCTGGGAGGGTGATGAGCTGCTTCCCATCGCCTCTCCAGCCCCAAGAGGAGGTTCCCGAGATTCTGTGAATGATGGGAAGGTGACAGCCAGCCTTCCTTGCTTCCCTCTCCAGCCACCAAATGCAACCCGAGCCGAGGTGCCAGTGGCATTTGGGAGTGGTGGGATGCAAGCCCAGCCCAGGCAAGGCGACACCGTCCTGTAGTCCTGAAGCCGAATGTGACCCTACCTTTTTTTCCCCTTTTAAATGGTCTCTGCCCCAGGACAGAACGTCCTCTGACTTCTGAAGTATTTGCAATATTTCCACGCCCTCCGTTGCCAGAAGGACTTCTATAAAAAGCCACTGTTTGTTGATTTTTGGGGTTGCTGGTTTTGGTTCTTTTTTTTTGCAGAACTAAAACCCTTTGGTAGTCAGAGACGTGCAGCGTTCCCAGGGCTTGAGCCACATCCCCAGCACAGCTGCTTTCCAGGAGGCAAAGCTGTCTGGAGTTCAGAGAATCGTAGAATAAGTTCATAGAATCATAGAATATCTTGATTGGAAGGGAACTACAAGGAGAGTCCAACTCCTGGCCCTACACAGGGTTAGGGTTAGGATTAACCTAACCCTGAGAGTCCCAAGATGTGTTTATCCATTATAAACCTGTTAAACCTTCTGTGCTTCCTTCACAACCCCCTGATGAAGTAGTGCTTTTCCTTCCTACCTGAAGGGAAGTTCTGGCCAGGTGGGGGTTGGTCTCTTCTCTCAGACACTCAGCAATAGGACAAGGGGGCATGATGGGCTCAAGCTCTGCCAGGGGAAATTGAAGTTGGAGATCAGAAAGAAATTCTTTCCAGAGAGAGTGCTCAGGCATTGGAATGGGCTGCCCAGAGAGGGGGTGGATTCCCCATCCCTGGAGGTTTTTAAATTGAGCTTGGCCGTGGCACTGAGTGCCATGATCTGGTAAAGGGATGAGTTGGACCAGGGGTTGGACTTGATGATCTTGGATGTCTTTTCCAACTCAATCCATTCTATGATTTCATTCTATGATTCTAAAATTATGGAGTGAAATGGAGTGCTGGTAGATGCATATGAGCATCTCAGGGTGGGGATTTGAGAAGCAACACCAGCATTCAGGAGGAATTTCCTCACAGAAAGGATGGTCAGGCATTGGGAAGGGGCTGCCCAGGGAGGTTTGGAGTCTCCATCCCTGGAGGTGTCCAGGGAATGACTGGACGTGGCACTCAGTGCTGTGGGCTGGGGAACAAAGTGGAGATCAATCAGAGGTTGGATTTGGTGGTCTTGGAAGTCTTTTCCAAACTAAATGCTTCCAGGATCTCGGGATACAGTCAGGGGATGCTCAGCATCATCGGGGGCAGCGTTCACGTGGAGACGGACGTGGTGAAACACGGGTGGGAGGCTTTGCTGCCTTTCCCTGCCACGAGCAGAGAGGTTTGGCAGCAGCACAGCCATTTCTAAATATGTCCAGGGGATGGGTGTGGAAGGAAATCTTACCATTTCCAGAGCTGGCCAAACTGCAACGTACTCAGCTCTTCAGCTGTGAGGGCTGAGTGTTCCGCTGCCAACGGCGGCGTCTTCCCCTTTTATTGCCTGCCCCTGTTCCACTGTCGTGCAGGATCCAGACCAACCCCAGAAAGTGGTGTCAGGGAAGTCAGGAGATTTAATTACAGTGTCTGAAATGGAAGAAAACTCCCTATTCTCCCCCCTCTCCCCACCCCTGGTCATGTTCTGCCTGTCAAGCAGCATCAGGTTGTGTCACTGTGTGAGTCAGTGAATTTTTTCATCCTTACTCTGCTGTTGACAGAGACCCTTTAAATAGACTCTCATGCTGAAGACATGAGGAGATGCTGGCAGAGCCAGTGCTACTCCTTCCTTGGAATTGCTGGGATTGCTCTTTATGGGCTGAGGCAGAGGGTGTAAGTGGATTGTTTTTCTCTGGTTTGTGTGGCTTAATTTAGTTGAGTTTAATTTGACTTTCGCTGCAATTCAGCCCCTTCAGGGGCAAGGCTTGTAGTGCTGCCTGTGCTCTGAGAGGCATCTGGATAAAGGGAGTCTGGGGATTTCATCCCACTTATGGAAAAAACCACCCAGACATTCCGTGTCTGTTGACTCTGTGTCTCCAGTGGCCCTTTTGATTGGCCTTGGAGTAACGCTTGGCTCCATCACTGCTGCCTCCTCTTCCTCCTGCTTCAGCTCTGGGTACCACTCACAGGGACATTCACTGCACTGCACACCCACTGAGCCCATTTTTGGGTGGTTTTGCTTCATCAGCAAATCACTAAGTCAACAAGTGCTTGTATTTTCCACCCAGAATTTGGGAAGTCTCCAGCAAAGCCCCTGCCAGGGACAGCCCCAGTTGATGCTGGGCCTGCAGGACTCACTGAGTATCTCAGAAGGCTTTGTGGGATGTCCTGACAAAGCTGCAGGACTCCCTGAGTATCTCAGAAGGCTTTGTGGGATGTCCTGACAAAGCTGCAGGACTCCCTGAGTATCTCAGAAGGCTTTGTGAGATGTCCTGACAAAGCTGCAGGGCCCCAGCAGTAAGTGGAGAGCTTGGCTTTTGCCCAAATAAATATTTAAGTTCCTGGGCATCTGAAGAACCCATAATAAAATGTTCTGAATGTACAAACCTGGTAAACTGTGCTGAGGGGTGAGGACCTGCCCCATCAGATACTGCCCAGAGTCCAGTTCAACCACAGCCTTATCTCCAGGCACTTCACAAGTTATGCAAGTCTTTTTTTTTTTGGTTTGGGTGGGTTTTTTTCCCTCTGGTCTGTTTTGCAAAACTTTATCTCAAGTGAAGAGAAGTGAGATATTTAATTCTGTAAACTTACACCGTGACAAACGATCCGCAGAATTGTCTCCTTCCAAAGAAAAATACTCTTTTTTGTTGTTGTTCTTAAGTCTGGAATGGAAGAAAAATGGGGTTTGAGGTCTCATTTTTCTAAGGCTCATCACAGTGATGCAGAAGGGCTGTCATTTTTATGAGTCATTGGTTTGAGGCAGCAGTGATCTAGGGCAGAGATATCCCACTTCCCAGAGATATCCCACTTCAAAACACGTTTCCTGACAGAGGGTGGCTGGATCAGCATTAAAGAGAGGATTTCCCCTAAATGCTGTCTGTGCAACAAGTAAAATTAGGGAGTTTTTGTGGTTCAAGGGCTAGTGTTGAACCAGCCCTCTGGCCTTGAAGGGAGCCAGTAATTGAGTGGGAATTTGGATGCTGAAAGCTTCTTTGGAGCATTAGTTTTCCTTCTATATCAAAATTTTCTTTATATTTCAAATGATTTTCTGTACATATCAGAACTGAATGTTGAAACTAGTGTGATTTCCCATAATCTTAATTTTTGGGGAAGTTGGTAAACACTCAGACAGCCCCTTCCAGTCAATGACTTTGTATCCCATATGTGGGTGATGTCAGAAATGCATAAATCTAATTCCTTGTGGGAGGAAAAACGCATCCCTTGGAGCACCAGAATCATCACTGTGTGTCCCCTGACCCCTTCCTGAGCTGCCTGGTGAGGTCTGGGGACTCTACATCTTGGACAAGAACTAAAATCACCCCTGAGACACGTGGCTTTCACTCCCATCCCTTCCCACCAGTGCTTTCCAGTGCCCAGAAAAGCTGTGGCTGCCCCATCCCTGGAAGTGTCCAAGGCCAGGCTGGACAGGACTTGGAGCAACCTGGACTGGTGGGAGGTGTCTCTGCCCATGGCAGGTCTTGGAATGAGATGGACTTTACAGTCCATTCCAACCCAAACCATTCTGGGATTCCCATCACAACACATCTTGGGGGTTAAAGATGCAGCAGCTGCAAGATTTACTTGGTGCATTTTAGTGGAAAAGAGCACAAATTGGGAATTTTGCACCCTCTGAGGCAGATATTTTTTTTAAAGACCTTTTTTTGGGGGTGCAGATGGTGCTGTGCTCTGTGAAGAAAGAGGGTTTTAATCCCAGCTCTGCTGTTTGTGTCTGGGTGGAAAATAAATGGGAACAGCTGGGCTGGACAAGCTGTTCAGGGGCTGAATGAGGAATGGGGATTACACAGGAAAAGGTTTCCCTTCAGCCAGAGGCAACACAGGCACAAGTAGGTTCCTGCAGGCTCTTGCAGGCAAATGGAAGAGAAAAGGCTGTAGGGACTCAAATGGCTTCATCCAAGAGTGGGGAAAATTTCTCTTGGAGGTTGAAAGCTGCCTTTGTGGTTGTATTTTGAGCTCTGGAACTCTTCCTTCCGGGCTCAGGCACGACTTGTAATCTCTTTTCCATAGAATCATGGAATGGTTTGGGTTGGAAGGGACATTAAAGACCATCCAGTTCCACCCCTTGCCATGGGCAGGGACACCTTCCACCAGCCCAGGTTGCTCCAAGCCCTGTCCAACCTGGCCTTGGACACTTCCAGGGATGGGGCAGCCACAGCTTATCAGGGCAACCTGTGCCCACCCTCACAGCCAGGAATTCCTTCCCAATATCCCATCTAACCCTGCCCTGTCAGTTTGAAGCCATTCCCTGTGTCCTGTCCCTCCAGGCCCTTGTCCCCAGTCCCTCTCCAGCTCTCTTGGACCCCCTTTAGGCACTGGAAGGGTCTCTAAGTTTTCCTTGGAGCCTTCTCTTCTCCAGGCCGAGCACCCCCAGTGAGTTTGTAAAGTCTTGGTAGGTTCATCAGGTGTTGGGAAGGAATTTTCCTCCCATCCCTGGGAGCCGTGCTGGGCTGCAGGGATGCTCCAGCATCCCAAGGACACGCTGCCTGTGCCATACCCCGCAGCCACGTGCCCTTTGGAAGCAGCTGCCTGTCTCCTTGTAACCCTCTGACATCCTCAGGAACAACTGAGGAACTATAAAAAGTCTCTTTGAAATCAGATGGTCAAGCCTTGGGCCGACTCCAAGAGATTGCTGCTTCCAGGAGCCGGGCTTGGCCCGGAGCCTTTCTCCAGCCTCCCTGAGTGCTTCCAGCTGAGAGGCTCCATCAGTTGCTAATGCACCATAAATAAACAGCAGAGCCTCAACCTTGCTCCAAAATACCAGGGGAACTCCTCGGTTCGGGCTCTGCTGCCTGTTGTCCCCCGCACTGACCCCGGTTGTCCCAGCAGATTTTTGTTCCATGAGGTAAGCTGGCTGGGAGAAGTGGGAATGTGTGGAGCTGGCTGGATTCAGGCTCTAGGTATTTATTGCTAGAAATGGTCAAAAAGTTGGGCAGTGCAACCGGTGGGTGCAGGGATGGGGTTGAGTGGGATGATGTGGATGTGGTAATAATTAATTGGTGTTAAGTTAAAGCTGAAATTAAATGAAGCTTATCTCTGAAAAGAAATAGATACATATTATATGAATATAAATATAATTATAATATATTGTATATAAAATATTTTATAAAATATAATATATAATAATATATAAAATATATAATAATATAGAATATATAAATAAAAATAATAAATTCAAGCATCTTTACATGTAAGATATTATATATGATGTATGTGATATATTTTAATGTATTTTATCTATTTATATATAAATAGATATAAAAATATCTGTCTTTTAAATAGATTGTATATATTATAGATTATATATAGGTTATATATAGGTTATATTATATTATATGACATGACATGACATGACATGACATTATATGTAGATTCCAAATCTCTGCATATTAATAATATGTGAATCTATATATTTTTGACCCCAAAATGTTCAAGGCCAAATTGGACAGGGCTTGGAGCAACCTGGTCTGGTGGAAGGTGTTCCTGCCCATGGAATAAGATGGGATTTAGGGTTCCTTCCAACCCAAACTGCTCTGGGATTCTCTGAAATGATTGAAATAATTATATATAAATATCTAAACAAAGCTTGAATGAGATAATTCTTATATATAGATAAATTTGTAAATATTATATGTAAGTTAATATAAGTATAGAAATAAAGCTGTGCTGGATGATGATCTGCAATATAACATATGGTTGGATCCAGATGTGCACAACCTCTGGATTCAGGAATGGCAGGACCAGTGGGATCCATCCCTGGAAGTCACCTGGATGGGGCAAGTTCCCAGTCAGATATTTCCCAGCTTATTTGCAGTAAGGAAGAAGAGGCTGGGTGGGAGAGCCTGAGCTGGCACAGCCACATCTGCCCTGGGGGTGTGTCCTGCCCAGGTCACGGGCTGGGCACCAAATTCCAGGTTTAATTCTAATCCCACTCCTGGGTCCCACCAGCACGTGGAGAAATCCCAGCCCTGTAATTCCCTTCCTTAGGATGATGGCTTATTGTCTCCTTCAGCATTCCTCAGGGTGGGAAAATACAGCCTGGCTGCTCCAGTTCCTTTGGCTCCTGAGCATCCCTGGCTCAGGGATGGGATGAGGGGCTGCTTTCCTTAGGGAATGCCAAAGGCAGAGCTTTGCACATCTCTGTGTAGCTGAGCATTTTGGGTGATATGTGGGAAAAACAGAGCGAGGAGCAGCACAGGGGCTTGGGCATGGACATGGACAACCAACAGCAGGGGAGATTCCAGAACTCCTTCCAGCCTCAGGCACATGGAATAATTTCTTTCCATAGAATCATCATAGAATCATAGGATGGTTTGGGTTGGAAGGGACTGTAAAGGCCATCTCATTCCACTCCCTGCAATGGACAGGGACACCTCCCACCAGCCCAGGTTGTTCTAAGCCTCATCCAACCTGGACACTCCCAGGGATGGGGCAGCCACAGCTTCTCTGCCCAACCTGTGCCAGGGCCTGCCCACCCTCAACAGCCAAGGATTCCTTCCCAATGTCCCATCTAACCCTGCCCTCTGGTACTGGGAAGCCATTCCCTGTGTCCTGTCCCTCCATCCCTTGTCCCCAGTCCCTCTCCAGCTCTCCTGGAGCCCCTTTAGGCACTGGAAGGGGCTCTCAGGTCTCCTTGGAGCTTTCTCTTCTCCAGGCTGAACCCCCCCAGCTCTCTAATAATTTTTTTCCCAATCCAAGCTGTATTTCCAAGCTCTCCAGCCTTTCTGCAGCCTTTCCCCACTGCAGTGGGATGGCTCCATGCCCAGGGCAGTGCTTTTCCAGGTCACTTCCCACAGCTGGAGGGAGCCCAGTTTAGAGCAGACGGAGGGGTTTCCCCCCTCCTGGATTTCCCTGTGCCAGTTAGGGACCCCTGGCCCTGCTCCAGCCCCTTGGAGGTCTCAGTGGTACAATGGACAGTGGGTTTTGCTTTCCCAGGGAGCTCCTTCCCACTTGGAAGCAGCTGCAGCAGACCCAAAGAACCACCTTTGTGGGAAATAACCCTAAAATTCTCTTTTCCATTGCTCCCCATCTTCCCATGGCTTCAAACAGCAACACACTGGGGTGCTCCTCGTTTTAAATGGTCTTTAAATAATTCAGGCTTGTCCTGGGCAGGGAAATGGGAGAGATTTGCTGTGAAAAGGAAACACTTCAGCCAAAATCTCTTTAAAAATTGGGTGCCTTAAATATAGGCTTTAAGGTCCACCTGGCTTAACTCTTGGATTGGCCTAAGTCTTGGATTGTCCCTATGGAAGTGGGGGAATCTGGCCTGTTACCTACATGGCTAAATAGGGGTTCATGTGCTGATTTCTATTTCAATTCCTATATCTATTTCTACTTCTATATTTTTATTATTTAGATATTATTTTGTATTATTATATTTATATATTATTTTGTATTGTATATCTATGTTGTGTATATATTATTTATAGTAATAATTTATATTATTTATATCAATATTTTATATTATTTGTGTTTATATTACTTACATTATCCATATTATTTATTTATATTTAATGGGTGAAAGTGGTACCAGGCTCTGTCACAGCCTCTACCAGTGCTTATATTTACATTTGAGTGGCTGTGCCTGGGAAATTCCACATTTTACCCAAATGTTTTGTTACCTTTCCAGCCAAGGATGGTGCTTGTTTCCCAACAGCCTTGCAGGGAAAATGTCCTCAACTTCATTTTTAACCATTGCAAAGCAGGAAAATCAGCCAAGGGAGGTTCTGCACATGGCTGGACGTTGTTCCTAATGGAAGGATATTCTGGTTTCCCTCTTTTTTTCCCCTTTTTTTCTCTCCTGCTGTTACAAAGGTGGTCCATTTTCTCCCCAGACATCAGGCATCCAGAAGAGCTCTCCCTGTTGAGGAAACCCAGAGATCCTTCAAAGAAAAAAAAGAAGAAATTGGACGATCAATGTGAAGACGACGCCTTCGAGCTGGAGGGTCCTCTGATCACACCAGGGTCTGGTGAGCCAGGAAACAAAACGGGAGAGGGGGGGAAATGCCACAGCAATGCCAGTCTGATTTAATTCCTTGAGGTCTGTGCAAGAAACAGACCCCAGAGAAATGGCACAAGTCCTGCAGGGCTGCAGCACTCGGGCACCGATGCATGTCTGGAGCTGTCACGCATTTCGGGGAGCAGAACCACACCAGGCTTCCTAAAATAAACCACGACACAAGTGTGACCACTTTATCACTCAGATCATGTTACTGGGAGGTTTTCTTTAGAAAAACGTTCCTAATGTCAAATTCCAGGTGTGTTTTGGGCTGTCTTATTCTGTATTTATAACCCAGCAAGAGCAGTGTTTTATAACTGGATTAGTGTTGCCTTATGTTAAGTGGGTGCCTATGGATTGTAATGCTAAAAAAATCCCTTTTATTGCTGGAGGGTGGTTTGCTGGTCTGAATACCAGAACCTGAGGAGCTTTGGGAAGAGAATTGCTGGTGGAGTAACATCCCTGATGGAATAACGTCCCTGATGGGGGAAGATTTCTTTCCTCAGGCAGAAAGTTGGTGCAGGTGTTTGCAAGCAGAGGGGTTTTCAGCTCTATTCTGTGGCTGCTGGAAATCTGCTGTTTGAAGGCAAATGGCAGGAGTTTAAACCATGATTTTGGCCAAGTGGGACCACTTTATCCCAACTGGATTTGCAGGGTCGGAGCGATGCCGGGCGGGAGAGACGTGTCTGGCTGCCAGAGCTCTTAGGTTTGAATCCAAGAGTAGCAGGGCAGTTTTAATTAAAAAAAATACTTTGGAATTCAGTGAACTTGTATTAATTGGTGTTAAATTAACTGAAGGGAAGGACATGGAGTGTGGTTGATGCCAGTGGTGGTGCTGGACTTGCAGGCAGAAAGGTTTTTGCACCATGGAATCCACACCAAACCATCAGAACAGATCTTAGCAAGGGAAAATAATCCTTCATTTGCTCTGATCCTGCTCTTTCTCCTCTCAGTTACTTAAAAGACTTCTGGGCTCATCCTCTCCCACTCCTGGCTCAGGGAATTTTCCCTGCATCAGGCAAGGCTCCAGCCAATTTTCATTTCCATTTGGCATTTTCATCTCGAAAGTCTGTCCTGAGCCTTTCCAAAAGTCAGTGTTCACAGAGAGCATCTCTGCTGGATTAATAGGAAATACTTGGCCTGCTCTGGGGGAAATGCAGACAAAAGAGATTCATTTTAATTATTTATTGCTCTTTCAGTGAGTCACTTTGCTGGCTTTGCTTTGTGAATGAAGTCACTTGCAGCAGGTTGAATTCCCGCGTCTTCAGGTGCCATTCGATAAAAGTCATGGTTTTAATCTGAATAAACTGTTTCTAGCCTTGTTCCAACATCAGCCTGTGTGCTGAATGTTTCTGGAAAAGGAGTTAATAATTCAGGATGTGCTGATTTCAGTGTGCTGGGTGTGTTTTGTCACTGAGCATCCCAAACCTGGCAGTGAAACGGAGCTGCCAATACACCCACAGGTCATTGTTGCCCAACACTTTCCATTAGAAGACCTGTATTCACTTGTTTGTAGAAATTAGCCAAATTTGTAGCTATTTCTGCTGGAACTTTCCATGACATTGCCTGGCCTTGGGCAAATTTTTTAAGGGAAGGTTCCTTTGAGATGTTTGAGGTGTTTGGAGAAGGTGATGGGAACAGTGGAGGGGAAGTTTTGCTCTGTTGGAGCAGACAATCAGAGGAATGCAGAGAGAAATCCATGGAAAAACTTGCCCAATTTGGGGCAAGAAGTGGGATTTTCTTTTGTTGGTCCAGCTGGTGCTCAGCCCTGGGAGCTTGAACCACATGAAGGCCAAGATTGGCACATTGTGAGGACGGGTGGGGAGGAGACAGGAGCATCCTTTGGGATGTGGTTGATGGATGGTGATGGAGGTTCTTGTTGGACTGCTCTGCTCCAGTGTTGTAGCAGCCCATGGGGAGAGCACCTTTCTGCTGCTTTTATAAGCATAAAATCATAGGATATCTCAAGTTGGAAGGGACTACCAGGATCATCAAGTCCAACTTCCAAAGTGTAAGTACATGGTCTGAGTACCTGGCAAATCATCCCTGGCCTTCTCCTTGCAAGTGTGAAGCTTGAAGGGGGAGATTTCAACCCCTCACCAGTTCTGCTGCTTGTTTGCTCATGGCTGGATCTGGTCTGTCTTGATGGAGGTTCCCACAGTGCTCACTGGTCCCATCCAGACTGGAATGCTGGGATGGTCATTGGTCCCATCCAGACTGGGATGCTGGGATGGTCATTGGTGCCATCCAGACCAGGATTCCGGCAAAACCTGCAGGAGCATTAAGAGCAACCTGGTGGTTTTCTTGTTGGATGGTTTTCCATCCTGTCAGGCAGTTTAGAATTCCATTTCCCTATTATTTGGTGTTTCCCAGGCATGATGTTGGCAGTCATGGGCTGCTGATTCACACTGTGCCTCCTACTCCTTGAGATACCCATCGTGAAAAATTAGGGTTTGGAAAAGTTTTTTATTGGTTTGGACTTTTCCACTGTGGCTCAGCTTTGTGCCATTCCTTGTGCAGTGAGGGAGGAGGGATGATCTGGAGTGAGGAGGTGCTTTGGAGCAGCAAGAGGTGGCACAAATGACCCTGTCTGTGACATCTCAACGCTGTCACACCTTCAGCACCCTCAGCAGTGCTTTGGGAGGGAGGGTTTGGGTGCAATGAGTTGCATGTCTGAACAGTCTCATGATGTGAGAAGGACACAGAGCTTTCCCAAAAATCCAGATTGTTGTTGGACCTTGCAGATCCTGGTGGGCAGATTTATGTCTGGCAGATGCTGCTGAGTGAGCTCATTGCCCAGTGTGTGTATGCAGTGGAATTCCTGGCTTTAGGATATGATGGTTGATTCTCCCTTACTTTGAAAATCTGGATTTTATATCAATGTTCTTGTGAGATGAACAGGGGATGTTTCGTAGAGTGGTTTGGGTTGGAAGGGACCTTAAAGCCCATCCAGTCCCAACCACTGCCGCGGACAGGGACACCTTCCACTCTCCCAGGTTGCTCCAAGCCCCATCCAGCCTGTTTGGGAACACTTCCAGGGATGAGGCAGCCCTCTGTTTAGCTCTCAGCTATTTTGGGATATGAGACACCAAGCTGGATTTGCTTCTTCAAATTATTAATTTTAAAAGGTTTGGGTGTGGGAGTTTTTTGTCTGCTTTGAGTACAAGCTTTGAAGGCCTGTGGGTAACGTGTGTTTCGGGATCAGTCCTGCTCCACATCGCACCACTCGCTCAGCACGTTAATCCCAAGTGTGTGTGGCCATCTCAGCAAAGCTTTTCCATGTGGGAAGTGCCGCCTTTCCGTGCTCGGCTGTTCTCGTAACGTGGATAAAATAACGGGAATCATCACACTCGGGTCGCTTTGCTGCCGAGTCCACCAGCGCCGCTGCCAACACTCCATCTGGGTGGTTCCACCTCACCTGAGCTGTTTTGCCTCCTCCTAAAAATGCCCATTTTTGGCTTCTGTCCTTTCCTGCTCTCCGGGTGACTTTCTCTCGCCTTCTCACTTCCCTCCTTTCTTTTCCCTCTCCATAGGCACCGATATTCTTTACATCGGCCCCGTCAAAGGTGAGCTCCACCTCAGTAGGACTTTTGCCCTCTGCCTCTGGTCTCTTTGGCTGCACCCTTAGTTTATTTTCCTGCTCCTCTAAAACCTTTGACTTCCAAAATCTTTAAGCAACAGGTAATACCGGTAAGTTGGGGGCCACTCATGTCCCAGGTGCCACAGAAACTCAGGGGGCAGGATTTTCCCGGCATGGGAGACCCGTGTCTTTTCTCACCATGTGGGCTGGAATGAGTTTTCCATCAGTTTTGCTCTTGGAGAAGAGCCAAGAGAGAGAGGAGAGGGACAGCTTTCCGTGGGAGAACAAGCAGCGCAGTGTTTGCCCATTGTGGAAAGAGAACGGTGGAAAAAGGGAAAGTTTCCATCAGTTGATTTGGTTGGGAGCAGACAGAGCTTTGTCCCAAAGGTAACTCCTGGCTTTTATTCCCCTTGCTGGTAGGAAATATCTATTCAAGCCCAGGACTGTATAGCAAAACGATGACGCCGACGTACGACGCTCACGACGGCAGCCCCCTGTCACCCACCTCCGCCTGGTTCGGTGACAGCGCCCTGTCGGAAGGCAATCCGGGAATCCTGGCCGTGAGCCAGCCCGTCACCTCCCCAGAGTCCTTGGCAAAAATGTACAAGCCCCAGACGCTGCTCGACAAAGCCAAAATCAACCAAGGGTGAGTTCAGGTGTCCAGGATTTGTTTGGGTTTTCTTTCCCTGCTGATTCCAAATTGTGTTCTCCAAAGCATCGTCGCGACTCAGCCAGAACATTTTGTGTGTGTTATCCCATGTTGGCAATTCACAGGTGGCTGGATTCATCCCGATCCCTGATGGAGCAGGAGGTGAAAGAAAACGAGGCTTTGCTACTTCGGTTCAAGTACTACAGCTTTTTTGACCTGAATCCAAAGGTACTTGTTTCACTTGCATCTTACAGGGTTAGAGCAAAGGCATCCTGGATCTCTAACAGGCTTTTGTGTTGGTAAACCTTCCAAAAAATAAAACATGCCTGTCTGAATGGAGTTTGAAAATGGGCTGTGCAGGCATCAAATCCAGGATTTATGCTCTCTATATATCAGTTTTCTAATTGTTTAGGTGTTGCTCAAAATGCTCTGAGGGTTCTTAGAGCCACTTCTTGGCAGAGGATTTTCAGTCTCAGATTGAAACATTATGTTGAAATGAGAGATCTGAGAATCCCAGGATGGTTTGGGTTGGAAGGGACATTAAAGACCATCTGATTCCAACCCCCTGCCACGGCATGAGGTGGTTTGCCTTGAACTGGGCTCGTGCATTTTCCGACCGTGCCGTGTTTTCCGTGCTGTGCCGTAGTACGACGCCATCAGGATCAACCAGCTGTACGAGCAGTCCAAGTGGGCGATTCTGCTGGAGGAGATCGAGTGCACGGAGGAGGAGATGATGATGTTTGCGGCGCTGCAGGTACGAGGCAGCCCGAGGCACTGGTGCTGTGGGTTAAACTTGGGTTTGTGGCTTTGTGGATTTCTCCATTGGTTAACCTGATAAATGAAATTGTGGAGTCACAGAATAGTTTGGGTTGGAAGGGGCCTTAAAGACCATCTTGTTCCACCCCCTGCCATGGGCAGGGACACCTCCCACTATCCCAGATTGCTCCAAGCCCTGTCCAACCTGGCCTTGGACACTTCCAGAGAGTGGTTAGAACTAATTTATAAAGTCCAGGCTGTGTGCTGTGTTTAGGGAGACCTGTCCCTGTTCCTGACACCAGCTGGAAGTGGGACCTGCAGTTTTTCTGTCTTTTCCTCCTTTGCCATTTCCTTCTTCATCTTTCACTGGAAGAAAACTCCAGTGCCGAAGGAAGGGTTGCTGAAATGTGATTGTCAAGGGTTTCTTGAGGTTTTTTGTAGTAAAACCAGAGTCTCAATTTTCATTTCTGGTGCTCCTAAAATTCCAGTGCAAGGATTTTCAAGAGGACACTGTCAATTTTATTTAGCCAATTAAGCCACTGACTTTGCTTGCTTGACTAAGCTTCCCTTGGAAATTCCCATGACTAGTGTGGGGTTTTGGTTCACCAGAGTGCAGGAATGGAAATGTGTGGCTTAAAGTGAAGTCTCACAGAATCCTGGGATGGTTTGGGCTGGAAGGGACCTTAAATCTCATCCCATTCCACCCCCTGCCATGGGCAGGGACACCTCCCACTATCCCAGGTGGCTCCAAGCCCTGTCCAACCTGGCCTGGGACACTTCCAGGGATGGAGCAGCTACAGCTCCTCTGCCCAACCTGTGCCAGGGCCTCCCCATCCTCCCAGCCAAGAATTCCTTTCCAATATCCAATCCAAACCTTCAGCTTAAAATCATGTGTTCTAAGCCTCGCCTTGTCTTTGGTGGGAGCTTGGCCTTCTCCTACTGGCAGAAATTGGATGATTTCCCATCTCCTAATCCTCACTTGAGTTTATTAGATAATTAAAATACTTGCTGCTGATGATTTCTCATGAAAAAGGACTTGACCTCCTTTTACCAAACATGTTTTTATCGACCTTAACTTTCAGTTTTGCCCGTCTTAAACCCCCCCCAGTACATACACAGGGTGACTGAACTGTGTCTTCCTGGCCCTGTGCCCCCCAAACAGCTGGGGATGATCTGTGGGTTTCCCAGAACTATTTATTTCTCTGTTTTATGAAATCCTTGGTGTGATTTGGCATAAATGCTGTACCTGCAATTGACTTCTGTGGGACGGATGGCAGACATTTATTCCGTGTGGTCTGGCACGACTGGTCGCTGTAGGATGCAGGAATATCCCCCTCAGGAGCAGGGCTGTCTGCTCCAAGGGCCACTCCCAGGAAAACAAGGAGTGAAAACAGAAATATAATGACTCAGTTTACATCCAGGCACTCCAGGGTGGGTTGGGCACAGTCCTTCCTGTGAGATCTCTGGGATGTTGTGGTTTTCTGCAGCAAAAACAGATGCAAAGACACAGAGTCACAGAGTGGTGTGGGTTGGAAGGGATCTTAAAGCCCATCTTGTTCCACCCCCTGCCATGGGCAGGGACACCTCCCACCAGCCCAGGTTGCTCCAAGGCCTGTCCAACCTGGCTTTGGACACTTCCAGGGATGGGGCAGCCACAGCTTCTCTGCCCAACCTGTGCCAGGGCCTACCCACCCTCCCAGCCAAGAATTCCTTCCCAATATCCCATCTATCCCTGCCCTCTGGCAGTGGAAAACCATTCCCTCTTGTCCTGTCCCTCCATCCCTTGTCCCCAGTCCCTCTCCAGCCCTCCTGGAGCCCCTTTAGGCACTGGGAAGGCTTCCCCTGGTGGGAACAACACATCCAGCCAGGTTTGCACTGGGCAGAGCATTGCTGGGTATCAACTGAGGTGTTCCTGCCCCTCTGCTTGGCACTGGTGAGGCCACACCTGGATTACTGGGTCCAGTTCTGGGCTCCCCAGGGCTGGAGAGACATGGACATACTGGAGAGAGTCCAGTGAAGGGCCACAAGGATGATGAAGGTCCAGGAGCTTCTCTCCTGTTAGGAAGGCTGAGGATTGTTCATCCTGGAGAAGAGAAGGCCCTGGGAGATCTTGTGAAGTCCATAAATACCTGATGGGAGGCAGAAAACGAGGTGGACAGAGGTGCCCAGTGGCAGGACCAGAGGCCATGGACACAACCTGGAAAACAGGAAGTTCCCTCTGAACATCAGGAAACATTTTTTTACCCTGAGGGTGACTGAGCACTGGCAGAGGTTGCCCAGAGAGGTTGTGGTTTCTTCTGGATGTGGTCCTGGACAATTGCTCTTGGTGGAGCAGGGAGTAGGAGCAGGTGACCTTGAGAGGTCTGTTCCAAACTCAGCCAGTCTGTGATGCTGTGGAAAGAGCAGCTCTGCCCTGCGGGATCCAGAGAGATCGTTCAGGGATTGTACCCCCAACTCCCTGGTCTGAAAACATCCAGGATGGTCATTCCTGACTGAGCTGCACTGAGGCCTCAGCACCTGCTGCCTCTGCTCCACTTTTCCACTTGGCTTCCCAAACTTGTTGGCCATGTCGGGATGACCCCACGGGATGTGGTGGATCTCAGGAGCATCCCGGGGTAACTCTGTGCTTTGCCTTCCAGTACCACATCAACAAGCTGTCCATCATGTCCTCGGAAAACCACCTGAACAACAGCGACAAGGATGTGGATGAGGTGGATGCTGCACTCTCAGACCTGGAAATTACCTTGGAAGGTGGGAAGACATCCACGATCCTGGTAAGGGTTGCAGGCACACCATGGCAAGGTGGCTTGTGTGGCCCCTCCTTCCCTGCCTGGAAATTCTTCAAGACATCCAAACTTTTTTATTTCCTTCCTCTCCTTTTTATTTTTCCTACTTCTTTATGAGAAAGTTGCCCCCAGCCCAGTGAAGCAACACAAAACATAAACCCCAGTAATATTTTCTTTAAAACAGGTTTTATTTTAGATAGCAAGGGGTAGTTGTGGGGAGAGGGAACCCCAGGCAGCAGCTGGAGAAGTCCTGGAGGAGCCAGGATCTTACTGAACTCCCCCTACCTCAAGCCACCTTCCTGATGAAATAATGGAAAACTCAATTTAAATTAATTTGATTTCTGTCCTTACTTCTGCCTTTCCCAAATACTGAGTTCTCCACACTGAGGTTTCTCTCCCTCTGTTTCTAATTGACATTTTACAGCACCTAAAAGGGCTGCTGTGATTTTCAGAACTAATTTATTCTTATGAAACCTCATTTTTATTAGACTGGATTTTAGCCTATGTCTGTATTTCAGAGGATTCAGAGTTTTTATTCAGAAATGCTGTTTTAACACTGTTTTTCCACCTTTAAAAAATGTAAAGCTTTAAAATTAAAGTGCATTAAAGGGACTCAGTCCTGTCAGCCTTGGCCCAGCCCAGCTTTTGCAGGCATTTTTCATATTTATACCCTCTCTGAATTTCATTTTAAGTTCTTTCCAACCCTAAAATCCCTGAAATTTTCCGGTTTTACACTTCATATAATTTTTTTAAGTGTTTGTGAAGGGTCTTTTTGAAGTCCCCTCCATTCTTGGATGCTTTATGGGCATTGAGAGCAGCAGAGCTTTGCAACAGGAACCGGTGCCAGCCACGGAACCGACGACAAAATTCTATCACCGAGACATATTTTCTAATTTCTTTGCAAAACCAGATTTGAAACACATCACTAAGGAGCAAGCCCTGCCAGATAAGAGGGAAGAGGACAATGATTCATCCAAAAAAAACCCCATCCCTTTCCGTAGGGCTTGCAAGCAGGAGCCATTTCCAGATGCATTCGAGTAATTGAATACGGATAATGGGCAATTACTGGATTGTTTGTTTAGATTCTGCATTTTTTTTCCCCTGTGGTATCTATAAACAGTTCAGTGCAGACCGAAAGTAAACTGTCCTGCTACTGGAAGCTGCTGGAGCAATCCTTCTTTTTTCTATCCCTCGAAAACCCTTTAATTCCAGCTCCTGGGAATTGCAAGTGCCCTCCCAGTACATTTTCCTCGTGAAAAAATGGAATTTAAATCCAATATTTAAAACTCCAGGATGGGGGGAAAGACTTTCTAGACACAGAAGTCCCTTCCCTGATCAGTTCTTTGTGAAGGTGCATCTTTTCCTTTTGTTTGGAGCATAAGGAAGTAACTAAAGGAGGAGAAAATTCCAGTGTGAACATGAGCGGCTGTGACCTCGCGGTGGGAATTGGCTCCAGCAACAGCAGGAATTCCTCAAAGGAAAACAGAACCTTGTCCTCTGCTTTCCTGACAGCACTGCCATGGGTTTCTCACCACTTGCCTCTCCCAGGAGGTGGCTCTGAGGCTTTCTCGGGAGCAGCTTTGTGACCCCTAAGCCCCAGTTATTGCTCCCTTCCCTGCACCACATCCCTTCCCTCCTGGATGTTCTATCCCAGCTCCCAGAGTGAATGGAATAATCTTTGCTTTGCAGGGTGACATCACTTCCATCCCAGAGCTCGCTGACTACATTAAAGTCTTCAAGTAAGTGCTGATGGGAAGAGCTGCTCATGAAACTGGTAATGGCAATGAATAATTAATGGTCCTACCTCTTAATATCTATTTTTTTTAATCTCTTGGCCTTAAGAGATTCAATACTTGACGTTGATTTGTTCTTAAATACACAATTCAGGATGTTTTCCTGCTGGGAGAGTTTGCTGCATCCCATAGGTGTGTGCTGGGATGTTTCTTTAACACATTTAATGCCCAGGAGGCAACAAACCACCCTAAAATTCAGAGTGAAATCTCAAAACCCCCCTCAGATACTTCTCCTGGTTTGCAGGATTCTAATCCGGTCTCTCCACCCTCTCTGTGCCAAAAGGAGCAGGTTAAGTTGACTCTGTTCCTCTTGCAGCTCGCTCAGGATTTAGGGAATTTTTTAGTTTGCTTTGACTTGGATGGGGGAATGTGGAAACCAGGAGCAGCAGTGTCTGGGCTTGGAGTAACATTTTTGGCAGCCACCACTGTCTTTTGCAATTTATTGCAGGCTACAGTGAGGGATCCAGTGAAAGTTCTGGAAACTGGGAATACTGATGAGATTTCACAGCAGAACTGTAAGACAGAGGGGAAGAAAGGCTGTAGGCAGCAAAAAAGCTGTGGAACAAACCTTTATGTTATTAATTGTTTGGTTCTGAAGCCAAAACCTGGCACTCACAGCTCTGAAAAACTCAAATTAATAAGGTCTCTGCGTCTGTCTGGGCTTGTGGTCTGGCTTAATTGGGGCAAAGTTTCAGGGCTGCAGCCCCTCAGTGGGTGTTTCTTTCCCCCCCTCGAAGAAACAAACAAACAAAGAACTTGTTCTTCCCTTTGATCTGCTGATTTGCCAATAAAATTAGGCACGACTCAGGGAGCTAATTGCCTGCAAATTGGAGCGCCAGGAGATGGAGTAGCCAGAAGCTGCCGGTTCTTTGCCTGGTGGAAGCCCTGAATCCCTGGGGTTGGGACTTGAGGCTGTCAAATGGAACACAGAATTCCATGTGCTGCAAAAAATGGGGGGCAGGTGGTATTCTGGTGCCAAAAATCCAATGTAAATGGCACGGTGTTGTGTTGAGAGCTGGCCCAGCTTTGGATGTGCCTCTTGTGACACTATCTGGGGAGGAGCTGCGTTTTATGTCCCTAATATTCCATAGGTTTAACTCCTGTAAATATGTCCCTATACGTGCCTGGTGTTGCTGCAGAGACTTGGAATGGTTCTCCCTGCCCTGCCAGCCAAAATCATGGAATCCCAGAATGGTTTGGGTTGGAAGGGACCTTAAAGCCAAGCCCATCCCACCCCCTGCCACGGGCAGGGACACCTCCCACCAGCTCAGGGTGCTCCAAGCCCTGTCCAGCCTGGCCTGGGACACTTCCTGGGATGGGGCAGCCACAGCTTCTCTGGCCACCCTGTGCCAGGGCCTGCCCACCCTCCCGGCCAGGAATTTCTTCCCAATATCTCTATATTTTCTATCCATCAAAATGCCCTTCCTGCAATTTAAAAGACCCAAAAAAACCCCTCCAAAGACAGTAAAGATGCACTAAAGCATCTTTAACAGAGGATGGAAAACCCTGCATGTGTGGGATGGCTTGGCTGAAGCCTGGGGACTCCTTCCATAGTGGGAAGCAGCTTTCAAAGGGAATTGTGGTTGTCAAGTTTTCCCAGGGCGGGGCTGTGTGTTCCAGGGCTTTTGGTGCAGGAGGAAATCCAGCAAGCAGTGGATGCCCCAGCTCAGGTGTCCATCAGAAGGGTGGGAGCAGGGAGGTTCAGGCAGACAGGGTGTTTCTCCTCCAGCTCCCTGATTTCCTTCTGACACAAGGAGCCCCCAGCTCACTTTTGCTTGGAAATGGAAGTGCAAATCCCTGAGAACAAGCAATTGGAGCCATCACATATTTGATCCCTGCAGATGAGGATCAGCAGCTGTTTCTGGGATGGAAATACAAGAAATGCATGAGAGGCTGCAGGTCCAGCCTTAAAATTATGGTTAGAAATGAGGAAGGTTCAAAAATTCAGATACCTGGAGCTCTGTGAAGGTCCTGGATTCGTGGTGGGATGAACTCAGGGTCCCACCATACCAGGTAGTCACTGGGCTGTAGGTTTGCAGGGCCATCAGTTCTCCTGCAGAATCAAGCAAAATCTGTGTTTTCCATAGAAAAGAACTGAACCTTTGTGATGTGGAGTGTTTAAAACAAAAGGGCACTCGTGCATGTGGCTGGCAAGTCTTTGGAAGTGCCACTTCCCTTCGGAGCTCGGGCAAAGTGGTTCCCATTTAACGTGGTGGGTGGAGAGGCACTTTCTGCAGCAGTCCATGGACATGTCTGTTTTTGTAACACAGTTCTCCAGCTCCCCTCACCTTGCCCCAGATTACCTCCATGGGATTGAGAAGCCCAAACTTGCAATTGGAGCTCAACTCTGCAGTGAAAGGATGGCTGAGCCCCCGGGCAGGGACTATCCCAGGGGTGGGAATAACCCAGGCTGCTGACAGCAGGTTCCCAGGGGTGAAATAAGGAGTTTCCTGGTGCAGCAGCTTGTTTCAGGAGCTTAAACTAAGTGTGATGTCCCTCCTTGTGTCTGGCAGGCCCAAGAAGCTGACGTTGAAAGGCTACAAGCCCTACTGGTGCACCTTCAAAGATACCTCCATCTCCTGCTACAAAAGCAAAGAGGAATCCAACGGGACTCCTGCTCACCAGATGAACCTGAGAGGTAAGAGAAGCACGAGGTGAAGGAAGAGAAGCTGCTTTTTATTCCAGTAATAGGCTGCTCCTCCCGCATCTTGCTTTCCCACTGCTTGATCACCCTGGCATGTCATTCCAAGGTTGGATGAATGTGTTTAAAGGAATGAGGTGACTGGGTTTGGTAGAGTAGCACAGACTTGGACTTCTAGACAGTGTGATCCCACAGGGAAGCACCAACAGCTCCCCAGTGGCATGAGGAGACAACTTAACCATAGAATGGTTTGGGTTGGAAGGGACCTTAAAGACTGTCTCATTCCAACCCCTTGCCATGGACAGGGACACCTTCCACTTGCCCTTCTCCTTTTTGTCCGACTTACCCAAAAGGATTGAATGAATTCCTGTGGCAGGAAAAGAATTTAACCTGGAAAGAACCAACCACTCTCCTCCTCTGCTGCCTTAGATTATTTTCCCTCCTCTGCCCAGTGCTGGTTGGGAGCAGCCTCGCTCGAGCGCTCCTTGCAAGCCTCAGGTTTTTAAATTCCTACAGTTGCTGCTTTCCTTGTGTCAAGTTAAACATTCCTGCTCCAGCAGCCACGGAGCTGCAGAGAGAGCTCATTTGTTTTCCCCGTGGAGGCAGGAGCAGATGGGATGCCAAGCGACCTCGGGCTGCTGTCGGAGCAAGGCCCGGCCCGCAGGACCTTTTTGGGAGCTTTTGACAGATCTGCTGTGACGGCACTTTTAAGGAATCTCGGAGGCGGCGTTGAAGCGGCGCCCGGGAGGACTTGGCTGCTTCAGTTCATCACCCCCTGTGTTTATCCAAGCACTTGGAGTTCTCTCCAGACTCAGGGAGCGGGATGCTCACACCTCACCGCTCACTGTAGCAGCCAAAATCATGGAATCACAGACTGGTTTGGGTTGGAAGGGACCTTAAAAACCATCTTGTTCCAACCCTTGCCATGTGCAGGGATACCTTCCACTAGACAGGTTGCTCCAAGCCTCATCCAACATTGAACACTTCCAGGGATGGGGCATCCCATCCTTGTATAAATAACATACAGGGGTTTCAAAGTGAGAGTCAACACCCATCCAGTCACCTTTTCCTACCCATTCCTGAAAGGAAATGTTCTTCCTCCAGAGGGTGGTGGGCACTGACCAGGCTCCCCAGGGCAGTGGGCATGGCCCCAAGGCTGCCAGAGATGCAGGAGTGTTTGGGCAACACTCTCAGGGGCAGGGGGAGATTGTTGGGGTGTCTGTGCAGGGCCAGGAGTTGGATTGGATGATCCTTCCAGCTCAGCATATTCTGTGCCAATTTTGGGGTGTTTGCTGTCCATGGCATCCATTCACAAGGCCAGGCAGGATCCATGAGATTAATTCTGTAGCCACACATTAGCTTTGGCTTTGTTCCTTTCAAATCAGGTCTTGCTTTTTCCCCCCTGTTTTCCTGTCACTTGGAAAAAGAGACATCTGACATGGGTTTTGTCCCCGATGTGTGAGATGTTCATCCCATGGAAGATGTGCTGCAAAGCTTTGACAGGACTGAGACCCTTCAGTTGGAGAACTTTGCCTTTTCCCCCTCTTTTTCAAGCATAGGTCCTCACCCCTCTGTTAAACCTCATTGCAGGATGTGAAGTTACCCCTGATGTGAACATCTCTGGTCAGAAGTTCAACATCAAACTCCTGATTCCGGTGGCAGAGGGGATGAATGAAATTTGGCTGCGCTGCGACACTGTAAGTTTATCACTTGGACTGGCCACCTCTTCACTCTTTCCCCACCATCAGCTCGTGCTGAGGTGCTGTTAAGTAAAAAACAAATAGAAAATGCACTCCCCTGTGTCTGATCTCAGCATTCCAAATGCATTCCAACTCACTCACCTCTGAGTTTGGAGCAGAAAATCATTCCCTGCTCTTCCTTGGCTTAGTCCCATGGTTTTAGTCTATGCATTGTCTGTGTTTCTGCCCATCTTTGTGTGTGTTTGAGTCTCCTGGGGCTGGATGGGTAGTGAGGGCTCCCTGGAGTTGTATCTGGAGGGTGTGGTGGTCCCCCCACGGCTCTGACGGGCGCGGGTCTGTGTTTTGGGGGGCAGGAGACGCAGTACGCCAGCTGGATGGCCGCGTGCCGCCTGGCCTCCAAGGGCAAGACCATGGCCGACAGCTCCTACGGCATGGAAGTGCAGAACATCCTGTCCTTCCTGAAAATGCAGCATTTGAACCCCGACCCGCAGCTGATCCCAGAGCAGATCAACACAGACATCAATCCAGAGTGTCTGGTTTCTCCTCGCTACCTGAAGAAGTATAAGAACAAGCAGGTACATACTGGCCCAACCTGACGTTGGTGTTGGCGTTGACGTAGGCGTTGACGTTGACAGTGGCACTGACGTTGATGTTGACGCTGGCGTTGATGTTGGCATTGATGTTGAACATTGACGTTGGCATTGACATCGACGTTGATGTTGGCGTTGATGTTGACATTGATGTTGGCGTTGACATCGACGTTGACGGCGTTGATGTTGACATCAACGTTGATGTTGACATTGACGTTGGCGTTGACATCGACGTTGGCGTTGGATTTGGTGTTGGCGTGGACTGGACTGACTAGGCATGTGTTTTGGCAGTAGCTGGTGTTTAACATGACATGTTTTTGGATGTCCTCACCTCATGGGATGCACGTGGTTACTAAAAGGAGATGTGACCAAAGGGTGTGGTTTGGATGCAGCACCTGGGGATGGCACCCACCACCTGCACTGTGCCGGGCGCTCTGTGATGTGCACGGGCACAGCACAGGCAGCGGGGAATCTTTCATTGTAAATACATTTAAAATTGGGTTACATTTATTTGAAATACATTTTGGGAATGGTTTGGCCCCTGCTGATGAGTGGTGGTGGAGTGATGGGGTCAGCTGCCCCATTTCTCCCTGCAGCTGGACTCAATCCCCCGGTGCTGGGATTAAAGCCCCATTCCCTGCACAGAATCCATGGAGAAATCCCCAGGATCAGCAGAGTTGCAGTTGCTTGCAGTGCTTTATCCACACTTGGCTGAAATGCAGTTTGCACATTTCTCTCTTTGCTTTCCCACTGCTTCCAAATGCCAGTCCTCCAAACACTGCTTCATTTTTGAGTTGCTGTGACTCGAGCTTGAACTCCACGCTCCGTCTGATCCCTGCAGGACAGGGCTGAACTGTTCCCTGCTGGAAAAAAATGCCTGACTCTCTGAAAGATGTTATGTGTCAGAACAGCAGCAAGAAATAAGTAAAGCATTGCTCCTTGGCCTTTTGGTGACTTAAATCCTACAGCGCCTGGCTGCTGGCTGTGGCTGGATGCGATTTCCCCAAGCCCAGAAAAAGGCTGCAAGTCAGAGAAGCAGGAAAAACACAACTTTTTTATTGGCACAGCATGATGATTTCCTGGCAGTGGAGTTATATTTTATATAGCCCTTATTATTCTTCTGAATAAGCCTTTATATCCACTTGGATGGAGGAGAGGCTGCATAAATATACTATTTTAACATATATATGATATTTTCTGGGTTTCCGGTAAAACGGAGGCACCTGGAAAAATACAAGCTTGGAAAACTTGCTTACTGTGCAGGTATCCTGGTTATAAAAATAAAATCCATGGAATCTTGGGGATGGGCACGAGCCCTCGTCCTGATCCCAGCTGGAACAGCAGCCATGGTGCCAATGCCTGGTCCCTCACAGACATCAGCTAAACAGCAGATTTAGGATTTTCCTTCGCGGCCAGAGGCAGAGCTTGGAGGAACAGAGGATGTTTGCTGGGAGGAATGAGGGATGGAGGCTGTGGGAATGTGAGGAATTTGACCGCAAGGGTCTCTCCGTGGCCCCGGCACAGGGAAAGAGGAGGAGGAGGAGAAAGAGGAGTAAGAGGAGGAGGGGGAGATCGTGCAGCCCACAAACAGAATGGGAATTGGCAGTGGGCCTTGCTGGAGGATTTATCAGAAGCTCTTGGTCCTCCCTAGCCCCAAACTCATTTGGTTATGTTTGGCTCCACGTGGCCGTGCAGCAGAATAGGATTGGCAGGTTGGGTTTGGAAGCACCAAATTGTAAATGCAAATAAACAAAACCCAACCCAAAATATGCATTTTCACAGCTCTCAGGTGCTTTTGTGGGGTTTGGTGTTGGAGCCAGCAAGGGCAGGCCCATCCCTGGAAGCCCATTTGATGTTACCCTAAAGCATTTCTCTGCATATCCCCAGTGAAAGGAGATGGTGAGCTCTTGAGCTTCCTCTGCCGGTGAGTGGCCTGGAGTTTGTGCAGAGACACAGGGAGGAATGTGAGGACATGAACTCTCTTCCAAGCCAGCAGCTTTGCCCTCCCCTTCATCCACCAGCAGGTCCAGAGAATCACAGAATTTTCTGAGTTGGAAAGGATCCACAAGGATCAGATTCCAACTCCTGACCCTGCACAGACACCCAACAATCCCACTTTGTCCCATTGTCCAAACCCTCCTGGAGCTCTGGCAGCCTCAGGGCTGTGCCCACTGCCCTGGGGAGCCTGTTCAGTGCCCACCACCCTCTAGGGGAAGAACCTTTACCTGAAATCCAAGCAAAACCATCTCAGGACTAAAAGCAATGCCAGGACCCAGCTGGGATCATACCAGAGCTCCGGCAGGGCCGGCACGAGTGGTGGATCTCTGCTCACTTGTCCCTGCTCACATTCACTTTGGCTGCTTTTCCACCTAAGGAATTGTGCATGTGTTTGGTTTGGTTTGGTTTTTTTTTTGGCTTGAACTTTGGTTTGCAGTTAATTTACACTTTTCCTTTGCTTTGTTGCCATATTTCTGATTGCTTTTTTTTCTTTCTGCCTCCTTTTCGTTTGTTTTTTTTCCCATTTCGCCTTGCCATCTACAGCCAGGCTATGTAAGAGACTTGGTAAGTGACAGCACCAATAAAATTAAGGTACATTTAAAATAAAAATAATCTAGAACCCCTTTGGTTTAGAGAGCAGCGATGAAAACACTAACAAAACCTACACCCTCCCTGAGAAACCTGGGCCCTGGTTGGTTTTTATAATGGTCCCCAGTGATTTGTGCTGCCAAACTGGAAACCCTACACCACAAATTTGTCTCGTTGTTCACTCACATCCTGCGCCTTAAAATTCCCAGAGAGCCTGACCGGCTCTTTGCCTCCAGACAGCTCAGCTCTATAGTGGCTTTTATATGTCTGGAGGTGGGAAGCTCCATGTTTCTCTGCCATGGTCACAGGCTTTGAGCAGCCAGGGCTGAAGTAGGACCTTGGGGTAGAAGTCATTGATTATCCGCGTTCGGATCCGCGGCGGCTCCCAAGCGCCTCCCGAGCCGTTCCTGTTCGGGTGAGGTGCCACTGAGGGCCCCCCTTCCCTAAATCTGGTGTGTTGGCCGCCCACAGATCACGGCACGCATCCTGGAAGCCCACCAGAACGTGGCTCAGATGAGCCTCATCGAGGCCAAGATGCGGTTTATCCAAGCCTGGCAGTCGCTGCCGGAGTTCGGCATCACGCACTTCAACGCAAGGTCGGTGGGACTGCTGGGCTGGGCAGGAGGAATTGTGTTAACAAAAGCATGGGGTGTGTTAAATAGCACGGAATCATCATGAGCCAACAGTGTGCCCAGGTGGCCAAGAAGGCCAAGGGGATCCTGGCCTGGATCAAAAACAGCATGGCCAGCAGGCCCAGGGCAGTGACCCTTCCCCTGGACTCTGCCTTGGGGAGGCCACACCTTGAGTGTTGTGTTCAGTTCTGGGCCCCTCAGTTGAGGAAAGAGATTGAGGGGCTGGAGCGGGGCCAGAGAAGAGCAACGAGGCTGGAGAAGGGAGTGGAGCACAAGTGCTGTGGGGAGAGGCTGAGGGAGCTGGGGGTGTTTAGCCTGGAGAAGAGGAGGCTCAGAGGTGACCTCAGCACTGTCTGGAACTGCCTGAAGGGAAGTTCTGGCCAGGTGGGGGTTGGTCTCTTCTCCCAGGCACTCAGCAATAGGACAAGGGGGCACGATGGGCTCAAGCTCTGCCAGGGGAAATTGAAGTTGGAGAGCAGAAAAAACTTCTTTGCAGAGAGAGTGCTCAGGCATTGGAATGGGCTGCCCAGAGAGGGGGTGGATTCCCCATCCCTGGAGGTTTTTAAGGTGAGCTTGGCCGTGGCACTGAGTGCCATGATCTGGTAAAGGGACTGGAGTTGGCCCAAGGGTTGGACTCGATGATCTCGGAGGTCTTCTCCAACCCAATCCATTCTGTGATTCTATGAATCATCATGGAATGGGTTGGGTTGGAAGAGACTTTGAAGATCATCTCGTTCCAATCCCCTGCCCTGAGCAAGGACACCCTCATGCTCATCCTTACCTGGGGAAGTTGTGTTGGAACTGAAATCAAAGCATGAATTGCACTGATTTATAGAAATGATCATATAGATTAACTCAGCTGCTGAATTCCTGTGTACTACAGGCTTGATTTCATTAATCCCTCGCCCTGTCGCAGGTTCCAAGGTGGGAAGAAGGATGAGCTGATCGGCATCGCCTACAACCGGCTGATCCGGATGGACGCCAGCACGGGAGACGCTGTCAAGACCTGGCGCTTCAGCAACATGAAGCAGTGGAACGTGAACTGGGAGATCAAAATGGTGAGGTGGTGGTTTAACCTTGTCCTCTTCCCCTGCTCCTGTCACTAAGACAGGCACGACTCATAGAGTCATGGAATGCCGGAAGGGCTTGGGCTGGAAGGGATCCCAGAGACCATTGAGTTCCATGTTCCACTATCCCAGGTTGCTCCAAGCCCTGTCCAACCTGGCCTTGGACACTTCCAGGGATGGGGCAGCCACAGCTTCTCTGCCCAACCTGTGCCAGGGCCTGTCCACCCTCCCAGCCAGGAATTCTTTCCCAATATCCCCTCTAACCTTGCCCTCTGGTTCTGGGAAGCCATTCCCGTGTCCTGTCCCTCCATCCCTTGTCCCAAGTCCCTCTCCAGTTCTTCTGGAGCCCCTTTAGGTACTGGAAGGGGCTCTCAGGTCTCCCTGGAGCCTTCTCTTCTCCAGGTGAACCCCCTCCAGCTCTCCCAACCTGGCTCCAGAGCAGAGGGACTCCAGCCCTTGGAGCATCTCCATGGCTTCCTCTGGATTTGCTCCAGCTTTCCCATCACTGGATTTTGCTTAGGCATCAGAAAAAGCCGCTGAGTAAACCCAAAGATCAGGGAGACAGGGAGCAGTTCCCTTGGGAATGCCGGGGGTGACGCTGTGCTCTGGCACCGCAGGTGACGGTGGAGTTCGCCGACGACGTCCGAGTGTCCTTCATCTGCACGGAGGTGGATTGCAAAGTGGTGCACGAGTTCATTGGGGGGTACATCTTTCTGTCCACACGGGCCAAGGACCAGAACGAGAGCTTGGATGAGGAGATGTTCTACAAACTGACCAGTGGCTGGGTGTGAGCCCTGCCCGCCCCACACCTGGAGGAACCCCCATGGCCATATTAATTAATATTTAACTTTCCAAAGCTGTTCTTTGAGATAATGCTGCTTAATAAAGTAAGCTTGAAATGTATCTTTATTTTTTTTATCATTGGAATTTTTTTTTTGCATTACCAGACCAGTTAATCTGTGTGCACTAATGAGCACTTCTGTTAATTTGCTATAACAAGACCATGTCTGGGTTGTGCATCCAGATTCCGATGGGCAGATCAGGATAAGATTTAACTGACTTAAAACAGCCAGTTTTGGAACAGAACTCTAAGCCATCTTCTTGTAAAGCCATCCAGGGCTTAACCTATATGAAGTCTATTTTTCATGTTTAATGCATGAGTGTTTTATTTCCTTTTTTTGTGTGTTTTTATTCTGTACATTTGTCCTTTTTGGAGGTTGTTTAATTCCTAAACAGAGCTGCCATCTCTCCTCTCACACTACACACACCAGGACTGCAACAGGTGCCTGACATGACTTTTGTGTGGCCTCAAAGATGATCTTCTGTTAGTCTGTTATAGCTTGGTTTTGTTTGTTTAACTTGCCTTTTGATAATCATTTATATTGTCCTTTTTTTTAATTTTATTTGTACACCATATTGTATTATGACACTTTTAGTATTCACCAGCATAGTCACTGTTCTGCCTCTGATATGCAAAGTTTTTCATTACGATATGAAGTAAAAGGTCTATGAAGTAAAGGTTTTGTGTAACTAATGTAAAAAACACAAATTTTATAAAATTGTACAGTTTTTTTAACTAGTCTCACAAGCCAGCTAGAATATTGCATAGATCCTGTGTATCAGCAGTACCTAGAGGATGTCTGGAAGGGGTACGGGGAGAAACCAAGGAATAAAAAAAAAATCAAACCAAAAATACGATTTCAGTCCAGTGAATTTTTACCTTCAGTTAAAGGGGATTTCAAGGCTGGGCCACAACACCTCAAAACCTGATACTTGGGGCCAGGACTGCCCAGTTCATTAAGCTATTCCCACATTAATGCTAATGAGGAGGATCCCGTGCCCCACCTCATGCCCAGGAATAATCATTGTGCTCCAGTAGTCTGTGGTTTCAAGACTATGTACAAATGCATTTTATTTTAAATAAAAGTCAAATCTTTTATTTAATATTCAGCTGCTGCTCCGTTTCTGTGGTTTAACTGAGCTGTGGAAGGGCCATAAGCAACTCCCATAGGGATAGATCCATCCTGTGCCAGCCCTGTGCTCCCTCCTGCTGCTTTACCCTGAGCTTGCTGAAACAAAGGTCACCAAAAAGCAAAATAAGTCACAAAACCACAGAATATCCAAGCTGAAAAGGACCCACAAGTCATGGAATCCCAGAATGGCTTTGTTTGGAAGGGAACCTTAAAGCTCCTCACATAGGCAGGGACACCTCCCATTATCCAAGGTTGCTCCAAGCCCTGTCCAACCTGGCCTTGGGCACTTCCAGGGATGGGGCAGCCACAGCTTCTCTGCCCAACCTGTGCCAGGACCTCATAGACAAGAATTCCTTCCCAATATCCCCTCTAACCCTGCCATCTGGCAGTGGGAAGCCATTCCCCCTAGTCCTGTGCCTCCATCCCTTGTCCCCAGTCCCTCTCCAACTCTCTTGGATCCCATTCAGGTCTCTTAGATCCCAATCCATGGCCAGGCAGTCAAGTGTGGAAGCAGCCCAAGGAAGCAGAGAATCAGAATTTAGGACAAGCCCACTATTAAACCATGTCCCCACATGGCACATCCACATGTCTTTTAAATCCCTCCTGGAACAGGGACTCCACCCCTGCCTGGGCAGCTGTGCCAGGGCTGGACGACCCTTTCCATGAAGGATTTTCACCCAATACCCAACCTAAACCTCCCCTGGCAAAAATCACAGAATCACAGACTATTCTGAGTTGGAAGGGACCCACAAGGGTCATCGAGTCCAACTCTTCAGTCAATGGCCCACACAGGGGACTGAACCCATAACCTTGGCATTATTACAACCAAGTTTTAACCAACTGATCATGCATTCCCCCATTTCTGCACTGATCCCCTCCCTGAGTTTCCCACCAGGACAGGCTGCTCCATGAAATCCAGGGGAAGGGGTGGCCCGATGGTGCCGGGTGATTCCTCCCACTCCTTGTTCCCAACGCAAACTGGAGCGCGGCCGGGGCGGGGCTGTGCTCGGGACGTGCCAGGGATGCTCCCGATCCTGCCCCATGCCCACAGGCTTGTTCTTCTGGATGCTGGCAAGTCCAGGCAGCCCCAAAAGGAGGCACACGAATGGAGGGGTGGCGTGCACGCTCCTAGCAGGCAGCACCGGGATTTTGGCTGGATGCGGGAGCGGGTGAGGTGCGGCAGTGACTCTGGACCAGCTCCAGAGCTGGGTGTGTGAGGGGCATGGCTCGCTGAAAAATATTTACCTCCCATTTCCCAGCCTGAGGTTATGCAGGATGGGGAGGTTTAACGTGGATTGGGATGATGGGGGGAGGAGATGGATCAAATCCCCTCGGTCCGTCCGTCCCAAAGGGCTCCCTTTGGCTGCTCCAGGGTCTGAATTTGCAGCTGGGGGGGGTGATAAGGCAGGAAACGCTGAGCAGGAAAGCCGAGGAGGTCGGGAAGGGGCATGGGAAGGCAGAGGCTGCTGTCACCCACAGCCCTTCCCCATGTGGCCCCCCTGAGGATGGGAGCTGGGAGAAGCCGGGTGGGAAGCGCTGCAGGAGACTGGGAAGCAAGGAGTGGCTTGCAGGGAGTTCAAAGTGACCTAAAAGGTTTTCTGGGATCTTTCCTTTCTCCTCAGATGAAAAGATGCAAGTGAAAAGGAGCTGTTGGAGCAGAGCAGGGTGAAAAAAATAATGTGGTTTTCCTAAAATCTGAAGAAACAGCAGATAAAATACAGCATGGATGGGAACGGCCCCACACTGAGGATGGGCATGGAAATGAGGAGGAAGCAAGAGGAGAACGTTGGAAAATGGATTAAGGAAGGAGGTGGTACAAGGTGGAGCCTGTGGGAAGGAGTGGATGATCCTCCTCAGGGACAGGCAGCAAGGACAAGGGGGATCATGGCTATTTGTTCCATGCTCCTGAGCCAAAGGAAAATCAGGACATGGAGGGTGCAGAGGCTCTCCAGTGATGTGCTGGGAAGAGGTGTTGGATGCTGGGTGGGTTTGGGGGTGTTTGGGCATTAAACCCAAGAGCAGAGGAGAAGGAGAGTCTTGGCAAGCCAAGGCACTGTAAATCCCAATTCCCACAGCTCCAGGGCAGGAGGGAGACATGGAGGTTTATTCTGCTGACACTGCAAAATCTGACTGTGGTTGTCCTTTTGGGGAAAACAAAGGAGGAAAGCAAATTAAAAGCAAAACCAAAACCAAGGGGAAATCATCTCATGGGTGTCCACAGCCCCAGGAGCGACTCATTCTCAGGGAGGAAGAGCTGTGACTGTGTGGCATCCATGGCTACACTGGGGGAAAAAGAATTATTTCCAAGTATTTTGATAAGCACATGATGGGGAGGGAGATTCAGACCCAAGAGGGCTGCTCAAACCCCACTTGAACCAAAATAAGTGGCAGAGATGCCTGAAAATGGGACAACTTCAGCCTTCCAACAGCAGCAGGGCCAGGGGGATGGTGTTCCTCCCTTGCTGACCCTGTTCCTGGCCCTTGAGGGGCAGAAAAGGAAAAAATAAATCACTTTTTGGCAAGGTACTGATGCAAACCGGCTGCCAGGGTGAGAACCCACCTCTCTGAATGCAGGCAGGGGATTTGGATGCCTGTGGGAGCCAGGCATGGCCTGGGGGGTGGCTGGGATTCCTACGGAGTTTTAAGCCCCAAGTAACTTAATACCACACAGATGGGCAAGGCCTGGAGTGGGTTTAAAATGGGATCAGTAGAGTTTTGGATGGGGGAGAGGTTTGCAGACCCATAGAGGTTTTAAAACAAAGCAAAAGAGAAATATGTCCCAAAGAGGGCTGTGCCATGCAGCAAGGAGGGGGTGAGAGCTGGGTCTGGGGACATCCCAATGATGGGAATTGATTGAAAAGGGACATTTGGGAAGTTTGTTGGGTTTTGGGAGGCAGTAAACCTCCACCCCTGGAAGTGTCCAAGGCCAGGTTGGACAGGGATTGGAGCAAGCTGGGATAGTGGGAGGTGTCCCTGCTCATGGCAGGAGGTTGGAATAAGATGAGCTTTAAGGTCCCTTCCAACCCAACCCATTCCATGATTCTGTGATAACACAAACTGACCCCAAACCACTGCAAAAGGAGCCGGGTTATTGCCTACAACCAGGACACGTGGGTTTCCAAAAGCCCTCCCATTCCTCCCGCTGTGGGATGGCCCCCCAGGCACTGGGGCTTTCCTGTGGGAGGCAGGGGCTGAAGAAAACCCTTCAATTAATCCGTAGTAAACCCAAGCTGGATGAGTCATTTCAGTGTCTCAGGAAGCACATTGGAGACTTTCCAGCCTCCAGGCCGGGAAGGGGCTCCTGGGTGGCCGGCACCAGCTCCCTGGAGCTGACTGTGTGCAAAGGTACAGTCTCCCAAATTCCTGCTGCTCACACCGTGGGGGAATGCCAGAGCTTTGTCCGTCCTCATCCTGCCTTGTCCGACCCCTCTGAGCCCCTCGGTGGGTTGAGCATCCCAGGACTGGGATCAGCAGCCTCATTGCCCTGCCCTGCCCCAGGAGAGGGACCCTCTGAGGGCACTCAGGACCACCAGGGATTTACCTGGCATTGACTGGGGATACAGGAAAGCCAGACCTGGTGTGGGCACAGCCAGCCAGGATCCGGCCCAGAGCCAGAACCACACACTGATGTGAGCTGCCTGCTTCAATCTGGCTGCACTTCCCAGGTGTATTAACCCTCATCTCTGAGGCAGGAAGGGATGGTGAAGATCCAAAGCCCTCAGTGACAGCACCAGAAGCAGTTTAATTGGTCTAATTAAATTCTGACTGATCAGTGACTGTGCTCGCACGGCTCAAAACCTTTCAGGAAACCAATGGGGGGTTTTATTTGTTTGCTTTCAGTCTCACAAAAGTCCTGTGTGCTTTTATTTGCAGCACCGAGGCACTAAAGAGATAAAAGATCCATAAATATCTGCTGGGTGTTATAGATTTTTAAAAAATTAAGTGCCTCCCTGCTCGCAGCTCTTCCCGTAAGCACCAGTGCAATGCAGCTTCCATTGGCATTCCAGCCTTCCTTTGAAATTCCCTGCATCCCTCCAGCTGTTCCACATATTTCAGGCTTGAGTTGACCCTCAGGAACTGCTCCTTTGGTTTCCTTTAAGCTCTGCCTGTCTGGTTTTTGTAACTCCAGAAGGCAAACGGGGACTTTTCCCAGGCTGCAGGTCTGTGATCCCCTTGGGAATCAAACCTGGACCTTCCTCATGTGGGAAGGTGAAACGGCAAACACCAGTTTAAGGAAAATTTGAAAACCCAACATGCCAAAAATTCATCCTGAAAAAGCTTCCAGGGAGCTCATGTCAGTTTGATCAGCATTTGATCTGATCCCTGGAAGAGGCTGTGGAGCTGCACTTCAGGAGTTTTCCTTTTTTTAGCTTGACACAGGAGCAGTAAAATATTTTCTTAAATCCCCAGCGACTCTGAAAGGCCAATCCCATATTTCACAGTGGCTCAAATATGCAGGAACCTGTCAGATATGGAAATAATTCAGGAAATTTTCCCTTTGATCCCTAGTTAAGACAAAGACCTGGTAACAGAGCTCCCATGTGCTGTGGGCTGCTGGTGAAGCTGCAGATTCCCAGCTGGTGGGAAGCCTCTGGCTGGAGGAATCCCACTCCCCCTCCTCTGAGAATGCAGCAGTTTGAGCAAATAAAGCATTTGCTCTGGGTTTTATTTTTGGCTTTTAGTCAACAGCTGGTCAGTCCCTAATGAGCGAGCTGGGCTTTCATTTCCTGCCTGGAAAAGGGGTGAGAAATGGGAGAGGATCTGGATTAGAAATTTGACTCACACCAGTAATCCCATCTGGGAGTTGCTCCCACCAGTCCGTTGCCTGGGGACACGTTCCAGAGGGAGGCACTGGATCAGCTCAGGGACAAATTCAAAGGGACATAGGGGAGTCTCAGGGGTTCCCAGAGAAGGGGAATATCTCTGATCCCAGGCTGCCCAAGGAAAGGCATCACATCCCACCACACTGCCCTCCTAACTGGGCTCATGGGACAGGATGACAGTGGCTCTGTTGTTCCTCATGTGTAACTCCATAATCATAGAATTCCAGGATGGTTTGGGTTGAAAGGGACATTAAAGCTCATCTTTTTCCACCTCTTGCCATGGGCAGGGACACCTCCCACCAGCCCAGGTTACTCCAAGTCCCATCCAGTCTGGCCTTGGACACTTCCAGGGATGGGGCAGCCACAGCTTCTCTGGGCAACCTGTGCCAGGGTCTCACCACCCTCAAAGTCAGGAATTCCTTCCCAATATCCCACCTAAACCTGCCCTCTTTTCCACAACTTGTTTCCTTTCAACGTACCTGGCCCTCTGAGCTCAGGTGTGAGCTCCACTCCATCAGTGGGAGGGGAGATGCTGAAGCAGCCCATCCAATTCCTGCTCACCCAGGAGGCAGGGATGGAGAGACCTCACCTGGGACACTTGGGAAAAATCATGTTCCTGATTTCCTTGGTGGCTCTCAGATTTAGGCAGGAGGGCAAAGACGTGCTGTTCCCTATTGGTGACACTGAGGAAAGAGTTTGGTGTGTTTTGCTCTTGCCCTGATGTGGCAGTGAGGGCATGGAGACCTCTTGAGAATGGCAAACCTGGGAAGGACCCTGCCCATCCTTCCAGCAGGGCAGAGCTGCTCCAAGGCCCCCATCCATGTTGTGTCCCATGGGGCCACCCCAACCCCCTGCAGCACTCCAGGCTGGGCACAGAGTGGCTGGAGAGCAGCCAGGCAGAGGGACCTGGGGTGACTGAGGGACAGGAAGCTCAACAGGAGCCAACAGTGTGCCCAGGTGGCCAAGAAGGCCAAGGGGATCCTGGCCTGGATCCAAACTAGCGTGGCCAGCAGGCCCAGGGCAGTGACCCTTCCCCTGGACTCTGCCTTGGGGAGGCCACACCTTGAGTGTTGTGTTCAGTTCTGGGCCCCTCAGTTGAGGAAAGATTGAGGGGCTGGAGCGGGGCCAGAGAAGAGCAACGAGGCTGGAGAAGGGACTGGAGCACAAGTGCTGTGGGGAGAGGCTGAGGGAGCTGGGGGTGTTTAGCCTGGAGAAGAGGAGGCTCAGAGGTGACCTCAGCACTGTCTGGAACTGCCTGAAGGGAAGTTCTGGCCAGGTGGGGGTTGGTCTCTTCTCCCAGGCACTCAGCAATAGGACAAGGGGGCACGATGGGCTCAAGCTCTGCCAGGGCAAATTGAAGTTGGAGAGCAGGAAAAACTTCTTTGCAGAGAGAGTGCTCAGGGATTGGAATGGGCTGCCCAGAGAGGGGGTGGATTCCCCATCCCTGGAGGTTTTTCAACTGAGCTTGGCCGTGGCACTGAGTGCCATGATCTGGTAAAGGGACTGGAGTTGGCCCAAGGGTTGGACTTGATGATCTTGGAGGTCTTTTCCAACCCAATCCATTGTATGATTCCATGAGGCACCACATCTGATTCACATCATCTCACAGCTGGAAATCCTGTGTCAGACACTTCCAAGGATATGGCCCCACATCCGGGGAGCACGCCTGGAACTCGAGGGGAGCCGCAGGGTCTGGGTGGTGGCTGTGAGTGCTTTATCTCCTGGATGTTTTTCCTCTTCCCATAAACAGTAGGAGCAGATGGGAACATGAGATGGACTGGGAAATGACCGAGGGGGAGGGAGAGGGGTGTTATATCTTCAAAAGCACCAGAGTGCTGGATCCTGGAAGAGAACTGAATTGAGAAGAGGGAATTTCACTGCAGGCAGAACAAGCTGAGCACCAGGGAAAGCACCAGGTGAGAGCTTTGAACATTTTCCTGGCCCCAACTGCCCCTTGGCACCCACAGCCAAAGCCTTGGTTATCCCAGATGTCCACACAGCCTGGGAATGAGAACATCTGGAACCTGCACTTCCGGAACTGTTCTTCAAGCCCTCTGTGACCAAGGCAACCCCCATCCCTTAATGACACCGTTAATTAAGCAGAGTTAAAAAATAGCCCTGCAGGATTTCCTGCCTCCCTTCCAACTATACCACAAGGTAAGAGGAAGGAGAAGCTCATAAAGCAGACTTAAGGGAAGATGCTCTGTGGAGTCCAGGGTACATCCCAGATTAAGCATTTTCCTTTCATTTTGAGCGATCCCTGTCCCCCCCTGCCCAGGCACACCTGGAGCACAGCTCCCCTTTCCCAACCCATGTGTATAAGCTCTCCAAGATCCACTGGGCTCCATTAAATTCAGGTCACTAAATTCCCTGGAAGCTCCCAGGCCGTGGGGATGCAGGCAGTGACAGGGATCTCATCCTCTGCCCGACTGCAGGAGTGGATCAGACATGGAGCAAGCTGAAATCTGGTGTGTAATAACTCCACCTAGAGGGAAAAGGGATGGAGGGGAGAGACAGGACACAGCTGAGCATGTTCCCAATTGTCTGTCTGGCAGTGAGGAGGGATCATGGCCTGGACACAGGGATGGCCACTGGGACAATCCCAGAATGGTTTACATTGGAAGGGACCCTAAAGATCATCTCGTTCCACCCCCTGCCATGGGCAGGGACACCTCCCACCAGCCCAGGTTGCTCCAAGTCCCATCCAACCTGGCGTGGGACACTTCCAGGGATGGGGCAACCACAGCTTCTCTGGGCACCTGTGCCAGGGCCTGCCCACCCTCACAGGGAGGAATTTCTTCCTAATATCCTATATAATCCTGCCCTCTGGCAGTTTAAATGCTCAGTCCCATGGGTGTATCCAGCACCATCAGCTCCCAGTCACCCCACAGACAGCTTGGATCTGAAAGCTCACCTGCCCCTTTCCACCCCCAGGACCAAACACCCCTTACTGGTCTCACACAGGAGACTCGTGGCCATTCCATGGACAAGTCACGAAATCCTTCACTCAGGGCATTTTCCTCCATGCTGGCACCTGGAGTTTGACTCCTCATCGGCACTTCCCAGGGCATGGACATCTCCATGGATGGGTCACATAGCTCAGAACTGGGGGGAAATCAGAGCAAACACATAACTCATCATGTTCCTGTGCTCTGATACACCCAGAGCTAAAAATATCCCCCAAATCTGAGTGTTTGCTCTCCACAACCATGTGCTCTGTCTTTATTTCCTTTTTTTTTTCAGTAGCAGATCCATCTGCAGCTGGGTCAGATACAACAAAAGCTGGGAAGCGCCTCCTGTCTCATCCAGACTCTGCCTATCTCCAGACAGAACCAACTCCACCAGAGCTGGGGTGGGTTGCCCACTGTCCCCCCACTATGTGCAATGGGAGGGGGGTTCCTCTGAAGGGAAATTTGAGGCTGTTCTTCCTCCTTGTGGTTTAATCAGCACTAAGGGATGAGGGATGGAGCCCTTCCCACTGCTCATCCCACCAAGGTGGCAATTTTGTCCTCAGGTTTCAGCTGACCTGATGATGTAGGATGGGCCCCACAGCTGCACAGAGTCCCTTAAATGTATCCCCCACCATCCCTGGAAGGAGAGGATGAGAGATCAAGGCTGTATTTCCTTTGGGGAAGCTTCAATCCTGAATTTAATGGAGCTCAGAAAAATACAATCTTTGGGAAATACAGTAAGATGCTCCTTAAGTGTCCCACTGATGGGATGTCAGGTGACAGCACATCTGCAGAGACAGCCACCAGACAAATGTCACCTTGGTGGAAGGGAAGCAGGTAAAACCTTCTATTTATTCACTAATCCATCCAGGAAAATGGCTTATGGAATCCACAGTGTGCTCATTTTGTACAGAAAGATCCATCACCAGGAGTGCTCTGCCTGTGCCTGATGATCCTGCAGGGATCCCAAATCTCTGGTGTCACCTGCAGTGCACACACCTCTGTACCTGCAGCATTTTGAAGCACCATTTGGGCTTCATCCACCACATCTCAGCCAGACTTGTGATCTGATCCCAGCTCTGATTTTTTGGGATGAGTTGGTGTTATCTTACTTCCCATGAAACAGCCACATCCAAAGGAGGGTGACAGCCATAAATAAGTTTCTTCCTGGAGCTTTTTTTGTGTATCTTTTAAGCTCAGACTTGGACTCCACACCAGGATATTTGAGCATTAATGAGGTGAGGTGTTGTCAGCCTCAGGCAGGGATTTTCTCCATGAATAAAAAAGTAGCTCTGGGGACATGAGCAGGAAAGATGAGAAACCCTGAAGACACCAAACACTTTCAGTCTCCATGGATGGCAGGCTTGGGGCTGCAACACACCTGTGGTTCCCAACACTTCCTCTGCAGTTAAATTACATTTGGCTGCTTGGATAATGATGGGATAATTATTTCCAGCGAGGCAGACACAGTCCAGACACACTTCTCCTTCCATAACTGCTCAAGCACCATCCCAAGACCCAAGGAAATGTCATTTCCCAGGTCCCAGGGGGCAAGCTGGATGGCAGCAGAGCTTTGCCAGGTTTCCTCTTGACTTTATTAAATTTCTTGTTATCCATCTGCAGGAAACACTTAAGGGAGATGAAGCAGCATCTTTTTTTTTTCCCAGGGGTTGAGCAGGCACTGAGTCCTCTGCAAAATCCAGGTGCCCAGAGCTGGTTTATGCAGCTCTTCACACATTTCCACCCCTCAGGGTTTATTGGTGGTTGAATGCAGCCCTGTCTATGAGAGATTAAAAAGAACCAAAGAGGCTGGTCCCCGGGTATTCCAAGCCCTGAGCATGTTTCCAAAACAGAACATAAACACTTTTATTGTGGAGAGGATTTATTCGGTCTTCCTGCCTCGTGTCAGGGAGCCAAAGGGAAGGAGAGCACTTTTCCCCTCATAAAGCAGGGTGTGTTCGAGCTCAGACATTGACATCAAGCAAGTGCATGGCTCCTTTCCCATCCTTCTGACTGTCCTGCTGTCAGGAATTTTCAATCTCCCTGCTTTGTGACTGCCCTGTTCCAGTGCTGGAAAATACGGAGCAGCCAGAGGATATCACTGGGCTGGAGGAGGTTTTTTTTCCCTGGGGAACAGAATGTGCTGCAGTGGAACTGGTGAAAGGGGAGATGTGGAAATGTGGAAACCACTGGGAATGTGTTACTTCAACTTTCCCCTTGCTCTTCAGCAACCAAATCCTGGCCTCAGAGGTACTGGGAAGATTTCTCTGTGGATCCTCCCTGGCCCTGGTAAGAATTACAGAACTCCCTGAGCTGGAAGGGACCCACAAGGATCAGATTTCAACTCCTGGCCCTGCACAGACACCCCAACAATCCCACCCTGTCCCTCAGAGCATTGTCCAAACACTCCTGGAGCTCTGGCAGCCTTGGGGCCGTGCCCACTGCCCTGGGAAGCCTGGTCAGTGCCCACCACCCTCTGGGGGAAGAACCTTTCCCTGATATCCCACCTGACCCTGCCTTGGCACAGCTCCAGCCATTCCCTGGGCACTGTCCCTGCTCACCAGAGAGAAGCAGCAAAGCCCATTTCAAGTGCTGACTCAGCAAACTGGCTGATGCCTGATCCAGCTTTTCCATGTTGGACACACTAATCAATGAAATTGTCCTGTTGGAGCAAGTCCAGAGGAGACCACCAGGATGATCAGAGGGATGGAGCACCTCCCTGGGCCCCTCAGTTCAGGAAAGAGATTGAGGGGCTGGAGCGGGACCAGAGAAGAGCAACGAGGCTGGAGAAGGGACTGGAGCACAAGTGCTGTGGGGAGAGGCTGAGGGAGCTGGGGGTGTTTAGCCTGGAGAAGAGGAGGCTCAGAGGTGACCTCAGCACTGTCTGGAACTGCCTGAAGGGAAGTTCTGGCCAGGTGGGGGTTGGTCTCTTCTCCCAGGCACTCAGCAATAGGACAAGGGGGCACGATGGGCTCAAGCTCTGCCAGGGGAAATTGTAGAGCAGAAAAAAAATTCTTTGCAGAGAGAGTGCTCAGGGATTGGAATGGGCTGCCCAGAGAGGGGGTGGATTCCCCATCCCTGGAGGTTTTTAAAGTGAGATTGGACATGGCACTGAGTGCCATGATCTGGTAAAGGGACTGGAGTTGGCCCAAGGGTTGGACTTGATGATCTCGGAGGTCTTTTCCAACCCAATCCATTCTGTGATTCTATGAAATGCTGAGAAATTGGGATTGTTCAGCCTGGAAAAGAGAAGGCCCTGGGGTGACCTAACTGTGGCCTTCCAGCAGCTGGAGAGGACTACAGGAAAGACAGAGAGGGACTTTCACAAGGGCCTGGAATGGCAGGATTCAGGTTGTTTCCCTACTCTGGTTTAGACTCTTGCTCCTACAACATCCACCTGCAGAAAGGTTTGCCAGCACCTGTGGTGGTAAATAGGACAGCACAGGTCTCCAGGACTGACAAACCCAACCCTGCTGGGGCAGGGCAAGAGGTTTAACCAAAATAAATGATTCTTTTCCTCATTTTTCAGCATTCCATGCAGCACAGGAGCTCTGGAGGTCGGGAGCTGAGATGCACACACAGAGGTTTGCACTGCTCAGCTGTTGAACCCCACAGGCCAGGGGGACCTTCTGGGTCGGGATGTCCCTGCAAGGCCATCGCTGGAAATTGGGAAGATGCACCTGGATAAGGGTTGTACAAAAGTCTCCGTATTCCCAGTGCAGGTCCAGGATCTCTGCTCTGAATCTCACCGGGGAGAACTGGGCTGACCCCGTGTGGTCACAGCCTTGTTATGGCACGATCTGGGTTTTAAGAAGCCTCAACTTGCCACATTTACTTATGTATATAGAATCATAGACTGGATTGGGTTGGAAAAGACCTCCAAGATCATCAAGTCCAACCCTTGGTCCAACTCCAGTCCCTTTACCAGATCATGGCACTCAGTGCCACGGCCAAGCTCAGGTTCAAAACCTCCAGGGATGGGGAATCCACCCCCTCTCTGGGCAGCCCATTCCAATCCCTGAGCACTCTCTCTGCAAAGAATTTCTTTCTGAACTCCAACTTCAATTTCCCCTGGCAGAGCTTGAGCCCATCGTGTCCCCTTGTCCTATTGCTGAGTGCCTGGGAGAAAAGACCAACCCCCACCTGGCCAGAACTTCCCTTCAGGGAGTTCCAGACAGTGCTGAGGTCACCTCTGAGCCTCCTCTTCTCCAGGCTAAACACCCCCAGCTCCCTCAGCCTCTCCCCACAGCACTTGTGCTCCAGTCCCTTCTCCAGCCTCGTTGCCCTTGTCTGGCCCCGCTCCAGCCCCTCAATCTCTTGCCTCAACTGAGGGGCCCAGAACTGAACACAACACTCAAGGTGTGGCCTCCCCAAGGCAGAGTCCAGGGGAAGGGTCACTGCCCTGGGCCTGCTGGCCACACTAGTTTGGATCCAGGCCAGGATCCCCTTGGCCTTCTTGGCCACCTGGGCACACTGGTGGCTCCTGTTGAGCTTCCTGTCCCTCAGTCCCCCCAGGTCCCTCTGCCTGGCTGCTCTCCAGCCACTCTGTGCCCAGCCTGGAGCGCTGCAGGGGGTTGGGGTGGCCAAAGGGCAGGACCTGCACTTGGCCTTGGTGAACTTCATCCCATTGCAATCAGCCCATCTCTCCAGTCTCTCCAGATCCCTCTGCAGAGCCCTCCTGCCTTCCAGCAAGTCCATCCATAAAATCTTTCCAGCAAGGAATAGGCACAATGGAGGGAGTTAAGCTGAACTCTGCCATTCTTCACGCAGTGGAGATGCATCCACACTCCCAGTTTCCCTGTTCAACCAGCCAAAGCAGTCCAACATAATGTTCTTGTTTATCCTGGATGGGACATTACCTGAAGGGAAGTTCTGGCCAGGTGGGGGTTGGTCTCTTCTCCCAGGCACTCAGCAATAGGACAAGGGGACACGATGGGCTCAAGCTCTGCCAGGGGAAATTGAAGTTGGAGTTCAGAAAGAAATTCTTTGCAGAGAGAGTGCTCAGGGATTGGAATGGGCTGCCCAGAGAGGGGGTGGATTCCCCATCCCTGGAGGTTTTGAACCTGAGCTTGGCCGTGGCACTGAGTGCCATGATCTGGTAAAGGGACTGGAGTTGGACCAAGGGTTGGACTTGATGATCTTGGAGGTCTTTTCCAACGCGATTGATTCTATGATTCTATTCCCAGTCCTCTTAATCCCTCAAAACAAAGGAAATAAACAGAGAAGGGATAGGAGGGGAAACTCACACTTGGTTTGTGCATTTCCCTTGCAATGAAAGGTTAAAAGTTGCAGTGACTCCCCCTGGCTCCAGCCCGGGAGCTTCGCCCCCAGATTTTGGGTGTGCCTGAGCCCAGGGAGGTCGGAGTGTGTGTCATCTGGTCACTCTGGGCCTGAAGAAGTCAAAAATAAGGAATGTTGATTGTTTCCACGGTTACAGAGTGATTCATTCCGAGGGTAACGTAACGAGGGAGACACATGGAAAATGAAAATCATGTCTCAGAAGCATTTTGTGCAATTATTGTGCTCACCAGTTGTCCTGCCCTGAGCCACTGACCTCAGTTATTCATAAAACAGTCTCTTGAGATGATCTCAAAGTTGGGGTTTTTATTGAAAAGGAAGAAAAACTCTCACTCATGATCTCTCTCATCCCTGGAGGCCAAACAAGGCCCGTCCCAGCACAGGTCTTGTCCAAGGGGAGAGATGGAGCCTCCAAAAACAATCCCAGAGAGATGAAAATTATCAAAGCAAGGGCCTGGAGGGACAGGACACAGGGAATGGCTTCCCAGTGCCACAGGGCAGGGTTAGATGGGATATGGGGAAGGAATTCCTGGCTGGGAGGGTGGGCAGGCCCTAGCACAGGTTGGGCAGAGAAGCTGTGGCTGCCCCATCCCTGGGAACGTCCAAGGCCAGGTTGGACAGGGCTTGGAGCAACCTGGGATAGTGGAAGATGTCCCTGCCCATGGCAAGTGGTGGAACGAGATGATCTTTTAATCTCTCTTCCAACCGAAACCATTCTGTCATTCTATGACTCCCAAGCCTCTCAGGGCAAACATCTCAGCCTTCACGCCCCTTAGGCAGGGTGACTCGGGAGCTGAGACCGTGGCAGCCTCGCCCTTCCTCCTGCCGAGCCCACGGGGCGTCCTGTGAGGGTGAAAAGGCTCTGCAGGCCTGGGGGCGGCGGGACGAGAAACAGGAAATGTATCACCCCTAACCCGCGCCCGCCATCTTGGCCCAGCCCTCAGGGCGGGAGGGGCGTGGCCTGCCCGAGGGCGGGGGCGTGGCCAGACGGTGTGACGTCACGGGCCAGGGGCAGCCGGAAGGTCTCGCGGCCGGCGCCGCGCGCTGGGTGGGCGTGGTTGGGGGGAGCCGATTGGTCGGAGTTCAGCCACGGTCGGCGGCGATTGGCTGCGAGCGCCGGAGGGCGGGCACGCGCGCGCGCCGGGCCCAGGCGGGGCCACGCCCCCTCCTCCTGCCACGTCCGTGCGGCGCGTGCGGCGCGTCCGGAGCGCGCGGTGAGTGCGGTGGGGGGAGAGGGGACACTGAGGGGACACTGAGGGGACACTGAGGGGCTGGGGGGGGACAGGGGGACAGGAGACACTGAGGGGACACTGAGGGGCTGTGTGGGGACAGGGGGACAGGGGACACTGAGGGGACACTGAGGGGCTGTGGGGGGACAGGCGGAGAGGGGACACTGAGGGGACACTGAGGGGCTGTGAGGGGACAGGGGACACTGAGGGGACACTGAGGGGCTGTGTGGACGGGCGGAGAGGGGACACTGAGGGGACACTGAGGGGCTGTGTGGGGACAGGGGGACAGGGGACACTGAGGGGTTGTGGGGGGACAGGGGACACTGAGGGGCTGTGTGGGGCAGGGGGAGAGGGGACACTGAGGGGCCGTGGGAGGACAGGGGACACTGAGGGGCCGTGGGGGGACAGGGGGAAAGGGGACACTGAGAGCCCATGTGGGGACAGGGGACACTGAGGGGACACTGAGGGGCTGTGTGGGGACAGGCGGAGAGGGGACACTGAGGGGACACTGAGGGGCTGTGTGGGGACAGGGGACACTGAGGGGACACTGAGGGGCTGTGGGGGGACAGGGGGACAGGGGACACTGAGGGGCTGTGGGGGGACAGGGGACACTGGGGGGCCGTGAGGGGACAGGGGACACTGGGGGGCCGTGAGGGGACAGACGGAGAGGGGCCGTGTGGGGACAGGGGACACTGAGGGGCCGTGGGGGGACAAGGGACACTGAGGGGCTGTGTGGGGACAGGGGACACTGGGGGGCCGTGGGGGGACAGGGGATATTGAGGGGCCGTGTGGGGACAGGGGACATTGAGGGGCCGTGTGGGGACAGGGGGACACTGAGGGGGCGTGTGGGGACAGGGGACATTGAGGGGACACTGAGGGGCCGTTGGGGGACAGGGGACACTGAGGGGGCGTGTGGGGACAGGGGACACTGAGGGAGACTTCAGCTGTGCACCAGGACAACCCAAAGGCCAGAGCTCTTCTTCCTCCCCATGCATTAATCCTTTATTTAATTTTTAACTGGCATTGATGTAAGTCACGTTCCTGCCTCCAGGAAAGTTGTGAAGCTTTAAACTTCGTCCTGCTCCAGCTGTGCTGGAAGTAGTTTGGAACATAACTCTTAGTTTGTCACTAATTGCTCCATAAGCATCACAAATTTTATTTCTTCCGTGTGCTTTTCTGCTGCTGCCCGAGCTTGGTGTGCTGTAACCCTGAGCTGGAATTCATGAGGTTGGTTTTGTTCTGTGCAGGGCACTGTTTGGATGTTGGTATGGACACTTGGGAATGCTGGGAAGGCTTTGTAAGGGAACAGAGGAACAGCAGTGTTGGAATATTTGAGCTCCAGGAACAGACAGATCTATGGAAATGTTTTTCTTTGCCCTTCATCTTTCCCACTGTTTCATTGTGGAAATGAGAATTTGTGTTGCTGTTTAGTTGCTGTAACAGCTTTTTTTAAAATTTACTTTTATATGCAAAACTAAGACAAGAGCAGGGACTTAAAGGCTGGTGTGTACCAACAGGGCATAAAGAAGAGATTTTGTGTTGCTTTTTTATTTTAAGAAGCTTTTTTATTTTTTTCTCTTGGGTTTCCACTGCCACTTTGGAGGCTCATGAGTTGCAGTTATGTTTGATAAGTAACACCCTCTGTGCCTTCTCTGGGCAGCTTAACAGGGCTGTGAGGTGTCTTGGTGTAAAAGGTCTCATCCCAAATGCATTTTTCTTCCTGATGTTGATTTGTCCTGATGTATTTACATTGTAAATACATTTTTGTCCCTGTTGTTGATTGGCCTGTCCACTGGTGTGTGGCTGCTGTAGCATTTATGGTGCAGCTGAGGAAATTTGAGGATGTATAAAGAAATTGGTCTCAGGGAAGTTCCCATGAGCTCTGACCCCAATCAGGTATTCCACAGGTGACCAAGTAAGAATTATTTTCCTGTGTCATGGAATCCCAGACTGGTTTGGGTTGGAAGGGATCTTAAAGCTCATCTCATTCCACTCCCTGCCAAGGGCAGGGACACCTTCCACTATCCCAGGTTGCTCCAAGCTCTGTCCAACCTGGCTTTGAATGCAGTAAGGAGAATACATCCTCCTGCTTCCTCTTGCTGTGAATAAAGCCCCTTCCCAAGTCTGTTTAATCACTGACAGGTGTCACCACCACCCTGGCAGTTTGTGTTCCCTGTTCCTGGACCCAGCAGGGCTGTGCTGGCAGCTGGGACAGCCCCAGGCTCTGCAAACACGGGGAGCAAACAGGACAGCCTGGGAGAGGCAGGTGGGGCTGTACCTGTGGCATCACCTGCGCTCTCAGCTCTGGGATGTGCCCCAGAGAGTAAATATTTGTGCGATGGGACTGTTTGGGAAAAGTCCATTATTCCAACTGCAGGTTTTAAATGGAACAGGAATGCAAATGGTCTGTAAAGAGAATGTTGGGAGGTGTTGGGAGTGATGCCTTCCCCTCAGAGGGCTGCAGAGGTTAAATATCCCACCCAGTGTCCTATCTGGTGTTTTGCCAAGATAAACACCAAAGCGCCGCGACTGACCCGATGACGTGCGTGGGGTCCGTGTGCTCTTTGTTTACCCACCGGCCTCGTTGGGTGAAGGTTGAGGAGCTTCCCTTGCACATAAAGTGAACAGCAGGTTATTCACCTGTCCTTTCATCCCTGAGGAACATCCCAGGCTGTGCCACAACCCCAGGAAACAGCTTATTTGGAGGTGGAAGGAACCCAAAGCACCTTCCCCGTTCTGTTGCAGGTCCCCGTCGCAGCCATGATGCCGGTGGGCACCGTGATGCCGGATGACACGCCCATGTTTGATCCAAGGATTCTGCATGAACTTGACTGGAGCGAGAACACCACGACGTTTTCTCCTGCTATTTCTCCACTGGATCCAGGGGATGGGCTGGTTCTGAGACCACTTTGCACAGCTGATCTAAATCGAGGTAGAATCCTGTTTAGTCATCACTGGGGGCTGAATCCATAATGTGTATTTGTGCATAGGCCCCTCAGTTGAGGAAAGAGATTGAGGGGCTGGAGCGGGGCCAGAGAAGAGCAATGAGGCTGGAGAAGGGACTGGAGCACAAGTGCTGTGGGGAGAGGCTGAGGGAGCTGGGGGTGTTTAGCCTGGAGAAGAGGAGGCTCAGAGGTGACCTCAGCACTGTCTGGAACTGCCTGAAGGGAAGTTCTGGCCAGGTGGGGGTTGGTCTCTTCTCCCAGGCACTCAGCAATAGGACAAGGGGGCACGATGGGCTCAAGCTCTGCCAGGGGAAATTGAAGTTGGAGAGCAGAAACAAATTCTTTGCAGAGAGAGTGCTCAGGGATTGGAATGGGCTGCCCAGAGAGGGGGTGGATTCCCCATCCCTGGAGGTTTTTCAGCTGAGCTTGGCCGTGGCACTGAGTGCCATGATCTGGTAAAGGGACTGGAGTTGGCCCAAGGGTTGGACTTGATGATCTCGGAGGTCTTTTCCAACCCAATCCATTCTAGGATTTTATAAGCTCTCAGTAGATTGGGATTGCTTGTTCTTCCTGGTTTGGGTTATTTTATGAGTAAGCAATTCCATGGAATCATAGGACATCCTGAGCTGGGAGGCATCCACAAGGATCATCCACAAGGATCATCCAGTCCAGCTCCTGGCCCTGCACAGACACCCCAGCATTCCCACCATGTGCCTTCAGAGCCTTGTCCAGATGCTTCTGGAGCTCTGGCAGGTTTGGGGCCATGACTACCTTTCTGAATTTGAACACTTGGCAGCAACTGGTGCTGTGTTGGGTGAACCTGGAAATGAGTTTCACTGTTTTAATCTGCAAGTCAAATATTCCAAATAATCCACAACTTCCTCTTCCCTGCACCTCTATAAAGAGGGAGCACAATTGTTCTTTCTGTTCTCTTTAATACCAAAGCAACGTGAACCAGCATCTTGATGCAGAAGTTCTCCTTCAGTTCTGTAATTTGGATAAAAAGATTGGATTTGGTTTGGACATCTGAATATCACAGAATTTCAGGCTTGTCTTTTTTTTGCACCTTCTGCACTCAGGCTGCAGTTTGCTCTGATCCTTCAGCATTGCCCAGGGCGGAGTTTGGTGGGGATTGTAACTCTCCAAACAGCAGTATCAGGTTGTTCCATGCTATTTAGAGCTAATTGTGTGTGTCTGTCCCTCACTGAGGGTTGATTGTTTCCTCCTCTTTTCCAACAGGCTTTTTTAAGGTTCTGGGTCAGCTGACAGAAACTGGAGTTGCGAGCCCGGAGCAGTTTATCAGTGAGTGTATCATTATTGCCTGGCATTTCCATGGAGGTTTTTGGGAACCAGGGGATGCTGATGCTGACAGCAGAGCTGCCTGGGTGTGAGGCTCCCACCTGCCTGATGCCAGAGGGAGGGATGAGCTCAGCTCCCCTCAGGCAGCCTTTGGCACTCAGCATTGGATCAGTTGCAGTTACCCCTGAGGGCTGCTTGGGTGGGACTAAACTGTGAACCTGATTTTGAGACCACGCTTTAGATACCTGTCAGAAGGTAGGATGGATTATTTGGGCTGAATTTGGGTTGCTCCAAGCCCTGTCCAACCTGGCCTGGGACACTCCCAGGGATGGGGCAGCCACAGCTTCTCTGGGCAACCTGTGCCAGAGCCTGCCCACCCTCCCAGCCAGGAATTCCTTCCCATTATCCCATCTAACACTGTGTTCTGGCAGTGGGAAGCCATTTCCCCTTGTCCAAAGTCCCTTTCCAGCTCTCTTGGAACCCACTTTATGTCCCTTTTAAATCCCACTCCTTGGCTGGGCAGGCCCTGGGGAAGCCCCCCAGGGATGCAGGGACTCCCAGGATCTAGGCCAGACCCACCACTGACTTGTGTCCCTACGTGCCACATCTACACATCTTTTACATCCCTCCAGGGATGGGGACTCCACCCCTGCCCTGGGCAGCTGTGCCAGGGCTGGACAACCCTCTCCATGAAGAAATTCTTCCCCTTGATGGTGGGCAGGCCCTGGCACAGGTGCCCAGAGAAGCTGTGGCTGCCCCATCCCTGGGAATGTCCCAGGCCAGGTTGGACAGGGCTTGGAGCAACTTGGGATAGTGGGAGGTGCCCATGACAGGGGGTGGCACTGGATGATCTTTAATGTCCCTTCCAATCCAGACCAGTCTGGGATTCTGTTAGTGCCCATCTGCAGAGACAGTGGGGAAGGAAGGATCTCTGGACAGCTGAGGAGAAGGAAATGGTTTGAATTTCTTCTCTTTCCCGGGTTAGTTTGACTGCTGGGCTTTCTGATTTTGGAGTCTTGGGAGCATCTTCCTTGTGATTCCACAGTAATGTGCAGTCAGAATCTGCTGCAAGTGTGAGACTTCCCTGGAGTTTAATCTGAGACTAAACTGACTGTTCCACTCTGTGCTCCCACAGAAACCTTTGAGCACATGAAGAGGTCAGGGGATTACTACGTTACCGTCGTGGAAGACACAAACCTGGGACAGATCGTTGCCACAGCAACGCTGGTTATAGAACACAAATTCACTCACTCCTGTGCCAAGGTAAATCCTCTCACTGAAGGGAGGAAAAGATCCTGGCCCTGACTCTGGGCACGTTGTCTTAATGGTGTGGTGATGGCCTCAAGTTGTGCCAGGGATGGTTTAGGTTGGATATTAGGAAAAAATTCCTCATGGAAAGGGTTTTCCAGCCCTGGCACAGCTGGTGGAGTCCCCATTCCTGGAGGGATCTAAAAGCCATGTGGATGTGGCACTTGGGGACATGGCTCAGTGTTGGCCTTGGCAGTGCTGGGGATGGTTGTGCTCAATGATCTTACAAGGCTTTTCCAACCTCGAAAATGTAAATATTTTAAATATATATACTTTAAAGTATCAAGCATTTTCTGCATTTTAAAAATATCTGCCACCCTTGGGTGCTCAGTAAAGGGAAACTTTGTCCTCTCCTAAGGAAAAACTACAACTGGAGGTCTGTCCTGTTCTCCCTTCCAAAGAAAAGTGAGTTCCTGCACAGGTCAGAGGTGGTTCTGATGGAGCAGTGGCTGAGGATCTCCCTGAGGGGAATTCCAGCCAGACTGAAAACTGGGAGCTGGAGATCCTGAGGCAGGGAAAGGCAGCAGAGGGACCGGGGCTCCTGCAGGGACCTGGGAAGGGAATTCCAAGCCTAACCCTTGCCTGTGTTCCCACAGAGAGGAAGGATAGAAGACGTGGTGGTCAGCGGGGAGTGCAGGGGGAAGCAGCTTGGAAAACTGTGAGTATTTTCTTTCCCACCTTTTCCCTTTGGCAGCAGGTGGGCACCAAGCACTCAGAGCTTCCTGCAGGGTGGATCCACCCTGCCAGGCACCTGGGAAGAATTCAGCCAGCTGGGAATGAAACGATCCACTGGAAAATGCAGAAAGTGCTGTCAGACCTCAGTGTTTTCACTCTCATAATTTAACTAATTAAATGTCCCCTGACCCAGCATTTAACTGTTGTTTTTCTGTCTTTCCCAGATTAATATCCACCCTCACCTTGCTAAGTAAGAGACTGAACTGTTACAAAATCACGTTGGAATGTCTGCCCAAAAATGTGGATTTCTACAAGAAGTTTGGCTATTTGGTATCTGAAGAGAACTACATGTTTCAACGGTTCTTTAATTAAGGACTTGGGGTGGCAGAGACTGTTGGTGGAGGAGCTTGTGCTACAAATATTCTCTTTGTGGAAAATTTATATAGTTTATTGCTGGAAATATAATGATCCCTATAAATAATGAACATCAAATGCGTAAATCCTGAGAAAAAACCAAATTTAGGAGGTTTTAGAAGGGTCCTCTGGGTTAGGCAAGAAACTTAGAACTAATTTTTACTACTGTTGAGGTGAAGATTTTCTGTTCTGAGTTACAAAGGACTCGTTAAAGGGATGGTTTTTAACCAAAGGTATATATTTTTATCTCAAATTTTTTCTTGCATTGTATTTTTCTAAAGGTTTGTGCTTCTTTTCTCGGTAGCCAAAGGACAAGCCCGTGGGATTGTCCTGCTGGCTGTGCTGTGGAAAGGAAAGGATGGCAAAGCTTGGGAAGGGATGAGGCTTCTCTTATGCAGAATTACTGACACAGAACAGGCCTTTGTTCTGTTCTTTCCATGACACCTCATGGAAGTGCTGTTGGAAGTTTTATAGGCACTGTTTTCCAAGGCTGGATTTGTGCAGGTAGGGGAGAATCCTTCTGGCTGTGTTGGATTCCCAGCCTAGGGATGGATGTTGTGCTTCTCACTGCAGGGCTCCTGCACTTTAGCTGATAACTTGGTTTTCAGGATAATTAACTGTTTTCTGACACAGAAAACCCAAATGTGGTTTGTGACAGGGCAGAGGTAACTGGGAAGCTGGAATGCCTGATGGAATATACCCCATCTGCAGTGGGGCTCTGGCTCATAATCAGTGGAAAGGGGATTGGCAGATCCAGCTTCACCTGTGAAAGCTGGGGTTGTTCAGCCCAGGAGAAGGGAAGGCTCCAGGGACCCCTTAGAGCACCTTCCAGTGCCTAAAGGGGCTCCAAGAGAGCTGGAGAGGGACTTTGGAGAAGGGCCTGGAATGACAGGACAAGGGGGAATGGCTTCCCACTGAGAGGGCAGGGTTAGATGGGACATTGGGAAGGAATCCTTGGCGGAGGGTGGGCAGGCCCTGGCACAGGTGCCCAGAGAAGCTGTGGCTGCCCCATCCCTGGGAGTGTCCAAGGCCAGGGCTGGGTGGGGCTTGGAGCAGCCTGGGCTGGTGGGAGGTGTCCCTGCTTTAAGGCCCCTTTGAACCCAAATCATTGTGTGATTCTGTGAACACACCTGGCCAAGTCCTGCAGCCCTGGAACCTCCTGGGCCCGGGCGGGCTCTGCTTTTGCCGGTACGGATTTATCCCCCCAGCATTCCCTCCCAAGGGCTCCTGCTGCTTTGGAGCTTCCCTCTTGCTCTAAGATGGGACAAATGATTTTAGCACTTTTGCCAGCAGTGGCAAGCAAATAATGTACAAAGCCCTGGTTTCAACAGTGGTGTTGTGTGTGGAGAGTGACAAATCCCACATCCATGAATAGGGCATTATAAATCCCCGGGGCTCGTACGGAACAGCCCGTGTTGTCCGTGGGCCTACACAGTGTCCCCCATTGTGCTGTGGAGAGCAGCTCTACACCGTGCTGGGGGCTCTGCTTGATGTTCCTGAGGGTTCTCCACTCGATACAGTGTCTCCTTGGTGATGTCTGGTTTATTTATTGATTATTTTTTTAAAAGATATCTTTGTTTAAGCTGAATAAACAAAAACTGCCAACTGTCTCTGGACTCTTTTTCATAGTGTGACAGTCCTCCCAGTGTGGACCTGTTCCCCTTGCCCTGGATTGAGAAGAACACCTGAAACTCCACCTGGATTTCTCTCCAGGACTCTTCCCAGTCGTTCCACTGACAAAGATCTGCAGGATTTAAGCCCTGACTCTGAACTAACTGTGTAAAACAGCTCCTGCTTTCTGCTGGCCCGAGTGACTGAGGTGGATTTTCTTGCCTTTCACATTTTTAATTAATTCTGAACTTGCACTAATTTAAAGTGGATTAGTTGAATTCCATGATATCTACACCATCTAAATAGCTCCAGGCCCTCATTAAGAGTTAATGAGAAGATTAGTAGGAGTGAGGAGCAGGTGCTTGTGGCCCCGGCTCAGATCATTGTAAAACAAATGAATTGGGTTGAAAGCTCCGTTTTGTGGCTGCAGCACAAAAGCCTCAGCAGCGGCCCTGCGGCTCTGAACAGCTCTTTGTTCTGTCCCAGAGGTGACATTCCCACCCCTCTGGAAACAGCAGCTGGAGAGCTGAGACTGCCCGGGCTGGGGACTCAGAGGGGCCACCGCGGGGTCAGGTGTGCCCTTGGAACACCACCAGTCACAGGTGTGTGTGTGTGTGAAACTGTCCCAGGACAGGGAAAAGGCCAAATTACAGCATTTAACAGCAACAGGAGGTATGAAAATGTATTGTCCACCTTCCTAAACTGCAGAAGCCACATTAATTTATGTCATATATACATGATACATGTATAGAAAATCGATCCTGACTTCCTTAAGGCAAACACCAAATCATATATATATATTTGTGTGTGTGTATATGTTTGTCTTCCCACTGGGAAGCTCTTCCTAGGAACACAGAGGCATTTGGATACCTTTATTTTTATATATATCCACATATATATATGTATTTTACATATATATATATATATTATATGCACACACACACCTATACATATATATTGAAAAATATATTGAGAAAATTGCTTTCTGTATCTGACATCCCCAGAATGGTTTGGGTTGGAAAGGACCTTGAAGATCATCCCATCCCACCCTCTGCCATGGGCAGGGACACCTCCCACTATCCCAGGCTGCTCCAAGCCCTGTCCAACCTGGCCTGGAACACTTTTTCTGTCAGAAATCAACCCTAACAAGTCCCCGTTTCTCCAGAGGGTTCATGTTCCCTTCTCCCTGGGATTTAATGTTTTGGTTAATAGCTCTCCATCCCTGAGGAAGATCTCCAGCTCCTTCCCTCTGCTTCCCCTAAACTGGAAAAAAGGGAACTTTAGCACCTTAACACAGAGCTGTGGCTCCCCAAAGATTTGGCTGCTGTAGTTTTGTGTCTGAACCTGAAGAAAGTGAAATAAAAGATAATTCACCATCTGCCACTCTTTTAAATCCACAGTGAAGGACCCTCCTGCTAATTCCCACCTTTAGTTCAACCCTGAAAAGCAAACACTGAAACACCTACTGGCAGTTCAGCTACAGGAGACAGACATCAGGAAGCTTTAAATAAAGGGCTTAATAATAGATATGAGGAAAATTAATCTCTGAATCCCTGTGGATGTGACAGGCAGACGGATCAGAATGACTGCAAAAAGCATCAGGATGTGGTAACAGTATGAAAAAGCCTGGATTGGTGGCAAATCCTTAGTCATGAAGTAGTGACAGTCTCCCAGGACCCCTGGGACAGCAGCCCGGGCTGCACATGGAGCAGCCCACTGAGATGAATCAGCGCCTTCCATCTGTTCAGCCCTCCCCTTCCCCCGGGACCCAAAATAGAAAGGGATGGGAGGTTCCCACCCCTCTCCCCAGCAGCTCGTGGCTGGCAGTGTCTGAGCTCTGCAGCCATGTGGGAGCCGCGTGGAGGAACAGCCGGGATCGCATTTCCCAACAGCTCCAGAAGAATTCCTTTATGAAGAGTCACTTCATAGAACAAAACAAACCCTCTGCAACTGCAAAACCAGCTCTGCACTCTGGGCCTGAGGCTGAACACTGACACAGGAGAGAAGTCACTTCCTTTTTGCCAGCTGAAGATTTCCCAACTCCAGCATCACGCTTTTCATTTTGGATTTTTTTTCCATGAAGGATTTAGGCTGCTCCATCGCTGCTGGAGGTGGCAGGGGACAGGAGCAGGGACAGCAAAGTGCTGCTGAACACTGGTTCAGCACTCCAGGGCCCTCCCATCACATGGGAGCAGAGCATATTGGGCTGGACAGCCTCACCCTGTGTCCTGGCTCAGCTGAACAGCCCTGACTCACCGCAGGTACTTCCTCCTCAATCCTCACCCACATCTGTTCCAGAGGAGCTCTAATCCAGGCATGGATTTTCAAACCAGGTTTAACTCCCCTGACAGAGGCCAAAAGCTCCATGTGCTCCAGAGGGACCACCCTCAGGAGGCCTTCCCAGGAGCTGCAAGTCAGGGAAAAAGAGACACCCACAGTCTGCACTGTTTCACTCCTGCCTTCAGATCCACAGATCCTCAGGGAATCCCCCAGCACAGGCTGTCCCCTCTGAGGTGACAGAGGCCATTCCCAGCCCACCCAGCCATCTCCAAGTGCAAGGGGACAGCTGGATGTGCCCTGATCCCCAAAGCTTGAGCCCACCTGCTCCACATAAACACAGTCCAGTTGCAAGCTCAGATTTCCCAAACACACAAGTTTTTCTAAGAGCTTTGCAATGTCCTCAGTGCCCACAGTGCTCCCAAGGAGCCATCATTCCCTTCCCAGCTTTTATGCAACAAACAGTGGGAAATAAAGCAGATGCAGAACTGGGGCTGTGCTTTCACAACCTCAGCAGAAGAGTTAAAGCTGCACAAACCACCCTGACAATTCCCAACCTGGAAATTCAAAACACCAACCAAGTGTTTCCTTAGTTCACTCCAATGTTTTACAAGGCCTGAGGTGAACCCCTTAAGTCTTGATCCCATTATGGGCTGGGCTTTGGGCCTCAGTTTTCAAACACCAACACAATTTTTACCTCAAATAATTGTCTTACAGCAGCAACTACTCCTTCAACACGAGTTTGAAGATGCTTCTTCAACTTGAAATTAACCCATAACTCATTTAACAAGCAGCTTTTTAATGCTGGCTGAAAGAATTCAGCCTTGATGTGTGTCAGTTTGGCTGCTCTCTGCATTAACACACCATTATTTTATTAAGTAATCAGTACCCTGTTAAACTTTCACTTGCATAAAACAGTGGGATTTTTAGAACAGTCTTTTGTCTTCAATTGGCCCCAGAGTGTCATTCTCAAAATAATTCACTATACAATGAGGTTAGACACTGCTGAGCTCACTGCACAGTGCAGTTCCTAAAGCACTTTTCCACCATGAGATACACTGAGAACAAGGTGAGTTTTAGCAAACTTTTTCTTTACTAAAGTCTCTTGTTATAAATTACACAAATAACTTTATAAACAAATCCCCCCCGCTTGCATTTTGTTTAAAGTAATAACTTTATATCATACAAATAAAGAAATTTCAAGTATGAAAAGTGCATTATTGCAATAATACCTCTTTGCAAGTCCAAAAATCTTGGTTTTAGAATAAAACTGTAAAGTGTAAAAAAGGAGTAGAACAATCAGTGCCATCTATTCATTCAAGAAGTCCAACATCTTAAAAATGATGCTTAGTGTGTTGCAGAGGCAGATTTACATCTGAAAGCAACATGTAATTGAAAAGAAGCAAAGTGTGTTCATTGTTTTGCATTATAATTCTTTTTTTTTTTTCCCCTAGTTTTCTTCACCTTTCTTGGCAGGAATTCAGAATACAGACTTGTCCTCAGCTCTCATCCATTCTGTGCTGCTGCCACTTGCATGGTTCCAAGTTCTTCATCCTCCTCGTGCATCCTCTTTAAACTTCCTGCACAAGGGAAGAGGGAGGTTCATTCACAGGAAAACAGAATGTTTAAACACTGAATACTGAACTCAGCTTGCACAGCAACTGCAGCCAGGAGGGGCTTCTCACCTGTGCTCCCAGGTGGAACTGAGAGGGATCTCTCCAGCTGCAGTGGTGACATCATCTGGATGGTTAGTTTTGCTAGATAGATGGCTTCATATTCCTGAAAAAGGGTAGGAATGCTGTAACTAACTGGGCAGAATGCTTTGTAAGGATGAGGACAAAGAGCTCACCAGGATGCACTGGAGAGTCAGCAACAGGACAAGGGGGCACGATGGGCTCAAGCTCTGCCAGGGGAAATTGAAGTTGGAGATCAGGTAGAAATTCTTTGCAGAGAGAGAGTGCTCAGGCATTGGAATGGGCTGCCCAGAGAGGGGGTGGATTCCCCATCCCTGGAGGTTTTTCAACTGAGCTTGGCCGTGGCACTGAGTGCCATGATCTGGTAAAGGGACTGGAGTTGGACCAAGGGTTGGACTGGATGATCTCAGAGGTCTTTTCCAACCCAATCCATTCTATGATTCTGTGATTCTATGGACATGGCACTGAGTGAGAATCCACATCTTGATCCAACCCCACTGTGATCACCAGCCCAGGGCACTCTGGATCAAGGGTTGGACTTGATGATCTCAGAGGTCTCTTCCAACCCAACTGAGAAGAGCAACAAGGCTGGAGAAGGGACTGGAGCACAAGTGCTGTGGGGAGAGGCTGAGGGAGCTGGGGGTGTTTAGCCTGGAGAAGAGGAGGCTCAGAGGTGACCTCAGCACTGTCTGGAACTGCCTGAAGGGAAGTTCTGGCCAGGTGGGGGTTGGTCTCTTCTCCAGGCACTCAGCAATAGGACAAGGGGGCACGATGGGCTCAAGCTCTGCCAGGGGAAATTGAAGTTGGAGAGCAGAAAAAACTTCTTTGCAGAGAGAGTGCTCAGGCATTGGAATGGGCTGCCCAGAGAGGGGGTGGATTCCCCATCCCTGGAGTTTGACCATGGGTTGGACTTGATGATCTCAGAGGTCTTTTCCAACCCAATCCATTCTATGATTCTAAGAGAGCATTTTAAATTAAGTCACAGATTTTGGAGGAGGAGAATTTTTTGTTGCTTTGTTTTGAATGACAAAAACCATCAAGAAGACAGAGCTAAAGAAAACTTCAAGGATGACTTAAAACCATCATCCCCTTGCTGGCAGCTCTCGGGAACAGCAGAGACACTGCAAATCTCTGTCAACACAGTTTGCCCACCAGACTCTTGGATTATGACAAAGCAGCTCCAGGATTCTGCTCTTTGCTGTCTCAGGCTTGTGAATCTCCTCCTCTCTCAGTGCCAGGGTCAAGCAGCATCACTCAGGTGCCACAACATTCACTTGGCAGCTCCCTCAGCCACCAGCAAAGGTGTTTCAGAGCCTCTTAATCACCACACAAACCAGGGGGTTTATTTCTCCTCCACTCCTGGAATTGTTTTGTCCAAAGCTTCAGTCTCAGGGACTGAGGTGCCCACTCACCCTCCTGCCAAGCTGCAGCTCCTGACATTTAGTTAAGTAGAAATATCTGTCTGGCAGGAAGATGATTCATTAAATAGCTTTGGAGTTTTATGATCAGAAAAAAAAAGTCACCTGAAGTTGATGGACAAATCCAGCATTAGGATTAATACAGAATCTTCTTTCTTGGACATAAGTAAATGCATCCCTGAAAAAGAGGAGAGAGAAAACACTTCTGTGGAAATCAGACCATAAAAAAGTCTGTGGTTCGAGTCTTCCTTCAGATTTTCAGTTCTTAGGAACTACAGAACCTCTGAACTCTCCAAAGAACTGAAAAGGTTTGGAGAAAAGAGGAAGCAGCAGGTGTAAAATGCTCTTTGTCCACTCCAATCCTCAGCTGGATTTCCTGTTCCACACAGTGCTTGGAACAACCCCTGGGGCCTCTCCCAGGGTTTCCCATCCATGGATGGAGGCTGCTGTCCCATTTCATTACCAGCAGGTACCTCCTTCTTAAAAAAATAGGGATTTAAATACACCTGCAGTGAAGTGAAATGGAATAATCAGCCCCTTGTGAAGTCCTGGCTCTTCAGGCAGTTCCACCTGAGAGACTGAGTGAACACCCAACTGTTTGTGTTCCCCCAAGGGATTATCCACTTACACCCCTCAATTCAAGCACAGACTGCTGTTCTTACCTGTACTTCACCCCAAATGTCTCCATTATGTATGCAATAACTAAGGCAGCACTGAAAAGGAATAAACAGAGAGCAGTAAGATACATTTCCACTGTTTAAAAACACTCATGAGCAGGATGGAGGGTTTCCTACCTTCTAGAAATCCCTGCGTTTCCATGGACAAGAACTTTTCCTGAGAAGGAGAAAAAAACACCAACCCAAAACCATTCAAAGTTGTATAAATTGAAGAAAATTGTAGTTTTTCCCTGTTATGGAGAACTAGGAAGCAGCAAGAACATCCTAAGGATAACAGGTGGGTCTGAGTTCACTCTAGATCACTGACTGTGCCCTGTCCTGGGATACAGGAACAGGGATTGCTGCTCTTCCAAGGATTCTGAGGGACAGAATCTGCCCTCCAGGACCACAGTGCAGATTTAAGGTCCTGCATTAGGGAAGGGACATAAAAACCTCACTTTAAACTTTGGTTTAAAGTGAAAAAAACCCAAACCCAGATATATAAAGAGTTCATTTTCCAGCAGAGGAAAAAGGAAAGAACATTTTGCTCTGAATTTGTGTAAAAGAGTTCAAATCAACAATAAACCCCCAAATTTAAGTGAACCTCATACTTAAGACCCTCTAACCACTAAACTAGTTTGAAAGCTTTAAAAACATCTTAATAAATGAGGGAAAGAATTAATATGATTTTACCTCCACTTTGTAAACTTCCATCAATAAATTCTTTAGTCTGAAAAGAAAAAATAATTACAAGAGTCAAACTTTCACATTATTTTAAATGCAAGGAGCAGCAACATGTAAATTTGGTAGAATTTCTGTATCAGTCTTATAATGTACCTGTTTATACAGACTTAGACATCCCTTCAACTGGACATTTATATTCCTGTTGTACTTTTAACTATCCATAAAGTTGTCAGTGAAAAACTAATTTTTTTCTTGTGGAAGAAGGAACAAAATGCTTTTGCTCTGCTGCAAACTAACCTAAAATACCCAAACCCACAGCTCAAACCCAGGGTTTATTCTATAATTTCCAAACATCAGATGTCACTGGCACTGTTTAACTCAAAGTTACTCTTTAATTACTTTGTAGTAACAAGTTTCAGGTGCTGCAAAACCCACTTACACCACCCAGTTACTGTTTGAATGAGGTTTAGGATTTGATACAAGAGATGGGCTCAAAATATAAATTTCCCACAAATCCCCCATGATCCCGTTTCTTTGTTTTGAGGCCAGTCTTTTTTTATTTATTTCCCTTTTTTTTTTGAGACAATAACAAGACACAGCTCTCACAACTCTGCCTCTGCCTCCATACCCGTGAAAAGGAGTTAATTACACTGATTAAACTGTCAATAATTAGGTTACTTCAGAGCTGGCAGCACCTCCAGGTGCCTCAGGCTGAGTATCCCAGATTTGAAACTGGTGTCTGACAGTTCAGAAAACCCTCCCTGGGCAACCCCCATTCCCAATCCACACCCAAAGAAACACTCACCATAGGGAAAAACCGTATTATATTCTCCACTGGATTATCTGCAATATCCAAGACTAAATACCTGCAATCAGAAGAGCTGCCATGAGTCCAAAACACCAAGTTCCTGCCTCTGGTACAACCTCCCCCAGTTACTCACACCTGGAGGGTCATAGAATGGATTGGGTTGGAAAAGACCTCTGAGATCATCAAGTCCAACCCTTGGTCCCTTTACCAGATCATGGCACTCAGTGCCACGGCCAAGCTCACCTTAAAAACCTCCAGGGATGGGGAATCCACCCCCTCTCTGGGCAGCCCATTCCAATCCCTGAGCACTCTCTCTGCAAACAAGTTTTTTCTGCTCTCCAACTTCAATTTCCCCTGGCAGAGCTTGAGCCCATCGTCCCCCCTTGTCCTATTGCTGAGTGCCTGGGAGAAGAGACCAACCCCCACCTGGCCAGAACTTCCCTTCAGGCAGTTCCAGACAGTGCTGAGGTCACCTCTGAGCCTCCTCTTCTCCAGGCTAAACACCCCCAGCTCCCTCAGCCTCTCCCCATGGGACTTCCCTTCCTTCCCAGCACTTCCCTCCTGCCTCTGCTTCCTGCTCTGAGCTCCAGGAATTCCACAACTTAAGGAAAACTCTGGAGCTGTCACAGTGAGGAACCTTCTTCGACATAAAATCACCCCTCAAAACCAACAACCAAGCCTGAAGTTCCTGCAAACTGGTGGATAATTCTCATTTCAGGCTGAACAAATTCCATGGGTTGCATTTAAAGTCTTTCTGCACCTCAGCACATTCTCCAAATGGTTTTGACAAAGTGAAAACATTTGGAAAGAACACAGAGAGAGAGAAAAGAATCCAAATGGTTCCTCACCTAAATAACTGCTGGAAGTTTGGTTTGATGAAATTTGCTTCGATGTTTTGCCTTATGCAGATGACATGGGTTATTCCATGTTTCTGAAGGATAGGTAGCTGTGGGAGGAGAAAAATAATGTCATTTTACAGCTACAGATCCATCTATTACACAGCAATAAAAAGGAAAGGCAATACTTCATAAATATATATATAGTTAATAACATATATATAAAATACATATATTTTACTGTACACAAAAGGGATGTCTCAAGTCCTCAAGAAAAAGCAGAACTGGTTTTCTAGAATTTAGTGTGAAAATTGTTGCCTTTCAAAAAGGAAAAACATTCCTAAGAATGCCAAAGAGAACAGGCATTAAGGGAGGCATTCAAAGGACTTGTTTGTCTGCCCACCTTTCACTGGGCCTGAAACTGCAAGTCCCTACACAGGGTAGGAATTTTCAGCCAGCACTGGATTCTTGGAATGAGATGAAGAAAATAAGATCACTTAAAGCATGAGACAAGTTTGCAGAGCCAAATTGTGCCTTAGCAGAGCTTGACTCTATTGTAGATTTAATTTCCTTGTTCTGCTGTGTGAGTTCCCAGCTCTGATTTGTGCTGTAACACTTTACAGAGGAAATAAGTTGCCTGATCTCAAATGGTCTCAAACAGTTTAAATGTTCAAAGAACTATATTAAATTTTAACTGTAAGACTTAATTTTAATACAAATAGCTCAGACCATCCCATATTCCTTCTGCTCTGGAATCTTCCACGTCAAATTCCAGCCAAATTTACCCCTCTGTGGACACATCAGATCTCCACAGAAACAAACCAAAAATCACCACAGCAAAGACTCCCTGGGAGAGAATATTCTGAAAATCATACCTTGCTTTTCATAGCTGAAGAATATGGGCCTAAAAATAACCCAGGTAAAATTTCCTAGGGGGAAGAACAGACATTTAATACCAACTCAGAATGATCTGAAATAAAACATTTCCCTCCCCTCAGAGCTTGGCCATGGAAACAACTCGTTTACATTTTAGGGAGAGATGAGTTACCAAGTGTCATTTCTAACAGGACAAGGGGAAAAATGGGGTTTGGCAGGAGAAGAGAAACATGATCTTGGTGCAGGAGATCCTGTTTTGGAACTGGAACCAAGTCCTTCATTGGGACCGAGTTCCAGGTTGATTACAACACCTTCCCCAGCCCCAGATCAAGTGAAGGGAACTCGAACTCGGGATATAACCCTGTCCTGGAATTCCTTCCAAAGTGCCCTCATGGGAAGAGAAACACACATTGAAATTCTTCTACCTCTGTCCTAGTAGTGGGAAAACACTTTTTAGCCATTTACCTCCCCACCAATAAAGACATGTAGGTGTGTAGATCTCATCTGGTGCAAAAATTTGGCTGATACATGGCAGGAAAACCAGGAAAATTTTAATTGTTCATCCTCCTGGAGAACAATTCCAAGTAAATTTAAGTAGGAAGCAAAGCTCTGATACATTTTTAGAAACCATCTAAAAACATTCAGAAAGACAAAAGTGTAGTAAAAAAAAGGACAAAATTAATTTAATTTTTAGTACTTGCATGGAGATCCAAGCACACCTGCATTCCAAGCTGGCAAATCCTCACATTAATGAACTAATTAATTCTGTCTCCCATGGCACTCCACCTGTAAAGGCTGATTTTTACACCAGGTCTTTTTTTTCCCCTCACTGAATGCTCCATGTTTTTTGCCTCAAATGGTAAGTGAAAGTGTCATACCTGCATCTCTCTCCTCATGGGATAGGTCCAATCCTTAAAAAAAACAAAATAAAAAATAATTACATTTATACACAAAATATCCAGGCAGAGATCTGTACATGAGGAGGGAAAAAAAGATAAAAAAAGCTTTAGAACATTCTGTATTAGTCGCAGAAGCAAAAAAAAAATTCCTTTGCCTGGTACATTCCTGGAGCCACTGGAAAAACAGAAGATAAAAAGCAGAGCAGGGAACTCCCTTAAAATCCACACCTGCCTCACCCAATACACCCCAACTGCCTTCATGGGAATATTCAGGATCTGGCTTTAACAATTCCAGAAATGTGAGTTCAGGCCATTAAATGGAGCTCCACTTTTCCCCATCCCACAGGAAGGATCCAGACACAGCAAACACAAACCCTTCTGTTGGTGAATTCCCAGCTCCCAAACAATCCAGACCCTCATTCCCCCCTCAATCCCAGCTCTTCCCAATCATCAGAATGCCCAGAACAAATGCCAGGACTGACATTCCCACCCTTTGCTCCATTTTGGCACTGCCAAAACTGAACAGAAAAATGCTCAGGAAGACTCTTTTCCTGTATTTCCTTTTTTCAATTCCTGTCTTCCCTTCCCTCTATTCCCGTCCTCCCTTCTTCTCTATTCCCGTCCTCCCTTCCCTCTATTCCCGTCCTCCCTTCTTCTCTGTTCCCGTCCTCCCTTCTTCTCTGTTCCCGTCCTCCCTTCCCTCTATTCCCGTCCTCCCTTCTTCTCCATTCCCGTCCTCCCTTCTTCTCCATTCCCGTCCTCCCTTCTTCTCCATTCCCGTCCTCCCTTCTTCTCCATTCCCGTCCTCCCTTCTTCTCCATTCCCGTCCTCCCTTCTTCTCCATTCCCGTCCTCCCTTCTTCTCCATTCCCGTCCTCCCTTCTTCTCCATTCCCGTCCTCCCTTCTTCTCCATTCCCGTCCTCCCTTCTTCTCCATTCCCGTCCTCCCTTCTTCTCCATTCCCGTCCTCCCTTCTTCTCCATTCCCGTCCTCCCTTCTTCTCCATTCCCGTCCTCCCTTCTTCTCCATTCCCGTCCTCCCTTCTTCTCCATTCCCGTCCTCCCTTCTTCTCCATTCCCGTCCTCCCTTCTTCTCCATTCCCGTCCTCCCTTCTTCTCCATTCCCGTCCTCCCTTCTTCTCCATTCCCGTCCTCCCTTCTTCTCCATTCCCGTCCTCCCTTCTTCTCCATTCCCGTCCTCCCTTCTTCTCTATTCCCGTCCTCCCTTCTTCTCTATTCCCGTCCTCCCTTCTTCTCTATTCCCGTCCTCCCTTCTTCTCTATTCCCGTCCTCCCTTCTCTCTATTCCCGTCTTCCTTTCCCCCTATTCCCATCCTCCCTTCCCTCTATTCCCATCCTCCCTTCTCTCTATTCCCGTCTTCCCTTCCCTCTATTCCCATCCTGCCTTCCCCCTATTCCCCTCTTCCCTTCCCTTCAACTCCCACTGTCCTCTATTCTTTGACTCTCACATCCAAAGGATTTGTGGCCGAGATCCCAATTTCCAGCTGGAGATTAAAAAAAAAAGGGAATAGTCCCACAAATCTAATAATTGAATAAATTTACCTACAGAGCTTTGCTGTTTGATTCACACACAGCAGCAAAGAGAAAACTTGCCCTGTGTTATGTTCCAATGTCCTCCAAACTATGGGAGAGTGAAACCCTAAATATTCCAGCTGGGAAGTGATGTCAGGATTAACCCAAAAAACATCCCTTAAACCCTCCACTTGCACCAGGAGCATCAATTTCCCATTAAGCCTCTTTTTATTCCCACAATAAAAATCCAGTGGTTTCCTCAGACACCCCCCCAGTGCACAGGGAGGATTTTTTAGCTCTTGGTAGAGGAATTAGAAAGGATTTGAGTATCAGGAAAGTCAGTCTGGAAAATACTTGGATTGAATCTGGGACAGCTTTTCTGAGAAAGCAAACAAACATAAAACCACTCAAAGGAATCCTTTGGATACCACCTGAAGTGGTGGCACAAACAGGGAAATAAAATGCACTGAAAAGAGCTTTTCTAAAGACACAGAAATAGCTCAATTACTCCTGCATGTTCCAGCTGGAACAATCAAAGCTGCTGGAAGTAGGAAAAAAGATGATTTTTTTTCAGAACTGGATCCTTTGAAGGTTGACCTGAGAGTGTTCAGCACAACCCTGTTGTCTCACTGCATATAAAAAAGCATCATTCACTCCTCAAAAAGAAAAATAAAAAACTCCATTTTTGTCCAAGAACAAAAGCAACACTAAGAGCAATAAACTCTGGGAAGCTCAAACTGCACTCCAGGAATATACAAGCACTTAAGTGGGTTTATTACTCTGTCTGTGCAATTTAAAAGTCTTAATCTGGAGCATAATGAAAACACAAATTCATCACTCCTTTGGCTGAGGGGACTTAAAAACAAATGGGAAATATTCCTCCCAAATGCTTTAGAGGCAGGAATTGTTCATCCCAACAAACTGTGCAAAACAAGCAGGTGAGAACTGAGTCCAAAGGGAGCCAAACCCAAAAGGCAACACGTGTTCTGAACAAGACAAAAAAAAGTGTCAGTGCAGGCCCCAGACATTGGGCTTTGCTGTTCCCCAAAAAGATACAGTTTCCAATGGGATTTAGGCTGCAAAGAAATATCTGAAAGATGGTATTTAAAGAAAATATTTGATCTGAGGCAAGTACCCAAACTACTGAAAGAGCGACAGTGGTGATTGCTGACAGCCCTTCAAGGCTTTTAAAGCCAACAATGCAAGATTATTCAAATTATATGCAAAATTATGTAAAAAACCCAACCTATTAATGGAGAGTGAACCCCAGCAGAGGTTTCACTTTAAGGAATTCATTCATCAGCCCTGTTTTCCACACTGTCTGACAAACAGGAGCTGGAAGTTTCCCTTTTTAGCAGACCAAATGCAGGGATTTTGCAAAGAAAACAACTGCTGATGCCAGAGGTGGAGAGAGGAGCAGCATTCCTTGGAGCTGAGGGATTGGGAGGTTCTCCAGAACAAGTGGCAACTCGCTGGAAGACAAATTCATCAATACTTGCAAGACACTAAAGAGAAGGAATGCAAAAAACAACTCCCACAACTCCAAAGTTTCACAGAGGAGCCACTCACCTCTGACTTGTCTCCCCAAACTAGACTGGGACTCACTGATGGACAAGTGCAGGAGGTGCCTCAGCTGAAATATCTGCTGTGATTTGTGTTTGCACAAATGAAATGCCAGAGACCCTCAAAGCTCTTCAGCTCCTGCCCCAGAACGGGGAGACTGGCAAGAGAAAAGGGAATAAAGCACATCCCAGGCACTCAGCAATAGGACAAGGGGGCACGATGGGCTCAAGCTCTGCCAGGGGAAATTGGAGAGCAGAAAAAAATTCTTTCCATAGAGAGTAATCAGGCATTGGAATGGGCTGCCCAGAGAGATTGGCCATGCCATGATCTGGTAAAGGGACTGGAGTTGGACCAAGGGTTGGACTTGATGATCTCGGAGGTCTTTTCCAACCCAACTGATTCTGATTCCATGATTCTATGAAAACACCTCCTTCCCCATCCAAAATTGCAGATATCAATTCACAGGTAACACTTGTCCACATTACAAAGAGCTTCTTGGTATCCAATATCCAAACTACACCAGGAGCAGCTCTGCCAGAGTTATTTTGTCTGTATTTTGCCACAGCTACACCTGATATTCCTTAAAAGAGTTTAATAGCAAAAAAACACCATCTTATGGCAGAGTTTTTCCTGCAGGAGTGACCTTGATTAGGCTTTTAATTTAAAAATTCACAATGTGAATCATAGGATGGATTGGGTTGGAAAAGGTCTCTGAGATCATCAAGTCCAACCCTTGGTCCAACTCCAGTCCCTTTACCAGATCATGGCACTCAGTGCCACGGCCAAGCTCATCTTAAAAACCTCCAGGGATGGGGAATCCACCCCCTCTCTGGGCAGCCCATTCCAATGCCTGAGCACTCTCTCTGCAAAGAATTTGTTTCTGCTCTCCAACTTCAATTTCCCCTGGCAGAGCTTGAGCCCATCGTGCCCCCTTGTCCTATTGCTGAGTGCCTGGGAGAAGAGACCAACCCCCACCTGGCCAGAACTTCCCTTCAGGAATTCTATATTGTTTCACAGCCCTGGCACTGAGATCTCCACAAAAGCAAGCCTGGGGGTTTTAAGCACAGCCCCCAAGTCCCTCCTGCCATGTGCATGTGCCTCTCCAGCAGGAATGCAGGGACAGGGACACACGTGACAGGGCTTGGCTGGCCCTCACGGACAGTTTAACTCTGCAGACCCGGCTCATTTTCCCACATAAAAGGCACATCCCTGTCAGTCTCTGTCAAAGCTGAGCTTGGGCTGAAAGGCAATCCCAGCCTGCCCTTGCCTTGGGAGGGTTAAACTCCTGCTGCCTTGTAATTAGGAGAGTCTGCAAACCACAGACTGGCCCAGATGAAAGGGAGAAGTTCTCGAAGGTGCTGAAAAACACACCAGGAAAATAAACCCGATCAGTAGTTAAAGGAGAAGAACATCAGGAAGCTCCTTCCCTCAATTGAGTGTTGTGTTCAGTTCTGGGCCCCTCAGTTCAGGAAAGAGATTGAGGGGCTGGAGCGGGTCCAGAGAAGAGCAACGAGGCTGGAGAAGGGACTGGAGCACAAGTGCTGTGGGGAGAAGCTGAGGGAGCTGGGGGTGTTTAGCCTGGAGAAGAGGAGGCTCAGAGGTGACCTCAGCACTGTCTGGAACTGCCTGAAGGGAAGTTCTGGCCAGGTGGGGGTTGGTCTCTTCTCCCAGGCACTCAGCAATAGGACAAGGGGGCACGATGGGCTCAAGCTCTGCCAGGGGAAATTGAAGTTGGAGAGCAGAAAGAAATTCTTTGCAGAGAGAGTGCTCAGGCCTTGGAATGGGCTGCCCAGAGAGGGGGTGGATTCCCCATTCCTGGAGGTTTTGAAACTGAGCTTGGCCGTGGCACTGAGTGCCATGATCTGGTAAAGGGACTGGAGTTGGACCAAGGGTTGGACTTGATGATCTCGGAAGTCTTTTCCAACCCAATCCATTCTATGATTTTCACTGCTGCCTCTTACCTGCTCAGCATCACCCACCCCCTGAGTGACTCTCTCTCTGCCCAGACCATCGCACAAATACTTTGGAAAGCTGCTCCCAGGAAAACCTTCCTGCCCACTCCAGGTGACCCTTTTCCAACCCTCAGACAGCTCTTCTGTTGTTGATTTACAGCACCACTTCCCTGCCCACCCAGATTTCCCTTCCCATCACAATCCATCACAGCCAGGACTTCTTCTGCTTGATCAATACCTCAAAACTCCAGCGCTGTCAGAATCCTCCTGCCTGAACTTATTTCCCTGCCTGGTGGAATATTCCCAGGAGCTGGGACACTCCAGGTCTCTCCTCCAAACCTGCTACAACGTTGTGAAGTGGAAGCTGCAAGAACTGTTATGGCAGTGAGGGCACCACAATCCAACTTGCTGCAATTCCTTCACCAATCCTGGGAAAATCCTGGCTCTAACTTTGTGCCACTGCCCAGGAAATTCCAATCACTGTGCCAGTGCCACAACAGAGCACTCAGAGGGCTGGAGGGTGTCAATTTATCACCCCCAGCTTGGACTGTGGATGGATCCTGATCCCAAAGCTTTGTGTGGAATTCCCAGGAAGCTTTAAGTGTATTTCACACAATGAAATAATATCTTGGGCTTGAAAGAATTTTAGACAATACTCAGAAAAACTCTCCCAGCTGATACAGTGCAGCAAAAGGAGGGGAAGAGGGGATGTCATCATTACAAACCTACACAAAGATAAAACTAAATAGAGGCCTTTGTAAAATGGAACAAACACTGCCAAAAACCCCCTTGAAATACTAAAGTAAGAATAGAACATATTCATTTGGCATCCTTTAATAAGAAAGCAGAAGAGTTCAATGAAGTGCTGAAAACATATTCAGGAAAAATATTTGAGTGTTACTGAGCCCTGTCACATCTCTCACTGAAGGGTGAAACTCCAGGGCCTCAAAATGGGCTGCAAACAAGAGGGAAATGAACAGTTGTGTCTCCAGTTTCAGTCCTGCTTCCTGTTCTTGGACAGTCACATTCATTAAAAAAAGCTTTGAACCAAAATGGTTGGTTTTTTTTCATGCATACAGAATTACTTCAATTGGAAGGGACCTCCAACAATCTGACCATGCAGGGCTGTATTTTTCTTTTCCAGGCAGAACTCCTGGTGTAAGGATATAAAATACACAAAATTAAACCAAATTATTTTGTTCCCTCAAGGTGTGGGCATGGCATTAACACAACCAGAGCTTAAGGAGGTTAAGGAAGGCTTGGACTGCAAACCTGGCTAAAGGCTGGTTAAAGTGGCAGATAAAGGGTGAGGTGACATTCCCACCCTTATCCAGCTGTTTAATCTAAAGGAGACGATCCAGGGACTGAGGGAGTGTTTTACAGGGAATTCTGTGTATTTGTCAAAAGTACTTGGACAATGGGAGAGTCTCATCCTACAGAGATCTTTGCTACTGAAAATACAAAGGAATACAAAGGCAGGAAGGTGGAGAGGGACAAGAACAGCAGGGGGGAATGACAGAGGAAGGAAGAAGGGGACAACAGGAGAAGTTATTTTAGCAGAGGGGAACACAAGCCATGAAAAAGGGTAAAAGGATAAACCTAAAGGAAAAGTAGAAATGGAAAGGAGAAAGAAAACAATTCTTATTTGCCTCTTTCTGGAACCCTGATCCCAGAGACACCTCTGCTGGCTGTTCAAATCCCACCAGCACTGGCTGTTATTAGAGCACAAAGGTCAATAAAAAATAAACAATAAAGCAGAATTCTTCAGCTTCCAGGAAGGACAGAGCCAAGTGCTGAGAGTGCCACACTCATTCAGATTATCAGGATTGTTTATAAGGCTGCAAGAATGTCCTTTTCACGCCCCTCCTTTTTTAACCAGTGAGTTGTGCCACACTGAGGCAGATAATTCTCTTTATAGCCCTCATTTAGATAAAAAACCCTCAAATATCCTTTAACTCCCCAGTCCTACAAACTGCTCCATTGTGCCTGTGGATCCCTGAGCACTCCAAGAGGCTTCCCAGGGATCCAGGGCACAAATTAATCCCAAATGACAAACTGCTGCACTCCAAGCACTTTCTGACCCGTGCAAAGCAGTCTGAGAGTCCCACAGAGCTGGGACCAAAACCTGCCACCTGATTTACATCCCCCAGCACAGCACAGCATTTATTCCCAATTTTTTGGGCTCTGGTATGTGGGAAGGTAAAATAATTCCAATGAAACAGCTTCCTACTTATTTTAGAGAGTCTGCAGAGGAGGGGAATTGCTGTGTTTAAGGGGGTTGGTTGGAATTCCTATCAAAAGTCAGAGTAAAAAAGTTTGATCCATTTGTTCCACCTTTAGATGGGCTAGTTAAAAAAAGCAGTCAAAAAATACATCAGCATTTCAGACTAAATATAGCTGTCAAAAATGTAAATGTCTTTAAAAAAAACCCTCCATGTGCTAAAGAGAGCTCAGTTTTTATGCATAATAAAAAGGGAAATATGGCTGCTTAGTCAACAAGCTGCTAATTTAATTACAAAACCCGTGGAGAGTCCTAAAAAAATCCTAAATACATCACGAATAGGAGTTTGCTCAGTCTGCTTGCAAGCAAATATGCTAATTTTTAACAAAGAAATAAACTGGCAATTGCTAATGTGGTCCCATTATGTGTATCCTAGTTCTTTTTTTGTTTAAAATTTAATGGGAAAATAATTTCCATTAAATTCCTTACATTATTCCAGTCCTCAGTGAACATCTTTCAAGAAGTGGTGGATGTTTCAGTATTAAAAAGCCAACATGCATTAATTGTTATTAATCTGCATTAATGTGACTCTCTTTAAACAGGTTTTTAGCCACACATGGTTATATTGGGAGGAAAAAAAAAACCCCACAGGACTTTTAAATTTAAGAAAGTTTGAGATCTGATCTTGGGAAATGTGCCAATTTTAGAAAAAGATATAAAAATCTAAGCATAGAAGTGTTTCCATGCCACATGTGATGACTGTTACAAGACTCTGACATATTGATTATCACCAGCCTGGGGAAGAACACAGAGTTTACAGACATTCCTGGTGTATCCCAGAAAAGCTTGGCAAGAAGGATGAGTTTTGGGTTTTCAGGCATTTCCCAAGCTCTAAAAAGCACCAACAGCCAAGTGGCTCCAATATCCAGCAATCTGTAACACCACATATGGATTAGGGACAGGGCAAACAACATCCAGGCTGGAAAACTGACCTATTTATGCCGAGCACATCCCTGTCTGAGTCAATCCAGGCTGCTGCCACCCCTCACCATTTTCCATGTGCCAGGACAGAGTGTGAGGCTGTGCAGGCAGCCAGGTCACCCCAGTGATTTGGGTTTATTTTTCATTATTATTATTTAAGCTGTCCCATTGGTACCAGTGTCAGCAGGGAGGAGGGGACAGAGGGTGACAAAGGCACTCACTCCTGAGCAGCAGGAAGTCACCCAGGGATGGATTCCCTGTGTTCTCCCTCCTCCCCTTCCCAAGATCTGGAAATCAAATCTGCCAAGCCAGCACTCCACTACTCACCACCAACTTCCTGAACTACCATCAGGGATTACTCCTCATTAAGGGAGTAATTACTCCTCCTCCCTGCCATGCACAGGAGAGGATCTCTGGCTTTCCATGGGAAGCTGCACTTTGTGGGCAGAATGATTTGAGTTCCCTCACTTTGCTGTTCCAAAGCGTTTCCTTAAGGATTGGGTTGAAGACTTTATAACAAGTGGGCTCCACATGAGATTTGAAGATCTCCACTGGCTTTCCCTTTTCCCCAAATACTCCAACTATGTATCATTTTGTATTTAGGTCTTGTATTTAGAGCGAGTCTGACACAAAAGAAAGGTCTTGAAAAGGAATTAACTTTAGGTTTTTAAAACCAGTCTTTGAAATTCTCCACTATGTGAAGTTCTAACACACTATACATCATATTATTGAGAGAAAGACCATGAAAAAGAAAAGCTACTCTGAAGGGCACTGTATTATAATCTCAGTTTTCATCAGTGAAGCCTTGTTAGACTGTCAGTGACCACAGTTCTTATTTTTATTTTAACCACACACTCCTCTTTAGCCATTCTAGATACAAACATCGAGGATGAAAAGCCACCCAGCCTAATTTAGTTAACCATCCTCAGACATTACTGTGGGGAACATGATTAATTTCTTCAGAAAGAAAAGACATTTAAAAACGAATTATAAACCTCACAGGGTGGCAGATGATTTGCGTTGAGATACAAAGGGATTACAACTTTGTGAAAACAATCAGGATGACTCCTGAAGTTACAATGTTGACAATGAAAAAGAGTCACTTCCATATTTCAGGTAACTCACCACCACAACAACACTGAAGTGTGTTGTTAATATATAAATAAATGTGGATGTTTTTGAGATACACGGCAATTTGGAGATGTCTGAAGAGCCCAGACACTCTGCAGGCTGTGACATTTTGCACTGAATATTTGAGGGGACACACAAAAACACCACCAGCAGCACCCAGGAGCTCGGCCAAGCTCGGAAACCAGACACCGGCTCAGCCCGGGCACAAACCACCACCTGTCCCGCTCCCAACACCAGTCCTGGCGCTGGAACACCCCGAAAACACCTCCCCGAGGGAGGGATCGCTCCCAGGGGCACAGGGAGCAGGGGGGACACTCTGTCCATGCCAAGGGACAGGGAGACGCAGGGGGAAAACAGGCACAGTGGGACACGCTGGACACGGAGCAGGGGATGTAAAAACGAGGGGGCGCCGCTCTGGGAGGGTAAAAGCCCCGGGAGATGAGCCAAGAGGGGCTCAGCAACCTGGACGGGAGGCAGGGAAGGCACAGGGGCCCAGAGGGGCTGTCCCAGCCCGGGAGGAGTTCCAGGCCAGGCTGGACAGAGCAACCTGGGCAGGGAGAGATTTCCAGGCGGGGAAAGGCCAGAGGCGGCCGAGAGGGGTCTGGGGGAGCGGAGGATGGAGCAGGGGCAGGGTCGGGGCGGGGAAGGGGCAGGGGGAAGGGGCAGGGGGAAAGGGCAGGGGGAAAGGGCAGGGGGAAAGGGCAGGGACGGGGCGGGGAAGGGGCAGCGATAGGACAGGGACGGGGCAGGGGAAGGGGCAAGGGGAAGGGGCAGGCTGGGGATGGGAAGGGGCAAGGGGAAGGGGCAGGGTGGGGATGGCAAGGGGCAAGGGGAAGGGGCAGGGTGGGGATGGGAAGGGGCAAGGGGCAGGAACAAGGTCGGGGCAGGGGAAGGGGCAGGGTCGGGATAGGGACGGGATGGGGATGGGGTAGGAAAGAGACAGGAAAGAGACGGGCAGGGAAGGGGCAGGGAGGGCGGACTCTGCGCTGCCGAGGGTGTCCCCAGCACACGGAGGGACACATTCCCGCGCGGCCTGCGGCGGATCCCGGCGGGAATGCGGCGGGAATCCCTGCGGGAAGCAGCGCAGGGCCGGCCGAGCCGTGAGGGGAGCCCCCGGCGGGCGCTCCGGGGCTCGGGGCGGAACCGGCGCTCACCTCAGAGTCCTCTTTGGCCTGCGGCAGCGCGGGGAAGGCCGGCTTGGCGAGCTCCATGGCCGGGCGCTGTCCGGGCCGGGCAGGACCCGGGGCAGGGCGGCTATTTGGGCAGCAGCGCCGCGGGCTCCGGGCCGGCAGAGGCGGCGGGACACGGCGGGGGCGGCGGGGGCGCGCTCGGCCGCTCGCGCCAGGCCGCCATGCTGCTCCTCCTGCTGCTCCTCCTGCTCCCGCTGCCGGCCCGGCCCTCCTGCTGCTCCCTCCTCCTCTTCCTCCTCCTCCTGCTGCTGCTCCTCCTGCTGCTCCTCCTCCTCCCACTCCCACCGCCTCCCCCTCCGCCCCTCTCGGCCCGGCGCGGCCCCGCTCGGCCCCATTAACCCCCCGGGTTCCGGTAACGGCCCGTGCCCGCCATGAGCGGCCTCTCTGCGGGTGATGCCCCACAGGCGCACCCGGTGTGGGGCACGGAGGTGTTTCTGACTTCTGAGATTCCCCACTGTGTGTCTCAGTGATTGGCAGGGAAATGTGGGAGAAGTTCTGCTTTGAGAAGGATCTAGGATGATCTGAGACAGTTCCAGTGCCTAAAGGGGCTCCAGGAGAGCTGGAGAGGGACTTAATCGTAGAATCGATTGGGTTGGAAAAGACCTCCGAGATCATCAAGTCCAACCCTTGGTCCACTTCCAGTCCCTTTACCAGATCATGGCACTCAGTGCCATGGCCAAGCTCAGGTTAAAAACCTCCAGGGATGGGGAATCCACCCCCTCTCTGGGCAGCCCATTCCAATGCCTGAGCACTCTCTCTCTCTGCAAAGAATTTTTTTCAAAATCTCCAACTTCAATTTCCCCTGGCAGAGCTTGAGCCCATCGTGCCCCCTTGTCCTATTGCTGAGTGCCTGGGAGAAGAGACCAACCCCCACCTGGCCAGAACTTCCCTCTGGGACAAGAGATGGAGGGACAGGACACAGGGAATGACTTCCCTCTGCCAGAGGGCAGGGATAGATGGGATATTGGGAAGGAATTCCTGGCTGGGAGGGTGGGCAGGCCCTGACACAGGTTGCCCAGAGCTTTGGCTGCTCCATTCCTGGAAGTGTCCCAGGCCAGGTTGGACAGGGCTTGGAGCAACCTGGGAGAGTGGAAGGTGTCCCTGCCCAGGGATGAACTTTAAGGTCCCTTCCAGCCCAAACCATCCCAGGATTCTGTGAGACTTCACTTTAAGCCACACATTTCCATTCCTGCACTCTTTGGTGAACCAAAACCCTACACTAGTCATGGGAATTTCCAAGGGAAGCTTAGTCAGGCAAGCAAAGTCAGTGAGTTAATTGGCTAAACAAAACTGGCAGTGCCCTTTTGAAAATCCTTGCACTTGAATTTAAGGAGCACCAGAAATGAAAATTGAGACTCTGGTTTGACTACAGAAAACCTCAAGAAACCCTTGACAATCACATTTCAGCAACTCTTCCTTCGGCACTGGAGTTTCCTTCCAGTGAAAGATGAAGAAGGAAATGGCAAAGGAGGAAAAGACAGAAAAACTGCAGCTCCCACTTCCAGCTGGTGTCAGGAACAGGGACAGGTCTCCCTAAACCAGCACACAGCCTGGACTTTATAAATTAGTTCTAACCACTCCCAGGGCTCCATGAAAGTTTTCCACCTTTTACCCTCCTCCATGGGAATGCCAGAGGCTCAGCTGGCTGTTCCCACCACTGCATTTCATTTTCTCCTTGTTCCAAGCACTCTGGCTGTATGAGCTGCACTCAAAAGGGTGTTATGGTAAACTGAGATTTGCATCTTTACACTCCTGACACAGCCACAATTAGGAAGCTGCAAAGCAGAAAGGAAGGTCTGTAACAACCATCAGCCAAATAAAGAGGGAAATATTGTTGCCTGTCCTGTTGTAACTGTTCTGCACCTCACACTACCTGTTTAGTCTCAGTGATTGGCAAGGAAATAAAACCACAGCCATTAAAAATGGCAGGGAGATGCTGCTAAGCAGTGAGTTTCCTGGGAAGTCTGGAGTTAATCTAATATACTTGTCTGCCAGCTGAGCATGCCCAGAGTTAATCCAGTCAGGATAATGAGAAGTAGCCAGAAGTGCAGTTTAGTGCAGAGCTGTTCAGTCCAACACTGAGGTGAGCTGTGCAGTGCAGGGGATCCATGTGCATCCCTGGGGGTGGAACTGCTTGGAAAACAACAATATGGCACAGTGACAGATGTCCTCAAAAGCACCAACACCTTGTTTACTTCTTGCAATAATTGCTAGTTCAGGCAAATCCTCTTCCCAGAATCCGGCAGCAAATGACTGTGCCCAGGTGGCCAAGAAGGCCAATGGCACGTGGGTTGGAGCAGCCACAGTGTGGCCACAGGACCAGGGCAGTGACTGTCCCCCTGTGCTGGCACTGCTGAGGCACCACCAGTGCTGGGGGCAGCTCTGGGCCCCTCACAACAAGGACATTGAGGGCCTGGAGTGTGTCCAGAGAAGGGAAAAGAGCTGGGGAAGGGGCTGGAGCAGCAGGAGCAGCTGAGGGAGCTGGGGGGGCTCAGCTGGAGAAAAGGAGGCTCAGGGGGCACCTTCTGGCTCTGCAATCCCTGCCAGGAGGGGGGATCCAGGGGGGCCGGGCTCTGCTCCAGGAACAGGGACAGGAGGAGAGGGAATGGCCTCAAGTTGTGCCTCAAGGGGAGGTTTAGATTGGATATTCAGCCCTGTTACAGCTGCCCACGGCAGGGCTGGATCCCCATCCCTGGAGGGATTTAAAAGCCTTATGGATGTGGCACTTGGGAACATGGGTCAGTGGTGGCCTTGGACGTGCTGGCGGAATCACACACACACAGAATTCCAGACTATTCTGAGTTGGAAGGGACCCACAAGGATCATCGAGTCCAACTCTTAAGGCCCACAAAGGGGATTGAACCCATCACCTTGACATTATTACAACCAAGTTTTAACCAACTGAGCTAATTTGATTTGACTCGATGGTCTTACAGGGCTTTTGCAACCTCAGTGATCCTGTGAATCTAAACCCCACTTGTCCCTCTTCTCTCTGAGGAACAGGCTCTGCCTCTGTTTGGTATGGAAGGCACAGGACTCCAATTCCTACAGCACAGAAAAGCTGCTCTTCAAATTCTGAACACACGTAATTCAGCTCTCTACAAAAGCTACAGAAAAAGTCCACCAGCATAAGCAGATTTGAACAGGTTTTATTCATAAACTGTTTGGGGAAAGGAGATTTACTCATATACAAAAAGTCAAGAAATGAACTGACTTTCTTGTCTGTGAATCCCTTCAGGCACGTTTATAAATTCCCACCATAATTGCTAAGAGAACACATCTCCACACATTTCACTGAGCCTGGGCTGTAATGAATAATGTATTTCAGAATTGTACAGAAAACACACTCCTGTAGCCAACTTGCAACTAGCATTCCCAAAATTACTAGCTACATGCTACACAAACACCTTACAATGATAATCAAGAGGTACATTATTTCTCTCTCTTTATACATTAACCCAGGAGGACGTGTGCAATCAATCACAAATCCTATGGTTAATTTACACAGGTTTGTAGTCAAGCTTGGACTCCAGTTTCTTGGAATCAGCCACTTTCCTGACAGCTTTCATGAAGTCTTCCTGGACTACAAAGTCATGATCGGCACGGATCGCAAACATACCTGAGAGAAGGAGAATTGAACAGCCAGGATAAGCTGCTGCTCCTTGCAGCAAAAGTAGAAACTCAGAACAGAAAGATTCACTCAAACCCAAGTGAAAATGAATCCAAGTTATGCTCTCTTGGACGTTGGGAAGAGGAGGGAATTTCAGTGAGGTCACCTTTCTGAACTGGGTAAGGATTACTGAGAACACTTGTTTGAACTGTGAGTGTGTATTTACTGTGTTACTCAGCCTGGCAAACCCTCAGTGCACAAATTTTAAGGTACAAAAGCATAAAACAGCACCAACTTTTCAGTAACCTGAGTATCAAGAGATTTGGATTCTCTGCAAAAAGGACAGAAATGGGTACAAAAACTGTTTCTGGAATGTATCCAATGAGACAGTGTGACACATGTCACAATACTTATCCAACACGTGGGTAGAGACCAGCTCAAGGGAAAAGTTTCAGCAGAAGGTTTTTCAGCTCCTGATTTTAATCCACAGAGAAAGAGCTTCAAGATTCAGCATTATCCAAGATTTAGCACATCAGAATGAAGAGTTTAAGGAATTACCTGCTTCAGTACAGACATTTCTCAAGTCTGCTCCGTTGAAGCCATCTGAAAGCTTCACAATTGCTTCATAATCTGTCCAGGAAACAGCAAAGCCAATTAGAAATAAATCACACTTCCCCCTATGGATGCCAATGAAATACATACCCAGCTAACAAACACACACTTGGATTTCAGTGCAGAGAGCACTGAACTGATAAATTAACTGGAAGCATCAGCTGTATCACCCTTTCCATTAAAACCCAAATGTATTGCAGCCAAAAGCTTGTATTATTTAATTACATCCCAAAGTTACCAACTCGTGGTTACAGGAATCAACATGAAGTGCAGGAAAGCAACATCAAGGCAATGTTCTTATCATTTAAATGATGCAAACCCCCAGAAATCTTATCTCCAAGTGATCACAACTCAGTCCATTTCCACTTCCAACACTGTCCTGATATATTAAGCTTGATAGCTTATGCACATATATTTACTAAAAAAGTGTTCATGGTTGTAGTTCATCAGGAATCAATTTCTAAACCAATGTGCCTGTTGAGCCTCCAGCAAGTTCTGCTTTCTGCAAGGCTGCTTATTAAAATTATCAATTTTCCGCAAAACCTTTCCAAGTTTCCCTCTTGTGTGAAATTCAGAACATTTGAACTGAATGTTTTTATCTCAAGAATACAAACATTGCTAAAGATTAGAAATTCTCCAACCGTACTTTAATTCCAGGTAGCACAGTGTCCTATAAACAAGTCTTGTCATAACTGGGAAATTAAAAAAAAAGTGAGGGTACTAAGCAATGTTGAACAGTGCAAGGTTTGTAAGTTTAGGGTCTTCAGCAGATACCAGAATTGGAGCAGGAGATTCTCATGCTGGAATCTGAATGGATCATTTTAATGGATTTTAATGCAATTCCCACTTCAACTTGCTGTTAAGTTCTGGCCCTCCATTTGCATGTCAAAGCTGAGCATCAGTCCTTCCATATTATATTCAGGAATGAGCCAGGACCTGACACTTCACTCTGCTAAATGGTGGGAGGGAATGATCCCACCCTGCCACACTGCAGGGCCTGAGGATACAAGAACAGGGGTGAAGTAGGAGCATGGAATGGTTTGGGTTGGAAGGGACTTTAAAGATCATCCAAGTGGCACCCCCTGCCAGGAGCAGGGACACCTTCCACTGTCCCAGGTTGCTCCAAGCCCTGTCCAACCTGGCCTTGGGCACTCCCAGGGATGGGGCAGCCACAGCTTCTCTGGGCAACCTGTGCCAGGGCCTACCCACCCTCCCAGCCAGGAATTCCTTCCCAATATCCCATCTAATCCAGCCCCTTGTTGTGTCCAGGCACTTGTTTAAAGTCTCTCTCCAAATACTTCAGTTTCCTGACTCGTTTTGGAGCTCCTTCCCTCCCTCAGTCCACAGTCACTGCACATTTAGAGCAGCACTGATGCTGAGCCAGGCAGGGCTCATCCCCCTGGCCCTCCCCAACACTGGCTGAGCTGCAGCTGTTGGTGCAGCCAGATGGTGAATGGGATCAGTTCCACTGCCCGGATCACGCTCCTGCTCCTGCCTGCAGGAATTGCTGCTGTCAGCACACAGGGGGTGGGTGGCACTGCTGCACTCCCAGACAGCCAGCACCCATTTAAAGGCAAATCACAGACAGTTTTCCCCAGGAAAAAGTCACTGTGAAACCAGGACTCTGGTCAGCTTAGACTGAAAGAGTCCTTAAATAAACCTTCTTCATTTTTCTCCCCCTCACACTTTGGACAGAGCAATCTACACCAATCCTTCATCACTAACCAGACAAAAATTTTCATTAGGTCATCTCTGACCCCTAAAGTTTCTCCCTAACTTCTAAAGATTCTTTATTGTTTTCAGATTTCTCCATTGATATTTCTTTCCTTAAGGGTTGATGAAAATACTCTTTACTTGCACTAAGAAAACAGTGCAAATAAAGAAAAAGTTTTGTTTAGGAACAGGATGAGAACCATGAAAAACCTGGATGGCATCAGGAAACCTGATGAGAATCATGCTGATTTTCCAGTTTACAGCTGAGCTCCAAGGGTTGATATTCAGTGTTCCTTTGCAAAGACTTAGCAACAGTTCAATCAGGATAGAATTAAAAAAATACAAGAAGTAGAATTCCAAGAGGGGAAGTTGTATAAGGGCAGGAATATGGCCAGAATCACTGTAACAACTCACCCTCTTCCCATCTTTCCAAACAGCAGTAGGAATGACATCCAGGTGACCTCCTACTTACCTATTTCACCGTGTTTAGTGATAGGACCTGCATGAATCTTCAAAATATCTAATCTGGCTTGTTCGTTTGGTAGATCAATATCTAGGAAGAATTAGAGCTTTAACAAAAGCAGAAAAACCACAATTCCCATGGATTATTATCCTCCTTCCAGCCTCTGTGGAGCGATAACTCACGGATTTTTCTATCCAGCCTCCCAGGCCGCAGCAGGGCAGGATCCAGCGTGTCGGGTCTGTTCGTGGCCATGATCATTTTAACTCTGTGCAGAGTATCAAATCCATCCATCTGATTCAACAACTAACAGGGAACAGAAGGTTGGTTTTAAACACCCCAAAACCTTCCTGATCTGTTTTTTTTTTTTCACCAAGATGAAAATGCTAAATCCTACAAGCTCCCTAATGAAAGGCCTCGAGCTCCCTGAATATTCCACAAGCAATGAAGGGCTGAGGAGAGACACTCAAACTGCTTTGCCCGGAGAAAAGGACATTGAGCAAAGCTGAGCTCAAACATGAAAGACTTGATTAAAACAATGAGGCAAAGAAAACACTGCAAGGACTAAAGGAGCCAGTGGCTGCCTGACACATTTGGATTGTAGTGCACCAAGTGCAGGACATTCCAATTAGACTTGGAGAACAGCCTCTGGAATACTAATACACACACAGGAAGGCATTTCATTGTGGAGACTCGAAGTACTTGCTCTCTGATCACAGTGATTTAATTCTCTATGGAAGGCAGACTCATTCTTTTGAATCAGACAAACTGTTTGCAAACACAGGCCAGTGAAGGTTCCCTTTAGCTTTGGAATTCCTGACTGTCACCAGGGGCTTTAAAATTCCCTGCACACAACTCAGTTTACCAGAGCAACTAACACAGAAACAAAGAAATACAACAGCTCCTCCTGGTTTTGGAAATCCAGCTGTAACAGTCCAAAAATGTTACCAGGTGAGTGTCTGAGCCTAAAGGAGACAGAGAGGGGGGGTCCTGAACACCTTCAGAGATGTAGGAAGCAGCACTAAGCAAAACAAGAGAAAATATCCCAAATAATCTTATCAATTTTAAAGACTGAATTAGTCCCCACATTGAACTCATGGCTGAGTTATCAGGATGTGCAGCTGCCTTTTGCAAAACCAGCATCTAGTTCACTTCTAGCTTAGGATTATTAACTCAGAGAAGGTTCTGCCAGGGCAGATCCCAGGAATCAGACACTCACCTCCATCAGAGTCCTCTGAATTTCTCTATCAGCTGAGGTGCCTTCGGAAAAACGGCGACCACCTGCAGCACACCAAAACTCATGAGTTCTAGGATTTCTGCCCTTTCAAAGGGGGAGAAATTGGCTTTATAGCTGATTTCAGCCTCCAAAGGAGACTCTTTCCCCCACCCAGGCCATCAGCCTTACCGATAGCATCGATCTCATCCATGAAAATGATGCAGGGCTGGTGATCTCTGGCATAATTGAACATCTCTCGGATGAGCCGAGCGCTCTCCCCGATGTACTTGTCCACTATGGAACTCGACACCACCTTGGGAAGGACACAGGACATGTGGATGAGGAGATGGGAGTGCCAACAGCTCCAGTGTGTGAGTGCACAAGGTCATTACCTTCAGGAAGTTGCAGTCCAGCTGGCTGGCAACAGCCCTGGCCAGAAGGGTTTTCCCTGTTCCTGCACAGAGATGGAAGGTCCTAAATTAATAACCCAGCACTGCCCAGCAGGGACTTAGGAAAAAGGAAAGGGCAAAGAAGGGAAAGGGCAAAGAAAGAAAGAAGGGAAAGGGCAAAGAAAGAAAGAGGGGAAAGGGCAAAGAAAGAAAGAGGGGAAAAAGGGCAAAGAAAGAAAGAGGGGAAAAAGGGCAAAGAAAGAAAGAGGGGAAAAAGGGCAAAGAAAGAAAGAGGGGAAAAAGGGCAAAGAAAGAAAGAGGGGAAAGGGCAAAGAAAGAAAGAGGGGAAAGGGCAAAGAAAGAAAGAAGGGAAAGGGCAAAGAAAGAAAGAAGGGAAAGGGCAAAGAAAGAAAGAAGGGAAAGGGCAAAGAAAGAAAGAGGGGAAAGGGCAAAGAAAGAAAGAGGGGAAAGGGCAAAGAAAGAAAGAAGGGAAAGGGCAAAGAAAGAAAGAAGGGAAAGGGCAAAGAAAGAAAGAAGGGAAAGGGCAAAGAAAGAGGGGAAAGGGCAAAGAAAGAGGGGAAAGGGCAAAGAAAGAGGGGAAAGGGCAAAGAAAGAAGGGAAGGAAAAGGAGAACAAAAAAGGGAAAGGGAGTGTATGGGAAAGGCAAAAGAAGGGAAAGGGAAATAAAATTTAAAAAATTAAAAAAATAGAAAGGAAAGCAAAAAAAGGCAGAACAGAGGAGGGTTTTGGCACAGTTTGAGTGACAACCAAGCCTCGCTCCCCTGTGCTGGGACTCACCAGGGGGGCCGTACAGCAAACAGCCTTTGGGAGGGATGATTCCCACACGCTGGAATAACTCTGGGTTTGTAAGGGGCAGCTCTATTACCTGTGAAGGGACAGAGAATGAGGTTTAAAGCAGATAATGGCACACTTGCCAGCCTGTTTGTCATGTACCTGCATTTGTTTATTGACAGCACATTTTGTTTGAGGAACAGTTAAGCAAGAACATGTCAGAGTGATCCAAGGGATCAATCCACAATCCTGCCCCTCCTGCTCACACTTCAGCTCTCCAATGGATGGTTCCTCTGGATCCTCTCTACCCAAACCATGTTTCCCTACTGATATAATTCCACTCTCCAGAGCAGCTCTGGTAGTTTTTGTGCAAAATTCCAGTTTGCTCTGCTGGTTGTCAGTCCTATCAATGTCCTCCCACTTGACTTCATGGCATTCCCTCAGCCTTAAAGGGTTCCAGATCCTTTAAATCCTCTCCTTTAAAGGATTTTCTTCATTTTAAACTCAATCCAAGCATTTCACTCAAGTTAATGAAACTTGGAAAGCACTAAGCTCAGAGGATCCTTTAACAGCCTCATGGTAGTGTAGGAAAAACATCAAAAAAAAAGGTTTTTCTCCTGAAAAACTCCCCCCAGAACATTTATCACTATTTGGTAAGTGGTTTTGAGGCTCTGGGTACCTCTCGTAGTTCTCTGATCTGTTCTGACAACCCTCCAATCTCAGAATAGGAAACATCCCCTGGATCTTCATGGGACATGTTATAAACCAGTGGATCCACTTCCCTGGGCAAGTATCTGGAAAACAGAGGTTAAGAGTAGACATTTTCCAGTGCTATAAATTTAGAAATTTATTCCCATGAATTTTACAGCAACTACAGAAGTTATTTCTTCCCCCCCATCTTGATAAAAAGGACGTTGAAAAAGCAGAATAAACCCTAAACCAAGAAAACCTTTCCAAGTTCTAAAACAAAGCCTAAAAAGGCTGAAAATGAGGGTTTTTTAAAAGAAGAACCAATTTCTTTTTAAATCCTATATAATAGACACACAAGTCTTTCCTCAAAGTAACTGTCCTTACTCCAGCACAGCTTTGCAGAAAATATTTACACAATATTACAGAAGTGATTATTCAAATCTCAATGGAATGTGCTCAGATCACTGTTTTTTCCCCTTTATATGCTGAGCAGAAATCACAAACCTACCTCATAATAGTCAGAGTGGTCATATCCAGAGCAACTCTCGTCCCAGGCTTCAGCTTACTTTTGTCAAGCTAGTCCCAAAAAAAGGAATTCTGTTAGACACACACCCCAAAACAATCCCTGTTTCCAGCCAGGATGTTCACTGGAGTTTGCACAATTTCCTTAATCCCACACAAAAAGAAAACAAGGCTGCTGACCCACACACCAAGCAGCCTTGAACTTACCTCCACCACTTTTGAAAAGAAACACTATTTCCTAGGTCACCATTTATTTTTAATTTTAGTGCTGTTCATCTGACTGGGTTGGTGGGATTTAATTCTCCCCTCTGCTCCACACAGGACAGGACCAGCTGCTTCCACATTTTTCCATGTTACACCCAATTTTGAAGTCAGCTGTTCAGTCAGAACTCCTTCACCTCAGATGCCTCCTCATCTGCCTCAGCAGTTTTTGCCTGGTTACTCCATTTTCATGTGTTTTTTAAACACATTCCAGCACACCCTGCAAAATTCTGCTGGGATTAAAACAACCAACTTGCATTCCTCATTTTGTTTTCAAGAAACCAGTTTATTCTGACTTTTAAAAGAAGGACACGTGTCCATTCTAGAGCTGGATTGAACCCACTTGGGCAGGTCTGTGTCTCAGGAGAGCTGGAAAAGGACTCTGGACACAGACCTGGAGGGACAGGACAAGGGAAATGGCTTCCCACTGCCAGAGGGCTGAGTTAGATGGGATATTGGGAAGGAATTCCTGGCTGGGAGGGTGGGCAGGCCCTGGCACAGGTGCCCAGAGAAGCTGTGGCTGCCCCATCCCTGGGAGTGTCCCAGGTCAGGTTGGACAGGGCTTGGAGCAACCTGGGACAGTGGGAGGTGTCCCTGCCCATGGCAGGGAGTGGAATGGGATGAGCTTTAAGGTCCCTTCCAACCCAAACCCTTCTGGGATTCTGTGACATGGCACAAGGATTTCGACAGCCCTTTTTCAGGACTGCTGGAAGCCTCCCATTGTCCCCACCGAGGGATTTATTAAGTCCCTTGTCCACGTGGGTTCTCAGCTCTCTGGCAGTTTAGGATCCAGCTGGCCCTTCTCCCTTATTGGGGTCACTCCTAAGACCTCTTTCCAGCTGCCTCATCATCTGTAAAAGCTTGGAATTCTATGAGTCAACTCTGCACAACTGATTTATTCTGCAGCGAGAAGAAACCAAAAAGGAACCACTTGACCTTGAAATCCTGAGGAAATGCACTTGAGACAGAGAAGTAATTTTGTTTCAATTCAAACAGCAGCACAGCTCAGCCACAAGGGTTTTGATCAAAAACTCACCCTTCTAGTCTGGAAATATGTTTTGTCTCAGTATTCTGACATTTTAAAAACAATCATGGATATGTTTTTGGAGCCTGTGATATCAAATCAAGTATCTTTTAAGATAAAAGAGGGTTTTTACCAAAGAAGAGAGATGAAAGTACATGTTGCAATGCCAGGTTCATCTAAGGACAAAGTATTCCTTAGGATTTTTCTGTTTCAACACAGAACCTCAAGATTACCTTGAGTGCCTCTAAGTGGAATTAAGTTTATTTATGTCCGAAAATTCTGTAATGAACATCAGTCTCTCTTCACAAAGAGAAAGTCACCTCTAACATCAACACCCTCCTTGTCCTCCTTTTCATAGAATCACAGAATCATAGAATGGAATGGCTTGGAAAAGACCTCCAAGATTCTCAAGTCCAACCCTTGGGCCAACTCCAGTCCCTTTACCAGATCATGGCACTCAGTGCCATGGCCAAGCTCAGCTGAAAAACCTCCAGGGATGGGGAATCCACCCCCTCTCTGGGCAGCCCATTCCAATCCCTGAGCACTCTCTCTGCAAAGAATTATTTTCTGCTCTCCAGCTTCAATTTCCCCTGGCAGAGCTTGAGCCCATCGTGCCCCCTTGTCCTATTGCTGAGTGCCTGGGAGAAGAGACCAACCCCCACCTGGCCAGAACTTCCCTTCAGGGAGTTCCAGACAGTGCTGAGGTCACCTCTGAGCCTCCTCTTCTCCAGGCTAAACACCCCCAGCTCCCTCAGCCTCTCCCCACAGCACTTGTGCTCCAGTCCCTTCTCCAGCCTCGTTGCTCTTCTCTGGCCCCGCTCCAGTTCAAAAACTTTAGGAAAGAATATATATAAAGATATGGATAATGACTTTAAACTGACAAAGAGTAGACTGAGATTGGATATTGGGGAGAAATTCCTGGCTGGGAGGGTGGGCAGGCCCTGGCACAGGTGCCCAGAGAAGCTGTGGCTGCCCCATCCCTGGGAGTGTCCCACGCCAGGTTGGACAGGGCTTGGAGCAACCTGGGATAGTGGAAGGTGTCCCTGCCCATGGCAGGGGGTGGCACTGGATGAGTCTGAAGGTCCCTTCCAAACCAAACCACTCCATGATTCTGCAATACATACTTAAATATGTAATATTAAATCTAAAGCTCAGCACTGTGACACAGTTGATTAATTTTCATAATGATAACTAATTTTCAGAGTCCAAAACTAGGCAGAAAGAGAGTTTTAATAAAAGGAATAAAATACATGCAGAGTTCTGGGAATGTTATGGATTGTTTTGTCTTCACCAGGAAGTTACACTATTGCCAGATACAGAGGGAGAGGGGAAACAAATATCAATATAAAATAGACATAAATAGCCTTAAAGAATAAAAATAGCCTTAAAGAGGAAAATACTTAACCCCACTAAGGCCCCAGTGGATGAAAAGCAAGGGTAATATTCAAGAACAAAGGAAATTTTTAATGAATAATAACACAGAGCAGGTACCTGACGGCGACAGCCAACCACATATCTTGGTCCATTTGTAGCCTTCACAATGACTGGAGAGAGAAAATAAAGAGAAAAAACAATGAAATCTACTTGATTCACTGCTCTGAGTTGTGTTTCTGAACTATCCAGTGTGGCTTTCTGTCAATAATTTGATCATTAATACTTTCATTCTTTAACTCCTCCAAATCTTTAACCACATTTAAATTACAAAATCTTGTTATTTTGTGGCTGCCCCATCCCTGGGAGTGTCCCAGGCCAGGTTGGACAGGGCTTGGAACAACCTGGGATAGTGGGAGGTGTCCCTATCCATGGCAGGGAGTGGAATGAGATGGTCTTTAAGGTCCCTTCCAACCCAAACCCCTCCATGATTTCATGGTCTCAGAGAATGTAACGTTCCAGTGCACTCACATTTCTCCTCTGTCAGCTGTTTAAGAACCTCACCAACAATCTGAAAGAATAAATACAGTATTAGCCTCCAAAAAAATAAACACTGCAGAACTCAGACACACAGAGAAAGCCCCTCCAACCCATCTGCTCAGCTCCTGGTCTCAGCCCTCTTTCTGTTAGCTGGACTGTTCCCACTTTCCCTTTTTCCATGACAGAAATGGATTTAAATATTATTTTCAGGCAAGTTCATTGCAGGAGGCTGAGACTTGGTTTCTCTCACGTACCTGCCCAACGCTCTGCAAGGCCTTGAGATCATTTTCTGATTTCTCATATTGCTTGGTGAGCTCCTTCAGCTGTTCCCTTACTAGAAAAAGAAGCAAACAGAGGATTTTGTCAACCTTCAATCCAACAAGAACTCAGAACCAGAACCCTTCCCAGCAGCAAAGATGCAGGTAAGGCAGGACTGTAGGAGACCAAGATTGGCCAGTAAGTGACCCTTGAATGGGAATGGAACTGGGGAAGGGGCTGGAGCAGCAGGAGCAGCTGGGGGGGCTCAGCCTGGAGAAAAGGAGGCTCAGGGGGGACCTTCTGGCTCTGCAATCCCTGTCAGGAGGGGGGAGCCAGGGGGGGTCGGGCTCTGCTCCAGGAACAGGAGGGGAGGGAATGGCCTCAGTCTGGGCCAGGGCAGGGGCAGGGTGCACAGCAGCAGGAATTTCTCCCTGGAAAGGGTGATCAGGCCTTGGAAGGGGCTGCCCAGGGAAGTTTGGAGTGCTCAGCCCTGGAGGGATTTAAATCCCTGTGGATGTGGCACTTGGGGACATGGTCATTGTGGCCTTGGCAGTGCTGGGAATAGCTGCACTCTGTGATCCCAGAAGGCTCTTCCAACCTTAACCATCCCTAAGGATTCTATGCTATCCTGGGACTGTCCCAGCTCCTACAACCCCCTGAGAGGGAGTTTAACACCGTGGAGGGGCGTCGGGCTCTGGTCCAGAACAGGAACAGGAGTAGAGGGAATGGTCTCAGGCTGGGCCAGGTTGGACATCAGGGGGAATTTCTCCACGGAAAGGGTGTTCAGGCACTGGAAGGGGCTGCCCAAGGCGCTGCAGAATTCCCCATCCCTGGAGATCTTTGGACCTCAGGAACAATTTCTCCACGGAAAGGGTGGTCAGTCACTGCGAACAGGCTGCCCAAGGCTCTGCTGGATTCCCCATCCCTGGAGGCGTTTAAGCAAAGCCGGGACGCGCCACTCCGGTCTGGCTCACACCTTGGCCTCGATAACCCCCGAGCACTTTCCCACTGGCCTGTGTGACCCCCGGAGCACTCCCAAGGGGCACAGCGATCCCTTCTTGGTGCCAGCAGCGCCCGACCCGCCGGCAGCGCCGGGCCCGGCCAGGCCCGTGACGAGGCGCGGGCAGCGCCGGGCCCGCTGCGCTCCCTCCCCGGGCGCTCCGGAGCTCCGGTCCCGCTGTCCCCGCTGTCCCCGCCATCCCCGCGCTCACACTCCTTGAGGCGGCCGTCGATCTCCTTGTGCTCCAGCAGCTTCTTGCGGTAATCCTGCAGCGCCTTGTCCCTGGGGTCCGCCATGATGAGCAGGCGCCGCTCAGGGGGATGCCGGGAAGGGCCGGGAGGGGCGGGGCGGGGGGGGCGCTGGGGCCCGAGCGCCACCTCCCGCCCTGGAGGGGAACTGCAGGGAATGCTGGAGCTGTTGGGATGGAGGGACCTCCCATCCCATCCCATCCCATCCCATCCCATCCCATCCCATCCCATCCCATCCCATCCCACCCCTGCCATGGCAGGGACACCTTCCACTAGCCCAGGTTGTTCCGAACTGGATTTGGACACTTCCAGGGATGGGGCAGACACAGCTTCTCTGGGAATTTCATCCCAGTCCCTCCCCACCCTCCCAGCCAAGAATTAGAATCATAGAATCATAGAATGGATTGGGTTGGAAAAGACCTCCAAGATCATCAAGTCCAACCCTTGGGCCAACTCCAGTCCCTTTACCAGATCATGGCACTCAGGGCCATGGCCAATCTCAGGTTAAAAACCTCCAGGGATGGGGAATCCACCCCGTCTCTGGGCAGCCCATTCCAATGCCTGAGCACTCTCTCTGCAAAGAAGTTTTTTCTGCTCTCCAACTTCAACTTTCCCTGGCAGAGCTTGAGCCCATCGTGCCCCCTTGTCCTATTGCTGAGTGCCTGGGAGAAGAGACCAACCCCCACCTGGCCAGAACTTCCCTTCAGGCAGTTCCAGACAGTGCTGAGGTCACCTCTGAGCCTCCTCTTCTCCAGGCTGAACACCCCCAGCTCCCTCAGCCTCTCCCCACAGTACTTGTGCTCCAGTCCCTTCTCCAGCCTCGTTGCTCTTCTCTGGCCCCGCTCCAGCCCCTCAATCTCTTTCCTCAACTGAGGGGCCCAGAACTGAACACAACACTCAAGGTGTGGCCTCCCCAAGGCAGAGTCCAGGGGAAGGGTCACTGCCCTGGGCCTGCTGGCCATGCTAGTTTGGATCCAGGCCAGGATCCCCTTGGCCTTCTTGGCCACCTGGGCACACTGTTGGCACCTGTTGAGCCAATTCCTTCTCTATATCCCATTCCTTCTCGATATCCCATTCCTTCCCGGTACCCCACCCAACTCTGCCATCTGGCAGTGGGAAGCCAAGGAAATTATTAGGATTTCCTCTCCTTCCTGTGGCTTGTCCCCAGGGCTCATCAGAGGACCAACATCAGAGAAAGAAAAATCACCTCTAACATCAACCCCTCCCTGTGCTCCTTTTGCCAGAGGGGTTTCTATTTTTCACAACATCCATGACAGAGGAGAATGTGATGTGTTAAAAAAGCTGAGCTGCTTCTTCACCATAAAGGAATCAGTTCAAGGTGCACTGAGAGGTCACAGCTGGTAAAAGCTCTTGCACTTACTTGTGCAATAAAATAACTTAATAAAAAACTGCATCCTTGAATCTTTCTTCGTCCCAGGAGCTCATCCCCAACTATGTGCAAGGGAAGGCTGGTGGCATGGGAAGGCTTTGGGCTGTTGGTGCTCCCAGGGAGGGATCAGACTCCTTTTCCTTATGCTCTCCCCTGGAGTGGATGTATTTGGGATGAGACCTGGAGGGTTTTGTGTCATCAAATCCCAGAATGGTTTGGGTTGGAAGGGACCTCAAAGACCATCCAGTCCCACTCCCTGCCATGGGCAGGGACCCCTCCCTCTATCCCAGGTTGCTCCAAGCCCTGTCCAACCTGGCCTTGGACACTTCCAGGGATGAGGCAGCCAAAAAATAACAAGCTTTAGTAGTTTAAATATGGTTAAATATTTGGAGAAGTAAAGAATTAAGTATTAATGATCAGATTATTAGCAAAAAACCACACTGGATGGTTCAGAAACAACTCAGAGCAGTTCATCAAGTAAAGTTGATTTTTTTTCCTCTTTATTTTCTCTCTCCAGTCATTGTGAAGGTTAGAAATGAACCAAGATATGTGGTTGGCCATCATCATCATCATCATCATCATCATCATCATCATCATCATCATATGTGGTTGCCTTATGTGAATATTGATTAAAGGTTTCCTTTGTTCTTGCATATTAGCCTTGCTTTTCATCCACTGGGTCCTTAGTGGGTTAAGTATTTTCTTCTTTAATGTACATCACTATTTTATACTGGTATTTACTCTCCCTCTCCCTCTGTATCTGCCAGTAGTGTAACTTCCTAGTGAAGACAAAACAATCCACAACATTCCCAGAACCCTGCATGTGTTTTATTTTTTTTTATTGAGTTGAAGTTCTGTCTTTCTGCCTGATTTTGAACTCTCAGACCCCCAGGGCTGCTGGAATTACCTTTTACCCAGCTGGAGTTGATTCAGCACACTTGCTGAGTTGGATTTATTAGTTTCTTCCTTATCTTGGGAATTCTGCCACATATCCTTGTGGCCCATAAATTCTGCATTCTCTGTGCCCACTCTCAGTGGCACATCCTTCTTTCCAGGCTTTGTTAACCTCCCTCTAAGTCTGAGATCACTGAAGGCTGTCTAGCACTAACCTTAACAAAGCAATTCCACCCACAAATAATTTGGTTTTTTAACACTTGGACATCACTGAGAGCTTGTTGGCTGCTCTCTGTTTTATGGATTAAATCTCCCTTCTGGCTGATTAGGCCCAAAGGTACACCAAGATGAACCACCAAAGAACATCTTTTCTTAAGAAGATTTTTATGTACTCCCCATTTTGTTTGGCCTTGAACACTTCCAGGGATGGGGCAGCCACAAAATAAGAAGTTTTTGCAGTTCAAAACTAGTTAAAGATTTGGAAGAGTAAGGGATTAAAGTATTGGTGAGCAGGGTCTTGGTGGAAAAACATACTGGGTAGTTCAGACACACAACTCTGAAGATGAATCAAGTCAATTTGGTTTAGATTTTGTTTCTTTTTTTTTTTTTCCTATTTTTCTCTCTCCATCATTGTGAAGGCTACAGATGGACCAAGATACGTGGTTGGCTGTCACCATCAGGTGTTTGATGTATGTGAATATTCATTAAAAGTTTGCTTTGTTCTTAAATATTAGCTTTGCTTTTCATCCACTGGGGCCTCAGTGGGGTTAAGTATTTTCTCATTTAAGGCTGTTTTTATTGACAGAGCTCAAGGCATGTTTGGACAATACTCTCAGGGACATGGGGGGATTATTGGGGTGTCCTGTGCAGCACCAGGAATTGACTGGATGATCCTTGTGAGTCCCTTTTGACTCAGGAATTCCAACAACACAATCGATTCTGTCATTCTTTAAGGCTATTTAAGGCTATTTCACACCGACATCAACTTTCCCTCTCCCACTGCACAGCTGGCAGTGGCGGAAGGGAAGTCGTGAAGATCAAACAACCCACAGCACGCCCAGCCCCTTGCATGTGTTTTATTCATTTGCTGTGAATAAAACCGAAGCTGAAGCTTCGTGTTCCTGCCTGTGAGCTCTGAGATGCTTGAGCTGCCAGGACATGGCATGGGAAGGAGGGAGGGAGAGAGGGATGGAGGTGAAATAGGCAATATTTGAATCCAATAGACTAGAACAAAATCCTTCTTTTTATTCAGCACTGGGAACATGGGAGGTAACCCCACCAAAGACATGTTCAATGAGACTTTTGTGTTTCCAGGTTTATATAGTTAGTTACAATTGAAACCCTCTCCCCGAAGTTAAGCAGGATATTTTGGGTGACCCTTAACAGCTCTAAAGGGCTGTTGTTATCTCTGCAGCTCTGTATTTCCCTTTTAACTAAAGTGTTACAGCTTCAGGTCTCTAATCTAGACAGGTTTTCTAATTTATTTCTTAGAGCTCAGGCTATAATCTAGACAGGGGTTTTGGTTTATTTCTCAAAGTTCATCCTACAGCTACAGGGTTAAATTCCTCTTTGCCTAAAGCTGTGCATGGTTAAGATAATTGCTGTACATATGTTAGCACCAACTGTGCTTAGAGAAACTTGGGTACAAGCTAAAATCAAAAATTAATATCAAACACAAAGTTAGCACAGATCGTTAACAAAGATCGTATGATTTTATGGAGAAGGGATAAAATCCATTTTCTTGAGGGGTTCCTATAGCAGAGGGACGGAGGGAGGGGAGTGCCCCACCCGCGGCTCTTTCCTGGATTCGGCAGCGCGGCGGGAGAGCCCCGGGCGGTGACTCAGCCCTGCCGGGACGTGCCCGGGGCGCTCCCGCGGCCGCTCCGTCCGTGCGGGGCCGCGCGTACCCGGCGGGGCGGGGACACCGGGGCGGGGACATCGGGGAGGCGACACCGGGGCTGTGCCACCGGGGCGGTGCCACCGGGGCTCTGGCACCGAGGCGGTGACATCGGGGCGGCCACACCGGGGAGGCGACACCTGAGCTGTACCACCGGGGAGGCGGCACCGGGGCGGTGCCATCGGGGAGGCGACACCTGAGCGGTACCACCGGGGAGGCGGCACCGGGGCGGTGCCATCGGGGAGGCGACACCTGAGCGGTATCACCGAGGCGGAGACACCGAGTAGGCAACACCGGGGCAGCGACATCGAGGCAGTGCCACCGGGGCAGTACCACCGAGGCGGCGACACCGGGGCTGTATCACCGAGGCGGAGACACCGGGGAGGAGACACCGGGGCGGTCCCACCGGGGAGGCGACACCAGGGAGGCGACACCGGGGCAGTGACATCGCGGAGCTGCCGCGGCCGGGGCGGAGAGATGGCGGCGAGAGGAGCCGGCGGGACCCGGTGGCTCCCGGTGCTGGTGGCGCTTGTGGCGCTGGTGCCGGGGGTGCTGCCCCACGATGCCGAGCGGCGCTGCTTCTGCCAGGTGGGCACCGGGCGGGGGTCGCAGCCTTGGGATGCGGGACATCCCCCAGGGAGCGGTGTCCCCGCGGTGGGAAGGGCAGCGGGAGGTGCCGGGAGTGGAGAGGATCGGAGGACGCACCACGTGGAGGGTTTGTATTCGCTTCTGGGATCCGCGGGACAGGAAGGAAATGAAACTGTCGGAGCGAGTCCCGCAGAAGGGCAAGTGAGATGCTTGGATGGCTGTGTGGAAAAATTGAGAGCTGAGGGTGTTCACCTGGAGAAGAGAAGGGTCCGGGAGTGATCTTAGAGCCCCTTCTAGTGCCTGAAGGGGCTTCAGGAGAGCTGGAGAGGGACTGGGGACAAGGGATGGAGGGACAGGACGAGGAGTGGCTTTAAGCTGAAGGAGGGTAGTTTTAGATGGGATATGAGGAAGAAAATACTGATTGTGAGGGTGGTGAGGCCCTGGCACAGGTTTCCCAGAGAAACTGTGGCTGCCCCATCCCTGGAAGTATTCCAGGCCAGGTTGGACAGGGCTTGGCGTGACCTGGGATAATGGAAGGTGTCCCTGCCCATGGCAGGGAGTTGAAATGAGATGAGCTATAAGGTCCCTTCCAACCCAGACCAGTCTGTGATTCTATAATTCTCTTTCATGCCTTCTTGACTGTATTATCACCCTGCTCCCATCAGGAAAAGAAAGTGCTCCAACTTGGAGAGCATTTCTTCCCCCAGCACTGAGGTGCCTCTCCTTGGATGTTTCAGGGATGTCTGTTACTATAATGCCTGGGAGCTGCCTCATCCCCTCTCCTGCAGGTCTGCCTTGCTGTTCTCCCAGCTCTGCTGTCCTGGAGCAGTAACTGCAGCCGGGACGTGCCACCCTGCCCTGGCACTGCCAGGGGTGAGCTGGGCTGCTCCGCTCCTTAAAGCTTTTCCAGGGTTAATTCCCACTGTTGGTGTGCCAGGTGTGTTACTGCCTGGCCCAGTGCACTTAGTGCAGCTTCTGTTGAGGTACAGTAAGGAGAGAACTGGGTACAGCCAACCAAGCAGATGGATTTGGGAAGAGATCACTCTGCAGATTTCTTCTGACTTCACTTTGCACAAATGAAGTGGTTGCCCCATCCCTGGAAGTGTTAACAGAAAAGATGAGGCAGCCCTCAGGTGTGATTTGAAAGGTTGGGTGATTAGAAGGAAATGCTGCCCCCCGTAACAGACTTCCCTAAAGGGAATAAAAGATCTTGAACTAAACACTTGTATTGACAGTAAAACAGAAGCACATGTGCTCCACGAAGGGGAAGTGTGTTGTAACAACCAACCCAACTGCAAGAAGGACACCTGTTCCTCCTGCCCAAGGAAAAGATCCTGCCAGACACTGCCATGCCATTCATTTAGTGGTTACAACTCCTTATCCCATTCCACGCTCCTGACTCAAGGCCAGGTTGGACGGGGCTTGGAGCAACCTGGGTAGTGGAAGGTGTCCCTGACATGGCAAGGGTTTGGAATGAGATGGTCTTTGAGGTCACTTCCAACCTGAAACCATTCCATGATCCTGTGATAAACACATTTGCAGGAGCAAGGAGTAAAGATGTTCCAATGCCTATAATGCTTTATTCTGTTGCCTTTTGAAAAAGGATGTTTTTATAAAGCCTCCTCTTTCTGTATTAAAATTCTGCTGTTTAAATGATGATCAGAAATTGAGAGTGGAGAATGAAGGCAAATGGAATTGTGCACTTGGCTTTGGCTTTGCCTTCTGGGGTGGCTTTGACACATTCAGCTTCATGTGGAAATGGTGAATAAAAAATTTGCTGATAAAGAATTGAAAATCATGCATTTGAGTCTGTATCTCTGTAGGGTGTTTGCTTGCAGCTTCCTGGTGGCAGTGAAGTTTGTCTCCCTAAGGACTGAATATTGAGTCAGGAGCGTGGAATGGGATACATGACCCTGAGATCAGCTCAGTTGGCTAAAGCTTGGTTGTAGTAATGCCAGGGTCAGGGGTTCAATCCCCTGTGTGGGTCATTGACTTGAGAGTTGGACTCGATGATCCTTGTGGGTCCCTTCCAGCTCTGAGTAGTCTGTGAGTCTGTAAGGAGTTGTAACCACTAAATGAACTGGCACTCTGGCATGGAAGTGTCTGGCAGGATCTTTTCCTTGGGCAGGAGGAACTGGTGTCGTCCTTTTTGCACTGCTGGGTTGTTACAACACACTTCCCCTCTGTGGAGCACGTGTGCTTTGGTTTTACTGTCAATACAAGTGTTTAGTTCAAGATTTTTTATTCCCTTTAGGAAAGTCTGTTATGTGGGGCAGCATTTCCTTCTGACCACCCAACCTTTTAAATCACACCTGAGGGCTGCCTCATCTTTTCTGTTAAAAATAATCTGCTGATCATCTTGTGCAGAACTTGTCTGGTGGTTTTTATTTGCCACCAAAGAAAATACAGGGCAATCCTTAAATTATATGTTTTGCGCTCCTCTCTTTAGATACATGAAGGCCTGGGTTTAACTTTTGGTTTCCTCCTATGAAACATCCCTCGCTGTCTCATGAGTTTCTTAGATCAGGAAGCTTTGACATGGGGTGACTGGAAGGGCTCTGACTTGTCCATCAGCCCGTGCTGGGACAGCTGACAAGGGCCACTTTGAAGAGCTCTGCTCCAGCAATATTCCAGGTGCTGACTTCAGCAGGCCAGGATTCTGGAATGGGTGTTGCCCCCCTGTCTGTCTGCACTAAGGGTAATGCCTCACCTGCTTTTTGTCACTGTTATTTTATCTCACTTGGTTTGCCAACCAGTCCTGAAAGTTTTATTAGAAACATCCATCTGTTGCTAACAACACTTGGGTTTCACATGCTGTTTCTGCTTTCCAAGCTCTCATTAACATTCCTGAAGGGAAGTTCTGGCCAGGTGGGGGTTGGTCTCTTCTCCCAGGCACTCAGCAATAGGACAAGGGGGCACGATGGGCTCAAGCTCTGCCAGGGGAAATTGAAGTTGGAGAGCAGAAAAAAATTCTCTGCAGAGAGAGTGCTCAGGGATTGGAATGGGCTGCCCAGAGAGGGGGTGGATTCCCCATCCCTGGAGGTTTTTAAGGTGAGCTTGGCCGTGACACTGAGTGCCATGATCTGGTAAAGGGACTGGAGTTGGAGCAAGGGTTGGACTTGATGATCTTGGAGGTCTTTTCCAACCCAATCCATTCTATGATTCTGTGATTCTCTGATTCTGTGATTCTCTGATTCTATTCCAATATTGGGGTTCCCTCAAACTTTTCAGGCAGCTCATCCCCCCCAGATATTCCTGTTTGTATCACTGCTTTAGTCAGCCATGAATGTCTCCCGGATATTCCTGGTGATTATTGTTCATTTGCTGTTTACAGGCTGATGCAGCTGCATTAAGGATGTGCTGCAGGTGTTTGGCAGACGGGGATTCTGATGGGGTTTCCGGTCTGGCAAAGGGCTGATTCCCTTTGGGAATGTTTCTGAGGACAGGACACTGTCATTAGGGGTGAGTCTGGGCATGGAGATTTCCCTCGTTGGTGCCTGAACAGACTTTCAAGCTGCTCTTGCGTTCTTGTTGAATTGGTGTTCACTCAGCAGCCCCTGGGGCAGGAATTCATTCCTAGCACAATTCCCCAATCTCTGGGGGGGTGGCTCCAGGGGAGCTTCCAGGTGGAGAGAAGATATTTGGAAGTGATTCTGTCCCTCTGCTCCTCTCTGGTGAGACCCCACCAGCAATGCTGTGTCCAGCTCTGTGGGTTTCCCAGCACAGGAAGGACATGGACCTGCTGGAGTGAGTCCAGAGGAGGCCACCAAGTTGATTAGAGGATGGAGCACCTCTGTTAAGAGGAATTGCTGAGAGCATTGGGATTGTTCAGTCTGGAGGAGAAAAGGCTTTGGGGTGACCTAGTTGAGGTCTTCCGGTGCCTGAAGGGAGCCTGCAAGAAACATGGAGAGACTATTTACAAGGGCCTGGAGTGACAGAACAAGGGGAATGGCTTCCCACTGACAGAGGGCAGGGCTAGGTGGGGTATTAGGGAAAAATTCTTCCCTTAGAGAGTGGGCAGGCCCTGGCACAGGATGCCCAGAGAAGCTGTGGCTGCCCCATACCTGGGAGTGTCCCAGGCCAGGCTGGACAGGGCTTGGAGCAACCTGGGCTGGTGGAAGGTGTTCCTGCCCATGGCAGGGGGTAGGATGAGAGGGACTCTAAAGTCTCTTCCAACCTGAACCCTTCTGGGATGCTGTGACAGCACTTCAGCCTCTGTGGTTTAACCCCATCCTGAGGCTCCCATGTGAGATTTGCTTCTGTGTGAGTTCTGGAATCCCCATCCTTGTTTTCTGGGGAAAATACAGGTGAGAAAGCACTTGGAATGGCACATACTGCCTGCAGAGCAGGTGCTGGGCATGAGTGTCCTCACCTGGCTGCCAGCTCCTTGCTCCGAGTGCCCTATTAAGGATGAAAGGGAGACTTGGCTGGGCTGAGCACCACAGGGAGAGCCACAATTCATTTCACAGAATCATGGAATATCCTCAGTTGGAAGGACCCACAAGGACCATTGAAGTCCAACTCCGTTGAGCAGGGCAGCCACAAGAAAACTTCAGAGGGAGCAGGGAAAGCATCTGGGACTGGTGTGGCTTGTCCAGAAGAACAGGCACTGCCAGGGAAGTTGGTAGAGGCTAAACCCAACTCCTCAGACACTGTGGCATTCCCTTTCCTGGGCCTTGTTCTGGTGCAAGTGGGAGATGCAGGGAAGAGTTTGCCCTCTTTCCTGCCCAGGCACGGTGTGAGAGTGAGAAGGGAGCCCTAAATCCACTGGCCAGGGAATGTTTCTACAATTCTCGGGGGAGCAGGAAGAGATGGGAATGGCTGATCACAGAGGGCTGGGATGAAGGCGAAGGAAGATGAATCACAGAATGAGTTGGGTTAGAAGAGACCTCCAAGAACATCAAGTCCAACCCTTAATCCAACCCCTCTTTGATTACCAGATCGTGGCACTCAGTGCCACGGCCAATCTCACCTTAAAAACCTCCAGGGTCAGAGAATCCACCCCCTCTCTGGGCAGCCCATTCCAATGCCTGAGCACTCTGTCTGTAAAGAATTTCTTTCTGATATCCAACCTAAACCTCCCCTGGCAGAGCTTGAGCCCGTGTCCCCTTGTCCTATTGCTGAGTGCCTGGGAGAAGAGACCAACCCCCACCTGGCCAGAACTTCCCTTCAGGCAGTTCCAGACAGTGCTGAGGTCACCTCTGAGCCTCCTCTTCTCCAGGCTGAACACCCCCAGCTCCCTCAGCCTCTCCCCACAGCACTTGTGCTCCAGTCCCTTCTCCAGCCTCGTTGCTCTTCTCTGGCCCCGCTCCAGCCCCTCAATCTCTTTCCTCAACTGAGGGGCCCAGAACTGAACACAACACTCAAGGTGTGGCCTCCCCAAGGCAGAGTCCAGGGGAAGGGTCACTGCCCTGGGCCTGCTGGCCACGCTATTCTTGATGAAGCACAGCCCAAACCCGAGGATTACACAGAGCCCACATGTGTTGGGTGGTGTTACCACCCGTGTTACGCCCACGAGGTGGGTCTGTCAGTGCTTAGGGATGGAGTGGCTGCTCTGGAGCTCCAGCCACACACACACACACACCCCCCCTCTCTCGGTGCTGACTCAGCACCTGGAGCCGCCTGTGCCGCGTCTGTCCCGGCGGCTCCGTTTGGTCTCTTCCCAGTGGGAAAACCCAGCCCTTCCCATCAGCCTCGTGCCGGGATCTCACACCCAGCCAAACCCATGGCTGGGGTGATTCACTGATGGCAGCAAAGCACTTGGCACATGTTTGGGGCTGGATCAATCCGTGTTTTATCTTAACTGTTCTAATTACCACAGGCTGAAGATGTAGGTAAATGTTTTTTTTGGAGGGTGGTGTTTTAAGGCACCGCCCGTTGTGGGGCATGTTTGACATGTGTTGTAGCTCAGCTACTCTGGCAGCAGGAATTGAAGCCCAAACCAAGGGAGTCTGGCAGCATAGAGGGCTGAAAGGTGGGGTCTGGGTTGGCAGGTGGTCATGGAGCAAGAGGGAACTTCTGGGATGAAGGCCATACCCTGCCAAGTGGTCTTCCATGTGTTATAAAGCAGGTCTGTGCTGTTTGGTGGTGGCATCACTGGGGTTTTCATCTGGGCTCTGAGGAGCTTTGGCTCTCGATGCTCTTGGTTCTGCCATCATTTGGCAGTGAAGTTCAGTGGATTGGGCACACACAGACTGGGAAATTGCCCATCTCTGCACAGCCTGACCAAAATCCTTGGAGGAAGAAGGAGCTTTCCTTATGACTCAGAATTTCCCCAGCAGTTCCACAGAATCTCAGAATCATTAAGGTTGGAAAAGACATCCAAAGTCATCGAGTCCAACCTGTGACCCATCTCCACCTTGTCACGTGGACCAGAGCACCGAGTGCCATGTCCAGTCATTCCTTGAACACCTCCAGGGGTGGGGACTCCACCACCACCCATTCCAATGCTTAACAACCCTCTCCATGAAGAATTTCTTCCTGAGAATTTTCCCACTGCCCCCACAGGTGTGTTCATGGTGACATTGGGGCTGATCATCCCACCAATGCTTTAATAAACCAAGGAGTGGATATTTGGAGATCTCCAAAGCATGACCCCCATCTAGTCCTGAGTATTTTGGGATCATCTGCAGTGCTTCATCCTGGATTATTTTCAGGATGAGGATGGTTCTGGCTGGAATTGGTCACTAGACATAGGGAAGACAGGCTGAAATGGGTTTTGGTGGCTCCTCCAATGCTCTTACATGGAAGTCATTCCCTCAGAGGGAATGTTTGTCCAGCATGGATACAGAGAGCAGCTGAAAATTACCCACAAATCTTTTTGTAGACCACTTTCAGTCCCAGCCTATGAGCTGCCTGCCTCCAAGGATGCCAAGTTTCCAGGAAATAAAAATGTGGTTGGCTGGTGGTTTGTTGCAGTTTGTTGTTTTGATGTCTTTCTTCTATATATACACAGTTCAGAAACAGCTTTAAATTGGGTAACTGGATTAGCAAATTGCTACTGTTTTTATTTTTACAGGGGTGATTCAGCCTAGTGGAAAGCTTAAATGGCTGTTAATCTTCATTAACATGCAAGAGGCAGGACAGAATTCAGTAGATGTGTGAGGGTGACGCACTGAGCTTCCCATGTAAACACTCCAGATATGAGTGAGCCTCCAAGTCATGCCTTAACCAAACCGAGTTGTTCCAGTGGAGTAGGGAATTCTGGCTATTTTTTCCCCCACCTCCCCATTTCATGTGACTCTGTGCTCCAGTTCTGCCTTCCTTCTCACAGCTTCCTTTCCACAGTGCTAATTCTAATGGTTTTATTTAAGGTGCTGTGGAGCCCTTGGTGAATTATGAGGGAGCTGGGGGGGCTCAGCCTGGAGAAAAGGAGGCTCAGGAGGGACCTTCTTGCCTTCTACAACTCCCTGCCAGGAGGAGCTGGAAGGGGTCAGACTCTGCTCCAGGGAACAAGGAACAGGAGGAGAGGGAATGGCCTCAAGGAGCACATGGGGCAGTTTATATTGGATATTGGGGAAAATTTCTTCATGGAAAGGCTGGACAAACACTGGAACAGGTTGCCCAGGGCAGGGATGGAGTCCCCATCCCTGGAGGGATTTAAAAGCCATGTGGATGTGTCACTTGGGGACACGGGTCAGTGTTGGCCTTGTCAGTGCTGGGGGATGGTTGGACTTGGAGATCTCAGAGGGCTTTTCCAACCTGATGATTCTGTGATTCCCCAGGTACTCATCAGGGGTGTGGGGGAAACAAAACTGCTTCTGTGTTGTGCAACTTTGTCATCAGACAGTGATCAACGTGCCAGGAAACCACAGCTGAGTTTATGCTACTTTTCTGGGTTTTGTTTGGTTTTTTTTGTTCCCTTCAGGGCTTGCACAAAGCCTGTTGAGATGTTCAGGGTGAGGCAAGAAGGGTTTGCTTTCACCACCAGATTTAGAGCAAATGTTTTCCTGCCAAATGGCTCTCTGAGGTCAGGAGAGGGACTGGTGCAGTTCATCACAGAATCCCAGAATGGTTTGGATTGGAAGGGACCTTAAAATCCATCTCCTTTGAACCCCCTGCCCTGGGCAGGGACACCTCCCACTATCCCAGGGTGCTCCAAGCCCTGTCCAACCTGGCCTTGGACACTTCAGGGATGGGGCAGCCACAGCTTCTCTGCCCAACCTGTGCCAGGGCCTGCCCACCTTCCCAGCCAGGAATTCCTTCCCAATATCCCATCTAATCCTTCCCTCTGGCAGTGGGAAGCCATTCCCTGTGTCCTGTCCCTCCATCCCTTGTCCACATTTCTTGTTGCTCCCTTCAGGTACTGAAAGGCCAAAATTAGGTCAGCCTGGAGCCTTCTGTTCTCTGGGCTGAACATTCCCAATTCTCTCAGCCTTTCCTCATGGGAGAGGTGCTCCATCCCTCTAATCAATTTGGTTCTAATTAATTCAAATCAGTGGCTGCAGCACTGATTACCAACCAGGACTTTCTTTGAGGGCTGTCACTGGTGCCACTGCTGCCCTGCTGGTCCCTCGTGCAAACCCAGCTCTCACCTGCCAATTATCCAACAGGAATGACCTCTGGAGGCTGATCCAGAGAGGAACCTGAGCTGGCATTCCATGGCTCACAGCTGGAGCCCTATCCATTCTGGTTGAATTTAGTTCACTCGCTGGGAAAAGGGAAGAAAACTCTGAATTATTGAGGTGCCTGTAGTGTTATGAAGTAGTGCCCAGGTTGTTCATACCTGATTGTGTGATTTATTATATTTTTATCCCCCAGGTTACTGGTCATTTAGACGACTGCACCTGTGATGTAGAAACCATCGATGCCTTCAACAACTACAAACTTTTTCCTAGACTGAATGAACTCCTGGAAAGTGACTATTTTAGATACTATAAGGTAATTTTCTCATATAAGAATTGTATTTATTTCTGTGTTGCTGTAATTTTTTTTTTAAATCCGCCTTGAACATGTTGCTGATCTTTTTAAAAATCAAATACTTCCATTTTAACCCTGATCTTTTAAGGTCACAGTCAGTGGTCTCAAGATGCAGCAGTGCCTGTGATATGTATGAACTTAAAGATATTTCCTTAGGCATTTTTCCCTCTTAAGAACTGAACCAGCAGACCAATGTAATGACTTCTTTTGGTGAGCTGTTACTTAAAAATGTTGATGACTGGAGATCTGTAATGAGAGGATTCCCAGTGTCTCCCCATTGAAATGGAAAACCTGGTTCAGTTCCCAGACACTCAATCCATAGATGGCTTTTGCTGCCAGACCTTTGTCCTTAGGTGGATTCTGCTCCCATTCAGTCAGGTTGCCTTTATCCTCCTCTCTTCCTAGTCCACCAAATCTTGTTAAATGTTAATTGTTTTGGAAGAATGGTGCTTTTACCAACCTACAGGAGGGAAAGACTTGGATTTGTTAAAGAAGTTGATGCCTCTCCCCTTCCAGAGCTGAGACTTGTAACAGAAATACTAAAATTGATCTGAATAAAGCAATCAGAATTCCAGAATAGTTTGGGTTGGAAGGAACCTTAAAGCCCATCCATTCCCACCCCCTGCCATGGGCAGGGACTCCTCCCACCAGCCCAGGCTGCTCCAAGCCCTGTCCAACCTGGCCTGGGACACTTCCAGGGATGGGACAGCCACAGCTTCTCTGGGCACCTGTGCCAGGGCCTGCCCACCCTCCCAGCCAGGAATTCTTTCCCAGTGTCCCACCTAGCTCTGCTCTCTGGCAGTGGGAAGCCATTCCCCTTGTCCTGTCCCTCCATCCCTTGTCCCAGGTACCTCTTCAGATTTCCTGAAGCCCTTTTAGGCACTGGAAGGGGTTCTCAGGTGATCCCTGGAGCCTTCTCTTCTCTAGGTGACCCCCCCAGCTCTCCCAGCCTGGCTCCAGAGCAGAGGGGTCCAGCCCTTGGAGCATTTTGGAATGATGGAATTGTCTGTGTGGGAAAGCACACAGATCTGTCTTGGAAAAGTGTGGAGTGGAAGGTTGGCTTGGCTGCCTAAAGGAGATGTGGAACAGGATTTGTGTGTTATTTGCAGGTAAACCTGAAGAAACCTTGTCCTTTTTGGGATGACAACAGTCACTGTGGAATGAGAGACTGTGCTGTCCAGCCCTGCCCCTCTGTAAGTACCAAATCCATTCTTTTCCTGCCATTTTTGTTACTTGTTTTTTACAGACCAAGAGGAAGCAGCAGATAAATGACTTCATCTTGTTATAACAGTTGTAGCAAAACTGGGGCTCTGATGGAGCTTTCACAGGTGCAGCAATCCTGATGTCCATCAGAAAGACCAAAATACCAAATTCTGGAAGTTTCAGGACAGGATGGACTTGTAATAGCTGGCCCTGCTCCCTCTTTTAGTTTTCCTATTAGTGAGTTTTTTTGGGGCAAACCCACTGATGGTTTTGTGTTCATTGCCAGGATTTCACCCTGTTGGCCCATAAGCTGCTCTGGGGTTTCGTTTTGGCTTTCCAGCCCTTTCCAAGGAAATCACAACTTGGTGGCTGGTTGGTAGAGGTGATGAAATGCCCCCCACCCCCAGCCTGGTTTTGGGGGTTGGCACCAGCACAGACTGTCTTACCCCCTCATTCTTTGGTCCTAAAATGGGATGATCATTTTTTCTCCCCCTCAAAATAACCCTGAATTTTATTTAAATACTTTTTTCTCTTAAAAAGTTATTACTGGTAACGATTATGATTAATTTGATGGCGTTATGTTACAATTAATTATTAGCTGGAAGTTGTTCTTATTTTAAGAACTGACTGTCACTGCTGTTCTTAATTATTTTGATTCAGGTTCATTTCATTCCAAAAGCAACAAAAATAACTTTTATTGCCTAATTTTTCTCTTCCTGTGCTCCTGGCCATCATAGTTTTGGCTCCTGTGTCACAGAAATGCTTTTATTGCCTTCCCACTCATGGAGGAAATGGAAGCTGAGGGGAATTTAGGGCCTGGTTGTGTGGGGCTGGCAGGGCTGACATTCCATGTTGGAATGGGAAGAGGGAAGTTTTGGAGTGACGTGTGGCAGGGGCTGGTGGATGCAATATCTGAGCTCCTGCCAGGAAGACGATGCCAGACATCAACTGGCCAGAGGCAATTCCAGCTCCTCTGGAGTTTATATCGGCTTTCCCAGCCTCACACTTGGATAAGCAAAGCAGAACCTGGTGCAGCAGCCTTTGGAGACGAGGAACCTTGGAAAAAATCACAATAAACCACTAGGAATATTCCTTCACCTTAGTCTGGGGAGGAGTGAGGAGTTGGATGTGTTGCAAGCTGAGCTTGCACCTTCTCCCTTGTAGAAAACTGTGGTCACCTTCCCAACCTTTCCCAAAGTTGGGGCTTAAAGGCCTCATCACCCCACATGTGGCACATGCTCCATTTTGTCTTCCAGGATGAAGTCCCTGATGGAATCAGATCTGGGAGTTACAAGGTGGGTGTGTCTCTGGGCACAGAATGATGCAGCTCAGAGGTCCAGTTTGTGCCAGAGGATTGATAAAGTTGGGAAAGACCTTTAAGACCACTGAGTCCAAACATCGACCCACCACCACCATGTTCACCCTTAAACCATGTCCACAAATGCCACATCCACATGGTTTGGGAACACTTCCAGGGATGGGGACTCTGTGGCTAAACTTTTACCCCCATCAAGTGCCGAGGATGCTGTAGAGCCTCCGAGGTGGCTGTTCTGGAGTCAGGTATTCCTGACATCTCCCCAAGAGCAGCAGGTGCCACCACAAAATGCTCCTGGGGCAGTGCCAGAGGCTTCCCTGAGTCCCTGCAGGACTCATCGCTCTTGCATAAGCCTCTGGATATCTGCAGACATCCTGTGGAGACACAGGGTGGGGTGAATCATAAAAGTGTTTCTGGGGCTTAACCTGGGTAGTGCAGGCAGAATTATAACAGCAAAAAAAATTCCTTTTTAATCCTCATCCCTCCCCACCCCTTTGCTTTCCGCCCCAGTATTCGGAAGAAGCCAATAACCACGCTGAGGAATGTGAGGAAGCCAAGAGACTTGGAGCTGTTGATGACTCTCTGAGGTTTGACTCTTTTTTCCACAATCCTTGCTTGTCCTGAAGGAAACCCAGGCTCAGCTCTCTCTCTGATGGTCCCTTCCCACGTGTTTTCCAGCACGGAAGCGCGGCGGGCGGTGCTCCAGTGGACACGGCACGATGACTCCTCGGACAGCTTCTGTGAGGCTGATGGTAGGGGCACCTGCCAGAGCTGGAAAGGCTTGGAATGGGATTTTAAGCACCTCTGAAGAGCTTAGAATCATGGAATCCTATGGTTTGGGTTGGGAGGGATCGTAAAGCCCATCTCATCCCACCCCGTTGGGGGCAGGGACACCTCCCACCAGCCCAGGTTGCTCCAAGCCCTGTCCAGCCTGGTCTGGGACACTCCCAGGGATGGATGGGGCAGCCACAGCTTCTCTGGGCACCTGTGCCAGGGCCTGGCCACCCTCACAGGGAAGGATTTCTCCCCAATATTCCATCTAACCCTGCCCTCTGGCAGTTCGAAGTTATTCCCCCTTGTCCTATCCCTACAGTTCCTGATGCAGAGTCCCTCTCCAGGTTCCTGTATCCCCCTTCAGATCCCAGAATCACAGAATCGATTGGGTTAGAAAAGACCTCTGAGATCATCAAGTCCAACCCTTGGGCCAACTCCAGTCCCTTTACCAGATCATGGCACTCAGTGCCACGGCCAAGCTCAGGTTAAAAACCTCCAGGGATGGGGAATCCACCCCCTCTCTGGGCAGCCCATTCCAATGCCTGAGCACTCTCTCTGCAAAGAATTTCTTTCTGATATCCAACCTAACCCTCCTGTGGCAGAGCTTGAGCCCGTGCCCCCTTGTCCTATTGCTGAGTGCCTGGGAGAAGAGACCAACCCCCACCTGGCCAGAACTTCCCTTCAGGGAGTTCCAGACAGTGCTGAGGTCACCTCTGAGCCTCCTCTTCTCCAGGCTAAACACCTCCAGCTCCCTCAGCCTCTCCCCACAGCACTTGTGCTCCAGTCCCTTCTCCAGCCTCCTTGCTCTTCTCTGGACCCACATCCTGGAGTCTCCACACACCCTTCTCTGCTCCAGGCTGAACAATCCCAACTTCCAGGCCACTATGTGATATTCCAACAAGCCTGGAGCTTAAATAACATTTCTGCTCTTTTTCACCCCCCATTTCCCTCAGTATTTTGAAAACAACATGCAGATATTCCTGATAAAGCTTCATTAGTGCTCAGGGGCTTCCTGTGTTCAGCAAGTTAGTAAAGAGGTGGCTGGAACAGCCCTGGGAAATGTCATTTTCCCTTTGGAAGTCCCTTGTCACTGACCCAGCCCTGTCCTTCTCAGACATCTACTCTCCTGATGCCGAGTACGTGGATTTGCTCCTGAACCCGGAACGCTACACGGGCTACAAGGGCCCCGACGCCTGGAAAATCTGGAACAGCATTTATGAAGAAAACTGCTTCAAGTAGGTGCTTTGGGGCACAAGTTCCATGAGCCTGGTCCCTGCAGAGGGGCAGGAATTAATCCCCATCCTCCTGTGCCTGAGCAGGGAGGGCTCTCAGTGGTGGTGTGGCCACCCCCCGAGTGTGTCATGTTGCACCAGGACGGACACTTGTGTTTTCCTGTTTGTTGGTTTTTTTTTTAAAGAAAACCCCACCAAAATCCCCCACAGAAATTAATTTTGCTCTTTCCTTTCCCTTCCTGAGCAAAGCTAAAGCACAGAAGGGGTTCTCAGATCCCCTCAGGCTGTTTGACTGCAGAAGGAGCTACTTCTGCTCTGTCTCTGCACAGCAAGGAGACAGTAACTTATTTACTATCTTATTTAAATGATATTTTTTTTTCCCTCTCTTAGGCCTCAGAATGTAAAAAGACCTTTGGCATCTGGTAGAGGTGAGTCACTTATTTATCTCACTGAGTGGGTTAGTAGTGAACTGATCCCACCTCCAGGAGCAGTAAATGCCCTCTGAGCTGCTTCTCCTTCTGAATGAGAAATATTTTGTAGCTCTTGATCAAGCGTAGGATTTTATGGCAACTGGAAGTGGGTTTTTGTAGCATCCATCATGGAGAAAGGATGTGTGATCCTCCATTCCTGGAGGAAAAGTGAGTTTTGGAGGGACAGGGAGCAGGGCTGGACCCTGAGCTCTGCCTGGTTTCCATACTTGGCAATGTCAAACCACCTGTGATGGACTGAAATGAGAACCTGAGTGGGATTCTCCCTGAAAAGCACCCAGTGAGAGAAGCTCTGCCCTACAGCCAAGGTTAGACAGTGTAAATGGAAGTAGGGAAGGGGTTTGGAAGCATAAGAATATCATCAACCTCACTCCTCATCCGTGTGACCTGAACACCTCCAGCAGTACCCTCTGCCATGATCTCATAGAATCATCATAGAATCACAGAATGGATTGGGTTGGAAAAGACCTCTGAGATCATCAAGCCCAACCCTTGGGCCAACTCCAGTCCCTTTACCAGATCATGGCACTCAGTGCCACATCCAATCTCAGTTTAAAAACCTCCAGGGATGGGGAATCCACCCCCTCTCTGGGCAGCCCATTCCAATCCCTGAGCACTCTCTCTGCAAAGAATTTTTTTCTGCTCTCCAACTTCAATTTCCCCTGGCAGAGCTTGGGCCCATCGTGCCCCCTTGTCCTATTGCTGAGTGCCTGGGAGAAGAGACCAACCCCCACCTGGCCAGAACTTCCCTTCAGGCAGTTCCAGACAGTGCTGAGGTCGCCTCTGAGCCTCCTCTTCTCCAGGCTAAACACCCCCAGCTCCCTCAGCCTCTCCCCACAGCACTTGTGCTCTCTATTTTTCCCTGAACTATGGAGGTGCTTTTCCCTCTCCTTTGCCCCTGGTGCCAAGGATTGGCTCTTCAGGAGCAGCACTGCTAAAGGAGATGTGCAATGTCCTTGGAAATATCAGGTTTTACTTCCTTTGCAAATATTGATCCCTCCTACACTGGTCAGGTTACTCAGCTCTGGTGCTCATCCGGTGTCTTGGAGTTCTTTGTGTTCAAAACGTTCCTAAACCTCCCTGGAGAGGCTCCTTCTCCTGTCAGAGCAGAATAACAGAGTAGAGTTTGTGCTTTGGAGTTTCATTTTGGTCGTGTGTAATTTTTTATCCTCTTTTTTTCCCCTCTCTCTCCACCACTTGTGCTTTTTTCCACCAGGAGACGATGGAGGTGAGTGGCCCTGTTTGTTTTGACTGATAACAGAAACAGATGTGTCTTTGTTGTGCTGCTCTGAGCTGTGCCATGAGATATTGCAAAACCATTAGTCAGGCAAAACAGAAATCATGCAGAATATCCTGAGTGGGATCACAAGGATCATCCAGTCCAACTCCTGGCCCTGCACAGACACCCCAACAATCCCACCCTGTCCCTCTCCCATTGTCCAAACCCTCCTGGAGCTCTGGCAGCCTTGGGGCCGTGCCCATTGCCCTGGGGAGCCTGGGCAGTGCCCACCACCCTCTGGGGGAAGGACCTTTTGCTGAGATCCAACCTAACCCTGCCCTGACACAGCTCCAGCTATTCCCTGAGTTCTGTCCCTGGTCACCAGAGAGAAGAGGACTCTGTGCCATTTGCTCTGAGCTCCCTGTCCCAGCCCATCCTCATGTGAAGCTCTTAAAATGTCCTCCAGCAGTTTTTTAAGAGCACAGGTCCTGTTTGATGCCAGTCCCTGAAGAGTGGGAAGCCTTCAGGAGCAGGATTTGTCCTCTGGGATATTTTCAGTGTTTATTGCTGAGAAAGCTTGGAGAAGACTCAGAATCCCAACAGCCTCTGTCAGCTGGTAGGAGCTGGGTGCCCAATTCCCTTAGGAACGGCTGTTCCCTGGAGCTCTCCACAGCATCTTTTTGTCTCCAAATCATCCCCAAATACTTTTCAGCTCCCCAGATTACTTCCAAACATGTAGCAATAGGAGTTTGAAACCCTGACTCGTGTGATTGTACACACTTGGTTGCACTCTGTGGTTTTCTTTGCTGGTTGGTTTGTTTGTTTTGTAAAAATACCCCTCTCCTCGCTCTGCCCTGAAGAGGAAAGCAATCCATGATCCTGATTTTTCCCAGCTGGGCTGTTCTGCCCCCCCAGCCCCTGGGGAAAGCTCACCTGCTGTGCTGAGCTGCTGCCACGCCGTGTTAGAGAAGCCTCAGTCAGAGGGGTGGGCAGGGAAACTATTTTCATGCTCTTTTAATGCTCCTTTCCCTGTTTCTGCCAACTGGAGTAGGCAGAGGCCCTCTGGGAGCAGCCTTGGAGGTGGTTTCAGGCCATCAGGGCTGTACCTTCAGACTGATGTGTGTTTTCCTTTTGCTTCCAGGACACACGTTTTACAAGTGGCTGAAAGGTAATTCTGGCTCTGAACTTGGTTGCTCCTCCTGGGATGGACATAAACTGGCCAGGTGGTGGGGAGGGTTCATGGCCACACTGGATGGGATTCAATTCCTGCCTCACAGCCAGGAGAAGAAAACTCAGCAGGTGCTCTCAGTGCCTTAAATTGCCCATTTCTTTTCTTTGCAGGTGTGTGTGTGGAGAAAAGAGCTTTCTACAGGCTCATCTCTGGTCTCCACGCCAGCATCAACATCCACCTGAGTGCCAGGTACCTCCTGCAAGGTGAGTGCTGCCTCCTGGCCCAGCTCTCCAGTCTCAGTCCCAAATGGACACTCCCAGAGATCTGCTAAATGCTGCTTGGAGCTCATTCCAGTGGGATTTGGGCCTTCTGTGCTTCTCTCTTCCCTTCCTCAGCACCCAGGTTGGGTGACAGGATTAGGGCTGCAGTTGCCACGTGCCTGGGGCATGCTCTATACCAAGACTTCCAGCACATATTCCTTCTGTTCTTCCTCCAAGGTTGTTTTGGAGTGGGTTTCTAACTGTGGCATCCAGGCTGTCCCTTCCTAGCCTGGTTTTTAGCAATAATCTCACTTGGACTGTGAAATGCTTGGCTGGGCTTTCCCAAAATCCTTGACCCACTTCCATCTGCCATTTCCATTTCCTTTCCATGCCTTGGTCCATAAGTAGCTATTTTAGGAATCTGAATTTCAGAATCAAGGTGATAGATGTTGGAATTTGGGTAAGACATTTGGATTTGACTCAATAATTCTGTTTCAGTCTTTACAGCCCTCATTGGGGCTGGGAAATAGCAAGGGAAACATCAAAGGCAAGGGATGATTTGGGATTGAAACATCACCCTGATAGGACTATTACACCTTCCACTACTTGCTTTATATAACCTTGAGTACACAATAGGATGAGCAACAGAAATATTCTTTATAGGCTTGAGAATGGAAAATATAGGCCAGTCTCCTCCAATCCTTGGATGCTTCTGCTCACTTGCTGTTCTATATCATCAGGAATTCTCTTAAGATGTTTATTAGGAAGCCTCAGGAACCATTTGGGAAAGGTCTGCAAGAGCTCTGTCTTAGCTGGGGTTTGAGTTGGGTTAAAATTGTGCCTCTCTAGAGCAAATTTCAGGGGGAATTTCTTCACTGAAAGGGTTGTCAGGCTTTGGAAGGGGCTGCCCAGGGAGGTTTGGAGTTCCCACCCCTGGAGGTTCCCAAGGAAGGACTGGATGTGGCACTCAGTGCTCTGGGCTGAGGACAAGGTGCTGTTTGATCACAGGTTGGGCTCGATGATCCTGGAGATCTTTTCCAACCTGACAGAATGTTTAAAAGTTGACCCATTTATGAATAAATTTGAATCGGTGAAAGGGTTGTGACTCAGGAAAGCTTGGATCTGCCTGGATTTCACCACTGAACTTGTGCAGTGGGAGGAGTTGAACCACAACTAAACCCACTCACCTCGTGTCTCTGGGGTTTTCTTTTCTCTCTCAGATACGTGGTCAGAGAAGAGATGGGGCCCCAACATCACCGAGTTCCAGCAGAGGTTTGATGAAGTTCTCACCAGAGGGGAAGGTCCCAGAAGGCTCAAGAACCTCTATTTTCTCTACCTGATTGAGCTGAGGGCTCTCTCCAAAGTGCTGCCCTTCTTTGAACGCCCAGGTTTCCAGCTGTACACGGGGAATGAAAGTCAGGATGCAGAAATGAAGCACCTGTTGCTGGAAATTCTCCATCTGGCCAAGTAATTACTCTTGGGACCTGGGGACAGTGGCTCTGGAAACCCTGGGATCTCTGAGTGTGCTTAACCTGTCACTTACAGCTCCTAGAAAGGCAGGTTGTGGAGTGATTTGTGCAGTAGAATCACAGAATCTTGGAGTGGTTTGGGTTGGAAGGGACCTTTTAAAGGTCATCTAGTCCACCCCCCCTGCAGTGAGCAGGGACATTGTACCAGCAGTGTAGTTTTGCTGGGAGAACATTAATACCTGTATGCAAATTGCAAGATTTGGGTGATTAGTCCCACAGTTTAATTAGGCCTGCAGTTTTCATAAGTCTCGGGTGCCTTTTGGATTGAGCAGAATTCAATTTAATAACTGCCTACATGTCAGCCCTGAAATTGGCTCCCTGTGTGACTCATCTGTGGGACACCAGTCCTGGCTTTGTGTTTTGGACTAGAAAAACATCCTAAACATGTTGGTAACAGAGTTTTGGGCTATTGGACGGAGTTTGGGGTAAGAAAAATAGAAGATACCAGAACCAGGCAGAAATGGGTGTCTCCTGTTGTGATCAATGTTTGAATTTATCTTGTCACACTCCTGTGTTTGGGTCTGTTAGAAAACAGACTGAAAATGCTTCAAACCCATTGAGGAATTGCTGGAAATGTCTCCAAGGTGAGATGCCAGCTCAGATGGAAAGAAGTAATATAACCCCAGGATGGTTTGGGTTAGAAGGGATCTGAAATCATCCAATTCCAGCCCCCACTGGGGTTGGATCTGAGATTAAAACATGACTGGAGGTGTCCAGTGGCTCACACCTCCATTTTATCCACACACCTGACTGTGCAGCTGGACTGCAGCCATCCAAACATCCTGGGGAGAAACAAAACCCTCTTCATTCCCTTCCAGGTCTTTCCCTCTGCATTTCGATGAAAACTCCTTCTTTGCAGGGAATGAAAAGGAAGCTGCTAAACTAAAGGTAATTGGTGCCAAAGACCCTCTCCAGGAGGCTTTTACCCAAACTGAGCCCTGCTGAAGTCCAGGATTAATTTGGATTAACACAGGGATTAGTGCCTAACCATGATCAATGTGAATGTCTTTTCCCCCAGGAGGAATTTAGGCTGCACTTTAAGAATATTTCCAAGATCATGGACTGTGTTGGCTGCTTCAAATGTCGCCTGTGGGGGAAGTTGCAGGTAAGATTTGTCAGCAGCGTGTCTGGAAGCACCTGGTGGTGGGACTCATGTGTGGATGTGTTTTTTGGACACCCAGACACAGCTCAGGGCTGGTTGATTCCTCCCCTCTCCGGGCAGCAGGAAGATTCCAGCCTGTTGGACCTGGCAGCAGCTGCCCGTGGATTTTGCAGTGGAAATTGGGATAACCTGCTGCTCCCCAGGAGAGGGGAGGGGGGGCAGAGCCTCTGGGCTAAGTGAAATCCTCTTGCTCTGTTGAGATGATGTTGCAGAGGTGGAGAACTAAAGTTAAGCTTTGAATCAGGCCCTGGATGTGTCCCTGCTGTTAAATGATCCCGTTTGATCCCTGCACAGACACAGGGCTTGGGAACAGCCCTGAAGATCCTCTTCTCTGAGAACCTCATAGAAAAGATGCCTGAGAGTGGTCCTTCCTATGGATTCCAGCTGACCAGACAAGAAATTGTGGCCTTATTTAATGCCTTTGGAAGGTGAGTTTGAGGCTTTCTCCTCTCCTACACTGCTGATGTGTTACCTCCCATTTCAGCTCTAACAGTCAGTTCCTCTCAGCAATTTTGGGGGTGACTCTTGCTCTTATCATACTGTCCCAGGTACCAGATGTTGTTAATATGGACTGCAACAGCTGGAAAAATTTCAAACAACTTTATATGTGGGTCCCTTCCAACTCAGAGTAGTCTGTGACTCTGTGATACTCTATTTTTAATGTAAGGAATTCCAGGAAGCATTTGTGTTCAGATACAAAGAATTTGGTCATTTTTAAGGAACTGTGGGACTGTCCTAGGAGCACGTTGTCCCAGACAAGTGTTTGCTGTCCTTGGAGCTCTCCTTCCACGAGTTCCTTCCCAGATCCATTTGCCATGACTGCATTTAACAGGAATCCATCAATCCAGCCCCTGCTGAGAGCTGGATGAGGAGTTTTTGGCAGAAAAGGAGGATAACGAGGCCTTTAGGAGGGGATTTTGGGATGCTCTGGTTTTACATTAGCACTTCCTGGTGTTGACAGACCTGGAGTTTCTGGCAAACAATATTGCCAGGAGAGTCCAGGACCTGCCTGTGCAGCTTGGAATATTCTGTTTCTTGACCTGTCCTTAATGGGTTTGATCCCTGCTGAGCTCTGTAACATCCTGTTCCACTGGGATGCCCAGTGTTTGCTTTAAAAAGAGGCTGTGAAATTAGTGAAGGGCCTGGTTGTAAGCAGAGCCTAATTTAGCTGGAATTCTAAATTCTCTCTTCCAGAGAAGCTTTGCTTGATACAGCTCCTTTCTCTCAGACTTTAAATAATTCATCATGTGGATGTTGCTGTGACGTTTCCCTTTTGCTTTCCTCACTCACAGGGTTTCAACCAGCGTGAAAGAACTGGAAAACTTCAGGAATATCTTACAAAACATGCAGTGAATTCAGTGGAGAAAGAGACTTATGGACAAACACCATCATTGCATCACACTCCAACTTCCAGTGAAAACCACTTGCTGGGCCTCCTGTTCCCAGCTGATTGCAACCTGCTGATGAGAGATTTTGTACAAGGGAAAAAAAAGCTATTTTTTTGTATAAAAGTGGGGACTATCTGTAAATTTTATTTTATATATTGGAAGATCATTCGGAGTAACTCCTTGAAATGTTGCTGTGGTATTGGATGGGTCAGAGCCATTGCTTTGCCTTCAGAAGCTGGAGGTGGGGCAAGAACTGTGCCATTGAATAAATCTGGGGGGAAATTCCTTGTCTGCTCCATGATTCCAACCAGCCCCTCACTCACTAACTTCCTGCTGCATAAAAAAAACCTTCAAGGGATTGTAGGAGCTGCTGCTGTCCAGAGGTGACTTCCTTGGGAAACAGGCTGTTCCTGATGGTCCTTGCTGCCCCCACTGAAGGCTTGGGAAGATGAACCAAGAAGGATCATGCTGGAGGAACCCCACTAATGGTGTTTGGCACCTGGAAGCTCCCCCTTCTCACTGAGGAAAAGGGGAGCCCACCAAGCCCACCATCAGCTGCATCCAAGTCTCCGTGGGGCAGCAGCAGCTGCCAGGACCCCAATTCCAGCCCTCTCCTGGCCTTCCTGCCCCTGCCAGCCTGTGCAAGTGGGGTTGGCCTGTTTGGGGAGCTGCTTCCTGGAGGATGGTACCCAGGCAGGGCTAAAACAGAAAGGATGTGCCCACCCTGGGGCTGCTGCTCCTTGGGAGTGGCACAGAATGAGGCACAGGGAATTCTGCTGCTCCAAGGACAAGCAGTGGGGCAGTGGGACAGGGCAGAGGGTCCCTGCTGGGGTGGGCACAGCCCATGGATCCCCTGCAGCCCATGGATCCCTGTTCCTGCTTCCAGCTGGGTCCCCACAGGGATCCAGCCAGCCAGGATTACACCATCCAAGGAATGCTGCAACAGGGGCAAAGGACATGCTTGGGGGGGAGGTGCTGCTGGAAAATAGAGCCCCCCAGCCTGGATCTCTGTGGCAGCCCCTGTTTTCCATCCTGAGCTCCCAAAATGCTGGAAGGGCAGGAGGAGGCAGCATGTGCTCCAGCAGAGCCGCTGCTGTTTGCTGTGAGCTCAAGGCCACACAGATAAACCTGGGCAGGGAATAAGGGAAGCTCCGAGGAGAGGACTGGGGATTTCAGCGGGAGGATCCAGGTCTTGGGAAAGGACAAAGCACAGCCCATGGCCAGATGTGTCTCCTGACCAGCCCCAGGACGTGGTTTGAGCACGTTGTACCTCAGAAGCTGGAGACACAGGGAATATAGAATTCCCTGGGTTGGAAAGGATCCACATGGATCAGCCAGTCCAACTCTTGGCCCTGCACAGACACCTCAACAATCCCACTCTGTCCTTGTCCCATTGTCCAAACCCTCCTGGAGCTCTGGCAGCCTTGGGGCCGTGCCCACTGCCCTGGGGAGTCTGTTCAGTGCCCACCACCCTCTGAAGGAAGAACCTTTTCCTGATATCCAACCTAACCCTCCTCTGGCACAGCTCCAGGCTGTTCCCTCAGGACACAGCATCCCTCTGGGCTGCAGCCAGAGAAACATCAGAGGACAAAGCCCCCTGTGACATCCCAAACTCATCCCTCAGAGTTCATCCAGCAGCAGCTTTACAAACTCCCAGTCCTGTCTCAACAGAGCAGGAGGATGTGCCAGGTCCTGGCAGGGCACAGGGGACCACAGGGTCACGCCTGGAGCTGGCTGGGTCACCCTAGGAGCAAACCCAGCATAGAAAGTCCTTTTAAATTTATTTATTTATTTCAACAGAGTAGTGCTCGGTTACAGTTTAGTGAAGAACAAATAGGTACATTCATTGGCCACAGCTCCTGGTGCAGCAGCTGCTGCCCGACTGCAAAGCCAAAACACTGTTAAACCATACCAAAAAACAAACAAACAAAAAAAAAACCAACCCAAAAAAGAAAGTTTAATGAAAGGCAACTATGCATTAAAAAAGTAATTGTACTTCTCAGCTATAAATTACTTCAGTAAAACACGGGACCGGCCCCGGGAGGAGCAGCCGGTTCGGAAACCACCGGACAAAGGAGTAAAACCCAAACGCTTTGCCAGTCACTCAGGGGTCCATCAGCAACGAGACTCACTGCCCTGACCTGCCATCCCAAACCCAGGAAGATCATAGTGTGGGTGTGTGCTTCAGTGCAATAGGAACAATGAGCCTGTAGCCCTTGGATTTTGTAATTTTTTTAATTTTTTTTTTTTGCACTACACTCCTTTCCCTCCAGAGAAAAACTTAAAGTGCTCCTAGTGCTTTGGAATTTAAGCAAGAACAGGGGCCACGAGTGTCACTTACTGTCTTTGGTGACTTATGGGAGCAAAAGGAAGGGGGACACGCCAGGCCCTTCATCAGCTTTGCCATAAGCCAAGCAGTGATTGAGATGGAGTGACCTGTTCCTGCCAGGAGACAGGTGAGCAGCCAGGGTGGAGCTCTGGGTCAGGTACCTCGAGTGAGGGATGTGCTGAGAGTTGCCATCTTTGCCTTCCCCAAAAAGAGGCAGGATGTCCTGCTCTTTTTGGGCCAGCCAGAGTGAAGGAGGGAAGCAGGGAGGGGCCAGCACAGACCACAGGGACAGGTGTTCCCATGGGACAAGTGACATTGTGCTCAGCACAAGCAACAGGGGAGGGGGGACCAGGCCGCACTGGTGAGGAGAAGTCAGGGCTGCCCTGGGGCTGGAGGGTCTCTCACACACAGCTCAGACACTGAGGCTGCCTCAGGGTCCCCCCAGCTCCCAGACCATTACCCACCAAACCACTCCCGGCCCAGGGGCAGCCTGGGGTTTGAGCAGCACGAGGCAGGTCAAAAGCAGTGCCAGTGTGGGTTGGCACCAGTGGCCAGAGCAGTTCCCACTGGAGCAGAGCCTCCATCCAAAGCTGCTTTGCTCATCCCCACAGCAGGCTCAGGGACAAGCCAGGAATAAAACAAAACCTCCTCTCCAAGAGCCCAACCCAGATCAGACTTGGCTACTTTGGTGAAGGAGAGACAGAGGAACCTCTCCCAGCCTGACCCAGCACTCACACCCTGTGTACTCCAGTGGGAGGGCTCCAGGCCCTGGAAGGCAGAGTAAGGAGCCCAGGGATCAGACCCCTGTGGTTTTTACCCCTTCCCTCTGAAACAGCACACTCTACAGGCAGCCAGACACCTCCTGCACCTCAGTGGGGACCCACCAGTTCACATTCACTTCACGTTGAAACTCTTGGTTATCTACTAAATGCAATTTAATACTGAGGGGGACAAGGGGACCCCACCATGGGTGACGAGGTACAGCAGCCCTGGATTCACACACATTCCTGCACACACACTCCTGCTGAGCCACCCCCAAGCTCTCCCTGAAGGGAAGAGCCAGACCTCTCCCTCTGCCATCAGGTTGGTCTCAATGCCAGTAGGGACAGAACTCCCCCTCAGCTCTGAGCCACAGGCCCAGGTGGGACAGGTCAGCAGCCAGGTGGGATGAGAACCAGGAGTCAGAGCAAGACCCCCCTCAGCCCCGAGGCCTCACCCAGCCCTGCCAGGTAGGAATATGGCACAGTAGGCTTGAGCATCCAGTGCAGGAGGTCCTGCCTGGACCGAGCTCCCACTCCCAGTGAGTCAGGATGCAGAGTACTTCACGGAACACGTCTTTGCAGGAAGACAGTACCTCTCCCAGCTATGGATGTGCAATTAAAAGAGTAACTAGAACAGTCTCAGACCAAGCACAGCCTGAGCAAGATTCGTTCCTTCCAAGTGTGCAGATAAAAGTGCAAATATGCATTTGATGTTTCATTTCTAGTGAGGAAGCTCTGGTGCATTTAGCTGCCAACATCTTGAAGACCAGACCAAGAAAAAGCTTCCAGAGAGTTCAGCTTCACTTTGCTACATGGTACCTTAAAGTCACAGTTCTCTTACTTACTGCCCGCAGCCTCCGGCTCAGTCCCGCGCGCAGCTGCGGCAGGTCGTGGAATGTTTGTGTCATGAGTTAGATGCTTCAGGGGAGGAGGAGGAGGAGGAGGAAAAGAGAAAACCAGGTTACAATCCTATACATGAATGCCACTCTGGGAAGAGAGGGAGCCTCCTCAGTTGTGTGGGGCAGGGTATGAGCTGTGGTGGTTGGGCTCCAGGCCGCCGGCGGCGCAGAGCAAGGGCGCGCTGTCCGTGGGGGTCCCGCTGTCGTTCCCGGCCAGGGACCCGTAGCAGCTTGAGCGCTGAGGGGTGGCCAAGCTGGAGGAGGGGCAGAAAAAACAGATAGGGACTCTTAGAGATGAATTAATTTGGTTCCTCCAATGATAGGAGGCTCCCAGCACTGATGAGGATATCCAGGTCTGCAGGCAGAGTATCTCCAGGGAGCCTGGCTGTGATGAAACAGGTACAAGGGGAAGAGCACCAGGCCCTACAACACTGATTATGAAGAGTCAGAACCTCTGAACTCCTCACTACATGCCTGGGCAGCAAGTGAAGTGAAGTGTGTCCAAGTTCAGGTTGGACGGGGCTTGGAGCAACTTGGTCTAGCGGAAGGTGTCCCTGCCCAAGGCAGGGAGTTGGAATTACATGGTGTGTAAGGTACCTTCCAACCCAAAGCAATCCCTGATCCTGTGGTGACAGGGCTGCCAGGTTTCCCTGTGCAGTTCTGCTGGGGATACCTGACCATTCTCTCCCCTGTCAGGGGTTCCTGCAGAGCTTTTTCATGGCTCCCAGAGATCATCTCCCTCCCAGGACCACCTCTCACTTTCCAGTGGAAAAACCACTCTGGAATGACTTAGAGCCCTCTGTCCCACAGCTGAGGGAAGATCTTAGAAAGACCAGCCCCTGGTTGAGGTCTGTGTGCAACCATTACATTTTTCTACCTGTGGGCACCATCCACATCCACCTCTTGGGGCTGGTCACTTCTGTCTAATAAAAACAGCTCCTTGTGAGCTGCATGAGGAACAAATGCTCAGTCAGCAGGCTCCCTGCCCCAGCCATGCCCAAGCTGCCTCTTCCACCACATTTTTCCCTCAGAGCAGAAGCCAGGAGCTCTGTCCTTCCCCACAGGGAGCAGGATGGCAGCACAACACTCACCCTCCTTCTCTGGCCCCGAGCCGTGACAAGTCGTCGTCGCTGTCGTAGCGCCTCGGATTGTCAAAGAAATAGGCTCTGGAGCTGTAACTGTGGCTGTTCACCATCCCTGCTGGAGTCTGACAACGAGAAAGGAATTAAGTCAGAAGCAAAATACACCTGACAGTCACCCCAGGTGCTCTGCACAGGAGTACTTGCTCAATCCTACCAGGTTCTGGCTCAGCCTCTGAGCCCGGAAGAACAGCACCACAAAAGTTGTTGGCACCAGCTCCCACAGGAAAAGGACCACTCCAAATACCACATATTCCTCACTGCTCACTTCCACGTGCACCTGTGGAACACAAGTCAGAAGAGTGTGTGTAATCCCAGCCACCCACAGAGTTCCCAAAAACTGGAACTGGGAATGCAAAGAAACCCTATGGAAGGCAGGAGTCCCTAAAGCAGCACAGTGACCCTTACCTGGCTGCTGCTACTGGTTTAGCTGGGCTGGTTCTGGTCATGTGCCACCAGGGCACTGGGAGCTCGCTCCCCACACCAGTGACTCTCCCTCACACACAGCCATGCCTGATTAAGCATTGCCTTTCTGCTCTAGTTGACTTGTCCCTCCTCTCCCTCAAAAGAAGAGCTGCCAGGCTAAAAGGGAAGAGCACAACAGGGAATCCTTCCTGAAGGAGTGGCTGGATAGGGGAAGACTCGGGTTTGCTGGGTGGAGAGAGCAAGCAGGGCTTCTGGAGGCAGAACTCCAGCTTGTTTGGGGGTTCAGCTACCCAGACACACTCCCAGCCCTTTTTCACCCTCACAGGATTAGCAGTGACTGCATTTCACTTTCCTGGCCCTGGACTGGGGGCCACAGACACTCACCTTGTCTGAAAGGTTGTCCCAGCCATAGTTAAAAGGACCAGGAACACTGTCTGGAGATATGGCCACAGCTACCAGGTTATAGCAAGCCCTTGAGGAATACAGAAGAGCCACTACAGATCCCACAATAATAGCCTGGCAGACAGATGTTCCCTGGAACAGGAAGAAATAGAGGAGTTTTAATACAGAGCTGTGATTTTCTTTCCCCCTTCCCTTAAACACATGAGAAGCTGTGCAGGCAAGAATGACCCAGAACATTTGTATGTTGTTGCTAAAATATTCAGAGCTGGTTAAGAGCTTTCTCATGTGATGAGTTGGTTTCAGGAACAGATCCACACAGCCAGTGCCACTTGGGAGTAGGGAAGATCTGAGGCACAGGAGTGTCATTGCCAGGATCTTATCAGTCAGCTTCATGCTGGTGGCCCAGGAAGATGCTATTCCACTCACTGCCTTCCCATGGGAATCTCCACAAGGCCAACAACAACCACTAGAAAAACCAACTTGCTGCTTCTCTGCAGCAGAAATGTTCACCCAGACATTCACTTGCAGCAGCTCAGCAGCTCTGACATCACACAGAGTGTTTTGTCCAGGAAAGAAGCCCAAATCTGTGGGGTGGGCAGAAAGACCTGGTGCCTGAGACTCAATACCTGAGTGGAGCAGACAGGAAAGATGGAGAGAGACTATTTACAAGAGCCTGGGAAGGAATTTTTGGCTGGAAGGGCAGTGAGGCCCTGGCACAGTTTGCCCAGAGCAGCTGTGGCTGCCCCATCCCTGGGAGTGTCGAAGGTCAGGTTGGACAGGACTTGGAGCACCCTGGGCTAGTGAAAGGTGCCCTGCCCATGGCAGGGGGGGTTAACTGGATGATCTTTAAGGCCCCTTCCAACCCAAACCGTTCTGGGATTCTATGACAAACCAGGCTTTGCTAAATACACCCATGAAGGCCTTTAATAACTACTGGGAGGCACCAGCTCCATGAGTGGGCAGAGAAACACATGCCAGCAGCTCACTTGCCTTTGTGTTTAAGCAGAGACTCTGCTGGGGAAGCTCATCTCACTGACCTGCTCCACATCCCAGCTGGGCTGTGCCAGCTCTATTTTCCTGGCTTTGGAGCTCAAGGCAGTGTCTTGGAAGAGTCAGCACAAAACAGCTGCTAACAAAGTGACACTCCTGAAGCCCATCCTGCTCTGTCACTGTTAGCTGAGCCCTTGGTGTTGAGGCCACCACAAGGAAAGGTGGTAAAGTAAATCTCCAGCTCACAAGGACCACAGGATAGGATCTGGATGCAGTCCAGCCTCCTTCCTACAGCACCAGCCTTTCACCTTCAGTGGTGGAGGCAGAATCTCCAGCCTCGCTGGATGGCTTTGAGTCAGCAGGTTCACAGCTGGAGTTCAGGAGGCAGGACAACCTTTTCAGGCATTTGTGTAGCACTTCTGCTTATCCCCCACTTTTTATGCAGCTCCTTCACACAGGAAATCAGGGGGTGCCCCCAAGGCAGGGAAGGGAGGCAGAGACTTGTAGCAGACAGCCAGGCTGAGTATCCAACTGGAAAACAGGCTTCCCTGGAGCAGGTTGCACAAGAGCAGGGCCTCATGGGCAGCCTCAGGCATGGAAGGAGAGGAAGTTCCTGTGCTGGGTGAACTTGGCAAGTTAATCAGTGCCCAGAGCTGGTCAGAGCTGGATACCAAGCCCAGGCAGGAAGGGATGTGAGCAGGTTCTCAGCTTAGATGGCTCCTGTCTCACTGCAGCTGTAACTTATGGTTCACACATCCTGGATTCTGGGAAACCATGGATGCCCTTGGCTGCTTAAGGAGCCAGACATCTCCTACTGAAAGCCTCAGCTTCAACCTTGACCTGGCTATGCTCAGGTTTTTCCTACAGATGTTTCCAGGCTCATCAGAAGCCTGCTGTCTGCCCTTCCCAACAGGCCAGGTCCACACCCTGGAATCCCAGCCTTTGACAGGGGTGATGTGGCTTCCCAGAGGAAGAGGAGGCAGCTCAAGAGCACCATTACTTGCAGTTCCTGCCACACTGCTTGCAGCTCATCCACTCTCCCACCTGCTGGAAAAGAGCTGTGTGTATTCAGACCCTCACCTGTCCTGCCTTAGGGCAGGACTTACAGGAGCTTCTCCTCCACTTCCAACATGCTCATCTCATCCAGGACATCTCACCCTGTCCAGACAGAGCCCAGCTAAAGCTGGACTGCTAGAGGGGATCCCCTTTGCTCAGAATTGTTATGCACATGCCACAGGTAACAATATGCTGCAAGTTTTACTGTCCTTAGTGATTATACTGCACAAACTGCACCTGCTGCTCTTAGAGAACCCCCCACTTCCAGGCAAATCCCTTATTTTCTAAGCCTCAAAAGCACAAGCAGCTCATAAATCTCCCAAAGCTGCAGAGAAGGTATTCTCCTAAAACATGGAGGGCAGATCATTCCCACAGCAGGATCAAACTCTTTCTGGAGGGAGGAATCCAAGAGCTGCCACCTCATCACTGGAAGGAATATTTGAGCAAGAGCAGCTCAGGTGCCAGCAGGCACTCCCAGATCCAGCTGAGAACCCAACTGATGGCTGTGCAGTCCCAGGGGCAGTCCCCAAGGCATTTCCCTACCTTAGACTCGAGGTAGACATTGGCTGAAGACATCTTTCCCAGCTTGCACATGCAGCCAGCCAGAGAGATGGCACAGAGGATGAAGAGGCTGTCATTGACGAGGGCACGGGCCAGGACCGTCCACCTCAGCTGGTTCTCCGGGACCTCACCATGGATCAACATTGCACAAGTCAAATTCACAACTAGGAAGAGAAGGCTGGTGAAGATGGAGCCCAGATACAGCAGGACCCTGGAGAGAAGGTGAGGAGGAAAAATGGAGTTCGAGTGGGACAAGTCCAGGCTTGTTCTGCACCACCCTCCGGTCTCATCAGAGCCTCCCAGCACACTCAGTGCTCTGCTTGCTGGGAAGCTCAGGCATTCCAGCAGGTATCAGGGGTTGTACTGACAGCCCAAGCCTGCAGAGTGTTTGCTGGAGCTGCTCTCAGAACACATGAGCAGCGTAAGCAGTCATGAGTTACAAGACTCATCTTCTGACAGTCAGGTTCTTATCTTGCAGATTTTAAGTGTTGCTCCAGCTCTGCATTAACTCCAGTCAATAAGCCATGAGTCATCACAACCACTGCAACTTCTTTACTGAAAGCTACTGGAGCTTGAATTTCCCAGTGGGTTCCCTGGAAATCGTTAGGAAGCACCTGGGCTGCACAAACACGGGTCTCACCTATTTCTCAAGTGTTATTCTGCAGATCTTTTTTGGGGTGGGACGGCTCAGAATGACCTTGAGAGTTCATATAGTTTGTTACTGGGATGCTTGAACTTCCTGGGCACCTCTGAACCTCCCAGTCCTGTTCCAAAGCACAACACTGATTGTTTGTCAGAGCACAGGTATGGAATTAGCTCTGTTCAGCCTCTGGGGTCTGAACCTCCCACTCCCAGCCCTGCAGTGAGCTCCCCTTAAGCCATGAAGGTCAGAACAGCATCACTTACTTGTACTTGTTGAATTCAGCTGCACATTTCACTTTGAATATGACCTGGAGGAAAGATTTGCACAGTGTTACTTCACATGACCTATAGTTTTCTTTAAATTTAGACAAGAGATAAACAGGGGAGCCAGATTCCAGCTGGACACCTCCAAGGACTCCAGATTATTTATTAGCACCCAGTCTTGCCCTGGACCCAAAAGACTGGTACTTTTTTCATTCCAAGAGCTCAGCCCAAATACAGGTGCCTATAACACCCCATATGTGACAGGGACTTTAACACCACACCTTAGGAACTCCAAGAAAAGCAGGGAGTTTAGCACTTAACAGTCATTAAAATCTTTCAAAAGTACATCTCCTCTGCCCAGTGTTCTGGGCTGCTTATTTTAGCACCTCAAGCACACTGGATTTCCACATTAGAGAAGGCTGCTTGAGCTGCTCTGCTTCAGCAAGACAAATAGCTGATCTAAAATAGCCCTTTGGTATTGGATCATGGACCTGCAGGCTGGAAAAAGCACTTGGAACTCACAGCTCCTTCATCCTTATGAAGTTTGTAGAACAAATACACCTGAAAAGTAACTCTGAGATGGTGGGAAGCCCTCCAGAGGTGGAAGGCTGAAGCATACATGGGCAGAACTTGAGCCTAAGGAATTAGGGACAGTTCAGGAAGGTGCTGACACTCCCAAGTGAGAGCTCAGATGTGAGATCCTGCTGCAAGGGGACAGGGAACCAGCTGGTCAGGAAAACAGCAGGAAAACAGCCACGGCAGAAACAGGGTTGTGTCCTGTGCAAAATGCAGCTCCAGGTACAGGGCCCAGCAGGAAGGATTCCAGAATTGGGATCACAGTCAGCCACCAGCAAAGCTCATGTCCTGACTGCAGACTTTGAAGGAAAATGGGAAGAGGCAGAGAGACATCCAGACAGATCCAGCACACCTGTACTTGTGGGATCACTGCATAGGTGTGGAGGTTCAGTTTCCCTTCTCCTCCCTTTCCTTGTCAGCTCCCAGACTGTGGCTGCACTGAAGGATCCCTCACCTCCTACAAGGCACCCTTACTCAGCTGTTTTCCTGCTGGGATTCCTTGGCTCCTGCCTTCCAGGCAGCCCAGAGGTGGAAATGGCACACAAGCTTCAGGAATCAGGCTCCTGCCAAGAGGATTTCCAGAGAAATTTCAGGATTTGAGGTTGTCTGATCCCCTGTGTAGTTTCAAGCATTTCAAAGGGCATCAGAAAGTGTCAGTGACCCTCTTCCCAAAGCCAGTTCCACTGCTTGGCTCCTCTCCCTGGTGTGAGGGAGGATGAGCTCAAGCAGCACTCAGTGAGGAAAAAGACACAGCTCTGCAGCAGAGGGAGGGATCCATCCCCATGGATGTTCTTTATCCCACTGTCCTGGCCTACACCAGCCCAGAGAAGTACAGAAGTGTGGCACAATCCACTCTGAGCCCTAAAATTCAGCTGAGTTACTGGAAACCTGCACCTTGGATGGACCATGTGGTGATTCCCAAACAGAAATATCCCTGAATCCTCCTTAATTTGCCTTTAGGTTATGTTTAAGCACTTTGGGATGGTCATAGAATCAGTAAGATTCAAAAAGACCTCTAAAATCGTCAAGTCCAACCATTAATCCAGCATCACCTTGTTCACCACTAAACCATGTCCCCAAGTGCCATATCCATTGGGTTTTTGGAACTCTTCCAGAGATGGTGACTCCACCACTACCCTGGGCAGCCTGTTCCAATGCCTGACCACCCTTTCAGTGAAGAAATTTTTCCCTAATATCCAACCTGAACCTTCTCTGCTGCAGCTTGAGAATCACAGAATCACAGAATCGATTGGGTTGGAAAAGACCTCTGAGATCATCAAGTCCAACCCTTGGTCCAACTCCAGTCCCTTTACCAGATCATGGCACTCAGTGCCACGGCCAATCTCAGGTTAAAAACCTCCAGGGATGGGGAATCCACCACCTCTCTGGGCAGCCCATTCCAATGCCTACTTACTGTCTCTGGAAAGAATTTGTTTCTGCTCTCCAACTTCAATTTCCCCTGGCAGAGCTTGAGCCCATCGTGCCCCCTTGTCCTATTGCTGAGTGCCTGGGAGAAGAGACCAACCCCCACCTGGCCAGAACTTCCCTTCAGGGAGTTCCAGACAGTGCTGGGGTCACCTCTGAGCCTCCTCTTCTCCAGGCTGAACACCCCCAGCTCCCTCAGCCTCTCCCCACAGCACTTGTGCTCCAGTCCCTTCTCCAGCCTCGTTGCTCTTCTCTGGCCCCACTCCAGCCCCTCAATCTCTTGCCTCAACTGAGGGGCCCAGAACTGAACACAACACTCAAGGTGTGGCCTCCCCAAGGCAGAGTCCAGGGGAAGGGTCACTGCCCTGGGCCTGCTGGCCACGCTATTTTTTGAGGCCATTTCCTCTTGTCCTGTCAAATAAGACATCAAGGACATCCAGCTGGGAAAACCTCTTCCTCCAGCAGCCATTTGGGCAGAACAGAAATCCACCTGAGGTAGTTGTAACCACAGCCTCTGAACAGCACTGCAGAGTCCCTGGCTTATATTCCAGCTGGGAATATTGCACTCCCAGCTGAGAACAGCCCCTCAGCCGAGCAGGGAAGTGTCACTGGCTAATAGGAAGATGCTGGATGTGCAGGGCTCTCCCAAAATGCTCCCACTACGGCTCCAGGGATTACGGCACACAAAGCTGAGTCAGGGTTAAGAGTTCAACAGCAACTTGAGCCTCAGTCTTGGCCTGCTGCCATGAAAAGCAGAGAGACCACAGCTCCAGCTTTAGACTTTTATTAGCCCCCAGCTAATTATTCGTGTAACTTCAGGAAGAGGACAGGCATCACCGGGTTTGGTGTTTTTAGTTATTAAGATTAATAACTTATCTGGAGGTTGCTTTTCCTTCCCAGGGACTGGGTCAGCAGGTGACACCAGTGGGTCTTATCCTTGAGACAAGCTTTGAGTCTCTCTGCACAGCACTCTGCTGACTTCAGAGCCCAAGGACAGCTGATGTGGAGGGTTCTGCTGTGAAGAATCCAGCATGGAGAGCTCAGGAGCAGTCCTGTTCCCCATCAAAAGAGGAAACAATTCTCCATCGCGTTTCCAGAGCCACAGATCCTTTGAATCCTTCACATCAGCCAGGTCTGGGAAGCAGGTGAGGAGAATTACAGACCTCAAAGTCCCCCCATGATGCTGGAGGGTTTTGTATTTGTGGGGAGTGGATATATCACATAAAAGTGATCACCTTGCTCAGGCACAGCCTAGAGAGTGACCTTGCTAAGGGCATGTTTAAGACACACGCTCATCCTTAGAAGGTGCACTGGAGATGTCACAGCTGCTGAGAGAAGCTGACAGATGCCAGATTCCCCAGATGGCTCCAAGGACCACTTCCAGGAACTGAAAAAAAGGATCTTAACCCTAACACTGAGCCACTTCAGCCTGGGTTTGGTACAGCCATTCCCAACAGATCCAAAAGATCCAGGAGAGCCAGGAACTTGCTGTCTGATGGAATCAAAATCCCTCTTCTCCATAAAGAAAACATGAATTTGGGCTCCATGGATACAAGACATAACCATGCCCTGCCCTGGCACAGCCCTTGCTCAGATGCAAGAGCAGCCACAGACAGATCCCTTCCCTCACCACAGCAAGATAATCTCAGAGCACAGCAGAGACTATTTTGGGATTACACCCCGTAACAAATGTTCAAACCCTCGCCCACCCCCCAGAGGAAAAGTTGGAACTATCAATGAGGAGGATCTCTCACCATCCCCACTAATACTGAGATCATTCCCTGCCATCATGAACACAGGGTACAACTTGCTTGTTCCCTGATTTCCTAGAATAGCTGGGTGCCAGCATGGACACCTGTTCATCTGGGAAACATGGGAATCATCAGCTCTGGGATGAGGCAGTTTGGAGTTTAAGTGACCCCTTATCAGCTGTCCCTCTGAGGCAGAGGGCACTGTCAGGTGTCTGCCAGACAAGGAAGGTGCAAGAAAGGATAGAGACTTTTCCAGTTTTCCATCTGAGAAGGAAAATACAGGACAAGCCTCTCCCAGGCTGGATGCTCTTTCCATGCATGTCTCCAGTGCAATTAGAGCAGGAAGGGATGGAAGAGGCTGATGTCATCTAATCAGATGGAGCACTCAGAAAAACCCAGACTGGCCATGCCAGCCTGGTGGTGCAGCCCTCAGTCCCACCATTCCAGCATTCCTTACTCATCCCTGCACCAGCTGATCATTCCCAGAAGAGCGAAGTGCTCAGGAATGTCTTTGAAAGGGTCAAGGTGGAGGTTGTGGCTACATTTCACAGAATAACTGAGGTTGGAAAAGACCTCTGAGATCATGGAATCCAATCTGTGTCTGATCTACATGTCTAGCTGGCAGCAGAGGTGCTATTCCAAAGGCAAGGCAAAGGAGTGTCTTATTTGGATATCTGGGACATTGAAGCAAGATTGGGAATGGATCTGAGGAATTCTGATGTACTCTGAATTCCAGATTTTCAGGAAAGGACTCATTCTGGTACAAGCTGAAGCAGAAAGGAAGAGATGTTCCTAAGCTAAAGGCATTTCACCTTTTGATGCTCCAGCACTTGAAGGGAGCCCACAGAAGAGCTGGAGAGGAACTCTGGACCAGGGCATGGAGTGACAGGACACAAGGAATGGCTTCCCACTGCCAGAGGGCAGGATTAGATGGGACATTGGGAAGGAATCCTTGGCTGTGAAGGTGGTGAAGCCTGGCACAGGCTGCCCAGAGAAGCTGTGGCTGCCCCATCCCTGGAAGTGTTCCAGGGCAGGCTGGATGGGGCTTGGAGCAACCTGGGATAGTGGGAGGTGTCCCTGAACACGGGCTGGAATGAGATGAGTTTTAAGGTCTCATCCAATCCAAACCATTCTGGGATTCTATGAAAAAGAAATACACATCCCACAGTCATTCTGTCAGGACTCTGCACTCCCTCAGGAATCTCAGGACCAAGAGGGTATGGAAAGAGGATAACCTTGGCCCACTGAAAGAACACCAGGCAGTCTAAAAAGTTTGAATTTCAGCCCCAAAACTGCCTGGAGTGCCAAGTAATGCCAGTTTTTCATGGATAGCTGTTTTCTGGAACTTCTTCCCCATCACCATTTCATCCTCAGCTTCTCCACAGTCTAAGGAGCTTCGTAAATCAGGGAAGATCAGCTCAAATAACAGCACAGGCCATGTTTTTTTCCACAGATGCCATTTCTCCAGCATGTCCACAAAGGAGGCACTGTGTAGAGAGACAATGAGCCAGGCCCTTAGCACAGCACCAGCCTGTGCTTTTATCTGAGGACATCTTGGATCAGGATCCCATCCCCAGGGCAGAAGCAGCCCAGGGTCTTTCTGCAAGTTGCTCCCAACTAGCCCTTAAAATCTGGAAATGGATGGGCATGTTCTACTGGAAGTCACACCACTAAACACACCAGTCATGACTAGATCTTGAGATAGGAGCCAGAAAAGCACCAAAGGCTTTCAGTCCATCCAGCTCCACTCTTTCTCCAAACCTCTGGAGCTTTATTAACACCACTGTGAGATCACTCAAAAACACCACAGAGCGTTGGACTGCCCTTCTGGCTGTGCCAGGGAAGTGTCAGACCCTCCCTGGAGCTGAGCATGCAGACCCACTTTTATAAGTCACTTTATCCTTCCCCACTCCAGATTCTGAGCTCTTATTTCCTCAGACAGGATTTCCCTTGGCTCTAGGTTTTCAAGGAGAAAGAAATGGGATATATGTAGAGTTTACTGGAAAACAGATATTGTGGGAGGAAGGGAAGCTTGGGAATCTATTTGGATTTACTTTAAGAAACATTTAAACAAGCCTGGAGAGAGGCAAATCTGCTGTCGAGTCCACGGACCAAGAGGAAAACAAAAATCCAGCCACTTTGTGGAGCAGAGGGCAGGATTCCTGCTTTTCAAGGGACACAAACCCCTCCTGGCTGGAGCAATTCGTAGGTCAGGCTGCCTTTAACAGACAAGATGGATTATGCACACCCTGCACCATTTGTTATCCTGCTGCCACTCAACCAACACCAACAGCTTTGGCAACAGGCATTTCACCCCCAGCTTCTCGGTGTTTATTCAGAGCAGGGAGTGGGGAGCAAAGAACCAAAAGAGCTGAACAACCCAATTGCTCCAAGTCTCCTGTTATCATGTGAGCGCTGATGTCCTCGGGAAAATGAAATCATAACTCCCCTGGGTGACACATCGGAGCGACGGAGCGATTTCGCTGTGTGTTAGCGATTCCTTTGTGAGGCTGGGGAACAGCTGAGAGCTGCAGAGCAAAGAATCCCCACAACAACAACAAAGCTGGAAGGAAAAGTGCTGCCTATTTATGAACCAAGTCACCCAGCTGGGGAGGCAGGCGAGCAAAGGGCTGCTTGGGAGAAACTGGAGCAGAAACAAAATATTCAGAGGAGAGAGACGAGGCTTTAAGAGATAAAGACAAGTGGACTTAGGCAAAGGAGGATAAAAATCATGACACGAGTGATGGGAAGCCCAGAAAAGGAGGGATACACTCGGTGACAACAACAAGCAGCTCTGCACTGTCCCAGCAGCGATGGTTTTGCTGGAAAGGAGCCCCCCTCTGCTGCCCCAGGCTGTTGTTTGAGGCATCTCGGGTTGGTGTTTTTTTTTGTCTGACAACAAGCTGCAGAACAACAAGCCCAGTTCGCAGCGGAGCGATGGAGAGAGACGGAGGGAGCGCAGCAACAATAGCAGAAGAGGCTCTGGCTGGTGACGTAATGGTTGGCACCACTCCAGGCCAGAGCAGCCCCTGCTGCTGCCACTTTCTGGTCCCCTTTGGAGAACGGGAATCAATTAAAAAAAGATGTAAAACAGTCCCCCCAAGTGATTTTACCCCCCTTTTTCCCCCACCAATGGCTCTGGGTTGCAAAGGGGAAAATCCCACCTGGGAGCAGGGCATGTTCCTGCACCCTCAAATCCCAAATTCAGGGCATGTGCTGGTTCCACCTCCACCCCCCCTCCCGGGTCTGCATTCAGGGCACAGCCCTGCATCCAAAAACCCTGATGCTGGGATTCAGGGCATGCTGTTTGCTCACACCATCCCCCCCAAATCCCCCACCACTCCCCCCGACAAGGCTGGATTTAGGGCACAATCCCTGTGCCTCCATCCAAGCCTGGATGCAGGGCACAGTTCCTGTGCCTCCCACCAAGCATGGACTCGGGGCACAATCCTTGTGCTTCCATCCAAGCCTGGATTCAGGGCACAATTCCTGCATCCCCCCAGCCTGTAACAAAGTCTATACTGAGGGCTGGATTCAGGGAACAATAACTGTGCCTCCATCCAAGCCTGGACTCAGGGCACAATTCCTAAGCATCGCACCAAAAGCCTGGATTCAGGACAGATCCCCAGCCTTTCCCAATGCCAACATTCAGGGCAGAGCCCCGGGATTCCTTCCCACCCTCACCTGGACAGTCACACCTCCATCCCACCCCAAAGCCTTGGCTCCAGAGCATTCCAAGTTTGGAGAGGTGGCTGAAGAGGCGCTTCCAACCATGGTGTCCTGCAGGATTTGCGAGGGAGAATCTGGGAGGGTTTTCTTCCCAAAAGCAAAACTTACCTCGGCGAAATAGAGGTTGAGGAGGCAGAGGCTGGAGAAGAGGAGGCAGCCGGGCAGGCAGTACAGGAGCCAGTGGGCGAAGGGCTGCTGGAGGCGGAGGGCCTGCAGGGAATTCTGCAGGTAGAATGAGAAGAGCGTGGTCCTGAGGGCTGCCCAGAGCAGGCAGAGGAAGAGGCAGAGCGTGTGGTAGCTAAGGCGGCGCTGTCGGTAGTAGAGCAGCAGCCAGAGCTGCAGGTAAGCGAAGAGGAAGAGCGCGGCGTAGAGCGCCGTGTGGAGCACGGTGAGCCCCAGCTCCACGGCGTAGGGCACGGCCGCCCCCTCAGCGCCGGCCATGGGGCAGCGGGAGGCACCGCCCCGCTGCGTGCCTTCCCTCAGCCCCGGCTGGACACCGCCATGCACCGAAGCGCAGCCCCCCCGTCCCGCCGCTCGTCCCTCCCGTCCCTCCGGTCCCGCCGCCGCCGCCACAACTCCGTGCCGGGGACACCCGGCTGAGCCCGCGGAGTTGGGGGGCGGCGCCGCTCGCTCCCCATTGGCCGCTCGCCGGCCACGCCCCCCGTGCCGCCCGCGCGCATCGCCCGTTGGCCGCGGCCGCCCGTCAGTCACGCGCGGGACGCCCCCGCGGGGCCGCCGCTTTGATTCTTGGGTTGGTGACACCGCCCGGTGAGAGCGGGGTTGGCAATCGTGAGGGCCGGCGAGAGCACAGAGCGGAGAGAGAGGAGCGAGTGGCGAGGAGGGGAGACAGGAGCGACAGGAGAGGTGAGAGGAACCGTGAGGGGAGCGAGGGGCGGTGAGGGCAGAGGAGCCGTGAGGGATGAGCGGGGCCGTGAGGGGAGAAGGGAGAGGGATGATGAGGGGAGACAGGAGAGGAGCAGGGCTGAGAGGGGATCAGCTGGCGAGAATGGGAGGTGTCTGAGTTGAGGGGATGTCTGAGGTGCCTCCGGAGCTGTCTAGGAGGGTGATGGGCGGTGAGGGGAGACGGGAACGACTGGGGGTGAGGGGTGAGCGGGGCCATGAGGGATGAGCGGGGCCGTGAGGGGCAGAGGGCGAGGGAGGATGAGGGAAACAGGGCTGAGAGGGGAGCGATTGAGGAAAATGGGAGACAGGAGCAAAACGGAGGTGAGAGGGGCAGTGAGGGGATGTCTGAGGTGTCCCCGGAGCTGTCTCGGATGGTGATGAGTGAGGGGAGAGAGGGGTGGGTAGTAAGGAGAGAAGGGAGAGGGACGATGAGGGGAGAAAGGAGGGAAACAGGGCTGAGAGGGGCCGTGAGGGGAGACGGGAGCGCAGAGGAGAGAGGGGTAAGAGGGCATTGACGCTGCCTGGCCGGGATCGATCCCGCTCTCGGTAAGGGGCAGCGAGAGGAGAGAGGGGAGCGAGTCGGGCGAGAAGGGGAGACAGGAGCGACACAGAGGTGAGAGGGGCCGCGAGGGGTGCTGAGGGGAGCGAGGGGCGGTGAGGGGATATCTGAGGTGCCCCCGGAGCTATCTCGGAGGGTGATGGATGAGTGGGGCAGTGAGGGGAGACGGGAGCGACTGGCGGTGAGGGATGAGCGGGGCTGTGAGGGGAGAAGGGAGAGGGACGATGAGGGTAGACAAGAGGGAAACAGGGCTGAGAGGGGATCAGCTGGCGAGAATGGGAGACAGGGGCAAAACAAGGGATAGAGGGGCCATGAGGGGATGTCTGAGGTGCCCCCGGAGTTGTCTCGGAGGGTGATGGGTGAGTGGGGCAGTGAGGGGAGACGGGAGCGACTGGCGGTGAGGAATGAGCGGGGCCGTGAGGGGAGAAGGGAGAGAGACGATGAGGGGAGAAAGGAGGGAAACAGGGCTGAGAGGGGCTGTGAGGGGAAACAGGAGCGCAGAGGATGTGAGAAAAATCTTGGCTTGAAGAATTTTTAGAGAGACGAGTTGAAGGAGCAAAGCAAAGTAGGGTTTAATGGCCAAACTGCGCGCACAGGCCGCCTCGCCACAGCGAAGTCGCAGGGGAGCACCCCGGGGAGGGTGAGGTCACTCCCATTTATTTCCTTCACGCCACGCCCTCTTCCCTCCCCTCCAGGAGTCCATTCCTCCGTAGTCCATGTGTGGTCCCGTGCACGCTGATTCGAGGTTACTCCATCACTTCACTTCTTCACTGCCTTCTTTGGGCAATTTCTTGCTGCGCCATCAACGCTGATTGGCCCATCCAGTCGCCCTATCAGGCCCTACCACCGTACGCAGACGCTGACAACAGCCCCCCCGTGGTGAGGCTGCTGCCTCACAGACTGCCCGCCAAATTCGCCTGTCTAACCTGCATGTGGAGAAATCCCCCCCTTAAAGGGCCATTCCGCTTTTCCAAAAAGCAATTAACACGGAACCTTTTAATTCAACTGTTCAAATGAACCAAAACCCCTTCCTTCCACACCTCCCACAACGAACCCTCTCTTTTTATTTCTCACAGAAGAGAGTGGGAAGAGAGGGGTGAGAGGGCATTGACGCCACCTGGCTGGGATCGATTCTGCCCTCAGTGAGGGGCAGCGAGAGGAGAGAGGGGAGCGAGTGGCAAGGAGAGGCAGGAGCGACCGAAGTGACACAGAGGTGAGAGGGGCGATGAGGGGAGCGAGGGGCGGTGAGAGGAGAGGGGCTGTGAGGGGATGTCAGAGGTGAGCCCGGAGCTGTCTCGGAGGGTGATGGGTGTGTGGGGCCGTGAGGGGAGAAGGGAGAGGGACGATGAGGGGAGACAGGAGGGAAACAGGGCTGAGAGGGGAGCGACGGGCGAGAATGAGAGACAGGAACAAAACGGGGATGAGAGGGGGCTGTGAGGGGTTGTCTGAGGTGCCCCCGGAGCTGTCTCGGATGGTGATGGGTGAGTGGGGCAGTGAGGGGAGAGCTGAGAGGGGAGCGACTAGGGGAGGGAAAGAGGGGAGAGAGGTGGGCGGAGATCTGAGAGGGGAGACGGATGGTGGGGGAAGGCAGGGAAGAGAGTGGCGGTGAGGGATGAGAAAGGTGGTGACAGGAGTGAGGAGGGGAGAGGGCTGAGAGGGACTGTGAGGGCATCGCTGAGGTATCCCCGGAGCTGTCGGAGGGCTCTGGGCACCCCCGCGGGCCAAGTGGCGGTGCAGGATCATCCCCTGTGCACGCTGGGTCTGTGGTACTGTGGGGATGTCCATCCCTGTCCCGTCCGTGTAGGTGCGGGGAGAGCTCAGGGATCACAGCAGGGACCCCACTGCTAAGAGGTGCTGGCTCAGGACGTAGACCCAACATACCAGGAGGTGTCCCCGGCTCAGAGATCTCATCGTTGGTTTTTGCATTCCCGGGATTTCCAGCCGTGCAGCCAACCCACCTACCACAGGGACAGCAGGACCCAGGATGCTGTAATAGAAGGGGTGAGGGTGTCACCTGGATGCTCAGGACACCAGGTAGGTGCCATCCCTTAAGCCGTTTCAGAGGTAACTCAGTGATGTGCGTCCAGTGCCTGCTTTCCAGGCACTCTGAGAAGCTGGTTCCCAGGGCAAGACTGAATGGCACAGCAAGGCAGCAGCAGTGGGTGATGCCGATTCCACCTGGGAAGTGTTGGAATTCCAGCAGATGGTGGTTCGAGGGGGTGGTGATTATGTCAGGGAAGTGCATTCATCATGCCTGGAAGTGTCCAGAAAATGTGTGGATGTGGCATGTGGGGGCACAGTTCAGTGGTGGGCTTGGTGGTGCTGGGGGAATGGTTGGACTTGATGGTCTCAGAGGTCTTTTCCAATCATAAGGATTCTATGATTCCATGCTACAGGTTGTCTGCTGTTGATGGGAATGGGAACAGTCCTGGGCAGAGGGAGAGGCTTCAGCATGTCCCTCATGCGGTCTTGGCTCACAAAAGACAGTGGGGCTCCTGGGTGCTGGGAAGTGGCACTGGGAAGTGAGAATGAAAATTTCTGGGAAGTGGCAGGAGAAGGGGCAGCGTGGGAGCATCACTGTAAAAAGCCGGGGAGGCAAAGCAGATGCAGCAACAGGCTGGGATGTGCTTGGATGTTCCCCAGACAAGGATGCCTGTGCTGCAAGATGCTCCCAGAGCCAGCCCTCTAGGCTCCCTTGTCCCTGCTTCCAGCAGGTATCTTGGATTTGCACTGGAAATGGGGGGCTCAGGGTCTGGCAGAGGAGCTCTGTTCCCATGGGACATGGAGTGCCAGATGTGCTTGCAGTCTGGTGAGCTGCCCCAGCGGGGCTTTGCCCCACAGGCTGCTTAGTGCCCCTTTCCCTGGCCCTCTGCAAAGTGCAGTGGGACACAGGGAGTGAAGGGAGCCCAGAGAGCCAGAGGGAGACATTTGGAAGTACCTGAGCGAGGAATCTTTGGGAATCACTTTCCTTGAGAAGCAAGGCCCTTGGCTCCCAAGGGATGACCCAAACGGGCAGTTTTCTTGGGCAGCAGCAGCAGCTCACCCTTCAGAAAGTCTGTCAAGTCTGACTTCCTTGCGGTCCTTTCCAAAGCGGCGCTGCAGCCCCAGGGCCTATTTGTGCAAGTGTGTTTTTCAGGCTCAGACTACGGGCCTTGAGTGTGTCCAGCAGGATGTTTAAGTGCACAGTGTTGTGGAACTGGACACTGAGGACGGGGCCCTTTGCAGCCTGCAGTGCCCATGTGCCCCTGTGTCTGTGCACACTGTGCAAGGGGCAAAGGAAAGTCAGGACTGGACCCATTTGCCCCAGGGCTCAGGTTTTGTGGTGTTTGAGTGTGACAAAGATGCATGGTAGTGGGGGAAAGGGAATCTTTGTTAAAATAAGGGGAAGGGGAGAAATGAAGTGCAGCAAGGAGAAAGGAAGGGCAGGGATGAGCTTTGGTCAGGAGCAGTGAAGTTGCATGATGAGCCCTGGGCAAGAGAAGGGAAGGAGCAGGGATGAATTTGGGCAGAAGGGAAGTTGCAGGGATGAACTGTGTGGAGGAGAAAGGAAGGGGAGGGATGACCTTTGGGCAGAAGGGAAGGCGCAAGGATGACCTTTGGACAGGAGAAGAGAAGGGGCAGAGATGAGCTATGGGCAGAAGGGAAGGGTCAGGGACTGAGGGCTTGAGGGAGGCAGCCGTCCAAAGAGGGAAGGAAAGGGAGGGATGAAGTGGGGTCAGGAGAAGGGAATGGAAGGGATTTGTCCATATCACTGGAGATGCCAGGAGGTGTCTGATCTTGCTGTCAGGGTCACTTGAGCCCAGAATGAGGTGTAGCTCCAGCTCCACTAAGACGTGATCTCCTGGCTTTGGTGCGGTCCTGTTGCAGGGGCATCGGTTGTCTCAGTGCAGCAGCAGAACTTTCTCCTGCCCGTCTGTCAGTGTCCCAGACTGCAGTTCTCATGTTGGTGTATGCGGGACAGTCGTCCTGGCTCACGGCATCGTCAGGTTTTGTGGTGTTTGAGTGTAAAAAAGATGCATAGAAATAGGGGAAATATAATCTTTATTGTAATAAGGGGGAACTGGAGGAATGTAGTTCAGGGAAGGGGAAGGGAAGGTGTAAGGATGAGCACTGGGCAGGAGATGGGAAGGGGTAGGGATGAGCTTTGGGCAGGAAGAAGGGAAGGTGCAGGGATGAGCTTTGGGCAGAAGAAGGGAAAGGGAGGGATGAGGTTTGGGCAGGGGAAGGGAAGGGGCAGGGTCTGAGGGCTTGAGGGAGACAGGTGTGCAGAGAGAGAGGCCAGGAAAGGGTGGGTTTATGTTGGGTCAAGTGGAGGGAATGGAAGGGAGGGAGTTGCCCATATCTTTGTAGGGATCATGAGGTGTCTGATCTTGCTGCCGCCTCACTGGAGCCCAGAATGAGGTGTAGCTCCAGCTCCACTAAGACGTGGTCTCCTGGCTTTGGTGCGGTCCTGTTGCAGGGGCGTCGGTTGTCTCAGTGCAGCAGCAGAACTTTCTCCTGCCCGTCTGTAAGTGTCCCAGACTGCAGTTCTCATGTTGGTGTATGCGGGACAGTCGTCCTGGCTCACGGCATCGTCAGGTTTTGTGGCGTTTGAGTGTAAAAAAGATGCATAGAAATAGGGGAAATATAATCTTTATTGTAATAAGGGGAAGGAGAGGAATGAAGTGTGAGGAAGGAGATGGGAAGGGGCAGGGATGACCTTAGGGAGGAGAAGGGAAGGGACAGGGATGAGCTTTGGGCAGAAGGGAAGGGGCAGGAATGAACTGTGGGGAGGAGAAGGGAAGGGACAGGGATGAACTGTGGGGAGGAGAAGGGAAGGGACAGGGATGAACTGTGGGGAGGAGAAGGGAAGGGACAGGGATGAACTGTGGGGAGGAGAAGGGAAGGGACAGGGATGAACTGTGGGGAGGAGAAGGGAAGGGACAGAGATGAACTGTGGGGAGGAGAAGGGAAGGGACAGGGATGAACTGTGGGGAGGAGAAGGGAAGGGACAGGGATGAACTGTGGGGAGGAGAAGGGAAGGGACAGGGATGAACTGTGGGGAGGAGAAGGGAAGGGGAGGGATCAGCTTTGGGCAGAAGGGAAGGCGCAAGGTTGAGCACTGGGCAGGAGAAGGGAAGGGGCAAGGGATGAGTTTGTGGCAGAAGGAATGGGAGGGATAGGCTGTGGGCAGAAAGGAAGGGGACTGAGGAGCATTGGGCAGAAGGGAACGGGAGGGATGACCTGCAAGCAGGAGAATGGAAGACACGGTCTGAGGGCTTGAGCGATGCAGCTGTGCAGAGAGGTCAGGAAAGGGAAGGATGAAGTGGGGTCAGGAGAAGGGAATGGAAGGGAGGGAGTTTTCGATAATTGTCGTAGAGGCCACGACATGTCGAATCTTGCTGCTCACCTCACTGGAGCCCAGAATGAGGTGTAGCTCCAGCTCCACTAAGACGTGGTCTCCTGGCTTTGGTGCGGTCCTGTTGCAGGGGCATTGGTTGTCTCAGTGCAGCAGTTGAATTTTCTCCTGCCCGTCTGTCAGTGTCCCAGACTGCAGTTCTCATGTTGGTGTATGCGGGACAGTCGTCCTGGCTCACGGCATCGTCAGGTTTTGTGGCATTGGAGTGTAAAAAAGATTCATAGAAGTGAGGGAAATATAATCTTTATTGAAATAAGGGGAAGGAGAGGAATGAAGTTCAGGGAAGGGGAAGGGAAGGTGTAAGGATGAGCACTGGGCAGCGGATGGGAAGGGGTAGGGATGAGCTTTGGGCAGGAAGAAGGGAAGGTGCAGGGATGAGCTTTGGACAGGTGAAGGGAAAGGGAGGGATGAGGTTTGGGCAGGGGAAGGGAAGGGGCAGGGTCTGAGGGCTTGAGGGAGACAGGTGTGCAGAGAGAGAGGCCAGGAAAGGGAGGGTTGATGTTGGGTCAAGTGAAGGGAATGGAAGGGAGGGAGTTGTCCATATCACTGGAGATGCCAGGAGGTGTCTGATCTTGCTGTCATGGTCACTTGAGCCCAGAATGAGGTGTAGCTCCAGCTCCACTAAGACGTGGTCTCCTGGCTTTGGTGCGGTCCTGTTGCAGGGGCATCGGTTGTCTCAGTGTGAGCAGAATTTTCTCCTGCCCGTCTGTAAGTGTCCCAGACTGCAGTTCTCATGTTGGTGTATGTGGGACAGTCGTCCTGGCTCACGGCATCATCAAGGGCTGGCAGAGAGAGGAAGGGAGCCACGGTCAGAGCCCGGTTGTGGGGGGACCCGAGGAGCCCCTCTTGGCAGGGCCATCCCAAGCAACTCTTCCCATGGGCAGGAGGGAGCAGAGCCCGAGAGGAGGAACGGAAAGGTCCTGTCCACCAGTCGCCCTGTGTCCTTGGATCCTGTGTGTGTGTGTCCTGGCCATGTCGTGCAGCAAGCAGAGCCTTGTGCAAGCAGTCAGGGCCTGCAGCTCTCTGTCATAAAATCGCTCAGCCTGGTGCCAGCCTGGTTCCACCACTTGGTGCTATGTCAGATGGTGCTGAGCCATGAATTAGCGCTGAGTCACAGTTGGCTGTGGCATCACTTGCTGCCATGTCAAAGGTTTCTGTGCCATGAACTGGTGCTGAGTCCCAGTTGGCTGTGGTATGAATTGGTTCCATGTCACTGTCTGCTGTGTCATCAGTGGGTGCCATGAGAAGTCTTTGGGAATTACTTTGCTTGAGAAGCAGGGCCCTTGGCTCCCAAGGGATGACCCAAACGGGCAGTTTTCTTGGGCAGCAGCAGCAGCTCACCCTTCAGAAAGTCTGTCAAGTCTGACTTCCTTGCAGTCCTTTCCAAAGAGGCGCTGCAACCCCAGGGCCTATTTGTGCAAGTGTGTTTTTCAGGCTCAGACTACGGGCCATGAGTGTGTCCAGCAGGATGTTTAAGTGCACAGTGTTGTGGAACTGGACGTTGAGGACACGTGTGCCCCAGGGCTCAGGTTTTATGGCGTTTGAGTGTAACAAAGATGCATAAAAGTGGGGGAAATAAATCTTTATTGAAATAAGGGGAAGGGGAGGGATGAAGTGGGTGGAAGGAGAAGGGAAGGGGAAGGGATGAGGTTGGGGCAGAAAAGGGAAGGGACAGGGATGAAGTGTGGGAAGGAGAAAGGAAGGGAGGGATCAGCTTTGGGTAGCAGGGAAGACGCAAGGATGAGCACTGGGCAGGAGAAGGGAAGAGGCAGGGATAAGCTTTCGGCAAGACAAGGGTAGGTGCAGGGATGAGCTGTCGGAAGGACAAGGGAAGGAACAGGGATTGACTGTGGGGAGGAGAAGGGAAGGGGAGGGATGAGCTTTGGACAGAGGGGAAGGGGAGGGATGAGCTGCGGGCAGGAAAGGGAAGGGACAGGGTGCGAGGGTTGAAGGAGGCAACTGTCCAGGGAGGCCAGGAAAGGGAGGGATGAAGTGGGGTCAGGAGAAGGGAGTGCAAGGGAGGGAGTTAGCGACGTCTCTGTAGAGGACAGGAGGTGTCTGGGTTTGCTTTCAAATTCTCTTGAGCCCAGAACAATGTCTAGCTCCAGCTCCGCTAACGCCTGGTGTCCTTCCTTTGGTGCGGGGGCATCAGTGGTGTTTGTGGAACAGATGAATTTTCTACTGCCCGTCTGTAAGTTTCCCACACTGCGGTTCTCATGTTTAAGTAGGACGGACAGTCCTGCCTCAGGGCGTCTTCAAGGGCTGGCAGAGAGAGGAAGAGAGCCACGGTCAGAGCCCGGTTGTGGGGGGACCTGAGGAGCCCCGCCTGGCGGGTCCATCCCAAGCAGCTCTTGCCATGGCCAGGAGGGAGCAGGAGCCGAGAGGAGGAGCGGGAAGGTGCTGTCCACCAGTCCCCCTGTGTCCTTGGATCCTGTGTGTGTGTGTGTCCTGGTGATGCCGTGCAGGGAACAGAGCCTTGTGCAAGCAGGCAGGGACTGCAGCTCCGTGTCCAGGGCCTGTGATCGTCCCCGCCAGCCCCCAGTGCCAGCCCAGTGCCCTGACTCACCCTTGATGATGCACGCCAGGTCTTTGGGCTGGTCTTTCATGTGCCACTTGGCGAGCCCTGTGAACAGCGAGCCTGTCAGGCTGCACAGCCCCTGGGCCGGCTGGTGCTGCGACTGCAGCAGGCGGGGCTGGGGCCGAGCTGCAGCGGGCGGGGAGGCAGCGCGGGCTGGGGGCTCACCCATGAACTTGAGGGCCGCCTTTCGCAGGGGCTCCTGTGGGCTCTGCAGGTACGGCAGGGCCTGGCGCAGGTACTTGGCTCGTCTGCTCACGTCCTTTTCCATCTGCAGAGAGCGCCGGGTCAGGGGGGAAGGGTCGGCTGAGGCTGTGCCCCTTGGCCGGGCACTGCCCGTGCCCAGCACTGGCCTCCCCTGCCCGCACAGCCCGAGGCAAGGGAGGAGCGTGTGGAGCCCAGGCTGGTGACCCAGAGGTGGGCGCAGCAGTGGGCAGAGGCACAGTGCCAGCCCACACACTGGGCATCGGGGGCTGGGAGCTTGTCCAGCCCGGGGCTGGGCCTTTGGGGTCGTCCCTACCAGGTGGTCGCAGAACTTGAAGGGCTTCTCTGTTTTAATCAGCTGCTCCAGATCCCTCCTCTTGAGGAACGTTGCAGCGCGATGTAACATTCCCCGAGAGGCCTGCAGAGCAGCAGAGAGCGGGACATGGCACCAGAGCCCAGGGCACAGGAGCTGCGTCCCTGGAGCAAGGCCAGGCGCAGGCCAGAGCCCGCCAGGCCCCAGGGCAGGAGGCATCCCAGCCCCTTCCCCTGGGGACACCGGAGCCCACAAGTGCTCACCTCTGCCACGCGCTGGTTCTTGTCGTGCCAGTGGAAGAACAGGGGCACCAGGCTCTGGCGCATCAGCGTCTTCCAGGCCTTTGCTCCCTCTTCTGCCAGCAACTCCACGAGCTCTCGCAAGAGGCAGATGGAGAGCAGCCTCACATGACAGTTGTCCTGAGGCCAAAGAAGAGAGAAAGAGCTCAGCACTGGCTGCTCCATGCCCACCAGGAGGAGACCCAGGCCTGAAAATACACAGGGCACCAGGTTTCCTGGCAGCACCCAGTGCCTGTGGCTGGGGACACAGAGCCTTACGTTGTCAAAGAGAGGCAGGAGCGCCTCAGCCAGCTTGGGGGCAGTGGAGCTGAGTGCTCTACTGTCCTCCTCCCGGAGCACATTCAGGAACACAGAGAGGCTCATGATGACCAGCTCTCTGTCTCCATCACACAGCAGTTCCAGGAGGCTTTCAGAGTGGCTGCAGAGGCTTTTGACCTGTGTGGAACACAATGCTGTGCTGTGAGGCCCCAAACAGCTGCCCCACTGTGGCAGTGCAGCCCCCACGCTGCTGCCAGAGGGGCTCTGAGGCCAAAGGCCTGTCCCGCTGGGCACGGGCAGTTGAAGAGGGAGGCAGCAGCAGAGCTGAGAGTAGCTGGCACAGCTCGCCGAAGCCGGCCAAGGCCAAGGGACTGCCTTGCCCAGCCCCAGGTTACCAGCACGGCTTCAGCCCCTTGCTTACCATGGAGGGATCCTCGCTGAGAACCATGAGGCCCCTGAGAGCCAGGCGACGCCTCTCCGGGCACTCACTGCGCAGGTGCCTCGACAGGACCTGCAGGACACTCTGGTGCCATTTGCTGACGTCCAGGCCGTCCAGGAGCTGAAAGGCACAGAGCAGTGACGGGGTGCCCGGCCAGCAGGAGCCCCGACCGGCCCAGAGTGCAGGCACCGTCCCGGGCAGCTGCTGCTGCGGGAGGGCCGAGAGGTGGAGGCAGCTGGGCCAGGCAGCGCTCGCCATCGGGCTCACCTCCACCAGGAACGCCAGGGCAGGGAGCTCCCAGCACGGCTCCTCCCTGCTGAGGAGCCCCAGCAGGTGGGTTGGGATCAAGGAATCCCTTGGGACTAAGACATGGCCCATCTCCCTGTCAGGGGGAAAAAAGCAGCCATGGACACTGAGCAGGGTGGGCAAAGCTCTGCCAGGACACACTCACAGATCTTTCCCCACCAGCCCTGGATGGGTCACAAGTGCTTTGGGATGTGGCTGCTCCTGTGCACCCACCTCTCCTCAGCCAAGCCTTGGTGCAAAGGCATTTTGACTTACACCCACGGTGGTCGTGTGGGTTGCCCCACGCCCAGGGCAGAGCTGTGGGGGCAGCGGGGAGAAGGGGGTCTCACCTGGCCAGCAGACCCACTGCATAGTGGTAGGTGTCAGCACAGAGGAGCATGTCCCAACCACGCTTGTGCTCCACTGACACCACCTCGTTGTCCCAGTGCAGGCGGCAGAGCAGGGCCTTGATGGTGTGTACTGCAAAGCTGTGTGCAGAGCAAAGCCCAGGTCATGGTGGGAGCGGTGGCCCCAGCCCCGAGGGAGTGGGAGGGAGAGAGGACTGGGATGGAGCACCTGTTGGGGTTGGTGGGAAGGCCGTGTTGGTCCTGGCATGTCCTCCAGAAGGTGTTGAGCTCCTGTGGCGTCTGCTCTGTGCTCATGTGAACTTGGCTGAGCAGAGCCAGGAGGAGGTGGGGGGCATAAATCCTCAGGGCATCCTGGCACTGGGGCTCCTGGACCATCAGCCACAGTGCCAGGGTTGCCTGTAATAGAACCACAGGGAGACACGCTCAGTGCCAGGTCGTCCACGTGGCAGGGCCCGAGTGTGGGAGGGAGAGGCCAGGGGAGACCCAGGGGGAGCAGCAGGTCTGGTGCCCTTGAACGTGCCCCTAAGGCAGAGCTGCAGCCCAAAGCCCGAGGCGGGAGATGCGGTGGGGGGGGAGGATGGAGAGCCGCTGGAGAGGCGATGTGGGAGCAGCAAAGGCCAGTTCAGAAACTCACAGCCAGGGCGCAGACATGGGTGTCGTCCCCGTCGGAGGTGGCCGTGCTGTGCAGGGGCCAGTCCTCCATGACGCCGAGCAGCGTTGGCAGCACCTTCTGCGCTGTGGTTCCCGAGGAGGCCATGGTCCTCCACAGGATTGCAGCAGCTCTGTGGGGTCAGAGCTCTGTGTCAGGGAGCTCTGGGCAACAGTGCCACGGCCTTGGCAGCCGTGGGGGCCCAGGGGAAAGAGCCAGAGTGCTTTGAGGGGCCAGGAGGGAGCATGGCAGCAGGACTGGGGGCTGACATGGCAGGGTGGGAAAGGGAGGCGCCAGAGGGGCGTGGAACTCTGTGTTTGTATCTGGCAGAGCATGGGAGACAGGCTCTGCAAGGTGATGGGTTCTAAAGGCTGGTGAGCCCTGAGCCAGCAAAGCAGCTGGGCCCTGTACCTGTCACAGGATGGGGCACAGCGCAGGAGAGTCGTCACAACATCGTGGGGGTGTGCGTCGGCCAGGCTGCAAATGTTCCTGGGCGGCGTGACATCTGGAGACCACTGGCACATGAGCCACTGGTGGATGTACCTGACGATGTCTGGCACCTGAAGGAGGAACAGGGGACAGTTGGTGAGGTGCCAGAGCCAGCCAGTGTCCCAGCTTCCCCTGGGAAGGGCTTCTCTTCCCACCACACTGTGCTGGCCTCAAAGGCTGAGGGGGCCCAGCGGTTCTGACTTGAGGGGCCACAAGAGCCCTGGCAGGGCTGGAGCCCTGGCCACAGTGTGTCTGCTTACTTGCTTTGCACTGGGGACATCTTTCTCCTGGAAATCTTCTGGACTGAGTGCCTCAGTGACACCCTGTGTGGGTGTGCAGGCAGTGCTTCCTATGCCCTTGGCCATGGCATCATCCTTGGCCATGGCATCAGTTGCTGCTGTGTCAGAGTCTGTCATGTCATCCGTCAACACAGAGTCAGGGTTTGTCATGTCATCACTCCAAGCGGTGTCCGAGGTTATGCCATTAATTGGTGCTGGGTCACAATTGTTTGTGCCACCATTGGGTGGCACTTCAGTGGTTTCTCTGTCTTCTGGTGCTGGGTCAGTGTTTGTCATGACATCACTCAGCCTGGTGTCAGAGATATCAGTGCCACGACTTGGTGACATGTCAGATGTTGCTGCACCATCAATCACTGCTGAGTCACAGCTGTCTTTGCCATCATTCAACGCTATGTCAGAGGTTCTTATGTCCTCAATCCAATGCATGTTGCAGTTGGTTTTGTCATCTTTTGGCGTGGTGTTAGCATTTGTCATGACATCACTCAGTGCTGTATCAGACATTGCTGTGTCACCAATTGGTGCCCTGTCAGAGATTGCTGATCCATCTGTCGGTGCCATGTCCAGTATTGCTGTGCAGTCAGTTGGTGCTGAGTCACAGCTGGCTGTATCATCAAGCAGTGCCATGTCCCACTTGGCTGTGGCATCAATTGATGTTGTGTCTGTGGTTTCAGTGTCATTGCTCAGTGCCATGTCGAAGGTTTTTGTATCATCAATTGGCACTGGGTCACAATTTGTTGTAGCATCAAAAGGTGCCACTTCAGTGGTTACTGTGCTGTCCTCTGCTGCTGGGTCATCATTTGTCATGACATCTTTGAGGCTGGTGTCAGAGATGTCTGTGCCACTACTTGGTGGCATGGCAGATGTTGCTGCACCATCAATTGGCACTGAGTTGGCTGTGGCATCACTTTCTGCCATGTCAAAGGTTTCCGTTCCATCAACTGGTATGGAGTCAGAATAGGCTGTAGCATCAATTGGTACTGACTCAGAGTTGACAGTGACACCAATCAGTGCCATTTCACAGTTGGCTGTGCCATCAGTGTGTGATGTTTCAGTTGTGTCTCTTCCATCTTCTGGTGCATTTTCAGCGTTTGTGATGACATCGCTCAGGTTGGTGTCAGAGTTATCTGTGCCAGCACTTGGTTCTATGTCAGATGGTGCTGTGCCATCAACTGGTGCAGAGTCATGGCTGACTGTGCCATCTATCTCTGCTGAGTCACAGTTGGTTGTGCCATCAATCAGTGTCGTGTCACAGTTGGCTATAGCATCAAAGCGTGCCATTTCAGCTTTGCCATCTTCTGATTCTGGGTCAGTGTTATTGATGACATCACTTGGTGACATGGCAGATGTTGCAGCACCATCAGTTGGTCCTGACTCACGGTTGGCTGTGCCTTCACTTGATGCCATATCAGAGGTTTCTGTGCCATCAACTGGTATTGAGTCACAGTTGATGGTGGCCTGAATTGGTTCCATGTCACTGTGTGCTGTGTTATCAGTGGGTGCCATGTCAGGGGTTGTTTTGTCATAACCTCGTGCCATGTCACAGTTGGCTCTGGCCTGAATTGGTTCCATGTCACAGTTGGCTTTGTCCACAGTGGGTGCCGTGTCACAGGTTTCCTTGCCATCAGCTGATGCCATGTCAGAGTTTTCTGCACCATCAACAGGTGCAGGGTTGACATCAGCCTTCACCTCGATCTTGCTTGGCCTGGTGTCAGACTGTGCCACAGCGTCAGCTGGTGTGGTCCTGGCTGTTCTACGCCGAATTGCCATGAATTTCAGCAATCTCTGCAGGAGAAGAAAGGGCAGGGAAGAGAGGGAAATGCCATGGAGTGGTGTGCCAGCGGTGACAGGCTGAGCAGTGCCAGCAGGTGCAGCCAGGTGGGGATGGCTGCAGGTACCTGAACAGCTCTGCGGAAGCGGCCACGGGCACGGTGCTGCTCTTGTGTCCGGTCCCGGGCTGGGTCTGGCAAAGAGCGAGCGCAGTCAGAGCTGAGGGGCTGCGGGAGAGGCCGCAGAACAGAGCCCAGCCCAGCCCTGCACAGGCAGTGCCTGGAGCACGGATGCTGCGGGGATCAGCCTTGGGCCCTCTGTCCACGTCCCTTTGCCTGGGCATGTGCACAGGGGCCGGGAAGGGGCCCAGCTGGCTGCAGCCACCATGCCATCCCTGTGGCCCAGCTCCAGCACTCACCCTGCTGCTGGGGCTGGAAGTGCTGCACCTCCTCAGGTTTCTGTGCTGGGGCAGCCCCAGGGCCTTTCCTGTTCTTCTTCTTCCTCCGGAAGAGGCGGAACAGGCTGAAGCATCCCCCTGCCATGGCCCAGTGTGGTCCGGATGGTACCTGCAAGGGGGACACCTCTGAAAAGCCCCTGGTCCTGGAGAATGGCCCCGAGGGCCCCTTCCACAGGGAGTGGTGAGGCCTGGGAAAAGCCCCGGTCACCAAATCCCGTGGGGTGGCCTCGAGGGTACTGGCTAGAAAGAGAACTCTGGGAAAAGCTTCGGGTGGGCGAGAAAGGCGTGTGCTGTGAGGAAGCTCCTGACGACACCGCTCTGTCCCGTCCTCTCCCGTCGCGTGCTCTGAGCACTGTGATGTGGCCGCGTTGGCGCCAACACCTATATAAGGGTGTGTCACAAAGGGCCCTTGGACACCCTGCCCTTCCAATGCATTGGTGATGGCCACCGTGTCACAAAGGGCCCTGGGACACCCTGCCCTGTCCCAACCCCTCCGCGATGGCCACAGTGTCACAAAGGGTTCTGGGGCCTCCTCCAGCCTGGCCAACCTGTCCCAGATTGAAAGGAATCCGTTCTGTAAAGCATCCAGGATGGCTGGGATAAAAGCTGTCCATGAAACAAAGTTCACTCAGTGTTACAAAGGCTCCCCAAACAAGTGAGGGTGTTGCACAAACACCAACGCTCCCTGAGCAGCTCACTGCTGTGGGATGGAACTGCATGGTCTTTGAGATCCCTTCAACCCAAAGTGTTCTGTAGTTCTGTGATTATTTTGAACAAACCATAAAGTCTAGAGTTTATATCGCTGCCAATAAAGGCTGATGGTGTTTGTCCTGAGCTCAGGGAAGCCTCTGGATGATACAGGTGGTTCCCAGGCGGCTTTACAGTCAATGATTCCAGGAGGACAGAGGTTCTTCCTTGTCATGTGTGTCTCAAACCTCACCCCACATCACCCTCAGCTTCTTCAGTAATATATATGAGCAGCTGGGTCTTTGTGAGGCAAAGTGTCAGGGAAAGGAGGTGGGATCCCAGAGGGGCTGCAGTGATCCCAGCCCATGGTTTCCACTGCAGCATTCCCAAGCAAAACTGATGTGGCACAAGGAAATTCTGCCCACGCAAAGAGTTTGTACTGGACGTCTCTGCTGTGTTTGGTTTCACTTCTGTGGCCTAAAACCTCTGTTCTATTGCTTCCTAATATAGAAAGAATTGGAACTACACCTATTGTGAGAAAGTACCTCAAAGTTAAGACGAGGATCTGTTTGTTTATTCATGTGCTGGAAGTTTCATCTTGGGAGTAAATGTATTTTTGGGACTGTTCACATGAGTTTAAGATGCCAGACAATGCACATCCTTATTAAATACATGCGAGGAGAGCTGTAAGGGACATGTCAGGGATGTGTTGTGCCTTCTGTGTGTTGACAGAGTGAAGTTTTGCTGCTGCTGCTCAGTGCCTGGAATTTGATGAATGTTTTGGAGTGTCAGATATTGATGAGTGAACAGAAGGAAAGAACTTTTCCACACCCCACTCCTGGAGACTCCTGGAGTGAGCCAGTGGCTAATGAGGAGCGGGTGGACAATTGTAATGGGGTTTTGATTCTTGATGGTGGGGATACAATGTTTAGGGCAGGAGATGATGTGGGAATTGTCCAAATCAGAGCCGAGGGCCTTCTCCAAGCCAGTGGACATTGGTATTTGAGAGTGGCCTGGGTGTGTGGGGCCTGTAGCAGCCACTGCTCCATCCCTGTGCATGGACTTCATCCGGGACTGCAAGAAAGAGGGGGCCAGGGGCTGTCCCCGAGCAGGACACAGCACCGAGCTGCGTTACTGGAACAAGATGATGTTCCTGAAGTTATTCCAGGAGAGCAGATCTGCAGGAGGTGCTTGTGCAGAATGTGCACTGAGAGTGGCACAGTTTGGTCCGAGACAGTGAATCTGCCAGAAAAGCTCCAGCTCATGTAACCCAGACGAGGGCCTGACCATGGGATGCATCAGCACAGAAAGGTTTTGGACTGTGAGCACAATGGCTGAGATGAGATCTCAGGTCAGAGAAGAAGTAACTAAGACGTAGGGAAGAAGAAGAGAGCAGTGAGCTCACTGCAGATAAAGCCAGAACGGAATCAGACAGGAGTATCATTAAGTGATTTCCCTTTTGCCTTTGCAGAATATGGTTTGTAGTATTATAACATGGCCATTTGTAGCTGGATTAGTCAACCATCCTAAGCAGGACCTTGCATAGAATAGCAAACATGGCTTCAAAGAGTTGAGGGGCATGGAAAGAAGAAGGGCAAGTTTGTGAGCAGGCTCCTCTCATGGTTAAAAAGTCTTGTAAATGGAAATGAGCAGCTTTCCTAAGGCAGCCAAACAGAACGGAATGGCTGTAGATGGGCTTGTGGCTTCCAAAGGTGGTGTGTATATGGATCAGGCTTTGAGAATCCAGACTAGGATAGAAAGGTTAGAAAGCTTTAACAGCATGTGCCAATCTGACACAAACTGTTTTTCTCTAATTCTGAAAGGGTCCCAAAAGGATGGGTGGCTACTCTAACTTGTGTAGTGTTGTTAAAGTCCCAGAGACTTGGAAATATTTTCATTATATTATAGACTGTCATTATTGTCCTTTGTTGTCTTTTGGTTCCTTTTCCTGTGAGTTTGATTATTGAGTCACAGCCAGGTGGGCAGTGCCCTCTGTCAACAGGTCTAAGTGGGCCTGAGTTTTCTCCTCTTGCAGGTGGTTCATGAGAAGATGATACGGAACAGAAGAGAAAACTCACACTGTGTTTTTGCTGCATTGATTGTTTCTATACACTCTCTCTGGGTAACTTGCAGTGTTTAGATGTGTCAATTTTTGGTCCTGGTAGTTTTTCAGTCAGTCTATGGCTCTCCCCAGCATTGCTTTGAATGTTTGTATCTTGTCTCTGATTGCTGCAGCAGGGAAAGACATTCCTCCCTGAATTCAGCTGGAGAATCCACACAGAGTTTCCTGTGATTCTGAACTGAAATGTGTCTCCCTTTAAATTTGTCTCCAGGATGTTTTGTAAAATTGCCTGATGTGTTGAGCAAGGAATGTGGGAAATGCTGAGTTCCCCAGAGAAGAATCCTGTGCTAAGCAGTGCCAGTGAAAGGGAAAGAAGTGTCTGAGTAACCTGTGGAGCTCTCCCAGTCCCTGCAAGCAGAGACTGATTTTAGGAGCTCCCCCCGAGGTCCATGTTCACATCTTGCTTGCAATGTCTGAAACAAAGTGGAAACATGGCCCATGAGGTGATTTGTTTCGATTGTCCCTGGCTGCAGCAAATGCCCAGCTTGCTGCAATGAGACTCCCTGTTCCTGTGATGCAGCTGTTGTGTTGGGGTTCATTAGAGGCACATCTATGTGTGTACACTTGATATCAATGTCACTCGTTGTTGTGACAACACACACATCTCCAGAGGAGGCTTTTATGGCATGGAGGCAAGAGGTACCTGCACTACCACTCCATGGGGTAAAGACAATTGACTGCAGTCAAGGGGCAGAGTGTGGCAGGGTGGTCTGCCCCGACAGGGCCTGAAAACCGTTCAGAGAATGCAAGTTCTCTGTCAGGAGCTCCTGATGGGGCCAGGGTGCTGTTTGGTGTTGCACCAAACTCCACACACCCCGTGCTCTGGCTGAGCTCCCGGCAGGCCTCTAGATGTGTGACTGGCAGTCAGTCCCTTTATACTATAAAAGTCATCCTGTCCTCTTTAGGGTTTTGAAAATATGTGCCACAAACTTCCTCCCTAGTTACGGGATCGGGCCCCGATAAAACAGCTGTTCCTGACAATTGTACTCCTCGTTTGTGTTGGCAGATGAGGCTGCAGTGGGATCCAGTGTTGTAGTTATTGTTCACCCTTATGGTTCAACATGAACTGTAACTAGCAGAGACTTAACAGGATGGAAACCTTTTCAGTCTCTGAGGGAGGCAAATGGAGCCTAAAACCTCTATTACACAGATCCTGGTATGGAAATAATGCCTTTGCACCCATTTTCTAAGATGCTTTGTTAAGAGTTTCAACAGAGAGGAATTTCTAATGAGATAAGAAGGCTCCTGTATCTGTGAAAACATCGTGAAAAAGAGACATGACATCCCACCAAGGCAGTCCAAGGAGCCTGAAGCTGTTCCAGAAGGCTGGTTTTGTGCCCAAGGCCCGAGGTCAAGAACGGGACAAGATGGGGAGGAGAAGGACAAAGGTGTTTTTGAGCCTTCCAACCCAGTTTGGGGGCGTGTCAGAGACGTGGGGAGTGCAGTGCTGTGGGAGGGCTGGTTTGGGGTGTGGGTTCACAGCTGATGGAGCGTCAGGTGTTGCAGGATAGAACTACAGCACTTCTGTAACCCTGGGGGTGTGCTTTGGAAAGGATTCCTGTGCAGCCAGCTTGCTGCAAATAAAGAATGCTTTGCTTTCTCAGACTCAAAAAGGAGTGTTGGAGGATTCTTTGTGGCCTTTTGAGGCATCACCAGCTGTGGGAGAAGGAGCCTGTGAGGCTGAGCGTGCCTGGCTGTCACTAAATCCTGTCTCTCAGAGCATGGCAGAGAGGTTTTCCCTGCTTGTTTGGGAGCTTGGGCTGATCCCAGAGCAGCCATGAGGAGCTGGCAGCCTGTGCCAGGGTGTGGGTGGGAATGGCTCTGGGCAGGAGAAGGGAAGGGGCAGGGTGAGCTTTGGGCAGGAGAAGGGAAGGGGTAGGGTCTGAGGGCTTGAGGGAGACAGCTGTCCAGAGAGAGAGGCCAAGAAAGGGAGGGATGAAGTGGAGTGTGGAGAAGGGAGTGGAATGGAGGGATTTGTCCATGTCGCTGTAGAGGACAGGAGGTGTCTGGTGTTACTGTCAGGCTCACTTGAGCCGAGAATGAGGTGGAGCTCAGACCCGTGTGCCCCAGGGCTCAGGTTTTATGGCGTTTGATTGTAACAAAGATGCATAGAAGTGGGGGAAATATAATATTTATTGAAATAAGGGGAAGGGGAGGAATGAAGTGTGGGGAAGGAGAAGGGAAGGGGCAGGGATGAGCTTGGGGCAGGAGAAGGGAAGGGACAGGGATGAACTGTGGGGAGGAGAAGGGAAGGGACAGGGATGAACTGTGGGGAGGAGAAGGGAAGGGACAGGGATGAACTGTGGGGAGGAGAAGGGAAGGGACAGGGATGAACTGTGGGGAGGAGAGGGGAAGGGACAGGGATGACCTTTGGGGAGGAGAAGGGAAGGGACAGGGATGAACTGTGGGGAGGAGAAGGGAAGGGACAGGGATGACCTTTGGGGAGGAGAAGGGAAGGGGAGGGATCAGCTTTGGGTAGAAGGGAAGGCGCAAGGTTGAGCACTGGGCAGGAGAAGGGAAGGGGCAAGGGATGAGTTTGTGGCAGAAGGAATGGGAGGGATAGGCTGTGGGCAGAAAGGAAGGGGACTGAGGAGCATTGGGCAGAAGGGAACGGGAGGGATGAGCTGCGGCCAGGAGAAGAGAAGGGGCAGGGTGTGAGGGCTGGAGGGATGCAGCTGTGCAGAGAGATGAGGAAAGGGAAGGATGAAGTGAGGTCAGGAGAAGGGAATGGAAGGGAGGGAGATATCGATGAGCGACGCAGAGGCCACGAGGTGTCTAATCTTCTGCCGCCTCACTGGAGCTCGGAAGAAGGTGGAGCTCCAGCTCCGCAAAGACGTGGCGTCGGGGCTTTGTTGCGGTCCTGTCGCTGGGACGTCGGGTGTCTCGGTGCAGCAGAAGAATTTTCTACTGCCCGTCTGTAAGTGTCCCAAACTGCAAATCGCATGTTGGTATATGCGGGACAGGTTTCCTCACTCATGGCGTCGTCAAGGGCTGGCAGAAGAGAGGAAGAGAGCCACGGTCAGAGCCCGGTTGTGGGGGCACCCGAGGAGCCCCTCCTGACGGGGCCATCCCAAGCAGCTCTTGCCATGGCCAGGAGGGAGCAGGAGCCGAGTGTGTGTTTGTGTCCTGGCCATGTCGTGCAGGGAACAGAGCCTTGTGCAAGCAGGCAGGGACTGCAGCTCCGTATCCAGGGCCTGTGCTCGTCCCCGCCAGCCCCCAGTGCCAGCCCAGTGCCCTGACTCACCCTTGATGATGCGCGCCAGGTCTTTGGGCTGGTCTTTCATGTGCCACTTGGCGAGCCCTGTGAACAGCGAGCCTGTCAGGCTGCACAGCCCCTGGGCCGGCTGGTGCTGCGGCTGCAGCAGGCGGGGCTGGGGCCGAGCTGCAGCGGGCGGGGAGGCAGCGCGGGCTGGGGGCTCACCCATGAACTTGAGGGCCGCCTTTCGCAGGGGCTCCTGTGGGCTCTGCAGGTACGGCAGGGCCTGGCGCAGGTACTTGGCTCGTCTGGTCACGTCCTTTTCCATCTGCAGAGAGCGCCGGGTCAGGGGGGAAGGGTCGGCTGAGGCTGTGCCCCTTGGCCGGGCACTGCCCGTGCCCAGCACTGGCCTCCCCTGCCCGCACAGCCCGAGGCAAGGGAGGAGCGTGTGGAGCCCAGGCTGGTGTCCCAGAGGTGGGCGCAGCAGTGGGCAGGGGCACAGTGCCAGCCCACACACTGGGCATCGGGGGCTGGGGGCTTGTCCAGCCCGGGGCTGGGCCTTTGGGGTCGTCCCTACCAGGTGGTCGCAGAACTTGAAGGGCTTCTCTGTTTTAATCAGCTGCTCCAGATCCCTCCTCTTGAGGAACGTTGCAGCGCGATGTAACATTCCCCGAGAGGCCTGCAGAGCAGCAGAGAGCGGGACATGGCACCAGAGCCCAGGGCACAGGAGCTGCATCCCTGGAGCAAGGCCAGGCGCAGGCCAGAGCCCGCCAGGCCCCAGGGCAGGAGGCATCCCAGCCCCTTCCCCTGGGGACACCGGAGCCCACAAGTGCTCACCTCTGCCACGCGCTGGTTCTTGTCGTGCCAGTGGAAGAACAGGGGCACCAGGCTCTGGCGCATCAGCGTCTTCCAGGCCTTTGCTCCCTCTTCTGCCAGCAACTCCACGAGCTCTCGCAAGAGGCAGATGGAGAGCAGCCTCAGATGACTGTTGTCCTGGGGCCAAAGAAGAGAGAAAGAGCTCAGCACTGGCTGCTCCATGCCCACCAGGAGGAGACCCAGGCCTGAAAATGCACAGGGCACCAGGTTTCCTGGCAGCACCCAGTGCCTGTGGCTGGGGACACAGAGCCTTACGTTGTCAAAGAGAGGCAGGAGCGCCTCAGCCAGCCTGGGGGCAGTGGAGCTGAGTGCTCTACTGTCCTCCTCCCGGAGCACATTCAGGAACACAGAGAGGCTCATCATCACCAGCTCTCTGTCTCCATCACACAGCAGCTCCAGGAGGCTTTCAGAGTGGCTGCAGAGGCTTTTGACCTGTGTGGAACACAATGCTGTGCTGTGAGGCCCCAAACAGCTGCCCCACTGTGGCAGTGCAGCCCCCACGCTGCTGCCACAGGGCCCTGAGGCCAAAGGCCTGTCCCGCTGGGCACGGGCAGTTGAAGAGGGAGGCAGCAGCAGAGCTGAGAGTAGCTGGCACAGCTCGCCGAGGCCGGCCAAGGCCAAGGGACTGCCTTGCCCAGCCCCAGGTTACCAGCACGGCTTCAGCCCCTTGCTTACCATGGAGGGATCCTCGCTGAGAACCATGAGGCCCCTGAGAGCCAGGCGACGCCTCTCCGGGCACTCACTGCGCAGGTGCCTCGACAGGACCTGCAGGACACTCTGGTGCCATTTGCTGACGTCCAGGCCGTCCAGGAGCTGAAAGGCACAGAGCAGTGACGGGGTGCCCGGCCAGCAGGAGCCCCGGCCCGCCCAGAGTGCGGGCACCGTCCCGGGCAGCTGCTGCTGCGGGAGGGCCGAGAGGTGGAGGCAGCTGGGCCAGGCAGCGCTCGCCATCGGGCTCACCTCCACCAGGAACGCCAGGGCAGGGAGCTCCCAGCACGGCTCCTCCCTGCTGAGGAGCCCCAGCAGGTGGGTTGGGATCAAGGAATCCCTTGGGACTAAGACATGGCCCATCTCCCTGTCAGGGGGAAAAAAGCAGCCATGGACACTGAGCAGGGTGGGCAAAGCTCTGCCAGGACACACTCACAGATCTTTCCCCACCAGCCCTGGATGGGTCACAAGTGCTTTGGGATGTGGCTGCTCCTGTGCACCCACCTCTCCTCAGCCAAGCCTTGGTTCAAAGGCATTTTGACTTATACCCACGGTGGTCGTGTGGGTTGCCCCACGCCCAGGGCAGAGCTGTGGGGGCAGTGGGGAGAAGGGGGTCTCACCTGGCCAGCAGACCCACTGCATAGTGGTAGGTGTCAGCACAGAGGAGCATGTCCCAACCACGCTTGTGCTCCACTGACACCACCTCGTTGTCCCAGTGCAGGCGGCAGAGCAGGGCCTTGATGGTGTGTACTGCAAAGCTGTGTGCAGAGCAAAGCCCAGGTCATGGTGGGAGCGGTGGCCCCAGCCCCGAGGGAGTGGGAGGGAGAGAGGACTGGGATGGAGCACCTGTTGGGGTTGGTGGGAAGGCCGTGTTGGTCCTGGCATGTCCTCCAGAAGGTGTTGAGCTCCTGTGGCATCTGCTCTGTGCTCATGTCAACTTGGCTGAGCAGAGCCAGGAGGAGGTGGGGGGCATAAATCCTCAGGGCATCCTGGCACTGGGGCTCCTGGACCATCAGCCACAGTGCCAGGGTTGCCTGTAATAGAACCACAGGGAGACACGCTCAGTGCCGGGTCGTCCACGTGGCAGGGCCCGAGTGTGGGAGGGAGAGGCCAGGGGAGACCCAGGGGGAGCAGCAGGTCTGGTGCCCTTGAACGTGCCCCTAAGGCAGAGCTGCAGCCCAAAGCCCGAGGTGGGAGATGCGGTGGGGGGGGAGGATGGAGAGCCGCTGGAGAGGCGATGTGGGAGCAGCAAAGGCCAGTTCAGAAACTCACAGCCAGGGCGCAGACATGGGTGTCGTCCCCGTCGGAGGTGGCCGTGCTGTGCAGGGGCCAGTCCTCCATGACGCCGAGCAGCGTTGGCAGCACCTTCTGTGCTGTGGTTCCCGAGGAGGCCATGGTCCTCCACAGGATTGCAGCAGCTCTGTGGGGTCAGAGCTCTGTGTCAGGGAGCTCTGGGCCACAGTGCCACGGCCTTGGCAGCCGTGGGGGCCCAGGGGAAAGAGCCAGAGTGCTTTGAGGGGCCAGGAGGGAGCATGGCAGCAGGACTGGGGGCTGACATGGCAGGGTGGGAAAGGGAGGCGCCAGAGGGGCGTGGAACTCTGTGTTTGTATCTGGCAGAGCATGGGAGACAGGCTCTGCAAGGTGATGGGTTCTAAAGGCTGGTGAGCCCTGAGCCAGCAAAGCAGCTGGGCCCTGTACCTGTCACAGGATGGGGCACAGCGCAGGAGAGTCGTCACGACATCGTGGGGGTGTGCGTCGGCCAGGCTGCAAATGTTCCTGGGCGGCGTGACATCTGGAGACCACTGGCACATGAGCCACTGGTGGATGTACCTGACGATGTCTGGCACCTGAAGGAGGAACGGGGGACAGTTGGTGAGGTGCCAGAGCCAGCCAGTGTCCCAGCTTCCCCTGGGAAGGGCTTCTCTTCCCACCACACTATGCTGGCCTCAAAGGCTGAGGGGGCCCAGCGGTTCTGACTTGAGGGGCCACAAGAGCCCTGGCAGGGCTGGAGCCCTGGCCACAGTGTGTCTGCTTACTTGCTTTGCACTGGGGACATCTTGCTCCTGGAAATCTTCTGGATTGAGTGCCTCAGTGACAGCAGTGCTTCCTATGCCCTTGGCCATGGCATCATCCTTGGCCATGGCATCAGTTGCTGCTGTGTCAGAGTCTGTCATGTCATCTGTCAACACAGAGTCAGGGTCATCAGTCCAAGCGGTGTCCGAGGTTATGCCATCAATTGGTGCTGGCTCACAAGTGTCTGTGTCATCACTGGGTGGCACTTCAGTGGTTTCTCTGTCTTCTGGTGCTGGGTCAGCATTTGTGATGGCACTGCTCAGGCTGGTGTCAGAGCTGTCTGTGCCATCACTTGGTGACATGGAAGATGTTGCTGCATCATCACCTGGTGCTGACTCACAGTTGTCTGTACCCTTCCTTGCTGCCACGTCTGAGGTTTCTGTGCCATCAACTGGTAGTGAGTGCCAGTTGGCTCTGGCCTGAATTGGTTCCATGTCACAGTTGGCTTTGTCCACAGTGGGTGCCATGTCACAGGTTTCCTTGCCATCAGCTGATGCCATGTCAGAGTTTTCTGCACCATCAACAGGTGCAGGGTTGACATCAGCCTTCACCTCGATCTTGCTTGGCCTGGTGTCAGACTGTGCCACAGCGTCAGCTGGTGTGGTCCTGGCTGTTCTACGCCGAATTGCCATGAATTTCAGCAATCTCTGCAGGAGAAGAAAGGGCAGGGAAGAGAGGGAAATGCCATGGAGTGGTGTGCCAGCGGTGACAGGCTGAGCAGTGCCAGCAGGTGCAGCCAGGTGGGGATGGCTGCAGGTACCTGAACAGCTCTGCGGAAGCGGCCACGGGCACGGTGCTGCTCTTGTGTCCGGTCCCGGGCTGGGTCTGGCAAAGAGCGAGCGCAGTCAGAGCTGAGGGGCTGCAGAAGAGGCCGCCGAACAGAGCCCAGCCCAGCCCTGCACAGGCAGTGCCTGGAGCACGGATGCTGCGGGGATCAGCCTTGGGCCCTCTGTTCACGTCCCTTTGCCTGGGCATGTGCACAGGGGCCGGGAAGGGGCCCAGCTGGCTGCAGCCACCATGCCATCCCTGTGGCCCAGCTCCAGCACTCACCCTGCTGCTGGGGCTGGAAGTGCTGCACCTCCTCAGGTTGCTGTGCTGGGGCAGCCCCAGGGCCTTTCCTGTTCTTCTTCTTCCTCCGGAAGAGGCGGAAAAGGCTGAAGCATCCCCCTGCCATGGCCCAGTGTGGTCCGGATGGTACCTGCAAGGGGGACACCTCTGAAAAGCCCCTGGTCCTGGAGAATGGCCCCGAGGGCCCCTTCCACAGGGAGTGGTGAGGCCTGGGAAAAGCCCCGGTCACCAAATCCCGTGGGGTGGCCTCGAGGGTACTGGCTAGAAAGAGAACTCTGGGAAAAGCTTCGGGTGGGCGAGAAAGGCGTGTGCTGTGAGGAAGCTCCTGACGACACCGCTCTGTCCCGTCCTCTCCCGTCGCGTGCTCTGAGCACTGTGATGTGGCCGCGTTGGCGCCAACACCTATATAAGGGTGTGTCACAAAGGGCCCTTGGACACCCTGCCCTTCCAATGCATTGGTGATGGCCACCGTGTCACAAAGGGCCCTGAGACACCCTGCCCTGTCCCATCCCATCCGCGATGGCCACAGTGTCACAAAGGGTTCTGGGGCCTCCTCCAGCCTGGCCAACCTGTCCCAGATTGAAAGGAATCCGTCCTGTAAAGCATCCAGGATGGCTGGGATAAAAGCTGTCCATGAAACCAAAGTTCACTCAGTGTTACAAAGGCACCCCAAACAAGTGAGGGTGTTGCACAAACACCAACGCTCCCTGAGCAGCTCACTGCTGTGGGATGGAACTGCATGGTCTTTGAGATCCCTTCAACCCAAAGTGTTCTGTAGTTCTGTGATAATATTTGGGCAAGACATAAAGTGTAGAGTTTATATGCTTGGCAGTAAAGGCTGGTGGTGTTTGTCCTGAGCTCAGGGAAGTCTCTGGATGATGCAGGTGGTTCCCAGGTGACTTTGCAGTCCATGATTCCAGGAGGACAGAGGTTCTTCCTTGTCATGTGTGTCTCAAACCTCACCCCACATCACCCTCAGCTTCTTCAGAAATATATATGGGCAGCTGGGTCTGTGTGAGGCAAAGTGTCAGGGAAAGGAGGTGGGATCCCAGAGGGGATGCAGTGATTCCAGCCCCTGGTTTCCACTGCAGCGTTCCCAAGCAAAACTGATGTGGCACAAGGAAAATCTGCCCATGCAAAGAGTTTGTACTGGACGTCTCTGCTGTGTTTGGTTTCACTTCTGTGGCCTAAAACCTCTGTTCTATTGCTTCCTAATATAGAAAGAATTGGAACTACACCTATTGTGAGAAAGTACCTCAAAGTTAAGACAAGGATCTGTTTGTTTATTCATGTGCTGGAAGTTTCATCTTGGGAGTAAATGTATTTTTGGGACTGTTCACATGAGTTTAAGATGCCAGACAATGCACATCCTTATTAAATACATGCGAGGAGAGCTGTAAGGGACATGTCAGGGATGTGTTGTGCCTTCTGTGTGTTGACAGAGTGAAGTTTTGCTGCTGCTGCTCAGTGCCTGGAATTTGATGAATGTTTTGGAGTGTCAGATATTGATGAGTGAACAGAAGGAAAGAACTTTTCCACACCCCACTCCTGGAGACTCCTGGGGTGGGCCAGTGGCTCATGAGGAGCGGGTGGACAATTGTAATGGGGTTTTGATTCTTGATGGTGGGGATACAATGTTTAGGGCAGGAGATGATGTGGGAATTGTCCAAATCAGACCCAAGGACCTTCTCCAAGCAGTTGGACAATGTTATTTGAGAGTGGCCTGGGTGTGTGGGGGCTGTAGCAGCCACTGCTCCATCCCTGTGCATGGACTTCATCCGGGACTGCAAGAAAGAGGGGGCCAGGGGCTGTCCCCGAGCAGGACACAGCACCGAGCTGCGTTACTGGAACAAGATGATGTTCCTGAAGTTATTCCAGGAGAGCAGATTTGCAGGAGGTGCTTGTGCAGAATGTGCTCTGAGAGTGGCACAGTTTGGTCCGAGACAGTGAATCTGCCAGAAAAGCTCCAGCTCAGGTAATCCAGACGAGGGCCTGACCATGGGATGCATCAGCACAGAAAGGTTTTGGACTGTGAGCACAATGGCTGAGATGAGATCTCAGGTCAGAGAAGAAGTAACCAAGACGTAGGGAAGAAGAAGAGAGCAGTGAGCTCACTGCAGATAAAGCCAGAACGGAATCAGACAGGAGTATCATTAAGTGATTTCCCTTTTGCCTTTGCAGAATATGGTTTGTAGTATTATAACATGGCCATTTGTAGCTGGATTAGTCAACCATCCTAAGCAGGACCTTGCGTAGAATAGCAAACATGGCTTCAAAGAGTTGAGGGGCATGGAAAGAAGAAGGGCAAGTTTGTGAGCAGGCTTCTCTCATGGTTAAAAAGTCTTGTAAATGGAAATGAGCAGCTTTCCTAAGGCAGCCAAACAGAACTGAATGGCTGTAGATGGGCTTGTGGCTTCCAAAGGTGGTGTGTATATGGATCAGGCTTTGAGAATCCAGACTAGGATAGAAAGGTTAGAAAGCTTTAACAGCATGTGCCAATCTGACACAAACTGTTTTTCTCTAATTCTGAAAGGGTCCCAAAAGGATGGGTGGCTACTCTAACTTGAGTAGTGTTGTTAAAGTCCCAGAGACTTGGAAATATTTTCATTATGTTCTAGATTGTCATTATTGTCCTTTGTTGTCTTTTGGTTCCTTTTCCTGTGAGTTTGATTATTGAGTCACAGCCAGGTGGGCAGTGCCCTCTGTCAACAGGTCTAAGTGGGCCTGAGTTTTCTCCTCTTGCAGGTGGTTCATGAGAAGATGATACGGAACAGAAGAGAAAACTCACACTGTGTTTTTGCTGCATTGATTGTTTCTATACACTCTCTCTGGGTAACTTGCAGTGTTTAGATGTGTCAATTTTTGGTCCTGGTAGTTTTTCAGTCAGTCTATGGCTCTCCCCAGCATTGCTTTGAATGTTTGTATCTTGTCTCTGATTGCTGCAGCAGGGAAAGACATTCCTCCCTGAATTCAGCTGGAGAATCCACACAGAGTTTCCTGTGATTCTGAACTGAAATGTGTCTCCCTTTAAATTTGTCTCCAGGATGTTTTGTAAAATTGCCTGATGTGTTGAGCAAGGAATATGGGAAATGCTGAGTTCTCCAGAGAAGAATCCTGTGCTAAGCAGTGCCAGTGAAAGGGAAAGAAGTGTCTGAGTAACCTGTGGAGCTCTCCCAGTCCCTGCAAGCAGAGACTGATTTTAGGAGCTCCCCCCGAGGTCCATGTTCACATCTTGCTTGCAATGTCTGAAACAAAGTGGAAACATGGCCCATGAGGTGATTTGTTTAGATCGTCCCTGGCTGCAGCAAATACTCAGCTTGCTGCAATGAGACTCCCTGTTCCTGTGATGCAGCTGTTGTGTTGGGGTTCATTAGAGGCACATCTATGTGTGTACACTTGATATCAATGTCACTCGTTGTTGTGACAACACACACATCTCCAGAGGAGGCTTTTATGGCATGGAGGCAAGAGGTACCTGCACTACCACTCCATGGGGTAAAGACAATTGACTGCAGTCAAGGGGCAGAGTGTGGCAGGGTGGTCTGCCCCGACAGGGCCTGAAAACCTTTCAGAGAATGCAAGTTCTCTGTCAGGAGCTCCTGATGGGGCCAGGGTGCTGTTTGGTGTTGCACCAAACTCCACACACCCCGTGCTCTGGCTGAGCTCCCGGCAGGCCTCTAGATGTGTGACTGGCAGTCAGTCCCTTTATACTATAAAAGTCATCCTGTCCTCTTTAGGGTTTTGAAAATATGTGCCACAAACTTCCTCCCTAGTTACGGGATCGGGCCCCGATAAAACAGCTGTTCCTGACAATTGTACTCCTCGTTTGTGTTGGCAGATGAGGCTGCACTGGGATCCAGTGTTGTAGTTATTGTTCACCCTTATGGTTCAACATGAACTGTAACTAGCAGAGACTTAACAGGATGGAAACCTTTTCAGTCTCTGAGGGAGGCAAATGGAGCCTAAAACCTCTATTACACAGATCCTGGTATGGAAATAATGCCTTTGCACCCATTTTCTAAGATGCTTTGTTAAGAGTTTCAACAGAGAGGAATTTCTAATGCGATAAGAAGGCTCCTGTATCTGTGAAAACATCGTGAAAAAGAGACATGACATCCCACCAAGGCAGTCCAAGGAGCCTGAAGCTGTTCCAGAAGGCTGGTTTTGTGCCCAAGGCCCGAGGTCAAGAACGGGACAAGATGGGGAGGAGAAGGACATAGGTGTTTTTGAGCCTTCCAACCCAGTTTGGGGGCGTGTCAGAGACGTGGTGAGTGCAGTGCTGTGGGAGGGCTGGTTTGGGGTGTGGGTTCACAGCTGATGGAGCGTCAGGTGTTGCAGGATAAAACTACAGCACCTCTGTAACCCTGGGGGTGTGCTTTGGAAAGGATTCCTGTGCAGCCAGCTTGCTGCAAATAAAGAATGCTTTGCTTTCTCAGACTCAAAAAGGAGTGTTGGAGGATTCTTTGTGGCCTTTTGAGGCATCACCAGCTGTGGGAGAAGGAGCCTGTGAGGCTGAGCGTGCCTGGCTGTCACTAAATCCTGTCTCTCAGAGCATGGCAGAGAGGTTTTCCCTGCTTGTTTGGGAGCTTGGGCTGATCCCAGAGCAGCCATGAGGAGCTGGCAGCCTGTGCCAGGGTGTGGGTGGGAATGGCTCTGGGCAGGAGAAGGGAAGGGGCAGGGTGAGCTTTGGGCAGGAGACGGGAAGGGGCAGGGTGAGCTTTGGGCAGAAGGGAAGGGGCAGGGTCTGAGGGCTTGAGGGAGACAGCTGTCCAGAGAGAGAGGCCAGGAAAGGGAGGGATGAAGTGGAGTGCGGAGAAGGGAGTGGAATGGAGGGATTTGTCCATGTCGCTGTAGAGGATAGGAGGTGTCTGGTGTTACTGTCAGGCTCACTTGAGCCGAGAATGAGGTGGAGCTCAGACCCGTGTGCCCCAGGGCTCAGGTTTTATGGCGTTTGATTGTAACAAAGATGCATAGAAGTGGGGGAAATATAATATTTATTGAAATAAGGGGAAGGGGAGGAATGAAGTGTGGGGAAGGAGAAGGGAAGGGGCAGGGATGAACTGTGGGGAGAAGGGAAGGGACAGGGATGAACTGTGGGGAGAAGGGAAGGGACAGGGATGAACTGTGGGGAGGAGAAGGGAAGGGACAGGGATGAACTGTGGGGAGGAGAAGGGAAGGGACAGGGATGAACTGTGGGGAGGAGAAGGGAAGGGACAGGGATGAACTGTGGGGAGGAGAAGGGAAGGGACAGGGATGAACTGTGGGGAGGAGAAGGGAAGGGACAGGGATGAACTGTGGGGAGGAGAAGGGAAGGGACAGGGATGAACTGTGGGGAGGAGAAGGGAAGGGACAGGGATGACCTTTGGGGAGGAGAAGGGAAGGGGAGGGATCAGCTTTGGGTAGAAGGGAAGGCGCAAGGTTGAGCACTGGGCAGGAGAAGGGAAGGGGCAAGGGATGAGTTTGTGGCAGAAGGAATGGGAGGGATAGGCTGTGGGCAGAAAGGAAGGGGACTGAGGAGCATTGGGCAGAAGGGAACGGGAGGGATGAGCTGCGGCCAGGAGAAGAGAAGGGGCAGGGTGTGAGGGCTGGAGGGATGCAGCTGTGCAGAGAGATGAGGAAAGGGAAGGATGAAGTGGGGTCAGGAGAAGGGAATGGAAGGGAGGGAGATATCGATGAGCGACGCAGAGGCCACGAGGTGTCTAATCTTCTGCCGCCTCATTGGAGCTCGGAAGAAGGTGGAGCTCCAGCTCCGCAAAGACGTGGCGTCGGGGCTTTGTTGCGGTCCTGTCGCTGGGACGTCGGGTGTCTCGGTGGAGCAGAAGAATTTTCTACTGCCCGTCTGTAAGTGTCCCAAACTGCAAATCGCATGTTGGTATATGCGGGACAGGTTTCCTCACTCATGGCGTCGTCAAGGGCTGGCAGAGAGAGGAAGAGAGCCACGGTCAGAGCCCGGTTGTGGGGGTACCCGAGGAGCCCCTCCTGACGGGGCCATCCCAAGCAGCTCTTGCCATGGCCAGGAGGGAGCAGGAGCCGAGAGGAGGAGCGGGAAGGTGCTGTCCACCAGTCCCCCTGTGTCCTTGGATCCTGTGTTGTGTGTGTGTGTCCTGGTGATGCCGTGCAGGGAACAGAGCCTTGTGCAAGCAGGCAGGGACTGCAGCTCCGTGTCCAGGGCCTGTGCTCGTCCCCGCCAGCCCCCAGTGCCAGCCCAGTGCCCTGACTCACCCTTGATGATGCGCGCCAGGTCTTTGGGCTGGTCTTTCATGTGCCACTTGGCGAGCCCTGTGAACAGCGAGCCTGTCAGGCTGCACAGCCCCTGGGCTGGCTGGTGCTGCGGCTGCAGCAGGCGGGGCTGGGGCCGAGCTGCAGCGGGCGGGGAGGCAGCGCGGGCTGGGGGCTCACCCATGAACTTGAGGGCCGCCTTTCGCAGGGGCTCCTGTGGGCTCTGCAGGTACGGCAGGGCCTGGCGCAGGTACTTGGCTCGTCTGGTCACGTCCTTTTCCATCTGCAGAGAGTGCCGGTTCAGGGGGGAAGGGTCGGCTGAGGCTGTGCCCTTGGCCGGGCACTGCCCGTGCCCAGCACTGGCCTCGCCTGCCCGCACAGCCCGAGGCAAGGGAGGAGCGTGTGGAGCCCAGGCTGGTGTCCCAGAGGTGGGTGCAGCAGTGGGCAGAGGCACAGTGCCAGCCCACACACTGGGCATCGGGGGCTGGGGGCTTGTCCAGCCCGGGGCTGGGCCTTTGGGGTCGTCCCTACCAGGTGGTCGCAGAACTTGAAGGGCTTCTCTGTTTTAATCAGCTGCTCCAGATCCCTCCTCTTGAGGAACGTTGCAGCGCGATGTAACATTCCCCGAGAGGCCTGCAGAGCAGCAGAGAGCGGGACATGGCACCAGAGCCCAGGGCACAGGAGCTGCATCCCTGGAGCAAGGCCAGGCGCAGGCCAGAGCCCGCCAGGCCCCAGGGCAGGGGGCATCCCAGCCCCTTCCCCTGGGGACACCGGAGCCCACAAGTGCTCACCTCTGCCACGCGCTGGTTCTTGTCGTGCCAGTGGAAGAACAGGGGCACCAGGCTCTGGCGCATCAGCGTCTTCCAGGCCTTTGCTCCCTCTTCTGCCAGCAACTCCACAAGCTCTCGCAAGAGGCAGATGGAGAGCAGCCTCAGATGACAGTTGTCCTGGGGCCAAAGAAGAGAGAAAGAGCTCAGCACTGGCTGCTCCATGCCCACCAGGAGGAGACCCAGGCCTGAAAATGCACAGGGCACCAGGTTTCCTGGCAGCACCCAGTGCCTGTGGCTGGGGACACAGAGCCTTACGTTGTCAAAGAGAGGCAGGAGCGCCTCAGCCAGCCTGGGGGCAGTGGAGCTGAGTGCTCTACTGTCCTCCTCCCGGAGCACATTCAGGAACACAGAGAGGCTCATGATGACCAGCTCTCTGTCTCCATCACACAGCAGCTCCAGGAGGCTTTCAGAGTGGCTGCAGAGGCTTTTGACCTGTGTGGAACACAATGCTGTGCTGTGAGGCCCCAAACAGCTGCCCCACTGTGGCAGTGCAGCCCCCACGCTGCTGCCAGAGGGGCTCTGAGGCCAAAGGCCTGTCCCGCTGGGCACGGGCAGTTGAAGAGGGAGGCAGCGGCAGAGCTGAGAGTAGCTGGCACAGCTCGCCGAGGCCGGCCAAGGCCAAGGGACTGCCTTGCCCAGCCCCAGGTTACCAGCACGGCTTCAGCCCCTTGCTTACCATGGAGGGATCCTCGCTGAGAACCATGAGGCCCCTGAGAGCCAGGCGACGCCTCTTCGGGCACTCACTGCGCAGGTGCCTCGACAGGACCTGCAGGACACTCTGGTGCCATTTGCTGACGTCCAGGCCGTCCAGGAGCTGAAAGGCACAGAGCAGTGACGGGGTGCCCGGCCGGCAGGAGCCCCGGCCCGCCCAGAGTGCGGGCACCGTCCCGGGCAGCTGCTGCTGCGGGAGGGCCGAGAGGTGGAGGCAGCTGGGCCAGGCAGCGCTCGCCATCGGGCTCACCTCCACCAGGAACGTCAGGGCAGGGAGCTCCCAGCACGGCTCCTCCCTGCTGAGGAGCCCCAGCAGGTGGGTTGGGATCAAGGAATCCCTTGGGACTAAGACATGGGTCATCTCCCTGTCAGGGGGAAAAAAGGAGCCATGGACACTGAGCAGGGTGGGCAAAGCTCTGCCAGGACACACTCACAGATCTTTCCCCACCAGCCCTGGATGGGTCACAAGTGCTTTGGGATGTGGCTGCTCCTGTGCACCCATCTCTCCTCAGCCATCCCTTGGTGCAAAGGCATTTTGACTTACACCCACGGTGGTTGTGTGGGTTGCCCCACGCCCGGGCAGAGCTGTGGGGGCAGTGGGGAGAAGGGGGTCTCACCTGGCCAGCAGACCCACTGCATAGTGGTAGGTGTCAGCACAGAGGAGCATGTCCCAACCACGCTTGTGCTCCACTGACACCACCTCGTTGTCCCAGTGCAGGCGGCAGAGCAGGGCCTTGATGGTGTGTACTGCAAAGCTGTGTGCAGAGCAAAGCCCAGGTCATGGTGGGAGCGGTGGCCCCAGCCCCGAGGGAGTGGGAGGGAGAGAGGACTGGGATGGAGCACCTGTTGGGGTTGGTGGGAAGGCCGTGTTGGTCCTGGCATGTCCTCCAGAAGGTGTTGAGCTCCTGTGGCATCTGCTCTGTGCTCATGTGAACTTGGCTGAGCAGAGCCAGGAGGAGGTGGGGGGCATAAATCCTCAGGGCATCCTGGCACTGGGGCTCCTGGACCATCAGCCACAGTGCCAGGGTTGCCTGTAATAGAACCACAGGGAGACACGCTCAGTGCCGGGTCGTCCACGTGGCAGGGCCCGAGTGTGGGAGGGAGAGGCCAGGGGAGACCCAGGGGGAGCAGCAGGTCTGGTGCCCTTGAACGTGCCCCTAAGGCAGAGCTGCAGCCCAAAGCCCAAGGCGGGAGATGCGGTGGGGGGGGAGGATGGAGAGCCGCTGGAGAGGCGATGTGGGAGCAGCAAAGGCCAGTTCAGAAACTCACAGCCAGGGCGCAGACATGGGTGTCGTCCCCGTCGGAGGTGGCCGTGCTGTGCAGGGGCCAGTCCTCCATGACGCCGAGCAGCGTTGGCAGCACCTTCTGCGCTGTGGTTCCCGAGGAGGCCATGGTCCTCCACAGGATTGCAGCAGCTCTGTGGGGTCAGAGCTCTGTGTCAGGGAGCTCTGGGCAACAGTGCCACGGCCTTGGCAGCCGTGGGGGCCCAGGGGAAAGAGCCAGAGTGCTTTGAGGGGCCAGGAGGGAGCATGGCAGCAGGACTGGGGGCTGACATGGCAGGGTGGGAAAGGGAGGCACCAGAGGGGCGTGGAACTCTGTGTTTGTATCTGGCAGAGCATGGGAGACAGGCTCTGCAAGGTGATGGGTTCTAAAGGCTGGTGAGCCCTGAGCCAGCAAAGCAGCTGGGCCCTGTACCTGTCACAGGATGGGGCACAGCGCAGGAGAGTCGTCACGACATCGTGGGGGTGTGCGTCGGCCAGGCTGCAAATGTTCCTGGGCGGCGTGACATCTGGAGACCACTGGCACATGAGCCACTGGTGGATGTACCTGACGATGGCTGGCACCTGAAGGAGGAACAGGGGACAGTTGGTGAGGTGCCAGAGCCAGCCAGTGTCCCAGCTTCCCCTGGGAAGGGCTTCTCTTCCCACCACACTATGCTGGCCTCAAAGGCTGAGGGGGCCCAGCGGTTCTGACTTGAGGGGCCACAAGAGCCCTGGCAGGGCTGGAGCCCTGGCCACAGTGTGTCTGCTTACTTGCTTTGCACTGGGGACATCTTTCTCCTGGAAATCTTCTGGATTGAGTGCCTCAGTGACAGCAGTGCTTCCTATGCCCTTGGCCATGGCATCATCCTTGGCCATGGCATCAGTTGCTGCGGTGTCAGAGTCTGTCATGTCATCCGTCAACACAGAGTCAGGGTCATCAGTCCAAGCGGTGTCCGAGGTTATGCCATCAATTGGTGCTGGCTCACAAGTGTCTGTGTCATCACTGGGTGGCACTTCAGTGGTTTCTCTGTCTTCTGGTGCTGGGTCAGCATTTGTGATGGCACTGCTCAGGCTGGTGTCAGAGCTGTCTGTGCCATCACTTGGTGACATGGAAGATGTTGCTGCATCATCACCTGGTGCTGACTCACAGTTGTCTGTACCATTCCTTGCTGCCATGTCTGAGGCTTCTGTGCCATCAGCTGGTACTGAGTGCCAGTTGGCTCTGGCCTGAATTGGTTCCATGTCACAGTTGGCTTTGTCCACAGTGGGTGCCGTGTCACAGGTTTCCTTGCCATCAGCTGATGCCATGTCAGAGTTTTCTGCACCATCAACAGGTGCAGGGTGGACATCAGCCTTCACCTCGATCTTGCTTGGCCTGGTGTCAGACTGTGCCACAGCGTCAGCTGGTGTGGTCCTGGCTGTTCTACGCCGAATTGCCATGAATTTCAGCAATCTCTGCAGGAGAAGAAAGGGCAGGGAAGAGAGGGAAATGCCATGGAGTGGTGTGCCAGCGGTGACAGGCTGAGCAGTGCCAGCAGGTGCAGCCAGGTGGGGATGGCTGCAGGTACCTGAACAGCTCTGCGGAAGCGGCCACGGGCACGGTGCTGCTCTTGTGTCCGGTCCCGGGCTGGGTCTGGCAAAGAGCGAGCGCAGTCAGAGCTGAGGGGCTGCGGGAGAGGCCGCCGAACAGAGCCCAGCCCAGCCCTGCACAGGCAGTGCCTGGAGCACGGATGCTGCGGGAATCAGCCTTGGGCCCTCTGTTCATGTCCCTTTGCCTGGCCATGTGCACAGGGGCCGGGAAGGGGCCCAGCTGGCTGCAGCCACCATGCCATCCCTGTGGCCCAGCTCCAGCACTCACCCTGCTGCTGGGGCTGGAAGTGCTGCACCTCCTCAGGTTTCTGTGCTGGGGCAGCCCCAGGGCCTTTCCTGTTCTTCTTCTTCCTCCGGAAGAGGCGGAAAAGGCTGAAGCATCCCCCTGCCATGGCCCAGTGTGGTCCGGATGGTACCTGCAAGGGGGACACCTCTGAAAAGCCCCTGGTCCTGGAGAATGGCCCCGAGGGCCCCTTCCACAGGGAGTGGTGAGGCCTGGGAAAAGCCCCGGTCACCAAATCCCGTGGGGTGGCCTCGAGGGTACTGGCTAGAAAGAGAACTCTGGGAAAAGCTTCGGGTGGGCGAGAAAGGCGTGTGCTGTGAGGAAGCTCCTGACGACACCGCTCTGTCCCGTCCTCTCCCGTCGCCTGCTCTGAGCACTGTGATGTGGCCGCGTTGGCGCCAACACCTATATAAGGGTGTGTCACAAAGGGCCCTTGGACACCCTGCCCTTCCAATGCATTGGTGATGGCCACCGTGTCACAAAGGGCCCTGGGACACCCTGCCCTGTCCCATCCCATCCGCGATGGCCACAGTGTCACAAAGGGTTCTGGGGCCTCCTCCAGCCTGGCCAACCTGTCCCAGATTGAAAGGAATCCGTCCTGTAAAGCATCCAGGATGGCTGGGATAAAAGCTGTCCATGAAACCAAAGTTCACTCAGTGTTACAAAGGCACCCCAAACAAGTGAGGGTGTTGCTCCCTGAGCAGCTCACTGCTGTGGGATGGAACTGCATGGTCTTTGAGATCCCTTCAACCCAAAGTGTTCTCTAGTTCTGTGATAATATTTGGGCAAGTCATAAAGTGTAGAGTTTATATGCTTGGCAGTAAAGGCTGGTGGTGTTTGTCCTGAGCTCAGGGAAGTCTCTGGATGATGCAGGTGGTTCCCAGGTGACTTTGCAGTCCATGATTCCAGGAGGACAGAGGTTCTTCCTTGTCATGTGTGTCTCAAACCTCACCCCACATCAGCCTCAGCTTCTTCAGAAATATATATGGGCAGCTGGGTCTGTGTGAGGCAAAGTGTCAGGGAAAGGAGGTGGGATCCCAGAGGGGATGCAGTGATCCCAGCCCCTGGTTTCCACTGCAGCATTCCCAAGCAAAACTGATGTGGCACAAGGAAATTCTGCCCATGCAAAGAGTTTGTACTGGACGTCTCTGCTGTGTTTGGTTTCACTTCTGTGGCCTAAAACCTCTATTCTATTGCTTCCTAATATAGAAAGAATTGGAACTACACCTATTGTGAGAAAGTACCTCAAAGTTAAGACAAGGATCTGTTTGTTTTTTCATGTGCTGGAAGTTTCATCTTGGGAGTAAATGTATTTTTGGGACTGTTCACGTGAGTTTAAGATGCCAGACAATGCACATCCTTATTAAATACATGCGAGGAGAGCTGTAAGGGACATGTCAGGGATGTGTTGTGCCTTCTGTGTGTTGACACAGTGAAGTTTTGCTGCTGCTGCTCAGTGCCTGGAATTTGATGAATGTTTTGGAGTGTCAGATACTGATGAGTGAACAGAAGGAAAGAACTTTTCCACACCCCACTCCTGGAGACTCCTGGGGTGGGCCAGTGGCTCATGAGGAGCGGGTGGACAATTGTAATGGGGTTTTGATTCTTGATGGTGGGGATGCAATGTTTAGGGCAGGAGATGATGTGGGAATTGTCCAAATCAGACCCAAGGACCTTCTCCAAGCAGTTGGACAATGTTATTTGAGAGTGGCCTGGGTGTGTGGGGGCTGTAGCAGCCACTGCTCCATCCCTGTGCATGGACTTCATCCGGGACTGCAAGAAAGAGGGGGCCAGGGGCTGTCCCCGAGCAGGACACAGCACCGAGCTGCGTTACTGGAACAAGATGATGTTCCTGAAGTTATTCCAGGAGAGCAGATCTGCAGGAGGTGCTTGTGCAGAATGTGCACTGAGAGTGGCACAGTTTGGTCCGAGACAGTGAATCTGCCAGAAAAGCTCCAGCTCAGGTAATCCAGACGAGGGCCTGACCATGGGATGCATCAGCACAGAAAACTTTTGGACTGTGAGCACAATGGCTGAGATGAGATCTCAGGTCAGAGAAGAAGTAACCAAGACGTAGGGAAGAAGAAGAGAGCAGTGGGCTCACTGCAGATAAAGCCAGAACGGAATCAGACAGGAGTATCATTAAGTGATTTCCCTTTTGCCTTTGCAGAATATGGTTTGTAGTATTATAACATGGCCATTTGTAGCTGGATTAGTCAACCATCCTAAGCAGGACCTTGCATAGAATAGCAAACATGGCTTCAAAGAGTTGAGGGGCATGGAAAGAAGAAGGGCAAGTTTGTGAGCAGGCTTCTCTCATGGTTAAAAAGTCTTGTAAATGGAAATGAGCAGCTTTCCTAAGGCAGCCAAACAGAACTGAATGGCTGTAGATGGGCTTGTGGCTTCCAAAGGTGGTGTGTATATGGATCAGGCTTTGAGAATCCAGACTAGGATAGAAAGGTTAGAAAGCTTTAACAGCATGTGCCAATCTGACACAAACTGTTTTTCTCTAATTCTGAAAGGGTCCCAAAAGGATGGGTGGCTACTCTAACTTGTGTAGTGTTGTTAAAGTCCCAGAGACTTGGAAATATTTTCATTATATTATAGACTGTCATTATTGTCCTTTGTTGTCTTTTGGTTCCTTTTCCTGTGAGTTTGATTATTGAGTCACAGCCAGGTGGGCAGTGCCCTCTGTCAACAGGTCTAAGTGGGCCTGAGTTTTCTCCTCTTGCAGGTGGTTCATGAGAAGATGATACGGAACAGAAGAGAAAACTCACACTGTGTTTTTGCTGCATTGATTGTTTCTATACACTCTCTCTGGGTAACTTGCAGTGTTTAGATGTGTCAATTTTTGGTCCCGGTAGTTTTTCAGTCAGTCTATGGCTCTCCCCAGCATTGCTTTGAATGTTTTTATCTTGTCTCTGATTGCTGCAGCAGGGAAAGACATTCCTCCCTGAATTCAGCTGGAGAATCCACACAGAGTTTCCTGTGATTCTGAACTGAAATGTGTCTCCCTTTAAATTTGTCTCCAGGATGTTTTGTAAAATTGCCTGATGTGTTGAGCAAGGAATATGGGAAATGCTGAGTTCTCCAGAGAAGAATCCTGTGCTAAGCAGTGCCAGTGAAAGGGAAAGAAGTGTCTGAGTAACCTGTGGAGCTCTCCCAGTCCCTGCAAGCAGAGACTGATTTTAGGAGCTCCCCCCGAGGTCCATGTTCACATCTTGCTTGCAATGTCTGAAACAAAGTGGAAACATGGCCCATGAGGTGATTTGTTTAGATCGTCCCTGGCTGCAGCAAATACTCAGCTTGCTGCAATGAGACTCCCTGTTCCTGTGATGCAGCTGTTGTGTTGGGGTTCATTAGAGGCACATCTATGTGTGTACACTTGATATCAATGTCACTCGTTGTTGTGACAACACACACATCTCCAGAGGAGGCTTTTATGGCATGGAGGCAAGAGGTACCTGCACTACCACTCCATGGGGTAAAGACAATTGACTGCAGTCAAGGGGCAGAGTGTGGCAGGGTGGTCTGCCCCGACAGGGCCTGAAAACCTTTCAGAGAATGCAAGTTCTCTGTCAGGAGCTCCTGATGGGGCCAGGGTGCTGTTTGGTGTTGCACCAAACTCCACACACCCCGTGCTCTGGCTGAGCTCCCGGCAGGCCTCTAGATGTGTGACTGGCAGTCAGTCCCTTTATACTATAAAAGTCATCCTGTCCTCTTTAGGGTTTTGAAAATATGTGCCACAAACTTCCTCCCTAGTTACGGGATCGGGCCCCGATAAAACAGCTGTTCCTGACAATTGTACTCCTCGTTTGTGTTGGCAGATGAGGCTGCAGTGGGATCCAGTGTTGTAGTTATTGTTCACCCTTATGGTTCAACATGAACTGTAACTAGCAGAGACTTAACAGGATGGAAACCTTTTCAGTCTCTGAGGGAGGCAAATGGAGCCTAAAACCTCTATTACACAGATCCTGGTATGGAAATAATGCCTTTGCACCCATTTTCTAAGATGCTTTGTTAAGAGTTTCAACAGAGAGGAATTTCTAATGAGATAAGAAGGCTCCTGTATCTGTGAAAACATCGTGAAAAAGAGACATGACATCCCACCAAGGCAGTCCAAGGAGCCTGAAGCTGTTCCAGAAGGCTGGTTTTGTGCCCAGGGCCCGAGGTCAAGAACGGGACAAGATGGGAAGGAGAAGGACATAGGTGTTTTTGAGCCTTCCAACCCAGTTTGGGGGCGTGTCAGAGACGTGGTGAGTGCAGTGCTGTGGGAGGGCTGGTTTGGGGTGTGGGTTCACAGCTGATGGAGCGTCAGGTGTTGCAGGATAAAACTACAGCACCTCTGTAACCCTGGGGGTGTGCTTTGGAAAGGATTCCTGTGCAGCCAGCTTGCTGCAAATAAAGAATGCTTTGCTTTCTCAGACTCAAAAAGGAGTGTTGGAGGATTCTTTGTGGCCTTTTGAGGCATCACCAGCTGTGGGAGAAGGAGCCTGTGAGGCTGAGCGTGCCTGGCTGTCACTAAATCCTGTCTCTCAGAGCATGGCAGAGAGGTTTTCCCTGCTTGTTTGGGAGCTTGGGCTGATCCCAGAGCAGCCATGAGGAGCTGGCAGCCTGTGCCAGGGTGTGGGTGGGAATGGCTCTGGGCAGGAGAAGGGAAGGGGCAGGGTGAGCTTTGGGCAGGAGAAGGGAAGGGGCAGGGTCTGAGGGCTTGAGGGAGACAGCTGTCCAGAGAGAGAGGCCAGGAAAGGGAGGGATGAAGTGGAGTGCGGAGAAGGGAGTGGAATGGAGGGATTTGTCCATGTCGCTGTAGAGGACAGGAGGTGTCTGGTGTTACTGTCAGGCTCACTTGAGCCGAGAATGAGGTGGAGCTCAGACCCGTGTGCCCCAGGGCTCAGGTTTTATGGCGTTTGATTGTAACAAAGATGCATAGAAGTGGGGGAAATATAATATTTATTGAAATAAGGGGAAGGGGAGGAATGAAGTGTGGGGAAGGAGAAGGGAAGGGGCAGGGATGAGCTTGGGGCAGGAGAAGGGAAGGGACAGGGATGAACTGTGGGGAGGAGAAGGGAAGGGACAGGGATGAACTGTGGGGAGGAGAAGGGAAGGGACAGGGATGAACTGTGGGGAGGAGAAGGGAAGGGACAGGGATGAACTGTGGGGAGGAGAAGGGAAGGGACAGGGATGAACTGTGGGGAGGAGAAGGGAAGGGACAGGGATGACCTTTGGGGAGGAGAAGGGAAGGGACAGGGATGAACTGTGGGGAGGAGAAGGGAAGGGACAGGGATGAACTGTGGGGAGGAGAAGGGAAGGGACAGGGATGAACTGTGGGGAGGAGAAGGGAAGGGACAGGGATGACCTTTGGGGAGGAGAAGGGAAGGGGAGGGATCAGCTTTGGGTAGAAGGGAAGGCGCAAGGTTGAGCACTGGGCAGGAGAAGGGAAGGGGCAAGGGATGAGTTTGTGGCAGAAGGAATGGGAGGGATAGGCTGTGGGCAGAAAGGAAGGGGACTGAGGAGCATTGGGCAGAAGGGAACGGGAGGGATGAGCTGCGGCCAGGAGAAGAGAAGGGGCAGGGTGTGAGGGCTGGAGGGATGCAGCTGTGCAGAGAGATGAGGAAAGGGAAGGATGAAGTGGGGTCAGGAGAAGGGAATGGAAGGGAGGGAGATATCGATGAGCGACGCAGAGGCCACGAGGTGTCTAATCTTCTGCCGCCTCATTGGAGCTCGGAAGAAGGTGGAGCTCCAGCTCCGCAAAGACGTGGCGTCGGGGCTTTGTTGCGGTCCTGCCGCTGGGACGTCGGGTGTCTCGGTGCAGCAGCAGAATTTTCTACTGCCCGTCTGTAAGTGTCCCAAACTGCAAATCGCATGTTGGTATATGCGGGACAGGTTTCCTCACTCATGGCGTCGTCAAGGGCTGGCAGAGAGAGGAAGAGAGCCACGGTCAGAGCCCGGTTGTGGGGGTACCCGAGGAGCCCCTCCTGACGGGGCCATCCCAAGCAGCTCTTGCCATGGCCAGGAGGGAGCAGGAGCCGAGTGTGTGTTTGTGTCCTGGCCATGTCGTGCAGGGAACAGAGCCTTGTGCAAGCAGGCAGGGACTGCAGCTCCGTGTCCAGGGCCTGTGTTCGTCCCCGCCAGCCCCCAGTGCCAGCCCAGTGCCCTGACTCACCCTTGATGATGCGCGCCAGGTCTTTGGGCTGGTCTTTCATGTGCCACTTGGCGAGCCCTGTGAACAGCGAGCCTGTCAGGCTGCACAGCCCCTGGGCCGGCTGGTGCTGCGGCTGCAGCAGGCGGGGCTGGGGCCGAGCTGCAGCGGGCGGGGAGGCAGCGCGGGCTGGGGGCTCACCCATGAACTTGAGGGCCGCCTTTCGCAGGGGCTCCTGTGGGCTCTGCAGGTACGGCAGGGCCTGGCGCAGGTACTTGGCTCGTCTGCTCACGTCCTTTTCCATCTGCAGAGAGCGCCGGGTCAGGGGGGAAGGGTCGGCTGAGGCTGTGTCCCTTGGCCGGGCACTGCCCGTGCCCAGCACTGGCCTCCCCTGCCCGCACAGCCCGAGGCAAGGGAGGAGCGTGTGGAGCCCAGGCTGGTGTCCCAGAGGTGGGCGCAGCAGTGGGCAGAGGCACAGTGCCAGCCCACACACTGGGCATCGGGGGCTGGGGGCTTGTCCAGCCCGGGGCTGGGCCTTTGGGGTCGTCCCTACCAGGTGGTCGCAGAACTTGAAGGGCTTCTCTGTTTTAATCAGCTGCTCCAGATCCCTCCTCTTGAGGAACGTTGCAGCGCGATGTAACATTCCCCGAGAGGCCTGCAGAGCAGCAGAGAGCGGGACATGGCACCAGAGCCCAGGGCACAGGAGCTGCGTCCCTGGAGCAAGGCCAGGCGCAGGCCGGAGCCCGCCAGGCCCCAGGGCAGGAGGCATCCCAGCCCCTTCCCCTGGGGACACCGGAGCCCACAAGTGCTCACCTCTGCCACGCGCTGGTTCTTGTCGTGCCAGTGGAAGAACAGGGGCACCAGGCTCTGGCGCATCAGCGTCTTCCAGGCCTTTGCTCCCTCTTCTGCCAGCAACTCCACGAGTTCTCGCAAGAGGCAGATGGAGAGCAGCCTCAGATGACTGTTGTCCTGGGGCCAAAGAAGAGAGAAAGAGCTCAGCACTGGCTGCTCCATGCCCACCAGGAGGAGACCCAGGCCTGAAAATGCACAGGGCACCAGGTTTCCTGGCAGCACCCAGTGCCTGTGGCTGGGGACACAGAGCCTTACGTTGTCAAAGAGAGGCAGGAGCGCCTCAGCCAGCCTGGGGGCAGTGGAGCTGAGTGCTCTACTGTCCTCCTCCCGGAGCACATTCAGGAACACAGAGAGGCTCATGATGACCAGCTCTCTGTCTCCATCACACAGCAGCTCCAGGAGGCTTTCAGAGTGGCTGCAGAGGCTTTTGACCTGTGTGGAACACAATGCTGTGCTGTGAGGCCCCAAACAGCTGCCCCACTGTGGCAGTGCAGCCCCCACGCTGCTGCCACAGGGCCCTGAGGCCAAAGGCCTGTCCCGCTGGGCACGGGCAGTTGAAGAGGGAGGCAGCGGCAGAGCTGAGAGTAGCTGGCACAGCTCGCCGAGGCCGGCCAAGGCCAAGGGACTGCCTTGCCCAGCCCCAGGTTACCAGCACGGCTTCAGCCCCTTGCTTACCATGGAGGGATCCTCGCTGAGAACCATGAGGCCCCTGAGAGCCAGGCGACGCCTCTCCGGGCACTCACTGCGCAGGTGCCTCGACAGGACCTGCAGGACACTCTGATGCCATTTGCTGACGTCCAGGCCGTCCAGGAGCTGAAAGGCACAGAGCAGTGACGGGGTGCCCGGCCGGCAGGAGCCCCGGCCCGCCCAGAGTGCGGGCACCGTCCCGGGCAGCTGCTGCTGCGGGAGGGCCGAGAGGTGGAGGCAGCTGGGCCAGGCAGCGCTCGCCATCGGGCTCACCTCCACCAGGAACGCCAGGGCAGGGAGCTCCCAGCACGGCTCCTCCCTGCTGAGGAGCCCCAGCAGGTGGGTTGGGATCAAGGAATCCCTTGGGACTAAGACATGGCCCATCTCCCTGTCAGGAGGAAAAAAGCAGCCATGGACACTGAGCAGGGTGGGCAAAGCTCTGCCAGGACACACTCACAGATCTTTCCCCACCAGCCCTGGATGGGTCACAAGTGCTTTGGGATGTGGCTGCTCCTGTGCACCCATCTCTCCTCAGCCAAGCCTTGGTGCAAAGGCATTTTGACTTACACCCACGGTGGTCGTGTGGGTTGCCCCACGCCCAGGACAGAGCTGTGGGGGCAGTGGGGAGAAGGGGGTCTCACCTGGCCAGCAGACCCACTGCATAGTGGTAGGTGTCAGCACAGAGGAGCATGTCCCAACCACGCTTGTGCTCCACTGACACCACCTCGTTGTCCCAGTGCAGGCGGCAGAGCAGGGCCTTGATGGTGTGTACTGCAAAGCTGTGTGCAGAGCAAAGCCCAGGTCATGGTGGGAGCGGTGGCCCCAGCCCCGAGGGAGTGGGAGGGAGAGAGGACTGGGATGGAGCACCTGTTGGGGTTGGTGGGAAGGCCGTGTTGGTCCTGGCATGTCCTCCAGAAGGTGTTGAGCTCCTGTGGCATCTGCTCTGTGCTCATGTGAACTTGGCTGAGCAGAGCCAGGAGGAGGTGGGGGGCATAAATCCTCAGGGCATCCTGGCACTGGGGCTCCTGGACCATCAGCCACAGTGCCAGGGTTGCCTGTAATAGAACCACAGGGAGACACGCTCAGTGCCGGGTCGTCCACGTGGCAGGGCCCGAGTGTGGGAGGGAGAGGCCAGGGGAGACCCAGGGGGAGCAGCAGGTCTGGTGCCCTTGAACGTGCCCCTAAGGCAGAGCTGCAGCCCAAAGCCCAAGGCGGGAGATGTGGTGGGGGGGGAGGATGGAGAGCCGCTGGAGAGGCGATGTGGGAGCAGCAAAGGCCAGTTCAGAAACTCACAGCCAGGGCGCAGACATGGGTGTCGTCCCCGTCGGAGGTGGCCGTGCTGTGCAGGGGCCAGTCCTCCATGACGCCGAGCAGCGTTGGCAGCACCTTCTGCGCTGTGGTTCCCGAGGAGGCCATGGTCCTCCACAGGATTGCAGCAGCTCTGTGGGGTCAGAGCTCTGTGTCAGGGAGCTCTGGGCAACAGTGCCACGGCCTTGGCAGCCGTGGGGGCCCAGGGGGCAGAGCCAGAGTGCTTTGAGGGGCCAGGAGGGAGCATGGCAGCAGGACTGGGGGCTGACATGGCAGGGTGGGAAAGGGAGGCACCAGAGGGGCGTGGAACTCTGTGTTTGTATCTGGCAGAGCATGGGAGACAGGCTCTGCAAGGTGATGGGTTCTAAAGGCTGGTGAGCCCTGAGCCAGCAAAGCAGCTGGGCCCTGTACCTGTCACAGGATGGGGCACAGCGCAGGAGAGTCGTCACAACATCGTGGGGGTGTGCGTCGGCCAGGCTGCAAATGTTCCTGGGCGGCGTGACATCTGGAGACCACTGGCACATGAGCCACTGGTGGATGTACCTGACGATGGCTGGCACCTGAAGGAGGAACAAGGGACAGTTGGTGAGGTGCCAGAGCCAGCCAGTGTCCCAGCTTCCCCTGGGAAGGGCTTCTCTTCCCACCACACTATGCTGGCCTCAAAGGCTGAGGGGGCCCAGCGGTTCTGACTTGAGGGGCCACAAGAGCCCTGGCCACAGTGTGTCTGCTTACTTGCTTTGCACTGGGGACATCTTTCTCCTGGAAATCTTCTGGATTGAGTGCCTCAGTGACAGCAGTGCTTCCTATGCCCTTGGCCATGGCATCATCCTTGGCCATGGCATCAGTTGCTGCGGTGTCAGAGTCTGTCATGTCATCCGTCAACACAGAGTCAGGGTCATCAGTCCAAGCGGTGTCCGAGGTTATGCCATCAATTGGTGCTGGCTCACAAGTGTCTGTGTCATCACTGGGTGGCACTTCAGTGGTTTCTCTGTCTTCTGGTGCTGGGTCAGCATTTGTGATGGCACTGCTCAGGCTGGTGTCAGAGCTGTCTGTGCCATCACTTGGTGACATGGAAGATGTTGCTGCATCATCACCTGGTGCTGACTCACAGTTGTCTGTACCATTCCTTGCTGCCATGTCTGAGGCTTCTGTGCCATCAGCTGGTACTGAGTGCCAGTTGGCTCTGGCCTGAATTGGTTCCATGTCACAGTTGGCTTTGTCCACAGTGGGTGCCGTGTCACAGGTTTCCTTGCCATCAGCTGATGCCATGTCAGAGTTTTCTGCACCATCAACAGGTGCAGGGTGGACATCAGCCTTCACCTCGATCTTGCTTGGCCTGGTGTCAGACTGTGCCACAGCGTCAGCTGGTGTGGTCCTGGCTGTTCTACGCCGAATTGCCATGAATTTCAGCAATCTCTGCAGGAGAAGAAAGGGCAGGGAAGAGAGGGAAATGCCATGGAGTGGTGTGCCAGCGGTGACAGGCTGAGCAGTGCCAGCAGGTGCAGCCAGGTGGGGATGGCTGCAGGTACCTGAACAGCTCTGCGGAAGCGGCCACGGGCACGGTGCTGCTCTTGTGTCCGGTCCCGGGCTGGGTCTGGCAAAGAGCGAGCGCAGTCAGAGCTGAGGGGCTGCGGGAGAGGCCGCCGAACAGAGCCCAGCCCAGCCCTGCACAGGCAGTGCCTGGAGCACGGATGCTGCGGGGATCAGCCTTGGGCCCTCTGTTCATGTCCCTTTGCCTGGCCATGTGCACAGGGGCCGGGAAGGGGCCCAGCTGGCTGCAGCCACCATGCCATCCCTGTGGCCCAGCTCCAGCACTCACCCTGCTGCTGGGGCTGGAAGTGCTGCACCTCCTCAGGTTTCTGTGCTGGGGCAGCCCCAGGGCCTTTCCTGTTCTTCTTCTTCCTCCGGAAGAGGCGGAAAAGGCTGAAGCATCCCCCTGCCATGGCCCAGTGTGGTCCGGATGGTACCTGCAAGGGGGACACCTCTGAAAAGCCCCTGGTCCTGGAGAATGGCCCCGAGGGCCCCTTCCACAGGGAGTGGTGAGGCCTGGGAAAAGCCCCGGTCACCAAATCCCGTGGGGTGGCCTCGAGGGTACTGGCTAGAAAGAGAACTCTGGGAAAAGCTTCGGGTGGGCGAGAAAGGCGTGTGCTGTGAGGAAGCTCCTGACGACACCGCTCTGTCCCGTCCTCTCCCGTCGCCTGCTCTGAGCACTGTGATGTGGCCGCGTTGGCGCCAACACCTATATAAGGGTGTGTCACAAAGGGCCCTTGGACACCCTGCCCTTCCAATGCATTGGTGATGGCCACCGTGTCACAAAGGGCCCTGAGACACCCTGCCCTGTCCCATCCCATCCGCGATGGCCACAGTGTCACAAAGGGTTCTGGGGCCTCCTCCAGCCTGGCCAACCTGTCCCAGATTGAAAGGAATCCGTCCTGTAAAGCATCCAGGATGGCTGGGATAAAAGCTGTCCATGAAACCAAAGTTCACTCAGTGTTACAAAGGCACCCCAAACAAGTGAGGATGTTGCACAAACACCAACGCTCCCTGAGCAGCTCACTGCTGTGGGATGGAACTGCATGGTCTTTGAGATCCCTTCAACCCAAAGTGTTCTGTAGTTCTGTGATAATATTTGGGCAAGACATAAAGTGTAGAGTTTATATGCTTGGCAGTAAAGGCTGGTGGTGTTTGTCCTGAGCTCAGGGAAGTCTCTGGATGATGCAGGTGGTTCCCAGGTGACTTTGCAGTCCATGATTCCAGGAGGACAGAGGTTCTTCCTTGTCATGTGTGTCTCAAACGTCACCCCACATCACCCTCAGCTTCTTCAGAAATATATATGGGCAGCTGGGTCTGTGTGAGGCAAAGTGTCAGGGAAAGGAGGTGGGATCCCAGAGGGGATGCAGTGATCCCAGCCCCTGGTTTCCACTGCAGCATTCCCAAGCAAAACTGATGTGGCACAAGGAAATTCTGCCCACGCAAAGAGTTTGTACTGGACGTCTCTGCTGTGTTTGGTTTCACTTCTGTGGCCTAAAACCTCTGTTCTATTGCTTCCTAATATAGAAAGAATTGGAACTACACCTATTGTGAGAAAGTACCTCAAAGTTAAGACAAGGATCTGTTTGTTTATTCATGTGCTGGAAGTTTCATCTTGGGAGTAAATGTATTTTTGGGACTGTTCACATGAGTTTAAGATGCCAGACAATGCACATCCTTATTAAATACATGCGAGGAGAGCTGTAAGGGACATGTCAGGGATGTGTTGTGCCTTCTGTGTGTTGACAGAGTGAAGTTTTGCTGCTGCTGCTCAGTGCCTGGAATTTGATGAATGTTTTGGAGTGTCAGATACTGATGAGTGAACAGAAGGAAAGAACTTTTCCACACCCCACTCCTGGAGACTCCTGGGGTGGGCCAGTGGCTCATGAGGAGCGGGTGGACAATTGTAATGGGGTTTTGATTCTTGATGGTGGGGATACAATGTTTAGGTCAGGAGATGATGTGGGAATTGTCCAAATCAGACCCAAGGGCCTTCTCCAAGCAGTTGGACAATGTTATTTGAGAGTGGCCTGGGTGTGTGGGGGCTGTAGCAGCCACTGCTCCATCCCTGTGCATGGACTTCATCCAGGACTGCAAGAAAGAGGGGGCCAGGGGCTGTCCCCGAGCAGGACACAGCACCGAGCTGCGTTACTGGAACAAGATGATGTTCCTGAAGTTATTCCAGGAGAGCAGATTTGCAGGAGGTGCTTGTGCAGAATGTGCTCTGAGAGTGGCACAGTTTGGTCCGAGACAGTGAATCTGCCAGAAAAGCTCCAGCTCAGGTAATCCAGACGAGGGCCTGACCATGGGATGCATCAGCACAGAAAGGTTTTGGACTGTGAGCACAATGGCTGAGATGAGATCTCAGGTCAGAGAAGAAGTAACCAAGACGTAGGGAAGAAGAAGAGAGCAGTGAGCTCACTGCAGATAAAGCCAGAACGGAATCAGACAGGAGTATCATTAAGTGATTTCCCTTTTGCCTTTGCAGAATATGGTTTGTAGTATTATAACATGGCCATTTGTAGCTGGATTAGTCAACCATCCTAAGCAGGACCTTGCGTAGAATAGCAAACGTGGCTTCAAAGAGTTGAGGGGCATGGAAAGAAGAAGGGCAAGTTTGTGAGCAGGCTTCTCTCATGGTTAAAAAGTCTTGTAAATGGAAATGAGCAGCTTTCCTAAGGCAGCCAAACAGAACTGAATGGCTGTAGATGGGCTTGTGGCTTCCAAAGGTGGTGTGTATATGGATCAGGCTTTGAGAATCCAGACTAGGATAGAAAGGTTAGAAAGCTTTAACAGCATGTGCCAATCTGACACAAACTGTTTTTCTCTAATTCTGAAAGGGTCCCAAAAGGATGGGTGGCTACTCTAACTTGTGTAGTGTTGTTAAAGTCCCAGAGACTTGGAAATATTTTCATTATGTTCTAGATTGTCATTATTGTCCTTTGTTGTCTTTTGGTTCCTTTTCCTGTGAGTTTGATTATTGAGTCACAGCCAGGTGGGCAGTGCCCTCTGTCAACAGGTCTAAGTGGGCCTGAGTTTTCTCCTCTTGCAGGTGGTTCATGAGAAGATGATACGGAACAGAAGAGAAAACTCACACTGTGTTTTTGCTGCATTGATTGTTTCTATACACTCTCTCTGGGTAACTTGCAGTGTTTAGATGTGTCAATTTTTGGTCCCGGTAGTTTTTCAGTCAGTCTATGGCTCTCCCCAGCATTGCTTTGAATGTTTGTATCTTGTCTCTGATTGCTGCAGCAGGGAAAGACATTCCTCCCTGAATTCAGCTGGAGAATCCACACAGAGTTTCCTGTGATTCTGAACTGAAATGTGTCTCCCTTTAAATTTGTCTCCAGGATGTTTTGTAAAATTGCCTGATGTGTTGAGCAAGGAATGTGGGAAATGCTGAGTTCCCCAGAGAAGAATCCTGTGCTAAGCAGTGCCAGTGAAAGGGAAAGAAGTGTCTGAGTAACCTGTGGAGCTCTCCCAGTCCCTGCAAGCAGAGACTGATTTTAGGAGCTCCCCCCGAGGTCCATGTTCACATCTTGCTTGCAATCTGTGAAACCAAGTGGAAACATGGCCCATGAGGTGATTTGTTTAGATCGTCCCTGGCTGCAGCAAATACTCAGCTTGCTGCAATGAGACTCCCTGTTCCTGTGATGCAGCTGTTGTGTTGGGGTTCATTAGAGGCACATCTATGTGTGTACACTTGATATCAATGTCACTCGTTGTTGTGACAACACACACATCTCCAGAGGAGGCTTTTATGGCATGGAGGCAAGAGGTACCTGCACTACCACTCCATGGGGTAAAGACAATTGACTGCAGTCAAGGGGCAGAGTGTGGCAGGGTGGTCTGCCCCGACAGGGCCTGAAAACCGTTCAGAGAATGCAAGTTCTCTGTCAGGAGCTCCTGATGGGGCCAGGGTGCTGTTTGGTGTTGCACCAAACTCCACACACCCCATGCTCTGGCTGAGCTCCCGGCAGGCCTCTAGATGTGTGACTGGCAGTCAGTCCCTTTATACTATAAAAGTCATCCTGTCCTCTTTAGGGTTTTGAAAATATGTGCCACAAACTTCCTCCCTAGTTACGGGATCGGGCCCCGATAAAACAGCTGTTCCTGACAATTGTACTCCTCGTTTGTGTTGGCAGATGAGGCTGCAGTGGGATCCAGTGTTGTAGTTATTGTTCACCCTTATGGTTCAACATGAACTGTAACTAGCAGAGACTTAACAGGATGGAATCCTTTTCAGTCTCTGAGGGAGGCAAATGGAGCCTAAAACCTCTATTACACAGATCCTGGTATGGAAATAATGCCTTTGCACCCATTTTCTAAGATGCTTTGTTAAGAGTTTCAACAGAGAGGAATTTCTAATGAGATAAGAAGGCTCCTGTATCTGTGAAAACATCGTGAAAAAGAGACATGACATCCCACCAAGGCAGTCCAAGGAGCCTGAAGCTGTTCCAGAAGGCTGGTTTTGTGCCCAAGGCCCGAGGTCATGAACGGGACAAGATGGGGAGGAGAAGGACAAAGGTGTTTTTGAGCTTTCCAACCCAGTTTGGGGGCGTGTCAGAGACGTGGTGAGTGCAGTGCTGTGGGAGGGCTGGTTTGGGGTGTGGGTTCACAGCTGATGGAGCGTCAGGTGTTGCAGGATAAAACTACAGCACCTCTGTAACCCTGGGGGTGTGCTTTGGAAAGGATTCCTGTGCAGCCAGCTTGCTGCAAATAAAGAATGCTTTGCTTTCTCAGACTCAAAAAGGAGTGTTGGAGGATTCTTTGTGGCCTTTTGAGGCATCACCAGCTGTGGGAGAAGGAGCCTGTGAGGCTGAGCGTGCCTGGCTGTCACTAAATCCTGTCTCTCAGAGCATGGCAGAGAGGTTTTCCCTGCTTGTTTGGGAGCTTGGGCTGATCCCAGAGCAGCCATGAGGAGCTGGCAGCCTGTGCCAGGGTGTGGGTGGGAATGGCTCTGGGCAGGAGAAGGGAAGGGGCAGGGTGAGCTTTGGGCAGGAGAAGGGAAGGGGCAGGGTGAGCTTTGGGCAGGAGAAGGGAAGGGGCAGGGTCTGAGGGCTTGAGGGAGACAGCTGTCCAGAGAGAGAGGCCAGGAAAGGGAGGGATGAAGTGGAGTGCGGAGAAGGGAGTGGAATGGAGGGATTTGTCCATGTCGCTGTAGAGGACAGGAGGTGTCTGGTGTTACTGTCAGGCTCACTTGAGCCGAGAATGAGGTGGAGCTCAGACCCGTGTGCCCCAGGGCTCAGGTTTTATGGCGTTTGATTGTAACAAAGATGCATAGAAGTGGGGGAAATATAATATTTATTGAAATAAGGGGAAGGGGAGGAATGAAGTGTGGGGAAGGAGAAGGGAAGGGGCAGGGATGAGCTTGGGGCAGGAGAAGGGAAGGGACAGGGATGAACTGTGGGGAGGAGAAGGGAAGGGACAGGGATGAACTGTGGGGAGGAGAAGGGAAGGGACAGGGATGAACTGTGGGGAGGAGAAGGGAAGGGACAGGGATGAACTGTGGGGAGGAGAAGGGAAGGGACAGGGATGAACTGTGGGGAGGAGAAGGGAAGGGACAGGGATGACCTTTGGGGAGGAGAAGGGAAGGGACAGGGATGAACTGTGGGGAGGAGAAGGGAAGGGACAGGGATGAACTGTGGGGAGGAGAAGGGAAGGGACAGGGATGAACTGTGGGGAGGAGAAGGGAAGGGACAGGGATGACCTTTGGGGAGGAGAAGGGAAGGGGAGGGATCAGCTTTGGGTAGAAGGGAAGGCGCAAGGTTGAGCACTGGGCAGGAGAAGGGAAGGGGCAAGGGATGAGTTTGTGGCAGAAGGAATGGGAGGGATAGGCTGTGGGCAGAAAGGAAGGGGACTGAGGAGCATTGGGCAGAAGGGAACGGGAGGGATGAGCTGCGGCCAGGAGAAGAGAAGGGGCAGGGTGTGAGGGCTGGAGGGATGCAGCTGTGCAGAGAGATGAGGAAAGGGAAGGATGAAGTGAGGTCAGGAGAAGGGAATGGAAGGGAGGGAGATATCGATGAGCGACGCAGAGGCCACGAGGTGTCTAATCTTCTGCCGCCTCACTGGAGCTCGGAAGAAGGTGGAGCTCCAGCTCTGCAAAGACGTGGCGTCGGGGCTTTGTTGCGGTCCTGCCGCTGGGACGTCGGGTGTCTCGGTGCAGCAGAAGAATTTTCTACTGCCCGTCTGTAAGTGTCCCAAACTGCAAATCGCATGTTGGTATATGCGGGACAGGTTTCCTCACTCATGGCGTCGTCAAGGGCTGGCAGAGAGAGGAAGAGAGCAACGGTCAGAGCCCGGTTGTGGGGGTACCCGAGGAGCCCCTCCTGACGGGGCCATCCCAAGCAGCTCTTGCCATGGCCAGGAGGGAGCAGGAGCCGAGTGTGTGTTTGTGTCCTGGCCATGTCGTGCAGGGAACAGAGCCTTGTGCAAGCAGGCAGGGACTGCAGCTCCGTATCCAGGGCCTGTGCTCGTCCCTGCCAGCCCCCAGTGCCAGCCCAGTGCCCTGACTCACCCTTGATGATGCGCGCCAGGTCTTTGGGCTGGTCTTTCATGTGCCACTTGGCGAGCCCTGTGAACAGCGAGCCTGTCAGGCTGCACAGCCCCTGGGCCGGCTGGTGCTGCGGCTGCAGCAGGCGGGGCTGGGGCCGAGCTGCAGCGGGCGGGGAGGCAGCGCGGGCTGGGGACTCACCCATGAACTTGAGGGCCGCCTTTCGCAGGGGCTCCTGTGGGCTCTGCAGGTACGGCAGGGCCTGGCGCAGGTACTTGGCTCGTCTGGTCACGTCCTTTTCCATCTGCAGAGAGCGCCGGGTCAGGGGGGAAGGGTCGGCTGAGGCTGTGCCCCTTGGCCGGGCACTGCCCGTGCCCAGCACTGGCCTCCCCTGCCCGCACAGCCCGAGGCAAGGGAGGAGCGTGTGGAGCCCAGGCTGGTGTCCCAGAGGTGGGCGCAGCAGTGGGCAGAGGCACAGTGCCAGCCCACACACTGGGCATCGGGGGCTGGGGGCTTGTCCAGCCCGGGGCTGGGCCTTTGGGGTCGTCCCTACCAGGTGGTCGCAGAACTTGAAGGGCTTCTCTGTTTTAATCAGCTGCTCCAGATCCCTCCTCTTGAGGAACGTTGCAGCGCGATGTAACATTCCCCGAGAGGCCTGCAGAGCAGCAGAGAGCGGGACATGGCACCAGAGCCCAGGGCACAGGAGCTGCGTCCCTGGAGCAAGGCCAGGCGCAGGCCAGAGCCCGCCAGGCCCCAGGGCAGGAGGCATCCCAACCCCTTCCCCTGGGGACACCGGAGCCCACAAGTGCTCACCTCTGCCACGCGCTGGTTCTTGTCGTGCCAGTGGAAGAACAGGGGCACCAGGCTCTGGCGCATCAGCGTCTTCCAGGCCTTTGCTCCCTCTTCTGCCAGCAACTCCACGAGCTCTCGCAAGAGGCAGATGGAGAGCAGCCTCAGATGACTGTTGTCCTGGGGCCAAAGAAGAGAGAAAGAGCTCAGCACTGGCTGCTCCATGCCCACCAGGAGGAGACCCAGGCCTGAAAATGCACAGGGCACCAGGTTTCCTGGCAGCACCCAGTGCCTGTGGCTGGGGACACAGAGCCTTACGTTGTCAAAGAGAGGCAGGAGCGCCTCAGCCAGCTTGGGGGCAGTGGAGCTGAGTGCTCTACTGTCCTCCTCCCGGAGCACATTCAGGAACACAGAGAGGCTCATGATGACCAGCTCTCTGTCTCCATCACACAGCAGCTCCAGGAGGCTTTCAGAGTGGCTGCAGAGGCTTTTGACCTGTGTGGAACACAATGCTGTGCTGTGAGGCCCCAAACAGCTGCCCCACTGTGGCAGTGCAGCCCCCACGCTGCTGCCACAGGGCCCTGAGGCCAAAGGCCTGTCCCGCTGGGCACGGGCAGTTGAAGAGGGAGGCAGCGGCAGAGCTGAGAGTAGCTGGCACAGCTCGCCGAGGCCGGCCAAGGCCAAGGGACTGCCTTGCCCAGCCCCAGGTTACCAGCACGGCTTCAGCCCCTTGCTTACCATGGAGGGATCCTCGCTGAGAACCATGAGGCCCCTGAGAGCCAGGCGACGCCTCTCCGGGCACTCACTGCGCAGGTGCCTCGACAGGACCTGCAGGACACTCTGGTGCCATTTGCTGACGTCCAGGCCGTCCAGGAGCTGAAAGGCACAGAGCAGTGACGGGGTGCCCGGCCGGCAGGAGCCCCGGCCCGCCCAGAGTGCGGGCACCGTCCCGGGCAGCTGCTGCTGCGGGAGGGCCGAGAGGTGGAGGCAGCTGGGCCAGGCAGCGCTCGCCATCGGGCTCACCTCCACCAGGAACGCCAGGGCAGGGAGCTCCCAGCACGGCTCCTCCCTGCTGAGGAGCCCCAGCAGGTGGGTTGGGATCAAGGAATCCCTTGGGACTAAGACATGGCCCATCTCCCTGTCAGGGGGAAAAAAGCAGCCATGGACACTGAGCAGGGTGGGCAAAGCTCCGCCAGGACACACTCACAGATCTTTCCCCACCAGCCCTGGATGGGTCACAAGTGCTTTGGGATGTGGCTGCTCCTGTGCACCCACCTCTCCTCAGCCAAGCCTTGGTGCAAAGGCATTTTGACTTATACCCACGGTGGTCGTGTGGGTTGCCCCACGCCCAGGGCAGAGCTGTGGGGGCAGTGGGGAGAAGGGGGTCTCACCTGGCCAGCAGACCCACTGCATAGTGGTAGGTGTCAGCACAGAGGAGCATGTCCCAACCACGCTTGTGCTCCACTGACACCACCTCGTTGTCCCAGTGCAGGCGGCAGAGCAGGGCCTTGATGGTGTGTACTGCAAAGCTGTGTGCAGAGCAAAGCCCAGGTCATGGTGGGAGCGGTGGCCCCAGCCCCGAGGGAGTGGGAGGGAGAGAGGACTGGGATGGAGCACCTGTTGGGGTTGGTGGGAAGGCCGTGTTGGTCCTGGCATGTCCTCCAGAAGGTGTTGAGCTCCTGTGGCATCTGCTCTGTGCTCATGTGAACTTGGCTGAGCAGAGCCAGGAGGAGGTGGGGGGCATAAATCCTCAGGGCATCCTGGCACTGGGGCTCCTGGACCATCAGCCACAGTGCCAGGGTTGCCTGTAATAGAACCACAGGGAGACACGCTCAGTGCCGGGTCGTCCACGTGGCAGGGCCCGAGTGTGGGAGGGAGAGGCCAGGGGAGACCCAGGGGGAGCAGCAGGTCTGGTGCCCTTGAACGTGCCCCTAAGGCAGAGCTGCAGCCCAAAGCCCAAGGCGGGAGATGCAGTGGGGGGGGAGGATGGAGAGCCACTCTAGAGGCGATGTGGGAGCAGCAAAGACCAGTTCAGAAACTCACAGCCAGGGCGCAGACATGGGTGTCGTCCCCGTCGGAGGTGGCCGTGCTGTGCAGGGGCCAGTCCTCCATGACGCCGAGCAGCGTTGGCAGCACCTTCTGCGCTGTGGTTCCCGAGGAGGCCATGGTCCTCCACAGGATTGCAGCAGCTCTGTGGGGTCAGAGCTCTGTGTCAGGGAGCTCTGGGCCACAGTGCCACGGCCTTGGCAGCCGTGGGGGCCCAGGGGGCAGAGCCAGAGTGCTTTGAGGGGCCAGGAGGGAGCATGGCAGCAGGACTGGGGGCTGACATGGCAGGGTGGGAAAGGGAGGGGCCAGAGGGGCGTGGAACTCTGTGTTTGTATCTGGCAGAGCATGGGAGACAGGCTCTGCAAGGTGATGGGTTCTAAAGGCTGGTGAGCCCTGAGCCAGCAAAGCAGCTGGGCCCTGTACCTGTCACAGGATGGGGCACAGCGCAGGAGAGTCGTCACGACATCGTGGGGGTGTGCGTCGGCCAGGCTGCAAATGTTCCTGGGCGGCGTGACATCTGGAGACCACTGGCACATGAGCCACTGGTGGATGTACCTGACGATGGCTGGCACCTGAAGGAGGAACAGGGGACAGTTGGTGAGGTGCCAGAGCCAGCCAGTGTCCCAGCTTCCCCTGGGAAGGGCTTCTCTTCCCACCACACTATGCTGGCCTCAAAGGCTGAGGGGGCCCAGCGGTTCTGACTTGAGGGGCCACAAGAGCCCTGGCAGGGCTGGAGCCCTGGCCACAGTGTGTCTGCTTACTTGCTTTGCACTGGGGACATCTTTCTCCTGGAAATCTTCTGGATTGAGTGCCTCAGTGACAGCAGTGCTTCCTATGCCCTTGGCCATGGCATCATCCTTGGCCACGGCATCAGTTGCTGCGGTGTCAGAGTCTGTCATGTCATCGGTCAACACAGAGTCAGGGTCATCAGTCCAAGCAGTGTCCGAGGTTATGCCATCAATTGGTGCTGGCTCACAAGTGTCTGTGTCATCACTGGGTGGCACTTCAGTGGTTTCTCTGTCTTCTGGTGCTGGGTCAGCATTTGTGATGGCACTGCTCAGGCTGGTGTCAGAGCTGTCTGTGCCATCACTTGGTGACATGGAAGATGTTGCTGCATCATCACCTGGTGCTGACTCACAGTTGTCTGTACCATTCCTTGCTGCCATGTCTGAGGTTTCTGTGCCATCAGCTGGTACTGAGTGCCAGTTGGCTCTGGCCTGAATTGGTTCCATGTCACAGTTGGCTTTGTCCACAGTGGGTGCCGTGTCACAGGTTTCCTTGCCATCAGCTGATGCCATGTCAGAGTTTTCTGCACCATCAACAGGTGCAGGGTGGACATCAGCCTTCACCTCGATCTTGCTTGGCCTGGTGTCAGACTGTGCCACAGCGTCAGCTGGTGTGGTCCTGGCTGTTCTACGCCGAATTGCCATGAATTTCAGCAATCTCTGCAGGAGAAGAAAGGGCAGGGAAGAGAGGGAAATGCCATGGAGTGGTGTGCCAGCGGTGACAGGCTGAGCAGTGCCAGCAGGTGCAGCCAGGTGGGGATGGCTGCAGGTACCTGAACAGCTCTACGGAAGCGGCCACGGGCACGGTGCTGCTCTTGTGTCCGGTCCCGGGCTGGGTCTGGCAAAGAGCGAGCGCAGTCAGAGCTGAGGGGCTGCGGGAGAGGCCGCAGAACAGAGCCCAGCCCAGCCCTGCACAGGCAGTGCCTGGAGCACGGATGCTGCGGGGATCAGCCTTGGGCCCTCTGTTCATGTCCCTTTGCCTGGCCATGTGCACAGGGGCCGGGAAGGGGCCCAGCTGGCTGCAGCCACCATGCCATCCCTGTGGCCCAGCTCCAGCACTCACCCTGCTGCTGGGGCTGGAAGTGCTGCACCTCCTCAGGTTTCTGTGCTGGGGCAGCCCCAGGGCCTTTCCTGTTCTTCTTCTTCCTCCGGAAGAGGCGGAACAGGCTGAAGCATCCCCCTGCCATGGCCCAGTGTGGTCCGGATGGTACCTGCAAGGGGGACACCTCTGAAAAGCCCCTGGTCCTGGAGAATGGCCCCGAGGGCCCCTTCCACAGGGAGTGGTGAGGCCTGGGAAAAGCCCCGGTCACCAAATCCCGTGGGGTGGCCTCGAGGGTACTGGCTAGAAAGAGAACTCTGGGAAAAGCTTCGGGTGGGCGAGAAAGGCGTGTGCTGTGAGGAAGCTCCTGACGACACCGCTCTGTCCCGTCCTCTCCCGTCGCCTGCTCTGAGCACTGTGATGTGGCCGCGTTGGCGCCAACACCTATATAAGGGTGTGTCACAAAGGGCCCTTGGACACCCTGCCCTTCCAATGCATTGGTGATGGCCACCGTGTCACAAAGGGCACTGGGACACCCTGCCCTGTCCCATCCCATCCGTGATGGCCACAGTGTCACAAAGGGTTCTGGGGCCTCCTCCAGCCTGGCCAACCTGTCCCAGGTTGGAAGGAATCCGTTCTGTAAAGCATCCAGGATGGCTGGGATAAAAGCTGTCCATGAAACCAAAGTTCACTCAGTGTTACAAAGGCACCCCAAACAAGTGAGGGTGTTGCACAAACACCAGTGCTCCCTGAGCAGCTCACTGCTGTGGGATGGAACTGCATGGTCTTTGAGATCCCTTCAACCCAAAGTGTTCTGTAGTTCTGTGATAATATTTGGGCAAGACATAAAGTGTAGAGTTTATATCGCTACCAATAAAGGCTGATGGTGTTTGTCCTGAGCGCTAGGAAGCCCCTGCAGGGAGCAGGTGATTCCCAGGTGGCTTTGCAGTCCATGATTCCAGGAGGACAGAGGTTCTTCCTTGTCATGTGTGTCTCAAACGTCACCCCACATCACCCTCAGCTTCTTCAGAAATATATATGGGCAGCTGGGTCTGTGTGAGGCAAAGTGTCAGGGAAAGGAGGTGGGATCCCAGAGGGGATGCAGTGATCCCAGCCCATGGTTTCCACTGCAGCATTCCCAAGCAAAACTGATGTGGCACAAGGAAATTCTGCCCATGCAAAGAGTTTGTACTGGACGTCTCTGCTGTGTTTGGTTTCACTTCTGTGGCCTAAAACCTCTGTTCTATTGTTTCCTAATATAGAAAGAATTGGAACTACACCTATTGTGAGAAAGTACCTCAAAGTTAAGACAAGGATCTGTTTGTTTATTCATGTGCTGGAAGTTTCATCTTGGGAGTAAATGTATTTTTGGGACTGTTCACATGAGTTTAAGATGCCAGACAATGCACATCCTTATTAAATACATGCGAGGAGAGTTGTAAGGGATATGTCAGGGATGTGTTGTGCCTTCTGTGTGTTGACACAGTGAAGTTTTGCTGCTGCTGCTCAGTGCCTGGAATTTGATGAATGTTTTGGAGTGTCAGATACTGATGAGTGAACAGAAGGAAAGAACTTTTCCACACCCCACTCCTGGAGACTCCTGGGGTGGGCCAGTGGCTAATGAGGAGCGGGTGGACAATTGTAATGGGGTTTTGATTCTTGATGGTGGGGATACAATGTTTAGGGCAGGAGATGATGTGGGAATTGTCCAAATCAGAGCCGAGGGCCTTCTCCAAGCCAGTGGACATTGTTATTTGAGAGTGGCCTGGGTGTGTAGGGGCTGTAGCAGCCACTGCTCCATCCCTGTGCATGGACTTCATTCAGGACTGCAAGAAAGAGGGGGCCAGGGGCTGTCCCCGAGCAGGACACAGCACCGAGCTGCGTTACTGGAACAAGATGATGTTCCTGAAGTTATTCCAGGAGAGCAGATCTGCAGGAGGTGCTTGTGCAGAATGTGCACTGAGAGTGGCACAGTTTGGTCCGAGACAGTGAATCTGCCAGAAAAGCTCCAGCTCAGGTAACCCAGACGAGGGCCTGACCATGGGATGCATCAGCACAGAAAACTTTTGGACTGTGAGCACAATGGCTGAGTTGAGATCTCAGGACAGAGAAGAAGTAACCAAGACGTAGGGAAGAAGAAGAGAGCAGTGAGCTCACTGCAGATAAAGCCAGAACGGAATCAGACAGGAGTATCATTAAGTGATTTCCCTTTTGCCTTTGCAGAATATGGTTTGTAGTATTATAACATGGCCATTTGTAGCTGAATTAGTCAACCATCCTAAGCAGGACCTTGCGTAGAATAGCAAACGTGGCTTCAAAGAGCTGAGGGGCATGGAAAGAAGAAGGGCAAGTTTGTGAGCAGGCTCCTCTCATGGTTAAAAAGTCTTGTAAATGGAAATGAGCAGCTTTCCTAAGGCAGCCAAACAGAACTGAATGGCTGTAGATGGGCTTGTGGCTTCCAAAGGTGGTGTGTATATGGATCAGGCTTTGAGAATCCAGACTAGGATAGAAAGGTTAGAAAGCTTTAACAGCATGTGCCAATCTGGCACAAACTGTTTTTCTCTAATTCTGAAAGGGTCCCAAAAGGATGGGTGGCTACTCTAACTTGTGTAGTGTTGTTAAAGTCCCAGAGACTTGGAAATATTTTCATTATATTATAGACTGTCATTATTGTCCTTTGTTGTCTTTTGGTTCCTTTTCCTGTGAGTTTGATTATTGAGTCACAGCCAGGTGGGCAGTGCCCTCTGTCAACAGGTCTAAGTGGGCCTGAGTTTTCTCCTCTTGCAGGTGGTTCATGAGAAGATGATACGGAACAGAAGAGAAAACTCACACTGTGTTTTTGCTGCATTGATTGTTTCTATACACTCTCTCTGGGTAACTTGCAGTGTTTAGATGTGTCAATTTTTGGTCCCGGTAGTTTTTCAGTCAGTCTATGGCTCTCCCCAGCATTGCTTTGAATGTTTGTATCTTGTCTCTGATTGCTGCAGCAGGGAAAGACATTCCTCCCTGAATTCAGCTGGAGAATCCACACAGAGTTTCCTGTGATTCTGAACTGAAATGTGTCTCCCTTTAAATTTGTCTCCAGGATGTTTTGTAAAATTGCCTGATGTGTTGAGCAAGGAATATGGGAAATGCTGAGTTCTCCAGAGAAGAATCCTGTGCTAAGCAGTGCCAGTGAAAGGGAAAGAAGTGTCTGAGTAACCTGTGGAGCTCTCCCAGTCCCTGCAAGCAGAGACTGATTTTAGGAGCTCCCCCCGAGGTCCATGTTCACATCTTGCTTGCAATGTCTGAAACAAAGTGGAAACATGGCCCATGAGGTGATTTGTTTCGATTGTCCCTGGCTGCAGCAAATACTCAGCTTGCTGCAATGAGACTCCCTGTTCCTGTGATGCAGCTGTTGTGTTGGGGTTCATTAGAGGCACATCTATGTGTGTACACTTGATATCAATGTCACTCGTTGTTGTGACAACACACACATCTCCAGAGGAGGCTTTTATGGCATGGAGGCAAGAGGTACCTGCACTACCACTCCATGGGGTAAAGACAATTGACTGCAGTCAAGGGGCAGAGTGTGGCAGGGTGGTCTGCCCCGACAGGGCCTGAAAACCTTTCAGAGAATGCAAGTTCTCTGTCAGGAGCTCCTGATGGGGCCAGGGTGCTGTTTGGTGTTGCACCAAACTCCACACACCCCGTGCTCTGGCTGAGCTCCCGGCAGGCCTCTAGATGTGTGACTGGCAGTCAGTCCCTTTATACTATAAAAGTCATCCTGTCCTCTTTAGGGTTTTGAAAATATGTGCCACAAACTTCCTCCCTAGTTACGGGATCGGGCCCCGATAAAACAGCTGTTCCTGACAATTGTACTCCTCGTTTGTGTTGGCAGATGAGGCTGCAGTGGGATCCAGTGTTGTAGTTATTTTTCACCCTTATGGTTCAACATGAACTGTAACTAGCAGAGACTTAACAGGATGGAATCCTTTTCAGTCTCTGAGGGAGGCAAATGGAGCCTAAAACCTCTATTACACAGATCCTGGTATGGAAATAATGCCTTTGCACCCATTTTCTAAGATGCTTTGTTAAGAGTTTCAACAGAGAGGAATTTCTAATGAGATAAGAAGGCTCCTGTATCTGTGAAAACATCGTGAAAAAGAGACATGACATCCCACCAAGGCAGTCCAAGGAGCCTGAAGCTGTTCCAGAAGGCTGGTTTTGTGCCCAGGGCCCGAGGTCAAGAACGGGACAAGATGGGGAGGAGAAGGACAAAGGTGTTTTTGAGCCTTCCAACCCAGTTTGGGGGCGTGTCAGAGACGTGGGGAGTGCAGTGCTGTGGGAGGGCTGGTTTGGGGTGTGGGTTCACAGCTGATGGAGCGTCAGGTGTTGCAGGATAAAACTACAGCACCTCTGTAACCCTGGGGGTGTGCTTTGGAAAGGATTCCTGTGCAGCCAGCTTGCAGACTCAAAAAGGAGTGTTGGAGGATTCTTTGTGGCCTTTTGAGGCATCACCAGCTGTGGGAGAAGGAGCCTGTGAGGCTGAGCGTGCCTGGCTGTCAATAAATCCTGTCTCTCAGAGCATGGCAGAGAGGTTTTCCCTGCTTGTTTGGGAGCTTGGGCTGATCCCAGAGCAGCCATGAGGAGCTGGCAGCCTGTGCCAGGGTGTGGGTGGGAATGGCTCTGGGCAGGAGAAGGGAAGGGGCAGGGTGAGCTTTGGGCAGAAGGGAAGGGGCAGGGTCTGAGGGCTTGAGGGAGACAGCTGTCCAGAGAGAGAGGCCAGGAAAGGGAGGGATGAAGTGGAGTGCGGAGAAGGGAGTGGAATGGAGGGATTTGTCCATGTCGCTGTAGAGGACAGGAGGTGTCTGGTGTTACTGTCAGGCTCACTTGAGCCGAGAATGAGGTGGAGCTCAGACCCGTGTGCCCCAGGGCTCAGGTTTTATGGCGTTTGATTGTAACAAAGATGCATAGAAGTGGGGGAAATATATTTATTGAAATAAGGGGAAGGGGAGGAATGAAGTGTGGGGAAGGAGAAGGGAAGGGGCAGGGATGAGCTTGGGGCAGGAGAAGGGAAGGGACAGGGATGAACTGTGGGGAGGAGAAGGGAAGGGACAGGGATGAACTGTGGGGAGGAGAAGGGAAGGGACAGGGATGAACTGTGGGGAGGAGAAGGGAAGGGACAGGGATGACCTTTGGGGAGGAGAAGGGAAGGGACAGGGATGAACTGTGGGGAGGAGAAGGGAAGGGACAGGGATGAACTGTGGGGAGGAGAAGGGAAGGGACAGGGATGAACTGTGGGGAGGAGAAGGGAAGGGACAGGGATGACCTTTGGGGAGGAGAAGGGAAGGGACAGGGATGAACTGTGGGGAGGAGAAGGGAAGGGACAGGGATGACCTTTGGGGAGGAGAAGGGAAGGGGAGGGATCAGCTTTGGGCAGAAGGGAAGGCGCAAGGCTGAGCACTGGGCAGGAGAAGGGAAGGGGCAAGGGATGAGTTTGTGGCAGAAGGAATGGGAGGGATAGGCTGTGGGCAGAAAGGAAGGGGACTGAGGAGCATTGGGCAGAAGGGAACGGGAGGGATGAGCTGCGGCCAGGAGAAGAGAAGGGGCAGGGTGTGAGGGCTGGAGGGATGCAGCTGTGCAGAGAGATGAGGAAAGGGAAGGATGAAGTTAGGTCAGGAGAAGGGAATGGAAGGGAGGGAGATATCGATGAGCGACGCAGAGGCCACGAGGTGTCTAATCTTCTGCCGCCTCATTGGAGCTCGGAAGAAGGTGGAGCTCCAGCTCTGCAAAGACGTGGCGTCGGGGCTTTGTTGCGGTCCTGTCGCTGGGACGTCGGGTGTCTCGGTGCAGCAGAAGAATTTTCTACTGCCCGTCTGTAAGTGTCCCAAACTGCAAATCGCATGTTGGTATATGCGGGACAGGTTTCCTCACTCATGGCGTCGTCAAGGGCTGGCAGAGAGAGGAAGAGAGCCACGGTCAGAGCCCGGTTGTGGGGGCACCCGAGGAGCCCCTCCTGACGGGGCCATCCCAAGCAGCTCTTGCCATGGCCAGGAGGGAGCAGGAGCCGAGAGGAGGAGCGGGAAGGTGCTGTCCACCAGACCCCCTGTGTCCTTGGATCCTGTGTGTGTGTGTGTCCTGGCCATGTCGTGCAGGGAACAGAGCCTTGTGCAAGCAGGCAGGGACTGCAGCTCCGTGTCCAGGGCCTGTGTTCGTCCCCGCCAGCCCCCAGTGTCAGCCCAGTGCCCTGACTCACCCTTGATGATGCGCGCCAGGTCTTTGGGCTGGTCTTTCATGTGCCACTTGGCGAGCCCTGTGAACAGCGAGCCTGTCAGGCTGCACAGCCCCTGGGCCGGCTGGTGCTGCGGCTGCAGCAGGCGGGGCTGGGGCCGAGCTGCAGCGGGCGGGGAGGCAGCGCGGGCTGGGGGCTCACCCATGAACTTGAGGGCCGCCTTTCGCAGGGGCTCCTGTGGGCTCTGCAGGTACGGCAGGGCCTGGCGCAGGTACTTGGCCCGTCTGCTCACGTCCTTTTCCATCTGCAGAGAGCGCCGGGTCAGGGGGGAAGGGTCGGCTGAGGCTGTGCCCCTTGGCCGGGCACTGCCCGTGCCCAGCACTGGCCTCCCCTGCCCGCACAGCCCGAGGCAAGGGAGGAGCGTGTGGAGCCCAGGCTGGTGTCCCAGAGGTGGGCGCAGCAGTGGGCAGAGGCACAGTGCCAGCCCACACACTGGGCATCGGGGGCTGGGGGCTTGTCCAGCCCGGGGCTGGGCCTTTGGGGTCGTCCCTACCAGGTGGTCGCAGAACTTGAAGGGCTTCTCTGTTTTAATCAGCTGCTCCAGATCCCTCCTCTTGAGGAACGTTGCAGCGCGATGTAACATTCCCCGGGAGGCCTGCAGAGCAGCAGAGAGCGGGACATGGCACCAGAGCCCAGGGCACAGGAGCTGCGTCCCTGGAGCAAGGCCAGGCGCAGGCCAGAGCCCGCCAGGCCCCAGGGCAGGAGGCATCCCAGCCCCTTCCCCTGGGGACACCTGAGCCCACAGGTGCTCACCTCTGCCACGCGCTGGTTCTTGTCGTGCCAGTGGAAGAACAGGGGCACCAGGCTCTGGCGCATCAGCGTCTTCCAGGCCTTTGCTCCCTCTTCTGCCAGCAACTCCACGAGCTCTCGCAAGAGGCAGATGGAGAGCAGCCTCAGATGACTGTTGTCCTGGGGCCAAACAAGAGAGAAAGAGCTCAGCACTGGCTGCTCCATGCCCACCAGGAGGAGACCCAGGCCTGAAAATGCACAGGGCACCAGGTTTCCTGGCAGCACCCAGTGCCTGTGGCTGGGGACACAGAGCCTTACGTTGTCAAAGAGAGGCAGGAGCGCCTCAGCCAGCCTGGGGGCAGTGGAGCTGAGTGCTCTACTGTCCTCCTCCCGGAGCACATTCAGGAACACAGAGAGGCTCATCATCACCAGCTCTCTGTCTCCATCACACAGCAGCTCCAGGAGGCTTTCAGAGTGGCTGCAGAGGCTTTTGACCTGTGTGGAACACAATGCTGTGCTGTGAGGCCCCAAACAGCTGCCCCACTGTGGCAGTGCAGCCCCCAAGCTGCTGCCACAGGGCCCTGAGGCCAAAGGCCTGTCCCGCTGGGCACGGGAAGTTGAAGAGGGAGGCAGCAGCAGAGCTGAGAGTAGCTGGCGCAGCTCGCCGAGGCCGGCCAAGGCCAAGGGACTGCCTTGCCCAGCCCCAGGTTACCAGCACGGCTTCAGCCACTTGCTCACCATGGAGGGATCCTCGCTGAGAACCATGAGGCCCCTGAGAGCCAGGCGACGCCTCTCCGGGCACTCACTGCGCAGGTGCCTCGACAGGACCTGCAGGACACTCTGGTGCCATTTGCTGACGTCCAGGCCGTCCAGGAGCTGAAAGGCACAGAGCAGTGACGGGGTGCCCGGCCGGCAGGAGCCCAGACCCGCCCAGAGTGCGGGCACCGTCCCGGGCAGCTGCTGCTGCGGGAGGGCCGAGAGGTGGAGGCAGCTGGGCCAGGCAGCGCTCGCCATCGGGCTCACCTCCACCAGGAACGCCAGGGCAGGGAGCTCCCAGCACGGCTCCTCCCTGCTGAGGAGCCCCAGCAGGTGGGTTGGGATCAAGGAATCCCTTGGGACTAAGACATGGCCCATCTCCCTGTCAGGGGGAAAAAAGCAGCCATGGACACTGAGCAGGGTGGGCAAAGCTCTGCCAGGACACACTCACAGATCTTTCCCCACCAGCCCTGGATGGGTCACAAGTGCTTTGGGATGTGGCTGCTCCTGTGCACCCACCTCTCCTCAGCCAAGCCTTGGTGCAAAGGCATTTTGACTTACACCCACGGTGGTCGTGTGGGTTGCCCCACGCCCAGGGCAGAGCTGTGGGGGCAGTGGGGAGAAGGGGGTCTCACCTGGCCAGCAGACCCACTGCATAGTGGTAGGTGTCAGCACAGAGGAGCATGTCCCAACCACGCTTGTGCTCCACTGACACCACCTCGTTGTCCCAGTGCAGGCAGCAGAGCAGGGCCTTGATGGTGTGTACTGCAAAGCTGTGTGCAGAGCAAAGCCCAGGTCATGGTGGGAGCGGTGGCCCCAGCCCCGAGGGAGTGGGAGGGAGAGAGGACTGGGATGGAGCACCTGTTGGGGTTGGTGGGAAGGCCGTGTTGGTCCTGGCATGTCCTCCAGAAGGTGTTGAGCTCCTGTGGCATCTGCTCTGTGCTCATGTGAACTTGGCTGAGCAGAGCCAGGAGGAGGTGGGGGGCATAAATCCTCAGGGCATCCTGGCACTGGGGCTCCTGGACCATCAGCCACAGTGCCAGGGTTGCCTGTAATAGAACCACAGGGAGACACGCTCAGTGCCGGGTCGTCCACGTGGCAGGGCCCGAGTGTGGGAGGGAGAGGCCAGGGGAGACCCAGGGGGAGCAGCAGGTCTGGTGCCCTTGAACGTGCCCCTAAGGCAGAGCTGCAGCCCAAAGCCCGAGGCGGGAGATGCGGTGGTGGGGGAGGATGGAGAGCCGCTGGAGAGGCGATGTGGGAGCAGCAAAGGCCAGTTCAGAAACTCACAGCCAGGGCGCAGACATGGGTGTCGTCCCCGTCGGAGGTGGCCGTGCTGTGCAGGGGCCAGTCCTCCATGACGCCGAGCAGCGTTGGCAGCACCTTCTGCGCTGTGGTTCCCGAGGAGGCCATGGTCCTCCACAGGATTGCAGCAGCTCTGTGGGGTCAGAGCTCTTTGTCAGGGAGCTCTGGGCCACAGTGCCACGGCCTTGGCAGCCGTGGGGGCCCAGGGGAAAGAGCCAGAGTGCTTTGAGGGGCCAGGAGGGAGCATGGCAGCAGGACTGGGGGCTGACATGGCAGGGTGGGAAAGGGAGGCGCCAGAGGGGCGTGGAACTCTGTGTTTGTATCTGGCAGAGCATGGGAGACAGGCTCTGCAAGGTGATGGGTTCTAAAGGCTGGTGAGCCCTGAGCCAGCAAAGCAGCTGGGCCCTGTACCTGTCACAGGATGGGGCACAGCGCAGGAGAGTCGTCACAACATCGTGGGGGTGTGCGTCGGCCAGGCTGCAAATGTTCCTGGGCGGTGTGACATCTGGAGACCACTGGCACATGAGCCACTGGTGGATGTACCTGACGATGTCTGGCACCTGAAGGAGGAACGGGGGACAGTTGGTGAGGTGCCAGAGCCAGCCAGTGTCCCAGCTTCCCCTGGGAAGGGCTTCTCTTCCCACCACACTGTGCTGGCCTCAAAGGCTGAGGGGGCCCAGCGGTTCTGACTTGAGGGGCCACAAGAGCCCTGGCAGGGCTGGAGCCCTGGCCACAGTGTGTCTGCTTACTTGCTTTGCACTGGGGACATCTTTCTCCTGGAAATCTTCTGGATTGAGTGCCTCAGTGACAGCAGTGCTTCCTATGCCCTTGGCCATGGCATCATCCTTGGCCATGGCATCAGTTGCTGCGGTGTCAGAGTCTGTCATGTCATCTGTCAACACAGAGTCAGGGTCATCAGTCCAAGCGGTGTCCGAGGTTATGCCATCAATTGGTGCTGGCTCACAAGTGTCTGTGTCATCACTGGGTGGCACTTCAGTGGTTTCTCTGTCTTCTGGTGCTGGGTCAGCATTTGTGATGGCACTGCTCAGGCTGGTGTCAGAGCTGTCTGTGCCATCACTTGGTGACATGGAAGATGTTGCTGCATCATCACCTGGTGCTGACTCACAGTTGTCTGTACCCTTCCTTGCTGCCACGTCTGAGGTTTCTGTGCCATCAACTGGTAGTGAGTGCCAGTTGGCTCTGGCCTGAATTGGTTCCATGTCACAGTTGGCTTTGTCCACAGTGGGTGCCATGTCACAGGTTTCCTTGCCATCAGCTGATGCCATGTCAGAGTTTTCTGCACCATCAACAGGTGCAGGGTGGACATCAGCCTTCACCTCGATCTTGCTTGGCCTGGTGTCAGACTGTGCCACAGCGTCAGCTGGTGTGGTCCTGGCTGTTCTACGCCGAATTGCCATGAATTTCAGCAATCTCTGCAGGAGAAGAAAGGGCAGGGAAGAGAGGGAAATGCCATGGAGTGGTGTGCCAGCGGTGACAGGCTGAGCAGTGCCAGCAGGTGCAGCCAGGTGGGAATGGCTGCAGGTACCTGAACAGCTCTGCGGAAGCGGCCACGGGCACGGTGCTGCTCTTGTGTCCGGTCCCGGGCTGGGTCTGGCAAAGAGCAAGCGCAGTCAGAGCTGAGGGGCTGCGGGAGAGGCCGCAGAACAGAGCCCAGCCCAGCCCTGCACAGGCAGTGCCTGGAGCACGGATGCTGCGGGGATCAGCCTTGGGCCCTCTGTTCACGTCCCTTTGCGTGGGCATGTGCACAGGGGCCGGGAAGGGGCCCAGCTGGCTGCAGCCACCATGCCATCCCTGTGGCCCAGCTCCAGCACTCACCCTGCTGCTGGGGCTGGAAGTGCTGCACCTCCTCAGGTTGCTGTGCTGGGGCAGCCCCAGGGCCTTTCCTGTTCTTCTTCTTCCTCCGGAAGAGGCGGAACAGGCTGAAGCATCCCCCTGCCATGGCCCAGTGTGGTCCGGATGGTACCTGCAAGGGGGACACCTCTGAAAAGCCCCTGGTCCTGGAGAATGGCCCCGAGGGCCCCTTCCACAGGGAGTGGTGAGGCCTGGGAAAAGCCCCGGTCACCAAATCCCGTGGGGTGGCCTCGAGGGTACTGGCTAGAAAGAGAACTCTGGGAAAAGCTTCGGGTGGGCGAGAAAGGCGTGTGCTGTGAGGAAGCTCCTGACGACACCGCTCTGTCCCGTCCTCTCCCGTCGCCTGCTCTGAGCACTGTGATGTGGCCGCGTTGGCGCCAACACCTATATAAGGGTGTGTCACAAAGGGCCCTTGGACACCCTGCCCTTCCAATGCATTGGTGATGGCCATCGTGTCACAAAGGGCCCTGGGACACCCTGCCCTGTCCCATCCCATCCGCGATGGCCACAGTGTCACAAAGGGTTCTGGGGCCTCCTCCAGCCTGGCCAATCTGTCCCAGATTTAAAGGAATCCGTCCTGTAAAGCATCCAGGATGGATGGGATAAAAGCTGTCCATGAAACCAAAGTTCACTCAGTGTTACAAAGGCACCCCAAACAAGTGAGGGTGTTGCACAAACACCAACGCTCCCTGAGCAGCTCACTGCTGTGGGATGGAACTGCATGGTCTTTGAGATCCCTTCAACCCAAAGTGTTCTGTAGTTCTGTGATGATATTTGAACAAACCATAAAGTGTAGAGTTTATATTGCTGCCAATAAAGGCTGATGGTGTTTGTCCTGAGCTCTAGGAAGCCCCTGCAGGGTGCAGGTGGTTCCCAGGTGACTTTGCAGTCCATGATTCCAGGAGGACAGAGGTTCTTCCTTGTCATGTATGTCTCAAACCTCACCCCACATCAGCCTCAGCTTCTTCAGAAATATATATGGGCAGCTGGGTCTGTGTGAGGCAAAGTGTCAGGGAAAGGAGGTGGGATCCCAGAGGGGATGCAGTGATCCCAGCCCCTGGTTTCCACTGCAGCATTCCCAAGCAAAACTGATGTGGCACAAGGAAATTCTGCCCACGCAAAGAGTTTGTACTGGACATCTCTGCTGTGTTTGGTTTCACTTCTGTGGCCTAAAACCTCTGTTCTATTGTTTCCTAATATAGAAAGAATTGGAACTACACCTATTGTGAGAAAGTACCTCAAAGTTAAGACAAGGATCTGTTTGTTTATTCATGTGCTGGAAGTTTCATCTTGGGAGTAAATGTATTTTTGGGACTGTTCACATGAGTTTAAGATGCCAGACAATGCACATCCTTATTAAATACATGCGAGGAGAGCTGTAAGGGACATGTCAGGGATGTGTTGTGCCTTCTGTGTGTTGACACAGTGAAGTTTTGCTGCTGCTGCTCAGTGCCTGGAATTTGATGAATGTTTTGGAGTGTCAGATATTGATGAGTGAACAGAAGGAAAGAACTTTTCCACACCCCACTCCTGGAGACTCCTGGGGTGGGCCAGTGGCTAATGAGGAGCGGGTGGACAATTGTAATGGGGTTTTGATTCTTGATGGTGGGGATACAATGTTTAGGGCAGGAGATGATGTGGGAATTGTCCAAATCAGACCCAAGGACCTTCTCCAAGCAGTTGGACAATGTTATTTGAGAGTGTCCTGGGTGTGTGGGGGCTGTAGCAGCCACTGCTCCATCCCTGTGCATGGACTTCATCCGGGACTGCAAGAAAGAGGGGGTCAGGGGCTGTCCCCGAGCAGGACACAGCACCGAGCTGCGTTACTGGAACAAGATGATGTTCCTGAAGTTATTCCAGGAGAGCAGATCTGCAGGAGGTGCTTGTGCAGAATGTGCTCTGAGAGTGGCACAGTTTGGTCCGAGACAGTGAATCTGCCAGAAAAGCTCCAGCTCAGGTAATCCAGACGAGGGCCTGACCATGGGATGCATCAGCACAGAAAGGTTTTGGACTGTGAGCACAATGGCTGAGATGAGATCTCAGGTCAGAGAAGAAGTAACCAAGACGTAGGGAAGAAGAAGAGAGCAGTGAGCTCACTGCAGATAAAGCCAGAACGGAATCAGACAGGAGTATCATTAAGTGATTTCCCTTTTGCCTTTGCAGAATATGGTTTGTAGTATTATAACATGGCCATTTGTAGCTGGATTAGTCAACCATCCTAATCAGGACCTTGCGTAGAATAGCAAACATGGCTTCAAAGAGTTGAGGGGCATGGAAAGAAGAAGGGCAAGTTTGTGAGCAGGCTCCTCTCATGGTTAAAAAGGCTTGTAAATGGAAATGAGCAGCTTTCCTAAGGCAGCCAAACAGAACGGAATGGCTGTAGATGGGCTTGTGGCTTCCAAAGGTGGTGTGTATATGGATCAGGCTTTGAGAATCCAGACTAGGATAGAAAGGTTAGAAAGCTTTAACAGCATGTGCCAATCTGACACAAACTGTTTTTCTCTAATTCTGAAAGGGTCCCAAAAGGATGGGTGGCTACTCTAACTTGTGTAGTGTTGTTAAAGTCCCAGAGACTTGGAAATATTTTTATTATGTTATAGAGATTGTTGACCTTAAAGACCATCTTCTTCCGACCACTTGCCATGGACAGTAAGTGACACCTTCCAGCAAAATCAGTCTGTTCAGGAAAATTGACACTTACTACATGTATTGGGGTTTGGGCGTTGATGAGCTTTAAGGTCCCTTCCCACCCTTTAAATTCTCTGGTTCTCCCTGAAATTAAAAATGGGAAAATCAGCAGCTGAGAGCAGAAAAGGTAGTGCAGAATTTTTGTCTCTTTATTGTTACAAATGTATCAGGTAAAGGGTAATGTGCTTTTTTTGTTAATCCTAAATAGGTTCAATTATAACTTCTGAACAGAGAGGAAAGGAAAACCAACATAATTTTATCAAAATAGCATCCATTTAAGTGACATAAATGCGTATAAATACAAGAGAGGATTTAAAACTTGCCAAGCCCTAACTGCCTTCTTTCTTTCCCCTTCCCGCTCTCCCAAGCAAAGGGAAGGGAAACAAAAACTACAAAGAAGTCAAGAACTTGAAAAAAATTGAATTAAATCAGTATGTCTTTTCTAATATTTACAAATATATATACAATTTTTACACATTGTCAGGAGCTCCTGGGGAATAAAGAAGGGAAACAGGGACAAACTTGGACAAAACACAAAATAGGCAAATACAATGAAAACCTCTAAAAGGTGGCAGAAATACAATTTCACCAACTCTCAAGAGAAAACTAGCTCACTCTCCCTCTCAAAATCTCTTGCGTGGCTCCAATAAGAGCCTGACGGCAGGACTCCCTCTCTCAAGCCTCGCCGAAGAAAACAAGTAGCTTCCTTTTATCTTCTCAAGTGGAAAAAAAGCGTGGAATACCTGGGTAATGTCCACTTCCCTGGTTACAACTGGTTACTAAGGGGGGGCCTGGATTAAAACTATCCCCTCCCCACACCCCGGAATAGCTCCGGGCTGCAGAGAGGAACATGCCAGGTGGGCGCAGGGCACGTCCCTGCACCCCAAATGCAGAGGCTGGAGGAGGAAGGAGGTGGGCGCAAGGCAGCTGGAGGTGAGAATTGTGGAGGCGGGAAGAGCAGAGCGTGGTCCTGAGGGCTGCCCAGAGCAGGCAGAGGAAGAGAGAAGAGCATGTGGTAGCTAAGGCGGCGCTGTCGGTAGTAGAGCAGCAGCCAGAGCGGCAGGTAAGCGAAGAGGAAGAGCGCGGCGTAGAGCGCCGTGTGGAGCACGGTGAGCCCCAGCTCCACGGCGTAGGGCACGGCCGCCCCCTCAGCGCCGGCCATGGGGCAGCGGGAGGCACCGCCCCGCTGCGTGCCTTCCCTCAGCCCCGGCTGGACACCGCCATGCACCGAAGCGCAGCCGCCCCGTCCCGCCGCTCGTCCCTCTGGTCCCGCCGCCGCAACTCCGTGCCGGGCAGAGGGCAGACAGGAGCAGAGAAGGGAAGATGGGAAGGGCACAGGGGGTTTATAAAGGGGTTATGAGGGGAGAGGGGCGGTGCGGAGGTGGCTGAGGTATCCCCGGAGCTGTCCGGGGGTGTTATGGGTGTGTGGGGCGGTGGGGGGAGAGGTGGTGAGCAAGTAAAGGAAGAGTGAGTGGCGGTGATGGAGAAGGGCCGAAGGGGGAGCGAGGAACAGAGAGGGGCGAGAGGGGCAGTAAGGGATGAGCTTTGGGAAGAAGGGATGAGCTGTAGGCAGGAGAAGGGGAGGGATAAGCTGTGGGCAGAAGGGAAGGGGCACTGGGCAGAAGGGAAAGGGCAGGGATGAGCCTTGGGCAGGAGAACGGAAGGGGCACATGCGTGCGCCCCACGGCTCAGGTTTTGTGGCGTTTGAGTGTAACAAAGATGCATGGAATTGCAGGAATCTTTCTTAAAGGGAAGGGGATGAATGAAGTGTGTGGGAAGAAGAGAAGGGGCTGGGACGAGCATTGGGCAGAAGAGAAGGGGAGGGATAAGCTGTGGGCAGAAGGGAAGGGGCACTGGGCAGAAGGGAAAGGGCAGGGAAGAGCCTTGGGCAGGAGAACGGAAGGGGCACATGCGTGTGCCCCACGGCTCAGGTTTTGTGGTGTTTGAGTGTAACAAAGATGCATGGAATTGCAGGAATCTTTCTTAAAGGGAAGGGGATGAATGAAGTGTGCGGGAAGAAGAGAAGGGGCTGGGACGAGCACTGAGCAGAAGGGAAGGGGAGGGATGAGCTGCGGGCAGAAAGAAGTCGGGGATGAGCTGTGAACAGAAGACAAGGGGAAGGGTCTGAGGGCTTGAGGGAGCCAGCAGTGTAGAGAGCGAGCCCAGGAAAGGGAGGGATGAAGTAGGGTCAGGAGAAGGGAATGGAAGGGAGGGAAATATCGGTAAGTGACGTAGAGGCCACGACAAGTCGAGTCTTGCTGCCACCTCACTGGAGCTCGGAAAAAGGCGGAGCTCCAGCTCCGCAAAGACGTGGCGTCGGGGCTTTGTTGCGGTCCTGTCGCTGGGACGTCGGGTGTCTCGGTGCAGCAGAAGAATTTTCTACTGCCCGTCTGTAAGTGTCCCAAACTGCAAATCGCATGTTGGTATATGCGGGACAGGTTTCCTCACTCATGGCGTCGTCAAGGGCTGGCAGAGAGAGGAAGGGAGCCACGGTCAGAGCCCGGTTGTGGGGGCACCCGAGGAGCCCCTCCTGGAAGGGCCATCCCAAGCAGCTCTTGCCATGGCCAGGAGGGAGCAGGAGCCGAGAGGAGGAGCGGGAAGGTGCTGTCCACCAGTCCCCCTGTGTCCTTGGATCCTGTGTTGTGTGTGTGTGTCCTGGTGATGCCGTGCAGGGAACAGAGCCTTGTGCAAGCAGGCAGGGACTGCAGCTCCGTATCCAGGGCCTGTGTTCGTCCCCGCCAGCCCCCAGTGCCAGCCCAGTGCCCTGACTCACCCTTGATGATGCGCGCCAGGTCTTTGGGCTGGTCTTTCATGTGCCACTTGGCGAGCCCTGTGAACAGCGAGCCTGTCAGGCTGCACAGCCCCTGGGCCGGCTGGTGCTGCGGCTGCAGCAGGCGGGGCTGGGGCCGAGCTGCAGCGGGCGGGGAGGCAGCGCGGGCTGGGGGCTCACCCATGAACTTGAGGGCCGCCTTTCGCAGGGGCTCCTGTGGGCTCTGCAGGTACGGCAGGGCCTGGCTCAGGTACTTGGCTCGTCTGGTCACGTCCTTTTCCATCTGCAGAGAGCGCCGGGTCAGGGGGGAAGGGTCGGCTCAGGCTGTGCCCCTTGGCTGGACACTGCCCGTGCCCAGCACTGGCCTCCCCTGCCCGCACAGCCCGAGACAAGGGAGGAGCGTGTGGAGCCCAGGCTGGTGTCCCAGAGGTGGGCACAGCATTGGGCAGGGGCACAGTGCCAGCCCACACACTGGGCATCGGGGGCTGGGGGCTTGTCCAGCCCGGGGCTGGGCCTTTGGGGTCGTCCCTACCAGGTGGTCGCAGAACTTGAAGGGCTTCTCTGTCTTAAGGAGATGCTCCATATCCCTCCTCTTGAGGAACGTTGCAGCACGAAGCAACATTCCCCGAGAGGCCTGCAGAGCAGCAGAGAGCGGGACATGGCACCAGAGCCCAGGGCACAGGAGCTGTGTCCCTGGAGCAAGGCCAGGCGCAGGCCGGAGCCCGCCAGGCCCCAGGGCAGGAGGCATCCCAGCCCCTTCCCCTGGGGACACCGGAGCCCACAAGTGCTCACCTCTGCCACACGCTGGTTCTTGTCGTGCCAGTGGAAGAACAGGGGCACCAGGCTCTGGCGCATCAGCGTCTTCCAGGCCTTTGCTCCCTCTTCTGCCAGCAACTCCACGAGCTCTCGCAAGAGGCAGATGGAGAGCAGCCTCAGATGACTGTTGTCCTGGGGCCAAAGAAGAGAGAAAGAGCTCAGCACTGGCTGCTCCATGCCCACCAGGAGGAGACCCAGGCCTGAAAATGCACAGGGCACCAGGTTTCCTGGCAGCACCCAGTGCCTGTGGCTGGGGACACAGAGCCTTACGTTGTCAAAGAGAGGCAGGAGCGCCTCAGCCAGCCTGGGGGCAGTGGAGCTGAGTGCTCTACTGTCCTCCTCCCGGAGCACATTCAGGAACACAGAGAGGCTCATGATGACCAGCTCTCTGTCTCCATCACACAGCAGCTCCAGGAGGCTTTCAGAGTGGCTGCAGAGGCTTTTGACCTGTGTGGAACACAATGCTGTGCTGTGAGGCCCCAAACAGCTGCCCCACTGTGGCAGTGCAGCCCCCACGCTGCTGCCACAGGGCCCTGAGGCCAAAGGCCTGTCCCGCTGGGCACGGGCAGTTGAAGAGGGAGGCAGCAGCAGAGCTGAGAGCAGCTGGCACAGCTCGCCGAGGCCGGCCAAGGCCAAGGGACTGCCTTGCCCAGCCCCAGGTTACCAGCACGGCTTCAGCCCCTTGCTTACCATGGAGGGATTACCTTCATCGCATTCTTCTATAGTTTCTACTACAATAAACTGCACCTACAATTTAGAAGTCGGTGTCGTGCATGGTGTACTCTGGTTACCATGTAAATTAGCGAAGCTAAAGAACTTGTGTGAAGTTAATTAGAAAGGACATATAACACCACTCTTCTAGTGCTGAAGCACATGTATGCAGGTGTTGTGGCTCCCGGGTCACAAAAAGAGAGAGAGAGAACAGCTTGTTTGGCCACTCTGTCATTGGGGTGGGTGTACCAGAACTCCAGAAAGAGGAAGGAGTTTTAGCACTTCAAGTTCTTGCAGACAGAGGTGCTTCATCTGGCAGACCCAACGACTGTCAAAGCTGTAGAACATATGCTTGAGAGTGGTTAAAGTAAATAATAATGCTAACACAACTAACATTATTTATAAAACACAGCAGTAAACCAAGCCATAGTCCCCATTAAAGGTTTCTTCATTCACAGTTCTGAACGTTTTTGTCTGTAAAAGAAAAGTTTGCCTGACCCCTTTTAGGGTCAATGTTAAAATACCCTTGGGTGTTCTTGTTTTCTTTCATGCATTTACAGCACATCTCCTGAGTCACTGGCCACCTCTCAATTAACATTTGTAGTTTATTAGTATGTGGACCGTCCATGAGGGCGTTAGAGATTCCCTTTCGCAATCCATGAGTCCAAAGTGCCTCTCTCTTCCTGTACTATTTCTTAGTGGTGGTAATCTGCCCACGTGCATTTGTGAGGGGAAAGGATTATCTTTTGGAGGCTCATGGGGGATACAAGTACTTTAGATTTCAGTTCCATTTTCACTACAGGTGCTTCAGCTTTCAGTTCCATTTTAACTACAAGTTCGAGGTTGCCACACAGAGTTAGAAAAAATAAAAGTTTTCCCCACCCCTCAGCCTAGAAAGGGACCACTTAAAACTACGCTGACAACTAAAATTGAAAGGTCAAACTCCTCTCCCTCTCGGGGAGGGCCCCGGAGGATTTCGGGCTCCTCCCCGGGGAGGGACCCGAGGGCTGGAGGCTCCTCCCCGGGGAGGGACCCGAGGGCTGGAGGCTCCTCCCCGGGGAGGGACCCGAGGGCTGGAGACTCCTCCCCGGGGAGGGACCCGAGGGCTGGAGGCTCCTCCCCGGGGAGGGACCCGAGGGCTGGAGGCTCCTCCCCGGGGAGGGACCCGAGGGCTGGAGGCTCCTCCCCGGGGAGGGACCCGAGGGCTGGAGGCTCCTCCCCGGGGAGGGACCCGAGGGCTGGAGGCTCCTCCCCGGGGAGCGACCCGAGGGCTGGAGGCTCCTCCCCGGGGAGCGAGCCGAGGGCTGGAGGCTCCTCCCCGGGGAGGGACCAAGAGGTTTTGTAACTGGGACTTCTCAACAAAATGAAAACGCAGTAAAATTGAACTTTTTCACTCCTCGCCCCCAGGGAAGTCACACGTCCACTGATGTCCAAAACAACACACACACACCTTTGCTGGAAAAAGTGGGAGGGGGCGCCTTAGTTAATCACTCCTGCCAGCAAATAAATCTTAGCACAAACACTACAAAATTATCTGTTTGACTTCAACATCCAGTTTAAGAGGAATCCTGCAGACCACACCATTAGATGTTGCGATCCAATCTGAGACCGACTGAGGGCGTTGTTTGTTAATTGATTCCTTTAAAACCAGATTAAGGCACAAATACTGCAAGTCAAAGAGATAACTGGCTGTATGTAAACAAAAACAAGCGAAAGAAAGGGAGAGCAGAGGGAGAGGGAGAGAGGAAAAGCAAAAGCTAATATAAAAAGCACAAAGAAAGATGCTCACCAGCCGCGGGAGGCAGCACGGTGTGTGCGGGCTGACAGGCTCGGCTCGGCTCGGCAGCAGCGGGCAGGTCAACCAGAGCACTGTCAGCTCCCGAGGGAAGGCAGGAGCCGAACCAAGGCAAGGAGGAGACACAGGAAGGGTGGAGGAGACACATGAAGGGTGCAGGAGACACAGGAGAGGTGCAGGAGGCAGGACCAGCAGGATGGAGGCAGCGCAAGGAGCAGTAGGAGCAGCACCAGCAGCATCTTGCGCTGACACCGCACCTCACACTGGGCGCCTCTGGGTCCTGTCCTAAATACCCTCTGGTGGGCGCCTACTGGTGAGCTCGGCTCCAGGCAGGCTATTCCATGGCACCGATTGGATACACTGCTGGTATCCAGAGGGACTGGCTCTGCAAGGCGGGAAAATGTATCCACCTTTGCTGTAGACTGGCCGGGGGGTCTTGGTGGAGCAGCCGAGGGTTGGCTGTGCAGTGAGCTCAGCCCTTTGCTCCCTGCAATGGATGTCAGGTGTTTTCAGCTGCCTCAGAGGGTCTGAAGCGACCATTGAAATCAGAGAATCCCAGATTGGTTTGGGTTGGGAGAGACCTTAAAGACCATCTTGTTCCTGCCATGGGCAGGGATGCCTTCCACCAAAACCAGTCTGTTCAGGAAAATTCACACTTAATACATGTATTGGGGTTTGGGAGTTGATGATCTTTAAGCTCCCTTCCCACTCTTAACATTCTGTGATTCTCCCTGAAAGTGGCAAAAAGTATTGCAGAATTCTTGTGTGATTTATTGTTACATGTAGATCAGGTCAAGGGTAATGTACTTTTTTTGTTAATCCTACAGAAGTTCAATTGTATCATGACTTCTGAACACATAGTAAAGGAAAACCAATGGTATTTATCAAAATAGCATTCTTTTAAGTTACATAAATGCTTATAAATACAAGAGATAAATCAGTTATTCTGTAAAAAATAAATCAAAGCATGTGTTCTTGAAGCACCAGCATCACATCTTCATGTTAAGGACTTCAGCTACAGAGTTTTTATCATTATCCGTGCAAAATTCCTCCTCCCTCTGAGCATAAATAGGTGACAGAATGTGCACGTTTGTATTTTGCTCTGAAACAGAAGGTCTCATGCTTGAATCTCAAATGGCCACTTGATTTTTGTCAACCCTGGTATGTCCATCCCTTTGCAGACACCTTTCAGTGACACACAGATGCTTTTGGCATCCTCAAAGCTCTTTAGCAAGAAGTGAAGCACTTTGGGTGGGGGTTTGTGTAAGATACTGTCACTGCTTTCTACCTGTACATTTAATTTCTGTTTGACTCAGGAAAAGTAAAAACGAGGGACAAAAACCAGTCCTAAACTGAAGCACTGAGGGTTTGTGCACTTGTAGACAAGAGAATGGCCTTTGCTGCCCTCTCTGCAGTTGTCTGAGTCACCTGCTATTGGAGTGACTAATTCATGATGTCCTCGAGGTGTTTGTGTACCATTAATAGTAACATTCACATGGAAATTATGGTCACACTGCACCTGCCTAAGCAGTGAAACACTCACATATGTGTTTGTGTATTTATGTTATATGTATGTTTTTGGTTTTTTCCTGCAGTTGTGACTCTCCCATGCTTACAGCTGACAACAGCCATGACAGACCAAGGGGATAGATGGGTTTATTCCTTCGTTTTCCTGCTCTTCTGTGCTTCCTCCATCCCAATGCCTGGACGTGCAGGGCTGCTGCAGGAGCCAAGCCCCCAGCACTACTTCAGTGGCTTGGAAGCTGGACGAGCATCCCTGGCTTTTTTCACCCCTCATGGTAAGTATTTCACAGTGAGCATTTACATTGGCCTTGGATGAAAGTGGAACAAACCCAGAATCATGGAATGGTTTGGTTTGGAAAGGACCTTAAACACCATCTCATCCCACCCCTTGCCATGGGCAGGGACACCTCCCACCAGCCCAGGTTGCTCCAAGCCCTGTCCAACCTGGCCTTGGGCACTTCCAGGGATGGGGAAGCCACAGCTTCTCTGCCCAGCCTGTGCCAGGGCCTGCCCACCCTCAAAGTCAGGATTTTTTTCCCAATATCCCATCTAACCCTGCCCTCTGACTGTAGGAAGCCATTCCCTGTGTCCTGTCACTCCAGGCCCTTGTAAATAGTTTTTCTTCTTATTTCCTGAAGCTCCTTTCAGGTACTGGAAGGCCACAATTAGGTCACCCCAGAGCCTTCTGTTTTCCAGGCTGAACAATTCCAATTCTCTGGGACTTTCCTCAAGGAGAGGTGCTCCATCCCTCCAATCACTTTGCGGCCCTCCTCAATGAAGGGGCAACTCCTGAGATTTTTAAACCCAAAGGGAGCTGGTCAAGCTCTTTGTTTGCACAGCTCCAAGTGCTCCTGACAGGCAGAGACCTTTTGGGATGGCTTCTTTCCTGGCTGTGTCCTAGGAACACTCCTGCAAGCTTCTTCATTAATTTTCTATAATATTTTCTAAAGGTACCATGGAAGAGAAACCCAGTCTCCTAAGGAACTGACCCCTCAAAGGAGCAAGTTTCTCTTCCATGTTACCTGCCAGGGAAAGGGTGATCCCTTACATGCAGGAGAGCTAAGGGCTGTCATGGATTAGGAGGAGACCCTTGGCTTTGTTTTGTTGTTCTGATCCTTCATCATCCCCAGGTGTTATTTCCCAAAGACATTGGGATGAGCTGAAGCACCAACAGAGCTCCCAGATTTCAGTGTGTGACAGGAGGATGCTCCTGACCCTGAGAACTTGCAGAGGGTTTTTTGTGTTTCAGTTTCTCCTGGTGCCCAGCCCTTCCTGGAGCAGATTGAGAGCTCGGCCGAGGCCCTTCAGGACTATGGCATTTCAGTGGTGAAGGTACAGAGGGAAACTGCTGGGTAGGAGGGACGGAGGAGGAGATGGGAAGAGATGGGTAGGGAAGGGATAGGCACACAATTGTCATAGAATCATAAAATCACAGATTGGGAGGGACCTTAAAGGCCATCTTATTCCAACTGCCCCTGCCATGGGCAGGGACACCTTCCACTATCCCAGTTTACTCCGAGCCCCATCCAACCTGGCCTCAGACTCTTCCAGGGATGGGGCAGCCACAGCTTCTCTGGGCAGCCTGTTTGATTTCCATGATGGGTGGGGTTGATTCACTTCTTTTCAACTCAGTGCAATAAATATTTCATAGAAAGGGGTTTTTAGCTGAAATTTTATTCAGATTTAGGTGAGGAAATTATAAATTTAGGCAAGTGTAGTTGGACTATTAGTGCTTTTATATATATGAATATATTTCATTTCTTTCAGTTACAGGCCAAATTTAATAAGCAAGCAGGGATCTCTCACTTTAAATATGCTGGGCAGATCATGGGATCTCTTGATCCCATCTGGTCCAAATCAGCAAGTTGAGCTGGAGAACTGGAACACAAACTCCAGCTCCCATTTCTGGACTCCATTTTACAGAATTTTCTCTCCCAGCAATCTTGGGAAGGCTGTATTTGCACTCTTGAACAGAAGAAAGCTGCAGTGCTGTATGTGTTTGGTAATTTGTGGGGCTGACTGTGTAATTACTTGCCTTTGCTGTCTAGGTTAATTGTCCCAAAGAGGATGTCTCAAGGTATTGTGGAAAAGAAAATGCCTTAAGGAAAGCCTACCTGTTCAGGTGAGGGGGATTTCTGGGCACTGCACTGGGATTCCTTTCCAGGGCAAATGTTGGAAGGAAACAATGTCAGTGATCAGAGGTGTCTGTGGAGGGAGAAAGGAGCCATGAGGACTGCGGGGACCTACAGAGTTTAGCAAAAAGTGCCTCCAGACAGTCCCACAAGGCAAAGTAGATGCTTTGTCCTCAATGTGAAACCTCCCACCTGCCCATGTTCCTTGGAGCAGCAGAGGGATGAGCTGTGGGATGAAGCCATGGGAGAAGCCCTCCATCACTGTTCTCCTGTCCCTGTGGTCTCCCACCACCAATCCCCCAGACTTACACTCAGACCACGAGGTTTTGGGTCTAGTCCTAGAAAAAACCACTCTTGGGTGCTGTTCCTGTTGGTGTGGGTAACTCCTGTGCCCTGGGAAGGTTTAGCTCTGGGTCTCTCCGTGGGTTGTCAGCTGGAAGCTCCTCCAACTGACAATTCCCAGGCCTAATCTGAACTTTAAAGCCTAAGTTTAGGCCCACTTGGCCAAACCCATATCAACGTATCAGCTCAGTTCTCTTTGACTGGGGTACTTAGAATCATAGAATCATTTAGGTTGGAAAAGACCTTAAGACCATCAAGTCCAACCATTCCCCCAGCACTCCAAACCCACCACAGACCCACGTCCCCGAGTGCAGCAGGACCCTGCTCAACCAATGGTACTTGGGCTTGAACAATTCCCAGCTGGGATCAAAGGCATCTCAAGCCATGTTTTGCCATTTCTCCCTCATCCTCCCTGTCCTTCTGTGCCTGCCTTGGGTTGAGAGAATTCACAGACTCCCTGCTGCCAGGTGGAAAGTATCTCTCCCAGTTCCTTTGGTGATTCTTTTTTCCTTCCCCAGAGGAAACATCCTGATCAGAGAGTTCCCCACCGATGCCCTCTTTGATGTGAACTCCATTGTTGCCAACGTTCTGTTGTAAGTACAGACCACATCCAGCCCTGTGAAATCCTTTACTTTCCATTCCCACTTGGTGATAGAATATTTTGCCTCAGTACCAACCCCAGGTATTCCAGAGGCTGCTCTCAGCCAAGCAGAAGGTTTGGCTTTGCTTCTGTCTTTGATATGGTTTGACCCTGTTAAATCTTCTCCCTTGAGACAACTTTGCCAGCATTTGGACAGCCATATTTGGCTGTGAATCTTTATTCTACCAACAAGAAGCTGGAATTTTACCTTCTTTTCCCCATCATGGTTGTGTGGCTCTTAAAGAAATCATTAATGAGGGTTTTTTCTGCCTCCTCAGTGCCCTGCTCTTTAATGAAGTTAAATATGTTGAAACCCTGGCAGACCTTCAGAACATTGAAAATGTGTTGAAAGGGAAGTCAAACATGGTCTTTGCCTACGTACCAGCTACTGGGACAGCAGGTATTGACACTCAACTTTCCATGTTTGTTCTCATCCCAGAGCCTTTCTTTTACTTCAATACACAGGAGTTGAGGTTCTGACCCAAAATGCTGCAAATGGAAACCTGAAATGGCCCCTCAGCCCCAAGTTCTCCACTTCCATATGTCTTGCTGTGTTTCCAAAGGAATGAGTTGAATCAGGAAGGTTTTACTGGGAGCATAAATTTTCAGAGTTGGACTTGGAGAGGGAAAGCAAGTCAGTGGTTGCTGTCTTTAAAATAAATAAATCCAGCTCTCTGGTTCTGCAGTGGAATGGACTCACAAACGCCACTTGTGTGTTTGCTGGGGATCAGGAATGAGGTCCAGCACCAATTATTCTCTTCACAGTGTGTCATCAGACAGCTGTGGCTCCATGCTGAGAGTTTCTAAAAGCCTGGGAATTGATATTTACACCTGGGAAGGATGAAACAGGGGATCTGGAGGGAGCAGAGCTGAGCTCATCTTGCCTTTCCCTTTCCAGAGCACAGAGCTGTGATGGAGGCGGCTTTTGTCTATGGGACCATCCACCAGTTTGTTCTGACAACTGAGGCATCGCTGCTGAAAGCCACTGGGTATGTCCAAACACACTTCCCACTGTGGAGAGAGAGCTGGGTCCAGTCCTGTTTAACATCTTTAGTGATGATTTAGATGAGGGGATTGAGTCCATCAGCAGCAAATTTGCTGATGACACCAAGTTGGGAGGGAGTGTCGACCTGCTGGAAGGCAGGAGGGCTCTGCAGAGGGATCTGGATGGACTGGAGAGATGGGCTGATTGCAATGGGATGGAGTTCAACAAGGCCAAGTGCAGGTCCTGCCCTTTGGCCACAACAACCCCCTGCAGCGCTCCAGGCTGGGCACAGAGTGGCTGGAGAGCAGCCAGGCAGAAAGGGACCTTGGAGTACTAATTGACAGGAAGCTCAACATGAGTCAACAGTGTGCCCAGGTGGCCAAGAAGGCCAATGGGATCCTGTCCTGTATCAAAAATAGCGTGACCAGCAGGACCAGGGAAGTGATCCTTCCCCTGTACTCTGCATTGGTGAGGCCACACCTTGAGTACTGTGTTCAGTTCTGGGCCCCTCAGTTCAGAAAGGATATTGAGGTGCTGGAGGGGGTCCAGAGAAGAGCAACAAGGCTGGTGAAGGAACTGGAGCACAAGTCCTATGGGAAGAGGCTGAGGGAGCTGGGGTTGTTTAGCCTGGAGAAGAGGAGGCTCAGAGGTGACCTCAGCACTGTCTATAACTACCTGAAGGGAAGTTATAGCCAGGTGGGGGCTGGTCTCTTCTCCCAGGCACTCAGCAATAGGACAAGGGGGCACGATGGGCTCAAGCTCTGCCAGGGGAAATTTAAGTTGGATTTCAGAAAAAAATTCTTTACAGAGAGAGTAATCAGGCATTGGAATGGGCTGCCCGGAGAGGTGGTGGATTCACCATCCCTAGTGATTTTTAAACACAGATTGGCCGTGGCACTGGGTGCCATGATCTGGTAAAGGGACTGGAGTTGGACCAAGGGTTGAACTCGATGATCTTGGAGGTCTTTTCCAACACAATCGATTCTATGATTCTATGATTCTATGATTCCCTGCAAAGGTTGGCTCCACTCCTGGCTTCTCAGATTCCCAGGTCAAATCTGGGATGGTGTTAGGATATTGTGCCAAGGGTGGACAGTCAGATCTGGTTTGCTTTTCCAAAACCAGCAGCTGCTTGTGTTCCTGGTCTTGGAGTATCCTCATGACAAGAAAGACATTGAGGGGCTGGAGTGTGCCCAGAGAAAGGAACAGAGCTGGGAAAGGGGCTGGAGCAGCAGGAGCAGCTGAGGGAGCTGGGGGGAGTCTCAGCCTTGAGAAAAGGAGGCTCAGAGGGGACCTTCTGGCTCTCTGCAATCCCTACCAGGAGGAGGGAGCCGGGAGGGTGGCCGGGCTCTTCTCTCAGGGAACAAGGGACAGAACAAGCTGTGCCAAGGATGGTTCAAATTGGATATTGAGTAAAATTTCCACGTGGAAAGGGTTTTCAGGTGTACAGAACAGGCTGCTCAGGGCAGTGGTGGATTCCCCATCCCTGGGGGAATTTAAAAGCCATGTGGATGGGGCTCCTGGGGACATGGGTTAGTGGTGGCCTTGGCAGCGCTGGAGGAACAGTTGGAATCCATGGTCTTGGAGTGTTTTTCCAACCTTGATAATTCTCTAACGATTTACCTGTGATTTTGTCACAGGTGACATCAGAGCAGGCACCAGAGTGTGGTCTTTCCCAAGATGCCAACCCATCCTTGAGGATATCAGGGACAGGGTGCTGTGGCTGCCACTAGATGGCACGGTTGTCATTTGGCAGGAATTGGCTTTAATTTTCCTTAAAGCAGAGAGGGCACCAGCGGCTCCTCCTGAACTGCTGGAATGGTGGGAGCCTCACCGGCAGGAACTGCTTTCAGCAACGGGGGGCAGCAGGATTTGGGGGCTTAATGCTGCAGGATTTGGGGGCTTAATGCTGCACTCTGCTCTTCCACAGAGAGATCTTAAATCCCTTTACAAAGGTGGTCCCTGTCACAGGAGTGGGAGTGGGTGCACAGAAAAAGGCACATGACTTCCCAAATTTAACCCACAGGCCAACACCAGTGATGGTGTCAGGGCAGGAATAAGCAGGGAACCATCCAGGGAATTATCTCACTACTTCCTCTGGCACAGCCTCAAACAGTGCTGTTCAAAAGGTGGAATATTCCTTGTACAGCACTGTAAGATGTCACCAGTGAGGTGAAAGACATGAGCAAAGCTGAAGATTTCAGCTCTCCTCCTCTTGCCAGGGTTTGCCCTGCAGTGGGATGGCTGAGCCCACTGAGAAAAGCTTCGTTTGAGTCCTTCTCAAGCTGGGCCAATTGCTTTGGAATTGGGATCATTTGCACCTTGTGTACACCTTTCATTAGATCTTATTATATACCTGGACACAATTGTACCTGTCAGTAGTGACTCTGGAAGAGTTCATAGAGTCACAGAATCACAGAATGGTTTGTGTTGGCAGGGACTTTAACAACCATCCCATTCCCACCCCCTGCCATGGGCAGGGACACCTCCCACCAGCCCAGGTTGCTCCAAGCCCTGTCCCACCTGGCCTGGGGCACTTCCAGGGATGGGGCAACCACAGCTTATCAGGGCAACCTGTGCCAGGGCCTGCCCACCCTCCCAGCCAGGAATTCCTTCAGAATATCTAATCTAAACTTGCTCCCCTTCAACTTAAGGTTGTGCCCTCTTATCCTGTCACTCCAAGCCTTTGTCCAAAGTCCCTCTCCATCTGTCTTGGAGTCCCTTTAGGCACTGGAAGGGGCCCTGAAGCCTTCTCTTCTCCAGGTAAACACCCCCAACTCTCTCAGCCTGTTCCACAATCCTGCCAAACCCTGAACTTGAGGATCATGTGCCCTATAAAACACATCAAGAAACCTGGTCCTTACGTCAGGGCATTTTCCAGCCCTGCTCAGTGTTTTGTTTTTCTCTCACAGCAATGATGACCCCAATGTATCCTCTGCCTGGCTGCTGTTCTGCCACTGCCAGAGGGCCACAGACCCAGCACAGCCCTGCAGAAGGACAGCCCTGGGACAGCCTCTGACCCTGCTCAACATCCACAGGCACCTCAAGCTCATGGGGGCTCCCTTGGTGGTATGATGGGAAAGAGGAGCTGTGGGTGTGAGGGCAGCTGGGGTGGGTGTGAGAGAGCAGAGGGCAAAGCTGAGCATAAGAACCTGCCCCTTCCCCATGAAGCTGATGGCAAAGCTCCCAAACTGGGTCCAAGTGAGGAACAGGGAGCATCTGGCCCAGCTGTCCGACCAGTTCAGCGCTGGCCAGAAGTTAATTATTGAGGGCATGTTCCCAATGACTCTTAAGCACTGCCCTCCTTGATGTGAAGCTGGTTCCAGTGCTTGACCATGCTCCTGGTAAAGAAATGCTTCCTAATGTCCTGTCTAAACCTGCCCTGATGCAGCTTTGAACCATTTCTACGTGTTCTATCCCTGGATATGCTGAAGGTGTCAGTGTTTCCCTCTCCACATCCCCTCAGGAACCTGTGGAGAGCAATGGGGTCATCCCTCAGCCTCCTCTTCCCAAACCAGACAAACCCAAAGTCCTAAGCTGCTCCTGTAGACTCCCTGTAGGAGGCTCAGCACCCTGTGGAATTTGATATCAGTCCTTCACACTTCGTTGAGCACAAGGAACAGGATGTTCCTTCCTATTTCCTCTTTCCACGGAGCAGTGAACTCCAGCAGCCTCCTGTTCCCTCTGGTCATCTCTGCCCATCCACAAGGTTGAGCAGATGAGCTGGGAAGTGTCTCCTTCACTCAGTCTCCTGGATTTGGCCCATGGAGCCATCAAGCAGCTCCATGCTGTCATGAAGCAGCTTGTCCAAGGCAGGAAGGGAGAGGATTCCAGCTCTTGCATGTTGTGGCTGGGATGTTCAGTCTGCCCCAGGGAATGGGTGCCAGGTAAATAAAATGAATGGGGCTTTGACACCTGGAGCTGCTAAGCCAAAAAAACACCAATATGCAAAATAAAGCCCAGGTTTTTAACAGGAAAAGTCATGACATGTTGGAACAGTTTAACTGGCCTTGTGTGGGTTCTGCTTCTTTGGATGTTTTAGAATTGGGTTTGGAATTTTTTCTTGAGGTTCTCCTCATTTCTGTGGCTGGGGGACACTTGGTGGCTTGGGCTGTGCAGGAGAAGAGCTGAGGCACCTAAAAACTGTGGAGCTGTGCTGCAATATAACCATGTCTGTTCTGCAGACAGAGGTTGCTGAGGACCCAGAGAAGGTCACCACTGTCCACCTACAGCTCGGGCTGCCCCTTGTGTTCATCCTGAGCCAGAAAGAGACCTACGAGGCCGACAGGAGGACAGCAGAGTTTGTGGCCTGGCAGCTCTTGGGCAAAGCAGGAGTTGCCCTTTTGTCCAGGTATTTCTCTCAGGTGCTTTGGGGTTCTCCTTGCTTTTTGTGGTGGTTCTGAGCTCAGTTATTCCAGCACCAGGGTGACAGTCAGTGGGCTTAAATTTGGATAAAAGGCAATAAAATCAGGCTGTGTCCTGCAAGAGGATTGAAGGACTCATCCAGAATCAGATTACCTTGCTGGTTTAGAAGTGGAAAACCAGTCAGACTGAGAGGGATTTTGGAAAGGAAATAGCACTGACAGAAAGTTTAGGGGCAAAAGGAGGTGGAGATGAGCTGAGATGTCACATCATCTAACATTCACTTTGTATTTTGGAAGGGACCTCGTAGATTTGAATGTTCTGCACCGATCCAATGTCGCTCTGAAGACACCAGATGAGGTTGGATGCTGAATTATTTATTGTACAACTCTTATGTCCCTTCCTGGGCATGATGCTTTTAAGAGGTGTTGGGGTGTTGCTTGGCTCTGTTGTGATTTGACAGCATTCCCTGAAGCTCAAGGGGAAGAGTCTTTCCCAAGATGCACCTGTGTGTGCAGCAAGTTGTCCAAAGAACCTGTGGCTGCCCCATCCCTGGAAGTGTCCAAGGCCAGGCTGGACAGGGCTTGGAGCAAACTGGGATAGTGAAAGGTGTCCCTGCCCATGGCAGGGGGCTGGAACTGGATGATCTTTAAGTTCCCTTCCAACCCAAGCAATTCCATGATGATTCTATGATTTGGAATTGCCAGAGTTGGGTGCTGCAGAGAAATTGTGCCTGCTGGGAAAGATAAAATACCAAGTTTATTTTGGGTTCAAAACATAAACTGACATCTCTACACCTTAAGGCAACACAAGGTTATGAACTACATCCAAGTACAAATTCCCCAAAGATTGAGGTCCTTACCCTCTCAGGAAAGGCATCAAAAGGTGCGAGAGGGAATGAGTGTGAAACTAAGAGCAAACAACCAAAGGTTTGTGCTGAGCTGATGTTACCAAATGCCTCTGGCAGTGATTTGGGAGAAGGGAGGGTGTGAGTTAAATGAGTTTGATCAAGATGAGCTAAACCCTGGAGGGACCTGACCCAGCTTGTGAGGCACGATGGGATTGGGTGCTGGCAGATTCCAGAGAGCACACACTGCCCCAGATTACCTGAACTGTCACACTTGTGATTGCAGAGATACAGGATCAGACCTGAGCGTTCCCCCAGGGCTTCCCATGCCCTGGTGATGGATGTGCACTTTGTGCTGCTCCTTTCAGAGCCAATGGGAGGTGCCAGCAGTTTGTCATTTCTCTCAGTTCATGATAAAATTTCTATTTTGTCTCAAGTGCCTTTGTCTGAGCCAGAGCCAGAACTGGTTTTAAGCAGACATGGTCTCATTTCTGAGAAATACATTTTGCTCTTTCCTTTCTATGGGCTGACAGCCCCTGTACTCTTGGGAAGACTCTTCCTGGCTGAGCTCCATGACATAAAGGATATTTCATGCCAGTTTCCCAGGCTCTGGTGGGTTGCTGGGACCCAACCTTGCCCCTCTAATGAGGGGAAATCCAAGTGGACCCCGTACCTTGCTGCTCTCCTTCCCTGCTTGGCCACTCACATTTCTCCTGCAGTGCTGGATCCATGTTAAGTTGCTGGAAGGTGGAGCTGGTGGTCACTTTCATTCCTCACCAGGAAACATCAGCCTGGAGTGACAAAAAAGAAACATAACCCAGCTGTTCTCCTGTTTGGGAGCTTTAGGGTCTGTTGACATACCCCAAAAATAAGGAGTTGGTGCCCCATGAGTTTGATTTGCAGACAGAATAGGCAGAAAGTGATGTTTTGCTGCTACTGATTTATTCTGTTTTCCTCAGGGAGTGCCAATCCAATACCTGGTCTTGGAAGACACTGATGAAGTTATAACCCTGGTGGAAGATAAGAACAAGGTCAAACAAATCCAGGAGGAGGAGGAGGAGGAGGAGGAGGAGGAGGAGGAAGATGAGGATGAAAAAGAGAATAACAATCAAGGTGTGAAATCAAGCTTTGGAAAGCTGATTATGATCAGACAGGACATGAGTCAGCATCTGCTAGAGACATGTTAAAGCATTACAGAACACTTGCAAACCATCACAGTCACATCATGGTGGCCACAAAGTGGCTCTTTCATGCTCTGAGATCACTGGGATATGACAGACAGGTATAAGTTTTAGGGGAAACATCAGGGGTGAAAGTGAACAGCTGTGAAAGGAACAGTGACAGAAGTGCTGTGTGAGGGACAGAGGGGCTTGTGCTTGGAGGCACCAGCTTCAGAGGCACAAGGGGTTAAAAGTGCACAAAAACAGTGTCCTCTACAAGCATCTGAAGAGCCTCAGAGTTACCAGTGTCTTTGAAAGGCTTTGGGACATGTTCTTGTGAGAGCAGTTCCAGACTTGCCTTCCCCAGGGAGAAAACATGCAGTGAATAACAGAAAATGCTTTTGTTCTCCATACAGAATTGGGTGTGTTTTCTGAAAAAAAGTGGGGCAGGATCTTAGAGGAGCCAACACACTTAAAGAGTGGTGTTCAGATCCAAAGGGAGAGGTGGTGTGAGGTGGGATAAGGGCATTTTGGTGGGTTTGACTGTGTGTGTGTCCCTGCCCTCCCCATAAGAGGTAGTTATTTACCCCCATGTCTCTGCTGGGAGGTTCTGCCTTACAAAAACGTGTTGCTGGGGTGGCCCAGGAGCTGCAGCTTCCCCTGCTCTGTGCACTCCTGTGGGTTCCTTGCAGACATCCAGGATGACCAGGTGGTGGAAGCCGTTTCCAGGGACAAGAAGCAAGAGCTGCCCCTGGAGCAGGTCCTTGTCCTGACAGAGGAGATCTTCCACTCTTCCCTCTCGGAGGCTGCCCAGGCCGTGGTGCTGTTCTATGCCAGTTGTGAGTATGAAACATGGCCTGGCTGTCCCTTCCCTAACCTTGGAATACTCACCAGGCTTTCCAGGCTCCTGGAGAGAAGTTTAAACCATAAATAGGTGCCTAGTCCTTCCCTGGGGGTCTCACCCTGTTAGCAACAAGATTAAATCAGTTCTTCTCATTGACTGATAATGTGTGATAATGTCCTCCAGGACAGGAGATATCCATGTTCATAGGGCTTTTCACCTTCATTTTATAGGGAAAAAATGTAGAACAGGAGGGGAAATTATGGTAGCATGAGCACAAGTGCTGTGGGGAGAGGCTGAGGGAGCTGGGGGTGTTTAGCCTGGAGAAGAGGAGGCTCAGAGGTGACCTCAGCACTGTCTGGAACTCCCTGAAGGGAAGTTCTGACCAGGTGGGGGTTGGTCTCTTCTCCCAGGCACTCAGCAATAGGACAAGGGGGCACGATGGGCTCAAGCTCTGCCAGGGGAAATTGAAGTTGGAGAGCAGAAAAAAATTCTTTGCAGAGAGAGTGCTCAGGCATTGGAATGGGCTGCCCAGAGAGGGGGTGGATTCCCCATCCCTGGAGGTTTTTAAGGTGAGCTTGGCTGTGGCACTGAGTGCCATGATCTGGTAAAGGGACTGGAGTTGGACCAAGGGTTGGACTTGATGATCTCGGAGGTCTTTTCCAACCCGATCCATTCCATGATTCTATGATTCATGGGTTGGCCTAGACAAGCTGGCTGCTGTCTGCTAAAATATGAAAAAGCAGAAATCCAGAAGCATAAATTTCAATATTCCTTATTTATTTCAAGCCTTTCAGAGCTTGAAGCACCTCAGGATGTAGAGACTGGGATGTGACACTGTCAGAGGGCAAGGTGGGGCCGTGTGTCCCCTGCCTGTCCCCCAGGGTGTGTTTCCCCTCTCCTGTGTTGCAGGGGAGGCCGTGTCCCTGGCACTGCTGCGCTCCTACTCCGAGGTGGCCGATCACCTGAAAGGTAAAGTGCCCTGGGGCTGAGGGATCCACACTGTTCCTACTCCTCCCTGGAAGGATATTGGTGACACCTCACCTGGAATACACTCATTTTCCCCCCTCAAGCTCTCAAGGAAGGCATAGACACACTGTGTTGCTTTGGAAGAGTCCTTTGTTTCTTTTTTAGTGATCTTGGCAGAGTTTCTTCTCCCAGGTAGGAGGTGATGGGATGAAATGGCTTCAAGTTGTGCCAGAGGAGGTTTAGGCTGGATATCAGGGAAAATTTCTTCCCTGAAAGGGTTGTCCAACCCTGGCACAGCTGCACAGGGCAGGGGTGGAGTCCCCGTCTCTGGAGGAATTTAAAAGCCATATGGATGTGGCATTTGGGGACACGGGTCAGTGGTGGCCTTGGCAGTGCTGTGGGAATGGTTGGACTTGATGGTCTTAGGGGGCTTTTCCAATCTAAATGATTCTATGATTCCAGATGCCCCATCCCAGGAAGCATTCAAGGCCAGGTTGGATGGGGCTCTGAGCAACCTGGTCTAATGGAAGGTGTCCTTGTCCATGGCAGGGCCGGAACAAGATGGTCTTTAATGCCCTTTCCAATCCAAACCACTCTCTGATCCTGTTATGGGGGTGTTGGGCACAGTGACTCCATGAGGAAGAGTTTGGGAGTGGTCAGGACAGGGCACCAGTGGCAGTGGGTGACACAGGGTGGGCTTTGGATCAAAGAGGAGCGAACAGGGGGGGAACTGTGGCCTGTAAGATGGAAACAGGGTCCTGTTTGTGCCCCTCTGGGCTTGGTCTGCACAGGCCAACGAGAGGCACTAAATGCTGCCCTTCTGGTTGGCCCATCAACTCTCCTGTCCATGGAATTACTTGGTCTGGAAAGGAGTTGTATTTAGCCCTGGTTCTGTGGGAAAGCAGGACAGACAGGTGTGGGCAGGCCCAGATGCAGTGGGCAAGATGGTGTCAGAGGGAGAATTTACACTCCCTGTGCCTCCAAGGCCTGGAGACTGGTTTAATTACGTGGGAATCTCAGAGGTGGCCACAGAACTCCATAAATAACACCTGATGGTTAAGATTCAGCAGCACTTAAACAATGGGGGAGTTTGGGAATAAAGGCAGGAGGGAGTGGAATGAAGGCAGGAGGGAGCAATCCTTGAAGAGGGTCTGAGCAGTTCCTGAGCAGTGCAAGCACCACTTCAGCTTCATTCAGGTCCTCAAGCCCATCCCACCCTGGTCTGTGGAGAGAGGTGGGTTCTTGCATGAGCTGAATCTCTTCCAGGAGCACCTCTTTGTCCCCTTGGCTGCAAGGGACACTGAGGCAGCTTCATTCCCAACTCACTGCAGCAAAGCAGGGAAGTTGCATGGATCCAGGTGGGAGCTGTTCCAACACCTCTGGAGGTGCCTGGTGCCTTCTCCTGGTTTTCCTTCTCCATCACAGCTCATCTTTCCTGGTGTTAGCACTTCCCTGGCACTGGGCACCGTGTCCTGCAGAGTGCCAGCAGGATTCAGCAGTGAGGACATGTGTGGAGCCTGCAGAGGACCCAGCCAGTTTTCTGGGAAGCAGATGCAGTGGGAGTTGCTTACAAGAAACCCTCCTGGGAATGCTGGGGACAGTGCTGTGGTTTGGATGAAGGCAGTTCTGCATCCACAGTTTGCATGAAGGGAAAGTCACCAGCAGCTTTGATCTGGACTGAAATCCCAGGAATAAACAGGAAGGGTCAGGAGGGGTGGCTGTTGTTGTTAGAAATATTATGGTTGTTGATTATTTGGGGTTTCTTTTGGACCCCTCAGCAGCCAGACCAGCTCAAGGAGCAACAAGGAGAGTCCATGAATAAAACCTGGCCTCTTCCTGAGCCAGTGGCCAACCCTGGGTGGATTCTGCCCAGCCAGGGTTTTACCACAGTTTTTTTTAATCACTTGATAACAATCTCAGCCACAGACAGATTCTCAACAGACTGTGAACTGGTTGGGGTCAGGGCCTTTCCTCTGTGATCAGTGAGGTCCCACCAAACACTCCCAGGCCAGATGTGACCTATGGAATGACTCAAATTTGCTTTCTCTGCCACGACCTCAGAGCAGATAGAGCTCAGCTGCCTTAGTGGATCTGGAGATCCTTTGTCTCTGCTGCTGAGGGAGCCTCAGGGAACTGGGAGGACCAGCATCCAAAGGAGCTGGAAGACCTCAAAGGATGGTGGTCCCTGGGTTCTTAGTGATGGCCAGGATGCAAGGACAGAGCTCTGGGTCAGGGAGAAAACCTTGAGCTGTGCAGGACTGGAGTAGAACACAGAGTATGGCTCGGGGCAATGTCTCAGATCCCCAGAAGTGCTGGTATTCCTGCTGCCCTCTGGGGTGAAGCTTTCTTCCCAAGGGCTGGGAAGCCCCCACCAGCTTTCTGAGCCATGAATCACCCAAGCTTGAGGCACATTGTGAGTTGCAGAACCAGGTCCTCCCTTTGATGCCAATTCTTTGTGCAAAGTGTCACTGAGAACAGGCCATGTGGGATCAAGCACAGAGGAATGGAGGAGGTTGGAGACTGGAATGACCCCATGAGTCATCCCACAACAGATGTTCAACAGATCTTCACAAAGGGAAGTTTACAGCCCAAAAGTGTTCTCCCTTTTGTGAGAGATCCAGTTTAGTTGAGCTGAGCAGATTTTCTGCTCTGGAGGAAGAACAAGCCATTCCCAGTGCCACTGGGGCTCCTGCAGCTCTGGTTTGCTATGGCAAGATGGGAATTTTTGGAAGCAGGACCCCTTAGCCAAGAGGATGTGAGGGGAGACAGTGCCAGGCATTTCTTAGATGTGTCATTGGCCTTTTCTTGGAAAGAGGAGAGGAAACCAATACCTAAGAAGAGCAATATATTGTGATGAAAAACGGTCCTGCTTCCCTCTTGGTGCTTGTGGAGTCTTCTTGACCAAAGTCTTCCAAAGACAAGGGGTGAAGTTGTAGCTCAAAGGCATGAAAATCACCTGCATGATTTATCAATATATATCCATGGAGCCTAAATCTGAAGTGAGGGTTTAGGAGACCATTGTGTGATGTTGTCTGGGGAGTTGTTTCCCATTCCATATTGGATTTCTCCTCTTGAAGTGCAGCACTTCATATGTAACTTCTGTTGTAGCCTTTGGACCAGCTCTTCAGGTGAGCTGTTTTTTTAATACAACCATGGAATTGTTTAGGTTGGAAAAGGCCTCTAAGATCATGGAGTCCAACCATTCCCACAGCACTTCCAAGGCCACCACTGACCCGTGTCCCCAAGTGCCACATCCACATGGCTTTTAAATCCCTCCAGGGATGGGGTTCCACCCCTGCCCTGGGCAGCTGTGCCAGGACTGGACAACCCTTTTGAGGAAGAAATTTTCCTTAATATCCAACCTAAACATTCCCTGGTGCAACTTGAGGCCGTTCCCTCTCCTCCTGTCCCTGTGCCCTGGAGCAGAGCCTGACCCCCCCACCCCAGCTCCCCCCTCCTGGCAGGGATTGCAGAGCCAGAAGGTGCCCCCTGAGCCTCCTTTGCTCCAGCTGAGCCCCCCCAGCTCCCTCAGTTGCTCCAGCCCCTTCCCCAGCTCCATTCCCTTCCCAGGACACACTCCAACACCATGCCAGTCCTGCCTTCCAAAGGATCAGAAATTTGAAGGATTCTTGTTTTCTCTCATTCTTTACAACATTAATGATTTATCATGTCCTAATTTTCTAAGACCCCTAGGGCAGATATTCTCTGTTGTGATGGGAGTGTGACCATCCTGTACATCCAGGCCAGATGGGGCTTCTTCAGAGCACCTGGTAGAAAATTCCCTGAAATTGTATCCAAATATTAGAACTCCTATTTGAGGGACCTCTGAGCAGCCTCACAACTGAATTTTAACAAGACCTCAAACCCTATTTCCATGGCATTGTTTTCCAGAGTTGGGCAAGACACAAGATGATGTGGTAAGAGATGATGAGAACCAGCTCTCCTGGGTTGGAGGTGTGAAATAAATCCAGGGTCAGGCTCTTAATTTGCGATGTTTTTGCAGAGTGTGGGAAATGACACAAACCATTGCTGTTCTTGTGGAGTGTTTTGACAACTCCTGCCTGTCTGAGGGGATTTGCAGCCCCTCTGCCCTGTGCTGCCTCTTCATTTTTCTGTACAAGTTTGACACAAGGCAGAGCAGCAGCAAACTCCTCGTGGGAGCTGCAACCCAGGACCTGAAATGAGGGTTGCCAGGATGGTCCAGTGGGATGCCAAGGACACAGGGATAGGGAATGGGAACTCATGCTAAGGTCACCTCTGCCTGTCTGTGGAGATGCCCTTACCATCCTTGGCAGGCACGTTTCTAACCTGTGATTGAAACCCTTCCACAGCTTCTCTGCCAGAAATATGCATGGAATCCCCCAATGGTTTGGGTTTGAAGATCATTCAGTTCCAACCCCTGCCATGGGCAGGGACACCTTCCACTATCCCAGCTTGCTCCAAGCCCTGTCCAGCCTGGCTTTGGACACTTCCAGGGATGGGGAGTCCACCCTCTGGGCAACAAGAGGTTGTGCAACACTCAGCTGTGTTTGGTTCTCAGTAGCTTGTGTTAATGTTTGGTCAAACCTGCCCACCTGGGAATGGGTTGTTGCTTGTCCTTGATCTCACTGCTCCTCCAGAGCAGATTTTGCATATCGTAAGATTTTATTGTTTCTTTCTTCCTGGCAAGTTCCAGTCAAAGCTTCTTTGGGTTTTTCCTCAGCAGGCACGTCTTCCAAACATCTCCAGATTCTCATTTGCTTAAGCCTTTCCAAAAAAGATGTTTCCCAGCATGACTTGCTGGGCTCTGCAGAGGTTTCACCAGGACAGAAATCTATTTTCTTCCCATGCTTTGCAGATGCAGTTGGGAGTTCAGCCCTTTTCTGCAGCACTGTTGGTATCTGTGCATCCTGCTCCTCCTCATGGAATGCTGCTGGCCTTATAATTTGCCCTTCAAATTGCTTTCTGCCCCTCTGGGCTTGGGATCATTGAAGATTGGATATGTTTTATTCCATCAGCCAGGCCTTTGATGAAAACAGTGATCAGGATCAAACCCAGGATAGGGAGGGAATAAAGAGTGGCTGGTTTGATCTGTTCTCTTGGGAAATCCTCATCACCTGCCCAGCCCTGGTTTCTGAAGGACACTGATCTGCATCCATCTGTGTACTTGGCTCTAGGTTTCATCTCATCTTTCCCATGTAGCTGTTGAATCCTGTTCAAAGAAATTTAGGGGAGGAATGAATGAAGATTTCTGAGATACAGAATTCCTGCAGTGGGAAGGGACAGCTGCAGAGTCTGGCTGTCCTTGGTCAGGCCTGTGAGTCAGTGGGAGGCAGCTCAGGTGAGACTGGAGGCCAAGGAGGGGTAGGGAGTGACCATTGTGGAGGTCCACCTGGCTGGGTTAGGTCAGGCTTAGCCATGGACCAGCAGCAGCATGTGCTGGTCTTTGCCCAGCCTGAAGATGAAAGAAAGGCTGATAAGATCCCTGGAAGTGTTCAAGGCCAGGTTGGAGTGGGCTTGGAGCAACCTGGTCTAGTGAAAGGTGTCCCTGTTTGTGACAGGGCCTTGGAATGTGATGGTCTCTAAGGTCCCTTCCAACCCAAACCAGTCTGTGACTCCATGATTCTGGGATGAAGGACATGCTGGAGTTGCAGAAGTCCTGGGCTCATGGAGGGCAGACAGGGAACCAACCTTCCTTTGTTTCACTGCTCACCAATCCCTTGAGATTATCACTTTGGTGACACCCATAAAAAACTTTCTCAGGACTTTTCCCAGGATCCCCAGTTGGACTGACTGCCCTGTAATTCCCAAGTGCTCTTCCTTTCCCTCTCCCTTTTTCGTGAGACCCTTTTCTTAAGGTCATACAGGTGTCTGGTAGTGGCTTGGAGATGAGCAGCTGGCATGAGCTGGAAGGGATCCACAGGGATCATCAAGTCCCAGGATGATCCCAGGAATTCCACCTTGTGTCTGAGAGCACATGGTGTGGGAATGCCACCAGACTGTGGTGGTACATCTCTCTTTCTTACACCCCCTCTCACTGCTCTGTGTGTGTTTGGCTTCGTGCTTGAGGTAGAACAGACATTTTTCAACACTGAGCACCTTAGTAAGTTACAAAGCCTTGAGTGCATCGTCCTCCCCCATGCCAAGCTTTATCTTCCCTCTTTCCTGTAAATGAGAGCCTGCATTGTTTCTTCTGTTGGCCTTATTCCCAAGGTATTTCCAGTACCTCTCCTTACTGTATTTGTGCTCCTGGACAGTTGCCTCAGGATTTCGTGGTGTCTCTTTTTGTTACCAGCCAGATGGAAATGTCTCTGGGAGTTTCTTTCTGACAACTATCACTTCCCTGAGTTTATTCTCTTCATAGTCTGTTGTTTGGAACAATCCACACCTGATGGGATATTTAATGCATTCACAGCCTGCAAATAATTACTCCTCTGTCATGGGATATTTAATGCATTCACAGCCTGCAAATAATTACTTCTCTGTCCAAAAACTGTAAGGCATATCCAAAATGATTTCAAGAGGGAAGATGAACTGTACTCAAAGGGATTGTGTGTTCAGGGCTGGATTTTGAGATTCTGGGAGCATTAATACAAAATTATCCAAATGAGCTAATAAACCTCTCATTTTCAACCAATTTATTGGTATTTTTAGGTTTTCATGTTGTTCCTAAGTATTTATTTTCCATTCTAGGAACTCCTGGGATTTTGCTTTCCCGGGTGAACTGCTGGGACTGGCCTGGAATTTGCACCCAGGAGAATGTCACCCAGTTTCCTACAATCAAGATTTACCAGAAGGGAGAGCAATCAGTGACATATGATGGCATGTGGGGAACTGAAGAGCTGACCAGCTTCATCATCCTGTAAGTGAGGAGTCCCCACATGGTGAGATCTACCAGATCCAGGTCTGGATACATCATGACCTGTGTCATGGAAATCCTTCTTGGAAAAACAACCCCAGACCTGACTGTAGAGCTGGTTTGGAAATTAGTTTAATAACTTTTTTTGCTTTTCAGTCACAGGGAACATCTGTATTTGGGCAGTGCATCTTTCTGTTGTCATTGTCCCTTCTTTTTATCTTGAATTCCTTCTCTGTCTTTTTTAATGGGGATCTCAAGGATCTCAGAGCAACCAGAGTGGCTCAGGGCTGTTCTCTCTTCCCCACAACCAGCTCCAGTGCCTTTCTGTGCCTGGACTTTGCCCTCCCTCCCTTCCCAAATGATAATTTTTACCTCTAATGAGGCATGGCAGTTGTCACATTGGGTTGAGGCCCTGCTGGGTGAGGTTGCCCTCTTGTCTCTTCATGCCATGTTGTTTCTCTGCCCCTCCATAGGAGCCGAGTTTCCTGCCCTCTGGAACTGACCACAATGGAGGAAGCAGAAGGTTATTTAAGAGGAGACTTCCCACCTGAGCTGTCATCCCATCCCTACCCTTCCCTTCTGGGAGTGTTTAGCACAGCCACAAGTGAAGGTTGGTGAGGTGTTTGTGGGTTAAGCACTCTTTAGATTCATTCCTGCTGGGATAGGGATGCCTCCAGGTGCTTGGAAGTTCACAACACTGTTTAGTTTCACAAGGAGAGGATTGCAGGTGATTCCAGGTGTGGGACCTGAGGTCCATACCTGGCTCCGAGGACATTCAGCTGCCAGGTGTTTACTACATGAGTGTGGGAGTAGTAACTCACCAATAATTTGTTCCTGTTGGATCTCCTGCCCCTTACCCTGATGAGTTTGGCTCTGTCCCCTTTGTGAGTCCCTTCAACATAGTTGTAGGCTGGTATTGAATTCCCTCTCAGCCTCTTAGTCCAGATCCATCAGCCTCTTCCTGTAGTCCATGTACACCAACCAAAGTCTTGAACAGAAGATCTAACTTGAAATAATATTTTCTGTTCTGCTCTTTTTTGACACAGTTCTCTTTAAATTTATGGTAGTGTTGTAATATCAAAGCACAATTCCCTTATAGAAACAAATTCATAAACAATAATTAAACCAATAATGAATTAATTTCTTTTTTAAAGATATTGCATCTTCCAGCATGTCACAGCATATTCTTCCTTAAAGAAAACCCTTTCCACTCTTGGATTGATAGTTATCTTGTTGACTCCTCCTGAAAATGTGGTAGTTGCAGTTCTTCAGCACACAATCCAAAACTTTTATTTTTTGAAAAAAAAAAAAAGCCAACCCAGCAATAAGGTAAATTACAGATTTCCTACCTCAAAAGGAATGAAATGGGAATAACTCAGTGAAATCTACTTGTGAATTTTGAAACAGGTGGACACAGAAGTGCAAAGCAGAGGTGCTGGAAGGAGAGTCCTGAGCTTGTTTGGATTTGTCTCACTCTGTAGTCTCGGTCAGAGCAGTCCTGGGCAGTGGCTGAAACTTGGAGCAGTCACAGTCTCCCTGCCCTGCCTGCTCTGAGTCACTGGGATGTGCTCCAGTATCATCCCTTCCATGCCAGAGCTGTGATCCAGGATCCCTTGGGTTTCCACAGCCTTTTGTAAAAGTAGGGCAATGGATCTGAGACCTGTGATGCTTTTTCATGGGACAGACATATATGAACACAAGGAGAGGAAATAAAGTCAGTCTGGAAAGGGAACATCATGTCATGGTTCAGGCAAATCTTAGAATCATGGAATGATTTGGGTTGGAAGGGACCTTAAAGCCCATCTAGTTCCACCCCCCTGCCATGGACAGGGACACCTCCCACTATCCCAGGTTGCTCCAAGCCCTGTCCAACCTGGCCTTGGACACTTCCAGGAATGGGGCAGCCACAGCTGCTCTGGGCACCCTGTGCCAATGTCTCATATTACTGAGCTGGGACCTTCCCACCCCATGGTCTCCCAGTTCCCAACTTCCCCTGGGAATTGCTGCCTTGAAAAAAGGAGAACTTTCTGATCTTGCTTGAGATCAAAATTTCAGACTATTTTTTATTTAAAAGCTCCATTGTGCCTCTAAACTTTGGTTTAGTGCAAACCAAGCTACTTTCCCACATGAGGGGCTCCAGAGGGAATCTACTGTGCTCAGAGGTAAGAACCAAAGAAAATGTGTGGAACCAACTGGAAAACACTTGGGCTGTGCTCACTGAGCCAGCTGACAGCTCATTCCCTGCTTTCTCTGGAGCATCTAATCTGGTAAATATAGCAGAAAGTCATACTGAACCCAAAAACCTTCAGTCCAGCTCAGAGAATCCGTGGCTCCCCCATCCCTGGAAGTGCCCAAGGCCAGGTTGGACAGGACTTGGAGCAACCTGGGCTGGTGAAAGATGTCCCTGCCCATGTCAGGGGTTGGAAGTGGATGGTCTTTCAGGTCCCTTCCTACTCAAACCCTTCTGGGATTCTCTGTAGAAGTTGTTCATTTCCTTCTATGCAATCAATAGTGTTGGAGGTGTCCAGGCAGCTCTTTGTCTCTTCCCTCAGGGCACACCCATCTACAATCCAGAACGGCATCCGCGGTCTGGGGTAACTCAGCCACAGGTGCCAAGGGAGCTGAAATTCGGGATGTCTTCTCCTCCCATAACCTGGGGGTGTTGGAGCCTCCTGCAGAATGGCCTGAGGGAGCAGAAAGTTGGAGCCAACTGCTCTGGCACCACTCCAGGCTGGCATTAGGGAAACCACATCTCTCCTCTTGTCAACCTGCAGGCTTATCTGGAATTTCCAGTTGTTTTCTCACGGCAAGAATTCCTGCTCTAACCTGAACCAGCAATGCACCAAGTCATTGCCATTTGTAGTTAACTGAGACAGCCCAGCTAAATAAATCCCTGGATTTTTTCCAACCCTTAGCATCAGGACTATGTTAAGAAGCCCTTTGGTGGGTCTGAGATAAAAGAGGCTTGTGGGAAAAATCATAATTAATATTTATTAGGAAGAGGTGAAATGGTAGTACAAGGGCAATGAACGAGCATTTTCCTGGAAACTTGGAGAGTTTGTTTTCTGTGCAGAAACTGGAAGATCCTTGGAGGAAAGACTCTGTCCTAAACCCTGTGGCAAATATTTAAAAATAAACCTGTGTTCTGCATTGCTCTGGTGCCTCACAGGGCTTGGCAGCATCAGAGGAAGCCAAGTGATGAAGGCATGAGAGATGCCACAGGTGCTGCTGGAGAGCATGGTCAGGAGATTCCTTCTTCCAGAGGGATAAGGGGTGATGCTCAGTTCCCACATCCCAAAAATCTGCAGGGATTTTAGGCCCTTCCTCATCTGGCAGCTTTATCCCTTCTTGTTCCCAAATCAGTGAGGTTGTGCTCCTGCAATTCACAGCAGTACCAGGAAGGCAGCTGAGATTCCAGCTCCAGGAATGTGCTGCAGTGCCCCATCAGGCCCCACGGGGAATTTAAACAGTGATCTCAGGGAAACTAATTTCCTAGGAAATATTTAAATAGATTCTTTAGAAGTGCATCTTCTGTGTGAGCTCAGGGGGTTTCTGGCACGGAGCTGAGACACCGTCGCTGTGGGTTGTGGAGAAATACAGGCTGGTGTGTGGCTCTGTCTCTGGCACAGCCCCCAAAACACAGGACAATTTGGAAATGTGAGAGGGAAGGAGGATCTCATCAGGAATGATCCTGATGAAAGGAGGAAGTCTGAACTCTGCTGAAGGTTGTCCTGATTTAGGAGAGAATTCTTGCAGCCAGAGCTGCTCCAGGCACTTCAACATGAGCTTATGTGTCAAGTGAGGATTTAAAGCCTGTAGACCTGCTCCTTGGAGGAACTTGGGGTGTGAACTTTTCCTTCAACACCAGTGAAATCAAGCAGCCAAAGATCAAAAGAGCTGTAAACCAACATCAAACCTGTCTAGGAGTGATTTCTCTTTACTGCAAGATGAACCAGCCAAGCTCTGTCACCAGCTTTGTTGTGTGTGGGTTGTTTCCTACAGAGGACATGGACCTGTTGGAGAGAGTCCAGAGGAGGCCATGGAGATGCTCCAGGGCTGGAGCCCCTCTGCTCTGGAGCCAGGCTGGGAGAGCTGGGGGTGTTCACCTGGAGAAGAGGAGACTCCAGGGAGACCTGAGAGCCCCTTCCAGTGCCTAAAGGGGCTCCAGGAGAGCTGAAGAGGGACTTGGGACAAGGAATGGAGGGACAGGACGGGGATAATGGTTTTCTACTGTGAGAGGGTAGAGTTAGATGGGATATTGGAAAGGAATTCTTGTCTGTGGGGGTGGGCAGGCCCTGGCACAGGGTGCCCAGAGAAGCTGTGGCTGCCCCATCCCTGGGAGTGTCCAAGCCTGGGTTGGATGGGACTTGGAGCAACCTGAGCTAATGAAAGGTGTCCCTGGTCATGGCAAGGGGGGTTGGAACAAATGGGCTTTAAGTTCCCTTTGAACCTGAACCATTCCATGATTTTGTGATGACTGAATCTTCAATGAGCCACTCCTTAAGGATCTAAACTTCCATTTGAAAAGGAAAATAGTGTAAATGACAGTTTTCAGTTCCTGTGGGAAACAATGGAAAGTATGGCTGTGAGTGTAGCTGGAAAAGAGGAGTCAAAGAGCCCAAAATTGACCAGTTGTGAGGCAGCCCTATCTACTGAGGTGAGTCACCCATCCCAGGAGCTCAGACTGGCCTGTCCTGCTGTGGCAGTGAATGTTCTGAGGAGCACAGCTGGTGTCTGAATGATCTTACTGAAGGTATAAAGCAACATCTATCATGGCTCTATCTCAGATACAACCTTATTTCTTGGGAAAAAGCTGACTTCTCCAAAGAGGGAGATTTCTCACCCTCCATAAGTCAGAAGAGCCTTTTTTGTTGCTTTCGGTTGCTCAATCCAAAGGAGGAGGGGTGGTTGTGGTGGTGTTGAAATCCGCCCTGTTTCCCACCCCACCTTTGGCAGCAGCTGTTTGGATCTCTGGTCTCTGACTGCATTTCACAAGCTCTCACACAGTGCTTTGCACGTTCCCACAAAGCTTGGCTTTCCCGTGGATCCAACTGCTGAAAGCCATGGCCAGGTTGGACAGGGCTTGGAGTGACCCGGGATAGTGGAAGGTGTCCCTGCCCATGGCGGGGGGTGGAATGAGATGAGCCTTAAGGTCCCTTCCCACCCAAACCATTCTGGGATTCTATGAAATCTGAGGCTGTTTTACAAGGAAATAAGCCAGTTCTGAAGTCAGCTTCCTTTTGGGAATCTCAGTCTCAGCTGTGATGGATCAAAAGAGCCCCAACGTGGTCCTTCCCCATCCTGTAATAGTCCCTGTAACAAACCAAGGCACTTGTGACAGAGATTGGTTTATCTCTGGGCTCTTGACACTGCTCCAGTAAACTCCTCCGTCATTTCCCAGAGGTCACTGGGATTTGCAAGATTTCTATTTAGATTTATAATTGCTCCTGTTTCTAAGAACACTTACGGGCTTTAAGTCCTTAAAGACATTTCCTTTTCCAGCAGTGCCCCTGTAGTGCAGATCCTGGAAACTCAGTGACTGAAGAGCAAATACTGTTCTCAGAATGGGAATTTTGCTCTGATCCGTGGTCTCTGCCAGCTCCTCCTCCTGTGCCCCTGAGCTGCAGCCATTTCTCACGAGCCTCTAATCCTGGTTTAATTCCCAACCGTTTGCTGTGGGAGGGTGTTACGTGTTCAGGCATCAATTGGTTTTCATAAGAAACCTCACCACCTCTCTTTCTAGTGTTTATTGTTGTATTTTTATCCTTTTTTTTTTCCAGCCAGGGAAGCTTTTGAAGAGGCAGGAAACATCCTAAGTGGCCACGTAAAGATGGGGATGTATTTGGAAGATGATGCCCTGGCTTTGTAAGTTGTTTCTCTTTTTCTCTGGGAATTATTCAAACTGCTCTGCAGTGCCTGGAGCAAGTGTCACTGGCCAGGCTGGGTGACTTTATCCCATAGGGAGACTGGGGGATTGCTCAGGACTCATCCCAAGGGAGTTGTCACCTTGGCTCTGCCACTGATTTGCAGCCTGTCCATGGTCAACTCACTGAGCCCTGTTCCGTCCTCCAGCCCTGCCAGGCCCCATGGATCTGGTTGTGTTCCTCATACAAACTTTTATGGAGGAAAAAACAGGCTGGAAAAATTATACCATCAGTGTGTGAGGGAGAAAAAAGAATTCTGCCATTCTCTTTCCATCAGGAAAAAGGGATGGATTGTCCCTGGCCATCGTCTTCATCCGATCCTTTCCCTTGCTCTGATGGTTGTCCCCAGTTGCCAAGAGCAGCCAGGAGAGAGGCTGTGGAATGGGCATTGTGTCTGGGTGCTGGAAGAGGTTTTGGAAGTCTTGAAATAAATGCTGTCTTGCCATGGAGCTGCCTTGGAGTTTTGGTCCCATCCCCTTCCCCATGAGCACTCACATCTGGCTGGGAGATGTTTGCAGCTGCCAGGGATGGGAAGGAACCTACCTCTTATCTCTTTTTCCTGGAAAGTGCTCCTCCCTTATACCTCCTCCTGGCAAGAGCAAGGAGGAGCAAGGAGCAACCCTACACAGAGTTTTGGGAGGAAGAGTGCTGGAAAAATACAGCAGCCTTCCTGCTGCACATGTGGTGAAGGCAAAGTCAGGGCTTCCCTGGCCGGTTCCTGGTGGGATAAGGATCAATTGCATCCCTAACTTTAAGCCACCTTGGAGCTAATGGGATCTGAGCACTTAACTGTGCCATTAAGATTCCAGCAAGGGGCAAAGTGCTTTGGATTAGGGTGTGAGAGATGCTTCAGTGCCCAGGAATGCAGTGAGGTCCAGGGGGAATCTTCAGCTGGTCCTGGCATCTCATTTCCATCAGGAATTAGCTATCAAGGCAGAGTTAAAAATCCCAGAAGGCTCTTGGCCTGTTTTCCAGGTGTGGGTTTAACAGCCTGTATTGCAACAGGGAATTATTTTCATTAGTTTCCTACAGATTTAATGTGTCCCTGAAGAGAAACAGGAATTTCTGGGAGAATCAAAATAAAAATGCCTTGGGAATACATCTCCAGTAACCAAACTGGGCTCCATAGCTGGATCTTGGAAGTGAGGCAGTGCCAGGTTGGGGTGGGAGACCACTGGGCAGGTCCCAAAATCATAACTCCCCAAGACTTTCCTTCCCTGAGGATCTCAGCCCAGCTGATAGAAGGCAAAAAGCAAAGGAGCACAGGGTGGTCTTACAAGGGAGCAGTAGGAAAAGCCTGTGTGTTCTCAGCACTGACATTAAAGAATACACTTCCCTGCTCCTGTTCAGGAGTCTGCAGCCTGCTCCTGTTTAGCTGGAATATTTAGTACAGTTTATATTGATACTCCTTCTGCCAAATTTGGATCCTGGCTGTGATTTGTGGGTGAAGCTACTGTAGCTAAGCATCTTCTCAAGTGTAAGTAGAAAGTAAACACTTACAGGAATTCCTTATGCAAGACCCAGGCTCACTTCCCTTCTTAAGAAAAAGCAAAGCTATTCTTCTGCTCAAGGAGAAAATATTTGTGCCTCCCAGGTCACGGGGTGCTGATTCCCCTCTTCCCAGAGAAAAAGGTCTACAGGATACACAGAGAATGTTGTTAGCAGAGCTGTTTGCTCAGCAGGCACCTGCTGCCTGGTCACTAATGAAGAGGAAAAAAGGCATTGAGGAAGAAATGCTTTGAATGAGGTTGTTTTTAATTTCCACATCCATGTCTCAGGTTCCTGCCAAGTATTTGTTTGCAGATGTTTTTGATTTAAATGCAAGGCTCGTGTTACCCACTGACTGGCCCTGCTGTATAAATAAAAAGCTGTGTAAGCAACAATTCAACCCCCCAGGACCAGGAAGATGGGAAGGGATTTCAGGGTAGAATCTGGCTGGGGAATTTGGTGGGTTTCTGGCAGTACATGAGAGATTTCCTTATTGAATCATAGAACAGAATCCCAGAGTGGTTTGAGTTGGAAAGGACCTTAAAGACCATCTTGTTCCTCCCCCTGCCATGGGCAGGGACACCTCCCACCAGCCCAGGGTGCTCCAAGCCCTGTCCAGCCTGGCTTTGGACACTTCCAGGGATGGGGCAGCCACAGCTTCTCTGGGCACCTGTGCCAGGGCCTGCCCACCCTCACAGCCCCTTATCAAAGGCTGTTGGACAAGTTAATATATTTCAGAAACAGGGAGCAAAGAGTTCTCACCTCCTCTCATCCATGGCCAAGCCAGAGAATCTTTTTAAAACCTCTGGAAGCTTAGGAAGTTCAAAATCCCTGAATTACTTTTTTTTTTCAGGGTTTTGCCACTCTTGATCAACAGTAAGTGCAGATTAATTTGCAAAACAACAGAGAGGATAATTAGGGATCTTCCTCACATCTCAAAGGATTCAAAGAGGTGTGAGACTGAACTTCTTTTGAGTAGTAGAACTTGGGAGTCCAGGCAGCAAGAGGAAAGCTTAGTTTAGGGCTGAATTTACAAAGGTAAATTAAAAAAGCTGGAATGCCTTGGGTAAATCCACATTACCTGTAGTTACCTCCACTTGCTTTGTCACTGATGAACCAAAGAAATTCTTAACTATGAGGGTGGGCAGAGCCTGGCACAGGTTGCCCAGAGAAGCTGTGGCTGCCCTGTCCCTGAAAGTGTCCAAGGCCAGGTTGGACAGGGCTTGGAGCAACCTGGAATAGTGGGAGGTGTCCCTGACCATGGCAGGGGGCGGGAATGGATGAACTTTAAAGTCCCTACCAATCCAAACTATTCTGGAATTCTGGGATTCTATTCCTACTTCTCTTTCCTTTTCACAATTAAGGTTGGATGGTGCAAATACCCACCCAGGCCTTCACTCTGCCTCTCATCCAAGGCAAACAGAAGGTCTCAGGCTTCATCCCAGGGGCACAACTCACACAAAATAAGCTCCAGTTGGTCTAAGTTTTGGCTTAAGGAACAAGACAAAAGTTTTAGTGAAGTTCCAGCCCCACTTTAGAGCAACATCCACAGGCTAGACCCACAAACTCTTGGGGCAGCAGCTCAGGCTTTGTTCCTCAGTTCTCTTCTGGTAAGAGAGTTCAAGGGTATTTAAAGAAAGGCTGAGAAAGTGGGGAAAGCAAAAATAGGAGAAGTCTGAGCAATGAAAGGTCAGGGAGGACACCAAGATGGAAGAGCATTTTTCTGGAAGTTTGAGGAAGTTCAGCCCTGGAGGCTCCAGATGTCACTGCTCAGAGGAGGGGTGAGACAGAGGAAACCAGCAGTGGCCTCAGCAGTTTTTTGGGGGCATGTCTAGTTTGTTTTTTCAAAGGCTGCTGGAAATTTTTCAAAGGTTGTGACACCCAAATTCAGAGAACCACAGAATGGTTTGGGCTGAAAGGAAGTTAAAACTCATCTTGTCCCACCCCTGCCATGGGCAGGGACACCTTCCACTAGCCCAGGTTGCTCCAAGCCTTGTCCAGCCTGGCCTTGAACACTTCCAGGGATGGAACTTCCCTGTCCCTACTTGTCTCCAGGGGGATGCCAGCTCTGTGTGCAGCACATTTGGAGTGTGTCCAGTCCTCCAGCCAATCCTTGTCACCATCCCTCTTTTTCAGATCCCATAAATACTCCGTGTCCCCCCCAGCCCTCCTCCTTGCCCGGAGCGGAGGCCGGAGCGTGGAGGGCATTGCTTTGTCCAAACAGAGCGTGCAGGACTTGGTGCAGATGATCAGATATGAACTGCTGGACGTTTTTGTAAGTAAAAGAGAATAAAAGTGTCCTTTTTCCCTGATAATCTGCAATACAAACATGTCGTTCGTTGCTTCCATCATGCTGAGTTTGTTTTTAAACTTTATGGCTTGGATCAAGGAGCGTGGACAGAAATGTGCTGGTTGCTGTGTGGCCTCGGGGCAGGAGACCCTGCAATTGATGGAATGGCCTCATAGTCAACGAACTGCTGCTCTGGCCTCTCACAGGCTCTGCTCCCAGCCTTGTCCACATGGCTTTGGGAGACTGGGTGTAGCCATAACATGTGGAGCTGGGATGAGCTGGCCTTGCTTGTCCCTCCTTGGAATGACCTGCCCAGGGAGGGGGTGGATTCTCCATCCCTGGAGGTTTTTAAGATGAGACTGGATGTGGCACTGAGTGCCATGATCTGGTAATCAAAGTGGGGTTGGACCAAGGCTTGGATTTGATGATCTCAGAGGTCTCTTCCAACCCAGCTGATTCTATGATTCTATGATTCCTCTGCTCACACCCCCCATGGCTCAGCTGCTCCTACAGGCTTGGTGTGCAATGGGCAGGGTTGGGTGTGTTCATCCCCAGCATGCACCAAAATCCCAGCACTGCTTGTTTTCCAGCCTTTGCACACCCCAGCCTTCCTTAACCCCTGCACTCCTCCTGTAAGGACAGGAAGTCTTAATTTTCTCCTGTTTTCTCCTCCCCATCAACCCCAACTTCTTGTTTTGATGTCTTGCAGCCCGAAATCACCGTGCAAAATCTGCCGCAGTACTTGCAGCTCACAAAGCCCTTCCTCATCCTGTTCACTGATGGAGACATCAGTCAAATGGAAAGCAAGGAAATGCTGAAGCTGGTAAAAGGAAGCCCCCAGCAGGTGTTTGTGGCTTGCTGGTTGAACCTGTGAGTGTGTGAAACCTCCTTCCTCCTTTCCGTCCGCTCACTCCGAGCGTTTCTAGGGCAAGAAAAAAACTGAGGCTGCAATTACTGAAAACACAAGCTGGTAATTTGATTATTGGGTCTGAAATCATCATGAGTTGGGAGGTCAAGCCATCTGGCAATGATTCAGTCGATGTTCTGGGCAGCTGCAAAATTGCCTGCCAAAGTGAAATTAGTAAATGTTTAATTGATTGCAGAAATAATTTTCGATAGAGGAAAATGTTCTCAAAGCTATTGTGCAGTAGCCTGACCCTGGATCTGGTGTTATTTGTAGTTTTGTTGCATGTGGGAGTGAAAGAAATGAAATTTGCCCTCCTGGAATGTCTTATGGTGATTTTCCACCAGCAGTTAGAGAGAATGACTGGTCATTGACTGGGAGAAGAAAGTTCAGCCAGAAGAATCTCTATAAAGCAAACTTAAAAATGTATTCAGAAAACAATGATTTCAAGAGCTAAGAAATAAAGACTTGTAGGAAATGGGGGTTTTTTTGATCCTCCCCTTCCTAGTTGCATTTTTAATTTTTAGGCTCTGTTTTGCTAAAGCCCAGAGACACCTCAGTGGCTTAATCATAACGTGCTTTGAAGTCTGGGCAGCGCCGTCCAGCGTGGGCTGGGTGAGCTAACGGGGAATGCACATGTTTTCAGAGAGAAGGAGATTTGTTTGCCAGTAAAGCACATGAGATGAGTGCCCTGGAACTTCCCCACCTACACATCAGCCTTTGGTGCTGCTTCCTGAGAAACAAAAAGCTGTCCTGTGTCAGTGCAAAAGGGCACTGCCCACAAAGCAGGGCAGAATCATAGAATGGTGGAATGGTTTGGGTTGGAAGGGATCTCAAAGACCATCTTGTTCCACCCCTTGCCATGGGCAGAGACATTTTTCTTCCTCTAGACCAGGTTGCTCCAATCTCTATTCAGTCTGGCCTGGAACACTTCCAGGGATGGGACAGCCGCAGCTTCTCTGGACCACCTGTGCTAGGACCTCACCACCCTCACAGCCAGGAATTTCTCCCTAATACTCCAGCTAACCCTGTCCTCTGGCAGTGGGAAGCTGTCCCTCTTGTCCTGGCACTTCATGCCTTGTCAAAAATTCCTTATCCTAGAAAGAGGATCTCATTCCTGTGGCAAGAGCCATCTCAGACCCAGAGCATCACTCTCAGCCTTAAAATAGTGCTGGAAGGACTCAGCATCTTCATGGGTTTGCTCTCTCTCCATCTTCATGTCCTTCCTCCTCTTGCTCTCTCTGTGTCACTTGGGGAAGTTGCCATCCCATCCCCACCCCTGGGGAAGTTCCCAGGGCTGGACTGCCCAGCCACATCCCTCTGCATCAGCTCCTGCCTTTCCATCCCTGTGGAATTGCTGCTGCCATGGGGCAGGGGCAGCAGCTGAGCTGGGAGGAGCTGGCAGCTCTCCCTGCAAACAGGGACTCACCCTGGGGGGCTGCAGGACCTGTCCCTCTCCTGTGTCACCTGTTCTTTAAGGCTTAAGATGGAGAACATTTCACGCTTCCTACAGCAATTTCCCTGCTCAAGGATTTCTTTGTACATCCAATCTCATGTCCATTCCTTCTCCATTAGATCCCAATAGGTTCCTTAAGGCATTGAGCATATACATAGTGCCATGAGCTTAGAATCAAAGAATGGTTTGGGTTGAAAGGGACCTCAAAGCCCATCTCATCCCACCCCCTCCATGGGCAGGGACACCTTCCACTATCCCAGGTTGCTCCAAGCCCTGTCCCCCCTGGCCTGGAACACTTCCAGGGACGGTGCTTCTACATTCTCCCAGGCAAAACTGTGCTTTGTTGGGTGTCACCTTAGAGATTTGGTGTTTGTTTGGCTCTCAGTCCCATTGTGCTACCAAACCTGACTCTCCTCTTCCCAACAGGAAGAAGACTCCAGTGGGATACGGGATCCTGAGGTCGTACTTTGCCACTGTGCCTTCACTGCCCATTCTTGTGTGGGTGAACCTTCATGGTGGGGGTCAGGTGTTCAGGTTCCCACCAGAACAGTCCATCACTGAAGTGAACATCTTGTCTTGGCTAGAGAAGCTCCAAGCAGGACTGGAGATTCCCAGCAGTAAGTGGACTCAGGTTTATAACATTCCCAAGCACACACTGTGAGCTCCAGTCTGTTTATGAGAAGACACTACATGCAATAAATTGTCTGCCCTGGAATTTAATGATGGAAAAACTAGCTCTGCTTGTTAGAGCTGGAGAAGTACAAATAGTCCAGCCAGGAGACAGTGCCCACACTCACAAGTTTGCTCTGGGACTGTTTAATGTTCGGAGCCAAATGTGGATAGTTGGGAACCGGCATCTCTTCCCACTGATAATCCCCAAACCTGGCTGTGCCCTCCTGTTGCTCCAAACAGACCTGCCACAAGGTTGCTGATAAAACATCTCCTGACTCCCAGTTGTCTCTGCAAGAAATAGCTCCTCTTCAGGCATCTTGCAGTGGGTTTTTTTGGATAGGAAAGGATAAGGAAGCTGGTGTTTTGCTTTGGGACACAAAGGGTTGGCATGAGCTGTAAAGCTTTTCACTGCATCCCTCATGCCTTGATCAGCCTGATGAGGCTTTGGAGGAAGGCAGAATGGATATGTCTTCCTTCAAAAAGCTGGAGAGGGACTTTGGACAAAGACCTGGAGGGACAGAGTAAAGGGGAATGGCTTCCCAGTGCCAGAGGGCAGGGTTAGATGGGATATTGGGAAGGAATCCTTCCCTGTGAGGGTGGGCAGGCCCTGGCACAGGGTGCCCAGAGAAGCTGTGGCTGCCCCATCCCTGGGAGTGTCCAAGGCCAGGTTGGACAGGGGTTGGAACAACCTGGGCTAGTGGAAGGTATCTCTGCCCATGGCAGGGGGTGGAGCTGGATCATTTTTAAGGTCCCTTCCAACCCAAAGCATCCTGGGATTCTACTATTCTATGATTTCTAAGAAAAGATTTTTAATTTGGTATTTTCTGGAAAGGCAAAAAAACCCCATAATTCCTTTGAAAGGGAATTATCCATGGAGGGTGGGGCATAACTCTCAACTTACCAACGTGGGACTGTGTTTGCTTTGCAGGTACCTTGTCTGAGGAGGAATGGAAACCACCACTCCCAGCTTACAACTTCCTTCAGATGATGGACTCAGCCATGCCTGAGCTCTCCCTCCACAATTCCCACCAGCCTGGGGACATGCCAGCACAGCATCCACCCAGAATGCCAGGAGGGCACACTGCCATGCGGGAAGAGCCATCCCAGCAGGCCATGGCAGAGAAAGTGGGGTCCCCTGGGAGGGACCTGCGGGGCACAGCCCCCAGGCTGGCAGCCAGGGAGAAGCAGGGCAAGAGACACAGTGAACTCTGAGAGCTGGGGCAGGGAAATGTGGCACTGCCCAGGGAAACTTGACACTTTCCCAGCCCTTCCTGTGCCTTTACACCGAGGAGAGCAGTGGTTTGAGCTGTAAATGAATGGTGAGGGGCTAAAGCAGCTCCCAGCTGCAGCGTGCTCGTTGTTTCCAATGCCACAGACGTGTCTGTACATCCCACATGTTGTTCCCTGGCTGCTGTTGGGAGCTCCCAGAACTACACTGGGAAAGACAAATCAGCACAGCCCTGCTCTGCAGTTTCCCTAAATCTCTTCAGGAATCACCTCAGGAAGAGGTGAGTGATTCCCAGATAAAAAGCCCATTTTCTCCCTGGTCACAGCAGGAGCTCCTCTGATGTGTGTCAGCAAGTCCTGCAGTTCCATCTGCACTAGAACCATGTGGAGCCAGGATGGCCAGCATTCCACCCACTCCTGGGCTGCTCCAAGCAGCACCTGGTTGTGTTATACCTGGTTGGTGGCCTGAATTCATGAGCATGTTCATCCTTGGGGTTTAGAGAAAGTTCTGGTTTTAAAGCAGATTTAATACAGAGGCCAGAGCTCAGCTCACACAACAGCCCTGAATAGCTGAGACAAAACTCTGCCAGCAAATCCCGAGGGTGGGCAGGTTGGGAGATGGCTTTCCTCACTGCTGGCATTTTCTTGGGCACAAGCCCAGGAGGTTATTTGCAGCCTTGATTTTTCTTTGCTCTTGGTGACAGCAACGAGGTTGGTGCTTCCTGAGCTGGGAATTGTGCTGGGAGTGAGGTCTGTGGAAAGCCCAGCACTGTGGAAACAAGGAGAGGGAGATGAAGGGCAAGGCTGGACTCTCCCAAGATGGGATGGAGCTGCTTCCCATCCATATCTAGGTGGGGAAATACAAAACCTGGAGAAGTGGCTTTCCAGCCTCTGCCCATCTCCTGGGGACAACAAATGGCAGGGGGTTGGAACTAGATGGTCTTTGAGGTCCTTTCCTGGCCAAACCCTTCTGGGATTCCACGATCATCCCACCTCCTTCAATAAACATCTCCCTTCTGCAGCACTATTGAGATATACCAGGAGAGTCAGACCCTCCTCCTACTCTTCAGGGCTCTGAAATTCCTGGGAAGGAGAAAATCAACAGTAAGGAACTGCTAAGAGTGTTGTAAACTGTATTTCTCATCCTGCAAACAGCCCACATGGTTGGGAGTATTTTGAAATGCCCCGAAATAGATCATTAGGCCTGAGCTCTCCTTGAAGCCCTTAATTGAAACGGGCCATTTTTGGACTGAATGACAGGCTTTGAGCCAAAATATATGTATTTAAAGGAATAAACTGCAGCATGCTGATCAGAGGCAGTGTTCCCAAGGGAAGGGATAGGTCAGGGTGTGAACAGATCCTCCGTGAATTCCCATCATTTCTCTGCTCTATAAGGTCCTTACGCTGCCGGACCCCATGAGCTGTACATTGGTCATTTCCCATCCTGTCTCTAATCCCAGAATCCCAGAATTGTTTGGGTTGGAAGGGACCTTTAAGTTCATCTCATTCCACCCCCTGCCACCAGCCCAGGTTGCTCCAAGCCCTGTCCAACCTGGCCTTGGACACTTCCAGGGATGAGGCAGCCACAGCCAGTCTGGGCAATATGTTCCAGTGCTTCACCATCCTCATAGGGAAAAATTTCTTCCCGGTTGTCCATCTAATCCTGCCCTCTGTCAGGTGAAGTGCAGTATTTGGGTGTGTCATTGATGTTTAAAATAAACTCCATTCCAAGTAGACTCGGTGTGCATCTATCTTGGGAGGTGGGAGCAGGATCTGCTGTCCTGGGGTGGGTCCCCTGCAGCAGCAGCAGGATCTCTTCCTTCCACACGGTTTGTGCCAGACAAGGAGCGTTCGCACATCCCCGCTCTCGCCCACGTGTCCGTTCCCAGCCGCAGCCCTTCTCCGGTACGGGATTGGGGCAGGAGTTTGTCACTAGGGGTCAGTGCCACATCTCCGTTGTGCCTGCGCGAGTCGCTGCCTCTCCCGGTGCTGCTGGATGAACGCTGGAGTGTTGCCTCCAAAGGGATGAGAGGTCCGAAACGGCTGCCCGGCGTAATCCTGTGGGGCTGCTGTTTGGTCCCAAGGGAGTCCTGGCTCTGCTGGCTTCATCCCCGGCGTCAAGAGTGGGATCCATCAGCTCGAGCCTCCTAAGTTGGGTTGGGGTACCAGGAATCCTGAGCTGAGCCCACCTTACCAGTGCCAGCGTGGTGACCTGAGAAGGGATGCGCTTGACCACATCCTGCTCCTGCCAGCATCCAGCTGGGTGGACAGCTGGATTTGCTGGGGATGCAGGTCAGGCTCCTGCACCACATCAGGTGGCTTTGAGTTTGTTGGGGTTTCATTTCCAATAGCAAATATCTTTTTCATTGTGTAGCACAAGCAGGCACTTGGGTTGGAAGGGATCTTAAAGTTCCACCCTCATGCCATGGGCAGGGACACCTTTCACTAGACCAGGTCACTCCAAGCCCTCTCCAACCTGGCCTGGAACACTTCCAGGGATGCAGCAGCCACAGCTTCTCTGGGAAAATGGGGGAACCTATGGAGGCAGATACTTGCTGGGATATGTATGGGTGGGGGAAAACATTAGGGATACTGGGGACAGTTTGATGGTGGCTTCATCCCTTTGCCAGAGGAAACGCTCCGGCACTCGGCCGTTTGAAACCACTCTGGATCTGGGGCAGAAAGAAACATTCAGTGGGTCTTTATAGAGCCAGAGTCTCAGAGTGGTCTGGGTCAAAAGGAACCTTTAAAGGGCATCCACTCCAACCCCCTGGATGGGCAGAGATGCCTTCCACTGGACCAGGTTGCTCCCAGTCTCATCCAACCCGGCCTTGAATTATGGTCTTGAGTGAGAAGAGAGTAGGAGATGGGAGAGCTGTAGGGGGCAGCTGTGAGGGACGGAGTGAATCTCACCAAACTGGAGGATTGGGATGATTGGGATGCTGCCCTACTCCCTAAGCAGCAGGAGGCAGCCAGGGGTCACTGGAGCCTGCGTGAACATCGATATCTCTCCCTGTGTCAGTGGTGCTGGTGCCGAGGGGAGGTGAGATCCCAAGGAACACTGATGTCATCAGCTCCTTCTTCAACCATTTAACAACCAAAGACGTGTTTGTCTGGATACACCATGGATCTGACTCCCTCAGTGATGCTACTGGAGAGCAGGCTGAGCTGGAGATGGCCTGGCAGATATGGATGGGCTATTTACAGCTTCAGACCAAACTCTTCTTTTGATGGGACTTTATCTCAGCACTGCTGCAAAGGTGGACATTTGGATGTGCTTCAGGAGCCTTTCAGGGGGTGTTTAAATGTCAGCAGTTGATCAGGAGATAAAATGATGATACAGACACACATAAAAAAGGATTATGTGCTTATCCTAGAAAGCAAAACAATTTACTGTCAAAACAATAAGAAACTCTCCATGTTGGTCCCTTCCAACTCAGGATATTCTGTGATTCTCTGATCTCTCACCATCCTCAAGGACTCCTACAAAACCATCATCACCTGTTAAGAGGGAGGAAGGCTCACAGCAGTGCTCCCTGCAGGGCAGAGGGAATATCAAGAGTGTGTGCTTTGTTTTCCATGTTTAAAAGCTTTTAGAGGAAGGATTATGGATGTGCCTGCTGGTCTCCAAACCATGGGGCATGGGAAGCAACCACAGTGTTTCTCCCAGCTTTTTCACCCTTTGAGCAAAATAAAGGTGCTAAAAGACAAGTTCTTGCTTTGGAAGGTGGATTTTCCAAATTGGCTGTTCCCAGCCCATCCCAAGGCGCTGCTGGCCACAGTCCCAGGCTTGGACCACTGCTGGCCACTGTTCCCTCCCAACAAGTCTTGCTCCATGGCCAGGCTCTCCTGTGGCTGTGCCATGGGGATACAGCTGCTGGAACAGCAGGGAGGAGGCAGGAGAGGCCACTGTCCCCAGGAGGGAGATGCTGCAAGGCAGGAGCAGGGGCATGGGAAAGACAAGTCAGCCTGGACAGATTCCAGCAGCGCTGCCAGGATGTGGAGCAGGACAAGACCTGGTGAGCTGGTTTTGTCCCTTGAGCTCATCAGTGCCTGGTGGTGTGTGGGGACAGGGAGTCTGGCAGGGCTGGGGGACAGGAGGAAACAGTCACTCCATGCCATCTGGTGGCTTGGCCTGGCAGAGATGCTCTCCCTGCAGGGCAGGTTTGCCTCCAGTATGGCTTGGCCAGAATCCATGACCCAGGCACCCTCCTCTGCCGCAGGGCAGTGCCAGGAGCGGCAGAGCTGCATCCGGGACTGTTTGCCAGAGGTGCCGGGTAAGGTTTGTCTCCTGCTGAGGCTTTCTGGAATGGCCTCAGCCAGACATCAGCCCCTGGGGCATCCAGGTTTACAAGGTTGGTGCAATCCATCCTGGTAGCCTGGGGCTGTGTTCCCTGTGAGCTTGACATCACCACAGGGGATGGGAGAAGGATCCTGTGGCTTGGCAGTGCCTGGGGTGTCTGTCATTGCCAGCATGTCCCACTGGTCAGACCCAAACCAGCTCCCTGCTGCCTGTCAGTGTGGGGAAGGTGGTGGGGACAAACCTGGGGGAATCTGGGGACCAACAGACAGACAGACAGACAGATGTTGGTCCAGTGGTGGGATGGGAAGCAACTGATGCCCTCTTGGTGCAGTTGAGGTGACTGAGGAGCTGTGCTGGGGAAGGGAAGGGGCAGGGGCAGGATAGAGCCAGGATGTGAGATGAGAGGTGGCAGCTGAGTGGGATGTTGTTTCCCATGGCTTTTCCACCTGGCACTTCCATAGCTAAAAAGACAACAGGCCCAGGGACACAGCCTCAGCCCCCAGCCTTTAGCTTGCAAATAGATCCCTTCTGTCCCATGCCCACCATGGGCAAGGGTTGGGTCTCAAGGACACCACTGGCTCCATCCTCCTGGAGCTGGCGATTGAGATGGAGCTGGGATGAGCAGCTCAAACCAGCTCCTCATAAAATGCCTTCTCTCTGTATTTTCCCTTCCCAGTGGAGGTGCTCCACCTCCAACATCTCCTCCTGGGATTACACCCATGGCTGCAGCGTCCCCTGTTCCCAGGCTGAGCCCAGGCAGGGATCTCACTGCTTGTGACTCTCACACCCAGCGGGTGAAGTCCAGGTCCAGGCTGGAAGAACAACAACCACAATGGACCATCCCACGGTGATCCCTTCACAGTGTCTTTCCCCCTGTCACTGCAGAGGGGGTTCTGTGGGGCTGGGGAGGTGGCAGGTCCTCGGCGCCACGTTGCTGGCTCCATTGTTCATTGTTCCCTCTTGGCTCTTGGAGCCGGCGTGGAGACAGGAAGCGATAACTGGGGAGAGGGCACTGCTCTGGTTCCTGCACTCCGACAGGTTATTTCCTGACCTCTCCTTAGGTAAACTCAGCCCTTGGCCTCCCTTGGAGTTTGCTTGGCTCTCCTGCTCTCCTCCAGCCAGGAGTGGGGCCCAGGGGAGCAGCCCTGCTCTATTAATAGCCCCAGGGATTGCCAAATCCCTCCTGTGTGTGGAAAGAGCGGCTGCAACACTGTGATTCAGCCCTTGGTGGCAACACAGGGGCCAGGTCCCCAGCAGGGCTCTAGTGGGAAGGCTCCCAGGCCTGCAGGGCAATGCTCAGGTCTCCAGCAGGGTAGGGAGGTTGGGAAGAGGCTTTGCTCCATGGGATGGGGATTTCTTGGCTGGCTTGCAACACAAATAGTTGTGTCACTGACCTTGGTGGTGGTCTCTCCCTTGGCCACTGCCCAGGCTCAGAGGGCTGGGCTCACTGCACATGGAGCTGGGAAGACAAAAAGCAGGACCCTCAGGGCTGACAAAGCCATGGAATCATGGTATCATTTAAGTTGAAAAAGACCTCTAAGATCATCGAGTCCAAGTGTTCCTCCACTCTGCAAAGTCCCACCAAATCATGTCCCCGTGTGCCACATCTACAGGGCTTTTAAATCCCTCCACCACTGCCATGGGCAGCCTGTTCCAGTGCTGGACAACTCTTTCCATGAAAAAAATGTTTGCTAATATCCAATCTAAACCTCCCCTGATGCAACTTCAGGCAGTTTCCTCTTGTCCCCAGGCCTGAAGCAGACAATTGTGAATGAAATCCTTGATGTCCCTATCCCAGCCTTGCTCCATGCCTGGAGAAGAGTGCAGAGCAGAGCCTTGGTGCAGGGCATGGAGCATCTCTTCAGGCTCCTGCTGAGTTGGAAGGCTTGGAGTCTCCTGCAGCTGGGCTTTTGAGTGACCCAAGTTGGAAAGAGGGAGCTTTGGAGGACTGGGTTACCCTGGAGAGATGCTCTGGGTCGCTCTCTGGCCTTGTTGTAGAGATGGATGGGAGAATTGGCCCATGGGGAGAGGTGGGATCCTGGATGTGGATGTGTGAGGGATGTTACAGCCGGGAGAGTTCAGCTCTGCACAGCAGTGGGCAGAGGGAGGAGCCCTGGCTGTGAGTGGGGCCAGGCACCAACACCAAGGCAAATATTTGGAAAGGCACTTGCTGCCCAAAAATAACTGGAAAAGCTTTCAGGAGCAAAGCTGGAACAGCATCTGTGGACAGCAGGCAGAGTCCTCCAGCCCAGGGCAGCTCCCAGTGCAGGGGACAGAGGTGGGAAAGGGACATGACCAGTGTCTGTCCATGAATTACCCTGCCTGTGATGGGGGGAGAGCATCTGTGGGGCTTCTTTGGGAGACACCCCATACCATGGAGTTGGCTGAGTAGGGGAAAAGTAGCCTGTCCCCCCTAGTCAGCACAGGGATGCTGAAATGTGGGTACCAGCATTCAGTCTCCTCATTCCCTCCCAGGAATCAGCACCTTTGGGTTCAAATCCAGCCTCTCTGTTTAACTACAGCCAGGAAAGGATAATTGAGAGCCTAAAGGGATTGACACCAGCCAGGGACCATGGGCAGGGGTCCCTGTCCCCACAGACCTGCCCAGGAGGGCACTGGGTGGCTCATGGGAATACTGGGATCCTGACAGAGTCACTCTAATGGAGTATTTCCAGTGTGACAACCACAGGCTTCAGCTGAGCTTCAGCATCATCCTTGCCAAGCACCCAGGAGGCTCCAAATCTTGTTCCCAAGTCCCAGATCCACTCACCACCCACAGCAGCAGCCTGGCCAAACACAAGCTGCCTACCAATGACAAGCATCCTTCAGTGTCCATAGGTGGGTCCAAGCTCCCCGAGGGCTCTGTGCTTTTGGGGGGCACAAGGTGGCAAAGGGATGGAGCAGATCCCCACTCCAGACACCCAGCTTGGAGCTCCAGCTGGCTCAGAAACCTCAGCCAAGGCCCTGCCTGCTTGCGCTGAGCTGGGTGTAAATCCAAACAATCAGGGACAACAGGCACCCAGGACATCTGGGTGGGATTCCTCGCCAGGGGAATCCAGAGTCCAGTCCTCTTTCCTGAACCATCCCACCAGTCCTGCATTTCCCTCCTGCTGAGCCTGCCCAAAACACACTCCACAGGAAGGGCATAGCTCCCAAAAGGACACATGGTGTCCAAACCCATCTCCCAAGTGTGAGAATGGGCTAAGGATGACAACCAGGGTGGGAACAACTGCGGGTTGACTCACTTGGCCACTGTCTCCTCCCAGGTCCCCACCCTGGTGATGCTCATCCTTCCTCCTCCTTTAAAGAGAAGCATGAAAACATGGGCTGGCAGCTTTCTGTGACATCATCCTCAGGGCCTCTGGATCCTGCGGGACACAGGACACTGGGGGACCCCAGAGGGACAAATCCCAAAAGCTCCAGACCTCTCTGCCTCTCCTGCAGCCAGGCTCTTGCTCTTCTGCCTGAGCTGGGGAGGAGGCAGCAGTGAGGCTCTGCAGGCTCCAGGCAGGATCCTGCCTCATTCCTTCTCCTTCTCTGAGGGCAGACTGAGCTCCTCACTGGAGTCTTTCTCACCATGGAGGCACTGGAAGTACTTTTGGAGCATTAATTATGTGCTGGCTTAATAATGGGGCTGACTCTGACATTCCTGTGTCCCTGTGTCCCACCAAGTTATCAGGCAGTCTGCTCCATGTTCCCAATGATCCCTGTCTCTGAGGCATCAGCAAAACCTGGAATCCATGAAGAAAAAGCCACCAAACCCCAAACTGTTCATTGATCCCCATCCCATGATTTGCAGTGGGGTTGGAGTGGAGATGTTTGTGGCTGGCAGCTTGGACATGGTGCTGCAGCCTTGGGCTGTTGGATGTTGGACCAGGACCCAGAGACTGGCCCCAAGGGAGATGGAGATCCCAGCACTCATCCTGGGAATGGGAGACCTCCTGAGGGGCACCACCACCATCCCCAGGACACCAGGATGGTTGTTCTGGGTGGGATCTGCAGCAGAGACCCACAGCAGGAGTAGGGCAGGATGAGATTGACATCCAACCTTCCCTGTCCCTGTCCATCCAGAGGGACACCCATTCCTTCCTCCCAGTTGGCAACTGGTGGGCAATGGCTTTCTGCACTGGAGGCAGATGGATCCTCACTCTGGGGTGTACCAGGACCGGGATGCCTGGCATGGATTGTCCCCAGTGCTTGGACTGGGCAAACAGGGATCTATTTCCCTGGGAGCGAAGCAGGTCAGGAGAAAGCCATGGAGAGTGAAATGGAAGGTCATGAATGTGACTCAGGCTGTGTCAGCCCAGGGCAGTTCTGCACCAGGCAGAGAAAATCCCTCCTGATTCACAGCTTGGGAAGTCCTGTGGCTTATCGAGACCGCGGTGACCCCACAGCAAGGAGGGCTCTGGTGACAGGGCATGGCCAGATGCCAGTGTTGCTTCCCACTCCAGCAGCCTGGCCACGGAGGATGCAGGAAGGCAGCGAGATTCCCAGGGGGACACAGGGATCACCAAAATATTGCCTGGGCTGAGTAAGAAAGAAAGCCAGGACTTGACACCAGCAGGGATTTCTCTCTTCCTTTATCACATCCAGCAGCACAGCACGGTCTGTTTTAAGGGCTCAGCTCCATCTGGGACCAGGTCTGACATATTTTACTTTATCTCTCCCCTCTGACTCCCAGAGAATGGGAAAGGCTTCACAGCACAGCACAACCAGCCCCAGCTCCCGATGGCAGAGCTTCAACTATTCCCCTGGCAAGGCGTGTCCTGCGGTACCGGAGGAGAGGGGCCAGCTGGCTGCAATTCCCACTTTTCCCCCGTGCTCACGGTCCCAGTGACCTGGCAATGCTGGGGGGAGCTCTGGGAGAACACCCCCCCATATTCCCTGTCCCAACAAGGTGGGTTTCCCACCCATGGGTAAATCCTTGGATAGATCCCAAGTGCCTTGCTGACAGTTGGAGTCCCTTCAGAAAGGGGGTTGGGAATTCAGAGGGGCTGGGTTGGCTTTTGGGAAGCACTGACCATCAGCAGCTGAGGTTGCTCCGGTTTGCCATGTCCTTGGACCCATTCCCTAAATCCCAGCTAATGTCTGCTGATGGAGACAAGCTACAAAGAGACCTTCAGCATGAGCCAGCGGGACCAGCCTTACATTCCTCCCCCCCAAACAGCTCCCAGAGTAGATCTGTGTCTTTAAGGATGTGAGTTAAAGCCGTTTAATCACAAGCCTCCTGTTGTCCATTTCCTTTGGAACTTCTCAGCTTTCCATGATTTTTTTTCTTGTGCAACATCCCTCTGAGATCCTGAGGATGGTTGAAAATTGAGTCATCAGCAGGATGGGCTGTGTAACCCTGCTCTGCTCTCTCCCATTCAGTGAATCTTCCCTGATGCACCACAGTCCAGCAAGGGCAAACTCCTCTGTGCATCCATGCAGGGAAATGGAGCGCTCCAGTGGTGCTGGGAACATCCTGCAGTTTCCTGGGAAAACAGGGCTGAGTTTTTAGTTTTTGCAGGGGCACATGGATGTCCCTGCTCCCTGCACCAACATGAGGTTATTGACCCCCATGTGATCCAGCTCTTTGTCCCGGCCCTTCCATCTGCTGTTTCATATCTGGGACATGGAGCCAGGCTGGGAGAGCTGGGAGTGCTCAGCCTGGAGAGGAGAAGGCTCTGGGGAGACCTGAGATCCCCTCCCAGTGCCTAAAGAGACTCCGGGAAAGCTGGAGAGGAACTTGGGACAAGGGATGGAGGGACAGGACAAGGGAGAATGGCTTCCCACTGCCAGAGGGCAGGTTAGATGGGATACTGGGAAGAAATTTCTGACTGTGAGGGTGGGCAGGCCCTGGCACAGGTTGCCCAGAGAAGCTGTGGCTGCCCCATCTCTGGAACTGTCCAACGCCAGGTTGGACAGTGCCTGGAGAAACCTGGGATAGTGGAAGGTGTCCCTGCCCATGGCAGGGGGTGGAATGAGTTGGTCTTTAAGGTCTCTTCCAACCCCAACCATCCCATGATTCTGTGACAGAAGATACTTTACAGACAGGTCTCCTCTGTTTCCTTTCCCAAATAGAGAAAGGTGATTTTGTCCCCCTGGCAACACCCTGATGGTGCCGTGTCCATCATTTCAGTCACTGCAGATTCCTCACTGCTCTTCTCCCAGTGACCTCCTCCTGCCCTGTCCTGCTCCAATGCCACCTGCTCTGGCTGTGTGGGATTTTCCAGACTGCAGCAGCTGCTGGTCTGTGTTGGGGTTGTCTGGAAGTCCCACAAACCAGAGTTTCCAGCCAGCTCCTTGTCCCCTTCCATCCTGGCTGTCCCCATGCCCTGGGATGTGGTTCCCTGTGGCTCCCCTTGGCTGCTGGGGTGCCTTACTGCTGGATGCTCCCTCAAGGACAGGGACCTTATATAAGGACAAGGACACCCTAGAGGGGGGTTAGACCCTCTGCAAGGATGAGAATCCCTCAGTGACCCCCTATGAGTACACAGATCACCCCAATGAGAAGAGAGACTCTGATGCCTGGACAAGGGTTCAAAAATGACCCCCTACAAGAACAGGGACATCACACAACTCCCCTCCAAGGGCAGAGATCCCCTATAGGGAGCCCCCCACAAGAACAGGGACACCAATGCCAGGGCAAGGATCCCACAGTGATCCCCCACAGGGGCAAGAACATCACAGGATCACCCTGAAAGGACAGGGACTCCCTGTAGGACATGCTAGAATGGGTTTAGACCCTCTGCAAGAATGAGTGTCCCACAATGACCCCCTACAAGGACTGAGACCAGCCCTGTGAAAACAGGGACCTTATATGAGGACAAGGACACCCTAGAGGGGGGTTAGACCCTCTGCAAGGATGAGAATCCTTCAGTGACCCCCTATGAGTACACGGATCACCCCAATGAGAAGAGGGACTCCAATGCCTGGACAAGGGTTCAAAAATGACCCCCTACAAGAACAGGGACATCACACAACTCCCCTCCAAGGGCAGGGACCCCCTATAGGGACAAGGACAGGGTTTATGCCTTCTGCAAGAATGAGGAACCAACAATGACCCACTATGAGTACAGGGGAGCCTCCCACAAGAACAGGGACCCCGATGCCAGGGCAAGGATCCCACAGGGATCCCCCACAAGGACAAGAACACCACAGGATCACCCTGAAAGGACAGGGACTCCTTATAGGACATGCTAGAATGGGTTTAGACCCTCTGCAAGAATGAGTGTCCCACAATGACCCCCTACAAGTACAGGGATCATCCCTGTGAGAACATGGACCCCAATGCCAGGAGAGGGACCCCACAGTGATTCTCTAGTAGGACAAGAACACCACAGAAGATCTTCTTACAACAGCAGGGTCTGCTCTGTAAGGATGGAGACCCCAAAGGTGTTCCCTGTGAGTTTCAGCCCCATGGACTCCCAGCACCCTTCACTCTCAGAAAGGCACCAGCAACTTCAAGCAGGAGTGAAAGGGCAAATAAATAAAATTTTAAAAATGCACTGGGTGCTGCTGTGTGAGGGAAAGTTCTCAAAGCAAACATACCAGCAAGGAGAAATCCTCCCTGGCTTAGCACATCCTTCTAAAAACACAGAGTGACTTCAGAAAAATGTGAGAAAACATGAGCTGCTCCTTCCCCAGAGGGAAAATATAAGGGAAAGCAGCAGCGTGGTGGTGTTTGGTGAGTGGAGCTGAATCCTTGTCCTGGCAGGGGATGGGGAATGCACTCCAGGGTGGGCAGGATGGAGGTATTGGGGCACCAGCAGCAGGTATCCCTGAGGGCATCCCTGCAAAGCCCAGCCAGAGCTGATCTCCCTAAAAAAGTTGTCAGACACTGAACATTTGCTCAAATGTTCCCAAATAACCTGAGAAGGGAAGTGCTGCACCAGGGCCCTTCAGCTGCCTCTCAGAGGGAGATTATTGATTTTAAACTCTGCAAATCACGATTTATTCCAACACTTGCTACACATTATTCACAGTAATGAATAATTAAAGGAAAAGCTCTTGTGAAGCTGTTCCGGAAGCGTTTGGCACCACAGGAGCACCAGCTATTTGAAGCTGAGCCTCATTGCTCCATCCAGTTGGAATTAGTGCCAGTGGGATGCACTGGCAGGAAAATCCTGTACCCAGGGAAGAAGAACTGGTCACAATTCCCTGACTTGTGCAAGAAGCTCCATCAGGGAAGAAAGTGCTGAGCAAACCACTTTGGGAAGGATGCTCAGAGGGAAGGACCTCTCTGAGGGGGTAAGAGCTGCTTGAGCCAGCGGGTGTCCTGCCCTGGATGTTCTGGTGCACAGTTTTGATCCCTCAGCCCTCTCAGGAAGGTCAGAGATCTGTCCTTGGATGCTCCCACACCCCTCAGCAGTGACAAGCCTCCAGCTCCCAGAGCATTTCTCAGGGAGCACTGATGTTTCCAGGACTAATTTGGGTGCCAAAAATGGGGAATGGAAAAGGAAATGAATGGAGGGCTGATGGCAAAGTACCACATGAAGAGAAACCAGCCAGGCACAGCAATTCCAACAGCCAGACACACAAGGACAAGCCTTTCCCTTGTTCTCTTTCCTCTTTTCCCTTTCTCCTTTCCCCTTTCCCTTTTCTCATGCCCTTTTCCCTGTCCTCTTACCCTTTCCTTTGTTCCCCATCCCTTTTCAAACCCAGACACTTCCCCTTTTCCCTTCCACTTTCCCTTTTCCCTTCCCCTTTCTCTTTTCTCTTCCTCTTTGCCCCTTTCCCTCTCCCCTGTCCCCATCCCTATTTGCAGAGCTGCAGGAGGTTTGCAGAGGCTTTGTGCTCCTCCTTATCCACACCGTGGACATTATCCTGCAGCAGGAATGAGGGACAGTGATGGCCTTGCTGGGAACAGCCCCAGGGGACCACTGCATGGTGGGAATGGCAGTGACCCAGGATACTGCAGGGAGCAGGAACATGCAGAGACCTGGAATACTCAAGGAAGCACTCAATGGCCTGGGATACTGCAGGGAGCTGGAGGACTCCATGACCTGGGACACTGCAGGGAGCAGGAGCACTCAGAGACCTGGAATACTGGGGGAAGCAGAAGCACTCCATGACCCAGGATACTGCAGGAGCAGGAGCACTCTCACAGCTTTCCAAAACTGATGCCTGAGAGGATCATTCCAAGACGATGAGCAGCTTCCTCCAGCAACTCCAGGGACCACTTGGCAGAGCCCCCCAGCCAGGCCATGGGCTGTCCTTGCCTTCCCCAGCACGGCTGTGCTGAATAAGTGCTGAGGACTCATCCTTATGGATCTACGGGTCAATCCAGTCTCCCTGAGAGTCCTCACAGCTGGAAATGAGCACTTCCCAGCCCCAATGGGATGGAAAAGGTCTTTAGCAGAGGAAACAGCAGCTGCTCATGACAAATAAATGTTGCCTGGTGTGTACATCCCCTCCCCATGACAAACCCCATGGCTCTGTTTGCTGCGTGGCCAAAGCTCTGGTAGCACGAATGTCCAGGGATAAACAGGCTCTCCAAACCAAACAGGCTCTCCAAACCAAACAGGCTCTCCAAACTGCCCTGGAATGGCTTCATGTAAACAGTGACTTCTTTTTAACTCTGTTCAAAACTCTGTCTGCTTTGATGTCTCACATCTGTCCTGGTCCACACCATTTTCTCCTGCCCCCACACCAACAGAGACATCAAACCTTGTTCCTGCAGTGCCATGGCAGTGTTTGGGATACTGCACTCCCTGTAAAGGGATCCATGGTGGATTTTACCCATCCCACTTCTATGCTGCTTATTCAACATCCTCCAGGTGCTTTCTTGGGTTCAAACTATGGGTGAGAGCAGAGGAAGGAGGTTAGTGAGGAGAGCAGTGCTGGAGGGGGTTTGGGGAGGGTGATGGGCTCAAGGAGCTCTGGGGGGTTCTCCTAGAACTATTTTGGTGTTTCTAGGTAGGGGAAAAAACAGGCAGGAGGAAGCAGAGCCCTCCTTCTGTGCATCCTTGGGGATGCTGGAGGGTGAGAGGCTGGACATGCCCCAGTCCTGTGCACTGGCAGCCCAGAAAACTTCCCTGTCCTGGGCTCATCTCCACAGTGTGGGCAGCAGGGAAGGGAAAGGGAGTTCTGCCCCTCTGTCCCTCTCAGGTGAGACCCCACCTGTGCTCCAGCTCTGGGGCACCAACATCAGAAGGACTTGGAGCTGCTGGAACAAGTCTAGAGGAGGCCACGGAGATTTTCCAAAGGCTGGAGCCCCTCTGCTGTGGAGCCAGGCTGGGAGAACTAAGAGGATTCACCTGGAGAAGAGAAGGCTCCAGGGACACCTGAGAGTCGCTTCCAGGGCCTAAAGGGGCTCCACAATTGGAGGCTCTTTCCCTTTACTATTTGCCCTCTTTATTCCCTTTATTATTTGCCCTCTTTATTCCCTTTATTATTTGCCCTCTTTATTCCCTTTATTAATTTTCTGGAGTTTCTCCAGTCAGTGGGGGGAGGTGAGGGAATGGCTGGGGGAGGGATGGAGTTCCCACACTGGGAAGAGATGCCCCCAGAGCATAGAGAGGAAACTGAGGAATCCCAGAATGGTTTGGGTTGGAAGGTATCTTAAAGTTCATCTCATTTCAATCCCTGCCATGAGCAGGGACACCTTCCACTATCCCAGGTTGCTCCAAGCCCTGTCCAACCTGGTCTGGAACACTTCCAGGGGTGGAGTGTGCCAGACTGGTAGGATTGGAGGGCTGCTGTTTTGGCTGTGACAGAACGTCCCTCACAAACCAGATGCTCAGAAAAACAAGATTTTACAGGTGGTTTTTTAGAGAGTTTTTGTTTCAGCCACAATCCCACACCTCCTGCATCAGGGGCAGCTCAGAGGGAACCGCAGTGAAACCAGAGCCACCATCTGGGATGCAAAACACTGCCTGAATTTATGGGCTGACTTGCTCAGAAACCCCTGGGAGCTTTGCCCTCCTCCTGCCACAGGCTCAGCTCCCGAGGCTGCTGGAGGGGTCCTGCTTTGCCCTAATAAACAGGGGGTTTGGGTGAGGTCAGAGATTCAGCACGTGGGGCAGAGGGCAAGGGATCCACCTCACTCTGCCATGCCCTGCAGCTTTTATGGCCTCTATAAAAGCCAGAGGCTCAGCGTGACTTTGACACTGTTTAGTCTCTTGGTTTTGGAGATTCAGCTCTCCTTGGGAACGGCCCCAGCACTGGCAGATGGGCAGCATTTCCCTGCGGATTTGCTGGGCGTGGATGTTTGCACATTTCAGGGAAATCCGGTTAAAAACAGCAGCTGGGCCTGGGAAACCCTTGTGATTTCCAGGAGCATCCCCAAAAAACACACTGCTCACCTCGGGCTATTAATTAGGGACCTGATGTGCCCCTTCCAAAGCTCTGGCACTGCCTTTGCCCTTGTGGCAAGGCCTGTGAGCATCAGGAAAGCACAATCCAGCCCTCCCAGTGGGATGCACCATGGATGAAGGATATAAATTACCTCACACCTCATCTGGATGCTCCTAAGGGTGAGGACTTTCTCCAGGGGTGAGTGCCAGGCCCTCTGTGTGTGCACAAACAAGCAGTGGCCTTGGACACTTGTCCTCTCCTCAAGCCACAACAGCTGTATTTTTAGCTCCACATCCCAGTCAGGGTTGTAAAACTTTCCCTTCTCATGTTTTCAATCAATTGTAGATCAGCTCTGAGATCTGGTTGGATTTTTCCCAGGCTGTTGTTTGCCCCTTTGGTTGGTTTTCCTGCAGCAGCACGTCCCACAGAAGGAGGGGGAGCTCTGGGGGATTCTGCTCCATCCTGTCCTTCCCCTGGATATGACTTAGGCTCAAGGGGGACAGCAGGGATATATGGCTGCCCTTGTCATCCCAGTATCCAGTGCCATCCCAGTATTTAGTATCCATCCCAGTATCCAGTGCCATCCCAGTATCCGGTATCCGTCCCAGTATCCAGTGCCATCCCAGTATCCAGTATCCATCCCAGTATCCAGTGCCATTCCAGTATCTGGTATCCATCCCAGTATCCAGTGCCATCCCAGTATCCAGTATCCATCCCAGTATCCAGTGCCATTCCAGTATCTGGTATCCATCCCAGTATCCAGTGCCATCCCAGTATCCAGTGCCATCCCAGTATCCGGTATCCGCCCCAGTATCCAGTGCCATCCCAGTATCCAGTATCCATCCCAGTATCCAGTGCCATCCCAGTATCCCGTATCCATCCCAGTATCCAGTGCCATCTCAGTATCCAGTGCCATTCCCAGTATCCTCTGCCTCACCCTCATGTCACTTGGGAGGCGAACCAAACAGCAGGAGAGTTGCACCTCCACGGAATCCCAGAATCATGGAATGATTTGGGTTGGAAGGGACCTTAAAGCCCATCTCATTCCACCCCCCTGGCATGGGCAGGGACCTTCCACTGTACTGAGTTGCTCAGGTTGGTTCTTGTTTTCATACCAGAGCAAGATAAAAACAGAGTTGCATGAGAAAATGACTCTCCCTGGGCACAGAGGGAGGAGGTCACATCCACAACTAAAAAAACCCCAACTCGTTAGGCGTGAGAAAAGGAGAGTTTATGGTAGTTTGGGGAAAACTCACATGAGACTTTCCTCACACACACAATGCTGAAGCCAAAAGCCAGAATGAAAACAATTATTATTCATACATTGCAAAAAAACCAAACCAAACCAAAAAAAGGCTTGAAAATTAAAAGCTCTGCTGGGAGGAGACCTTGGAGCCCCTTCCAGTGCCTAAAGGGGCTCCAGGAAAGCTGGAGAGGGACTTGGGACAAGGAATGGAGGGACAGCACACAGGGAATGGTTTCCTAGTGCCAGAGGGCAGGGTTAGATGGGATCTTGGGAAGGAATTCCTGGCTGTGAGGGTGGTGAGGCCCTGGCACAGGTTGCCCAGAGAAGCTGTGGCTGCCCCATCTCTGGAAGTGTCCCAGGCCAGGTTGGACAGGGCTTGGAGCAACCTGGGATAGTGGAAGGTGTCCCTGCCCATGACAGGCGGTTGGAACAAGGTGATCTTTAAGGTCCTTTTGAAACCAAACCATTCTGGGATTCTGTGAAAATGTGACTGTAGGGAGGTAATTCTGCCAAAGCCTCGCTGCTTCTGGGGTCTCATAATCCCTCATAATGACAGGGGACAGGCCACAGATTATTCATTTTGGGTCTCAGGGTTGGGCACCAGGCTCTGATTTTAAGCTTATGATGTTTGGGATACCAGAAACAATCCATGGGAAAGGCTGATCTCCCTTTCAGATTGAGAGACGTGGGATGATCTGAAGGACTCCTAGGAAAGGTTTCACAGTAATATGTAAGAACACAGAGATAAAAACCAGCTGCAAAAGCAGAAGGCAGCTACAATAAAGCCAGATTTTTCTTTCCCCTGCACTCCAGCCACAGGGAATTGCCATCAGCTCCGACATCAGTGCCACAGTTATCCCTGGCACAGTTGCAGAGCCTGGGTGGGTGCCCAGCCATGCCATGGCCCCTGAAGTCACTTCCTTGCCTAATCCATTTAATGCAGTTTAACATCTGCCACACCACACACCCTCCTGGAGCCCGGGGAATGGGCTCAGTGCCCATCCTCTGTCTGCAAAGGCAGCGCCTGGGCATGGCCTCTCCTGCCAGCCCCCAGAGGGCTGGAGCAGCAATCCCAGTGGTGCTCCATAGGGATGCCAGGCTTGGACACACCACCACACACATCCCATGCCATGCCATGCCATGCCATGCCATGCCATGCCATGCCATCTCATCCCATCCCATCCCATGCCATCCCATTCTATCCTAACCCATCCCATTCCATCCCGTCCCGTCCCAACCCATCCCATCCCATCCCATCCCATCCCATCCCACCCCATCCCATCCCATCCCACCCCACCCCACCCCATCCCATCCCATCCCATCCCACCCCATCCCATCCCACCCCATCCCACCCCATCCCACCCCATCCCATCCCATCCCACCCCACCCCATCCCATCCCATCCCATCCCATCCCATCCCATCCCATCCCAACCCAACACATTCCATCCCATTCTATCCTAACCCACCCCATCCCACCCCATCCCATCCCATCCCACCCCATCCCATCCCATCCCATCCCATCCCATCCCATCCCATCCCATCCCATCCCATTTCTATCCTAACCCATCCCACTCCACCCCATCCCATCCCATCCCATCCCATCCCACCCCATCCCATCCCATCCCATCCCATCCCATCCCATCCCATCCCATCCCATCCCATTTCTATCCTAACCCATCCCACCCCACCCCATCCCATCCCATCCCATCCCATCCCATCCCATCCCCACTGTAACAGGGTGTCCCCAAATGTGCCCACGTTTCCTGTCCCCTATAAATGGGGTCAAGGGGCTTTGGTGGCCCTGGCAGAGCCACAGCCAAAGCCCTCAGGCTTGGCCAGGAGTCCAAAACACCCAAAATTGAGGGTTTCCTCCTTGTTGACAGCATAGAGATGTGATGTTCCAAACTCTCCAGAAATGGAGGGAGTGAGAGGGAAGCTCCATTTCTTTCTTCTCTACTCTGCCAAAACTCCCATTTCCCAAAATTGTTGCATTGCATCACCATCATTTCAAATGTCCCAGATCAGGTTGGACAGGGCTTGGAGCAACCTGGGCTGATCAGAGGTGCCCCTGCCCATGGCAGGGGGTGGAATGAGATGGTCTTTAAGGTCCCTTCCAACCCAAACCATTCCACGATTCTATGGCAGTTTCTGGAGAGGATCCCAATCTGCTGGATCCCACAGCTCCCCTCTCCCTCTGGCCACAGTGTGAGGTCCCTCTCCATGGTTAAGTCTGGAGTGCTACAGATGCCACCCCATGTCCCCAGGGAGCGGCTTCTCCCTCGCCCCTCATTGGCAGCTCCGTTTCCAGATGGAAATACAGACGTAAAGACCTGCCTGGCGCTTCCCTTTGCCAGAGCATTTCCGGTGTGGGAATAAAGAGGTCATTAAGGGCCTGCACAGACAACGAAATGACACTTTGTCATCTTGCATTTGAGCAGAACACGCGTCAGTGGGGCCGGAGAGCCCATTAGTTTGGCTTTTGTAAAGACTCCTGTGTGGCATTAATATAAGCAGTGCCTTGTGCAGGATACAGAGAGATTCATGGTCTTCCTGCTCCTCACAGAGCTCTAATTAAGGCCCTTTTCTTCTCTGCAATCAGGAGGAGGAGGTTTGTGGCCATTTTTTTTTGGTTTTAGGGCCACCAGCTCAGGATATATCATGAGGATGTAGAGAGACTCAGGTTCCAGTGGGTTCCTCTCCTTTCACACACCAATTTTTCATTTATTTTGGCCTTAAATTTGATCCAAATCATTTCCCTAGCCCTACTTGCCAAGATTGCTGTCCCTTGTCACTGGGGGGGTGACTCCACTGTCACACAAAGCCGATCCCAGCGGGATGGATGCCGGGTGGTTTTCTCCCAGCCCTGCATTTCCTGATGAGGAGCCATAAACCTCCCCAAAAAACAAGCAGCTGGCAATTAGTGGTCAGGAGCTGAGCTGGGGACTGGCAGGAGTGAATCCTTGGAGTGAGAGCCACCAGGAGAATCCTGGCTTAGGGTTGTCCCCTGTGCTGCCATGGATCCTGCTGGGTCCCCTTCCTGCCACTGGCACATTCCTTGGCATGAACTGGCATGTTGGCCTTCAGCAGGATGTGAAACTCTTGGCATTCCCAACATTTTTCCTGTTTTTCTTTTAAATTTTCTTTTTATCTTTTGCACCCCAGGCAGGCAGCCTTTTCCTCTGGCTTAGAGGAGAATTAGGCAACTAGTCCTGAAATTCCAGCATGAGCAACCGGGTCATGACCACCCAGATAAATAAAGCACACGGACCCACAGCTTTTCCAGAAGCTTTTGGCTCCTTCTCAAGCCAAGCACACACTGAGACATAACAGAGTGCACCAAACCCTGAACCCAATAAGTGCCTTTGCTCCTGCTGTGTGCATGGATCAGGGAATAATTTGGGAAGGGGCAACCACGACCTTGGAGCAGAGGGTGGGACACTGTGAAATCTGGACATTCAAGAGTGGATAATGACATTCCACTGGTGTGGGGAGTGTTCCAAGTTCACCCTCATGCACAAGCACATTTTGCAACCCTCTGCCCAAAATTCCAGCCCCTCCAAAAACCCCCAGCCCAGGAGGTGTTTCCAAAAACCTGCCGGCGGGGCTTGAGCAATAGCAGCCCATGCCTGACATCTGCCCACACACATTTCAGAGGCCAGTAAACTTCCTGTGGATTTTGGCTGCCTGACAGAAGTGACTGAAATATCTGCCTTTTCTTAGGGTGGGTATTTTTTCACTTTGTATTTTGATAACAGGTAAGAACTTTGTCTGCTTTTCCCTGGCTGCAGGATATGGAAGTTTTAGGGAACAGCTCCAAGATGGGGGGGGATTCTGTAGCTCGGAGGTAAAGATGAGGTAAAAATGTCATCACACATCTCTAAAACACAGTTTATTTTCACTTTTTAGGAAATTTGGGGCATTCATTTCCCCTGTCAGCATCCCTTTCTGCCCTTTTCCCCCATTCCCATGGCTTCATTCCATGGATGCTCCAGGCAGGCGACACATTTCCTCCAGGAGCCACATCTACGCTGAGGTGCATCATAAGCACAAACCCACACATGACTCAGCAGGATCCTTTGAGAGACATTTATTATTTAAATAATAATGACCTTTTTTTACATCATCTCAACTCTTAAACCACAGAAAAACTCCAAATCTCGGCACTTTTGGACTTTCTGAGCAGAGCTGCAGCTCTCAAATGAGACACCCCACTTGACACAGTGTGCTCAAACAGGAGCCATGAGACCCTCAACAACCTGCAAGGGCAGTGATGGCCTTGGGATGTGGGGTTGGATGCTCCTCATCCTGGTGGGAACCTGCCTGCAGTCCCAAAGATCAAGAGACATCCCATGAAACAAAATAGAGGTGCTGGAGGATGCTGTTCAATGGGGCAGGATTGATGACCTGGATGTTTTTGCACTTGGGTTTTTTTGTTTGGTTGGGTTTTTTTTTTAAATAAAATTTCTAGAGCACCAATGCCCCAAAACCCACCAGCAGCATCACCCTGGATGTGGCTGAAACTCATGGTTGTGACCAAAACCTCTCACTACCTGGTCAGGCTCTTTATTCCCCTTGTACAAGCCACGAGAAAAAGGAAATTGCTGAGGAAGTGGGTGCTGAGGAGGAGCTGCAGACTCTGCTCCATCACACCATGAGGCAAGTGCCACAATTTGGCTTTTTCTCTGTCCTGGTGCCTCTCAGGGACCCACTGGCACCTAAAATCTCTGGGGTGGGGGACAGACAGACAGACAGACACATGCACAGAGATCTACACCTGAAAAGTGCGTTTCTTTAGGCAACCAGATTACCAAAAGAATGGGGAATACTTGGGGGTACACTGCTCTTTCCCTCTCCTCCCCAGTCCCTCTCTGTGGGCAGAGATGGATGCTTGCACCCACGATGGACACTCAGTCCCATCTCCAGGAGCCACCTGCACCCCAAAACAACCACAGGGGCCTTTCTGAAGCACACCAGCAGGAAGCCCTGCTTCCCAACATCCCCCCTCAGAAGTAGTGTTATAGCAAAGCCCCCCATGCATCACCCCCTGACCCTCCCACAGTGGGGCTGAACGGAGCCTTCACCCTTTGCTGTGTGGGAGCCGCCCCATCCGAGGGTGACAGCCCTACCCAGGTATTCACCAGCCTTTCTCATCCTGTTCCACTGTATGTTTTGCCCTGTGAGAAACCACACTGGCTTTCCAGGGCTTTCTCAGGTGACATCTGGCGAGGTCACCCACACCAGGCCCTCCCCACAGCAGACACATCTCTTTATAAGCCATAAGGCAGAGCTTTGGTAACACCTGCCCAGGCTGTGCTTTGCCTGGCAGGAATCCCCTGGAATGGCTGATGGGTCTATTGCCCACAGGGCTCCAGCCGTGCCGCCAGCTTTGCCTTGGCAGGGGATGCAGTCCGGCTGTCCAGGGTCGTGGGGGTCACCTGGCAGCACAGCACCGAGCGCAGGAGCCGCAGCACCGGCGGCCGCAGGATGGCGAACACCCAGGGATCGATGATGGAATTGATGGAGAGAAACCTCAGCGCGAGCAGGTCCCAGTCGTGGCCTTCTTCCTTGCTGAACTTGTTCATGTAGGCACGGATCTGCAAAGTCACAGGATCGTGGAATGGTTTGGGTTCAAAAGGACCTTAAAGATCATCTTGCTCTACCCCCTGCCATGGGCAGGGACACCTCCCACCAGCCCAGGTTGCTCCAAGCCCTGTCCAACCTGGCTTTGGACACATCCAGGGATGGGGCAGCCACAGCTTCTCTGGGCAACCTGTGCCAGGGCTTGCCCACCCTCACAGCCAGGAATTTTTTCCCAGTATCCCATCTAGCCCTACTCTTTTTCAATTTGAAGCCATTTCCCCTTGTTCTGTCACTCCAGACCCTTGTCAATAGTCTCTCTCCATCTTTCTTGTAGCTCCTTTCAGGTCCTGGAAGGCCACAATTAGGTCACTCAGGTGCCATGTCTTTTCCAGGCTATACAATCCCAACTTTCTCAGTCTTTTCTCACAGCACAGCTGCTCCAACCCTTTAACCACCTTGGTCCTTCCTCTGGACTCACTCCTACAGCTCCATGCCCTTCCTGTGCTGGGGACCCCAGAGCTGGACCCCAGTGGGGTCTCAGCAGAGCAGAGCAGAGCAGAGCAGAAGAATCCCCTCCCTCAACCAGGGAGAAATCACAGGGAGAAATAATGCCGAGTCTGGGCTTCCAGGATCTGGCCCCTCAGCAGTTTTTTGGGGGAGATTTGTACTGTCACAGCAAATTTGCTCCCTCCACGGGTTTTAATGAACCTCTCCCTAATGAAAGCCAGCTCTGTGCTCTGCTCCCAGCACATGGTGAGCGACGCTTCGTTCGGCCCCAACACACTTAAATCAGTGGCTGCTGAAGGAAGTGGTTGGGTCTCACCTTGAAAACCACACGGGATGAACACACATGTGACATGGAGAGGATGAGGGGTGCTGGACTGCTCCTGTCCTTCCTGCAACATGCTGACTCACAGCAGCCCTCGGGGCTTCCTGGAATGGTGACTCAGCACTCTTTACTCACACGGGTCAACTCGCCGCCCCCTCGCTTTGGGGCCAGGGGATGCTTGGATAGGGGTGGGAAGCATGAGCATCCCTGCTCCAGCTGAGATCCATTGGGTACCACCTAGGGATGGTGCATCCCAGGGCATGAGGAGGTCCTGCTGTGGGTAGTGCAGCACTTCCAATGGGTGCTGTAGGTTTTCTTGGGAAGGGTTTTGTGGCCTGATGGGTTCATGTGGCAGCTGCTCTTGGGAAGAGTGTGGTTGCCTTGGGCAGCCCCTGACAGAAGGGAAAGTGTCACCCCAAGGAGGCATCGGGGGCGTTCAGTTTGAGACGCTGCCAAAACGCAGCCCAAACACAGCCCCACATGGGAGCTGGGTGATGGGAAAAGGAAAGCCTGCTCTGGATAAGGTTATATCTGCTACCACAGGGCCATGGGATCCCTGCCAGCGCCGCTTTCCCATCCTGTCTGCCCCAAGCAGACTCACAGAGCTCTGTGCACGTGTCCTCACCAAGGGGTTCCACTTCGTAATGACCACAGCAGCCAAATCCAGGCTTTTTTGGGACACAAAAACTGCCCAGGATGTGTGTGAGACCACTGTGAGGAGCTGAAGTGTCTCTCAGGACACTTAGTCTGGCTCCCAGCATGTTCATGAACAGCCGGACATTACGCCTTTGTCCTAAAACCCCACAGCCTGGCTCGACTGCAGCCTGTGGTTATTTGTTTTCCCTTGGAAAAGAAAGGGAGCGTGAAGGGAATGGAGAGTCTATTTAGCACCCTGAGCACAAAATTAGCACTGGCTGCACTCCCACCCTTGGTGGGGTTCCCTTCTAATGGGAACAAAATGACAGCCTGTGATGGGGGTTCAATCACGGGCAGGGATCAAGGTGTTCCAGAGTCCAAGATGCTCCCAGTGTAACACCATTTGGATGGATGAAAAGTGGCCCTTTGGAGGGGAGAGCCCAGGGCAGAGTCACAGAACTTGCTTTCTCCCTTCCTCACTCCACTGTAGTGCTTCAACCCTGGATTTCTGCTGGAAGCCTCGTGTATGGATGAGGCATGGGATGTGGGGACAACCCTTGGAATGAGGTGTGCTGCAGCCTGCATGCTGGATCTCTGATCCCAGAAATCACCCATCTCTGTGCCTGTCCTCTGGTGTTGTTGTAGAGGAGTAGAGACCTCCATCTAACAGGGAGGTGGGTGCTGTCTCCGGCATCTCCAGCTCCATGCACAGAAATCTGGGATAACTCACCCACCCACCATAGATACCCACTGCCTCCAGCCCAGGGCATCTCCTTCCTCCCCATCTTTGGATGTTTAATTGATTGCTCTGCCATCCCTCACACCTCCACCATGAGTGCCCAGCTCTCACGAACCGCAGTGATGCCGTGTGCTCCAGGGTCCCTGCTTAAGCCTGGCTGGTGTGGGAGGGAGGGGACACCTCTGCTCCTGCCACGCCATCCTCCTGCCACCCCATCCTCCTGCCACCCCATTCTCTTGCCACCCCATCCTCCTGCTACCCTATTCTCTTGCCACCCAGTCCTCCTGACACTCCATCCCACCACTCAATCCTCTTGCCATCCCATCCTTCTCTCACCCTGTGATCCCAACACCCCATCCTCCTTCTGGCACTGGGGATACAGGGAGCCATTCCCCCTGCTCCCCAAGGGATGTGCAAACTGCCAAGAGCCTTGGCCAAGCTGGGGTCTCCCAAACTTTGGGAAGAGTAAAGCTTTGACCTCAACCCTTGAGGTTTAGGCAGCGGAGTTGGGGGTGAGCCTTATGAAGGGAAGGAAGGAACTGTGGGTGATGGGGAGAGGGACCCCACCCTGGTGGGCAGAGGCGGCCGCACTCACCGTGAAGGGCAGGGAGCAGATGACGAAGGTGATGGTCATGATGGAGAGGAGGAGGAGGTGGTCGATCTCCTCGGCCATGGAGAACATGCGCCGGCCGCAGCCCGAGGCCGCGCGGGGCTGCTCGAGCGTGGCCATGCGGCGTGTCCGCTGCCCACGCCGGTGCATGCGGGCCAGGTTGACGATGACGCTGAGGTTGCAGAGCAGCACGGCCAGGATGAGGAAGAGGAGCAGGGTGGCGTAGAGGAGCGAGAAGGTGACATTCAGCCCAGCCGCCTCCCGGCCGCCATGGTGGTTATCCAGGTGCATCTGGATGAAGCACCAAGTGCCGGGGCAGTACTGGACGTAGCGCCCAAAGCCCACCAGCGGCAGCGAGCAGAAGGCGGCGGAGAAGGTGTAGATGGTGGGCAGGGCCACCAAGCCCGTGCGTGGACTGAGGAAGCGCTCGTAGAAGTACGGCTGCCCCAGGGCCAGGCACCGCTCCAGCGCCATGGTGAAGAGGATGAGCATGGTGGCGAGGCCGAAGAAGCTCATGGCGAAGCCGAAGTAGAGGCAGATGTGCCCTCCGCGGGCCAGGGCGTTGAGGGTGAGGTTGTGGTGGTAGGACGCCAGGACGAAAGGGCTGACGGAGCAGGTGCCCAGCAGGTCGGTGACCACCAGGGCCAGCACCAGGACGTGGAAGAGCGCGGGCGGGCGCTGGCGGTGCCCGCGGCGGCCGTGGAGCAGCAGCCCCAGCGCCAGGAGGTTGCCCAGGAGCCCGGCCGAGAACATGAGGGCGCTGACCAGAGGGTGAACCCCGGCCGGCAGCGCTGTCCCGCCGCGCCCGCACCCCCGTCCCGTCCCGTTCATCCCTCCGCCGCCGCCGCCCCACGACAAACTGCGCGGCTACCCCGGCACCGCCACCGCCACCGCCCGCCCCGACGGCACCGCCCCGCCCGCCGCCCCCGGCCCCGGCCCCAGCACCGCCCCCGGCCCCGCCCCGGCCCCGAGGGATGGACGGGAGCGGCGGTGGGAGATACGCAGGGATGGACCCCGGCGGGACGAGAGTCCCGGAGCCGCTCTGGGAGCTTCGGCCAGACCCGGGACCAGTCCGAGAGTCCTGAGGTCCGTCTGAGAGCCCCGGGCAGTCCCGAGGCCGGTCTGAGACCGATGCCGGTTCGAGAGTCCCGGTGCGGCCCCAGGATCTCTGGGCTAATCCCGATGCTAGTCCGGTATCCCCGGTAGCGCTGCGGGATCCCGAAGCACGCCCAGCTCCAGTGCCCGACCGAGAGCGCCTCGCACGGCCATCCCCGGTTCCAGTCTGCGAGCCACCGTGCGGCTCCGGGAGTCCTCGCTCCAGACCCGGTGCAGGTCAAGGAGTCCCGGAGCAGCTCCCGAGTGGCTCACACGCCCAGTCCCGGTGCGGGTTCAAGAGTCCCAGTACCGGTGCAGGAGTCTCGGTGCCGGTCCTGGAGCCCCTCTCACAGCCAATCATTATGCTGGTCTGGGAGTCCCAGTCCTGGTCTGGAAGTCCCTTGCATGTCCAGTGCTGGTCCCAGTTCAGGAGTCCCTGTATGGATTTGGGAGCCCCAACACTGAGCTAGCCCTGATGCTGATCTGGGAGCCCAGTGGCATGGCCAGCCCTGGGACCAGTCCAGGAGCCCCACATGCAGCCAGCCCCGGACTGGTCTGAGAGTCCCAGTGTTGCTCTGGGACCTCCAAAGCACAGCCAGCCCTGCTGCTGGCCCAAGGACCTCAAAGCACTATGACCCCAGTGCCACTTCCCTCAGTCTGGTATGGGGTGGCTACTGGGGAGCCCCAGCAGAAACCAGGCTCTGTGTGTGGGGCGTTTCCATGGCCCCAGAGGCACCTGGAGCCCATGCAGAACTCCCTGCCCCATGGCCAAATCCACACCATGTCCCAGTTGTCCCCCTCTCTATGTCATCAGAGGTCCCTATGAGGGTGCAGCTTGCAGCCAGTGACCTCAAAGACCATCTTGTTCCACACCAATTCCATGGGCAGGGACACCTTTCACTAGACAAGGTTACTCCGGACCCCATCCAACCTGGCCCGTAACACTTCCAGGGATGAGACATCCACATGCTCAAGCCCAACAGCCTTGGGTGTTCTCTCCATCCTTCAGGACACCACCCCTCTCTCAAGCTGCCTTTATTTAAGCAGTAGGTGCTTCACAAGTTACTTCTAGACCCCTCAAGGGTAGAAAGCCTTTTACCTCCTCTGGCCCTGGGACTATTCCAGCAGCTGTAACTAGTCCATTTTTAATTTTCTCCACACACCTGGTCCCCCAAACCACAGTGAAACCCTGCAGCATCAATGATTCCAGCACAGACACAGCAGGCTGAGGCCACAAGTGCCTTTTCAGCTGTTGTTTTTAAAACCTTGATTTTGTAACAGGAACTTCGTCAAGGAAATTGGGTGCACAGCAAACTCCAGAGCCGGGTGAGCTGCGGTTGGTGACAGCACCTCCATTTCCGAGGGGCCACTCCTAGTCCTCAGCTTTGGTTTCTTCCCTTGCACAGCAAAAAAGGCTTCTTCAGTGTGGTGGGGAGGATGAGCTGTCACCTCACTAGTGGCAGGGCCACCACAGCTCCAGTCGTGCCTGTTCTCACAGCCAAAGAGGTGGAGGGGACAGTGTTTTAGCCATCCCAGACTAATCCTGCAGTCAGGTAGGACACTAAAACACACATCCCAGGAGCTCTTTTATCCTCCCTCTCAGCCCTGTGGAACTGATCCAGCACAGCACCAAAGTAGATGGACACATCTGATGGTGGGAGTCATCCTGTTGGTTTCCTGAGGGCTGGACGGTATCCTGGCATGCTTGACCCTCTGTAGTACCCACAAATTCAGGTTAAAAAAGGAGCCGAGGCCAAATCCTGTCCTGATCCATCCATGCATCTCCAGTTTTCACATCTGGAGACCTTTTCCAAGCAGTAAGCATCACGTAGGGGGGTTGCTCCAAGGCTTTTTCCAGCCTCCCACTCCTTTCTGGTCCTCCGTGTCACAGCTCAGGAAGGGGGTTTGGCTTCTTCTGGAGCTCATTTTCCTGGCAGCTAATGGAGCCTTAAATACTCATCTGGGGCTTCAGCCTTCTCAACTGACAGTTGTCTCTGATGGGATTTTTTTGCAATAATAGGAAAATTGATGGGCTTTTGTTTTTTTATTTCCCTTTCTGAGCTCAAAACCAGGAATGTGCCACTTGGTACAATTTGTCCATTTCTTGGGAAGTGCTTGTTTTCTTCCTTTTGTTTCCATGTTTAGCTCATGTGTCTTGCCTCTAAGGTCCATATAGAATCCTAGAATTGTTTACACTGGAAAAGTCCTCTGAGATCATTGAGTCCAACCATTCCCCCAGCACTGCCAAGGCCACCACTGACCCATGTCCTCAAGTGCCACATCCACACAGCTTTTAAATCCCACCAGGGATGCAGACTCCACCCCTGCACTGGGCAGATGTGCCAGGGATGGACAACAGTTTCCATGAAGACATTTTCCACAACATCCAACCTAAGCCTCCCCTGGTGCAACTTGAGGCCATTTCCTCTTGTCCAACAACCCCCGCCCCGGCTCCCCCCTCCTGTCAGGGAGTTGCAGAGAGTGAGAAGGTCCCCCCTGAGCCTCCTCCTTTCCAGGCTGAGCCCCCCAAGCTCCCTCAGCCACTCCTGCTGCTCCAGCCCCCTCCCCAGCTCTGTTCCCTTCTCTGGACATGCTCCAACCCCTTATAAATCCTCCCAAGGGTCACTGGTATTGTTTTCCCTAAGAGAAGATTTCCAGGGTTGGCTTAATTGGAGAAAACACTCAGGGCTAGTAGGAAACCTTCATGAATTTCATATAGAGGATTGAACCTCTGGAGTTTGCTTCCCCTGTGATTGAGGAGGATGTTGGGAACCTGCTCCATTCCAGGTGAGTTTTAAAGGATGGCTCTGGCATTGCAGACATGGAAGGGACCAGCCCTCTCGTGCATGGCAGGATGGACTGGATGGGTGGATTTCAACTCTTTTAAACCAAAACCCCATCTGACTTGTGTTTAGCAAAGCCAGGCATCATTTTTCTTCCCAAGCTTTCCCATCCCCATCTCATACTCTGGTGATACCAAAATCCTCATTGACTCCCCTGGAAAAGCAGGTCTGGGTTTTGGTGCCTTGGCTTGTTATCCGTGGGTTAAAAAATAATTCAAGCCACCTACGGGCTGGTTGCATCTCACAGCCCTGGCTGGGGTGCCTGGCAGCCCCAGCACTGCTGCCTGCCCAGGCACATGCCTTCCTGCTTCCAGAATAGCTGAAAAATGCAGGCAGACAATAAAAAAAATTGGGCTCTTTGCAAGAACGAAACAAGTTGTCGGGAAATGAGCTTGTACAAAGTTGTGTCTGGATTTTGTGAGCTGTAAAAAGCCAACCTGACTGCTCAATTTACGTCCAGGAAAGGAGAAGGGAGAGGTGATGCTGGTGACATCAGTGACAGCGTGGGACAGGACAGCTGGCAGTCCTGGAGGGTAGCAGGGACAAAAACAGCTCCAAAACCAGCATTGTTGGCATGAAACACATCCTCGAGCTGAGCAGTATTTCTTTATTGCCTCCATTAAGATCAGGTCCATCCCTTTGGGAATGGCTGGCACGGGAGCAAACTGGCACAGAGAGCTCCTGGGGGGAATGACTGAGCAGTGCAAGGAGCCTGGGAGGAGGATGCAGTCAGGGAGGGCTCACAGCAGCTCTCACCTCTTTGGCTGGAGATTCCTGAGCCCTCGGGCTTTTTTAGTCCTTATTTAGCAACATTTACAACTAAACTGTGCATTGCCGGGATTTTATATTTCAATTTTTATTTAATTTTTATTTTCTTTTCCTCTTTCATTTTTTTTCCCAAGCTCAGTAAGAAGAAGGGGATCTAAGCTTTGACACAACTCCTGAAGTCCCAAACTATGTATGTTTTGCATTAAAAATTGGCTTGCCCAAGGGACCAGCTTGGGCTGCAGAACATCCATCGCCTCCTTGCTCGTCGTGCTCAGGCCGGCTGAGTCCTGACTGGGGATGTGCTGCCATCTCTGGAGAGGACGGGCATACGGCAGTCCCGGGCCGCAGGAACGCCGGGGAGCGATGATTTATCTGCCCGGAGGCCGGCCTGGCACTCAGCCCTGAACACAAACCCTGTTGGCTGCAGCCGGCCCTTGGCTCGCCCAGAGGCAGCAGTGGCTGGCTGGAGACTCCAAGTCTGCTCCCACAGCAGGTAGGACACCGGGAAGGGCAGAATTCAGATTAAAAGTGCTACCCAAGCCATATAAATGTGTCAAGGTCACAGGGACATGCATGATCCCAGCTGGGGAACAGGGATGCTGCAGGGACAGGGGGGTGACCTCAGCACCCTGCAAGACCCCACTGTGCTCATGGCTTCAGGATTTCTTTCCTGTGATGATAAACTCATGGATGGGTCAGAGACTGTGGTGTTTGCATCATCTCAGGGCTTGGATGGAGTCTATTCTTGCACCTTAATAAAGAACCTGCTTTGTTTTGTGTTGATTTAACTGCTGCTTTCCATGGATCATGGTTATCCTGAGTTCTAAATAAATGTATCATGGGGAAGAGACCTTTCCTGGGACCTTTCTTGGGTCAGGGACATTTCCTGGATCAGGGATCTCTTCTGGGGCAGGGACCTCTCCTAGGGCTGGGACCTTTCCTGGGTCAGGGACATTTCCTGGGTCAGGGATCTCTTCTAGGGCAGGGACCTCTCCTAGGGCAGGGACCTTTCTTGGGGCAAGAAACTCTCCTGAAGCCTCTCTGGGACTGAATCTTCACTGGGATCATGGGCGGATGGTGCCCTATCCCAGCCTGGGCACACACAGAGCACACACAGCTTGTTAATTAATTATTGGATCAATGATCTTGGAGGTCTTTTCCGCTTTAACAATTCTGTGATTCTGTGTCACTGAACACTCCCAGCGTGGCCATGCCTGGTCCATCTACCCTGAGTAGAGCATGGTTCTGTATGGTGAAAGAGATCCCAGGTCAGGGTAGATGACAGCAAGGTTTTCCAGAACCATTATCTCATCTGGTGGTGGTGGAACAGGTCCAGGGAAAGCCACAGCGCAGGCTCAGAGCTGTTGACTCTGCAGCCCCACGTGAGCCATCTCCAAGTCAATACCATACCAGTAACATGAAACCAATCCCTGAACCAACACTCATTTCATTTATTCCGCCTTAGAAAACCCCGAGGAGAGGCACCAAGTAGGGAGCTTGCAGGTACCCCCTAAAACAATCCTCAAACACAGCTCTGCCTTTTCTCCAGCTGGGAAAACCTGGCTGATCAAACAGCCAGAGCCAACCCAAGCAAGTCACCTCCAAAAAGCCCCAAGACAGAATTCCTTCTTTCCAAAACAGAATCTATTTGACACCAAGAGTAAATATCACGTGAGAGCAGGCTGGAACACGGTTACACCTGGTGAGGCTTAACTAAACAGAGGGAAATATTCTCCCTGTCTCCTCCAAGGACACCAAGCAGTTGAGCACTGTAATTTTTTTGGCCTAAATGGTCACTTGAGGCAGATATTAAAGCCAGTTAATACGTGTGGTTGAGGGGAAATGGATCTTTCATTAAAATGATCGTTCGCTTGCACGCTTGCACCAAGAGGTTGTACAACCCAGGCTCTGTGTTCTCTCAATTACTGTTCTTATTAAGGCTTGGGATGACCATAAATACTGAATTAAAATAATTACAGCAGGACAGGTACATCTGAGTAGCACAAATGCAATATTAGTGCTTGGAGGAATTAATTTTTCAGGAAGAGCAAGATAATGGTGGAGAAGCCACAGCCCTGCTCGAGGGATATTGAGGATCCTGGGGATGGATGATGGGCATCCCAGGGAGGGACCCTCCTTGCCCTACTCCTCCTCATCACATCAGGAGTTGCTGCTCAACTTTCTGAGTCTCCACACCTCCAAAGGCTCCCTTACACCCCTTGCCCAGTCCAGGGACACCCCAAAACATCTCCAGATAACCCCTCTTGGTGTGGAAGGGGATCACGCACAGGACAAGGGGATGAAACAGGGCTCTAAACCACTTTATTTGATGGGGACACGCACAGACTTCTCCTCCCTGTGCGTCCTCCCTGCCCTGAAGCCACACACCAAACCCCTCCTGCCTTCCTGGAGCCGGGCGCTCCCCAAACCCTCCACAAAGTGCTGCTGCTCGGAATATTCACAGTACCCGGAGCCCCGCCCCGGTTCCTCTGCGGGGCGAAACGCAGCCTGGGGAGGGGACAGAAACACTTCAGAGCGTCCCTCGCTGCGAGCTGGACGCTGTCCCTCCCTGTCACAGCCCTGTGCTGCCTTGGGATGCTCCAGGGCAGGGCTGCGGGGCTGAAGGCTCGCTCCTCATCCTCACCAGCAGCCACCGGCTTCTGCCAGAGCCACGCGCTCAGGGGATGCCGAGCTGAGGGGGGTCTGTCCTGCGCCAGCCCGGGGGCGAGAACTGGCCGTCACCCCCCGGCGTGCATCCTTTCAGGCTGGATTTGCGGGAATTGAGCCTCTGGCAAACCCTGCGGACGAAGGAACGGAACACGGAGGTGCGGAAGATGATGAACACCCAGGGATCCACGATGGAGTTCACGGAGAGGAATCGCAGCGCGCTCAGGTCGGCGTTCTCGTTGAAGTCAGCGGCGAAGGCCCCCATGTACGCCCGGATCTGGCAAAAAAAAATCAAGGGAATAGAGAAAAATTAGGAAAGGTCTCACTACAGGGGTAAAAAAAAAAAACTCTGAGGGCAGCAAAAAAGTTTTACCCACTCAATATTCCCACACATCACCACACCAGCACGTGTTGTGGGTTGCAGATCCAGCTGGCAGTTGGGGCTGGATCATGGATGGTCATGGCACAAGAACTCCATGTCATCATCAGGGCCGGGCTGTCAGAGCTGGGGAGGTGGCCCTGGGGACTGGGTTTGTTTCATGAATCAAGGAAGCACTTGACCTCTCCAGGCTGCAGCAGAGGGTGCCGGGCTGGGGCACCCCACTCGTGCTGCCCTCCCTGCCACGGATATTGGAGTTGGCATCCATTGGATAACTCTGCAAGGATTCACCCTGCTTGTTAGAGGGCCCTGGCAGGGATTCACCCTGCTTGTTTGAGGACCACGGGATTTTCACTAGGCTGATCACAATACCACTATGAGACAGTTGTGCCAGGGCTGCTGGTGCTGATGCATCACGATTTGGTTCCAGAGTGGGCAGGAAAAGGAGGTGGAAGTTGTCACCAAGGGCAGTGGCAGCACCCACAGACACAACCCCACCCTGAATTCAGGGTAACCCCCTCTGTGGCACCAGCTCTGCCAACAGAGGGTGATGCCAAAATGGGGCTGCAGGGACCTGGAGAGGGGCAACAAGGGCTTTGTCATGCTGAGAGTCTCCCAACCCCACCCCACCAGTGGGACCCCCACCCCTGGGGAAGAAGTGGGAGGATTTCAGAGAATATTTCCACTAGATCCAGTACAGTTCAAAGCCAGCTGGATCTACTCAGCACCTTTGGGATAGGGGAGAGGGAATGGGGGGTTTTATTGAAGGGTCTAACAGGGTTGAGAAGGGGGGGACGTTTGAAGGGTCTAATACAATGAACTGACATCCCTCCAAAACTTAAACATCTCTGGGGCAACCCCAGAGGAACAGAGGGGTGGTGATGAAGGGGGCATGGATGTTATTCCAATGGAGTTAATGAAGCAACCAAACTCCTGGGTTGGGGTGGGAGACACTCTGATGGGACCAAAATAATTACCTGATTCCCCCAGTACCTCTGGGGCAGAGTGATGGGGGGAGGGGGGGGGTGTATTTCAGGGGTTTTAAGGCAATGAAGTAATCCCTGGGGATGTGGTCCTAGAAGTGGGTATTCTGGGGTTGGGGGGCAATGATCCAACCATTCCTGGAATGGGGGGGCAGAATTCCAAGGAAGTTTGAGCAATAAATCAACTCCCAGGACAGGGTGGTTGGGGTGTTGCAGTTATTCCAGATGGATTAAAGCAACGAATTAACCCCCACCAATCCCAGGCTGGGGTTTTATTCCATAAGGGTTAAAGCAACAACAACATCCCTGGGACAGGGTGGCAGACACTTAGAGAGGGGGAAAAGTGATTATCTGACCCCCCTGACATGTCTGTCACAGAATGGTGGTGATGGGGGGCATGGGGGGTGTTATTCCATGAAGTTTAAAGCAACAAATTAAGGACTGGGAACATGATGTTGGTGTTGAGCAGGGGGAACCTCCCAGAATGGGATAGTGGTGGTAGGGGGGATTATTCCAAGAGGATCAAAGCAATAACCTGACCCTTGGAGACTGGGGAGTAGGGGCGGGTTATTCAGAGGGGACTAAAGCAACAACTCCCCAGCATCTCCAGGAATGGAGGAGGGGGGGTGCCAGGGTTTATTCCAAGGGCCTAAAGCAATGGCCTGACCTTACCGGGAGTGGGTGGTGATGATGGGGGGGGGGGGGGTTATTCCAAGGGATTTTAGGCAATGATCTGATCCTTCTGGGCAGAGTCTGGAAGTATTTAGAGGGGGATAAAGTATTGCCCTGAGACCCCAGGAGCAGGTGGTGGTGCCAGGTTTTATTCCAAAGGGGAAAATCAACAATTTGACCGCCCCAAGACTGAGTGGGGCTGGTGTGTGGGTTGTTCTAAGAGGTTTTAGATAATGGTCTGGCCCCCATGGACAAGGCAGGGACTATTCCAAGGTGGCCAAATCCACAATCCAACATCCCTGGGAGGAGGTGGTGGTGAGGAATGATTAATTCCCAAGGGAATTAATACAATGACCAACACCTCTGGGGATGGGGTGGTGGGTATTTAGGGATTAGGCAATGGTCTGACCCCCATGGCAGGGTCAGGGGCTATTTCAGGGGGGCCAAATCAACAATCCAACATCCTTGGGAGGAGGGGGTGGTGAGGAAGAATTACTTCCCAAGGAAGTTAACAAAACGACCAACCCAGTGGTGGGTATTTAGGGGGTGGGGGTTGCAAATCCACCACTCGAGCTCCCAGGGGCAGAGGAAGGGGCTGGGACAGGTGCAGGGGGTGTTTCCTGGAGGAGGGGACCGTCGGGGTTAGGGATTACTCACGATGAGCGGCAGGGAGCAGACGGTGAACAGGACGGTCATGAGCCCCAACAGGACTAGGTGGTCGAGCTCCTCCATACGGGGGGCGGCGGCGGCGGGGGGTCCGCGGCGGGGCTGCCTCCGGGCCATGCCGTAGAGGTGCCTCATGCTGCTCACGTTGCAGGCGCCGATGGCCAACACCAGCAGCCCCATGAGGCTGGCGTAGAGCACGGGGAAGCCCAGCTCCCGCGGGGTGCCGCCGGCCATCCGGATGAAGCACCACGTGCCCGGGCAGTACTGCATGGGCACCCCAAAGCCCAGCAGCGGCAGGGCACAGAACAGGGCGCACAGCCCGGCCGCCGCCGGCCCCAGCGTGACGCCCAGCCGGCGGGTGAGGTGCCTCCGGTAGAAGTAGGGATGCCCCAAGGACAGCCAGCACTCCAGCGCCATGGCCAGCAGCAGCAGGGTGGGGGCCAGCCCGAAGAAGGCCATGAGAAAGGCGAAGAGCTGGCAGAGGACACCCGGCTCGCCCTCGCTGCGCCCGCCCGGCCCCAGCTCGCTGAGGCTGCGGTTGTAGGCGTAGGCGGCCAGGACGATGGGGCTGAGCAGGCACTTGCCCAGCAGGTCGGTGACGGCCAGCACGGTGACCAGCACGTAGAACGCCGAGACCCGCGGCGGGCGGCCCCCGGGGGACCGGGAACGCCGCCGGTGCTGCCCCAGCAGCAGCAAGGCCAGCACGTTCCCCAAAAGCCCGGCGGCGAACAGAACGGAGCTGGGCACCGCCGACTGTCCGCTCTCGATGTACCGGCTGCTGCGGCACTGGTAACCCTTAGTCTCCATCGGGATGGCCCGCGCCGGGATGCGCCGCACCGGGGTGGGATGATGGATGTCCCGTTGTGGGTTGGGATGTCCCGCGCCGCACTGGGATGAAATGAATGTCCCGCGCCGCACTGGGATGGGATAATATCCCGCACCGCACCAGGATAGGATGATGTCCCGCACCGCCCCGGGGTGGAAAGGATGTCCCGCACGGCCACGAGATGGGATGGATATCCCGCACCGGGATGGGATGGATGAACCGCACCGCGCCGCGGCTGCCGGCGGCGACTGTCCCGGCGGGGCGGGCGGCCCCCGCCAAGGGAGGGAGGGAAGAGGGAGGAGGAGGAAGAAGAAGGGAAGGAGGTGCGGTACGACCGGGGACAACCCCTGGGACAGCCCCTTCTCGCTGCCCGGCCCGCCCCGGCCGTCGGAGCGCGGTTGCGGGGTGGGGGGATGCGCTGCTCCCCCGGGAGACCCGCGGGTCCCGGGAAGAGAGAGGGGAACGGGCGGGGTGAGTGCCGGGGGCAGGGGGAGGTTACGGGTGAGGGGCTCTGGGAAGAGACACTGGAAGGGACGGAGCTGGAGCTGAGCCCCTCAGGGTGAGGGGTGCCGGTAAGGGGGAGAGAGCTGAGCCCCGGGGGTGGTCACGGGTAAGGGTGTTGGGTCCAAGCACGGTGGGAGGATTTACGGGTAAGGGGGCCTGAGTCCTTAGAGGGGTGACAGGGCAGAGGGCTGGGGCTGAGTCTCCGGGGTGTAAAACAGGGCAGAGGGCTGGGGCTGAGTCCCTGGGAGTGTCACAAGGCTTGGAGCAAGCTGGTCTAGTGGAAGGGGTCCCTGCACATGATATGGGAGTTGGAACTGGATGATCTTTGAGGTGCCTTCTAACCCAAAGCAGTCTGTGATTCTGTGATGTGATTCAACCTGACCAGGCACCACTTCTACCTGCATCCCACCCCACACACCTGCCGTGTGGTGATACCTCTGCTGAACCCCCCATTACCCCAGCCCATGTCAGTGCTCCTCTGTTCCACCAGCAGATTCTAGGAGAAGCCCCCCGAGCTTCTTCCAGGAAAAGTGATGGCCTTTCTAACCACAGAAATGCCACTGCACGACACATACACCACCTTGCAGGATGCATGTGATGATGAATAAGCATGAAACTGTGTCTGTCTGTATTCAGGCCCCTTTTTGCTATGCCGGATGAATGTACACGAAGCACAGGGAAGTATCAAGATGATAGGAGGGGTGGGAAAGGAAGTCAAAGGAGCCACACATCAGCATATTTTATGGGTTGCAGTTCTTACACTGCATGAAGGGAGCTGGTGACTTCTCCGGCAGAGAGGGCAGGAACTATTTGTGGCTATGACAGTGAAAGTCCCGGTTCTGGAAGGTAAAACTCGTTGCAGCTCAGCTCTCGACAACAAATGGTGTTGAAGTGCTGCCCTCACTAGGGCTGAACGTGCACCCAGTAACTGTTTCCTGCTCGGGGCCCGGGGCAGAGGAAATGCAGCCTGCCCTGGGAAGCAATCCGAGGGATATCCCCCAAAAAAGTGTCTGAAAAACACACCCTCTGCCTTCTTAGCTGGCCCAGCACCCCAGATCCTGGAGCAGCACCCACCAACTGCTGCTGGCTCCCTGTGGTGATCCCAGCAGGGTGAAGCAGGGGCAAGATGTGGTGGGATCCCTCAGGTTTGCCCAGGATGAAGATTGGGGTGGAGAACCCAGCACCTCCAGAGAGCTGGTTTACCAGGACCATAATGCCTGTCTTGATCCCTGGAGTAATTAGTGCCAGCCCTGCTGTAATGCTGCAAATACCAGGGAGGATGCACTGGCACAGGGTGCCCACAGAAGCTGTGGCTGCCCCATCCCTGAAAGTGTTCCAGGCCAGCCTGGATGGGGCTTGGAGCAGCCTGGTCTCATGGAAGGTGTCCCTTTCTTGGGCCTTAAGGTCCCTTCCAACCTCAACCATTCTGGGAATCTCTGATTACCCCAGGGATGTGCTGCTGGCTGAGCAGTGACATCACACCCTCCTGCATCTGTTTTGATGGAGAAGAGACAGAAGTGCTGGGCTTCTCCACCACTGCTGAGAAGTCCCTTGACAGCCACCAGAAGGCCAAATTCAGCAAAAATGGGTTGCTTGGCAAGAGGAGGAGGAAGAACTGGGCAAAAAATACCCTTTTGTAGGTGGGTGTTGCCCCTGATTGCACCAGCTGTGGTTGGAAACTCCAAAGGAGCAGGCAGTGCTGTCGTTCCTGTCTGCACGGCTCTGTGGAGAAAATCTGGCACGCAGATGGCTTCTTGGGACTCTCCCCTGGTCTCACCATGCCTCCAGGGTGCTGGGTACAGGCACAGGAGGCAGACACCCAGTGCAGATGTGGCAGGGGGTGGCAGAGCAACCTGGCAGGGGGATGCTTTCACCTGATCCCAGTTGCTCCCCCAGCTGCTGGAGGGTCTGATGCAGAGCACAGCTGGCCACAGGGACCATCCTTCTCTTTAGAGAGAGATGGATCCCCCTCGGAGCCGGGATAGGTGTTCAGCCAGGAGCATAACCGCAGACATCTCCCTCCTCCATCTCCCCGGGGAGAAAACCCAGCGTGGGCACCGAGTCCCTTTTTACCTCTTCTTTGGGTTTATTTGCATAAATAGCAGCTATTTGGGGAGGGGAAAACGATTTTGAGAAAGTCTCATCACCACATATGACGAATCCCTCCCGTTCGTCACACTTCCGATGTGACCCCCATCTCCCGGTCACATTCCTGGTGAAGACGGGGCATAAAAAAAAAAAATTCGATAATAAAAACACCGCAAAGCGGAAGAAAAAGCAGCCACAAACCCCAGGGATAAATGACGAGCTGGAAAAACTTGAAGCACCCACAAGGAATTTTGTCTTGTTTGTTTGGGGTTTTTTTCCAAAACACTTGTTGGCTCCCTATGGTTTCTCCTTGCCGGCCAGTGGTGAGAGGCTGTGAGTAGGTGCTTGTTGCATCGCTGTTCCCTGCTATTGCCAAGCCTGGATTTTCCCAAAGAGCCGCTGCTGCCCGGAGAAATCGTGTCTGCAATTCGACACCAGCATAGCCCCGGGCGGCCGCGCTGGGATTTTCTCGCCTTCCTCCAGCTCAGTGCTCCCTTTGGAAGTGTTTGTGGCAGTGTCTGAATAACCTAATTTAGAGCCCGTTAGACGGGGAGGGTTTTGGCAGCAGCGGGAGCCGGATGGAGGGATGCGGCTGGCCGGGAACGGCGGCTTTGGCAGCTCGTCCTGGATATTCGCATGCGGAGCAAACAAAGCTGGGAGAGTCCTGCGGAAAAGAGCCAACCTTTTCCCCGCCCGGGAGCACTGGATTAACACCGGCTGGTGCTTCTTCACTCATCCCAGTGATTATCCCAGCCTTTCTCCCCTCCTCGGAGATCCCAGTCCTGGAGCAGAGCATCACCCTGCCCTCCCGTGCCCTTTCCCAATAATTCCCAATAATTCCCACGTCTTCCCCAGCTCCAGGCTTTAAGCCTTTCACTCTTTCCAGTCTGGGGATTCACAGCTCCCTGGCGTGGGCAGGTGGGTGCTCCCGGTGTCCAAATGATGCACTGACAGGCTGGGGAGGCACCCAGAGTCCTGTAACCAGAGGATCGGAGCACAGGAATGGGGAACTCCCACGCTGGTGATACCCCGGAGTTTTTCCTCATAGGATACTGGCATTTCTTCGCTGGGAAGTTGCAGCAGGTGTTTTAAACACACCCAAACATTCTGATGTAAATTGACAGATAGAGGCAGGTCTGGCCTCCGTGCCCCCCATCCTGACTGTGACAGTGTCCCCAGGAGAGGGGAGTTTTGGGGGGCTGCTCGGCTGCACGGTCTGTGGGATTTGGGAAGACAACAGACCCGCGCTGAGTCACCGGGTGAAATCCTGCCGATTGTTTCCAGCTGTGCTATTGCAGCGGGAGAAAATAGCCCTGGGCAGTTAGGAATTCTGCAGGCTCATCCCACGGGGTGTCCAGGGGCTGCAGCCACCTCCTCCTGCCGCATTTCAGGCGGCTGCCGGCATCACATCCTGCCAGGTCTGTTAGAGGGAGGAAAACAACGGGAAAGAAAGCAGCCCCAGGGTGGGAAGGCGTTGGGCAGGAAGGGGGCTATGGAGCAACGCTTCTCAGTTGCACAAGCCCTGCCCGAAGCCGGGTTTGTCCCAGCTGCGGGATGACCGAAACGAGCAAGGAAAGTGGTTTGGGCTCGGTGGCGTTTCCAGCACAACCAAGGAAGGGCGAGTCACGAGGAGACTGCACCACACGCGGCCCGGCGGCGGGGGAGTCGGGGGGGAGCCGGTGGGTGCGGGAGGGGGCCTGGGATCAGGGCACCAGGAGGAGGGGCAGCGGTGGATCACCCCGGGGATGGGGAGGAAGCATGGGTTGAAGTGGGAGAGGGAAGGAAGGGGAGGAAGGCACCTGTGCGCGTATGAGGGTTCAGGTGTGTGCGTGTCCGGGCTGGGTGAGTGCAACTCTAATCATCAAGTTTGGGTGCCGGGCTGAGCCACCTGTGGGTGTCTGAGGGGATGTTGTGTCTAAGCAGGGACCACCGGAGGGGGGTAGGGGCACAGCGAGGGGTCGGGATGGGGATTGAGGGGAGGGAGCGGTCCGTGGGTGCGTGTCCCGGTCCGTGGGTGGGTGTCCCGGTCCGTGGGTGAGGATCTCACGGGTCCGTGGGTGGGTGTCCCGGTCCGTGGGTGCGTGTCCTGGTCCGTGGGTGAGGATCTCGCGAGTCCGTGGGTGCCCCGTTTGGTGGGCGGGTGTCCCAGTCCGAGGGTGGGTGTCCCGGTCCGTGGGTGCGTGTCCCGGTGCACAGCCCCGCGCGGGCGCCAGGCGGCGCCAGAGGGCGGCCGGGATAACCTGAATCGCCGGGATAACCGGGATCGCAGGGACGCGGGACCAGTCCTGCTCCCCGCTCCATCCCGCTCCCCTCCCTCCCCGTCCAGCAGCGCTGCCGAGCGCTCCCCGGTCGAGTTTATCCCGCAGCCCCAGCCCCAGCCCCTTGTTTTCCCTCCTTCCTTCCTTCTTTTTTATCTCTTCCTTTCTTCTTTTTTATCTCTCTTCCTTCTCTGCTCTTGTGAGACCCCACCTGAAGAGCTGTCTCCAGCTCGGGGGCCCCACGATATCAGAAGGACCTGGAGCTGTTGGAGCAAGTCCAGAGGAGGCCACAAAGGTGCTCCAGGGCTGGATCCCTCAGCTCTGGAGCCAGGCTGGGAGAGCTGGGTGGGCTCACTTGCAGAAGAGAAGGCTCCAGGGAGAACTGAGAGCCCCTTCCAGTGCCTAAAGAGGCTCCAGGAGAACTGGAGAGGAACTTGGGACAAGGGATGGAGGGACAGGACAAGAGGGAATGGTTTCCCACTGCCAGAGGGCAGGGTGCGGTGGGATATTGGGAAGAAATTCCTGGCTGTGAGGATGGTGAGGCCCTGGCACAGGTTGCCCAGAGGAGCCGTGGCTGTCCCATCCTTGGAAGTGTCCAAGGCCAGGTTGGACAGGGCTTGGAGTAACCTGGTCTAGTGGAAAGTGTCCCTGCCCATGGCAGGAGGTAGAATGCAATGATCTTTCAGGTCTCTTCCAACCTAAACCATTCTAGAATTCTATGATCCTTCCTTCCTTCCTTACTTTCCCCTTCCTTCTTCCTTCCTCACTGTGTGGAGAAAAATCCTAGAATTTGAAGCTCACTTTAAGGAGAGAAGGATCCTGAACTAAAAATTAAAATAAAATAGCAGGAAAAATAACACTAATTAAATATTTACAAGCAGGCTGGCTCACTGCTTTAGGCTGGTGGAGCCCACGTGTGTGAGGATTTACATCCCCCTGAATCTCTGTGGGTCCTCAGAGCTCCCTGCGGATGCACAGCCTGTCCCAGGGAACGGCCTGGGCGGAGGAAGCAGCTCCCAAATGTGCTGTCCATGTGTTTCACTCTTTCCCATTGAATTTCCAACTAGCCCAAGCCCTCTTGTCCCCATTTAGCCGGATTGCTCAGCCCTAAAATCCCTTTCAGCAGGGAACGCCGCTGGGGCCGCATCCGTCTTCAATTTAAAGAACAAATCCTCCAGCTGGAGCTGCTCCATCCTCTGCCGGGGCCGGGCGACCTCGGCACTGCTGGGGGCTGGTTGTTGGTCACAGCAGATGGAAGGGACACGTGTCAGGGGAGAATAACCTCTTCACCCAGCCTGGAGAGGCTCTGCGGGACAAAGGCTGGCAGGAGAGCCAGAGCCTGGAAAATGTGGCTAAAAGCAGATTTGCTCAGAGAGGCTGTCAGTGGGAGACAAAGGCAGGAAGCAGATAAATGCAGGGAACGAGGCTAATTGCTGGGATTAGTCACTCTGGAGCATTTGGGGGCTGCAGGGGTCAGGGCTGGAGGCCCCAGGAGGTCAGACAAGGAGAGATGAGCTGGAAAGAGGTTTTGGGGAAAGCCTGGGATTGGTTAGAGCTGTGGGAAGGGCTGAACCCCATCTCTGATGGTGCTCCCAGGGCAAGCCATGGGGTCCCAGCTTACCTCAGGGTTGGTCTAGTGCAAGGTGTCCCTGCTCATGGCAGGGGGTTGGAATGAGATGGGCTTTAAGGTCTCTTCCAAGCCAAATCATTCTGGGATTCTCTGACTCCCTGCCCACTCCCACATGGGGACAAGATGTAGGTTGTACCTAATCCACACTACAAATAAAGTCTAATTCTGCAGCAAACTCTTCATTCAGGGTATAAACATCCAACAAATTTTCTCAAAGCTGCAGCAGCACAGCCCAATGTTTGTTGGGATCAGAGCCCTGGGATGGGGCAGGACTGGGCCTGTGTTAGGGGAGGTTTAGGTTGGATATTAGGAAAACTTTTTTCCCCCAGGGGGTGGTCAGGCACTGAACTTGGCATGGCCCCAAACTTGACAGAGCTTAAGGAGTGTTTGAACAAATCTCTCTGGCACATGATGGGATTGTTGGGGTGTCTGTGCAGGGACAGGAGTTGGATCCTTGTGTATCCCTTCCAGCTCAGGGAACTCTGTGATTCTGTTCTATGATTTTATTCTATCAAGGGTGATGGGGACAGTCACTCTGTGTCTGCTGTGCTTTGTGCTGCAGGGAAACACTCAGGATTCCCTGGAAACACAGGACCTGGGTTGATGTTATCTGTGCTGTGAACCCGAGCTCCTTCCTGACTGGTTCTCCCACCTCCAGCACAAACGCTGCTCTGCCTGGGCACTGAAATCCCCCCTGCCAGGGAATTTGCTGGAGCCTGGACCAAATAAGGAACTGGTGGCTAATCTTGGGGGAACAGGGAACAGGAATCAGTCAGTGTCAGGCACATTTGTGAGCTCTGTGCCGAGCTCCTGGAACGCTGGGAGCACGGGGGGCTCACAGGGATCCGCAGCCTCATCCGGCAGCTGCCGTAGCAAAAACAGTTTGCAGCAATATTTAGAGAGAGGAAGGAAGGAAGGAGAGCCCCAGAGATTTAAAAAACATTTTCTTTACCTTTATGTCTTAAAATACATTCTGAAACCTGGAGCAATCCTTTGGGCTGCAGCTCAGATGTCTCAGAAAGCTTTTCCATGTGAGAGCTGTGTTTCTATCCAGTGAGTCTTCAGCTCTGTGGGATGCTGGGAGACCTGAGCTCCACTTTCCAGCTGGGAGGACTCAGCAGCTTTATTTCATAAAATCCTAGAATGGTTTGGGTTGGAAGGGACCTTAAAGCTCCTCTTATTCCATACCTCTGCCTTGGGCAGGGACATCTTCCACTAGAACAGGTTTCTCCAAGCCCCATCCAGCCTGGTCTTCCTTCTCTCCATGCACTAAACCATTTTCCCACATTGGGAAGTTGCCCAGTGCCAAGAAACTCTCCTCTTTCCATAAAAACTTCAATTTTCCATATTATGGACCCACATCTTCCACCTTCCCACCCCATCTTCCCACCTCTGTAGGGACAACCTCTCTCCCAGGACACCTCTGATGCCTTGAGCACAAAGATCTGTGCTGAGTTGCAGCTGGAGCATGTGGGCTGGACCCTACCTATGGAAATCATCTGCAGCAGGGGTGGACATCCCTGAGGATGCACCTCAGCAAGTCCTGCTGTGCCTCCTGGTCCATCCCTGGACCCCCCAAGAGGGATGTGGGCCGGGGCGAGAAGGTGGTGAGTCATGAGGCGAAGCTGAGTCAAGGAATTGAGACCAAAGTTAATGAGGACTGTTCCCAAAAATGGAGATGTCGAGAGCTGGGAGGGAACCTGCCCTGCTGCCGCAGCTTCCCTGCTGTCAGCACCCGGTGGGATGCTCCCAGGAAAGGAAACAGCTGCAGGGAAGGCACAGAGCCCAGCCAGGAGCCATGGATGGAGTCAGGGGGAGAGATCCCTCCACTTGCCCAGAGGGGAAGCAAAGCCACCCCACAGGAGGGGAAGGGCCACCCAGGGATTCCCTCCTTGTGCTTGACACAATGCAGAGGTTGTTCCTGCTGCTGGAAAGCTGGGCACCAGTTGTGGGTTCTTAGATGGCTCGTAAGGGTTGAGCTCAAACAGAAGGCTGTGCCCAACATGTTGGGCAAGAGGGCAGTTAATGGGGTTTCCCCTTCCTCTGTCTTGTTTTATGGACTTTCATAGATGTTGCTGTCAGATTTGGCTGAGATTATCCAATGGAATTCTATGATTCCATGATACCAGTTGTTAAGGATGGAGGGATTTTCTTCAGCTTCCTGACAGGAGGTTGTAGCCAGGTGGGAACTGGACTCTTCTGCTGGGGAACAAGTGACAGGACAAGAGGAAACAGATTCAAGGGAGGTGTAGATTGGATATTAGGGGAAATTTCTTCATGGAAAGGGTTGTCCAGCCCTGGCATAGCTGCCCAGGGCACTGGTAGAGTTCCCATTCCTGGATTTAAAATCCCACTCGTGGATTTAAAAGCCACTTGGCTGTGGCACCTGGGGACATGGGTTAGTGGTGGCCTTGGCAGTGGTGGGGGAATGGTTGGGCTTAATGATCTTAGAGTGCTTTTCCAACCTAAACCAATCCATGATTCTATATGGGAGAACCCCACAGACATTTCTCTTTCTTAGGACATGAAGCCAAAACACTTGTGTGTGCTGATCCCATGGAGTTCAGAGATGCTCAACCCCTCTCTGAGAGAGCCCTTTCCTGCCGGGGCCAGAGGGATGTTTAAGGCATCACTTTGTGGCCCTTCCTGCCAAATAGCCTGACCTTGAGCAGGACTGGTTTCCAACATCCAAGAGGAGAAATGCTCCAAGTGCACGACCCACTAACCCAGCTGGCAACGGGACGCTGCCAACAGAGCCCTGCTCTCGTCCCAGCCCCACACCACCCCCGCTCCTCTTCGAACATCCCGACACACCAAACGGCCCCGGTGCATCCTGTGAGCCTTTGCTTTCTGCCGCACTCCCCAGCCCCGCTCCCGTTACCGGGAATCGCGTTTCCTTCCCCGACTGACCCAGGAGAGATGCACGTTTCCTGCTGCCTCCCTTATCTCTGGCGGCCGCAGCGTCTCAGCGATTCCAGGGCTTGCCAGGCTTGGGGAAGAGGCTGCCAGGATTTCCTGCCTGGAACAGCCTCTGCATCAGGGATTCCTTTGCCCTTCCTCTTCCTCACTGGGAACACAGGGTGAGGACAAGCCTTCAGCAGGGCAGGGAGGTGCCACTCCCCCAGGCAGCCACAGCTGGCAGGAACAGGAATGGTTTGTCCTGGTCTTCCCAGTTTAGCAGAGGGAGCTGGGAATGTTTGTGGTGGTGGGGGCATCTGGGTCGGGCTGGATCCATCCCCAGCTCTGTCCCACAGAACACCCTCCATCTTCTGCCAGTTAAGCACATCTGTTTCTGCCCAAAATGCTGCCCAGTAAATGTCTATTGATTGTTTTTTATACCCAAGCTATGGGAAGGCATGAACCCTGCAGCCAGAGGCCCTGCCAAGGCACATGGAAGTGATTACAGGGATCACTCCCTGAAAGCACCTCCTTTCCTAGCACATGGCCCAGCCTGTCCCTGTCCCCATCCATATCCCTATCCCCACCCTTATTCCTGTCCCCATCTTCATCCTCATCCCCATCCTTGTACCCAGCCCCATTCTCATTCCCATCCTCATTCCCATCCTCATTCCCATCCTCATACCCATCCCTATGCCCATTTTCATCTTCATCCACATCCCTGGACCTATTTCCATACCTATCCATATCCTCATCCCCATCCTTGTCCCTTTCCCCATCTTCATCCTCATCCCTATACCCATCCTCATCATTGCCCCCATCTTCATGTTCATCTCCATTCCAATGCCCACCCTTATCTCTGTCCCCATCCCTATCTATACCCATCCCCACATCCATCATCATTCCTGACCCATCCACATCATGGTCCCCATCCCTATCCTCATTCCCATTCTTGTCCTCTTCCTCCTCCTCCCTGTTCCCATCCCTGACTCCATCCCCATCCCTGCTGAGGCTCTCAGCTACTCCCAAATCCACAGAGATGCCCGTGCCAGCAGGATTCTGCTCCCAAAGCCAGGGCATGACTCTGACTGTTTCCAGCTGCTACTTTTTTTAACTGACTGGTGCCAGTTTGGCTCAGGAAGTTGGGAAAAGGCACTTTTTAGCATCCTGAAGACTTGCAGAAAGCCTGGTGGCTCCTCTTTCCCAGTGGCAGAGGATTGTCAGGACCTGTGGTTTGTAATTTCAACAGCTCCCAAATATACCAACGAGCAACAGGTTGTCCTCCCTTTCTCTCTCCTATTTTCAGCTCCCTCTGCCCATTGCCACCTCCAAGGTGCCACCAAATGCCACCATTTCCTATGGGGGGGACATCCCAGCTGGGGTTTCACCAGGCAGAGGAGCTGCCAGCCCCTCACAGCTCCCGATTTCCCTGGAGAGCCATGGAGGTGTCTGAGCTTCAAAGAAAAGCCACTTTTTGGCACAGGGGACTTCTTTGACGTCTGAGGATTGTGTCCAGCTGGCCTGGACCCCACTCGAAGCCCTAATGGTTTTCCATGGCCAGGCAGAGCGACTCCTTGCAAGTGCTGGGGCCAGCCAGCTGCCTGCAGCCGAGAGGGCAGCAGCCTCTCCGGATGTGACCCCCACGGCCACATTCCCTGGGACAGCTGGGCTTCCAACCAGCCTGGTCCCAGCATGGGTGGGAGCTGCTTTCCAGGATGACCGGGATGCAGTGGATTGCACACTGCCTGGGATGGAGGGGAGAGGGGCTGCAGTGATAAATCCCTGTCACTACAATAGACGGGTGGGGGGAGGGTGTCCAGCTGCTTCCAATGTGAGGATTCCTGTTGGGAATGCCATGAATGTGTCCCTGATTTATTTCTCTCGACAGTCCACAGGGGTTTGACACTTCTCTCCTTGTTATCTGGCATTCCTCGGGCATGTATATGTCTTGGGACAGATGCAATACTCCAGGCCAGGGAAGTGGGAAACGCTCCAGGAAGCTGGAGCAGAGATTTTGGCTGCTCCCAGCCCGGATTTCCAGGAGTCCTCATTGAGTCCAGCTGCCCGGGATTTGAGCTCGTCCTTTCCTGCACCACTGTGGGTGCTACCACCCCAACACCTCAAATCAAAGATAGGGAACCCCTCCTGGATCCACTGGCCACTCCAGCCCTCTCCAGACAGGATGATGGATGTCGGGATTGACAGAGGATAAACAGCACTGACCCCAGGCTTGGTCGTGCGTGCGTGGGGGGCCTCTCACTGACAACTTGCCAGTTGAGCTGCACGACATATTTTGGCCCGTGGCAGTCCCTGACCTCCCCCGCTGAGTGTCCCCTGTGGATGAGGAGTCACGTTTCTTCCCTGCTCAAGGGAGCGGGATCCGAGGGAGCGAGCGGGAAGCGGCCTCTGCCTCCCGCCCACGCCGCGGCCCCGGCCCCGGCCCCGGCCCCGGCCCCGACCCCGACCCCGACTGGACGCGGGCCCGGCCCCGGGGGGGTTGCAGCCAGGCGGGGGGTGGGTGTGATGCGGAGCTCCGGGGGGCCCGAAGCGGGGATCCCACTCTCCCTTCCCAGGAGGAGACACCGGCACTCCGGGGTGCCAATCCCCGGGATGCCCCCTGGAGATGCCGCGGCTGTGGTACCCGGCCCGCCCTGGGATGCCGGTACCGACCCGGAGGATGCGGGGGATGCGAGAAGGGCGGGCTGCAACCCGGGACGGAATTTGGGGTGAGACCCGATTGGCCGGGGCCGGGCCAGGGGGTCCAATAGCGGCACGTCCCTCTCGGGCCACGCCCCGCCCCGCCCCGCCGGCTCCGGTTCCCTCCGCCGGGCCGGGGCTGCCCCGTCGGGTCCGTCCCGCTCCGTCCCTGCGCTCCGGTTCGCCCCGTCGGGTCCGGTCGGCGCCGTCGTGGGTCCCGTGGGCCGGCGGCGGGATGCGGGCGCTGGCGGCGGTGCTGGCGGCGGTGCTGGCGGCGGTGCTGGCGGTGGGGGCAGCCCTGCCCCGCCCGGGGCTGCTCCCGCACGGCCCGGCCAGGGGCGATGCCCGGCTCCGGGCCGGGGATGACGAGAGCTCGCCCGCGGTGCCGCTCCGCCGCGCCCTGCGCCTCTACGGCCGCGCCGCCCGCCGCCTCTACGTGAGTCCCGGCTGGCCCCGAACCCTCTCCCCGCTCCCCTCCCCTGCCTTCCTTCCCCCCGGCCGCTCTTCCTCCCAGCCCCGCTTCCTCCTCTCCATCATCTCCCTCTGTCCCTCAATCTTCCCTCTTTCCCATCCCTCCACCCTCTCTGTCCCTTTCTTCCTCCATCCCTCCGTGTCGCTCCATCTTTACACTCTCCATCGCTCTGTCCCATCTCCCTCCTTCTGGCTTTGCACCCCTCCATCTTTCCGTCCTTCCTCCTACTTACTCTCTTCCTTCCAGGCTTTGTCACCCCTTCCTCCTGCTCCCCACTCCGGTCCCTCCGTGTGCGTCTTTGCTGTCACACCACACGTGTCTTTTCTCCATCCACCCCTTTCCTCCATCCATTCTCCCCTTTCTCGTTGTGTCCTGCCCGGTGTCTCCGGCTGTGGAGGAACAAGAGGGCTTTCTCCTTCGCAGCTGTTCCCCTGCCAGCAGCGGCTGCAGCTGGGATGGCCCCTGAGCTGCAGCTCCCTGGGGGATGGAGTAGCCCGAGGTCTTTGTTTTCTCCCGGGCCGGATGGGGCCACGCGGCCTCGGGGCTCTCACTCCACCGAGGAGGGGGGGATACGGTGGGGGGACCGGTGGTGGTGGCACCTTTGCAGCTCCTGAGCACCCTGCCCTGCTCTCCCTGCAGGTGGGGACCAACGGGGTCATCTCCACCCAGGATTTTCCCAGGGAGACCCAGTACGTGGATGACGATTTCCCCACAGACTTCCCTGTCATCGCTCCCTTCCTGGCCGACCTCGACACCTCCGGGGACAGAGGGAACATCTACTACCGCCAAGATGACTCTCCAGACGTGCTGGACCAGGCTGTGGGATACATCCAGGCTGGATTCCCCCGCACTGCCGGCTCCTTTGTGCCCACCAATGCCTTCATTGCCACCTGGGAGGATGTGGGAGCCTACCAGGAGCTCTCCCAGGACAATGAGCCCTCCACGAAGGTGAGGCCAACAGGCTGAGCTTGGATTCCCATCCTGCATGTCATGAGAAGATGAGCCTTCCTCTTGTGGCATCCAGAATGCCCAGTCTCTTCTCTCTGGGCAGCTGGATGATGGGTCCTTCCATGCATCCTTGGATGAGCTCCAGGGGGAACATGGAGCTTTTCCTCTGTGCTCAGAGCTGTGGCGGTGGTGGGGCTGTTGGCTTTGCTGATGGGCAGAAGAGGTTTAGAGGTTGCCTTCAGCTCCGTGGTTGGAGGTGCTTGTGCAAGGGCATGGAGTGACAGGACAGGGGTGAATGGCTTCACATTGATCAGATTAGAGACTGGAAAGAAATTCCTGGCTGTGTGAGGGTTGGGGGGCCCTGGCACAAGTTGCCCAGAGAAGCTGTGGGTGCTTCATCCCTGGAAATGTTCAAGGCCAGGGTGGCCTGGCTTGGAGCAATCTGGTCTAGTGGAAAGTGTCCCTGCCCATGGCAGGGGTGTGGAACTGGATGAGCTTTAAGGTCCCTTCCAACCCAAACCATTCCAGGATTCAGTGATTCTTTTCAGGCAAAACTTTCCAGTGCTGGTGGCTCTGGATTTGCAGGGGCAGCTGGGAGAAGCCACAGGTCCACTCCATTATGCTCCTGACCTTTGCCAGTGGCTTGGGGCTGGTCCTTCCTTCTGCCCCTGTGCTGATTATGCTGCTGGCGAGGAACCGGCTTCAGAGTTTCCACCATGGATTGATTTTGTGCCTGGAAAACAAGCTCATAGGTGGTCTGCCAGGTCGGGGGGGGTGACCTGTGCTCTCCACCCACAGAGCTGATAAGGCTCCTGCATGGGTGGACCTACAGCACTGCCTTTCCCTGAAAACACGGGGACATGAAGTGTCACATCAGGGTGATGATGTGCTGAGGAGGTGACAGTGACGCTCTGCCAGCATGATGGACTCCTTGAAATGAGCTGGATATCTTGAGCTGCAAGAGGAAAACCCTGGTGATGGACAGCCAGAGCTGTGTGATGGTTGATGAGCTCTCACTGTGGTGGGGTGGGCTGATCCCAAAGCCCATCAGCAGCCACCAGGTCCCCAAGGATCACCAGGAGCCATCTCTGCCATCCATCCCCCTGCTCTGAGGCCCTTCATTTGTGGGTATGCTGAGAGAGAAGCCAAGCAGAGGAAGAAACCGAGGTTTGGAAGGAAACAAGGCACATTTTTTCCTCTAATTTAAAACTTGGGAAAACAGCTGAAGAGATGCCATCAGGGGCCTCGCAGCGACCTCACGGCCATCGAAAATGCAGCCTCCTCTTTTTTCTCTTCCCTTTTTTTTTTTTTCTCCTCTCTGAGAAGCTGGATCAGGTTTTAAAATGAAACTGATCTTGTTTGGAAACACCAGCTCCAGGGAAAGCTTCATTCAACACTCGTTGGAGTGCAGCTTTTGCCTGTGCTTTGCTGAGCTCCCCCTTCTGCTAAAATCCTCCCCAGACACCACTTTTTTTTCTGACCAAATGTGGCATTTATGGAAATGCTGCCCTCCCACTGCTCAGAACCAGGATTGACTCCGAAGCCTTTCCCCCCTGCTTTGGAAAGTTATGGCTCATCCTTTTTGAACCTCAAAAGCAGAAACCTGAGTTAAGGTGGGGGTCTCTGGGGTCCCCACACTCCTGCTTTGGGGGTCCTGCCTGGATGAGGAGTCTGGCAGTGCTGTGGCAGTGCTCTGTCCCCTCCAACTCCTTGGGACACGCTCCTGATCCCTGCAGTGACGCCTTCCTGGGCTGCAGAGCGGGACGAGAGCTGACCCCGTTTCTGTAGGAGCAAGACTTGCCCTTTGGGGCTGGAATTTGCCCTTTGCAGCTCTTTGCCGGGAGCAGCCGGGGGGGGCTTCCCCCTCTCCTTCCCTCCATCCCACCATGCCAGCACGTCGATGTCACCCACCGCGTCCCCCTCACCACCCACCACCCAACAAAACAGTCCTGCAGCTGCTGCTGCGATTTGGCTGCGTGGGGGAGGAATCCAGCCCCGGGGAGGGTGGGGGTTATCCCCCCCTTCCCAGCTTTTTGGCCGCCTTTTCGAGGTCTCTGAATGCCCGAGTGTGCGACGTGCACAACAAGGCTCTTTATATCCCGCGGGGCTGCCGGGAAGTGTCGCGATGCCCCGAGGACCCTGCGCCCCAAAATCGGGGTTGGCGCTTGGGGACGGCGCGGGGGGAGCCCCCACCCCTCCCTCCCGCTGCTCCGGGTGGAAAACTGAGATTTTAATAATTTTTCTTTCGCTCGGGCGCCGTTCCTGTGTGCCGCTTCCAGCCGCTCGCTGGGAAGGGCTGCGTGCTCACGGTTATTTTTGCGGGGAGCAGGAGGTGTGTGGGGTTGGTTTCTCCGCGTTTGGGGTGACCGCGATGGGTGTGTGGATTCTCCGGCGGCTCGGGAGGGTTGTGCTGGCTCCGCAGCCTCCCCATCCATGGGTTGTTGCTGTGATCCCGCTCCCTGGCACTGCCCCAAGGCTCGCAGGGCTGGCAGGGCAGGCGGCCAGCGTGCCTATAGCGGGATGTATGGGTGTGGGGAAGCCGAGAGCACGGGCGTGTTTTTTCCGGAGGAAACCAGGCTAAAATTGTTCTCCAGGAGAAACAGGGGGTGCGGGTTTTCCTCTGGTGCTGATGGGGATGGAGGGAGGCTGCTGGGAAACAGGAGTGAGGGCTCTCAGGCTTCAGCACCAACCCGGTGCAGGGCTTATATGGCCAGGGAGGCTCCTGGGCGTGGGGCTGGACTGTCACCTCCCTGTGGCACCTCCAAGGCACACCCCTGCACTGAGGGTGTGGCCTGGCTCTTCCATGGCATCCTGTGAGGATGCTGAGCATCTACTCAGGATGTTACACTTGGAGTTTGGTTCTGTATGAGCAGCCCCTGCTCTTCCCCAGGACATCTCTGCAGGCTGATCGTAGAATCACAGAATTCCAGAATGGTTTGGGTTGAAAGGGACCTTAAAGCCCATCTCGTTCCAACCCTCTACACCTTCCACTAGACCAGGTTACTTGAAGCCCCATCCAACCTGGCTTTTGACACTTCCAGGGACGCAGGGGCAGCCACAACTTCCCTGGACAACCTGTGCCGGGGCCTCCCCACCCTCATAGGGAAGAGTTTCTTCCCATTATCCTCTCTAACCCTACTGTCTGGTAGTGGGAAGCCATTCTCCCTTGTTCTGTCCCTCCATGCCCTTCTCCAAAGTCCCTCTCCAGCTCTCTTGGAGCCCCTTTAAGCACTGGAAGGGGCCTTAAGGTCTGCCAGAGCTTTATCTTCTCCAGGCTGGAAAATCCCAACTCTTCCAGCCTGTCTCCATAGATATGCTCTCTGATGGAGGGCTCTTTTGGGATGCTTCCATAGGCTGTGGTGTGTGGCAAGCTGCCTGTCACATCCCTGGTCTCCTTCCCATCTCAGTCCTCTGCTGGGATCTTCCTGCCCCTCCATGACATCCATCTGTCCTGCTCTCCCTTTGGCAGCTCAACACCTTCCAGGCAGTCATAGCCTACAACGATGAGGACACCTACACCATCTTCCTCTATCCCAATGGCGGCCTCCAGTTCCTGGGGACACGACCCAAGGAGTCCTACAATGTCCAGCTGGAGCTGCCAGCCAGGGTGGGCTTCAGCTGGGGAGACGGCGATGACCCGAAGAGGGATGGGCTGTTCCACAGCCTGGCCAGCAGCGAGCAGGCTCTGAGGAACCTGGAGCGGTGCGTGGGCAGGGGGGGCTGTGCGGGATGGGCAGGAGGAACAGGGTCACCTTCTCCCAGCCCTGTGGCCTTTCAAAGGCTGAAAGAAGGAGTGGGCCTGAGCTGGAGGTGCTGCACTGGGACCTCAACCTCTTGTGCACTGGAGCTGTGTTTGGGCTCCTGGAGGGCTGGTGTGGAGCAGGAGCACTTTTGGTATGGGTTTCCCAGCATGCCTGTGATGGATGTTCATGTGTGCTGCTGTCTGCAGGGAGAGCAACACAGGAGTACCTGGAGTGTGGGTCTTCCGTGTGGGCAGCATGGACCATGTGGAGCTGGGAGGCAGTGAGGGAGCTGGTCCTGGAATGCCGCAGAGCCTCCCTGTGCATCCTGACCCCGACTACACCCACACGCTCTACAGCCATGCTGACCACGCGTCCACAGAGCTGCCCAGGCATCATCCCAGCCATGGATCCCGCACCCCAGTGCTCCTGGGCTTTGTCCCTGAGAGGAGGGAGGCCCAGGAGCAGAGCCACTGGCTGCATCCTGACGGGAACGGTGGCACCCAGCAGAGCTATTCCGCCAACCCCTCTTCCTACAGCTCCGGGCACCACGGTGTCGGTGTGGAGGAGGACGTGCATTTCAACCCTGATGGTGAGTGGCCACAGCCCCTCCAATGACCCCACAGGGACAATGACCCAGCAGGGATGGTGACCAAAGGGGGAGAATAACCCAATGGGCATGGCTCATAGAGGGTGGCTCCCTAAAAAAGGCCCCTCGCTACAAGTTCGTCCCTTCCCAAGCAGGTGGTTCAGGGGTGAGTGTGGACTGGAGTCACTCCTGCCAAGCTGCTGCCCTTCCAGCTCCTCTCCTCCCAGCCAAATCCTGCTGCCAAAGGGCTGCTGGAGCCATACATCCCTACCTGCTGGGTTTACCAGTGAAAAAGGAGGGAAACTCGGGGGGTGGGATGCTCAGGGGACAGGTCCTGGCACAGGGACATGGTTGGCCTTTTTGCCCTCCCCACCACCAAGCCAGCTGTGGAGTCACTGTAGGACTTGCCTAGGGAAGCAAAGCCCCATGCCCAGCCGGCTGTCTCCCAAAAATACCTAGGAACTTGATCTCCTGCCCTCTGTCAGATCTGCCTGAAATCAGGCAACAGGTTCCAAACCCTCCACCACCCCTCTGCATCGTGGGTGACTTCCCTGTGAAACACCACTGCCAGCTGGTCCTTTTCCTGGTGGTGCTTCTGGGGGCTAAGGAGGCAAGGTGCCCACACCTCATGAGGACTGGCTTTGTCACCCTGTCCCCAACCCTTGTCTCCAGTGTTCACCTACAGTGCCTCCAGCAAGGAGACGTGTGCCCAGCACCACGGGCGCTGCTCCCCGCACGCCTTCTGCACCGACTATGCCACCGGCTTCTGCTGCCACTGCCAGGCCACCTTCTATGGGAACGGGCGGCAGTGCCTGCCCGAAGGTACGCAGGGCGGGCAGCAGGGACGGGCAGCCCTTGCCTGGGTGGCCACTGCCAGGGGTGCCCGTCTCCCTGCCCAGGGGCCGTGCATCGCCTCAACGGGAAGGTGAGCGGGAGCCTGACGGTGGGACGGGCATCCGTCCGCTTCCAGGACGTGGACCTGCACGCCTACATCGTGGGCAGCGATGGCAGAGCCTACACAGCCATCAGTGGGGTGCCCCAGCCCGCTGGCCGTGCCCTCCTGCCCCTCCTGCCCATCGGAGGGCTCTTTGCCTGGCTCTTCGCCCTGGAGGAGCCTGGCTCTGAGAATGGCTTCAGCATCACTGGTGAGCTGGGATCTGGGATGCGCCATCACTCCAAGGAGGTCATCTGTCTCACATGTGGGGTGATGTGGTGCTTGGGGTGGGTGATGAGGGGCTCAGGGCAGCTCTGTGGCTTCTCCAGCTTCCCCAGGTTCAGCTGTGCAGGATGGGCAGGGGGAGCAGAGTCAACTTCTCCAGCCCCTGGAGCCTTTTAAAGCCTGGAGGAAGGAGGGGAGTGAGGTGAGGGTGCTGAGCTCCTTTGTGAAACTCAGCCCCATATGCACTGGAGCTGCACTTGGGGTCCTGAAGTGGTGGGTGTGGAACAGGAGTGGTATCTTTGGGATGGGTTTGCAGCACAGCTGAGATGGATGGCCTGCAGGGAAAGCAACAGGGTGTGGGTCTTCCACCTCACAGGTGTGCTGGAATGCTTTGGGGTTGTAGTCCCTTGAAATACCAAAACCCTCTAAAATGATGCCTGTTCCTTTTTGCTGCCCAGGTGCTGAATTCACCCAGAGCCTAGAGGTGACCTTCTACCCTGGAGGGGAGACAGTCCAGGTCACTCAGACAGCCGAGGGCCTGGGACCGGACAATTACTTGAGCCTCAAGACACACATCCAGGGTGAGGTGCCGTTTCTTCCAGAGAACGTCACTGTCCACATCACTCCCTACAAGGAACTCTACTACTACTCCAGCTCTGGTAAGATCTGTGCCCACCCGGGTTCAGTTTCTCACATGCCATCCCTGCACACCCGAAAACACCCAAGGCACATCAATTCGTGAAGCTGTTTCTCCCACATCCCATGGGGTTTTCCTTGCCATCCGGCAGCCGTGACATCCTCGGGTCAGTGGGAGTACGTCGTGGCTGCGGGAACTGCCAACCAGACCTTGTCCTACCGCTTGCGACAGAATATCACCTTCTCCAGCTGCTCCCACGCCCGCCTGCCCGCGCAGCAGCAGCTCAGCGTGGCACGTGCCTTCGCCCTCTACGACAGCCAGGAGCACGTCCTGCGCTACGCCCTGGCCGCCCGCATCGGCTCAGCACAAGGTGGGCAGCAGCACCCACCCCTGTGCCAATCCAGGGTGCCAGCCTCCACCGGGGAATGCTGGGTTCTGCCTGCTCTCAAAGCTGCAGTGGTGTGCTCTCTTTGCCCAAAAACAGCCCAAAGAGAGGGGACCTCGTTGCAGTTACAACCTCCTCATGAGGGGAAGAGGAGAGGCAGGCGCTGATCTCTGCTCTGTGGGGACCAACGACAGGGCCCCTGAATGTGTCAGGGGAGGGTTAGGTTGGATATTAGAAAAAGATTCTTTCCCCAGAGGGTGGTTGGGCACTGAACAGGCTGCCCAAGGCAGTGGACACAGCCCCAAGGCTGCCGGAGCTCAAGGAATGTTTGGATGATACTCTCAGGCACATGGTGTGGCTCTTTGGGATGGTCCTGTGCAGGGCTGATAGTTGGGCTCAATGATCCTTGTGGGTCCCTTCCAACTCAACATAGTCTGATCCTGTGATTCTCTTTTTTAAGGAGCTTGAGCCTCAGGACTCCTGGCATGGCATTGGGTGGCATGGCCGTGGTTCCCCCTGTGGGTGCTGCAGTGATGCCTGTGTCAGATATAAGTGGGAATGGTCACTCCCTGTGTCTCCCAGACCTCTTTTTCTCCTCTAACATCCAGCTGTGCCCGCAGATGGTGCCGGGAATCCCCCAGTGAGCCCGTGCCATGACGGCACACATGCGTGCGAGGCACCAGCACGCTGCCAGCCCGGTGTGGGGATGGAGTACATGTGTGAGTGCCCAGCCGGGTACCACAGAGACAGACGGGGCTGCCGAGGTGAGCAGGGCTGTGGGACGATGCTGAGAGGGGCTGGTGAAACCTGTCACCTTTTGGGAACCACAGTGGCCACGGGCATTTGGGATGCTGGGATGTGCCATGGCATTGCAGCACTTGTGGTGTCCTGGAGCTTCACCAAGGATATGGGGGTAAACTGAGGCAGGTGGCTGTGGGTTCTTGGAGGAGCACTCCAGGAGCATCGTGGAGGTGGAGGGTGTGGCAGATGTGGGATGGGCAGCATGGGGAATGATATTTCCCCCGAGACCAGGAGCAGCCAGACTCCAAAAATGGGTGTCTGGTGTGTCCCCCTTCCTCTAGATGTGGACGAGTGTGCCGAGGGCCTGAGCCAGTGCGGTGCCTTCACCCTGTGCCTGAACATGCCGGGCAGTTACCGGTGCGAGTGCCGCAGTGGGTACCAGCCGGCGGGGGACGGGCAGGCGTGTGTGCGTAAGTGCCAGCCCTCAGCTCGGGTTGTCCCTGACTCCTGTGCCCCATGGGCATAGCCCAGTCAACCCCTCACCTGTCCCCACAGCGCTGGCACCAGTGAGTGACCCCTGCGAGGATGGAAGGCATCCCTGCGCGCCGGGGGACCGTGCACGGTGTGTGTCCCGCGGCGACGGCCGTGCCACCTGCGAGTGCCTCCCTGGCTATGCTGGCGACGGCGTCCACTGCTCCGGTATGTGGGCACGGGAGGGACTGCGGGGCTCCCACACCACACTGGTGCCAGGGTGCCCTGTCCCGGCTGATCCCATCTTCCCTGGGCACAGATGTGGATGAGTGTACCGAAAACCGGTGTCACCCGGCTGCCACCTGCTACAACACACCAGGCTCCTTCTCCTGCCAGTGCCAGCCTGGCTATGAAGGCGATGGCTTCCAGTGCACGTATGGTAAGGATGCCCACTCACCTCCATGCCCTTTCTGCCCAGGGTACTTTCCCTGGCCTCACTCTTGTATTTTTTGTCTTTCCGGTGGCAGAAGGGAACCCACAGTGGCTGACGCCCTGCCAGCACGAGCAGATGTACCCACGGGAGGTGCCACCTGGACCCTCGCCAGTGGGTGACAGACACGTGCCCCAGTGTGATGAGGAGGGTCGGTACCGGCCCCTGCAGTGCCACGGCAGCACCGGGCACTGCTGGTGCGTGGATGCTGCCGGGCAGGAGATCGCCGGCACACGCACAGCACCGGGCACTACTCCCCCTCGCTGTGGGAGCCCAGGTCAGTGACACCCTGCTGTGCTCGAGAGGGCGAGGGGAGGTGGGTCAGGGCATTTGGCATCTCACTTGCATCCCAGGGGCATCCCGGTTTGGGCCCAGGCACCAGCAGTGCGGGGACAGTGGGGCCACAGTGACTGGAGGGCACCCATAAGCTAAATGGCCATAAACTAAAACAAGAAGTTTCACCTCAACATGAGGACAAACTTTGCATTGAGGGTGGCAGAGCACTGGAACAGCTGAACAGGGAGGGTGTGGAATCTCCCTCTCTGAAGACATTCCAAACCCACCTGGATGAGTTCCTGTGTCACCTATTCCAGGTGACCCAGCCTTGGCAGTGGGGTTGGACTGGACGATCTCCAGAGGTTCCTTCCAATCCCAATAATTCTGTGACTCTGTGACTCTCTGCTCAGCTGCCTGGCTGGGGGCTTCACTGCCAAGGCCCTGGGCATGTCTGGGGGAGCCTTCTGGGTGTTTAGGGCACCCTGGCCCGTGAGGTTACAGTGCCACTGGGCATTGGGACACCTCCTGTGTCAACTTGCCATGGAGGGGATGGCTATGGGATGTTGAGGGGGCTGGAGAGGGGCAGCCCCAGCTGGCACCTGCAGCCTGGGGTGAAGTAGGGCCAAACCCAGGTGCCATGTGGGTCCAGGGGAGCTGTGTGGCACCCCCTGAGCCCAGGTTGGGGGAATTTATTGCCAGCAGAGTCCATCCAGCAGCTGACACCCTGTGAGCACGCGCGGATGTACCCACGGGAGGTGCTACCGGGACCCTTCCCCGTGGGCGACGGGCACGTGCCCCAGTGTGATGAGGAGGGTCGGTACCGGCCCCTGCAGTGCCACGGCAGCACCGGGCACTGCTGGTGTGTGGATGCTGCTGGGCAGGAGATCGCTGGCACACGGACAGCACCGGGCACCACTCCCCCTCGCTGCGGGAGCCCAGGTCAGTGCCCAGGGGAGCATCCTCAGCGTGGAGGAACACCCAGCAAGGAGAGGGGGACCCAGGGTTCCAGCAAAGCCCTGAGCCCCCCAAGCTTGCACAGAGGTGGTGACAGTCACCCTCCCCGTGCCAGAGCCCACGGAGCGGCCGCCCAGCATGTGCGAGCGCTGGCGGCAGAGCCTGCTGGAGCACTACGGGGGCAGCCCCCGCAGCGACCAGTACGTGCCCCAGTGCGACCCCCAGGGACACTTCACTCCGCTGCAGTGCCACGGGGACAGCGGGTACTGCTGGTGTGTGGATGAGAGCGGCAGGGAGATCGAGGGCACGCGCTCGGAGCCCGGCACCCCCCCACCATGTAAGAGCTGAGTGCCCCAAAGTGACCCCTTGCTTCCTCCTGGCACAGCAGGGCTGCTGCACCCCGCTCCTGTTTGGGTATGGAGCCGAGGGGACAACACTCCCTGAGCCACCTCTCTCCCTGTTCCCACTGTTTCCATGCCAGGTATCCCCAGCATTGCGCCGCCCACTGTCCGGCCTTCACCCCGGCCTGACGTGTCCCCACCGGCCACGGGGACCTTCCTGCTCTACGCTCAGGGACAGCAAATTGGGTACCTCCCACTCAACGGGACGCGGCTGCAGAAGGAGGCGGCCAAGACCCTGCTCTCCCTGCATGTACGGTATCCCCGGGGATGGGAAGGGGGGCAGGATCACTGGAGGGAGTTTGGAACAGGCTGGTGCTGCTGCTCTGTGTTTCACACTTCCCTGGGCCACTTGTCTGAGCTGTGATGGTTTGAGGGGTCACCTATGGAACGTTGATGTTGGTTTGTGGGGACATTGGCTGTGCTGGCTGTCTTGGTCCTCAGGTGGCACTTTTTAGCAGAGCCTGCCTGGAGTGACAGGACAATGGGGAATGGCTTCACACTGACAGAGAGCAAGGATAGATTGGATATTTGGAAGAAATTCTTGGCTGGGAAGGGGTGAGGCCCTGGCACAGGTTGCCCAGAGAAGCTTTGGCTGTCCCATTCCTGGAAATGTCCAAGACCAGGTTGGACAGGGCTTGGAGCAACTTGGCATAGTGGAAGGTGTCCCTGCCCTTGGCACGGGGTGGAAGTGGATGATCTTTAAGGTCCTTCCAACTCAAACCATTCTGGGATTCTATGGAGGAGGAGTATGCTCACCCCTCCCTCCACTCATCCCCAGCAGAGGGGCAGGTCACTGACAGCTCCCAGATCTCAGACTGCCCACATAAAGAAGGATCTCAGGTCCTCCCAGAGCTCCCCAAAGTATGTCACGGCCCTGGACTACTCTACAGCTCTACTGCAGCTTTGCCTTTTCCCTCCCTCGGACTCCTCTTGGAGTGTGGCCACGTGCATCTGCAGCCAGGCCAAACTGAGGGAGAGGAACACTGAAATCTGGGCCGTGACCCTCCCTGCACCCCAGGGAAGTGAACACTTGGCTAAGTATTCCCTCTCCCCATCCTGAAGGTCGTTCCTTGGGCTGGCTTCACTCTTGGAGCAGCCTCTCCTTGAGGCAAAGGGTTCAAATCCATCTGGCCGTGGGTGTGTGCCTGCACCAGCTGGCCTAAAATCCTCTGCTGCAGGATTCCACTGGGAGAGTGCAGTAGGAACTCGCTGGAGTTGGGTTTTGCTGGAAAAATGGGATTTGAGTGTCATTTCCTATTGCTGCATCTTGCAGCGTGTGCTGCGCAGCTCCCAGTGCTGGCTGGTGGGATAAGGATGCTCAGTGAGTCTCCTGGCAGGATTTCACTGTGTCCCTCTCCCAACCTTGTCAGGGCTCCATCGTGGTGGGGATCGACTATGACTGCCGGGAGAAGATGATCTATTGGACAGATGTGGCCGGACGGACCATCAGCCGGGCGAGTCTGGAGCTGGGAGCCGAGCCAGAGACCGTCATCAACTCAGGTGTGTCCCCCTCCCCAGTGACACCTGCCCAAAGTCACATCAGCAGGTCACAGCTCTGAACTGCCCTGTTTTGGGCTCCTCCATCCACGCTCCTGTTCCTTGAGGCTGGGTCAGGTGGGTCGGGGTGCTGTGAGGGATCCCAGAGCGGCACTTCCCAAGCCACTGAGCGTGGCCATCCCTCCGGCAGGACTCATCAGCCCTGAGGGCCTGGCCGTGGACCACCTGCGCCGGGCCATGTTCTGGACGGACAGCGGCCTGGACAGGATCGAGAGGGCCCGGCTGGACGGCTCCGAGCGGCGCGTGCTGTTCGACACCGAGCTCGTCAACCCCCGCGCCATCGCCGTGGACCCCGTGCGAGGGTGAGCAGCAGCACTTCCCAAGGGATTTGGACACAAGGCTTTGCAAGGTGGATGGATGTGGCCGTGCTGAGGCTCCATCCTGACCCTGGGAGCAGCAATCCTGCACTGCACACCCTGTAGGAGGGGTTGGCTCTGTTCCCCGGCCCTGCTTTTATTTAGTGATTCAAGATTTGGCTGAAGCTGCTGTTTCAGTATCAGGATGGACATTATTTTTGAAAGCTTTGAAACACTCCTGACGTTTGGAAACACAAACTGTGCCTCCAGGGTGCTGTTGGGATACAAAATGTGCTACTCCTAAGACTCGCCCTCGTCTAGGAGCTGCAGTTTGGGTCATAAACATGTTTGATACTGTTCTGCTTTGCTTTTAAAGATATTTTCCTAATCAAATAAAGATGTTTCAGGGGAAAACCAGACCCTGCTCCTGACAACCGAATGAAGGGATGATCTTCCACCGCTCCTTACTGTTATGTATCCTGTTTTTATTCCCCAAGCAACCTTTACTGGACTGACTGGAATCGTGAAGCTCCCAAAATCGAAACTTCCACTGTCAACGGAGCCAACAGGAGGGTCCTGGTGCACACAGACATTGGTTTGCCCAATGGCCTGACGTTTGACCCCTTCTCCAAGCTGCTGTGTTGGGCAGATGCAGGTAAGGTGGGCACTGCTGTTGTGCCAGGGGAGGTTTGGGTTGGATATTGGGAGAAATTTCTTCATGGAAAGGGTGGTCAGGCATTAGAAGAGGTTGCCCAGAGTAGTGGAGTCCCCATTCCTGGAGGGATTTAAAAGCCATGTGGATGTGGCATTTGGGGATATGGGTTATTGGTGGTCTTGGCAGTGCTGGGGAATGGTTGGACTCAATAATCTTAAAGGTCTTTCCAACCTAAATGATTTTACGATTCTACATCCTTGGGCTTAAAAGGTGTTCCAAAATGTAGTAAATCAGGCAAAGGTTCTTCCCCCAGAGGGTGTTTTGGCACTGAACAGGCTCCCCAGGGCTGCCAGAGCTCAAAGAATGTTTGGACACCACTCTCAGGGGCAGGGTGGGATTTTGGGGATGTCCTGTGGAGGACCAGGAGTTAAACTGGATGATCCTTATGGGTCCCTTCTAGCTCAGCATATTCTACAATTCTCTGAAATACCAAGAACATATTTGGTGGGGTGTTTTTTGTGGTATGATAAATATCTTGGGTTTGAACAGGAACAAAGCACCTGGAATGCACATTCCCTGATGGCACAGGCCGACACGTCATCCAGAACAACCTCAACTACCCCTTCAGCATCATCAGCTACGCCAACCACTTCTACCACACGGACTGGAGACGGTGAGGGGAGAAAAGCCACTCCCTGCATGCCTGGGAATGCTGAGCTCCCTCCAACAGCTGGGAGCCAGCCTGCAGGACTCCCTGAGAGCAGCCTGGAGAGGTTTTGTGCCAGAGGGAGAAAACAAAGGCTGTCCCCAGCCTGCTCCCACGTCCTGGAGCCTCTCCAGAGCTCTCGGGGTCTCTAGAAAGCTGAATGTGGGTTCAGCAACACCCGCCTGTAAATCAGCACAGAGTTGTTTAGACACAGCCCCAGCTCTCTGGGAGGGACAGAAATAGTGTTGGTGTTTTTTTTTTAATCTAAAACTTGGCCCAAGTCTCCAAATCTAGATTAGGTTAAAGCAAAGATTCTGTCCTCAGCCGTTCCCTCTGCCCTGCCTCGGCATCGGGAACTCGCCTCTCTTCCCACTCCAGCTGGAAGCTCTCAAACTCCCATCAAATCTTAGATTACAACAAACACTTAAGTGCTTGCCACGCTTGGAGGAGACTCTCAGGGAGATAATCCCTCCTTGGAAGGCTGTTTCTGTGGCTGCAGCACCAGAGAGAAATGCACTGAATGAGCTGGAGGGAGATTTTATGGGGCAAATATCTTTCCACTCGTCCTGCAGGTGTTCAGACCAATCTTTTTAGGTGTCTCTATTCTTAAATGCATGTAGAGGAGGGAAAACCCCCAAGTTTCATAGATGAATAAAGCACTTATCCCCTTTTTTCCTCAGGGATGGGGTGATAGCTGTAAATAAAGACACCGGCTCCTTCACTGATGAGTATCTTCCAGAGCAGCGATCCCATCTCTATGGAATAACAGCAGTTTATCCCTACTGCCCTGGAGGTAAAACCCACCTCAAACCCCCTCCCCTTGTGACTGTCTGATGGGTGCTGGATGCTTGACACACTAAAAATGTCCATTTCTCTCTGCAGCAAGAAAATAACAACTCCAATTTCAAGGAATCAACAATCATTGGCACCCAGAGGAACTTCAGACCCAGAAAACTGTCACTGCATAAAAGAGGGGAAACCCCTTAACCAAGGCCAACAAAGCAACCTGCTTTCCTGCCAAAAAAGTATTTTTTATAGTTATACCTCAAGACTTTACTACTGTATTTTTTTACCAAGTGGAAAACATTGATATATTACCAAAAAAATGGTCCTGGGCATCTCAGGCCATTATTTGAACTCTTGCTTAATGCAAGATTTTAAATATATCTTTTTTCACTCCAATGTTTTATTTTATTGGAAGAAGAATGGATTAATTTTTAAGAGTTTTGACAATCTGACCAACAGGTCTTTTTATCCAAAAAATTAAGTGCCTATGGGAAGCTTTGGCTGCAGTTTCTTGCTGGGTCTAATCACCTACAGCCCTGAAAGACAAAGACTGTGTGTGCTCCAAAAAGGTGCAGAATGGTGCAAAAATGTGGCAAAGGCATTGAAGATTTTCCAGAAGAAGGTTCTGTGTTTTCACCACTGCCTCAATGCATGTCTTTTAGTATTTATATTAGAAGAATATGCTAGAATTGATCTGTTCATGCTTGTTGGTTCTTCCAAGTGCCTTCATAGACCTACCCAGTGTAGACCAAGACATGTTCAGAAATACCAGTTACATTGTAATGCTTCACTTTTTCTAGGTTACTTCAATAATTGAATAAAGAGGTTGGTTTAAGTTTCCCTTTGGATTTAGTTTTTAAATATTTGAAGGGGGAAGCAGCAAGCAGGCCAGGAGGAAGCTGTTCCTAGGGCAGGACCTCAGCAAAAGAGGGTTTTATGTAACACTCCCTCTCAACACAAAGCCAAACACAATCTAAAAAAAGAGGGGAAAAAAAAGAGGGGAAAAAAAAGAGGGGAAAAAAAAGAGGGGAAAAAAAAGAGGGGAAAAAAAAGAGGGGAAAAAAAAGAGGGGAAAAAAAAGAGGGGAAAAAAAAGAGGGGAAAAAAAAGAGGGGAAAAAAAAGAGGGGAAAAAAAAGAGGGGAAAAAAAAGAGGGGAAAAAAAAGAGGGGAAAAAAAAGAGGGGAAAAAAAAGAGGGGAAAAAAAAGAGGGGAAAAAAAAGAGGGGAAAAAAAAGAGGGGAAAAAAAAGAGGGGAAAAAAAAGAGGGGAAAAAAAAGAGGGGAAAAAAAAGAGGGGAAAAAAAAGAGGGGAAAAAAAAGAGGGGAAAAAAAAGAGGGGAAAAAAAAGAGGGGAAAAAAAAGAGGGGAAAAAAAAGAGGGGAAAAAAAAGAGGGGAAAAAAAAGAGGGGAAAAAAAAGAGGGGAAAAAAAAGAGGGGAAAAAAAAGAGGGGAAAAAAAAGAGGGGAAAAAAAAGAGGGGAAAAAAAAGAGGGGAAAAAAAAGAGGGAAAAAAAAAGAGGGAAAAAAAAAGAGGGGAAAAAAAGAGGGGAAAAAAAAGAGGGGAAAAAAAAGAGGGGAAAAAAAAAGGGGAAAAAAAAGAGGGAAAAAAAAAAGGGGAAAAAAAAGAGGGGAAAAAAAAGAGGGAAAAAAAAAGAGGGAAAAAAAAAGAGGGGAAAAAAAGAGGGGAAAAAAAAGAGGGGAAAAAAAAGAGGGGAAAAAAAAAGGGGAAAAAAAAGAGGGAAAAAAAAAAGGGGAAAAAAAAGAGGGGAAAAAAAAGAGGGGAAAAAAAGAAGAGGGGAAAAAAAGAAGAGGGGGAAAAAAGAAGAGGGGGAAAAAAGAAGAGGGGGAAAAAAGAAGAGGGGGAAAAAAGAAGAGGGGAAAAAAAAAGAGGGGAAAAAAAAAGGGGAAAAAAAAAGAGGGGAAAAAAAAAGAGGGGAAAAAAAAAGAGGGGAAAAAAAAAGAGGGGAAAAAGGGGGAAAAAAAGTCATATTTGCCAACTCAGACCTAACCAGAACAATTTGTCTATTTTCCCCAGTTTCATTTATTTAAGGAAAAAACCAACAATTCATTAGAAATCAGAATTCAATTCCCTCTCTTCTTTCCAAACAGTGAGATAATCCCGTTTCAAGCCGCATGCCGGAGTGTGGAGCTGTACATGGTTCCTACTTGCACTCCACATGGGGCTGAGAGCTTTGCTCCCTTCATCTCCCAACTTTGCCCAGTCTGTGGTCAGTCTTGGGATCAGCAATAATGGCCTGGACAGCTACAATGGCTTCGTTGATCTTGGTCTGCAGCTCCCGGAGCTCCTCGATGTGCAGCAGGCGGAGGATTTGGGCAGCCTCGTTGATAACAGCATCTGGGGAGAGGCACAAAGAGAAATTTCCATCCCATCCATCATTTTTAGCTGACAGAAAGGACTTAAAAACAGCTTAATTCAAGTTGGTGGTTGTGGTTTCCAGGCTGGGAATAGGAAACAACTTCCCCTGCTGCTACAGAGGGATGGGGTGTTCTCCAAAACCTCGCCCAGCCCTCAAGGTTGGGTCAGAAATTCAGGGAATCACAGGCTGGTTTGGGTTGGAAGGGACCTTAAGGAGCATCTCATTCCAAACCCCTGCCATGGGCAGGAACACCTCCCTTTGGAAAGCTGGTATGAAACATTCCAAGTAGTGATTTAGGTGGCGTGGAGCCAGACTAGTGGAGTCCCAGGTCATCTGGCCATTCCTTATAAATAATCCATCAGGTCGTGCCAACTTGAGCTGCCTCCATTAGATTTTAGGTAAATTAGGTAGCTGAAATCCCTGGAAGCAGCACAGATGTCCTCTGCTGGTAGCAGCAGGATTTACAAACAGCAGGATTCCTTCCTTCCTTCCTTCCTTCCTTCCTTCCTCCCTCTCTTCCTTCCTCCCTCCCTCCTCCCTTCCCTTCCTCCTTCCTTCTCTCCCTCCTTCCTTCCTTCCCTCCTTCCTTCCTTCCCTCCCTCCTTCCTGCTCTCCCCTCCCTCCCTCCCTCCCTCCCTTCCCTTCCCTTCCCTTCCCTTCCCTTCCCTTCCCTTCCCTTCCCTTCCCTTCCCTTCCCTTCCCTTCCCTTCCCTTCCCTTCCCTTCCCTTCCCTTCCCTTCCCTTCCCTTCCCTTCCCTTCCCTTCCCTTCCCTTCCCTTCCCTTCCCTTCCCTTCCCTTCCCTTCCTTTCCTTTCCTTCCGCTGGGAAACGAGGCTGCCTTGAAAAGCTGTTATTTAAATATGACTCTCAAGCAACATATTCCACAGCTCAGATTTAGGCTTTTCTGTTCCAAGCCCAACTGCTCAGGAGGGCTCATAAAGAACCAGCTGGGAGGCAGGAATTCTTTCCACTCCAGGGTTTTTTACTGGGCACATCAGCTGCATATTTGACAGTAATAGAGTCTGTCAAAGGCAAAAGGGGCTGTTGAAGAGGCACATTAGGGGAACTTCTTACCTCCCGTGTCAAATCCAAGAATGTGCTTTTCCAGAGCAACAGGGAGACCCTTTGAAAAGAAAAAAACATGTTGAAATGCAGTTAAAAGTGTCATTTTGCATGTTGGTAAATAAAAGCAGGTAGCACAGCAGGAGGGGAGAACACGAGTTTTGCTTATGTGAGTTCAATTACACAAAACTCTGTCCTGAAACACCAAACCCAGGGAATTATTAAAGAAAAATCTGCCTGGTTAATAATCCCCTGAGTTGTCAAGCAAACCCCATTGGACACACAGTGCTTGCATTCAGTCCTTAAAAGGCCAACACCAGGACTGGGAGAGAACACCCAATCCAGCAGCATCACTGCCCAGGCAAACAAAAACCCTGCACAAACTGGGCTTTCTTAGAAACTTCTGCCTTTAAACAGCTGCCAGTTTTTAAGCACTGGACTATTCAAAAGAGCTGCAAAAATTCTCTGTAATAAGAGTTTCTCAAGCTCACAACCTCTGACAACATCCCCCAAAAGCATTTGCTCAAGTGTTAAGCTTAGGAATAAACTAAACATTCAATTTTCTAAACACTTGCTCTATTAAAGCACTCCAAGGCAAAGTTTATTAGTGGTCATTTATAAGCATTGCTCTGTTTCCTTTACCCTCTCCAGCTGCAGAGGAGCAGTCACACTAAATAATTACTCTCCATGTCTCAAAATGCACTTAAAATTAGATTCAAACATTGCAAATCTCAGAATTTGCTTTTACTACCTCGGTTTTTTTTTTCAACAACTGCCAAATGCTTTGCATTTGGCACAACAAAAACATTAAAGCTCAGAACCATCAGTTTCTGCAACAACGGGGCTGTAAAGCTTCTAAATGGGGAGGATTTCATTTAAAAAGGCTTTTATACAGATGTGAAGAAAGAATCTGAGTTGATCAAAACACACATTAAACACGAAATGGTGACTGCAGCATTTTCAGAAAGTGGTTCTTTTCCATGGACTTTAGAGAAAAATACATGTATTTTTAAGATTGCAGTCCAACACTTTTAAAATTAGTGACAAAAATGCCACTTCAAAAAGATTCCAGTAATTTGTCAGATTGGCCTACTTGGTATTTTTTAAGGAATGAGGTTTATACTTAAGGCTGCAAAGAGCTCCCTGCCAGGCTGGTTGTTCTCAGAGCCACACGAGCAAGAAAAATCGTGTCTTTTTTGTGTCTTTTTATTTTTCCCAGTTCTTTGTGGTTGCTCCAACACTGAGTGACCACAGTGTCCCCTCCAGCTGGAAGCACAGCATTCCTTACCCACTCTGTTTGCTCCCAACCCACACTACAACCACAACAAGCACATCCTCCTTTGCACAGCAGCTTCAAACAGGCAGAGAAATGAAGGGCACCTTGACATCTGTAACTACACAGACCTTCTCCAGCCTCATCTCTCCAAAATTTAATATATAAATGCAGCACAAAACACTTGCAATGGGTCCAACCACCACAGACAACGCCCCTGTAACTGGAAATATTAACAATGAAACCCAATTCCCTGGGAGTGGGAGGAAAAAAAAGTGTCCAGATTTCAGAGTAGGGGGAAAATGTACCCACTTTGTTGTGTTTTCAAACATATTCCAGGTATAGATTTTGGGAGCATCCCCAAAGTGATGCTGAAGGGCATTTGTTGTACTTCATCCTACTTGGGACACACCAGGGAAGGAAAGCCCAGGACAGCCCAAAGGTTGTCAGCATAAATCTGAACCCTTTCAGTGCAAATCTGAACTCACTGAATTGCCAGCCATTCAAAATACAACCTAAAAAACATAAATAAGTAATATCTCACCTTGAAAACTGCACTTTGACCACCCAGCAAGATAAATCTCATTTTATTCAGCACATTTAACTCTCAACCACATCAGGCTGTCTCTTCATCCATATCCTTTAGTCAGAGAACATCTCCATCTATTTTATCTCTTTCCCACTCTATCCTGATACTGCCAAGAATGCAATTCCTGGTATTCTGTGTCTCAAGTTGTCTGTCATGAGCAGCCAGACCTTTGATTGTAACCTGTTTCTTAACACACAAAGTATCCCTGGCCAGCATCTTGGCCATTAACAAACAAGTCAAAATCAGCAGCAGAGGTCTAATTTTTCTTTCTTTTTATCCTGCAACCCTCTGCTTTGAAGGTATTGTCTCCATTCCCCTGGCACATTATGATGTTGGTGATCTCTGGTGGCACAGGTAACACTGTTTTCCTGCCTCTACCCCCCTGCCTTTTCTCCAACTCCCCTGGAATTTGGCATTCCTAAGGAGAATCCACTCCCACTGACATGTATCAGTCAGTGACATCTCAACCTGAAATCTGACACTGCTTTGAAGACCTGGAATATGAACAATTTCTTGTCAAGAAAAAAATTCTCTTTTCCTCAAAAACCCCCCATTTTGATCCCTGTGTGTGGAGCTACAAAAACAACGAAAAGCTGCTTTTTATTAATGTTATAGAACCTAAAAAGAAGACAAATCTCAGCTGTTTTCATACTTTGCTGCTCTTTTAACAGTTTTATGGATCTACAAGTCCAAGCTTTGATTTACTTTTCCAAGGCTTCTGGCAATTACTGCAACTCGGAGCACCTGCAGTTCCCACTTGGAAAACATCCTCAGCAGTGTGAGGATAATAAATAACTCATGGACTGTTGTGAGGAGCTGCCAGGAAAGATGAAGGGATTTGGGCTCCTTGAGCAGGTCCAGGCACTTCAGCAAGGACACTCACACACCTGCAGGGCAGGTGAGGTTGCCTTTCCCAGCTGTGTCCAAACTCAATGCCAGCAGCTGCTGTGCCAAATGCCAGAATCATAGAATGGACTGGGTTGGAAAAGACCTCCAAGATCATCAAGTCCAACCCTTGGTCCAACTCCAGGCCCTTTACCAGATCATGGCACTCAGTGCTACGGCCAAGCTCAGTTGAAAAACCTCCAGGGATGGGGAATCCACCCCCTCTCTGGGCAGCCCATTCCAATCCCTGAGCACTCTCTCTACAAAGTTTTCTCTGCTCTCCAACTTCAATTTCCCCTGGCAGAGCTTGAGCCCATCGTGCCCCCTTGTCCTATTGCTGAGTGCCTGGGAGAAGAGACCAACCCCCACCTGGGGTACCACATCCTTTCAGGCAGTTCCAGACAGTGCTGAGGTCACCTCTGAGCCTCCTCTTCTCCAGGCTAAACACCCCCAGCTCCCTCAGCCTCTCCCCACAGCACTTGTGCTCCAGTCCCTTCTCCAGCCTCGCTGCTCTTCTTTTCTCAGTTGGGTTGGAAGAGACCTCTGAGATCATCAAGTCCAACCCTTGATCCAACCCTACTGTGATCACCAGCCCATGGCACTCCATGATGTGCTGGTGATCACAGTGGGGTTGGATCAAGACATGGTGGATTCTCTGTCCCTGGAGGTGTTTAAGAGGACACTCAGTGCCACATCCAGTCCCTTCTCCAGCCTCGTTGCTCTTCTCTGGCCCCGCTCCAGCCCCTCAATCTCTTTCCTCAACTGAGGGGCCCAGAACTGAACACAACACTCAAGGTGTGGCCTCCCCAAGGCAGAGTCCACGGGAAGGGTCACTGCCCTGGGCCTGCTGGCCACGCTAGTTTGGATCCAGGCCAGGATCCCATTGGCCTTCTTGGCCACCTGGGCACACTGGTGGCTCCTGTTGAGCTTCCTGTCCCTCAGTCCCCCCAGGTCCCTCTGCCTGGCTGCTCTCCAGCCACTCTGTGCCCAGCCTGGAGCGCTGCAGGGGGTTGGGGTGGCCAAAGGGCAGGACCCAGCACAGAGAGATGAGTTGGAAAAGTGGAACGCTGAAGAAATGATGAGCTGAAAAACCACAGTCATTCCCTGGAACATCTTCCCAAGAGAGGTTACAAAAGAATCCTAAAAAAATCTGAGTTTAAGGGCAGAACTTTCCTTCAAAACCTCATTTTTTTTAAGGGAAGAGAGGAGGGAGGAGTTGGATGACCACCATCCCATTCCCCAAACATGATGTGTATGTACAAAACAAAACACTCCATACAAGGAATGTTTCAACCTGTTGATGCAGCCAGTGCTGCTGATTCCAAGGAAAAGCCAGGCCATGCATTTCTTCTCATACTACAGGCCTGTTGCCACTGAACAGTCAGGGTAATCTTCTGGGAAATAACTCAGGCAAGAGTTATTCCATGAAATATCACACAGGAATATTTGCATCCAACTGAAACAAAAAGAGCTTTGCACAGTGCTCTCCAAAATCCTCTGGGTCTGTTGGGAGCAGGATGGTGAGAATAAAGGAACCTTCCACCATCCTCCTAAAGAAAGTATTGATATAGAACCAGTTTAGCTTGAGGGGACAGACATTTATCTTCATTAATTAACATGGAATAATTCCTCCTGAACACATGGAATGGGAATACAAACCTCCTTGGACTGACTGGCCTTGGCTATGGCGTCCTGCGTCAAACGCTCCTGAACCAAAATGCGAATTGCCTGGAAAAGACATGGAAAAGTGAGAGCAATTAATTCAGGCCTTGATGCATTTCTCAGTAATTCCAAGGGAAAAGGAGCCAAAATTATAACTCGGCATATGAGAAAATTATTTTTTGGAAAACTCTTTCAGACCTCAAACCTTTTCATTTCATGTCATTCCTGGTGTCCCACACAGGTGTGTGAGGAAGTTTAACCACAAGGACAAGGACATTAATTTCATATGGATTATTTCAGTCACTACTGGGCCAGAACCTGCAAAGCACAAGGAACAGCTCAGAAAGCTCAGGATTTTTAGCCTGGGGAAAAGGAGGCTCAAGGGGAACCTTCTCTCTCCCTGACAGGAAGGTGGAGCCAGGGAGGGTCAGGCTCTGCTCCCAGGGAATGAGGGATGGGACAAGTAGAAATGGCCTGAAGTTGTGCCAGGGGAGGTTTAGGTTGGATATTGAGACAATTCCTTCATGGAAAGGGCTGTCCAGCCCTGGCACAGCTGTCCAGGGCAGTGGTGGAGTCCCCATCCCTGGAGGGGTTTAAAAGCCACGTGGATGTGGCACCTGGGGACAGGGTCAGTGGTGGCCTTGGCAGTGCTGGAGGACTGGTTGGACTCCATGATTTCAAGGTCTTTTCCAACCTAAACAAATCTATGATTCCAGACCAAGCTGATCACAATCCCAAAGCAGCAGCACCATTTTTCACCCTGTCATCTCACACCTTTAATGCTGCAGCAACACGGATTCTTCAGGAAGAAAATCCCACTTCAGGACAGAATTCCTGCTGATAGCACCTTCTAGAAGGTGCTGATCCACCTTCCATATGCAGAGAAACCTGGAGCAAGGCCACCCACCCAGGTTTTAAAGGACTGAGAGCAGAGAGGAATTAATTTTAGACTCAGGAACAAGAACAGCCTCGACTCTGACGATCCTGCTGCTCATCTGTTTTCACCAGCTCCAGCACATGGGATGAAATCCCATCGGATCCATCAGCTACTGATCCCTACAGCTCTCAATGCCTCTAAGAATAACTGCAGGAATACCATGCAGGCAGACTTCCACAGGAAAGAACTGGGTCTGACAAACACATTCCTCAGACTTTCCCTGATGAGCAGCCAAATGTGACAGGAGCAGCTTTATCACTTCATGTTTCTCCCTCAGGATTTCTCCCAGTTTTGGTCAGGATTAAAGCTGAGCTGATCCTAGAAAGTTGCCACAAAATACTTCCAGAAATTATTCTGATTGAAGGAAGTTGCCTAGACAGAAGAATCATTTGATGAGAATTTTAATAGCAAATTCCAGCAGTGAAACCAGATCTTGTGGGAGAGAATTCCGAGTGCCTTTTGCCTTAGAGAATGGATATCCTACTGTGTTACACAGATGCTTCCTGATCAACCTGCCAGATTTGAATTAATAAAATGGGATTCCAAGTATCTCTGCTCACTCTGGCCAGATGTCTGTGGTGTGCCTGCACCCTTTGGCTCTCCCTGGGCATCCCCTCCAGAGTGTCCAAGCCTGGAGAAGGATCATAAATTCCCTCCACTGCACTGAAAACCTGCTTATTGTGGTGTAGAATTAAGAGTTTAATTTGACACCTTCTAATATCAAACCAGCATTGCTGTTGTTTATGCAACATGGATTTTCATTGCAGGAATCTACTCCTACTGTAATTAACAGCAAGATAATCCAGGCTGGTTTTGTCCAAACATAACTGTCTGAAAAAAGCAGGACTAGAAAGGGAGAAATGGTGACAGAAAGGGGGGGGGAAATGGTGACAGAAAAGGGGGAGAAATGGTGACAGAAAAGGGGGAGAAATGGTGACAGAAAAGGGGGGGGAAATGGTGACAGAAAAGGGGGGGGAAATGGTGACAGAAAAGGGGGGGAAATGGTGACAGAAAAGGGGGGGAAATGGTGACAGAAACAGAAAAAATGGTAACAGAAAAGGGAGAAATAGTGACAGAAATGTAAATATATTTATGCAACAAACACACTGCTGGTACCAAACCTGGTGAACCCAGATAAAGTTTGCCAGCCCTGAACAATCCTGTAGAACCTGAAGGAACCCTGGAAAGAGCTGAGCTCATGCTGCAGATCCTCAACATCTCCAATCCCAAGATCTCTTGATATCCCTTTTCCCTGATTTGAAATGCTTTTGTTTTGGTGTCAAAGAAAACTAAACTTATTTCCATATTTATGGCATGATCAAGTAGGAACTCAGGATTGCTGCAGTCCCATAAATAAGAGTATTTAAAAATACAGTATAGTTTTGACCCCAAATCTACAGAATTCCACCAGTAAGTCATAAACTTTCCTAAGGGTATAAAAGAAATAGTTTAGAAAATTAATTATTCTATTTAGTGCATTTAAAAGGCATAATTAGTTGTCAAAACTAAAATAAACTGACACATGGGATGACAAGGAAACAGTTCATAGGATCAAAAGGAGGAGGAGGAAACTTTTAACTGTGGGTCTTTCTTGGATGTCTGTTTAGAACATCCTTTGCATCATTAGGTCCTATATTTTCAAGTTTCTCTGAATTTCTAGCCCTGGAACACAACCTTCTCCTTGGAGCATGTTCAAAGAACTCAGCTCATATTGAACTGTTTGCCAAGATATTTATCCCTGAATTAATTTCCAAGATTTATGTTCTTATCTGCTTGAAAAGACACATATAGGATGAGGGGTTTTATTCTATTTGGGCCTAAAAATTCAGAGTTATCAGTAAGGTATTAGACACATACCAGGCAATAGGAAAAGAAGGAAGAAAGAAGGTGGGAAAAGTGGGAAACTCACCTTGAGCATCACCAAGTAATCATCGTGTCGCTGAATCTGAAGCAGATTAGCCAAAGCCATCACTCCAGCCTTGAAATCAGGATTATTCACTGGAAAATAACCATGATCATTAAAAAGATGTGTTAGTTGAAGTGATTCCAGAAGATAAATTGGCTTTCTGACTCCAGGGTATTGGATTGGTCTTAGGGATGGGCAAGGGCAATTCATCACCATCCCTGGGAGTGTTCAGGGAACGTGTGGATGTGGCACTTGGGGACACTCAGAGTGGTGGAGGTGGCAGTGCTGGGTTTGTGGTTGGGCTTGATGAGCTGAGAGGGTTTTTCCAACCTTAACAATCCCATGATTCCAAGGCCATGGATACACAGCAGTGAGGAACCACAGTTTGGCTACAGAACCATCAGCACTGGGCCTTATAACCAGGTGAAGTCTTTGAAAGTAAAGCAAATGACATGCAGGTGTGTATTTTATATTTGTATCTAGTTGTATCTATTTTACTTATAATATTTATAAATATACCACAAAATACAAATATTTAGCTATATTTTACATATTTATTTTACACAGAACAGAACTGTGTCTGCTGGGTGAGGGCAAGACTAATTCCAGCTGCCTTTCTGCAGGAGCAGGAATGGGAAAAGACATGGGGTTAATTTTATAGCTATTTCCCAACCAATTCCATTTATTGTGAGAAAAAAAATAGAATTATTATGACAGGAATAGATGGGGAAGACTGAGCCAACATGGAATACCTGACAGTATGGAAGTAACCAGCCTGCTATCATGTTTCCTTGGATTTTTTTATTTTTAAGGTATTTTGCTATTTCTCTCCCTCACCCACAGTAACTATTTATGATTTACAGAACTCCCTGCAAAGCTGTCAAGGCAAACATCCTTCAGCTGCTTCTTCACTGACAATAAGAGCCCTCCCTAATTATTCAGATCTGGGTACCTCATGATCCTCCCTATTGCCCTTTCCCTTTTTCCCAACAGGAGAAGTTCACATCCATATGGAATTCACACGGACAAGTGCAAACAACTCAAAGTACCTTTCAAACCACTGCTCACAGAGAGGCACTTTCTGCAGGTGGAAAATACACAAACTCTGCATTCCTGAAGCTTTAAACTGGGCTTTAAAAATCTGTACCACAGGATTAAGCAACTTCAAACCTGAAGAACACACAGGCCATGGAAGACATTCCCATCCAGGAGGTTGCTGCACACTCACCATCCAGGTTAATCAGTGGTTCTGCATTTTTGGCTGTGTTGTCAGTGGTTTTGGCACCATCAGGGGTAGAATCCTTGTATTTATCAGCTGTAAAATTAAGAAGCAAACATGGCCATCGTTAGAGCTAATGACAAAAATAACTAGTTTCAACTTTAGCACCAAGCTGGAGTTTCCTATACCTGGAGTTTTGGGGCATTTTGATTGTCCAAGAACCTTGTGGGCTTATAAATTTATCCCATCATGTCTTGGGCAGAGCTCAGCCCTGCAGGAATTATAATGGAAACAGCACTTTGGCTGTTATTATTTTGCCACCAGTAATTACATTTGTATCCCCACTCTCACTATAAGGAGATAAAACTGCTGTGACTGTGGAGATTTAACTCAACTTCATAACCTTGTCCTAGTTCCCAAGGGTTCCAGATCTTGCTCCCTGTAAAAGAGGGGTCTAAGAATAACTTACTGGAATAAATGTTGGACTAAATATAATGCATTTAATACACTTTAGAGTAAGTTCTCATAAAGGCAATCCCACAGGGAGAGGAGATAAATATATACAATGGGGTTTGCTATATCCAGAAATTAAATAATAAATGCAATTATGCTACTGCTGTCCCAGGGGAGATGAAGAGAAAGAATTCCTCTGAGCATGGGGTGAAAACAGGCACATGAAATTATATTTATTTAGTTTAAAGAAAACAAAATATACCTTTGACATCGTCTGAATTTGATGAGTATTTCACAAAATTTGGTGAATTTGTCTAGGGAAAGGTGTCCCTGCCCATGGCATTTGGTAGCAGTTGACACACCCAACACTTGGGATGACATTCCCTGCCTTCCAGGCACCAGGATTGTGACGTCACAGCGCTTTTGGTGACACGTGGTGGATCTCAGGTGACATCAGCACCTCCCAGAGCTCAGACTCCAGGTGCTGGGCCGGAGTGAGCTGGGCACAGATCCCACACCATGTGACTCTGTCTGCTGGGCCCAGGCTGAGCTGAGCAGAGATCCATCCCAGCAGGATGTTCCGAGCGTCGCTCCCCCTGCTCCTGACCCTCAGCCTGTCCTGGCTCTTCCCCCGTGGCAGGAACGACTCGTGCCCTCCCGCCTGGGCCATGCTGGTGTGGGATGTGCCTCCCCTGGAGAGGGAGCAGGAGCAGGAGGGCACTGCCCAGAGCAAGATCGCTGCCACAGAGGTGGTTTTTTGGAGCATCTCAGTCCTGTGTGTGACGCTCCTGGGGTTTTACCTTGGGCTCCTCCTTCTCAGAATAGCCAGGAGCTGCCAGAGAAAGGTGAGGGAGAGGGAACAGCAGGAGGGTGGTCTGGGAGCCCATGGGGAGAAGGGAAGTCCTCCCCAGCTCTTTGCCAGTCCCAGTAGGCAGAGGTGGGTCTCAGCCATCACTGAGGAAACCAGGACAGGCCAAGCATCCCTGCCTACAGCACAGGGTTGGAACAAAATTGTCTTTAAGGTGCCTCCCAACCCAAACCATTCCGTGATTCTCACACAGGAGATACCTGAGGTAGCCCAACCGAGCCTGAGTCTCTCCAGGAGAGGCCAAGCCCATCATCCAGAGAGGTCTCAGCCCTCTGAGGCCTCTCTGCCCTTTCAATCAGGCTCCCTGCCATGTGCCTTCCAGGTGGCACCTCCAGAGAAAACCTGCCAGGATGGTTCCTGCTGCAAGTCCTACAGGCTGATGCGTCGGCTGAAGGAAGATCCCCAGTTGATGGAGCGCTTCTGCAGGCACCTGATCAACTGCAGGATATCACACTGGGATGCAGAGCAGGTCAGGCTGGAGAGGGCTTGGAGGAACCTGGCCTAGTTGAAGATGGCCCTGCCCAGGGCAGAGGGTTGGACTAGAAGTTCTTTACAGGTTCCTTTCAACCCAAAACGCTCTTTGACTCCCCAGGCAAGAGAAAAAGAAAACAGGCAAAAACTTGGAAGAGGAGATGATACACATTCCCAGCTCCAGCAAGGTTCTAAGGAAGACAAAATGCTGCTGGGGATGGAATGAGCTGTGCTGTCCCCTTGTTCTTCAACCCACCTTGTTCAATAAATGTATTAGACACAACTGTATTCAAGGTAAAAGGAATATGGAATGAATGCTCCAAGGGAGGGAGCATTTCTTACAGAGGGAAGTGACAGTGAACAGGGACACTGCAAAGTGCCTTAGACCCAAAGGGAAATCACATCCATGCTAACTGTTCAGGCTTCTCCAAAGAAAAAGCAGGAAACAAGGAGACCTGCATCAGTTAAAGCACAGACACAAAGAGAAGAAAACTGGACCATCCTGCACTGCTTGAGAACAACATTACTCTGACATTAGTCCCACAGGACTAAGTGAGGCTGCTCTCCCAGTCCCAAGGAAACACATCCAAATGCCTGCACAGACTAACAGAAAATTTTACTTCCTTAGGTAAGGTATAAAGGGCTTCCAAAAGAGCTGGAGAGGCTTTGGACAAGGGCCTGGATGGACAGGACAAGGGGGAATGGCTTCCCACTGACAGAGGGCAGAGATAGATGGGATATTGGGAAGAAATTATTCCCTGTGAGGGTGGGCAGGCCCTGGCACAGGTTGGGCAGAGAAGCTGTGGCTGCCCCATCCCTGGAAATGTTCCAGGTCAGGTTGGACAGGGCTTGGAGCAACATGGCCTTGTGAAAGGTGTCCTTGCCCATGGCAGGGCAGTGGAACTGGATGGTCTTCAACGTCCCTTCCAACCCAAACCATTCTGGGATTCCATGAAATTGAACAGAACCTCCCACTTCCCACTTATTTTGAAATATTAAATCAATTCCCTCCTACCATTATCTCCATACTCCAACCTCACAGCCAAGCCAAGAAGCCAATCCACTGTTTCTTGTCGTTCCTGTATTTTGAAAGGACAGTTCACGTCTTTCATGTACTGAGGAGCAAAGAGAAAAGAAAACAACCAGATGTTACTGACCTGTGTGAGTTAATTTGGAGCACATTCTGTGTGAACAGTCACTCTCCCACAGGCCTTGCAGGTAGAAGATAATAATTAACAAGAAGCACCATTGTGAAATTCCTGCTGTGGCATCCAATCCACCCAAGACATATTGGAGTCTCCCAACTCACCTTTAACTTGAGTCTGAGATTTATTAAAAAGGAGGTGCCACTGCTAAATGTTCTTTATTGCCAGACTGCACCCAGAGAAACCAGCACACCCTTTCTTTGCTCTCTGCTCATGCTACAGAGCAAATGGAGCATGGGAAAAGGGAACACATTACAGCAAAAACTTCCCACCTGGAGCAGGAAAGAGGAATGAGGCTGCCTGAGGCTTCCACAGTACTGAAACCAGAGGATTCCCAGGGGCAGCAATGGGAATTCTCCCTTTTCCAGGGATTGTGTCCAACAAGAGAGGACAGAAAGGACAGAACGTGGCTGAGATTCTGTCTCTGCTCTTCTCAGCCCAGGACATGGGATCCAGCCCAGGCTGCTGCCAAGACTCCCAGAGGCCAGGCCATCCTGTTGTGTCCCTTTGCTGCCAGTAATTCCAAGAACATCTACATTTCTCTACAGGATACTGGAATGATTTAGGATCCCCCTGCAAAGCCTGAGCACTGCAACTTGTGGGCAGTGAGCACAGAAAGTGATTCCAGGGGGAAAAACAGTGGGATGAGCAGTTTCTGAGCATTAGAGCAGCACTTCCAGCTCTCTGCTGGGCTGTTGGGAGAGCAGGGAAATGGGAAGCAAGAGGAGAAGCTCAACAGCCTTGTGGTGACTCAGAATGCTCAGGAGTACAGAGAGGACCACCCAGAGCACGATGGCTTTGTGCCAGCCATGGAAAATCATCCATCTGGAATAGCATGAGGTGCAGGGATGAGCTGCTGTAGCTTTGCTTCACATGCTGGCACAGCCTAATCCACTTTGCTTTGGGAATCATTAATGCAGGAAAAAAACCTGTTTATTTGTAGTCAACCACCTTCTTTCTGCTTCAAGAGCTGAATCAAATCAGGCAAAAGAAAAAGAGATTAGGATGGATACTCCACCTACTGCCCAAAGCTGAGTGAAAACTATGCACAAAATTCTCCCATCACTCCTCCAGTTTGGCTTTAAAAACACATTTAAATTCCTAGAAATGTAAGAGTTCACCAACAGGACAAATATTCAGTGTAATTTCTGTCCAACAACTGCAGCAGCTGGTAAACATTATTTACACCAACACTAAAAGTGTGTTTGGAACAAGGAAATACCTTCTCAAAGGATTTGGGCCAGTCATCACTGTGTATGTTCCTCAGATTCCCTCGGTCCTCAATCTTGTAATGTCTGATCTTCTGGTCTTCCAGCCAGACAATAAAATTCCTGAATTCTGTTTCATCTGTTGGGAGAGGGAAACAAAGCACCAATTAACCAACATCTTAGGGGCAGGAACAACTGATCACATTCTCACAAATATTGATGCCCCTGAGCATATAAAAAAATTAAAATGTGTATATTTCTATCTAAGACTAAAATTGTGTATTCTCTGACCAAAAATCAACACTGAGTGTTTTTCAGCTTTCAAGTCACTTCAAATTGGCTGTAACTGACTGAATACAATAAAAGGCACCAGCCAGAAGGTTTTGTTGAGAATATAATTATAAATCACCAAGCAAAGACGTGAGAAATTATAGAGAAATTCAGATTTTAGCTGTTTTCCAGACAAACACAGCAAAGTTTCTCAAAAAATAACATCACATAAATATCATGGCTGCAAAGACATTTTCTTCATTCACTGTTGAGTAAACTCTTCTTGCTTATTGACCCAAAATCTCATCATTTGGGAGGTGGAATTCCACAAACAAAGGCTGTGGTCCACACAGGAATATTCAGATTGGACCAAGCAATTGGTCTGTTCCTGCAGGGACAGAATCCATTTGTGGACAGAGCAGATCCCACCTCTGGGGTATCACCAACCCCTCCAAAACCTTTTGGCTTTGGATGAGCTTTAATCAGGAAATCCCAGAATGGTTTGGGTTGGAAGGGACATTAAAGACCATCCAATTCCAACACCTCCCACCAGCCCAAGTTGCTCCAAGCCCTGTCCAACCTGGCCTTGGACACTCCCAGGGATGGAGCAGCCACAGCTTCTCAGCCCAACCTGTGCCAGGGCCTGCCCACCCTCACTGTGAAAAAAATTAATTCCTATTTATAACAATAAACAGAGACACGGTCACAACATAAATAAAGCAAACCTTCCAGTACGACTTTTCTAGTCTTGTGCACTGACAAAACCTTTTCAGCTAAAAGAAGCAACGGTAACCAGGAAGGTCTTGGGACTCACAGCAAAGAGGATGCGAGGGCACAACATCCCGGTAAAAACAGGGAATTTTGATCTTGTGTTGGAATTATTACCATGCCCAAAACACCCCGTGCTGCGGCTCAGCCCTGAGCCTGCAGAGCCCCGCTGGGAGCCCGACAGACCCTTCCTTGGCTTTCCCTAATCCACAGATTGGAATCATGGAGTGGTCAAAGCCCGTCCCGTCCCATTCCCTGCCCTGGGCAGCGACCCCTTCCCCGGGCCAAGCCCCTCCAGCCTCCCCGGCCCCCTCACCGCTCACCCCTGCAGTTGAAGCCGGCGGGGTTGTGGTAGTCGAGCGCCGAGAGCTTGCGGCGGAACATGGTCCGGGTGCCGCAGCCGATCCCGATCCCGGCCCCGATGACCCCGATCCCGATCCCGGTCCCGGTCCCGGTTCCGCCTCCCCGCTCAGGCCGCGCCGACGTGCCGGACCGCAGGGAAGGAAGCGCCCGCCCCCAGCCCCGCGCCCCGCCCGCCCATTGGTCAGAGCGCTGAGCGGCAGCCGCGGCAACCAATCAGAGAGGCGGAAGGGGCTGCTGGGAGGGGAAGCGGCTCTCGCCCGGCTTTAGGAACGCGGTGAAGGGGCGGGGCCAGGAGGGGGACGAGCTGGAAGGGGGCGGGGCCATGTGGGGGCGGGGCCGTGGGGGCGGGGCCTGGGCCCGGACCCGCAGCAATGGGGAGGTGGGGGAGTGCACTGGGCTGTACTGGGAGCGCTGGAGAGTTGTGCTGGGGAGCACTGAGCTGTACTGGGAGCACTGGGAGCACTGGGGAGCTGTACTGGGGAGCACTGAGCTGTACTGGGAGCACTGGGGAGCTGTACTGGGGAGCACTGAGCTGTACTGGGAGCACTGGGGAGCTGTACTGGGGAGCCCTGAGCTGTGCTGGGAGCCACAGGGAGCACCAGGAATGATGGGAGCGCTGGGAGCACTGAGTTGTACTGGGATCCATGGGCAGCTATAGTGGGGAGCACTGGGCTGTACTGGGAGCACTGGGGAGCTGTACTGGGGAGCACTGAGCTGTACTGGGAGCACTGAGGAGCTGTACTGGGGAGTACTGAGCTGTAGTGGGAGCCACAGGGAGGATTGAGGAGGACTGGGAAGCTGTACTGGGAGCTATGGAGAACACTGGGAGCACTGAGCTGTACTGGCAGCCATGGGCAGCTATAGTGGGGAGCACTGAGCTGTACTGGGAGCGCTGGAGAGCTGTACTGGGAAGCACTGGGAGCACTGAGCTGTACTGGGAGCACTGGGGAGCTGTATTGGGCAGCACTGAGCTGTACTGGGAGCAACGGGGAGCTGTGTTGGGCAGCACTGAGCTGTACTGGGAGCACTGGGGAGCTGTGTTGGGCATCACTGAGCTGTATTGGGTGTGCTGGAGAGCTGTATTGGGAAGCACTGGGAGCACTGAGCTGTACTGGGAGTGATGGGGAGCAGTGGGGAGGTGTACTGGGAGCACTGGGAGCATTGAGATGTACTGGGAGCGATGGGGAGCACTGGGGAGCACTGGAAAAGGGGGAGGGACACTGGGAGCACTGAGCTGTACTGGGAGTGCTGGAGCACTGGGAGCTGTACTGAAGAGTACTGGGGAGCACTGAGCTGTACTGGGGAGCACTGAGCTGTACTGGGGAGCACTGGGCAGCACAGACCTGTATTGGGGAGTACTGGGCAGCACTGCATTGTACTGGGGGGCACTGGGAAGCACTGAGTTGTACCAAGGAGCACTGTGGAGCACAAGGGAGCTGGGAACTGTGGTGGGAAGCACTGGGCAGCACTGAGCTGTAGTGCAGAGTACTGGACAGCACTGGGGAGCACTGGGGAGCTGGCAGGTGAAGGATGCCAGTTTAAGGGGAGTTTTTGGGTGACTTTCCCTGGAGAAGGCAGTGAGCTCTGGTTACTGGACAGCACTGGGGAGCATTGGGCATCACTGGGGAGCACTGGGGAGCTGGCAGGTTGTTATAGTTTGAGGATGTGTGTTTAAGGGGGGGTTTGGGTGGCTCTCCCTGGAGAAGGTGATGAGCTCCTGTTCGGAGTGGGACCACCCCCGTGTCCCCCCCACTCCCTGGCTTGGGTGGCACTCTGCAGACGTGGTGTTGACAGCGTGACGAGCCAATGCAATATTCATCCTGACATTTCTCTGTGTGCCAGCCCTTCCCAGCACTCCAGCTGGCAGCCACCGGCTGTGGCACTGCGATGGCAGGGTGGCACAGGGATGAGCCAACCCCCTTCCATGGCCATCCCAAGCCCTGGGGGACCCTGGGAGGCTTCTGCCCTCCTTTCCCACTAGGATCATTCCTCTCTTGTTCCTGGAGTGGTTTAAGGAGGGCAAGGACTCTCTATCACTGCTGCCTCCTTTGGCTTTGGAATCACAGAGTCATAGAATGATTTGGGTTGGAAGGAACCTTAAAGATGATCTCATTCCACCCCCTGCCATGGGCAGGGACACCTTCCACTAGCCCAGGTTGCTCCAAGCTCTGTCCAACCTGGCCTGGGACACTCCCAGGGACAGGAACAGCCACAGCTTCTCCAGGCAACCTGTGTCAGGGCCTCCCCACCCTCAGAGCCAAGAATTTCATTAAACTTACCTAAATTTCCACTCTTTCAGTTTGAACCCATTACTCCTTGTCCTGTCACTACAATACCTGAGGGAGAGTCCCTAGCTGGAGCCCACGAGCACTTCAGTGTGTCACCAACACGTGTGCAAGAGGTGACATAAAAGTGAGCAGTAAAGGCATGAAGATTCCAGTATGGATAAAAGGACCTTGGGACCATCCCCATGCTGCCCTCAGCCACACCAGTGTCACACACTGTCCTCTCCAGCAAGGGGCACCAATATGAATGCAGTGGAATCTCCACTCTCCATCCTTCCTCTGTCTCTCCTGCCTTCATCACCCTCCAACAGCCCTTCCCCTTCCTAACCCACCCCGAGTCACCCTGGATTTGAGGATCATCTCGTTCCCTCGTGGGTCCAGCCCTCCCTGCAGCAACACACAGAGCAAATCCATGCCCAGGAGCTGCAGTGCTCCTCCTCTCCTCTCCCCACTCCCCACTGCAGAGCTAATGAATGCAATTAGTGCAAATGGGTTTATTCTCATTAGGGAGCCGCCCAGGGCCTGACGCGGGTGGCGGGATGGGCAGGAGTGTGGAGTGCAGGGAGCAGCACCTCGCCCACGCTCTCCCCGGGTGCTCCACACCTCCTCCCGCTCAGCAGATGCTGCTGGCTCGGCGGTGCTGCGGCTCCGGAGTGAGGATGGAACGGAGCAAGCGTTGGAGATGGAGGGGAGCCAGCGAGGTGTGAAACAGCTGAGCTGCCTGGCTTGGCACAGCAGCAGGAGACAGTTGGCTTGTTCCTTCACAGTGACACCATTTTCCTGTTAAGCTGCTCTGATGGACACAGAGAAGGCTGAGAGGCTCCGAGTTGCGCCCTGCCAGTGCGAGGAAGGAGGGGGGTCACTTCCAACATCTCAGGGATGGGTTTGGTTAAAACTTGGTTGTAATAATGCCAAGGTCATGGGTTCAATCCCCTGTATAGGCCATTGACTTAAGAGTTGGACTTGATGTTCCTTGTGGGTCCCTTCCAACTCAGAATAGTCTGGGATTCTGATTCTGTGATTCTGTGAAACATCTTGCTGCTCACTGACATGTTCATAATGTGCATGGAGAACTGGAATGCCTGCACAGCATCCATGCTGGGCTCAGTGCTGGTGGGTCTCATTGCAAAACCCACCTTGTTCCTGGCCCCACGGATGAGCTGAGGCCAAGCAGCCTCAAACTGTGTCCAGCTGCTTTGCTGAGAAGTTGTGAGTTTCACTCCTGTGAAACCAGAGTGAAAATTCAGGACATGGTATATTTGGTAGGAGCAGAGTATCTTTGATTCTATGATCAGGAGGTGTTCTGGCAGTGGAACAAGTAAGAATCATGGAATCACACAATCCTGGAATGGTTTGGGTAGGAAGGGACCTTCAAAACCATATTGTTCCAACCCCCTGCCATGGGCAGGGACACCTCCCACCAGCCCAGAGTGCTCCAAGTCCCATCCAACCTGGCCTTGGACACTTCCCAGGGATGGGGCAGCCACAGCTCCTGTGGGCACCCTGTGCCAGGGCCTGCCCACCCTCACAGGCAGGAATTCCTTCCCAATATCCCATCTAACACTGCTCTCTGTTGATGTGAAGCCATTCCCACTTGTCCTGGCACTCCATGCCCTTGTCCAAATTACCTGGGAAAACCTGTACTGACTGGCAGGGATGGGAGAAGAAGGAAGGAGAGGGAAGAAGGGACAGACAATGAAGAAGTTAGAAATTTTAGGTGTCTCTCAACTTCTGAACAAGGAGCAATGTCCCAGCAACGAGCCTGTTCTCCCCTGAGCTGGCTCATCCTGTGGGAACAGAAGGCTGTGTCTGGAAATGGGCTGAAATCCTGGGAGGCTTCACTTCTCCTCACAACAGACACCAAAACTCCTGTCAGGGAGATCCCCCCCAAACCCCATGGAAACAGGGTCCAGCTTCCATCAGGATGAGCACCCACCTCCCCAGAGGTCAACAAGCACAGAGAATCATCTCCAAAGTCTTGAAACAAATCCAAAAGTTTATTTCCAACAAGTACACAGACCACGTGGGATGGACATCATGACAGCGACCTCCCCGCCCCGGCTTCCTCTCACAACCACCCCTTCCCAAACACCTGGCAGTGGCAGGTTGGCACCCAGGGAATGGATTTCCCCCATCACCAGCATCCTTGGCAGACAAAAAAAAAGTCCTTTTCCAGTATTCCAGATATTTTTCTTTAAAAGCCTGGGGGTTGAATGTCATTTGATACCACGCTGGAAATTCAGCATCGGGGTGGAGGGATGGCTGGTATTTGCACTGAGGAGGGAAAATGATCTTGGCAGGCGATCTCTACTTGGCTAACAAAGGCATATCTGTGTAAATATAAATACTGGGGTGAAATACCTGGCTGCACACCAATGTCAACACCACTACCAACAGAAAATAAAGCCCAGCAACGTAAAACACCTTCAATGAGTAGTTTGGGTTAATTCAAAATTCCCCCCCCCTCCCCACTCCCTATACTCTTCATGCAGGTTTATTTCATCGTTTAGTTATTAAGAATTCGAGTTGTAAAATACGCAAGTCATTAAAAAAATTATTACAAACCACTTTATGACAGTGTTTGAGAAGGGTTAGGGTGGGAGCCCCGGGTCAGACCGGCTGCACTTCACTCTCTGTGATGGTAAATCAGCGGTAAAAAGAAAAGACAAAACCCAGGATGGGGTATTTACATATCTTGGTAACACCAAGAGTGAAACCAGCTGCAGAGCAAATGGCTTCATCCATCCTTCATCCTAAAGCTACATGAACTGTAGTAAAAAGATCAAAATTGGGGGTTGGAGGGGGCCAAAAGCCACCATGGGAGGGCTGGGACCATCTATGCTACTCATGGCATATAAACATTCCCAGATGCCAAAGGTTTTGAGCCCAGTGTAAGAACAACTGATCTCTGTAGAAGACTAGAAAAAGAGTATGAAAAGGTAGAAAAACCAAAAAGCACTTGCTAAGGGCTAGAAAGAGTCACCAAAAGGTACCTAAAGACTATTGCCCTCTTGAATCCACAGGGATTAAGCTGATACCTGGTTCAGAACTAGTTTAGTAAGGTCACCACAGACCCCCAAATCCCTATCAGACACCCACTCAGATCCCCACATTACGATTCCCAAAGTTAGGATTCCCAAAGTTTCCCAGGAGTGCAGAAGAGCAGGGAAAGCCAGGAGGTGTTTAGCAGTGGAAAGGAGAGACAAGCCACATCCTCAGAACTGTGAACCCGAGGCAGAGCCCAAAAAGGTGGCGCGTCCCCAAAAGCTGAGAGTGGATGAAGTGCAGCTGGGAATAATTGCCCAGCCTGACAGGGAGCTCAGGCTGTGTGTAAACAGGGTATCAGGCACCTCTGTGAAGGGGTGACCCCACAGCTCCCCAAGCTGCTCCCCTGCCCCTTCCCAATGTGGTGAGGTGGGAATGGGGGTCGGTGGGTGTGGGAAGAGGCAGAGGCATCTTACCACAAAGCAGCATCCCATGGTGGGGCAGCATGCCATGGTGGGACAGCACCCCATGGCGGGGCAGCATCCCATGGCGGGGCAGCACCCCATAGTGGGGCAGCATCCCATGGTGGGGCAGCATCCCATGGTGGGGCAGCATCCCATGGTGGGACAGCACCCCACGGCGGGGCAGCATCCCATGGTGGGACAGCATCCCATGGTGGGGCAACATCCCATGGTGGGGCAGCATCCCATGGTGGGGCAGCCTCCCATGATGGGACAGCATCCCATGGTGGGGCAGCATCCCATGGTGGGGCAGCATCCCATGGTGGGGCAGCACCCCATGGCGGGGCAGCATCCCATGGTGGGGCAGCATCCCACCATGTGACAGCATCCTACCATGAAGCATCATTCCACCATGAAGGAGCATTCCATGGTAGAGCAGCATTCCAGCACAGAGCAACATCCCACAGAGGAGCAGCATCCCACAGAGGAGCAGCATCCCATGGTGGAGCAACATCCCACCGTGGAGCAACATCCCACTATGGAGCAGCATCCCAAGATGGAGCAACGTCCCACAGAGGAGCAACATCCCACAGAGGAGCAACATCCCACCATGGAGCAGCATCCCATGGTGGAGTAACATCCCACCACAGAGCAACATCCCACCATGGAGCAACATCCCATAGTGGAGCAACATCCCACCATGAAGCAGCATCCCACAATGAAGCAACATTCCACTGCAGAGCAGCATTCCAGCCCCAAGGGAAGGAGGTGCTACAGGAAGCTGAAAGAGCAGGGCGAGGAGGGCAGAGGCACAGAGGTGTAGGAGAAAGGAAAGACCCGGAAAGAAGTGGTTGACTTTGATTTTTGAATTTTTAGCTACCCCGCAATGCCCAGGGCAGGGGCCACCCCGAGCCCCCTCACCCAGGTTCTGGCACCTGCCCTATGGCAGAAGGTATTTCAGGCACATCTAAGGCATCAGAGGAGTTCTCTCTGCTTTCAGAATCGCCTCAGTCTCCTCCCTACAGCTTCTTCCACCAGCCAAATAGAAAAGAAAAATCTGGAGCAGATGGATGGACACAAACTCTCATGCACTACCACTGAACGTTGCCACAGGAGTATGAAGCATCAACCACAACACATGAACCACTTTTACTTGCAGAACCAAAGCTAACCACATACAAAATGGTAAAAAGTGGGGTTTGCCAGGAACACAGAGCTGCCAGCACGTGGGGGACAGGCAGGAGCTGCCAGTGTCCCCGCGGGGCCACTCAATCCCCCTTGCTGTGCTACCACCAGAAATTAAAAAGCACAAGACCAAACATTGAGTAACATCATAGTCACCTAACCTGTTGCTATATATCTGACAACTTAAATAAAAAATATTAGTTTGGAAAAAACCCAACAATATCATTCCAAGAAGGTTATACACGTCCTTAGCAGTTACTTTGCTCAGCACAGCTCTGGTGCTTTAAATATGGAACAATCAAACAATTTTGTGAGCAGAAAAGTGACACAGATTTATTCTTTACATATTTTTTTTTCTCTTTCTAGGCAACTCTACAGACTTCAGATCTTTTGCCTTGCAATGCAGATCATCTTATTCCCCCAAAGGTGGCCAGGTTCTTTAAACATGCACATCTCTGTAGCTTCCAGGCCGTTTATTTTACTTATTTTTGTTTAAATTCTGCGGACTAGCAGGTCGTCCCCATTCCTAAAAACTCTACATCAGTGTTCAGGGTGGCCTGAGTGCCCGTCAGGCTCCTCGAGGGTTTACAGGATCACACAGAAGAACTTCTTCTCTCTAAAGGGGTTTTCTGAGGCCGGGACGGGGGTCAATAGAGGGTCCTCCTTGGCGTGGGCTTCGCAGTACGCCATCAAGTCTGCTGCTGCTTTGGACACCTGCAATGAAAGGAGCCCTGTATTAGGGACAGCCTGTGCTGGGAAAATCCCACCTGGAAAGATGCTGCCAGCAGGGTTGGGCTTGGAGCATCCCTGGGAAAAACATCAGACCCTTAACAAGAACCTGACCAATGACCTGACAGCACATCGTTGGTGGGGCTGGTTCTTCACTTCTGTGTTCAGGGCTGGTTTTTAACCACTGGGCTCTAAGCTCACCTCTCAGACACGCTCCCAAAAGCATCCTTCCCATCCTTCACCCATTCCCATCCTTCACCCATTCCCATCCTTCACCCATTCCCATCCTTCAAATCCTTCACCCATTCCCATCCTTCACCCATTCCCATCTTTCACATCCTTCACCCATGCCCATCCTTCACATCCTTCACCCATGCCCATCCTTCACATCCTTCACCCATTCCCATCCTTTACCCACTCCCATCCTTTACCCACTCCCATCCTTTACCCATTCCCATCCTCCACATCCTTCACCCATTCCCATCCTGTACCCAGCTTCACTGTAGCAAGGACCAGCTGTTTTTTCCTGCCAGTTGTCCCCCATATCCCTTGACAGGGACTTGCACAGCAACGTTTCCTCTGCTCAGCCAATGGCCTCACTATTCTGGACACAGCAGCAGCTCCTGAGCCACTGGAGCTCACCTGGCCCCAAAAGGTGAGGTGCTGCTTGCACTCAGATGTGTCTGCAGCCAGCAGCCACCCCTGGAGCACTTCTCTCCCTAGATTTAACCTCTTCCCAAGGAGATGAGTGGAACAGCCAGTCCTTCCCACTCTCCTTGGCAGGGGTCTAGGTGATGCTTCCAGTTGCCTTCCATCACTAGGACTGTTGGTTGAGACTTGGAGCAGCCTGGTCTACTAGAAAGTGTCCCTGCCCACGGCAGGGGGTTGAACCAAGATGGGCTATAAGGTGCCTTCCAACCCAAACCAGTCTGTGATTCTATAATTCCATGGGCAAGCCTCTCCCTGACTCACTGTCCCCAGCCATGGCCATTGGAATCACTCCATAAACACCACCCAGCACCCCATCCCAGCTCCAACCATGCACTTTGGGCAGCTGCTCAGCCCTGGCCACCACCTCCCAGCATTCCCCAGCCAGATCCTGAGCCTCCCTACCTTTATCCTGTCGATGTTGGCTTCCATCTTCAGCTGCTCCACCAGCTTCCGTGCTTGCGCTATGCTGGCAGTGTTGTTGCTAGCCATGGGCAGGCCAGGCACGCTCCCCGGATGGGCTGTGGGCATGAACACATGTGGATCAACTGCTAGGCCCTGGAATTCCCCAAATCATGGCTTGGGCTTGCACATGTGGAGTGTTAGAGCCATTGGAATGAGGGGGTGAGGGTGGGAGATGCAAACCCAAGGCAGGGAGCTGAAGTGACCCACTGCCAGTGGTCCCCTCCTGTGCTGTCCCCATGGTCCCTAGAGAGAAGCTTTGGGCTCACTGGGACCATCTGGAACCCAGCTGAGCTTTTCTTTGGCATTTGCTGCTCCATGAAAGCCTGTGACAGCAACAAGGAAATCAGAGAACAGGCTCCCCCCAGCAGCCTGAACTGCCTTGCCAGGCTCATTCCCTGCACTCCATCCAGCCCATGCCGGTGCCCAGCGTGAGTCCCGTGTCCCTTGGCCTCCCTCGCTTTGTTCCTGCTGCCAACTCGAACACTGAGATGCTAAACAGGATGCTGGAGTTTCCTGTTTCTCGAGATTTCCACCCCAGGCATGCGGGGGACACTCATTAAGTCCCTGCCGGCTCCATCACGGATGTTTTTCCATCACCTTCTAACAGCAGTGAGCTCCGGCCAGAATTCCAGCATCCCGCTCCTCCGGCGGCTGAGGATTTTACAAGCAGCAAGTATATTCCAGCAGAGGCACAGCTGTGCTCCTGCCTGACTGGGGCTGCCTGCCAGCTCCAAAATATTGGGTTTTTTGGGATGTCCTGCAAGAGCAGGGCACAGCGAGACCCCTGAGATGGCACAGCCCTAAAATAAGGGAATCGTGGTGTTTTAAGGAAAAGCTGAGGGCATGTCCAGCTTAAGCCCATTATAAGAGTGTTTGGACAAGGTTTATCCTGGGACTTAGAGAAAAAATCAACTTGGCACTGCTGCCTGTGCTCAGAGAGCAAGTCATGCCAGGGCCAGCCAGGCACTGAGGATGAGACCCCTCCCCAGCCCCCCTGCCCGGTGAGGAGCCCAAGGAGGTTATTTTTTACCAGAAGTTGGTCTCTCTGGTGACTTGTGCCTCTAGGGGAAGATCTGCTCCTCTTGGCCGCTCACTACCTTTGAACAAAGAGAACACAAAATCAGAAGGAACCAGGTAGGGTGCTGTGATGTCACTCAATTCCAGATTTATGACACCAGGAGCCCCAGTGGCCTCACAGCCACCGAGTGCCATGCCCAGCACAGCAGCTGTGGGTTTCCTTCTGTGTGTCCCCCCAAGCACAGCCCTCAGCAGCATTATTTGTTTGCATTCAGGGAGGTTTTCGGCACAGGAGGAGGTTTGGAGTGGGCAGGGAAGGATCCGAGGGCTGCTGCAGCCAAGGCTCGTGGCTCACAGGATGCACAGGGACAGGGCATGGATTTAACTGTCTGGTGCACAGAGCACGTGGCAGGGCAGAAGGAGCATCCCCTGGGGAATGCTGCCAAAATCCTCCAGCTCCCAACAGCCCCAGCTCCTGGCTGGATCTGCCGTCCCCAGGCAAAGCTTGGTGCCATCACTTGGGGTTTAGCTCCAGCTGGTTTGTCTCATCTCTCCCTCTTTTTTTTTGGCTGGAGAGAAGTTTGAGCAGCAGGATGCAACTCTCCTGCTTTTCCTTCCAGTTCTCCTTGCACAGCCATGGAGTGGATGATGGTGTGGTGAGCCACCCAGCTGGCATTGGGCTGCTGGGGTGAACACACCACCAGCCAAGATGCTGCTTTGGATGCCACAGAGATTATTCTAATGGAATTATCATCCCTGGAAGGGCTCAAAAGCCGTGTGGATGTGGCACTTGGGGACATGGGTTAGTGGTGGGCTTGGCAACACTGGGGGAATGGTTGGACTCACTCTGAGAGGGCTCTTTCAACCTAAACAGTTCTAGGTTGTGTCCCTTCACAGTGATGCTGTGAGTGACACCTCCCCAAAAACAGGACTCTGAGCACATTAGTGTAGGGTAAGATAAAAAGTAAAGGTCCTTTAATATCACAGGGCCTACAGCCCACAGGAAGGCATGATGACATGCATGCACCCCTCAGTTCTAGTTTCCATGGCTTTTATAATAAGATCCCTCCAATCATTGCTTTACACATTTCTCAGTCCAGCCCCAGTCCCACCCCTGTCCAACCCCCTGGAATTGGGTCTGGGGTCGTCAAGACCCTCTGTCTTCATCAGTTCTTCTTCCTCAGGTCCCTTGGAGTTTATCCAGTTCTGACTTCTGGCTCACTCTGACTTGTGTTTATGTTTCATTCTGCAGGCCTTCTAATATCCTTCAGCTCTACCTTGGAAAGGAGTCTAAACAAGATTAATTAACTAAAGGAATTTAAGCTCCCTGTTCTGGGACAGGGGTAGTGATAGAAAGGCATTAAACCTAAACTGTTAGAAATATTAACCCTCTAAAAATCTACAACTACTGTTTTCCTAAAATCTACAAAATGTGAAAATCAGAACAAAAACTCCTTTGGCATCAACAGAGAGGACCTGTTGATGCTCCAGTGGCAGGGAGTCACTCCATTGATTTCAGTCACTCCATGTTTAGGGTCATGGCAGGAGGCATGGGAGCCTGGAGGACTCCTGGGAGCACCTACACAGCTCCTACAGCCTTAAAAAAGTTATAAATGTCCAACCCTGCTGCCACCTTCATGCATGGAAACCCTCCCTTGCTCTTACTACATCCATGCCTGTGGGCACTAAAGTGTGGAAAACAGCCCCCAAAACAAGGCTAGAGAAACCTGAGACCCTGCTGGGACAGAGGAAGGGACACCTGTGTGAGCTGGGACACCCCAGGGCTGCTGAGAGGATGTTGGGGACCCAGGGGCAGCTCAGCCACCTGGCAGGACCCTCCTAGGAGTCACCCACAAACCCCCATCACATTCAGTCCTTCTACAGATGCTTCAACTGGAAACTAAAACCAGTTTGGGGCCAGTGATGGTTTTAGAGGGTTTTCACTCTGCGACCAACAGCAGGTTTCCTTCAACATGAATAGCAACAAAAGAGCAGGTGACACCTTAAAGTGAATTTGTGAATATCCTGCACCAAAAATACAACCCCACCACAGCCCAGAAGTGCTCAGGTGTCAGTGAAGCTGCTCACACAGGGCAGCCACAAAAGCTGCTTTTTTAATCCCAAATTGAGGACACCTGACTGTAACCCCAGGAGTAAACTCCAAGCTCCATGTCTTTCTGTTTGGATTGGATTTATCATAGAATTCCAGAATGATTGGGGCTGGAAGGGACCTTAAAGATCATCCAGTTCCAAGCCCTCTGCTGTGGACAGGGACACCTCCCACCAGCCCAGGTTGCTCCAAGCCTTATGCAACCTGGCCTGGGACACTCCCAGGGATGGGGCAGCCACAGCTTCTCTGGGCACCTGTGCCAGGGCCTGCCCACCCTCCCAGCCAGGAATGTCTTCCCAATATCCCATCTATCCCTGCCCTCTGGCAGAGGGAGTCCATTCCCCTTGTCCTGTCACTCCATGTCCTTGTCCAAAGTCCCTCTCCAGCTTTTTTTAGATTCCTTTCAATGAATCCAACCCCTTCCACATGCAGCAAATATTTCATGGCCCCTCTGCCCAACAGACAAATATCAAACCAACCTGCCAAGATTGCGAGTTGTAATTACAGGGCAGAGCCCAAAAGAGACAATATCCATGTACTGGACATGTTAAACATCATTAGCACGAAAATAATGAGTAAGGACTCATTAACCTGTGGACTCCAAGGCACAAATCCCATTATCCAGGCACACATGCCATTAAGTGAGGGAAATAAGACACTGTCTGTATTCCCTTGGGAGTGCCATAAAACTCTTTTCACTGCAGGCAAAGTTGAGCTCAACAGCACCAGGTGCGAGATCAGCCAGTGCCAATAGGGGACAGGAAATATTGGGAAGCACAGTGATTTGTAGCTTTATGATTGGTATTTTGCCTCCAGCTTGAGGATTTATCTACTTTCTGGGGTGTAGTTTGGTTGACTGCAGTTAGTAAAAAGGCACTGGGGGTTGAAGGAGAGGAGGATGCTCCAGAAGCTTGGCTTGGATTAAATCTCTTCCCTGGGAGGGTGGGCAGGCCCAGGCACAGGTGCCCAGAGAAGCTGTGGCTGCCCCATCCCTGGGAGTGTCCCAGGCCAGGTTGAACAGGGCTTGGAGCAACCTGGGCTGATGGGAGGTGTCCCTGCCCATGGCAGGGGAGTGGAACTTGATGTTCTCGAAGGTCCCTTACAACCAAAACCATTCCATGATTCTATGAAAAGCACCCGCAATAAATGCCTGGACTTGGAAGTTTTGCTGCTAATTTTTACTATCTGGTACCTAAGCTCCATAAACCCACCTAATTTATATTTATATATTTTATTTCACAGACTATTCTGAGTTGGAAGAGACCCACAGAGATCACCGAGTCCAACTCTTAAGTAGATGGCCCACACAGGGGATTGGACCCCTGACCTTGGCATTGTTACAACCAAGGTTTAACCGACTGAGATTTGTTGATGTCTCTTGAATGAAGAGCCATTGATATATTTGAATGACATTTCATTCTTTCACCAGCAGTACCCGGACAAAACAGGCACCAAAAACTGGGATTTATTTGGGAAAAGAGCACGGAAAACCCAGATCTTCAGGAAAGAGATTGAGGGGCTGGAGCGGGGCCAGAGAAGAGCAACGAGGCTGGAGAAGGGACTGGAGCACAAGTGCTGTGGGGAGAGGCTGAGGGAACTGGGACTGTTTAGCCTGGAGAAGAGGAGGCTCAGAGGTGACCTCAGCACTGTCTGGAACTCCCTGAAGGGAAGTTGTGGCCAGGTGGGGGTTGGTCTCTTCTCCCAGGCACTCAGCAATAGGACAAGGGGGCACGATGGGCTCAAGCTCTGCCAGGGGAAATTGAAGTTGGAGATCAGAAAGAAATTCTTTGCAGAGAGAGTGCTCAGGCATTGGAATGGGCTGCCCAGAGAGGGGGTGGATTCCCCATCCCTGGAGGTTTTTCAACTGAGCTTGGCCATGGCACTGAGTGCCATGATCTGGTAAAGGGACTGGAGTTGGACCAAGGGTTGGACTTGATGATCTCGGAGGTCTTTTCCAACCCAATCCATTCTATGATTCCATGATTCTGATCCCAGGGCACTGATGCAGCATCTATGGCTATGTCTGCCCTTGATCTGCTCTATCCAGCTTTGCCAAAATCTTCAGCTTTTTCCTATGATGTGGAGCAACAAATGTGGGTGTGGAGCAGAGAGTTGCTACTCTATGGGATGAGACTGGGATTTCATGTGCTCTGAGTTAAAAGCCAACATTGCTTTGGGCCAAGGGACAACTAGCACTCCTCAATCCCACTAAATTAATCCCATCTCCCTTGATTTCTGGATGCATTTCCACACAAAACGCCACGTACAACCAGAAAAAGCACTGCAAAAGGAGCATTTCTTGATGCCAAGACCTCCTGCTAAGCTGCCATCCCTCCTCCCTCCCTCCCTAAACTGGGCTCCTCTGGGGCTCTGCCATCCTGGAGCTGCCAGCCCTGCTTGAAACACTCATTAGGCTTCATTTGCCAGCTCCTCATCAGCACAAGCCTGCTCTGAGCAGAGCTGTGCTGAAAGGCTGTGGAGCAAGAGCTTGGGAAAAGAGGATCCTGGAATCTGGGGGCCTGTACCAGCTCCATCACCAGCTCCAGCTCCAAACCCCAGAAATCTGAGCCCAACCTCCCTCCTAGAAGTTTTCTCCTCCCACACTTGGGGTTTATCCAACTTGCATGTGGGTGGAGAGTGGAATTCTCCTAAATGTTTTTAAAAATGGCACTTCACATCCCTGGAAGTGTTCAAGGCCAGGTTGGATGGGGCTTGGAGCCACCTGGTCTAGTGACAGATGTTCCTGCTCATGGCAGGGGGCTGGGATGAGACAGGCTTTAAGGTCCCTTCCCACCCAAACCTTTCCATGATTCTATGATTTTAAGGGTTTAAGCATCCTTGGAAAGCATTTCCTGACATTCCTGAAGGTGCAAATGGCCAACAAGTGAGATTTCATGGATGTCACGAGACACCTCCTGTGTCTCTTGGGGTCTGCAGCCTTTGCCCACCCAACTGTGGCCCTCTGCAGTTTTCAACCTGTGAAACCCACCCTCTGGTGCCTCCCAGTTGGAACTGGAATAGGAGGAGCGGGCACTGGAATAGGCTGCCCAGGGCAGTAGTGGAGTCCCCATCCCTGCAGGGATTTAAAAGCCACGTGGATGTGACACTTGGGACATGGGTCAATGGTGGCCTTGGCAGTTCTGGAGGAACAGCTGGGCTCCATGATCTTGGAGAGCTTTTCCAACCTACCCAGTTCTTTGATTCAATTCTCCAGACTTTTTTCATCTCCCAGTGAGATTTTGCTCAGCTCTCTCCCACCACACCTCCTGACTGAACTGAAAGGAAAAGCAGGAATGAAACAGAAAGTACTGCCAGGATGAAACCTTGCTGTTCCTCACCACAAAGACCAAAAGCAGCATCACCCACCACCCAGAACGGCTCCTTTTGGGGGTGAAAGCAGGAGCCTCCCTGAGCCTTGATTTCATTTAACAAATCATGTTTTCCATCCCTGATGCCCCAGTGTTTTCCACCCACTTAGTGGCAAAGTGAGTCAATCCCACTGGGCCAGCCAGGATTTTGGGGAGAGCAGGGATCAGGCTTGTTCCTACCTGGCAGGCATAGAATCATAGAATGGGTTGGGTTGGAAAAGACCTCCAAGACCATCAAGTCCAACCCTTGGGCCAACTCCAGGCCCTTTACCAGATCATGGCACTCAGTGCCACAGCCAAGCTCAGCTGAAAAACCTCCAGGGATGGGGAATCCACCCCCTCTCTGGGCAGCCCATTCCAATGCCTGAGCACTCTCTCTGCAAAGAATTTCTTTCTGCTCTCCAACTTCAATTTCCCCTGGCAGAGCTTGAGCCCATCGTGCCCCCTTGTCCTATTGCTGAGTGCCTGGGAGAAGAGACCAACCCCCACCTGGCCAGAACTTCCCTTCAGGCAGTTCCAGACAGTGCTGAGGTCACCTCTGAGCCTCCTCTTCTCCAGGCTGAACACCCCCAGCTCCCTCAGCCTCTCCCCACAGCACTTGTGCTCCAGTCCCTTCTCCAGCCTCGTTGCTCTTCTCAGTTGGATTGGAAGAGACTTCTGAGATCAGCAAGTCCAACCCTTGATCCAATCCCACTGGGATCAAGACATGGTGGATTCTCTGTCCCTGGAGGTGTTTCAGAGGACACTCAGTGCCACATCCAGTCCCTTCTCCAGCCTCGTTGCTCTTCTCTGGCCCCGCTCCAGCCCCTCAATCTCTTTCCTCAACTGAGGAGCCCAGAACTGAACACAACACTCACCCAGGGCTTTTTTTGATCCAGTAAAGGGTGTTTCTTTGTTCCAGAAAAGGAGGGTATTTTGGTCCAGAAAAGATGCCAGGCTGAGTAGCGTAATGGAGGGATTTATCCCAGCTCTCATTCACACTGGGATTTCTCCTGCTCCCTGCGCTTCCCAACAGCTGAGCTCAGCCCACCTCGCTGCATCCCCCTCCCCGAGGCAAATAAGCTCTCCTGAAAATTGCCTTTTCCTCCCCCAAAGCAGCCATTACACAGCATCCAGAAGGGATAACTGAGCATATGGCGGTGCCACCACCTCCCCAGAGCCGGCACTGCCGGTCACCGGCCGGCTGGAGCGTGGGAATCCCTCGTGAGGGGCTGCCTGGCTCTGCCAGGCATCTTGTTGCTTTTGCTAAAAGCCACTGCTAAAAATAGGCGGCTCAGCTGAAAAAATAATTGCTAAATATATCCAGAAATGGATAAAAATACTACAGGCAAAAAGGAAAAATAGCAGAGCCACATTTGCAGGGGGTGGGAGATGGGGTAGTCGCGTGGATCCCGACAGCAGTTGCAGATCTAGATGAGAAAGGAGCCTTAATACACCCAAATTCCATGTGTTTCATTATTTCCTGAGGGAAAGAAAATGTTCTGAGCTTGATTTGTGCCCATGGGCTCCCATCCCTTTGGTTTGTGGGGCAAAGAACCTTAATCCTGAGTGGTAGTTACAGCCAAAGCTTCCAGTCCCCATCCACAGGGATTTGATTCCCTTTTCCAACAGCCATTTTTTATCCCTGATGTCCAACAGGGTGTATAAATCACTATAAAGCAGCTCACAGGTCAGAGATGTGCTGGCAAATAAATAAATAAATTAAAAGACAACTGAGTGGAAAATGAGCCTGTTTCCATGGAAACAGCTCCGTTATCACACCAACATCTGATCCCTCCTGCCAAGCAGAGATGAGGTGGGATGGGTGCCCATTTTGGCCCAAATCATAAAATCCCTGGCTGGTTTGGGTTGGAAAGAACCTTCAGGTCCATCTCATTCCACCCCCTGCCATGGGCAGGGACATCTCCCACTATCCCAGGTTGCTCCAAGCTCTGCCCAACCTGACCTGGGACACTTTCAGGGCTGGGAATTTTCAAGGCAATGCAAATCATATAGAGCAAGAAGGAGCTGCAGGAAAGATTTTTCCCATCCCTAATTTTGCTGGGACATTAAATGAGGAGCTCAGCATCGAAGTTGGCTTTGCAGAGAGCCTGGCTCAGGATGTCCCCTCCACCCACACACTGTGTGCTGGAGCCAACCATGCCTGAAGGCCAGATGGAGTCAGGAGGCTCCAGCCTCACCTTCCATGTCTGGCAGGGCTGTCCCTTTTGCCTGGAGAAGTCACTGCTCCCTGGGCATCACATGAAAGTGAAGAATCTCAGCTCTTTATTTTCTCACAGGCGCCGTAACGGCTCAAAGCAAAGCAAACAGGAACCACCCTCCACTTCCTTTTTTTGTTTTTTTACAGTATTTTTAAAGGTTTTGTTAAAGGTTATTCAGGTGAAGGATCAGCTGCCAGTTGGCACAGCCTGGGATTATCTGCTGAGGTCCCTTCAGCCACCATTCATCCAAGAGATTGGCTCTCTCCATCTGGGAACCACAGGGAGGGAGCATCAACCTACTCCAGGGCTGGCACAGGGGTCCAGAACCACAGGAATGCCACCAGGGCATGCACTGAAAGACAAGCAACCCCCTCCCAGGGCCTTCAGGGATGTACCCTTGGAATGGAAAACCATTTTGGGGGGTGGAAAACCTGGGAAAGTGTTTGTGCACAAGGAACAAACCCAGTGGTGGGCACAGATTTGGGAGAATGGGTGTCCTGAGCTTGGGCAAATACTGGGGAATAAGGATGCCCAAATCCTGAGAAATAGGATGCCCAAGGAACATAAAAAAGGATTCCCAAATAGTGGACAATAAGGATACCCAGTTACTGGGGAATAAGAATGTCCAAATATCACAGAATAAGGAATGCCCAAATAGTGGACAATAAAGATGCCCAAATACTGAGGAATAAAGATGTCCAAAAATTGAGGAATAAGGATATCAAATTACTGGGAAATGAGGGTGCCCAAATAGTTAGGAATAAGAATGTTCAAATACCACAGAATAAGAAATGCCCAAATACTGAGGAATAAGGATGCCCTAAAACTGAGGAATAAGGATATACAATTACTGGGAAATAAGGATGCCCAAATACCAGGAAATAAGAATGCCCAAATAGATAGGAATAAGGATGCCCAAATACCACAAAATAAGGATTTCCAAATATTGGGGAATAAGAATGCACAAATACTGAGCAGTAAGGATGTGCAAATGCCAGGGAATAAGGATGACCAAACACCAGGGAATAAGGATGCTCAAGTAACATAAAATAAGGATTTCCAGACAGTGGGCAATAAGGATGCCCAAATACTGAGCAATAAGGATACCCAAACACCACAGAATAACAAATGCTCTCTGCTTATGCTGTGACACAGAAAGGGGAGGCCTTGACTGTCACATTCAGGTGACACCAGAGGGACAGATAAGGGCACATCCTGTCACACCACCACCCCCAGCACCACCTCCCAAGGGCTTTAAGGCAGAGCCTCCAACCCTGTGGTTTCCACCAGGGCTCAGCCCCACCACCCATCCTGCACTTCACCCAAAACGAAAGTGCTTTAAGGGTTGGGTTGGGTTGTTTTTTACTAAATTTAATAACATTTTAAACAACACCCAGCAGAGAGGAGAACACAGAGCTTCAGAATTCCCCAAACACTCACAGACAGAGCAAAGTGTCTCCAGCACACAGATCACAGACTGGTTTGGGTTGGAAGGGACCTTAAATCTCATCTCATTCCAACCTCCTGCCATGGGCAGGGACACCTCCCACTATCCCAGGCTGCTCCAAGCCCTGTCCAACCTGGCCTTGGACACTTCCAGGGATGGGGCAGCCACAGCTTCTCTGCCCAACCTGTGCCAGGACCTGCCCACCCTCCCAAGGAACAATTTCTTCCTTATCCATCCAGCTCTGAACTCCTGACCCTTAATTAAGGGAAGCAGCCAAGAGCTATTATTTCACATTAATTAACAGATCCAGCCTTGGGTTTCAGCTTTTAAGATCCTGCTCTTAGGAATTTGCCAGGGTTAAGATAAAATCTTTATGGGAAGATGGGAAGTGAGGATTGAAAGCCAAGGGAAGATGGAGGGAGCGGTGCAAGGCAGAGGCATCTCACTCAGCACCACAATTCCAAGAGGATTTGGGTATTTTCCTGTGTCAACTCTGCTCCTGAAGGGCCAAACCCACCCTGAGCCTCAAGCAAAGCCATCCCAAATTTATGTCCACGGCAGTGCTGGGGGAACAGTTGGATTTGATGATCTTATAGACCTTCTCCAACCTAAATGATGCCATGACTTACCAACCCCTGCCCATCAGTGTGGGGGTACAGCCACCCTGAGGGAATTGGGGCAAGACACAAAGCTGCCCTGATTTGGCTAAAAGGTCCTATTTTTTAGAGGGCAACCTTCATGTGACTGCACAAACTGGGAAGGAGCATGTGGATTTTGCAGCAGCTTCTGCTGGGTTATGGGCTTATCCTCCTGCCAATCAATTCTCAGCTAAAATAAACCCCAAATTCCTCCTTTCTTCGGTGCAAGCCTCATCTTTTTCTCCCAAAGAACTCCTGCAGCAGCAGAAACCCTGAGCTGCAGAAACCCTTGCGATGAGAAATCGTTCTCCGATGATTTCACCCTGATCAAACCTTTATTAGAATTTTATTTTAAGTAACTCTCACACAGAGCCCAATAACCCTTTCCAACCGCTGGGAATCACCCAACAAGTTACATCAGCAAAGAAACAACCCCTTTAACCGGCCCATTAGTTTAAGCCCCCCCCAGGAATTACCTTAGACTGCTTTAATTAGGTATCCACCATACAAAAGAATTAATTAATTGGTGATAAGCACCTGAACCACGTTACTCATAAGGCTCTATTTCAAGCTTCAAATACAGCAAACAGGTCACAGCCTATCTGAGATTGTAGAGCAAATTCCCGGCGCTGCTGCCTGGTATTTCTTTTCTCATCCCTGTCCTGGAAGCAACAAGGCAGGGAGGGTTTTTTTCCTTATTTATTAATGGATTGATCGATTTTCCTTCTTTATCCCCTGGAAGTGTTGAAGGCCTGGCTGGACAGGCTTTGAGCAACCTGGTCTATTGATTTTCCTTCTTTATTCCCTGGAAGTGTTGAAGGCTTGGCTGGACAGGCTTTGAGCAACCTGGTCTGTTGATTTGCCTTCTTTATCCCTATCCCTGGAAGTGTTCAAGGACAGACTTTGACCAACCTGGTCTATTGATTTTCCTTCTTTATCCCCTGGAAGTGTTCAAGGCCTGGCTGGACAGGCTTTGAGCAACCTGGTCTGTTGATTTGCCTTCTTTATCCCTATCTCTGGAATTGTTCAAGGTCTGGCTGGACAGGCTGTGACCAACCTGGTCTATTAATTTTCCTTCTTTATTCCCTGGAAGTGTTGAAGGCCTGGCTGGACAGGCTTTGAGCAACCTGGTCTATTGATTTGCCTTCTTTATCCCTATCCCTGGAAGTGTTCAAGGACAGACTTTGACCAACCTGGTCTATTAATTTTCCTTCTTTATTCCCTGGAAGTGTTGAAGGCCTGGCTGGACAGGCTTTGAGCAACTTGGTCTATTGATTTGTCTTCTTTATCCCTATCCCTGGAAGTGTTCAAGGCCGGGCTGGACAGACTTTGACCAACCTGGTCTGGTGGGAGGTGTCCCTGTTGTTGGACTGAACGATTTCAAGGTCTCTTCCAACCCAAACCATTCAGGGATTCTATTTCTTTTCCAGGTTTTTCCCAGCATCCAGAGCTGGTGTCTTTAGAGCCAGTACTCACACAGAGGCTGCACCACATGGAGATGGGAGGTTTGTGATTTTTTTTTATTTAGTGTGTTTTAGGCGTGGGTTATGGGGTAAAACCCTGTTATCCTGTGAGGGTTTCACCACAAATGGCATCTCTGTAAAAGGAGTGAAGCATCTGCTCATGGCCACAGCCCAACCTGCAGGTGGAGGATTGGCAAGGAGTGGGGGTGGGTTTAGCAGGTTTCTGAGGGGAAAAAAACAAGGGGAAAAAAGAGGGAAAAAAAGAAGAGAAAAAATTAAGAGAGAAAAAACCAGGGGAAATAAAAACAGAAAAACAATTAAAAAAACAGAAAAGAGGCAAAAACAGGACAGGGGGAAAAAAGAGAAAAAAATTTCCCTGTGCTATTTGGTATTTTCACAATCAATAACTTCGAAAAATAATTTACTGTGGCTTGTGCTGGTTCTGACATTTCATGGCCCAGCAAAGGAAAGAATACAGGCAGGGATGCAAGCAGGGATGAGGGTGAGGATGAGGGCAGGGATTTGGACAGGGGTATGGACAGGGATGTAGGCAAGGATGAGGGCAGGGGTATGGGCAGGGATGCAGTCAGGGGTGAAGGAAGGTAGGCAGGCAGGGATGCAGGTGGGAATATGGGCAAGGATGCAGATGGGGATGTGAGCAGGGATGAAGACAGGGATATGGGCAAGGATAAAGACAGGGATATGGGCAGGGATGAAGACAGGGATATGGGCAGAGATGAAGACAGGGATATGGGCAGGGATGAAGACAGGGATATGGGCAGGGATGAAGACAGGGATATGGGCAGAGATGAAGACAGGGATATAGGCAGGGATGAAGACAGGGATATGGGCAGGGATGCTGCCAAGGATGAGGCAGGGATGAGGGCAGAGATGTGCACAGGGATCTGGACAGGGATGTGGACAGGGATGAGGGCAGGGATGTAGACTGGGATGTGGGTGGGGATATGGGCAGAGATACAGGCAGGGATACAGGCACTGATGCAGGCAGGGATGTGGACAGAGATCTGGGTAGGGATGCAGGCAGGGATGAGGGCAGGGATGCAGGCACGGACTGGGGCAGGGACACAGGCAGGAATGCGGGCAGGGATGAGGGCAGGGATGAGGGCATGGACTGGGGCAGGGACACAGGCAGGAATGCAGGCAGGGATGAGGGCAGGGACACAGGCACAGATTGGGGCAGGGACACAGGCAGGAATGTGGGCAGGGATGCAGAGCCCTGGCAGTGCTGCAAACCGGGTTAGCTGGGCTGGCTGGGCAGAAGTAGGTTGTTGTTGCTGCTGCTCCATCCTCGGTCGCTGAGCTGACCCATATTATCTCAATTAAATTTCACTCCTCTGCCCCTCTGCTGCCTCTTTTTCCCCCTGGAACCTAATGCATTTCAGTCTAAAGTAGGCCCTGGTTACGGAGGCGCCGAGTACACCTGGGTCCTTCCCCACGGAATGAGGAGAGGAGGGCACGGCCAGCGTGGCAGAATTGGGACAGGGACATGGAGTGGGACTGAGAGGCAGCAGCACCACAGCCCTGTGCTCAGCAGCTTCCCTTTGCTCCAGCCCTGACCCACCTACATTATTCCTGACAACAATCCTTCTGCAAAACAGCAAAACCTGCTTTTCCCTCCTGAGCTGTGCCCTCGGAGCCTTTCCCACACCATTCCCCAGCCCATCTCCATCCTCACCCTGTCTCAGCGCTTACAAACCTCCACACACAAGATCATAGTTTTCCCACAGAGCCCCAAATCCCTGAACCAGCCCGTTTTTCCCTTAAAACACAGGCATAGCATCCCTGCCACGCTTCCTGCTGAGTCAACGGCCCTGCTTTTCCCACCATTCCAGCTGCATCTGGAATGACACATGCTCAGCACACACCGATGTTCTGCAGGCGGGAGGAGAAGCCACCCCGGAGCTGCCAGCCTGGGTGGTGGTTTTACACTTCCATGGCAAAAAAAAAAAAAAAGGATAAAAAATTTAAAGCCAAAGAAACTCTGCAAAGCCTGGATTAAGCAGTGAAAGACGTGCTGAATTCCCTCCCTTCCCACTGAACCTCATGTGCCAGGGATCGATCCATCCCAGCCAAGCTGTGGCCCCACTTGCTTCATTTATCCCCATCCATGTCCACTCCCAGAGCTTTAATCCTTCTGCCAAAGGAGCTGAAACTACTGCATTTAGGCCACACTCCACAAAGTCCTTTCCCAAGTGCCTTTCCCTGCCTGCCTGGTGCTGGAAAGCCTCAGTTTCTGTATTATTCCCAGTATTAGCTACAAAATCCATGGAGGCAGCTGCTCACTGGGGGCTTTCAATTCCATACAGGATGCAGGAGCAGCATGGACTCACAGCCAGCCTAACTTCTACATCATTTAACAGAAACACTTACACAGGGCTCAGATTTAGGCTTAAAAAAACAATAATCAGTGCCTCCCTTATTTGCTGCTTATACCTCTCCATAAGCCTGTGTTGCTGCATTAAAATAATCTTTTTATTCCCTTTATTCCCCTTCTTTATTCACAGCGTGGAGGCAGGAGGGAGGGTCCCCCCCGCCGGCATTAGATGGGAGCGAGGGAAGCACCGGAGGCGGCTCCAAACCCCCCGAGTGAGGATGTGAGGCTGAGCAGCAATTATATTAAATCAGCTGATAAATAATGCAACGTATTTTGATGGTCCCGGCCCTGCCAGCGCCGCACAAACACCAGCACGGCTGCACGACATTAAACATCCAAGGGATGCGGCGCAATGGGGTCGTTGGCACTTCAATAACTGAGCCTAAAGCCCTCCTGAACACCCAAAGCTGTCCCAGGGTCACACTGGAGCTCTGGCCTTTTCCCAAGGTCCTGCACAAACCCATGGAATCCACCATGGGTGGTCAATGTTCAATGTTTTTCCAAGGTGAGAAACCTCTGCTCGGGCACTTTCCAGCGGGATCAGAGCTGCTCCAGCAGCACAGTCCTGGAGACTGACTAGAAGAGGATCAGGTTGTGGATGGCTGATGATCCCCCAGTTAAGGGCCCCAAACTGCTGCAGACTCAGTGAGGGGGTAGAAATCCCTGAGAAGTCACATCTTCCCAATATCCCACCTAACACTCCCCTCTGTGTGAAGCCATTCTCCCTTTTCCTGTCATTTCATGCTCTTGTCCAAAGTCCCTCTCCAGCTCTCTTGGAGTCCCTTTAAGACACTGGAAGGGGTTCTGAGGTCTCCCCTTCTCCAGGTGAACACCCCCAGCTCTCTCATCATGTCTCCAGAGCAGAGGTGCTCCAGTCCTTGGAGCATCTCCATGGACTTGCTCTGGGCACTGAGGATCTCTTCTGTCCTCAGGAGACTCAGACCAACACGACCAACACCTGCCTGTATCTCCCAAGGTTCTCCCTCAGCAAAACCCAGACTCATCCAAAGCTTTAAGGGAAGGAGAGGGACAAGCCCAGAGCCCCAAGATCATCCCATGGGTGCTCCTCAGCCCAGCTCTACCCCAAACTGGCCATCAAGGCTGCAAAAACAACACAGCCCTAACAATGAGATGTCTCAGGCACTCTGGTGCTGTCCTGGGAGATCTGTGGAGACACATTTCTGGCACTCCTGACTCTCTACAGCTTCTTCATCACAATTCCCTCCCTTCCTTGCACCTGCTCCAACGGAAAGCCAAAGGCACCAGGTCCAAAAAGGAATTTAACACCAAGCATCTCCCATCTGCTGACAGCTGGTGCTTTCTTACCCAAAATGACCCCAAAACCACAACTCTTCCACAGGCACAGTTAGTGCCATGGGCTCAGTCCGCAGGAATTCAGGGCTACAGGGAGGATTTTAAGACAACCAAAGCCTGAAGCATCCCTTCAGCATCCCTTCAGCATCCCTTCAGCATCCCTTCAGCATCCCTTCAGCATCCCCCCAAAGGGGATATCACCTCAGGCTGTGACTCCCGGACACCAGGCAGGGCTCCTGGTGCCATCCCAGGCGGATGCTGCCACAAGTTAAACGCTCCTGCACTTCATCCACCTTCAGCTCCCAGACTCTCCTCTGGGACACAGCTCAGATGGGAGCAGGGAAGAGAGAAAACACGGCTACTCCACATCCCTGCAGGCACTGTCGGGTGCACAGGGACACTCTGCCCATCCTGGGGGAGCCACGTGGGTCCCACCACGACAGCTGCTCTCTCCTGGCTGCAGGGACTCAATGCCACATCTGCTCATTGGCAAAAAAAAACCAAAACACTAATTATTAAAAGGGAATTGGCAAAGCTGCCCTTGCATGGGAATTTCAGGCACTGGAATAGGTGGAGCCACCATTCCTGGAGGGATTAAAAGTCATGTAGATGTGGCACTTGGGGACATGGGTCATTTGTGGCCTTGGCAGTGCTGGGGGAACAGTTGGACTCGATAGTCCTAGAGGGCTTTTCCAACCTAAACAATTCCATGATTCCAAGGCTGAGGCTGGAGCAATGCTGGCACTGCAGTGCATGGATCCAGCCACGGGATCTGTCGTGGAGGAGCACAGGTTTCCTGACACAGCAGGGCTGGCACGAGAGACGCGACAGCACCGAAATGACCCGACTATATAATTAGCACAAGAACCCACCCCAGCTGTGCCTCTGTTTTCCTCGAGGTGCCAGCCGTGGGAAAACTGGGGCTCCAGCTGCTCCTGTGCAGGCAGAGGAGGAGGAGGAGGGGGGTTCTCAGCACCAATTTACTCTGGGCATCTGCCATAATTAGGTCTGTGTCCCTGTGCAGAGGTGCCGGTGGTGGCACAGGGCACCGATGTCCCCATGGCACCAACAGCCCCACGGTCCCTGCTGCAGCTGGTGGCTCTGCCCATGGGGATGGGCACAGGCAGATCTGCCTGTGGGGACAGGCACAGGCGGCTCTACCCATAAGGATGGGCACAGGCAGCTCTGCCTGCAGGGATGGGCACAGGCACCTCTGCCCATAAGGATGGGGACAGGCAGCTCTGCCTGCAGGGATGGGCATAGAGAGCTCTGCCCGTGGGGATGGGCACAGGCAGCTCTGCCCATAAGGATGGGGACAGGCAGCTCTGCCTGCAGGGATGGGCATAGAGAGCTCTGCCCGTGGGGATGGGCACAGGCAGCTCTGCCCATAAGGATGGGCACAGGCAGCTCTGCCCATAAGGATGGGGACAGGCAGCTCTGCCTGCAGGGATGGGCATAGGCAGCTCTGCCCATAAGGATGGGGACAGGCAGCTCTGCCCATAAGGATGGGGACAGGCAGCTCTGCCTGCAGGGATGGGCATAGGCAGCTCTGCCCATAAGGATGGGGACAGGCAGCTCTGCCTGCAGGGATGGGCATAGGCAGCTCTGCCCATAAGGATGGGGACAGGCAGCTCTGCCCATAAGGATGGGGACAGGCAGCTCTGCCTGCAGGGATGGGCATAGGCAGCTCTGCCCATAAGGATGGGGACAGGCAGCTCTGCCCATAAGGATGGGGACAGGCAGCTCTGCCTGCAGGGATGGGCACAGGCAGCTCTGCCCATAAGGATGGGGACAGGAAGCTCTGCCTGCAGGGATGGGCTTAGGGAGCTCCAGAAGGCAGCAGCCAGGCTTTGGATCTGGGATTTGTCCCCCCTGGTTGAAGAATGCTGTAGGCAGGAGGAGGAAGGATGCCAAGCAGCCTGGCGTGGGGTAAAATCAGCAACACAGCGGAGTTTGTAGTGGGAATACCCCATGCTCTGCCAGGGATTTTTCCCCTTTGGACAGACTCCATGAAATCCAGGAAGAAGCACTGATGCTCAGGATCCCAGTACTCAGGCAAGGCTTCTCCTTCCTACCTAAGTCACTCCCTCTTACTAACCCAGTTGCCCAGCCAGCACCTTTCCAGCCAGGAGAGCCATTCATAGAGAACATCATGGGATGGACAGAGCCAACATTCCTTCCTGAAGCCCTCGGGAGAGCAAGCAAGGGCAGGATGATAAACCTGTTAAACTGAGACACCAACTCAGCTAAAGGAGCTTATCCACAGCCCCAGGGTGCCTGGCTGTGCCAGGAACACCCCTCTGGGGGGCACAGCAGCACCCCTGAAATGACCAAACTGCAGCTCAGCTGCCTTGTGGATGCTGAATGAAAGCACCTCCCACCCCAGAGACCTTCCCGTGGTGCCAGGACCCTCCGACCACAATCCAGCAGCACCTGGACCTTCCCTTGGATAACCTAATTAACCCAAGTTATGATGACAACAGGGCAAGAAAACTGCTGTGTGAAAAGCAAGGAAAGGACAAGGTAAGGTGAAAATTAATTGTGTTTGGTAGGATAAGCAGGTCCTGGTGCAGCTGCTTCCCAGGAATTATCGAGGGTATCTCAACTGCAAGGGGCTGATTTTTTAGGGTTGGTAAGATGCCATTTCAGAGGAGGTTTTTTCCCACTGAGCCTGTGAAAAATTTGGTTTGGTGTTTAAAGTCCATCATGAAATGCAGGAGATGAGTGATTTGAGACTTCAGCCTCAGCACAGCTGCATCCTTGTCCATTCCAGATGGTCTCTCAGGTCCCTTCCAACCCAAGCCATCCTGTGATTCTCGGATCCAACATCCAGCTCCTGCTGCCTCCCAGCCTGCCAAACGCTGGCAATTCGTTTGCACATCTCTAATCAACGACATCATTAATTAATCACTGGCCTGACCCAAAGTCCACGCTCAACAGACACCATCCCAGACACTTTGGATGGGTTTTGGAGCAAGCCTTGCTCCCCCATGGAGCCAAATCCATGTTCTGCCAGCAGCTGGAGCCCATCCTTCCTTCCAGCTCAGATCTGCTTTTCCATGGGGCCAGTGCCAAACGTCTTGTGCCAGGAGTGTGTGGAGAGCTGGGAATGACAGCCCATGTTCTCTGCAGCCATCACATGCTTCCCCACCAGCAGCAGAACCAGCAACCCCCCCTTGGATGTTTTTCCCAGGGTTTTAGGGGGGCAAAGTTGCTCCTGTGCTTTAAAGAAGCCAGTTTGGGGGGAATTTGCACCACACATGTGGCACACAGAAGGAAAAATGCACATTAGGAAGGGCTGAAGTTGTGTTGGAAATGAGCAGGGAATAAATCTGTGCAAGGGCAATGCTAAAATTCCCTGGTCAATGGACCAGGGTGCATCCCACATGCTGTCCTGTATCATGAGATACCATCTCCCACTGCCTTCCCCCCTCATTCCTCCTCCCAGCAGCTGCTGCGACCCCACACAGGGGCTGAGCGAGAAACCAGAGAGGGAGAAACAGTGAAAAAAGAGCCTGAAAAGCAGGAAAAACTGAAAGGCCACCCTAATCCTTTGCTCATTCCTCCTGTTTCTGCGCTGGCTGGGAACACACACGGACATATCCCGCTCCTACATCCCGCTCCGGGTGCAGGAGTGAAACACTTGGAGAGGTTACGCTGAGAACTGATGCAACTCATGCCAAAAATGGTGCTTTTCCCCTTATTCCCAACCCAAAAGGGGGCAATCCAGCAGGAGGCAGCAGGAGGTGCAGCCCTGTGGTCCCTGGTGCCACCACACATGCCATGAGCGCTCCGGCTTGGAGCATCCTGGCACTGATTCGCAGGATGGAGCATCGTGGATGCCCCTGGGCAGCACTTTTTGGGGACACGAGGGGTTTGTGGGGCTCCAGCACTGTGTCTCCAACCCTAATTACTATGGTAACAGCCTGTGCTGGTGCCTGGCTGTCCTCCTTTGGTGACTCACTGGGTTTCAGGAGCAGAAGTGGTGCCTCAGCCACCACTGCTCCAAGGCCAAAGCTCTGGAATCCCAGTAGGAACATCTGCGGGGCCCCCACATGGGATGGCACTGCCCACCTCAGCAGAGTTGCCTTTTTATTGCATTTCCTACTTGCTGCCACGTTGGCACTGGGTGACAAAGCAGCAGGAATAATAGTGGATTGCTACTAATACAAACGTTAATAATAATAGAGCTTCTTCACCAGCTCACAGCCATCTATCCATGGGAATCCCATCAGGATTGCCTGCTCCTGGTCCTGATAACCCCCATGCCGTGAAGCAGGCCTGGTTATCTCCCTCAAATCCAAAATGTGCCCCACGGGGCCACCACCAGCTCACAAGTGCAAGGAGAAAACAGCATGAGATCCTAATGCTGGTCTATTGACCACTGGGAGCAAAGCTGGCAGCTCCCAGCGAATTTGGGAGAGATGCCAGGCATGTGCAGACACCCTGTTAGTGGTGGGGGGATCCACAGGTCCTCCCAAACTGGGAATACTGGATTTTGGAGGCAAGGCTGACTCCAGTCATCATCCAGGTGATGCTGAGACTGCCAAACTCAGGTCACAGCTGGCAGCACATTGTGTGACCAGCATCAAGCAGCATCCCTGCTCCCTCCTGAAAGGCTGAAAATGCCTGAAAAAGCCCCAACTTGGTGCCAAGAGAGCTGGGGCAGGATGGGGCTGAGCCACGTGCCTCTGTATCCCACAGCATGGGGTGAGAAAAGCTCCATTATAACCCCGGGAGCACCTCCAAACCTCCTCCCAGAGAAAGGCTTCGCCCCGGGGCTTTCCTGGCAATAATTAATTGAGTCATATTTCAATCCAGCCAGCGGCCATATGGTAGGAAAGAGGATTAAAATCCCATGCTCCAGTTGCATTCAGGGAAATCCAGTTAGAAGGAAAAATCCTGGGTGCCTGGCTCCAGGCTGCTGCCAGGGGATGTGGCACTGCCATCCACACCATCCCAGCCCCTTTCCCACCCGTGGCTGGGGAGCTCGGGATCGCTGCCGAGGCCAGAGGGAAACAGGGAAAGAAATAACAGGGAGAACCTGCGGCAGCAGGGACAGCAGTGACAGATCATTCCTGCTCCTGCCCTTTGGGTACCATGCTTTAAGTTCTCATTAGTAACTCATTACTAATTGATTAATGAGGGGGTATCGCTGTGCCTTAAATATAAATCATTTTCCACCAAGGAGGCAAGAATCACAGAATCACAAAAGGGCTTGGAAGGAACCTTAAATATCATCTCATTCCATCCCCCCTACCATGGGCAGGGACACCTTCCACCATCCCAGGTTGCTCCAAGCCCCATCCAAACTGGCTTTGAAGACTTCCAGGGATGGGGCAGCCACAGCTTCTCTGGGCACCCTGTGCCACAGCCCCCCCATCCACACAGGGAACAATTTTCTCCTGATTTCTAATCCAAATCTTCCACCCTGTCAGTTTTTTCCTGGATTCCCCTCCCACTGGGGCAACCACCAGGTTTCCCCGAGCGCATCTTCCCAGCGATTTTCCTGGAGTTCTTTCATCCACAGCACTCGCCCCTCAAACCACTGCTGGGAAAAAATAAGGATTTTTGATAGAAATGGTGGGGAGAGGGCCACTGCTGTAGGGATGCCAGGATGGATGTCCCTCCACCTGCATGGACATCGCCCCGTAATCCCTCCAAGCCAGGCTGGAGCAGATCCATCCCAGCAGAGGCTGCTGCAGGGATTTGGGATTGGGAAAAGTCTCCCCGTTCCTTCCCATGATTAAAAAAAAAATAGGGAAAGAAAGAACACTACGTCTCATTCATCCACAGAAAAAAGCCTTCCCTGTGATGGCAAATCAGTTGATTAAGGAGGATCAAACCCTCTAAAGCCAACCTTTGTTGGGAGACTGAACTCCTCGTACAAGGCACCTTCCCGGCTCGCAGCTCCCCGTGGGGAGGGACCCCCGCGACCCCCCCATCAACCCCCGACAGTGGGGGGTCCTCCTGGAGTTGGGGGGATTGAGGAAATTGGCATCCTGCGGCATTTGGGGGGATTTTCTGCTGATTCGGGAGCGGTTCGGTCCCCACGGGGGTCAGTGACAGCGGGTGGCGGGGGTGGGGACCGCCCTGCCCAGCCCCACCGTGTGCCAGTGCTGCCAGTGCCAGCCTTCCCAGTTCTCCCAGTGCTCCCAGTGCCCCCAGCCCCTGCTCCCCTCCGTGTGCCCGGCGGTACCTGGAGATGGGCGGTGGTGCCGCGGGTCCCCGCGGGGCGGGCGGCGGGACGGACGGTCGGACGTAGGGATGGATGGATGGATGGACGGAGGTTTGCGATGGATGGAGGGAGGGATGGATGGAGGAGGGAGGGCGGCAGGGATGCGGCCGGAGGAGGAGGAGGAGGGTGGTCAGCAGCAGCCCCGAGCGGCGAGTCCCCACCCAGCTTTGTCTGCGCTCATCCCGCTGCCTACAGGAAGCGGCTCAGCCCCGACTTCCTCCTCCTCCTCCTCCTCCTCCTCCTCCTCCTCCTCCTCCTCCTCCTCCTCCTCCTCCTCCTCCTCCTCCTCCTCCTCCTCTACTCCTCCTCCTACTCCTGCTCTCCTCTGCGATCCCCCGGCTTTTGCAGATGGCCTTTCCCCAGACCCCACTGCCACCTCCCCTGCCCCTCACTCTGCGGTCCCTCTCCCTGGCTCTGCCCATCTCCTGTCCCCGTCCAGTCTCTTGTTCTGTGCCCTCCATTCACCTCCCCGACCCTGCACCCCACACATGCCACGCACCAACCCTCCCACCCACCCACTGTACCCCCCTCCTGCACCCCACACCCATCCTGCACCCACATTTCCTACACCCCCCCTGCACCCCACAACATCCCCCGGACCCATCACACCCCCTGGATGCCACATCCCCCTGCACCCCATCACACCCCCTGCACCCATCACACACCCTACACCCACCCTGCACCCATCACACACCCTGGACCCCCCATCTCCTGCAGCCATCACACCCCCTGGACCCCAGATCCCCTGCACCCACCCTGCACCCATCACATCCCCTGCACCCATCACACACCCTGCACCCATCACACATCCAAACCCTACATACCCATCCCTGCACCCCAAATCCCCTTGACTTCTCTGCCCCACACAACACACCACTCCAAACACTCCATTCCTGGATCCCCCCCATGTCCCCTGAGCCACCCAAACCCCTCTAGCACTCCCTCCCCCCAACTGACTGACAACTCCCAGTTCCCTGGCACACCCAGACCCCTCCCTGTTCCCTTGAGTCCTTCCCAGCTCTAAAGTTCCCATCCAGGGCACATCTCAGGGATCACTCAGTATTTTATATCTTCTTTTCAATAGATAGAAGTCTACATGCCCAGATTTTGGGATTTTGGGTGGAAGATTTTGGAGGCACAAGGGAGTTTGTTGGGTTTTTGTAAAGTGGGTTTTTCCTTTCTTTCATTTGCCCTCTGGAATCCACCACCAGCTCAGCTGTATGTTTATGGATATCCTTCCTAGTGAGGATGGAGAGGCCCTGGCACAGGTTGCCCACAGAAGCTGTGGCTGCCCCATCCCTGGGAGTGTCCAAGGACACGTTGAATGGAGCTTGGAGCAACCTGGGATAGTGGGAGGTGTCCCTGTCCGTGGCAAGGGGTGGAACAAGATGGGCTTTAAGGTCCCTTCCAACCCAAACCATTCCATGATTCCATGATTTTATGAAAGTACATTCATGTGTTCCCCAGGCAGGGCTGGGGAGGGGGCACAGCAGAGCTGGGGGAGGCACAGCCCCCCAAAACAGCCATGCCAATGCCCCCAGCCATGCCAATGCCCCCAGCCATGACAAAGCCCCCAGCAGCATCCACACTGTGGGATGCAGCTTTCCTTTGGAGCATCCCACATCGGGTGCCAGTGGGAGCCCCCCATGGGTTCAGCAGTGGGCACAGGGGCCTGAATGCCACCCCTCCACTGGCCAGGCTCCACAGGATTCCTGGCAGGGAGGCACTGGCTGCCACAAACCAAGTTTCCCCTCCTGTTTCCACAGCAACACTCGATGACTTGATTTCCTTCGGTGACTGATTTCCTTCACTGCCCAGCTCACTGGGTGTGGGAGCTCAGCCCCAGCACGTCACCCCAACACCCAAAAAAACCATCCACAGCTATCCCTGGATCCCTGGCACCCCACTGGCACTCTGTGCACTCCCTGACACCCCTTGGCACCCAGCATGGAGCTGGCAATGGCACAATCCCCCCACTCTGACACACTGACCCCAACCCAGCACAGGGGTTGTGCAGTTCTGCATTAATTAAAACTGTTCCATCCACTGATAATTTCAGGCTGCCAAAAAAATCCCCTAAAAAGACACCAGCACAAAGGGAATTTTTGTAATCATCACCAATTAGTCATTGGTGCCTAATTGGGGTGGTGTTGTGGGTATGTCCAGCAATGCTTGTTTTGGAAGGGCTGATAAGAGGAGGACGCTGTGCCAGGCACCCACATCATGGCTTAACAGCAGGAGAAAGCAGCTCCCATGTGGATCTGGTAGCAAAACTGATTAATAAATTAAGGATACTACTGCAACATTTCCCTTTTTAATCCTGCATTTTGCAGTTGGCTCCATAAAAGTGCCATTTCCCTGTTGTCACCCTACAAATCCCAAGTCTTCGACTTCTCTGGCTGCCACCAAATGGTGAAGGGAGGTGCAAAATTTGGAAGAGGAGTAACTGGAGAAGAGATGGCCCAAGTGCAGCCTTCTTGTCAGAGCTTAAATTTGTGAAATGGTGAGGCAGAGCAGCAGGAGGGCTGCCAGCAGCCGGGAGCATCCCAGGGAAAAGGCCAGCCTGGGTGCCTGGGGATACACTGGGATGGGAACTGGAGGACCTTTCCTCCCCTGGAGACCTCTCCTGTGGCGAGATGAAGGAACAATGGAGGCCAAGTCACCAAATGTCTTCAAAGGGAGGGAGATTTATTAGATTCATTCCTATTTATCCTTTATTAAACACAGCCCACAGGGAGGGAAATGCCCCCTCCTTCCCTCACCCCTGGGGAGACAGGGCTGGCTGGTTCAAAAAACCCTTCCACATGTGGTTTTAGGAAAATTTAGGGGTATTTTAGGCCAGGGATGAAATCTGGAGACTATACTTAGTAGCAGACAATGCAGTCCCCCTCCCAGATGTTGCTGATTCCCTCCTGCTCCTCCCTCCTGCCCCAAAAATGTCGGGTCTTAGCAGAAATCAGCAATTAGGCACCGAGACCTGCAATGGGCAGTGCCCGCCCTGCTGAGGCCAAGGGATATTTATAGAGGACAAAGGGAATTCACTGGTAACATGCAATTATTTTTGGAGGCCATAGAAAAGGCACAGGATGCTCCTGGAACAACTGATGCTGAGGGTGCCCAGGGGAGGGGGGCAGTGGGGATACCCCATGCTGGAGGGGTAAAGTCCCACATCTCCATCCCCATCTCCCTCCCAGGGTGTTTGGAGGAGGGATGGGTGGCAAAGGCAGGCAGGGATGCCCCAGGCTCATGGGCTCTCCAGCCTTAATATGGTACATGGTTGCATCCAGGCCCACAGGACAGTGGCTTGTACTGGGAGAAACCACTTTGGAAACTACTGATGCTGCTTCTCCACAGGAGAACCTGTTTCTTCATCTTCCTCATCTTCATGGAATCACAGAATCCCAGACTGGTTTGAGCTTTAAAGATCATCCAGTTCCACCTCCTGCCATGGGCAGGGACACCTCCCACTATCCCAGGTTGCTCCAAGCCCCATCCAACCTGGCTTGGATGGGGCAGCCACAGCTTCTGTGGGCAACCTGTGCCAGGGCATGCCCACCCTCCCAGCCAAGAATTCCTTCCCAACATCCCACCTAACCCTGCCCTCTGGCAGGGGGAAGCCATTCCCCTTGTCCTATCACTCCACACCCTCTCCCTGTGAGAGCATAAATAAACTGAGGATCCAGAGACGTTCCAGTAACTGGGAATGGGGACACGGAAAGGCTGTGGGTGTTAGTACCATCCACAACAGTTTTCCTTGGCTGGAGGAAGGAGATGCCAGGATCAGCAAAACTGGCAAAATCACAAGGAAGAGGGCTGGCTAATTATGTTCTGAGTTTAATTAGCATTAGTGGGAGATAGGATGGTGCTCGTGCGTGTTGTGGAGGAGAAAGGTGGCACAAACCCTCTACCACACACAGGTGCTTCGCCCAAAAACATCAACTCAGAATCATCCCTTGGGAAAACTCACCTGTCTGCTGCTCCCAAACACTCATCCTATTATCCCTAAGGAGAGCCCACTTCAGGCAGAGGAGGAGGGAGAAAGGGGGATTGAAGTGGTGGAGGGCGGCCAGCAGAGGACGAGCTCACTCATCACACTGGTGACTCCTGCCTGTCCCCCTACCTGAGGTGGGAAGCAGGACTGGGGGGGCCTGGGGAGGTGGGGAGAGATTTTTCCCTGCCATCTCTACAAGGGGCTCACTCCTTTATTCCAGGGCTCCTGGAAGTTGGAGACCCATCGGGAAGCTCGGCTGAAAGGAACACAACCCCTCCCATCCACATCCCTTACTATGGACACCTCACTTGTATCAGGAGCTCCTCCAGCTCTCTCTCACCTCCTCCCAACTCCAGAGCACTGGACCTGGCTGCCACTTCCATAAAAATCACCAAAAATCAGAATTGAAAGGCTCAGCCCATCCTTTCCCCCGGCCGAGGCAAGAGTTGCCTTAACCAGCTCTCCAGAGCACAATAAATGCAACGTGTCCTTAAATTCAGACCCCTCCCTTAAGCCTGGGAGCATTTTAGATCTCCACGAGTCAAAGTGATGCAAACAACTGTCACTTTATTGTCACGTCCAGCTGTACCGCGAAAGGCACACAACAAACTTCATTGGTACAAAAGAATTTCGCTCCGGGGGGGTTCGTACAGTTTTCCTTGAGTTTGTGGTTTGTTTTTTTTTTTTGTATTTTTTTTTCCTTTGTTCCTTTTGCAACACAGTCACTGGCTCTCCCATCGCCCCGACGGGAAGATCCTTTCACAGAAAGGACTATTTTGTGCAGACAGACAGCTCGTTATTGCAGGGGGAATGGCACGAAGGGCAAGGCGGGCACGGCCACCCCATTCCCTGCCGGAGCTGCCCCGGCCACCTGCAGGATAAATGGGAATAAATGGCACCTCTGTGTCCCCCCTGCTCAAATGGCACTTCTGTGTCCCCCTGCTCCCTGGCACCGCTCCTGCTTGTCCAGGGGTGAGCTCCATCACAGCCCTCACCATCATCCCAACCCCATACCTCCATCACTCCACTTCAGTCCAGCTTTAGCTGCAGGATAATGGGATGAGGGGGAGAAATGGAGAGGCTCTGGTTTAGCTGCCCCTCTCCTCAGTGTTGGGCATTTCTTTATACAATTTATCCCTTTTTTCCCTCCAGCTCCATGTTTCTGCAGGATCCTGTGGATGGAAGGGGTGTCAGCAGGACTCCCCAGCAGAGGGGGACAAAAAGAGGCTGGGGATTAATTTGGGGGATTTTCCTGCCTGTACCAACGCAGAAACACACACCACAAACCCAGCCATGGATGGCAACCTGGAGTGGCAAACAGGATGCCAGCCTGGGATGTGGCACCCCCAAAAGAGGCTATTGGAGGTTTGCTGTGTTGCCCCCAAAACCAGAGCAGAGCACACACTCTGACCCCCCAGGCAGCATCCTCCAGCAGCCTTGTGGATTTAGGGAGATAAGGATGCCTTAGGGACCACCATCCTCCTGCTTGCCCTGCCAGCAGTCAGATGTTGACATTATTTTCCCATAAAATCCCTCATTCCAGGCAAGATCCTGGGGTGGGACACGATGCCAGTGCCACAGTGCCATGGCAGCACCTGAAATTCTCTCACACCTGCTCCCATCTCCCAGTAATTCCAATAACACCGAGGATTTTTTTTGCACTGTGCCTATAGCTACACTCCCTTTCTTTTGGTACCAGCTCCCCTTTCTTGGCTCCCCCCCCCACACACCATTTCTTATAAAAATAAGATTGTGCTTATTTATAAAATAATTATTATTTTTTTTACGAAAAGTTTCCAGTTAAAAAACGGTGGTGTATCAAAATAGGGCAGAACTTTGGCTGTCAATGGCTAAACTCTAATTAAAAATATCCACTAAAAAGGCATTGTGCTGTGAATATTAGCTCTGTAACACTTCACCCTCCGGTACCGATGGCAAATATTCCACCTGGGCTGTCTGGCTTCCCTAGGACACACTCAGAAACCGCCCTTGGATTTTTCTAGCACATCACCAGCACCCTCTGGCAGAATTATTCCAACTGTAAGAGAGTTAAAGACACATGAAAAGCCTTGGGGAAATACAACGGAGACTGCACCGGGATGAGCCACACATACAAGGCAGTTGCATACATATTCTCCTGGAGAGGAAAGTCTATTTTCTCACCTTAGTGCTTAGAAAAAAATATGATTATTTATACAGTTCATGAAAGAAGAGAGGCAGGTCCTTTGTATAAAAGTGATTTGAGAGCAGGAGTAAAATGCAAATGGGTCTATAAGATCCAGACATATATAAACATACATACCTTGAAATATTTATATATGTATTCTTGAGATAGTCAACATTTTGGATGCATTATTGCAATATCCTTACAGAGGACCTATTCTTTTCCATCTTTTCCATCCTCCTTTACTTTCTTCTTTTTTTATGTGGGGGGGGGTGTGGGGGTTTTTGGTTTGTGGGTTTGTTTTTTTTGTTTTGTGGTTTTGCTCTCCAAAAAACCCAGAAAAATTAAAAGAAAAAGGATAAAACAAGTTGCAAATGGCTCTGCCAGCTCCCAGTCACCATCCACCTCACTGGGACCACTCTGGCCTGACCTCCAGCACATGTTTTTGGAAGAACTGGGATAATGCTCTGCCCCAGCAGCCATTGGCTGTGCCTTGCTCCGTGGAACATCATTATTGCTTAATTCTCCCTTCCCATACTGGCCTTTAGGGTTATTTACATTTCTTTGGCTTGACTTGAACACAACAACCTGGCACTTTCTCTCCAGCTGCCAACACGGAGCCACTGCCGGATACAGGCAAGAAGGGGAAGAGGCCACCTCACCACGAGGCAACGAGACAACACGGGTGGGCTTCTGCTGGTCCAAGAAGTTGTGCTTCTCCCAGTCGAAATAAGACAACTTGTGTTTGGCACAAACTCATCCAGAGTTGATCCAGGGATCTGCATCAGGACAATCCCCCCAGTGCCACAGTTCCCACGGCCTCGGTTTGCAGGGAGCAGTGTGGGGTGGGGGAAGGTGCTGTTGATGCCCCCAGTGCAGGGCAGGGAGCCCCATCCTCCCCCCCCGAGGGCGGGTGGCCGGTCCTGTGCCCCACGGCGCTCAGACAACGAACTCGGGGACTTCGTCGTGGGTGAGGTCCAAGGAGAAGTATTTGCTGGTTCTTTTGACGGGGAAGGTCTCCTGGATGTTGATGCACTGCTGGGCCAGGCAGCCGTTGCAGTAGAGCCCGTCCTCGTCCAGCCCGTGGGCACAGCCGAAGGTGTAGCTCTGCGCCGTGTCCTGGCACAGGTTGGCCAGCTGCAGGAAGTCCTTCTGGTAGAGCCGGATGTCATCCAGGCTCAGGCTGTGCCGGTCCGTCGATGTCTTCGGTTTCCTGCACGTCGTCTGGGAAAAGTAAGGAAGAGACTCACGACCCGCTGGGATATAAGGGGGTTGGGGAATCCCAAAATCCCAGGGGCAGCCCCACCAAAAGCCCACCAGGAGCACGTACCTGGGGCAGGGAGTCGGTGCTCTGCCCACGCAGCTTCACCACCGTCTCCGAGGAGCTGGAGGTGGAGGAGCTGATTTCTTTCACAATAAGCCCTGTGTGGGGAAGGGAGGAAGAGGAGGGTGCAAAGGTTATTTCAAGGTGTCCCAGATCTCTTGGGATGAAGGCCTGCTGCACCTGGGGTTTGTCCCTGCCTTGAGGCAAAGGCACCCTCTGCTCCATGGGGTGCCATTACCTACAAAGCATCCCAAATTTGCTCCAAAACTGCATCCAAAGCCATCCCCAGGGAGCCTGGTACCTCAGAAACCTCCCAGTAGCTCCCAGCATGGAGCTGAAAATGTGGGTGACTCCCTGGGTGCAGACACAGCTCCAGAGAAGAGCATCGAGTCCAACTCTGCCAAGGCCACCACTAACTCATGTCCCCAAGTGCCACATCCATATGGCTTTTAAATCCCTCAGGGATGGAGACTTCACCACTTCCCTGGACAGCCTGTGCCAGTGCTGGACAACCCTTTCCATGAAGAAATCTTTCCTAATATCCAATCTAAAACTCCTCCGGCACAACTTGAGGTAGTTCCCTCTTTTTTTTTACCCCATCTCTCCTTAAGGCATCAAACCCACTGGGCGAACTGTTTTTCCCAGCATTCCAAATGGACACCTTGGGCTGATTCTGCTTTGCTGAACACCAAAAAAATCACAGAATGACCTGATTGGAAGGGACCTTAAACATTATCTCATTCCAAGCCCCAAAGGTGTGACTTGCACTGGGGAATTGGAAGTGAAAGCGGCCACCACCTTACCCGAGTGCCCGTTGAACTTGCGGGACAGCAGCATGTCCTCCGTGATGTAGACGCACATGTCGGGGCTCACCTCCATGTCTCCAGCCTCCTCCAGCTCCCTTGGGTCATCCACCAGCATCTCGATTTCTGCCGGAGACAAGATGGTGGGATGAGTCACTGATGTGATTCCTCCAGCCCCAATCACCCAGTAGGACCCACGGTGGAAAACCCAAACTGGTGTGGGATGAGTGAGTGATGGGACTCCTCCAGCCCCAATCACCTGGTGGGACCCACGCTGGAAAACCCAAACTGGTGTGGGATAAGTCACTGATGTGACTCCTCCAGCCCCAGTCACCCAGTGGGATCCACGCTGGAAAACCCAAACTGGTGCAGGATGAGTCACTGATGTGACTCTTTCAGCCCCAATCACCCAGTAGGACCCATGCTGGAAAACCCAAACTGGTGTGGGATAAGTCACTGATGTGACTCCTCCAGCCCCAATCACCCGGTGGGACTCACACTGGAAAACCCAAACTGGTGTGGGATGAGTGACTGATGTGACTCCTCCAGCCCCAATCACCTGGTGGGACTCACGCTGAAAACCCAAACTGGTGCAGGATGAGTCACTGATGTGACTCTTTCAGCCCCAATCACCCAGTAGGACCCATGCTGGAAAACCCAAACTGGTGTGGGATAAGTCACTGATGTGACTCCTCCAGCCCCAATCACCCGGTGGGACCCACGCTGGAAAGCCCAAACTGGTGTGGGATGAGTGACTGATGTGACTCCTCCAGCCCCAATCACCCGGTGGGATTCACGCTGGAAAACTCAAACTGGTGTGGGATGAGTGACTGACGTGACTCCTCCAGCCCTAATCACGTGATGGGACCCAAACTGGTGCAGGATGTCACTGATGCGACTCCTCCAGCCCCAATCACCCGGTGGGACCCACGCTGGAAAACCCAAACTGGTGTGGGATAAGTCACTGATGTGACTCCTCCAGCCCCAGTCACCTGGTGGGACCCACGCTGGAAAGCTCAAACTGGTGCCTCACCATCATCCTGGGAGTCCTCCTCCAGCCGGTCCTTCCCGCCGCTCTCCACGCCGGAGGTGTGGGAGCTGCCATGGCTGGTCATGGAGCTGCAGGTCTTCAGCTTGCGGTGGGCGCCGGCGCTGGAGAAGCCATCATCAGGCCCCATCTCCCTGGGTTTGGGGTCAGCCTCAATGCCGGAGGTGTGGGAGCTGCTGTGGCTGGCGGTGGAATGCCGGGACAGGCGCTTGTGCCGGATGCTGCCGGCGCTGCTGCCGCTGGCACGCGAGCGCTTCTCCAGCTGCTCCATGTCCAGGTCGAGGGTGTCGCTGATATAAGATTCCCGGTATTGCTTCTTCTCTGCAGGGTGGTATAACAGCAGCAGCCTGAATCCCAACTCTCTGGGGTGCCCGGAACCCCATGGAAGGGCAGGGATCACTCTGGCACCTGGGGCATCCAGGGGAACTGTCACCTGAGCCCAGTGTCACCAGTGACACACCTGGAGCCAGACCTGCCCTGGTGGCATTGAGGGATGGCGGGATGGGGGGCCTCACATTTGCTGTGCTCTGTGCTGTGCTGGCCCTTCAACAGAGGAGGACAAGGAAGATGAAGAAGAGGGAAGAAGAGGAGGAGGAGGAAGAAGAGTTGAGGAAGAGGAGGAAGATGAGGAGAAGGAGAAAGAAAATTAGGAGATGCAGAAAGAGGAGGTGAAAAATAGAGGAGAAAGATGAAGATTACGAGACGGAAGAAGAGTTGAGGAAGAAGAGGAGAAGGAGAAAGACAACTGGGAAATTAGACAATTAGAAAACCAGGAGATGTAGGATGGAAGAGGATGAAAAAAGAGAGGAGGAAGATGAAGATGAGGAGAAGGAAGAAGATGAGAAGAATAAGGAGGAAAAAATGAGGAGGAGGAGGAGGAAGAAGTTGAGGAAGATGAAAAGGATGAAGAAGAAGAGTAGGAAAAGGAGAAAGGAGGTGGAGGAGGAAGAGGAAGAAAAGAAAGAGGAAGATGAGGAGGGCAAAGAGGAGGAAGAAGATCTGATGTTTTCACAAGGGCTTTCTGAGCGTGGAGGTGGGATGAGCAGCACTGGGAAATGCTGCACAGAGGTACTGGGAGGAACTGGGCCATCAGGGATAGTAGCAGGCCTTGGATCTTGTATCCCTTAGCAGGACTTGTATCCCTTACTGTCTGGGGGGCCTATGGGTACCCAGCCCAGACAGGAGATTCTCTTGCCAGGCAGGGATGGGGTGTAGGATGCACAGCCAAGGGTGATAGGGGACAACTATCCCCTGTCATGCTCCCAGCACACCAGGCACTCCTAGAGGCAGAAATGCCAGGTGGGAGCCTGGCCCTGGTGGGATTTGGGCCTGGGGACCTACCCTCGTTCTCCTCCAGCCGGCGGACCTGGCGCAGGATGGGCTGCAGGTTCATGTAGAGCCGGTGGCTGCTGCTCAGCAGCTGCAGCAGGTGCCGGGAGCGCAGCGGGCACCCCGTGTAGTAAATGAGCTTCCTGGCAGAGGGCAGTCCATCTGGCAGGATCTCAAACTTCTTGCCCTGTTGGCAGAAGGGAGAGATCAGCCCCAAGGAGGAAAATAGTCCAGTTCTCACTCGGTCCTGCTGCAGCCCAGTGTTAACCCTACGGATTGGAATCACCTGCCTGAGGTCTGTGCAACAGCATCTCATGCCCAAGTCAGAGCCCAGGAGATGCTCTGCCTGGGGACCATGGAATCACTGAGTGGTTTGGGTTGGAAGGGACCTTACAGACCCCTGCTCCAGGCAGGAATAACTTCCACTAGACTGGGTTGCTCCAACCAACCTGACCACTTCCAGGGAAGGGGAAGCCACAACTTTTCTGCCCAACCTGTGCCAGGGCCTGCCCATCCTCACAGCCAAGAATTCCTTTCCAGTATCCCATCCAACCCTGCTTTCTGGTAGTGGGAAGCCATTCCCCTTGTCCTGTCCCTCCATCCCTTGTCCCCAGTCCCTCTCCAGCTCTCCTGGAGCCCCTTTAGGCACTGGAAGGGGCTCTCAGGTCTCCCTGGAGCCTTCTCTTCTCCACGCTGAACACCCCTAGTGCTCCCAGTCTGTCTCCATAGCAGAGCTGCTCCAGCCCTTGAAGCATCTCCATGGCCTCTTCTGAACTCACTCCAGCAGCTCCACGTCCTTCCCATGCTGAGGGCCCCAGAGCTGGATGCTCCAGGTGGAGATGGTGGCACTCACCACAAACACCAGTTTCCCCACATTTGTCCACGGGAAGTCATAGAGCAGCTGCTTTTCTTCATCCAAGTTCTGCAAGAAGAGGAGAGGGATCCCTGGCTGAGGATGCTGGCAGGGTCAGGGAGCTGGGCTGATCCATGACCCTTGGTTAGCCACCCACCTGGAAGATCTGGATGCCCCGTGTCGTCAGCCCCAGCGTCAGGGAGGCCTCCACTTCCCTTTTGTCCTAAGGGGAAAAAAATTAATTACATGGTTTTAAATACACAAGTTGCAGTATGAAGTGGATAAATCTGCCCCAGCTCAGCCCAGGGATCCTCCTGCAGCCACCCCAGTCACCATTCTATTATTAACATGCAAAATTAATCATACAATCATACTGTGAGGTGGGGAGGCTCTGACACAGGTTTCCCAGAAAAGCTGTGGCTGCCCCATCCCTGGAAGTGTCCAAGGCCAGGTCAGACTGAGCTTGGAGCGACCTGGTCTATTGAAAGGTGTCTCTGCCCATGGCATGTGGTGGAACTGGATGGCCTTTAAGGTCCCTTCCAACCTAAACCATTCTGGGATTCCATGACAGCACTCTGTACTGTCCCAAAAGCTTCTCATTTTTAGCTTGAGGATGCTACAAAAAGGTTTGTGAAGCACCATCTCCCAGCAAACAAACTGCTTTGTTCCCAAGAGAAAGACCCAGGGGACTGTGCAGGGCTAAGAGTTGGACCTGGTGATCCTTGTGGGTCCCTTCCAACTCAGCCGATTCTGTGATTCTGTGATATATTTCTTAGAGAGAAGATTCCCAAAAGTGAGATCCCAGAAACCTGAGGGATGGGGCTCACCTTGTACAGCCTGTAGTAGTGCACGGCCACATCGTCGAGCCGGACGGCCTCCTTGATGTACTTGAGATGGGCTTCAGAGGCCGTCAGGGCAAACTGGTCTTTGTGCATGTTGGGCACGTGCTTCAGGATGTAGTCCTTGCCCCTCTTTGCAACCACCTGTTTGGAGGAGAGGAGAAGTTTGTCCAGCTGCTCCATGCCTGCTCAGGGCCAGATACCATCCCAGGAGTCCTGGAGAGTGGTGATTTCAAGGGAAAAGGGGAAATGGGAGAAATATGATTTCTTATAGAGATCTGCAGGCAAAAATAAGATAAATACAGCAGGCAGTGACTTCTCACCAGCAGGATTTCCCACTGGGAAGTGTGTGTGAGCTCTGTGTGCCTGTGCCATGAAGTTCACACCACTGCTGACACCTGTGCCAGGCCAGGAGAGCTATGCCCAGATTCCCTGTGTGAATGGAGACATGGATCCAGAGCCATCACTCCTCAGTGACATGTGTGAAAAAAAGAGAAGCCAGCAAATTTTGGAAGAAAACCAAGAAAGAGGTCGGAAAGGAGAAGAGAAAGCTCCAGGGAGAGCTTTGAGCACCTAAAGGGGCTTCAGGAGAACTGGAGAGGGACTTTGGGCAAGGGATGGAGTGACAGGATAAGGAGGAATGGCTTTCCACTGCCAGAGGACAGGGTTAGATGGGATATTGGGAAGGAATTCCTGCCTGTGAGGGTGGGCAGGCCCTGGCACAGGTTGCCCAGAGAAGCTGTGGCTGCCCCATCCCTGGAAGTGTCCAAGGCCAGGTTGGACAGGGCTTGGAGCACCCTGGGATAGTGGAAGGTGTCCCTGTCTATGACAGGGAGCGGAATGAGGAGGTCTGTAAGGTCCCTTCCAACTGAAACCATTCTGTGATTCTATGACACCAATTCCCACAGGATTGCCAAGCCGGAGGGGCTGCACCTAATGGTGGTGTGGCTGTGCCCTGCTGGCACATGGCACACAGTGAATGCCCTGTAAGCATCCCAGCAGCACCCAGAGAACCCTCCACCAGTGCAGGAGCTGCCCCAGCCCCACACCAACCCCAACCCTCCCTGCCTGCAGCTATTTCCAGCCCCGCAGTTGTCCCATGTTATTAATAACCAGGATTAAGCCAGACATGGGGATGCAGCCGAAAGAGCAGCCACGTGGGAACCCTCTGAGCCGCTTCACGGGGGCTCACTGGAGCTCAGAGCAGGGACCACAGCACAGAACACTCACCCAGGAGGGGAAATAGGCTTCGGGCTCGAAGTACTTCCCATAGTGCTTGTTGCGCTTGAAATCTCCCAGGTCAGCTTGGAGGGCGAAGGCAGTGAGGAGGAAATAGGCCTCTTCCCGCAGCACACACTGGGAATGCAGCACCTGCTTCCTCAGGTGCCAGTAGTAGTAGTAACGAGCAGTGCGGTCACTGCGGGAGGAGAGAGGAGCCACTTTCAGCATCATCACATGGGCTGTGCCTGCTCCCCACAAACAGTCACCCTGGGGTACCTGCAGGTTTAAATCTCTCAGGGTCATCTTGCCCTGGGCCAGAGGGAGCAGGGTTAGGGGGTAGAGCAGGGTCAGGGGGTGCAGCAGAGTTGGGGGATACAGTAGAATTAGGGGTACAGCAGGGCTAGGAATGCAACAGAGCTGGGGGGTACAGCAGAGTTAGAGGGTAGAGTAGAATTAGGGGTACAGCAGAATTAGGGGTGCAGTAGTGTTAGGGGGTGCAGCAGAGTTGGGGGTACACCAGGGTTAGGGCGTATAGTAGAGTTGGAGGGTCTAGCAGAGTTAGGGGGTACAGCAGGATTTAGGGGATACAGCAGAATTAGGGGGTGCAGCAGGGTTAGGGGGTGCAGCAGGGTTAGGGGTACACCAGGGTTAGGGGGTACACGAGGGTTAGGGGGTACACGAGGGTTAGGGGTTGCAGCAGAGTTAGGCGGTGCAGCAGAATCAGGAGGTACAGCCGGCTTGGGTGGGTACAGCAGGGTTAGAGGGTACAGCAGAGTTGGGGGGTACAGCAGAGTTGGGGGTGCAGCAGAATCAGGAGGTACAGCTGGCTTGGGGGATACATCAGGGTTAGAGGGTACAGCAGAGTTAGGAGGTAGAGCAGAGTTGGGGGTACAGCAGGGTTAAAGGGGTACAGCAGGGTTAGGGGGTGCAGCAGGGTACCCCATAGCCAACAGCAGGGGGTGGGAGACCACTCCAGGACTTTCCTCCCACTGGGAAGCTCTTGGGGAGTAGGCAGGGCAGGCTGCTGAGTTGTTTGCTCCTTTTACCCATTTATTAAAGCCAAAATTCCCACTCAGTACTGCAAATCTGCACAGCAGCCAGGTGGAATATCCCCCCAAAAGTGTCCTCACTGGGCTGCAGATGTCACCATGTCCCCAAAACCTTGAAAATCACTTTGTCCCTGAAACAGGACCTGAACACAGGTTAAAATTAGGGTGTTTCCTGGGTTAAGCTCTGATAAAACCCCTGGACATGATGTCCCCACTCCCCTAAAAGGCTTTGTCACCACTGGCTGGGAGCAGTGTCCCCACCAGCCCCTGTGTGGCAGGAGAAGTCACTCAGCATCCAGCCACAAACAGCCTCAGCTTTTGGGATGCCAGGAGAATTCCATGATATCCCGAGGCTGCACACCCACCCCAGCAGGTGCCCCCCAGGGTGGGGACAGGTGAGTGCACCCTACCTGATCAGCCTCCCGTTTTCCACATAGTACTGCACTCGGAAGTGGATGATCATCGGGGGGCCAAACTGGTCGATCCCCTGGAATGGAGGAGATTTTCGGGGTTCCTGTGGAGACCCCGACATTGTGCCCCAGTCCCTCACCTCAGCTCACTGGGGTCATGTCCTTCACTGCCACCCCTTGCCCCCCACGGGTGAGTTCACTCCAATGGCGATTTTTAACTCAATTATTGACACCTGTTTTTCCCCCATGATGCTGGAACTCAAAGGGGATTTGGATTTAAAGAAGCAGGAGGCTGGGTTTCAGACCCCCAGGGGTCTGCATCCCCACACCACTGCTGCTATCCCTCTCCCAGTCCAGTATCCACCAGTCCCCGTCTCAAGTGCCACCACAGGAGCCTGAACACCAACCCCTTGGCACATGGCACTGAAATAATGAAAAGGTGCTTTGGAGAGAAAAAACCCAAATTGATTTTAGAAACTCAAAGAAGGGACCTTAAAAATTCTGCTGAAGGCAGGAAAAAAACCAGCAGCTCCAGGGATGGAGCATGGAGGATACATCCCCATCTGGGGCACAGGGTGGCACTCGGAGTGACAGCCATCAACCACCACCCTGGTTTCATTTTGCACACCCACCCCCCCATCCCACACTGGCTAAATTTCCTCCCACCCCTCGGCTGCATTCCCGGGTCCTGGAAGTGACCTGCGATGGGGACAGAAGTGGCCTTACTGCCGTCAGCTCTCCATGCAAGACCTCACTGCTGACCTTGCTGGCCTCCTTCTTCCACTCCTTGGGGCAGTACTTGTAGAGTTTCTGGGCCAGGTCCATGTACACGTGCTCATTGTCTGGGTGGGACAGAGGTGGCATCAGCATCCCCACGTGTGTCCTGCATCCCACCAAACCCTGCCCTGGCCCCACTGATTCATCAGTGAGCAGGATGGGGGATCTGTGACCTCCTTGTCACCTAATGAGGCCACCAAAGGGCTGAGTAAATTTGCACCCACCTTTGCGTTCACCCCAACCATGCTGAGCCATGATGGCATCAGCCTGGACCACCAAACCCACAGCATGAGCCCCTGACTTACTCTGGATGACGCTGAGCCCAAAGAGGTGACAGTCCTTCAGCCTCAGGAGGTCACACACCTGTACCAGTAACTCATGGCACAAAATCTTCACCTGTAAAAAAACACCCGAGTGGTCCCAGCTGCATCTTTGCCCACCTAAGCCAGGCAGGAGGCACCAAACCTCTCAGCAGAACCCTGAGCAGGATGGGGGGGGGTGACAGGATGGGCTGTGGGGCTCAATTTTTCCATGGGGTAATTATAGAAGTCTCCAAAAGCCTGGAGTGCAGGACCAGAGCTCTGCCAGGGATAGGATGCACAGGGAACCACAGGGCAGCTTGAGAGCAGTGGGTGGTGGAGGAGCCCAGCACTGGGGAGATGCTTTTGGGGACAGAAAACAGAACATTCACAGAATCCCAGAAGGGTTTGGGTTGGAAGGGACTTTAAAGATGATCTCATTCCAACCCCCTGCCATTGGCAGGGACACCTTCCACGAGACCAGGTTGCTCCAAGTCCCATCCAACCTGGATGGGGCAAACACAGCTACTCTGGGCAACCTGTGCCAGGGCCTCACCACCCTCACAGGCAAGAATTTATTCCCATCATCTAATCTAAATCTCTCCTCTTTCAGTTTAAAACCATTCCTCCTTATCCTAACATGATCTGTCTGCGTACCAAGTCGCTCTCCATCTTTTTTATAAGCTCCCTTTAAGTACTGAAAGCAATTTAAAATTTTTCCTGCATCAAAAGAAACCCTGGGTGGTGGTGAATTAAAACAAAAATAAAAAGTGGGGGGGAATTTCACACTGAATGCTACATCCAAATCAGAGTCAAACCCCCTCCTTTTTATTCCCTGAGCTCCAGGAGCCTGAACTGCCCTCCAGAGTGGATTTGTGGAGCGAGGGCTAAAGCAGGGGGTTTGTGCCCCCTGTGGGATGCCAAGCAGGAGGTCACCCGCTGCAAAACATGCTGCTGCCAGCAGAACATCGAGGCAAGAAGGAGCAGGAGAGCGTAAAACGCTGCCGCAGCCTTAGGGGGAATAACTCCTGTGCATTTCTCCGGCAGGGCGAGAGCAGGCAGGCTCGGAATTAAATCCAGCAGCAAAACCAGGGCGTGCAAACGCTGCAAGCCCCAGGGTGTGCTGAAAATGTCAGTGCTCAGGGGGTTCCCCAGGCCCCCCCACGCTGCCTTACGTTGATGATGATGTTGAGGGAGTCGTCGTTGGGGAGGAAGATGCAAACGCTGCGTCGGTCCTGCATGACTCTGTTGTTGTGGAAGGTCAGTTTGTTCATCGTGCTCCGGGCTCGGGGCTCGGGGGGGCTGGTGGGGGTCACCTCACCGGCGGGCCGGGGCGGCCTCGGTCCCCGTGGGCGCCATCCCTGCGGGACACAGCGGGAATGAGCCCTGTGCATGGCACTCCCAGCTCCACACACCCCTCCCCACCCATCAGCATGCCCTCCCAGAAGTGGGGTGTCCCCCAAAACCCCTGGGCACACCCCAGCACAGACACCCTCCCAGTGCCGTGGTTTGGGCAGGATCGCAGCCCAGCCCGAAAAAACCTGAGCCAGCAGTTCTGTTCTCCAGGCTTGAGTTCAGAAAAACCTCAGGAAAGGCTTTCCTGGCATAATTAAAATAAATAAAAGTTTGTCTGCTGGGAACAACCCTGTTGTGCCAGCAAGGAGCTGTGTGGGACACAGGAGGTTTCCCTGCCAGACACAGAAGGGCAAGGAGATGGTGTGGGGTCCCATCACAGAACCACCACACCCCTTCCAGTTCCAACTCTTTACTGGGGGTAATTAAAACAATCTAAGCACTAACAGTGATTTGCAGATGGGAATTGCTGCTCAGAGCTGGTGAATCCATCCTAACACTGACCCCAGACAACCCTCATTTCCAAGGGTGAATATTCCTTAAGCACTTTTTACCCCATGACCATCCACAGGAACACAAATTCCCACATGACACCAGGAGGAAGAATCTTTAAACTCGAAACTAGTTCAGCCTTTTCCCAACCCACAGATTTATGCTGGCACTAGGACAGCAAAGTGTCCCCCTTGTCACCAAATATTTGCTTTGGTCTAGATGGAAATGCCTTTGGCTTCCAAAAGCCTGGAACTTGCATATTTGTGCAGCAGGGAATAAGTGCCCCGAGGTGACTTTTTGTTGGTGGTTCCTGGGGTTTTGCAGGAGTTGGGAAATCCGGAGGTGATGCTCTCTCATCCCCACAGCACTTTGGGTCTGCACAACCAAGGCTTTGTGTCCATGGGTTATGTGCAGCACTGTGTCCGTGTACTATGGATTCTGTGCATTGTATCCGTGTATCTCAGACAGGCATTATATCCATGCACGGCATCCATGCATTGTGATAGTGAATCATGGCCACGGATCGTGCCTGTGCACTGCATCCATGCATTGTGGTATCCATACATTTCATCTGTGCATCCCAGCTGTGCATCATGGCCATGCATGGCATCTATGCACTGTCCCCATGTCTCGTGATGGTGTGCTGTGGCCATGGATTGCATCCCTGCATCATGGATGTGCATTGCAGCCATGCTTTGTGGCCATGCATCGTATCCGTGCATTGTGATGGTGGTGCATTGTGGCAGACTTGCATTGCATCCATGTATTCCAGCTGTGCATCATGGCCATGCATGGCATCTTTGCACTGCCCCCATGCCTCGTGATGGTGTGTTGTGTCCACGGATTGCATCCATGGATTGCATCCCTGCATCATGGATATGCAATGCAGTCATGCATTGTGGTGGTGCATTGTGGCATCCATGCATTGCATCCGTGTATCCCAGCTGTGCATCATGGCCACGCATGGCATGTATGCACTGTCCCCATGCCTCATGATGGTGTGCTGTGGCCATGGATTGCATCCCTGCATCATGGATGTGCATTGCAGCCATGCTTTGTGGCCATGCGTCACATCCGTGCATTTTGGCATCCATGCATTGCATCCATGTATCCCAGGTGTGCATCATGGCCATGCATTGCACCTACACGTTGCATCCATGCACTGTGTCCATGCATTGCACCCATGCATCACAGAAATGCATCTTGCCAAGCACTGCATCCATGCCCTGTGGCATCCATGCATTATATCTGTGCATCATGGAATCTGTGCACTGCATCCACGTATCACAGCTGTGCACCATGGCCATGCATGGCCTCTATGGACTACATCCATGCATGACAATGTGCAACATGAATGTGCATTGTATCCAAATATCATGGCCATGCACTGGATCTGTGCATTGCACCTGTGCATCATGCACTGTGGTGGTACAACATGGCATCCATGCATTGCATCTGTGCATCACAGATGTGCATCAAGGCCATGTATTGCACCTATACATTGCATCCATGCACTGTGGTGGTACCTCATGGATTCTATGCATTGCCTCCACATATCACAAATGTGCATCATGCATTGCATCCATGCATTGCCTGCCTGTGGCATCCATGCATTGCATCCATGCATTGCATGCCTTTTTGTGGCATCCATGCAGTGCATCCATGCATCACAGATGTGCATCATGGCCATGCCTTGCATCTATGCACTGCATCCATGCATTGTGATGATGAGCTGAGGCCCTGCATCAGGGCTGTGCATTGCAGCCATGCATTGCATCTGTGTGTTGCACTCCTGTATCGTGGGCGTGCATTGCATCCATGCAGTACAGCAGTGCATCATGGCACCTATGCATTGCACCTGTGCATTATGGCTGTGCATCACATCCATGCATTGTGTTGGAACATCATGGCATCTGTGCGTTGCAGAGGTGTGTAATGGGCCTGCACTGCATCCATGCATTGCAGTGGTCCATTGTGGCCATGCTTTGCATCAGTGCATTGCAGTGGTGCATTGTGGGCATGCATTGCATCCATGCATCACAGTGGTGTATTGTGGGCATGCATTGCATCAGTGCATTGCAGAGGTGTATGTGGGCATGCATTGCATCCATGCATTGTGGAGGTGTATTGCACCCATGCATTCCACCCATGCATTGCAGCTGGTGTATTGTGGCTATGCATTGCATCAGTGCATTGCAGAGGTGTATTGTGTCCATACATCGCACCAGTGCATTACAATGGTGTATTGTGGCCATACATTGCATCAGTGCATTGCAGAGGTGTATTGTGGGCATGTATTGCACCCATGCATTGCACCCATGCATCGCACTGGTGTATTGTGGGCATGTATTGCATCCATGCAGTGCAGTGGTGTGTTGTGGGCATGTATCACACCCATGCATTGCACCCATGCATTGCACCAGTGTATTGTGGGCATGTATTGCATCCATGCAGTGCAGTGGTGTGTTGTGGGCATGTATCACACCCATGCATTGCACCCATGCATTGCACCGGTGTATTGTGGCCATGCATTGCATCCATGCATTGCAGGGGTGCATGATGACATCCATGCATTGCACCCATGCATCACAGTGGTGTATGGAGCCCATGCACAGCCCCCAACCATAGTATTCATGCGTTGTGCAGCACACTGAGCCATGCACTGAGGTTGTGCCTTGCCCCCCTGCATCGTGGCCACGTCCTGCATCTGTGCTTGTGTTTGTGCACCGTGGCTGAGTATCCTGGCTGTGCCCAGACACGATTGATCCCAACTGGAGCAAACAGCGCAGTGCCCGGCTTGGTTTCAAGGTTCATTAAAAGCCCCAGAGGTGAATGAAACAGGGCTGAAGGTATTTGGCAAACGCCCTGAGCCGGCTGGGTGCCCGGCAGCTCCCGTGCCCTGGCACAGGGCCAGGTGTGACGTGACTTGCGTGGGCTGCAGTGGGGAGGAGCCGTGACCCTGGGCACCCTCCAGCACCCTCCCTGCCCCACTCCCACACAAAGGTCTCCTGCAGTCCCAATGGATGCATGAGAGCATCTTCCCATCACTGCTCTGTGGGCTACAGCTGGCTCAGAACTACAGCCACAGACACCACCCACTCCTGAGCCACTGGTGAATCCACCACCAGGATTCTCTGCTGGGCATTGGCCCCCACTCAGAGCTTTTCTGCAGCACCATGGTGCTCTTAGAATCCCTGAATGGATGGGTGGGAAGAGACCCTCAAGATCATTTATGTCACTCCCTGCCACGGGCAGGGACACCTCCCATTATCCCAGGTTGCTCCAAGCACTGTCCAGCCTGGCTTGGGACACTTCCAGGGATGGGGCAGCCACAGCTTCTCTGCCCAACCTGTGCCAGGGCCTCACCACCCTCACAGCCAGGAATTCCTTCCTAACATCCCATCTAACCCTGTCCACTGGCAGTGGAAAGCCATTCCCCCTTGTCCTGACACTCTCCAGCATTCCAGGGCTGTTCATCCCATCACTGTAATTCCTACTCCTCCTGCAGCCTGGATTGTTCCCAGGGCACCAGGGATTAAACCACACGAGCTGTCGTCAGCAGAGCATGGACATCGGAGGGAAAAAAAAAACCAAACCACACATTTTGTAATTTCTTTAGAAAACACCCCAGTTCCTGCTGCTGAATGAGAACATTCCATCAGCTGACCACGTAGGGATAGTCCCTATGGAGAACTCCCTCAGTTCCAGGAGCTTCCCCGGGGGCTCTGCCAGCCCTTGGAACTGCACAGATTCAATGAGGGGGCACACAAAGCCCTTTCCAGGGTGCTGTGCCTCCAGCAGCCTCGGCCAGACGCCGGCAAATTCCTTCCAAGCATCTGCAGCTCATTCCGACAATGTCAGCTTTGATTCCCTGGAACCCTGAGCTGCTGCCCTCGCTGAGTCGCTTCTGCTCCGGCGGAAGCGTCGATGTGAGGCACAAACAGAGAAACATGGAATGGTTTGGCTTCGAAGGGATCTTTAAAGATCTAGTCCAACCTTCCTGGCTGCAAGCTGGAAAGATCCTGGACTGCAGGGAGAGCCCCCCTGGATTGCCATGCAGCAGGAGGGGTGACACAGGTCACCCCACACTCTGAGTGGGAATCTCCATGCCAGGCAGTTTTCCAAAGGGTTTTCCATCCGGAGAGCAAAGCTGGCTGGAAAAACACTGGAAATGAGGACTTGGGCATGGATCAGCCTCTGCAGTTCCAGGAGATTCAGGTCTTCCAGCTGTGTTTTCCTTGCTATAGGGAAAAGAGCACTAAAACTCCAGAGAACACACTGCGACCCCTTGTAACTCCAGAGAATATTCCTCGATCCGTTGTGTTTTCCAGCCCAGGCTGCTGGAATACTGTCTCCCTCCCTCGTGCTGATGCCATGGGATAAATCCTGTTGCAAAGCTCTGCTATAAAGAAAACATCAGGCCATGAACCTGCTGGTTGGCGCGGCTTGGAAGCGCAGCCGGGGCTGCGCTGCTGACTCGGCAAGGGATTTATTCATCCCGGGGTCCTGCACACAGGGCTGAGGGCAGGGACAGGCTGGGCTCGGCTCAGATGGAGGTGCTGGAGCAGCATGACAGGTTCTCATCGAAAGAATATAAACTGGAATGTAATTCCAGGCTGGGGATTTAACATCTCTTGAAGTTGTTGGCTGAGGTTTTCCTCCAAGTGTGCAGGTTCCATGGATGCAAAGTGGGGTTGCATTTTTCCCACTCCATGTATTCAAAAGAAGCAGATGAGTCTCCATCCTCATGGGTTTGGGTCAGGTTTGTGCCCTTGTGGTACCCAGCAGATATCACAGTGCCTCCAGCTCTACCCAGCCATGATCTGTGGCCTCCAGGCAGAACCAGCTCATTTCTCCATCCCTCAAATTCATCCCATCTCTGTCAAAATATCCATCTCTAAAAAAAAATTCTGCCCTATCACATATCTCCATCCCTGGAGGGATTTAAAAGCTACGTGGATGGGGCACCTGGGGACAGGGGTTAGTGGTGGCCTTGGCAGTGCTGGGGGAACAGCTGGACATCTTAGAGGTTTTTTCCAACCTAAAAGACTTCACAATTCCATGCTTGTAACCCACCCACAACCAGGCTTTTGTTCCAGCCCTCCTGAACCACAACAGGGGTGAGGGAAGGGATCCAGCACAGGACCCACACGTAGGCACGGGCCATCCCGCAGCCAGAGGCTGCCCAGGGCGCAGAGGGAGATGGGAAGATGAATTCACAGGGCAGGAATTTCTTGTTTTTAAGAGTTTGGAGTGGGTCTCACCCCACATCACAGGGCTCAGGTATGTGCAGAGCTGTTATTACAAGTTTTAAGGCCGTCACTTAATGCAGCTTCTCCGAACCCAAAAGCCAGATTAATTCCTCCTTGCGGTTGGCCCGTAATTAAAATCGTCTCCAATTCTTCATGAACTCAACAGTTTCCTCCTAATGAAGGGAGGCAGATGAAAGAGACCTTCACTGGGAAAAAGGACTCGGTTATAAATATTCCATTACTTCATCCGCCACAAAAGCTATTTGGATGCTGGAAACTCAGCCTGGGCAGCCGGGGGCCAGCCCCCACCAGCCCCAGCAGATGCCCCCAAGTGCTGGGGATATCCAAAAAGCCTCTCCAGGGAAGGTTCCCCCAGGAGCTTGCCTGTCTCCACCTCTGCAACACTCCCCCTCTTCTTCTTCTTCTTCCTCCTCCTCCTCCCCTTTGGCTGCTGCAATGGGACAACAATGGGCAGAGCGGGTGCTTGGGACACCCAGGGATGGCCAAGCCATGTGTATCGTCCCAAAAATGGGATAATGGCCCCTCTGTCCCCTCCTGCTGGGGACAAGCCCCAGGGGACATCACATTCCAAGGAAAAACACAGGCCAAGCCACAGCAGCTCAGGAAACTGCTGCCCTGCTCATTTTTCTGTCATGCACGGAGTCGAATCCAGCCTGGAAGTGAAGATTTTTCCATTCAACACAAGGAAGAGCCATCCCAGGGCTGTTCATTCCGTTACTAAAATATAAATAAAGCATCCCAGCCTCCCCCAAGGATGGACACAGAGATGGATTTCGCCTGGCAAGGGCTCCAGTGAGGGAGGGACGGCGCCTGCTTTCCCTCTTCCCTTCTCTGCTATTGAACCAGCCCCTTCCACCACATTTCCTTCCGGCAAACTTTGCCTGAGCCTTTGGGATTAGAACAATATCAAGACTGGACTGGGGAGGGTCGTGCTCAGGCCACCCCAGCTCTCCCATCTGCCTCTGGATCTGTCCCCCAGCATTCCCAGGAGCTTTATGAGCCATCCCCCAGCGACACCAAGCCCAAACCTCCCAGAGCTCTGATCCTGCTCCCAGGACCACAGGCATCGCTCTGAAGGATGCACGTGGATGTGAAGCGTTGCCTTTGTCCCCCTCTCTGTGGGCAGGCTGCAGCCCACACTAACAGCAGCTGTCCCAAATCCCTTGGGATTTGGCTGTGGGATCCCTGGACCACAAAGCAGCCCTAAGGGCCAGTGTCACCATCCCGAATCCTTTCGTCACACAAAGCACAGCCCCGAGACTCCAAACCATCGACCTCCCTATTTATGAATTATGATATTTTAAATATAATTGACAATATAATTAAAAATGGCATATAATAATTAACATTAATAATATACCACTCTGAATATTCATGTTATTTTATATAATAACACACCCCCAGGATGCTCTGACCCTGGGCAAACCCTTCCTTCCAGGGGCAAAGAACTCTTAGGAAGGCCCAATTCCCAGGCACACTCCTCTACATGGGATCAGAGCCCAAACCCATTCCCAGCCTGGCAACATGCGGTGCTTGGTGCACATGGAGGGAGAAAAAATAGGATGTGAAGTGCTCTGCAGACTGTCCAGAGCCCAAAAACCAGCTTCATTTTATGCCAAAACACACAAACCCAAGCCTGGACTATCCGGAGCCCCTGCTGCCCTCCGTGGCGTCCTCGGCCCCAGCTCCAAATCCAGCAAACAAAGCTAAACCAAGTTCCTTATTTTTTTTAATCCTGGAGAGGGCAGAGGGGGATTTATCTTCCCCCAGCAGCACCGCTCTCCAGTTCTCCAGCTGGGGAAGCTCCTCAGCCACTCCACAACCTCCATCAACTTCCCTACCCCAGCAGCAACGGGGAAAATCTTTTGGGGAAAAATATCCTAAGCCCACTTTTCAGTCAAGGAGGGAAAAAAAAGCAGGATAAAAGTCAATTAAGGAGCAGGCAGATATTTTAACCAGCACCATGGTTTGTATACTCCATCTGGAGTCCAAAGGCTGCCGGGTTTTTTTTTTAGCAGGAGGGAACTGACATCATCTTAATTTCAAATTCCCATTTATTTTTACATCTGGTCTGAATTAATCTTTCTCAGCGTCCTGACTTTCATGTAATGGAATAATTGCTTACAGACTCGGGGTTTAAAGAGCCTGAATAAACTCAGTTTAAAAAAAGAAACTCCTTTAAAAAACGATAGTAAAAATCCAGTACCTAGAACCAAACCCCAACACGCCTTCAGGATTGGGAATTTTAAACAGAACATCACTTTCAAGCAAGAGAGCTCAAATTAATCCCAGCTCTATCCAAGAATTGGAGAGGGCGAGCGAGCCCTGTGGAAAAACACCAACACAAACCAGCCTGGATTTAGGGAGAGCAGCAAAGCTCCATTAGTGCCATGCTGAAGCATTTCTGGAAAATCATCTCTGGAAAAGCAGAGTTTGGCTTAGAGGGAAAAACAACCTCATGGCCAGAAAGGCATTGGCCATGAGCAGAAAAAGGAGGATTCAGGAATGGGAGATGACAGTGATGGTGGTGGGGAGCTGGGGGCATGGAGGGGCCGGGATGTGCCTTACTCCCACGTCAAAGGGCACGGAACACCAAGTATGGTCCTGGGAAACCTCAGCTCCAGCCTGGGAAACCTCAGCCCTGCTTTCCCTGCTGCCACGAGGGCACCGTGTCAGATAAAGACTGACTGAAGAGGTGCATGGATTTATCCTCACTGCTTCCAGAACGTGGCAGGGATTCACATCTCCAGTGGGAAACAGGGAGAAGACCATCAGTGACATTACCAGGAACCAGCAGGGAACCCCAGCACCCCCATGGAGTGGGGGACACACATGGACAATGGGGTCCCACAGGTGACTGTGACCCAGAAATAGGAGGATCTATGGATGAGAGGAGCACAGGTAAGGGAAGCAAGAGGTGATGGGAACCATGGGTGAGGGTGCCCGTGGGTAAAGGGATGAGTGGGTGAGTGTGGTCAGGGGGTGGGGGTATCTATGGGTGAGCAAGATCCAGCAGTGAGGGGGTGCCATGGGCGAGAGGATGTTTAGAGGAGTGTGATCCAGAGGCAAGGAGTTCTGTGGGAGAGGGATACCCAGGGGAGAGGGGACCTGTGGGGGAGTGAGACCCAGGGACAAGGGGTCCTGTGGGCAAGGGGATGTTTGGGTAAATGTGACCCATGAGCAAGGGGTCCCAAAAAGGAGGGGACTTAGGAGTGAGTGTGACCCAGGGGACCTGTGTGAACCAGGAACAAGGGGACCCATGGGCAACGGTGACTCACGGGCAAGGGGACCTGTGGGCAATGGTGACCCACAGGCAAGGGGACCCATGGGCAAGGGGACTTGCAGGTGAGTGTGACCCACAAGCAAGGGGTGTCATGGGCAAAGGGACCTCTGTGGGTTATAGTGTGATCCAGGGATGAGGGGACCTGTGGGCAACTGTGACCCACAGGCGAGGGGACCCGTGGGGGAGTGTGACCCATGAGCAAGGGGTCCCAAAGGCAAGAGGACCTGTGGACTAGTGTGACCCGGGGCAAAGGGTCCCAAAGGCAAGTGGACCTCTGGGCAAGTGTGACCCAGGGCCAAGGGGACCCGTGGGCGACTGTGACCCAGAGGCGAGTGTGATCCAGGGGCAAAAGGACCCGTGGGCGAGCGCTGAGCGCACCCTGCAGCGGAGCGGGTCCGGCGTGGCCGTGGCGGTCCGGGGGGGTCCGGGAGGGTCCGTGGGGGGGTCCGGCAGAGCAGTCCGGCCCCGCTCGGCCGCGGCTCCCGCGGGCGGGCGGAGGAAATGACTCGCATTCCTGCAGCCGGGGCCGCTCGCTCCGCTCCGGCTCCAACTCACCCCCGAGCGCAACAAGCGGCCGCGCCGGGCCCACCCGCGGGGGCGAGCCGGGCCGGGCTGAGCCGAGCCAGGCTGAGCCGAGCCGAGCCGAACCGAGCCGAGCCGAACCGAGCCAAGCCAAGCCGAGCCTAGGCGAACGGAGCCGAGCCGGGATGAGCTGCGCCGGGATGAGCCGAGCCGGGAGCGCGGTGCGGGGCGCTGGGCACGCACCTACCTGCGGCTCCGGGGACCGCGCTGCCTTGCCGAGCCCTGTCGAACCCCACCGTGCCGAGCCGATCCAAGCTGAGCCGTGCCGAGCCCAGCCCAGCCCAGCCCAGCCCAGCCCGCCGCCCCCGCCCCTTCCCGGGCCGCCCCGCACCGCCCCGAGCGGCACCGGCACCGCCTCCCGCCCCGGCGCGGTCCCCGGGACAGCGGGGAAGGGACAGGGGAACGGGGTGACCCGGGCACAGCACCCGAGTATCGGCCCGGAGGAGGTGTGGGGAGTCAGGCACCCCCCGCCCCGGACCCCTGTTCCCGTGGGGAATTCGCGAACAGGCTCTGGAAAGAGCCTGAGCATCCCCTGGGAGGGCACACGGGAACCGTCCCTGCGGGATTGAGCAGGGAGGGGAATGCAACCTCGACAGAGAGTAAACCCACTCAAACGTTCACAGGAGAGGAGAGGGGCATCCTTCTGCGGGGACCGGGTCCAGGGTCGGGTCGGGAAGGTGCTCCGAGGGCTAAAGCCCCTCTGCTCTGGAGCCAGGCTGGGAGAACTGGGGGTGGGGGCGTTCACATGGAGAAGAAAAGGCTCCAGGGGCACCTGAGAGCCCCTTCCAGTGCCTAAAGGGGCTCCAGGAGAGCTGGAGAGGGACATGGGACAAGGCATGGAGGGACAGGACAAGGAGAAATGACTTCCCACTGTCAGAGGGCAGGGTTAGATGGGATATTGGGAAGGAATTCTTCCCTGTGAGGGTGATGAGGGACTGGCACAGGCTGGGCAGAGAAGCTGTGGCTGCCCCATCCCTGGGAGTGTCCAAGGCCAGGTTGGACAGGGCTTGGAGCCGCCTGGGCTAGTGGGAGGTGTCCCTGGCCATTGAACAGGTTTGGAATGTGATGGTCTGGAAGATCCCTTCCAATCCCAGCCATTCTGGGAGCATATAATCACTCAAGAGGGGACTCACATGTCCTCTGTGGGAACCCAAACATCCCTAGAGAGTGGAGCCTAAACACCCCCTGCACTCATCCCAATATCCCCAGCCCTTGCTGTGCCACTGACATATTAAAGGCAGTTCTTAGGAGTCGAGTTGAGGCAGAAGCAGAATTAGGGCCAAATCCCATTCCCATTAAACCCCCCACTGATGCCCTGGCAGCTGGATAAATGTGAGCTGGGCTCACTCATGTGAGGCCCAGCCACCCCTCAGTGCACGTAACGGAGCCGATGCACACATGGATCCCTCTCCATAGGTGACCCAGGACAGGAATAGCAACAGCAGCAGCACCATAAATTAGCATCAAAGCATCTCCGAGCTGCTCCTCCTTCACAAGTGCCATCTGGTGAGATTGTTTTTGGAGTAGTTATTTATTCCTCACTTTTAAGTGTCTATAGGCATTTTTCGGGATGACCTGCGAGGCCGGCGAGGCCCCCGCAGTCTCTACGAGGCTCTGGGAGAGAACAGCCGCTTGTTCCCAGGCCTAAATAAAGAGCAGCTCTGCTGTGAACACCCTGACAGTCATTGCTGAAATCTGTTTGCAGCTCAACAGATCGTGCTGGGTAATTACATTATGTGAGTGCATGGTACCAGCAGTGAGAATCCAAGGCGCTGCTCTCCTCATGGAAAAAACCAGCCTGGCTTTCGGCAGAGCTGGGGTTGGAAAACCCTTGGCTTTGGGCTTGCTGTCATGGTCCTATCCATGCCATGTAGAATTGGGAGAGTGTTTCTATCCAGCAGCTCCTGCTTGTGTGGCACCGAGTCCTTGCGAAGCCACTGGTACCAAAAGCCACCGCTGTTGAAGGCAAGGGCACTGTGTCCAGGCAGGGCCCATCATTCCAGCTAGAAATGCCTTTTTTCCCCTAAAATTCACAGTGGAGGCACCTACTCTGCAGATAACAGAGGGGGATAATGAGGCAAAGCTGCCATTTGCCTCATTTACCCCAATTTAAGGGTTGGGGGAAGCACAAGCAGGAAACAACCCCATCACTGAGGCACTGAGGAGGACGAGTTGATCCTGCTGGACTTGTTCCCTGCCCCATCACATCCCCCCGGGCCTCATGGAATACAGGAATACAGAATCCCAGCGCCTGCCTTGCCGCAGAGGCTAAATAAAGCAGCAGGAAGAGCTCTCGAATGCCAGCGAGGCGATATATAAACATCGACGTGGATGGCGCGTGTGCTAACGCTGCTCCGGAGCCCAGGAGAAATGTCTCGGCTCATACCAACGTGAGAGGCTCCCATGGCTGGAGAAGAGTCTCCAGGAAAAGCCATCCCAGACTGTGACATGAGGAGAGCTTGGAAAGATGGACCTTAGCCAATGTCCGGTCTGTCTCTCCTCTTTGGGAAAGGAAAAGCCCAAAGACTCCGGTGACATTTCTCTAACAATTCTGGAATTAATCTCACTCAAAGTCCCAAGAAGGGGAAATGCAGATGGAAAAAGTAATCAATGGAAATTTTTTGGGGTTTTTTTGGGTAAGGTTTAACTGAGCTAATGGCATTGCTAGGCCTATCTCAAAATAGGCAGAAAAAAAAAGGTGGTGTGGTTATGACTGAAAATACCATTCCCATAAAATATACAGATTTTTCTCGCACTGGATGTATTTCTATGAAGAGGACAGGAAATAGCAGTGGCTCACTGTGATCCTGCATTATCACCATCCAAGTATCTCCCATCCCAGCGTTTCAATACTGGCTTTGTTACTGGCAGGGATAAGCACAGGGATGTGGGAGCTCTCTTATCTCAGAGTTGCCCTCAGATTATGTTAATGACAGAAAAATTATAAACAAAGCAACAGAATAACAACTAAACCCATCCGGGTCTCCACATCCCACTCCCTTTCCCAAAGGCTGGTGGGTCAGTTGTGAATTCCCCAGGGCCAGTGCTGTCATTCTGTCAGTGCTCAGAATCAATTTTTAGGGATTTTTGGGATGTCCTGCTAGGAAAATTCACTCTGCAGCAGCACCATGAGAACCTCAGCACTGACCATGAGCCTTGTGGGGTGCATTTGGGGACAGGATTGTCACTGCTGCTTGATGACACCTGGCACAGCATCAGGGCTCCAGCTCAGGCTGCAGCTGGGATTTAGAAATTCCTCCCTGGAAGTGAGAGGAAAACAAATCCCAGCTACTGTGAATGGGCTGTGCTGGGGCTGGGGCTGGTTTCTCAGCCCATAAGGGGAAGAAATTAAATAAAGAAACCCCGGCATGGAGCCACAATAGCCCGTGTGTTGCTATAAACTCTGGAGAGGAGCTGGACCTTGCTCCAGTTCCTGCATTTCACGGGAATTTCTCAGGAAGCTTTTCCTCCCTTCTCATCCAGGCTGGGGTAGACATGTCCCTGTGCCCCCAACATGGAAGCAACCAGGATGGAGGGACCCCCTCCAGCATTTTCTGGGCTGTTTAGGAGAATTCCATCTGGATTTTGGCCATAAAGACCCACTTCACAGAGACATAATCAAGTCTCTGCTTTATTTGTGTTTATAATTAAAACCCTGGGCACACATTGGGACCCCTCCTCAGGGGTTTTGCCCTGATTCTGCACCACTTTCCTATTTGCCTGGATGTATCCCTTGGGGAAGTGACTCCCCACCAGCCCTAACTCCATCTATTCCTGTTGAGCTGGGAAATCCAGTATCCAGCATTAAGGAGCCAGCTGTGGATGGTGCTGAGCACCCTTAGCTGGCTCCAGGGAAAGGGAGAGCATCCCTGGGAGTGGCCTGGGGACACCCCAGCTCAGTAGCCAGGTGGTGGCTGGGAACAGGATCACAGAATCATAGAATCAGTTGGGTTGGAAAAGACCTCTGAGATCATCAAGTCCAACCCTTGGTCCAACTCCAGTCCCTTTACCAGATCATGGCACTCAGTGCCACGGCCAAGCTCAGCTGAAAAACCTCCAGGGATGGGGAATCCACCCCCTCTCTGGGCAGCCCATTCCAATCCCTGAGCACTCTCTCTGCAAAGAATTTTTTTCTGCTCTCCAACTTCAATTTCCCCTGGCAGAGCTTGAGCCCATCGTGCCCCCTTGTCCTATTGCTGAGTGCCTGGGAGAAGAGACCAACCCCCACCTGGCCAGAACTTCCCTTCAGGGAGTTCTAGACAGTGCTGAGGTCACAACAGGGTGGCCCGTTGACCATGCTGGGTGTGTCCCTCAGCCACCAGAGCTGGAGCAGGAATATCGGCAGGAATGTTCCCAGAGGGAGCGTTGCCATCACATTTTAGCTGGGGAGGGTGTCAGTATATTTAGTATATTTAGTATATTTAACTGGTCCCCTAAATCCCCCTCTCTATTTATCCTGCCCAGGCTTTGCCTGGGAAGTCAGCAAGGACGAAAATAAAAAGGAGTTCCATGAGATTTAACTCCAGCAAGGCTGGAAAGAGAGAGAAAATCCAGCCTGAATACCCAAGTATTGGAACCATCACGAAAATCCAGGAGTGCATCCAGCAGGGAAGCACCCCCCGGCTCGGGGCTCGGCCGGCAGCGCTGATACGGTATATTGTGCTAATCCAGCCCGCAGGATTTCCAGCTGCCTTTAACCCAGCAGCTCCGGAGCTCCGAGGCGCAGCAGCCGGATGCGATTAGAGCCTGGCAGATTCTCGGGATGGCTGGACGGAAAAGCGGGATTGACTCCCCGCTCCGATCCCCCGGCTCCTCTCCCGACCCAGGACCCCGAGCTCGGTTTATTACCCAATTATTGATAAATCAGGGGTGAGATGGGCAGGGATTTGCCATGGGGTAGGTCCGGCTTTGCTGCAGACCCCTGCCCATCGCCAAATCCGCTCGGCATCTCCGCATCCCCCGCTTGGAAAAGCCTGTTTCCAGCACTCCTTTCCCAGCTCCCTCGTCCCTTCCGTTTTCTGGGGCCCTAAAGGGCTTTTCAGGGGTCCTAAAGGGCTTTTCAGGGCTCCAAGCCCGGGGGTTATTCCCAGAGTTTGCTCTCAGCCTGCCCGAGGTGCTGGAAAGCCCGTGGAATTGTGGCATAAAGCAGGAAAGGCCGGCGGGGAGGGGCGGACGGGGAGGAAAGATCACAGAAGCTTGGGAATATTTTTAGCCCGTCTGTGCCGGCTCTCCGGCTTCAGTGGCACTTCAGTCCCATCTGACAGAGGGGCAGATGCCTCAGAACTGCTCCTGCCCCCTGGAAAGGGAGAAAAACCCCAGCAAGGAGGGGTCAGAGGGGATCAGAGGGGTCACAGCAGCCCCAACAATACAAGACATCTGAGAATCCCCATCCGTGGGGTGGGAGGAAAACTGGTCTTGGAGTTTCTCTGATGAAAAAATTAGTGCAATCCATGCAATTTGGGTGGTGAAAGGCTGCAGAGAGTCAGGGCAACCATCAGGGACCAGGGTACAGTGGGTGCTGCATAGGAGGGGGTGAGAGGGTCTCATCCCCCCCTCAGCATCCTGGTGATCCAGCTCCTTGCTCCAAGCTCACCTGTTTGCACGTGTTCTCCATAGCAGAAGGTTTTGGTTAAGAGTTTACAGAATCCAGCCAACCCCTCCACAGTGGGAAATCTGGGAATGGAGTCATAGAACCATGGGGTTTGCTGCAAACCTGATCCAGGGAAACATTGCTCCAGGATAAAGCTGGGATAAGAGGCCAGTGCCAAGCAGGTTAGGGGAGCAGGGCTGGATTTGTTCTGTTCCTGTGCAAAGTGCAGCAACATCAGGAATGAATTGTGCACGAGGGGTCATGGACCGGCATCACATTCCCACTGGGGGAACTGGAGATCCTCCAACTCACTTCCTCTCCTGGAGTGACTCCAGTTGCACCCTCGTGTCCTAAGATGATTAGATCAGGATTTTCACATCATTTAAACCCCAATTCCAGCACAGGAGGACACCAAGGCCCCTACTGCACGGAGAAGTGTGGGCTTAGCCCCCATTCCATCCCCATCCCCGTGTCCTGGGGTGGCACCAGCACACTGGGAAATGCATTCCTTGGCATGCTTTAAAACAACCCTCATCTGCCTGGTGCTGACACAACTTTCTGGGATGCTTTGGAAGGTGGATGGTGCTGTTTGTATCCCCAGAGTGGATGGGCAGCCAGGGGAACAGGCAGGCACCTTTTTGCCCAGGGAAACAGAACTCTGACCTTGTGCTTCGTAAACACATGGGATTGCAGCAGGGAAAAGCCAGCCCAGGCCACCCGTTCCCCCCACCATCTCCAGGGACAAAGCAGGGACACAAAGCTTGGCCATGGCCCCACATATCCATCACCCATCTATCAATGATTTACTGCCACTGTGAAGAGCTGTTTGTGCTCCGGGGCTTCCCAGCGGCCCCGGCCAAGGTCAGCGCTCCATTTGGCAGGGAACAGATTGATGCCAAGGGGGAGAGGGAATGGGAGTCCACACAGTGATGGTGGGCACAAGGCAGGGTGAAACAGAGCCCACACCACCATGGGCTCATCCTGAGCATCCCTCCTCCTGCCACACTCAAGGAGCCTGGAGCAGCTGGAATTGGAATTGTAGAAAGATGGAATGGTTTGGGTTGAAAGGGATCTTAAAGCCCATCTCATTCCAGCCCCCTTCCACACCCACCAAACCCCACTCTGGCACTCCAAGGGGTTATGGGGCAGGTGCCAACAGCCCTTGCCAGGGGTCTGAGTCATGGCAGGGCTGAAAACCCCCTTTGGAGGCAACGGCTGCTGGAGCTGGGCTGGGAAATGCTTCCCACTGGGGTCACCGACACAGGAGGCAGCACAGCCTAAAACCACCCCCATGAGCAGCAGAGAGACCCTGAGGTGTTGGGGCTGGACCAGAACAGGCACCTCACACAAAGAGGTCCAAAGGTGCTGGAAGTGCCAGGCAGGATTTGTGCAATTCCTCTGCTTTTTGAAGCTGCCGCTGCATCCTTTAAATGCCTGCCCAAAAGCACATTGATTTTTATGGAATGGGCTGAGCCACCTCCATGAGGATCCATAGCTTGGCTAATATTTGTCTAATGGGCTCCCACAAATAGCCTGTTAATTCCTTTGTGTTTATTAATGGCACACAGGAGCCAGACAGCTGCAGCCAAGCTCCCTGTGCTCCTGAGCTCCGTGGATCCCTGAGCTCCCTGGGCCCCTGAGCTCCCTGGGCCCCTGAGCTCCCTGGGTGTCTGAGCTCCTGGGGTCTCCACACTCCCTGGGTCCCCAGGCACATTGCTGTGGTCCCCAATTCCCTTCACCCCTTTTCTCTGCCCACCTCCTATTTTCTCCCAGCTCCACCTGATGCCTCTTCTTCCCTTGTCCCTCACTCCATCCCACCCCAAGCCCAAGAGAATCCCACACTCCTCCATCACTCCCCAGGGCCAAAAACCCATTTATGGGGCTTCACAGTGAACTGGCACAGGGCACCAACTCAGAAACAACCACAGGCTTTGGCTGAGCTGCATCCTGGTCTGATTCCCTGGAAAATCTCACGGGAGAGATGTCACCACTGAGCACTGAGATCAGCTCAGTTGGTTAAAACTTGGTTGTAACAATGCCAAGGTCAGGGGTTCAATGCCCTGTACGGGCCATTGATTGAAGAGTTGGACTTGATGATCCTTGGGGGTCCCTTCTGACTCAAAAGAGTCTGTGATCTTTCACTCTGGCACCCATGGGGGAAGATGGAGGGGACACCATGTCCAGAAAAACCTTGAAACCCCATGGCTTTAGGCACCAATTCCAAATATCTCCCTGCTGTTGCAGCAAACACTGGATCTATGTGATAATTTACTTATTTAGCTGGGAATTAATATCAGCTCAGGAGGTTCAGGAAGATCCTTGTAAACCTCTAAGTGAGCAAATGCAATTGAGGGGTTGTAAAACCACAGTGCATTATTGCAGTGTGTCTGTCCAGGAAGTATTTTAGGGCGTTCCTTTGGCAGGGAAAGCATGTGGATATGTGGATATATATCACACCTGGATATATATCCCACCTAGTCATATAAATGCAACCTGGTCTAGTGGGAGGTGTCCTTGCTCATGGCAGAGGAGTTGAAACAAGTTGGTCTTTAAGGACTCTCCCAACACAACCCATTCTGGGCTTCAGTGATTCCATGATTCCAGCACGTACTGCCCACTCTTTCTTCTCTGCAGCAGGAAAACACAATGTTTTGTTTTGATTTGAAGGGCAATTTTCAGTGGAAACATTTCCCAGACATGCCATTTCCCTGGGAAGCAGCAGCTGTGCCGTCTCCAGCCGCCGGCAGGTTTTCCCTGCCAGCTCCACAGGCAGCTCCCAATGCATGGCACAAAGGCAAGAACGTGTTTAAATGGTGAGTCAGGCCTAGGCATGATCCTGTGCCAACATGATCCTTGCCAGCTTTCACCCAGCCAGGTTATCCTGCTCCAAAGAGCACGTACCCCTGGGGAAGTTAGTGAAGCCCCCTCAGGAAGCAGGGGAAGGCAGGCAGGGCAGGCAGGGAAGGGGCAAGATGTTGCCTCTCAGACCATCATCAGATTTAAACTTACTGGAAAATACAGCCCTGAAATGACCATCACTCCCTCATGTCTGGGATATGTGGAATACCCAAATCGTTTGGGGGCACACCAAGGCCAGGTCAGGCTCAGGAATGTGCCATGGATCTGCCTGCTGGAGGAGGACAAGATGGTTTCCATCACAGATTCCTTCAGGATCTGATGAGGATGGGAGATGCTGAATGCAGTGCCCAGGCCACCCACCATTGGGTGCTGTGGCTGCCCCAGCATCCTGCACATGGAGGAGGGAACATGGTGCTGATGCCAGCTCGGGGTCCTGCACCTCCAGGAGGGAGTTTGCTCAGTTTTCAGACCTCTGAGGACCCCACTCCCTCCCTTCCCAAGGTCTGGAGGAGGCCAGGCTGCTCTGCAGCAACCTGGGCATTGGTTTCATGGAAGCAAACTGGGAGAGAAAGAGGCTCACCCTTCCTCAAGGCTGGGTCTGGGAGTCAGTGCAAGGCAGGAGGGAGGAATCACAGCTTTGGGGACCAAGATTGGTCACCTCAAAATGCCCCTCACTACCCTGGCAGCTCCATCTCTGGGAGTGCCCAAGGCCAGGTTGGAGAGGGCTTGGAGCACCCTGGGCTAGTGGGAGGTGTCCCTGCCCATGACAGGGGGTTGGAACAAGATGGTCTTTAAGTTCCCTTCCAGTCTAAACCATTCTAGGATTCTCCCCCCTTTTTGGGGTCCCACCCCACCAGTGGGTGCTGCAGCTCTCCCCTCCATACCTGGCAGAGGGGGGAAGTGCCCCACACCATCTGTGCCCACGGGCAGAGAGTTATCAGAGCAAGCCCCAAAACCTTGATCCATTTCCTTCATGGCACCCTAAAAATCCCTGGATTTCTGCCCCAAACACCCTGTGGTGGTGGCAGGAGCCATCTCCATGCTGCAGGTCTTGGCCCTCTCCATTTCCAAACCCAAGCTGTTTATGAGGTCTTTGAGCACAATAAAGCAAAAGCAGCTGTGGCTGCTCCCACCTTTCATGGGATTCCTTTTTTTCCTTCCTCCTTCCTCTGAATTTTTATGATCCAGATATAAAGTCCTGGGAAATGAAGGTTTAGAGCAGAGCCTTGACACCCATTACTGCAGGGGCATGAGAAGCAGTGCCCTGACTCTCATCCAGCCCAGGAGATTCCTTCCAGTGATTTTTTTCTTTTTTTTAAAGAAAATACTAAAAATAAAGTATCTGGTAACTGGTGATGGGCAATGAGGGAGAAATCCCAGGTGTTCCTTGTTCACAGCCTGTGTTTGCACAGCACTGCCATGTGCCAACATTTCTCTGCCCGAGGCTTTCCCTGAACAAAGGCAAAGGGGTGAGGGATCTGTGGGCATCCCAGGAAAGGACTGGGAAATTGTCACCCTCACTGAAACCCTGCTCAGAGCACCATTGTCAGCTCCCATTGCTTTGCCAGCACTCACTGTGTTTAAGATTAGTGTATTCCTTACAGAGAGTCCTGTCGTGTTATCCCACACAATAACCCCCATCCTGGCTCATTCCCATATCCCATCCTGCTCCAAAGCCCAGAGCAGGTGGCACAGGTGCCTTCTTTGTCTCCTCTTGCTTCTCTCCAGTGCAGGGCACCCATTTTACACCTTTTTGCACCCTCCTTTTTGCAGACTCAGCCCTTGGACTCCTTGCTTTGAAGGGATTAATTCATTTTAGTGTTTTGAAGGTGCCCCCAGGCTCAGCCACCCTGATTTATTGAGTTCCCCACACCAGCTCTCCTGATTTATGGAATCTCAGAATGGTTTGGGTTGGAAGGGACCTTAAGGACCATCTAATCCCACTCCCTGCCGTGGACAGGGCCACCTTCCAGCCTGGCCTTGGACACTCCCAGGGATGGAACAGCCACAGCTTCTCTGGGCACCTGTGCCAGGGCCTGCCCACCCTCACAGCCAGGAATTCCTTCCCAATATCCAGTCTAACCCTGCCCTCTGGCAGTGGGAAGCCACTTACATCCCTCCTCCTACTGGATTTGTCAGCACATCCCACTCCCCTGATTTACAGAGACTCTCAGCACACACTTGGAGTGACTCGTTTTACATCACCATTGATTAGAGAGATGCAGCATTTCCCTGTAACCTAATTAATAATGGGAATCCTGTGCTGAGCCAGCACTTTGCATCTCAGAGCTGAGGCTGCAGCCAGCAAACACTCTGCAAGCCTTGGATGGCTTTGCATTCCTGGGGCTGGGGCATCCCAACCCCTGGCACTGGGCAGCAGTGCTGGCTGGTTTCTGCCTGGGAAGGGCTGAAGGTGGGCTGGGAGCATCCTGCAACCCAGACTGCAGCACGTCCTGATGTGGAACAGCATCTCCTTTGGCCTGTGGTTTAGGCTGGTTCTTGTTGGCCTAATTGGAGAGTCCCTGGTTCCCACAGTGAGGTCCAATGGGATGCAGCTCCACATCCTGGATCAAAACTAGCGTGGCCAGCAGGCCCAGGGCAGTGACCCTCCCCCTGGACTCTGCCTTGGGGAGGCCACACCTTGAGTGTTGTGTTCAGTTCTGGGCCCCTCAGTTGAGGCAAGAGATTGAGGGGCTGGAGCGGGGCCAGAGACAGAGAATCCACCTCCAGGGACAGAGAATCCACCTCCAGGGACAGAGAATCCACCATGTCTTGATCCAACCCCACAGAGTGCCCTGGGCTGGTGATCACAGTGGGGTTGGATCAAGGGTTGGACTTGCTGATCTCAGAGGTCTCTTCCAACCCAACAGAGAAGAGCAACGAGGCTGGAGAAGGGACTGGAGCACAAGTCCCACAAGTCCCACAAGTGCTGTGGGGAGAGGCTGAGGGAGCTGGGGGTGTTTAGCCTGGAGAAGAGGAGGCTCAGAGGTGACCTCAGCACTGTCTGGAACTGCCTGAAGGGAAGTTCTGGCCAGGTGGGGGTTGGTCTCTTCTCCCAGGCACTCAGCAATAGGACAAGGGGGCACGATGGGCTCAAGCTCTGCCAGGGGAAATTGAAGTTGGAGAGCAGAAAAAAATTCTTTACAGAGAGAGTGCTCAGGCATTGGAATGGGCTGCCCAGAGAGGGGGTGGATTCCCCATCCCTGGAGGTTTTTCAGCTGAGCTTGGCCGTGGCACTGAGTGCCATGATCTGGTAAAGGGACTGGAGTTGGATCAAGGGTTGGACTTGATGATCTCGGAGGCCTTTTCCAACCCAATCCATTCTATGATTCCTGGGCTGGATCCTCCTCTCCCTGTGCAGCCCCAGGATAGAGGAGCCAGTCCTGTGCACAGCCCTCTCTGCAGCTCTGCCTTGCCCTCCCCACCATGACTGATCACCCCACCCATGATCAGCCCTGAAGAAGGGAAGGGTCTGGCCTGTGAGAGCAGGAATTGGTGGCTCTCCCCAGCACCACAGTGCTCTGGAGAGCCTGGAGCTCCCCAGGGCTGCCCTGGCACCAGCTGCTCCAACTCGTCACTCACAAACCAAAAAGCACTCCCAAATAAAACTAAAAAAATCATAAACCTCGGATTTTGTGCCCTGTATGTAAGGAAAGAGCTGCAGCATTCCCTGGAGCAGCCAGGCCCCCTGTGCCTGGCATTTGCTGTACCCCTGGCTTTGCCAGGGCAGCTGCCCCTGGAGTGAAGGGTGGTGCCACCTCCCCATCCACCCTCACCCACAGTGGGCATTTTCCCCTTTTTCCAGCATGATCAAGAAGCAATATGTCCAATGGCTGAGGCTTTCATAGGAATGTGGGAATATTCCTTCAGGAACATGGGATGCCACTGCAGACCTGGCTGGCCAGTGCTCCTAGAAGGTGGTCAGCTAAACAAAGTAGAGAAACAACACTCACAGGATATTTTTCCAAATATAAATCCCTGTTTTTCAGTTGTATTCAGGCCAGTTTCCAAGGCAGAAAAAGCCTTTTCCATTGCTCCATCCCCAAGCTCAGCAGCAGCCCCACCTGCAGAGCAGGATTGGATTTATCACATTCCCCTGGCTGTGCTTCTGACAGGGCTGGATCTTAAGCTGTTGCAGGAGGAATACCAGGCCCGTGTTAGGCTTCACACCCAGCCTAAGTCGATACCTCATCTCATCCCTCAGACTCCCCACTCACCTCCACAGGAATCGCTCCAAACTCCCACCAGCTCCTGGGCTTGTGCTGCTCCTTCCTGCCCTACACGCCACGGAGATGTGTCTTCCTTCCCAGCCATCCCAGCAACAGCAGGAAAGGATAACACACCTGTGGGACCAGCAGCATCCCATCCTGGAGCTATCCCGTGCTGGAGCTGCCCCATCCAAGCACTGCCCCATCCCTGTGGCGTGGGAAGCTGCCACAGAAGTGCCAGGGCAGGCCGGGTGGGGTGAGCATGGAGAAGACATTTAATTACACAGCACAGGGTGTTTTCCCAGTTGCAGAGCCCCAGCTGCATATTCTCCACCTGTGCCAGGTGCCATTAGTCCTGTTTGACTACTAATTGGCAATTAATAATATTGTTGCATTATGCAAACGGGTTATAAACATCTGCAGATCGATTATTTTCATGCCTTTGCATTTGTGAAGCTCAGAGGGTGTTTGGGGGTTTGGCTCATATATTTTTTTTGCTATAAGCTGGAAAATTGGGTGTTTAGGGGTGCGTGAGGATCATTCCCACAGCACCCAGCAGGAGTCACAAGCCCAGGGAATGGCTGGTACAGGAATTTCCATGGCTGACCCATGGAATGGGTGCGACGGCTGCGGGGCAGGGCTGAGCCCGCTGGTGCCCAGCTGATGAAAGGCCACTGGGACGTGTCTGTCTGCCCATGCTGGAGGCTGAGACATGCCAGGCTGGCCTCAGCACTGCTGCTCCTGCTCCAGGTGCCATGGGAGAGTAGGGAATGACGTTGAAAATAGCCTCAAATACCACCAGGAGCGGCTGAGTGCAGCATCCAGCCAGCCGAGCTTTGCTTATGCTAATGGGGGAGAAGACACTGCAAACAGCTCCAGGTGAGAAGATCGGGCGGCGAGGAGGGAGCTGGGATTTTCCACAGGCAGGCAGCCAGTCCCATCCCTTTTATCTGCTTTTGGGAGCGTCTGGTTCCTGGGGGATGGTTGCCTGGCTGCCCCTCAGCCCGAGGCTCCCACTGCTTGTGTTGGTGCAACCACAGCCCCCGTTCCCCAGGTTGGGATTATCGGGAGGTTTGGCTTCCTCTGAGCATCTCAGTCCTGCAACCATCTGCAGGAGACTGGCAGAAACTGGAAAAGCAGTACAGGGTCAACCCATGGTTTTCCAGAAGCTTCCAAAATTCTGTATATGGGAGTTTTGGGAAACACAGCACTTTTTATTTATTTATTTATTTTGTTTTCTCTTTCCAGGGGCTTTCATGGGGAGCATTGTTTGGAGCAATCTTTTTTTCCCTCCATAACCCCATCCCAGCAAGACCAGCTCCCCTGGGATTGTAAGTAAAAGCCATGGTGGTGGCAATCTCTCCTCAGCAATTCTCAGGCATTTAAATAGAATCATAGAATCATAGAATCGATTGGGTTGGAAAAGACCTCCAAGATCATCAAGTCCAACCCTTGGTCCAACTCCGGTCCGTTTACCAGATCATGGCACTCAGTGCCACGGCCAATCTGCGTTTAAAAATCTCTAGGGATGGTGAATCCACCCCCTCTCTGGGCAGCCCATTCCAATCCCTGAGCACTCTCTCTGCAAAGAATTTTTTTCTGCTCTCCAACTTCAATTTCCCCTGGCAGAGCTTAAGCCCATCGTGCCCCTTGTCCTATTGCTGAGTGCCTGGGAGAAGAGACCAACCCCCACCTGGCCAGAACTTCCCTTCAGGTAGTTCTAGACAGTGCTGAGGTCACCTCTGAGCCTTCTCTTCTCCAGGCCTTCTCTTCTCCATCAGGATACAAAGCTGAGGTGCTTTTTCATAGCACAGGCTCCTTATACTCCAAGCTGTGTTCCCACACTGCCATTCCCTTTAATTTTGGGCAAGCAGATACTTCATATCAGCCCTGATAACTCTGCTGGCTGCACAGCAAGTCTTACTCTGGGTTTAAGGAGGCATCTTTAGGAAACATAAGCAAGATAAAGGAATTAAACACCCTCAAATAAAAGAAGAGACACTCAGAGTGTAGTGGGAACACCTGCACTTCTGCCTTGCTGACTCCAGGACTGGTTTTGCAATCAGATCTCCTGGAGCATGAACTTGCACAAAGAACATGGAAAACCAGCAAAGGTCCCATTTTTCTGCAGTCTGGACAACTCCCAGAAATAGGTTTGCAAACCTGGAGACCAGGAAAATATAAGTCACTTGTGCAATGGGCTGTGTGATGCTGTCAAGTGCTCAGGGAGACCTTTCATGGTGGAAAAAGTGATTTGGGAATGAAGTAAAGGTACTTTTCCCCTGTCTCTTCCCAGATGTTTTGCCTTACACTGAACAGACCCTGCTCAGGGAAACATCTCCATAAACACTTTCCTCCCCAGGCTACAAATGAACTTCTTAAAAAAAATAATCTGTGTTCCTTTGGTGAATCATTTGCATTCAAGGTAATTAAGCTTTAATCAGCAAAGCCAAAGAAAATGAGATTTTTTTTTTCCAGCAGAGATGAGATAGAGATGGACCTGATTCCTATCAGACCTAACATGCCCCATTAACACTGCCCAGCTCCTGCAGGTCTCTCCATCCTTCGTGTGGGAAACAAGATGAGGAAGAACAAAGGGAGAAGGGAAAGAGCAGGATAATTCATGTGTTTTCCAAGGGAAATGGCCCTGCTTAGTTCCTGGGGATAAAAATGACCTCCTTGTTCCCGTCTGCTTTTTTGATGCCTCACTTGCCAACCCCAGTGCTGGAAAAATCCTCCCCACCCAGGCTGGGGAGCCAAGGGCAGGGAACCTGCTCATTACCTGGGCTGGCTGAGCCAGAGAGACAGCAGGAATGTGGGCAGGAGGCTGCTCCCTTTCCCTTTTTGCCCCATCCCCCTCTCTGTGCCCATCCCTAGCCTTCTTTCCATCTCTATTCCTATTCTCATCCTTATCCCAATTCCTATTCCCTTCCCCATCTCTGTCTCCTTACCCGTGACTGTCTCCATTTCTGACCCTGTTCCCCCCTCATCCTCATTGCCATCCCCATCCTTATCCTTGTTTCCATTCTTATCCCCTTCCCCATCCTCTTATCCTTTCCCGTGATGATCTATGTCCCTGTTTCCATCCACATTCCCATCCGAATCTCTTTGTTCCCATCCCCATTCCCATCCCTATTTCCATCCTTATCCTTGTTCCACTTGCCATTTCCATTCCTATTCCCTTCCTCATCTCCATGTCCTTCCCCATGACCATCTGCATACAGGACACTGTTCCCATTCCCATCCCCATCACTATTCCTATCCCCATGCTTACTCTTGTCCCCATTTCCATCCCCATTCCCATTCCCTTCCCCATTCCTATCCCCATCCTTATCCTTGTTCCACTTGCCATTTCCGTTCCTATTCCCTTCCTCATCTCTGTGTCCTTCCCCATGACCATCTGCATACAGGGCACTGTTCCCATTCCCATTCCCTTCCCCATTCCCATCCCCTTCTCCATGCTCATAATACCCACCCCATCCTTGTTTCCATCCCTATTCCCATAGTTGTCCCTACCCCCATACTCATCCCTATCCCTTTTCCTGTTTCCATCTCCATACTCATCCCTATCCCTTTCCACATTCCCATCCTCATTCCTGTGCCCATCCCCATCCCAGTGGGAGACAGACCCTCTCCTCCAACAATTGGAGCAATTGCAGGTTTCTTAGCCTGTCCTGATTTTTATCAGGATTTAAGATAAATCCCAGGTTTTTAGTTAAATCCCAGGTTTCCTTGGAATTTTCATGCATGACAGCCCTGCTCAGCCACTTCCCCAGGGATAAAACCTCTGGAAAGCAGGGAAGAGTGGCTGATTCTGACCTAGTGGGTGACATCCCTGCGCATGGCAGGGGGTTAGAACAAGATGATCTTCAAGTTCCCATCCCACCCAAACCATTCTGGAATTCTGTGAGTCTGTGAAGAGCACGGAAATGGAGTGAAACCAGCCCTGGGGACAAACTGTTTGCAAACCACTGAGCATTCCTCCTCTTCCCTGCAATCCTGAACACACTTCCCTGTCTGCTAATAACTCATTGGGATGTCAAAATAACAGCCTGCCCCGTTCCTGTGTCTCGGTGCACACCAGCTCCTCTGCCAGAAAATAATGGCCAGAAAAATGACATTTTTGGGGTTCTCTGAAGGGCCAAAAGTGGATCTTTGGGAGGAAAAGGCTGGAAGAGACCCCGGGATCTTCTGCATGGAGCAGGGTGGGTTCCCCTGCCACCCACTGAATGGACAAGGGACCAAGAATGGATGTCCCAGGGCCTCTCTGAAGGAAGACAAATCCAAGGGTGGTGCTTTTGGGAGGAGGTGACTCTCTACAGGTCCAGGACTCTGCAAGTCCAAGGGTGGTGCTTTTGGGAGGGGGTGATGTGGATACTCATGGAATGGAGGTCCCCAAAGTTTGCTTTGCAGGCAAGATGGGGGAGAAAGTGCTCCCTGCAAAGGGAGGGAAAGAGAGGAGGAGGAAATGAAAACTAATTAACTAATAAATATGCTGGGTTGGCTCAGGGCAGCAGGAGAGCAATCCAGAGGGCTGACTCACTCTGAGTCAGGCTGTGAGGAGTGGGATGAAATCTGGCTCATCTCCTGCCTTGGCCACACTGCCGGGACACAGGGACTGATCCCAGACCTGCCAGGCCTCAGGATCCCACAGGGATCTTCTTCACCTTTCTTTGCAGGAGGGAAATTGCTCTTTAGTGGGAAAAGAAGCCAGATTTTCTGGCTGAAGGAAGCAGCTCTAATGGAGTCAGGCCTTTGGGATTCATTTCCCTGTCTCCCTGTTTTCACCTTAAAATCAGGTTAATGCAGAGCAGGTGGGAAATGTTCCTTCATGCAGCCAAACCCACTGTGGGTGTGGGAGGAGCTGATGTTCTCAGCAGTGCTGGGATCCCAAACACTGACCCCAAAGCCAGCAAACATGTCTAGAGCCAGTGGGATGAGCAGCAGGGGTCATAGAATCATGCAATTCCAAAATGGTTTGGGTTGAAAGAGACCTTAAAGACCATCTCATTCCACCCCTTACCACGGGCAGGGACACCTTCCAGGGACCAGGTTGCCCCAAGCCCTGTCCAGCCTGGCCTGGGACACTTCCAGGGATGAAGCAGCCACAGCTTCTCTGGGCAACCTGTGCCAGGGCCTGCCCACCCTCACAGTCAGGAATTCCTTCCCAATATCCCATCTATTCCTGCCCTCTAGCAGTGGAAAGCCATTCCCCTTGTCCTGTCCCTCCATCCCTTGTCCCAAGTCCCTCTCCAGCTCTCCTGGAGCCCCTTTAGGCACTGGAAGGGGCTCTCAGGTCTCCCTGGAGCCTTCTCTTCTCCAAGTGACCCTCCCCAGCTCTCCCAGCCTGGCTCCAGAGCAGAGGGGCTCCAGCCCTGAGAGCATCTCCATGGCCTTGTTGCAGCAGCTCCACATCCTTCTGATGCTGGTGCCCCAGAGCTGGCAGCAGCTCTGCAGGTGGGGTCTCACTTGAGTGGGGCAGAGGGGCAGAATCTCCCCCCTGGCCTTGCTGCCCACACTGGGGTGAGCCCAGCACAAGGTTGGTTTCTGTGCCAGCACACATTGCCCACTCATGTCGAGCTTCTCATCAACCAGCACCCCCAAGTCCTTCTCCTCAGTGCTGCTCCCAATCCATTCTCCTCCCAGCCTGTACTGGGCTGGCTCTGGGATGGATTGAGCCCAAGCAGGGGGCAGTGCTGGTGCCTCCAGCCACCCAGCTCATACTGGGCTGGCTCTGGGATGGATTGAGCCCGAGCAGGGGGCAGTGCCGGTGCCTCCAGCCACCCAGCCTGTACTGGGCTGGCTCTGGGATGGATTGGGCCTGAGCAGGGTGCAGTGCTGGTGCCTCCAGCCACCCAGCCTGTACTGGGATGGCTCTGTGATGGATTGGGCCCGAGCAGGGGGCAGTGCTGGTGCCTCCAGCCACCCAGCCTGTACTGGGATGGCTCTGGGATGGATTGAGCCCGAGCAGGGGGCAGTGCTGGTGCCTCCAGCCACCCAGCCTGTACTGGGATGGTTCTGGGATGGATTGAGCCCGAGCAGGGCGCAGTGCCGGTGCCTCTGGCCGCAATGCCTGGCATGTCAGCGCACGCCAGCGGGGAGGTGCTGCCTTCCCTCTGCTTCTCTTCGTTCCTGCCTGATGACTGGGTGCGATTGCTTCACCCCACAGGCTCCAGCTCCCCCTTGGCACCCACTCCCAGCTCCCTGGGGCGCTGCCCCTGGGCACGGGCACGGCAAGGGATGCACCGCTCGGGTGCATGGCAGGGAGTGGGGCACAGAGTCAGATGTGGTCAAGAGCATCGCCCAGAGCTGGATGGTGTCACCTCTCTGCACCCCAACCTCCAAGAGGCTGTACCTGAGTTTTTGGAGGAGATTTCTCTCCTCCAGAAGGGACAAACCTCCCATCTTCCCTCTCCAACCACACTGTGCTCTCTGAGTTCAGTAAGAAGATTCCTACTCCTTACACAGGCACAAAGGAAAAGGGAGAGAAAAAAAGTTCTGCAGTTGAGTTGGTTTTTTCCCATTCCCAGAGGCTCTTGCACAGACTTATTCTTTTTTTTAATTCTATTTGTTCTCACTCTTTTTGTCTCTTTTAAAATGTTTTCAACCGATATGTTACTGAAGACTTTTGCCTCCTGACAAACCCTGGGCTCCCAGCCAGCACATATTTCTGATAATTCATCCATTATTAAATGAAATCAAAGATAGGAGTTAAGGAAAAAAAACCCAACACGGGAGTGTTTGCTTCCAAGAGAAGCTGTTTACAGCTGGGATGGGAGTTTCTTTGATGGCAAAAAGATCTCCCCAGGGAAAATCCACCCAAAATGTTTCCCTGCTCATCAAACTAAAATAATCTCTGGATGGCCCATGCAAAGACCAGGGATTCTACAATGTTTTCCTGGCTGGATAAAGGTGATTCCCTCCTTACTGTGTGCTGGGGTGCCAGCAGCCCTGATTTGGGTGGGTGCTGCTGGATATTCCCCCTCCCTGCCAGTGGGTTCCTCAGGGAGAGCCTCCAACCCGTGGCCAGAGACAGCCCGACTGGATCAGCCGGTCGCTTCCAACCCGGAGCAAGAGGAAAATCTGATGGAGAGGGAGGGGCACAGCAATTACAGCCTTTTACTTTAATAACCCTCGCTGCTTCCCTGAGTCCATATTTACATCCTCGGCACCCAAGTAGTAATTAAAGTCTCTCTGCTCAGGTCTAAACAACAGCAGACCCTCCTGCCATTAAAAGCAGAGGCAAAGCTTAAAATAAACCTGATTTTTATGGTTTTGGAGCCTCAAAACTCCCTCAGTTGGCTGATCAAGGAGGGGCAACAGGTTTTAGGGCCACACATCCATGCTGTGTTAGGGCATTGGTACTCTGTATCTATCTCCATGGGATGCTGGGGATGGAAAACTGCATGGAAAACTGCTCATTGCCACTGATCCCTTCTCCAGCAATTTTTTGGCCATTTCTACCACTCCTAAGGGAGCAAATGGGTCTTGGGGTCTGCAGGCACCAGGTAATAGTCTGATCTGTGTTGTGCCAGAGCTGCTCCACGGCAGTTTGTGCCTTACCAGAGCAACTCAGGCCCTCCTGCTTTAAAGAAGCTATCAAAAAAAAAAAGTGAGAAAATTAATTATTCACTAAGACTGCTAATTAAGCTGATTTGCTCTGTGAGGGCATGGAAGGAAATGAGCTGGAGAAGCTCTTAATTGCTTAAAAAGAGCCATCCTACAGACACTCCTCCCAAGCTGCTCTGCCCACTGAGAGCTCCTGGTCCCGTGTTTCAGCAGATCCAGGGAAGTTCCATAGAATCCCAGAGGGGTCTGGGTTGGAAGGGAACCTAAAGATCATTTTGTTCCAATGGTGAGATGTCCAAGGAAGGGACACCTTCCATTATCCCAGGGTGCTCCAAGCCCTGTCCATCCTGGCCTGGGACAATCCCAGGGATGAGGCACCCACAGCTTCTCTGGGCAACCTGTGCCAGGGCCTGCCCACCCTCACAGCCAAGAATTCCTTCCCAGTATCCCATCTTTCCCTGCCCTCTGTCAGTGGGAAGACATTCCCCCTTGTCCTGTCCCTCCATCCTTCCTCCCCAGTCCCTCTCCAGCTCTCCTGGAGCCCCTTTAGGCACTGGAAGGGGCTCTGAGGACTCCCCAGAGCCCTCTCTGAACATCCCCAGCTCTCCCAGCCTGGCTCCATGGCAGAGCTGCTCCAGTCCTTGGAGCACCTTCATGACCTTCTCTGGAATCACTCCAAGTTTCCAGTGTCAGTGCCAGCCTCCACCTTGCTGGTGACTTCAAACAAGGAAAGATCAGCAAGGAGCCATAAAGTTCTTCTGAAGCCCCATCCCCAAACTGTGTGACCCAGTGGATCCAGCACAGGCTGCTGCCTCCTCAGGGAGGCTCCATGAGGAATGAGGGGGAAACCACACCAGAAAAAATAGCACCTCCTTTATGTAGACTGTTTCTGGATGGCCCAAGAGCTCAAGGAAATCCTCATCCTGTCCCAGGTCCAGCATGATGTGGCATTGGCTCCTGGGCAGCCAAGAGCAGGGAAGTGGGTCAGGTCTGCACTGTGGGCATCCCTTGTTGTCCCTGGATCACCATGGGGTGCCCCATCCTTTTCCCTGCCCCAGCACCACGTCCAGGAGAGCCCCCTGTCCACAGAAATGGGGTCCCCATTGGGAGGATCCCCTGTTGCCACCAGGCTTTCAAGGAGAGTTGGAAACCACAATGAGATGGCCAGCAAGGCCCCCAATCTGCCAAATACCCATGGCCAGCAGGAAGCCTGAGCATCAGCTCTCCATGTCACCAGGGTTTGGGCAATCCAGAGAGAATCTCTGACAAAAACACCCAAGGAACAGGATTTGGGCATTTCAGAGATGATCCCTGACAAAAAACACCCAAGGAACAGGGTTTGGGCATTTCAGAGATGATCCCTGACAAAAAACACCCAAGGAACAGGGTTTGGGCAATCCAGAGAGGACCCTTGACAGAAACACCCAAGGAACAGCTGCCACACATACACATAAACCCCCCAAACACTACAGGCAGCTTAATAATGCAGCAATCCCAGCCCATTCCTCAGGTTGTTGCAGTAGGAGATGTCAGAAACCATCGGCACCAGGACTTGCCATGGCCCCCCACCCCAACCCACTGCACCCACTGCCCAAACACCCTTGGGTGGGTGGGTGTGGAACATGGAGCCCTCCATGCCCTGTGCCAAGGGAATTGGGTTCCTCCTGGCTGCTGGGGTGCAGCAGTGGGAGCGGAGGTGCCCCCAGGACCTCCACCCAGCCTCCCACAGCAAGGAGTGGTCCCCTGCCCACGCCCAGCCTTGCCCTCCCACTCCCACCACCATTTTGTGTTGCTGCCCCTTTACTATGACCTTCCCTCCTCGTCCTGTAGGGGCTGGGGAAGAAAACACTCCCCATCTCCCATGGTGGAGAACAAAAGGAGTTGTTTTAGACCAAATGGAATCATCTCCAAGGCACCTCGATGAGAACAGGGTTGTGCTGGCCCAGCCTCACTTCTCCCACAGAAATCCTTCCAGTACAAACATGGTGGGTTTGTGGACAGGGAGCACATCCCCTCCACCCCAACCCTTCCCCCTCTGGCAGCTGCCAGGATGGGAGAAATCTGGGGATTGGCGCAGGGAACTGGCAGAGATCACAGAAACAAAACCAAGGAAAAAAGGAGCAGTTCCAACCAAACAGCATTGCACTGGGAGCTTGGAGTTTTTCTGAGACCACACCATCCTCCACAAGGATTCCCAGGCATCTTCACCACTCCTGGCACAGCTCTTGTGCCAAAATGCCGGGATAAAGAAAGCACGTCCATGAGGAGCGTGGCTGCCAACACTCAGCCAAACGTGTCCTCACCAGAAGAAGAAGGCAAAGCTTTCTGACACCACGATTTCCCTGAGATCCCCTGCTGAGCTTCCAGCAGCTGGAAGCACTTTCAGCTGTTCACGAGCCATAGGTAACACTTCTCAGCCAGTGCCACAGCCCCATGTTTCAGATGGGAGCCAGCTAAGATGGCCCCACCAGCACCAGGTCACCGTCTGCCCCACCTTCTCCTTCCCTTCCACAGCCCAACGCCATGAAAACAGGTCCTCATTTTCCTACCTGGTGCTGGGAACATCTATGAGTCAGGTTCCTCCAGCAGCTCCATGGTGAGCTCGGGGGTATCTCAGCAGAGCTGGAAGATAAAGCCACCAAAGGAAAGCTCAGTGTCCCTGCAAAGGTGGGAGGCTTCAAGGCAGGTTCCTCCAGCCCATCCCATGGGAGCCACTGGGACCGTGGGGCTCTCCACGTCCTCCTGGGCTGGTAAGACACCAGGATCCCTGGGAATTGTGCTCTGCTTGGAAGGACCTGCCCCTTTTGACTGGCGTCCAACCGCAAAGCACATGTTCTTACCTGCTCAGTGGAAGAGAGGGGAAGGCTGGACCACCTTTCCAGAAAAACTCATGAGTCTCAGCAGGGTTTGGATCTCCCTCTGCTCCTCCTGCTCTTCACACAAATGTTGTTTAGGGGCAAAAGGGCTGCAAAGTTGTGGAGAAAAGGTGGAGAAAAGAGGTTGGTGGTGTGAACGCTCCCCGCAGCCGGTGTCTCCACAGCTCTGCTGGTTGGATAGCACAGAGCTGTGATCAACAGGGATATTGATGTCAAGCTGGGACTTGTCTCCTCAGCGAGGAAAGGGAACAGCAGAGATTACTAAGCAATGCAGGAATGTGGTTTGTTTAATATGAGCCATCAACACAGAAGAGTAAAATAATGACAGATGTGTAATCACATTTCCTGAGTCTAAAACCATGAGATAGAGAATTTAAACACCCCTTTTCCCAAGATCAAGAAGAGGAGCCGTTTGGCTGAGAACTCATTTGGTTACAAATTTCCTCAGCATTAAATCAGCTGTTTCCCCAATCTCTTGACATGCTTTGCCGAAGCGCTCCAAGGACAGGGCAGGGTCCCTGGATCCCTTTGATGTGAGGGTAAGCAGAGGGAGAAGATGCTTTGGAAACATGGATACACCAACTGACCGAGCTGGCCTGGATCAGAGGTTCCTCAGCGTTGCTTAATTGGTTCATTTTAATGAAAGATGATGAGATAAATTTCAGATGGATCTTTATCAGGGGAGCGGTGAGTGATGGAAGACAGAAATCTGGATCTGGGCTAAGCCAACCTTTGGAGAGCAGGCTGGGGGGACATGGAGCCCATTCCTCAGGAAAACCAGGCCATTGTGGAAATGCAGAGCTCCTGCAAGGCTGGTCTGAAGAAGGCTGAGAGACACCAGACCTGAAGCCCACCAAGGCTGGGGCATGAAATGGCTGCTCAGCTTCTGGCTGGGGCATTTTCCCAAAGGTCACAGGTGTAGGACCTGGAAGGGAACAATTCCATGCCCTCACCACTGCAGATGGTGGGGAGGGGCTGGGAGGGAACTGTGTCATCTGCCTGTCAGGTGTTTCTATTTGTCTCTTAAGATCAAAAGTGGGAAAAACACCAAGTAGGGAAGGTGCTCCTGGTGTGAGAGCCAGATGTACAGTGACTCTGGTCTGCCTCTCCTGGATTTGGGAAGCGTGTTTCCTCTTCTCTAAGGACAGACTGAGAGAGCTGGGGTTGTTCAGTCTGAGAAAGAGAAAGCTCCATGAGGACCTCAGAGCATCTTCCAGTGCCTCAAGGGGCTCCAGGAGAGCTGGAGAGGGGCCTGGGACAAGGTCTTGGAGGAACAAGATGAAAGGAATGGCTTCCACTGCCAGAGGGCAGGGTTAGATGGGATTTTGGGAAGGAATTCCTCACTGTGAGGGTGGTGAAGCCCTGGCACAGGTGCCCAGAGAAGCTGTGGCTGCCCCATCCCTGGAAGTGTCCCAGGTCAGGCTGGAGGGGGCTTGGAACAACCTGGGCTGGTGGAAGGTGTCCCTGCCCATGGAAGAGGGTTGAAACTGAATGGTCTTTACGGTCTCTTCCAACCCAAACCATTCTATGATCTGTGTTGTTTGCCACTGGCCAAGTTATCAGCCCTTCCTCTGCTTCTTCTCCCTGTCTCTACAGGACCTGTGGTCCCACATGACTTCACTCCTGTGCATCCATGGGATATCTCAGGTCACTTCAGACTGTTGCATCAACAGTCTTGTAGTGGAAGATCCCCCAGTGTATCACATCCTCCTACCCCAACACTGCAGGGAAGGACAGGACAGCAAGAGCCTGAAAAATAAAGAAAGTTCATTCATTTATTTCATATTTTTCTTCATGTCTCTTTGCTGGGCCTCACCAGTGCCAATGGGGCTCTAATGACCATACATGTGATGTCCTGGCAGATCATCATCTCACAACTCCCTGGTGTGAGCCAGGAAATGTCCCTGTATTTCCAGGTAATGGAACGAGGTGGTTCCACCCCTGAAGATTCTTAACGAGCAGCGTCCCCATATCCATGACCATGTCCATGCCTTCCTCCCTGACTGTACTAGAGCCCACAAAGCTGTTTCCTCCTGCCATGGGAAAGGCAGCTCCTTCCCCTAAATGGACTTTAATTAGCCTGACCACCTGCCAGGAGCTACTCTGGTGACACACATGCCCCAATTAAAGCCATGATTTCACTCCAAACTGCAGAACCCAGGCACAGCTTGTCCCTGGCTGGTGGGGACCTTGTTCAGCCTGGGGAATTTGAGGACAAATATCCAGCATTGGGGTGGTAAGGCTGGTCATTGCATAAAATCACAGAATCATGGGATCACAGAATGGTTTGGGTTGGAAGGGACCTTAAAGATCATCCATTCCCACTCCCTGCTATGGGCAGGGACACCTTCCACCAGCCCAGGTTGCTACAAGCCCCATCCAACCTGCTCTGGAACACTTGATGCAAAGGGATAACTTGGAATACAGGGACAACAGCCCTGCAGTGGCTGTGGAAGGATTCCTGGAGCAGCCATAGGAGGCAGAGCCACCTGCCAGCCCTGCCCGTGCGGAGCAGCTCGCCCCGTGCCCCGGGCACAGACGGTTCCTGGGAGCGTCTCAGCCCCGTGGCTTCCGTTCAGGGCTGCAATTTCCTCGTCACTCACTTCATTAGGAGTCACCCAGGGTGGGATGCAGACTGGGCTGAGTCACACCCTGCCAGCTGCTCCTCTCTGCACAGGGAGTCTAGACGGCGGCTGATGTGGAGACATCTCCTCTGCGAGATACCTGCACCAGGTCCCCACATCAAAGGGCCCCTGAGCAACTAAAGTGAGGCTGTAATTAGGACACCCCGAGGCAAGAGGGAGAGAGTTTCTCCCAGGGCTGCCTGATCTCCCTCCACAGCTCCCTCAGTCAGGGCAGTGGCCTCTGCCACCCTCTCAGGAGGCTTTGGTGGCTGCAGCAGGGTCTCCTGTCCCACTGATTGTGGGGATCGTGTCTGTGCTGTGCTGACCCTGGTCTACAAATCCAAACCACTTTGCAATCCAACCATACTTTGCTGTGGCTTCTTATCTCCCTTGTGCACAAGGAGAGGAGCCCAGTGCAAGGACCAACATGCCAGGAGCTCCTTAAACCCTTTCTCCTGCCAAATAGCCCCAAAAGCCAAGGACCAGACTCCAGGAAAGGCTGAGGGAAGCTGAAGCCCTGGAAATCCTTGCAAACCTCACCACAGCCTTCCAGGGACTCACTTCATGGGTGACCAACATTGCAATGCAGCAGGATGGAATTTTCACTCCAGGGAAAGCCCAGGAAAGCAGACATTTAATTAACCAGAGGAACCAGCTCCGTGTCACTCCTTGCTGTGAAGAGCATCCGAGTCTCATCTCCAGCTAAAGGCTCCAAGGAACCCAATGCCTTGCAGGTGGGAGGTGCTGGAAGATGTTTCCCCCTTTTACTGGGGATTTGTGCAGCTGGACCATTTCAGAGCCAGCTGGTGACCACAAAAAGGAGAGAAAATTGGCAAAAACAAGGATATAAGCTCTGGTGGGCAGGGAAAGAGGATCCAGCTGCTGATCCTACCTGCCAGCACCAGCAAGACCAGGTGTAATGTTGCCCTAACAAAAGCAGGGAGAGGCTCCTTAACTTGCCATTAAACCCTAAGCTCCATATGATATCCCTAAGCCTCAGATTAAAGGATTAAACACTGAAGAGACCCCAGGAGGCAGCTGTACACCAAAAGAAAGCCTCGATGAGGTGGAGCGTTGCTGCTGTAATCTAAAATTCAAATTTAAAGAGAATACTGTATTAAAAGGTGGGTCTCATCCATCCAGCTGGCTCTTCACATGACTAACCCCACAAAAGAGGGTTATTTGGTTCAACAAGAAGATGTCCATTCCAAAATGCAGGACTGGCTTCTCAGGCTGTAATTGTTCTCCACGCTGGGAAAATTCTTGTTATTGGCTGGCTGGAGAAGACACAGTGAGATGCACCAGGCAGACTTGCTGCAGAGCAGCCTGAGAATCCCTGAATGGCTTGGGTTGGAAGGAAACTTAAAACTCATTCCATGGGCAGGAACACCTCCCACCAGCCCAGGTTGCTCCAAGCCCCATCCAGCCTGGCCTGGGACACTCCCAGGGATGGGGCAGCCACAGCTTCTCTGGGCACCTGTGCCAGAGCCTGCCCACCCTCACAGGGAAGAGTCAAAGCCCTGTCTTGGAACTGATTTTCCATTTTCCAAGAGAGAGTTTTCACTCATTCTGTCATCCAGTAAATCCAAGCTCTGTTTGGAACACAGTTTGTGCTCACGCTCGCAGCTACACAACGGCCTCATTTCCCAAGAGAGGCGACCAGGGGAGGCTGCTTGGGAAGCGTGGTGGGATTAAAAAAGAACACCCCTTTGAAATGTGGAAACCTGGCTTTAAGCTGAGTGGGGATTTAAGGCTTTGAATATTCTAGGAGCAAACCAATGCAAACTGACTTTAAGGATTCCCTCTGTCTCCAACCTGATTGAGAAGTCGGTGCAGACTTAGATGATCAGTGACATTGAGATGAGAGGGAAAATATAAGCACAAAGAGAATATAAGGTGCATGATTTTATGGGTTATATAATAGTATAATATTATATAATATTATATATAATTTAATTATGATCCCCTGCCCAGTCATAGTTCACCAATGGTTTGCTGTGTTCCCCCCATAGTTTGCTGTGTTCATCCCATGGTTTGTTGTGTTCATCCCATGGTTTGTTGTGTTCATCCCATGGTTTGTTGTGTTCATCCCATGGTTTGCTGTGTTCCCCCCATAGTTTGCTGTGTTCCCCCCATGCTTTGCTGTGTTCATCCCATGGTTTGCTGTGTTCCCCCCATGGTTTGCTGTGTTCATCCCATGGTTTGCTGTGTTCCCCCCATGGTTTGCTGTGTTCATCCCATGGTTTGCTGTGTTCATCCCATGGTTTGCTGTGTTCCCCCCATGGTTTGTTTTGTTCATCCCATGGTTTGCTGTGTTCATCCCATGGTTTGCTGTGTTCCCCCCATGGTTTGCTGTGTTCATCCCATGGTTTGCTGTGTTCCCCCCATGGTTTGCTGTGTTCATCCCATGGTTTGCTGTGTTCCCCCCATGGTTTGCTGTGTTCATCCCATGGTTTGCTGTGTTCCCCCCATGGTTTGCTGTGTTCCCCCCATGGTTTGCTGTGTTCATCCCATGGTTTGCTGTGTTCATCCCATGGTTTGTTGTGTTCCCCCCATAGTTTGCTGTGTTCATCCCATAGTTTGCTGTGTTCATCCCATAGTTTGCTGTGTTCATCCCATGGTTTGCTGTGTTCATCCCATGGTTTTTTGTGTTCCCCCCATGATTTGTTGTGTTCATCCCATGGTTTTTTGTGTTCCCCCCATGGTTTGTTGTGTTCATCCCACAGGGAACAGTCATGCTGATGATGATGGGCTGGAGCAGAGGACAAGAGCTGGTCACCAAAACATCCCCTTATCCAGAAGCACGAGGGGTTGAGGGGTAGCAGCAGAGGGTGAGTGGGAGAACTGCTGGTACAAAGCTGTTCTCACAGAGCCCTTCCCCTTCCTCCTACGACTTTTGCAGATTTATTCTTCTTATAGCAACACCAGTTTGGATTTGAGGCAGGAGAAATTACCCAACCTCACTGCCCTGAGCAGTTCCAGGGCACAGTAAATGCAGGAACTTGTCAGAGCTGCAGTTGATTTGCAGATTATTAATTTGCTTATTAGATCACATTTGGCTAATAGCTCCTGTGATCCTGCACAGCACGAGCTAATAGATCTTCCCTGAAGACCCACCAGCGTCTGGCTTGATGGTCACCTTGGAGGCATCCCTAATTAAACCAGTTTTGCCTTTCTAATAGAGCCCTAGAAGTCAGCCAGCAGAGCAGGAGGCGTTTCCCTCTCTCCACCCTTTGATGGCAGGAGTGGAGGTGAGGAGGAGGAGGAGGACAGTCTGACTGAAGCTGTTCCACATATTCTGTCACAGCTGAGGCCTGCCAAGGCTTCCTGGGGTGCCTGACCTGGGATCAGCATGGATGTGTGCTGGGCAAAGGTCCTTCAGCAGCCACTCCTCTCCCACCACCTCTCCTTGTATGGGATGGGGCAGCTGGGAGAGCTGGAGGTGGCTCTCAAGGTGAGCTGAGCTTTGCACACACAGTCCCTGCAGTATCTTCCCAAAGGAAATGCTTTGTGAAGGGACATTCCAGCCTCTGCTTGCTCTGAGCCATTGTACCAACAAAGCCTCCATCCACCTGGCTGCCCAGGAAAGCCTGTCCACCTTCAACACATCAGGTACCTCTTCCCATCCTACCTCCTCCCTGCACTACTGGTGGGCTCTTCTCCAGGGACCTGATGTTCCTTCCCAAACCTTGCTCTTCCCACCCTTCCAAGACCCAAGTCTTGTCTCATCCTGCCCCACCCATGGCATCTTCTCCAGGGACTCGATGTTCCTCCCCAAACCTTGCTCTTCCCACCCCTCCAAGACCCAAGTTTTGTCTCATCCTACCCCACCAACAGCATCTTCTCCAGGGACCTGATGTTTCTCCCCAAACCCTGATCTTCCCACCTTTCCAAGAGCTGAGCTTTGTCTCACTGTGGCTCACCGATGGCTTCTTCTCCAGGGACCTGATGTTTCTCCCCAAATCCTCCTCTTCCCAGCCTTCCAAGACCCAAGTTTTGTCTCATCCTGCCCCACCAACAGCATCTTCTCCAGGGATCTGATGTTTCTCCCCAAACCCTGATCTTCCCACCTTTCCAAGAGCTGAGCTTTGTCTAACCGTGGCTCACCAACAGCATCTTCTCCAGGGACCTGATGTTGCTCCCCAAACCCTGCTCTTCCCACCCTTCCAAGACCCAAGTTTTGTCTCATCTTGCCCCACCAACAGCATCTTCTCCAGGGACCTGATGTTTCTCCCCAAACCCTGATCTTCCCGCCCTTCCAAGACCCAAGTCTTGTCTCATCCTGCCCCACCCATGGCATCTTCTCCAGGGACTCGATGTTCCTCCCCAAACCCTGCTCTTCCCACCCCTCCAAGACCCAAGTTTTGTCTCATCCTACCCCACCAATGGCATCTTCTCCAGGGACCTGATTTTGCTCCCCAAACCCTGATCTTCCCACCTTTCCAAGAGCTGAGCTTTGTCTCACTGTGGCTCACCGATGGCTTCTTCTCCAGGGACCTGATGTTTCTCCCCAAATCCTCCTCTTCCCAGCCTTCCAAGACCCAAGTTTTGTCTCATCCTGCCCCACCAACAGCATCTTCTCCAGTGACCTGATATTCCTCCCCAAACCCCGCTCTTCCCACCCCTCCAAGCCCCGAGCTTTGCCTCGCCCTGGCACACACCCCTCCGGCACAGGCAACGCTTCTTCCTGACACAGCTCAAGCATCACAAAAATGTGTCCCGGCTGGCTGGGGCAGCGCTCCGTGGGCAGACATCCCAACCCGCCTCTTCTCCAGCACCATCCCACTATCCCTTGCCCTTCCTCTCCTCCCTATTCCTCTCTGCTCTTCCCCGCCTGCGAAACAAGAAGTCTTTGTGTGCTCCCCCCGTTCGGAGCAGCACGAACAGCCTGAACTTTCCCTGAGTGAGTTTTTCCCCTCCAGCAGGATCGTGCTGTGCCGGTGCCAGGTATTAACTCAGAGCATGACTCAACGAACCAGTTCAGACCAAGCAAGAGCAACCCCTCACTTTTCTTCCAAGGCTCAGGCTCAGGCCAGCACCGGCTGTTCTGGAGCATCAGAAAAGGATTGTTAACTTGAAATATGACTTTTGAAGCAGTTTATTAAATTTCCCCTCCTTTGTGACCCAGCTGGTGTGGGAGGATGATGGAAATACAATCAAGGAGATCATTCCAAGGGAGTTTTTCCCTAAATTTTCTGTCTGGTTTTGAGGTTTCACTGTTTGATCTTGGCAGGTATTTTGTTGAAGAGATATAGTATGAGAAGTGACATTTGTCATGGGATGGAGATGGACAGTTTTAGGAAGGACGAGCTCCACAGTTTTTGTTTCATGGAATCACTGAGGTTGGAAAAGACCTCTAAGATCATTTTATTCAATGTTCACCTAGAACTAAGTCCACCACTAAACCATGCCCCTGAGTTTCACATTGTTTGTCCTGGGGATCAGCAGAGTCTTATGAGCTTCCCACCATCCAGAGAGCCCCAATATCCTGAGCCTCTCACCATCCTGAGCTCCCAACATCCTGAATCCCTCAGCATCCTGAGAGCCCTAGAATGCTCTACCAGATGCCCTGGCTTGTGACAGGGCACAGACACGTGGTATGGAGGGGCCCATCCAGCTCCCAGAGGGTCAGTGGCTCTGGCTGTGATGAGGAGCAGAGGCAGCTGAAGGTTTCACCTTGGGAAAGCTGCAACACTCCAATGGGCCAATAAAGGCAGTAGCTCAAAAGAAAAACAGACAAACTAGAGAAGAATACAAAATTCCAAGCAGCCTGTGGTCTGGGAAACAAAGCTGGGCAGGGCCATGCTGGAGGCTGGAGCCACAATTTGGGATTGAAGCTGCCAATTCCATCAGAAGCATCATTAACGTCGTGTTTATCTTTGCTGTTCCAGAGCTGCTTCCAAGCCCGAAAGCCCCAGTGCTCCCAGGAGCTCACCAGGAACAACCCACACTGCTTGGGATTGCCCAGCAGCCCTGGATGATGGGATCCTGCATGTGCCCTGCACATCCTGGATGAGCTATCTGGCCTCTGGATGCCACTGGCCCTGTGATGGCCAGGTCATTGCAGGGTGATAACACTTCCAGGAGACAACCAGGAGACATTGGTGAGGCCCTGGAACAGATTGTCCAGAGAAACTGTGGCGGTCCCACTCCTGGAAGTACTCAAGGCCAGGTTGGATGGGGCTTGGAGCAACCTGGGATAGTGGAAGGTGTCTGTGCCCATGGCAGGGAGTGGGAATGAATGATCTTTAAGGTCCCTTCCAACCCAAACCATTCTGTGATGCTGTAATTCTGTCTCCTCCCTTTGCTTTCTTGTGGGTGACATGGAAGAGGAGAAGGAGGCAAGGTGGGAGCATGGAGTAATCAGGCATTGGAATGGGCTGCCCAGAGAGGGGGTGGCTTCCCCATCCCTGGAGGTTTGTAAACTGAGCTTGGCCGTGGCACTGAGTGCCATGATCTGGTAAAGGGACTGGAGTTGGACCAAGGGTTGGACTTGATGATCTCGGAGGTCTTTTCCAACCCAATCGATTCTATCATTCTATGATTCTATGGGATGTGAAGCAACAGTGCCCAAGTGTGGGGCACAGAAGCCTCCTCAGGTTTGGGAACATCAAGGGAGGACAAGGGGTTGAGTCGTTCATGCCAACACTGGAGGTTTGTCCTGCTGCTGCTCACAGGCATTCAGAGAGCAGGAAGCCAGATCTTTAATGGCAGCATGACACCTACACCCAGCTCCACCAGGAGAAATCCTGCCATCAGGACTGGCCCAGCAAGCAAAGGAGCAGGACCAGTTCAGGAGGGTTGCGCCAGACTGGGCAGTGACCTGCAAGAGCAACCCAGGCAGAACAACTTCAAAGCAATGCTGGGGTGGCAAAGCAGCTCCTCCTGCATCTGCAATGGGCTGCAGACTGAGGAGGTGCTGGAGAGGCTCTGCAGGAGTGTCCAGAGGTGAGGAGCACTCTGGGTGCCACATAGGAATGTTCTTCTGGAGCCCAAGCAGATCCATGTCATTGGCATCACAGTCATAGAATCATAGAATGGATTGGGTTGGAAAAGACCTCCAAGATCATCAAGTCCAACCCTTGGTCCAACCCCAGTCCCTTTACCAGATCATGGCACTCAGTGCCACGGCCAATTTCAGGTTAAAAACCTCCAGGGATGGGGAATCCACCCCCTCTCTGGGCAGCCCATTCCAATCCCTGAGCACTCTCTCTGTAAAGAAGTTTTTTCTGCTCTCCAGCTTCAATTTCCCCTGGCAGAGCTTGAGCCCATCGTGCCCCCTTGTCCTATTGCTGAGTGCCTGGGAGAAGAGACCAACCCCCACCTGGCCAGAACTTCCCTTCAGGGAGTTCCAGACAGTGCTGAGGTCACCTCTGAGCCTCCTCTTCTCCAGGCTAAACAACCCACCAGGGCCATCTGATCTCCATGCAGCAAACAGCTGGGCTGGGAATGGTTTTCCCTGGATGACTCCATGGGGACACACAATCCCAGTGCAGTGGTACCTGAACCATCCCAATTCCAGCCCGATGACTTTGTTTTCCTCTGCAACACCTGCCAAGCATGGCAGACACCTGCTTTCAGCTTGGGAAAGAAAATCAAGGTGTCACCTTCACTTCCATGAAAAAGCACCTCCCTGGGCTTCTCAGGAAGGTGACCAGTGACTGGACCCACTGTAACTCCATGCTTGGCAAGCAGGATCTGCAGTGGGAAGGTGCCCCATATCCCAAAGAGAGCAGGGGAGCTCCAGGTTTGCCATGTACAGGCTGCTCCATGCAAAGAACCAAGCAGGGCCAGAGTGGGTGGGAGCGAAGGTTTCCCAGCACTGAAATGTTTCACTTGGATGTTTTTCTGCATGGAACTTTCTGCCTCTAAACAACCAGTGCTTTCTGTTCAGCAGTGACCTCAGTGGGAAGACAAATTGCTGCACAAAAAGGACAAGGAGCTGACGCCAGAAGGAAAAACTCGGCGCTGGTCCCACGAGCAGCTCTGGGTGGGTCCAGACAAAGAATTTTTCAGAGCTTTTGTGAAAGTAGTGGAATAAAAATTCCTCAAAAAATCTGGGGTTTTTTTGAGAACTCTAAAGTGCAGTTGGTCTGGACTCTTAATATGAGCACCCTCCCAGTTTTCTGGCTTGGCCCCTACACAAAAAGTATCCATATCTTTCCCTTTTCCTCCTCTTCTCCAGGATCCTTTTGCTCTTTCATCTCAATAGGAAGCAACACCCCAATTAACAAACCCTGTGAGAATCCTCAGGGCCTCATTAGAGTTCTGCCCTGGTGAGGGTGGGCAGGCCCTGGCACAGGTTGGGCAGAGAAGCTGTGGCTGCCCCATCCCTGGGAGTGTCCCAGGCCAGGTTGGACAGGGCTTGGATCCACCTGGGATAGTGGAAGGTGATCCTGCCCATGGCAGGGGTGGAATGAGATGAGCTTTAAGTTTCCTTCCAGCCCAAACCACTCTGGGATTCTGTGGTGTTGATCAACCCTCAGTGTGGTTTTATTCCTCTTCCTGCATTTTTGGCTCTGACAATTTATATTCATATATTCATTTATGAAAATATTAATATATTCCTGATTTGTATATTCATATATTCAGGGAGCAATAGCATTTTGGTGACTACTGATGGCTCTTCCCAATAAGACCTTCTCCAGTTGGAGATTTCCCAAATGGTGCTTCACTGGTTTGATCCATGAGCAGTAGATTTGGGGTGAATTGCCACGTTTTGCTCTCCAGGGAAGGCCATCCCAGAGCACATCAGTGGTGGGAGACACCCAGGACAGATTTCCCACTACAACAGCCAACAAAAGTGAGCCAAGGTTTGGCAAACTGCACACTCAAAATGTCTCAAAGAGAGTTTGGGATTAAAAACTCCTATTTCTGCATGTTCTAAAGAAAAATTTGTCTGGATTTTTTTTCCCCCCAAGGCAGGGCAATTAATTCACTCCAACACTTTGCTCAATTAATTTCAAAGTATGCTTGAGAGAAGAAAGGAGAGAAGGTGAGCCCTGCACCCTAATTTTCCATAGTGTTAGGCCTGTGGCAAAACACATCTGAGCTAAGCCATCCATGACATTTATTTCCCAATCCCAACCTGGAAGTTTTCCAAGGGACACCCAGACAAAGAAACTCAGCCTGGGAAGACCACTGGGATTCAGGAGTGGCTGCTGGGTGGGTCATGTGGAAGCTCCTATTTAGGGGTTTAATTGCTGGTTTGGGGGTTCAGCTGCAGGATCCACAGTTTTGGATGCTCCAATGAGCACCACTGACCAGAATCAGGTGCTTGGCATTGCTGTGAGCTCTGACTCCATTCCAAGCTCTTCCCTAGAGTCCCAAAATTGGCATCTATGGCATCACTTCTCACACTGCCAATCCATCCAAGGGTCCAGACAGGGCAGACAGGGATGCACTTGTGGGATTTCCAAGAAAATGCCAATTAGGGGCTTTTCTGCCCTCTGGGTCCTTCAGGACCCTGAAATGTGTGTTGCTGCATCCAACACTGGACACCTCTGACTCCCTGGTTGCCTCCATGACCACACTTTTTATTTTAATTCAGGGTGTTTTCCAGGACTTTGTACAGATAAATCCCTGCATCTCCCAAGAGGTGCCTTAACTTGAAGGAGTTAAAAATGCCTGTAGAGCCCTCCAAGCCTTTTTAATGATGAAAAATAAAGGAAACCTGGAGGCAGCAGGACCTCAGGTCCTGAAAGAGGCACAAAGTGAAAGCCCTGCCCCCACCTGGGCTGCTCCAAGTCACTGCAGCATCCTGGGGCTGGGATTGGGAAGCAGCTCGGTCTGCATGGCCCAGCAGTGCAGTGAGGGGGAAAATACTCCCTTTGGCACAATTTGGGTTGCAAGTTGCTCCTTTTGGTTCTCCTGGAGGGGATGTTAAAGGGTGATCTCGCCCTCAGGGCCACAGCTGGCAACAACACCTGCTTGGGCTTTATTTGTGATTCCAGGTGTTAAATCCCAGACTGCCATCCCAAAATGGGAATAAAAATGGGTGTCTGCAAGCAGCAGGTTTGGGGCTGGCTCACAAAGCATCAGCTTGGCCACGTGCTGGTGTAAATCCCATCTGGGTCTTCAGATCTGCACTTGGGTCACCCACATCCACCCAGCCCCTTCAGCCACCTGACCCAGAGAATTCCAGGCTCACAATCCCAAAAGCCATGGGCTTCCCAACCCTCTCCTTAGGATCACAGCAGCATCAAGGTTGGAAAAGCCCTCCAAGATTGAGTCCAGCCATTAACCAGCACTGCCAAGCCCACCAGTAACCCAGTCCCCAAGTGCCACATCCACATGTGATGTGTAACCCTTCCCTTCCTCGGGGCTCTTTGCAGAGCTGAGGAATCAGCAGCAACTTTTTGTCTGGATAAAAACCTCTGTGAGAGGAAAAAACAGAGGGAAAATCCTTCCTTGCAGGAGAGGGTTTGCTTGGGTCAGGCCCATGAATGAACTGCTGCAGGAGGGGGGAGTTTCTCCATCCCATGGGTGCTCTGCTGTAGGATGTTGGGAGCTGCTGCCTGCCAGGATTGCTGGGAATGTGCTCCATGTTTGCAAACCCATTGCAAAAACACTCTGAAACTTGCCAGGAAACAAATTTCCAAAGAGAAACCGAACATTGGGATGAATGTGGATTTTTTTATTCCAGCTTTGATTAAAAGAGATCTCGTCTCTTCATGAAGAGGGAAGTTTGTCCCTAAAGGAAAAGTCCAAACATACCCTTGCAAGGAGGGTCAGCCACGTTCCTGCAAAACACCTCAGCCTGGATGAAAATACCATTTTCTGCCAGGAAAATTGCTTTTTAACAAAATACCAGCCCATGGGAGATAGGATGTGACAGAACTCATCCATCAGGACATGCCAAGGAGGAGGTGCTGCCCTGAGCCGACTGTCCGGTGCCAGGACATCCCTGCTCCAAAGTCATGCTGGGAGCTTATCCCGCTTATCCCAATTCCCCAAAGTTTACCTTGGCTCCAGAAAACCCTCCCAAGCAATCCATGTGTCTCTGAGCTGACATTTAAAATGTTGGGAGGTTCTGGCTGGCTACAGAGTTCTGCTCTAATTATGTTCCATGTCATGAATTCATTACCGGCCTGATCCAGTGTGGGCAGATTGCAGGAGTCAGATTTTGTCCATGAACACTCGTGTTTTGGATCTCCTGCTTGTCAGACACTTTTCCCAGGAGGCCTTCAAGCCAGAAAGACTTTTTTCCAGTTTTCAGGACTTGCAATGACTTCATCGTGTTTGCTCAGTGCAGATCAGAAGTTTAATGTCGAAAAAATAAAAGTATTAATCCAAAGATTAAGTTGTCAGGGAATGTGAAAAAGCAGCGAGCTGGGAAGAGGAAGGTATGAGATGAGAATATCAGTTTGGTACCACAAACATCAAAAAAACCAACCCACAAACAACCTCCCCCCCAAAATATGTGAAGAATTCCCACTGCTGCTCACAGGAAGTTTGTTACACTTGTTGGTTTTTTCTTTTTAAGAGTAATATTTTGATGTTAAACCTTCTGCCATGAGGACAAGACAGCCTAGTCCAAGCCCAGGAGCAACCAGCTGGGCTTTGGATGTGCTCCCTTTGAGTGAGCCTGGTTTGGGGAGCTGCCAAACAAACCACTTGGGCTCTGCTGGGCTCCCCCAACCCATGGGCACGAGGCAGGGCAGGAGCTGCAACCCAGTGAGTTGTGCCTGAAAGGGGATGAGATGCATCCAGCTGGTAATTTAGAATCATAGAATCATAGAATGGATTGGGTTGGAAAAGACCTCCGAGATCATTGAGTCCAACCCTTGGTCCAACTCCAGTCCCTTTACCAGATCATGGCACTCAGTGCCACGGCCAAGCTCACCTTAAAAACCTCCAGGGATGGGGAATCCACCCCCTCTCTGGGCAGCCCATTCCAATGCCTGAGCACTCTCTCTGCAAAGAAGTTTTTCCTGCTCTCCAACTTCAATTTCCCCTGGCAGAGCTTGAGCCCATCGTGCCCCCTTGTCCTATTGCTGAGTGCCTGGGAGAAGAGACCAACCCCCACCTGGCCACAACTTCCCTTCAGGCAGTTCCAGACAGTGCTGAGGTCACCTCTGAGCCTCCTCTTCTCCAGGCTGAACACCCCCAGCTCCCTCAGCCTCTCCCCACAGCACTTGTGCTCCAGTCCCTTCTCCAGCCTCGTTGCTCTTCTCTGGCCCCGCTCCAGCCCCTCAATCTCTTGCCTCAACTGAGGGGCCCAGAACTGAACACAACACTCAAGGTGTGGCCTCCCCAAGGCAGAGTCCAGGGGAAGGGTCACTGCCCTGGGCCTGCTGGCCACGCTAGTTTGGATCCAGGCCAGGATTCCCTTGGCCTTCTTGGCCACCTGGGCACACTGGTGGCTCCTGTTGAGCTTCCTGTCCCTCAGTCCCCCCAGGTCCCTCTGCCTGGCTGCTCTCCAGCCACTCTGTGCCCAGCCTGGAGCGCTGCAGGGGGTTGTTGTGGCCATTTGCACCATTTGTTCAAATCCTGGAGCCACACAAAGGGTTTACATCTCTCAGCCAAGTGGGGTTTAACGATTCTGTTGCTTCTGCTTGGGGTGGAGACAACAAAAACGCCCTCAGAAAGCTCTGAGAACCCAACAGGGGCTGTGCAATGCTCAGCTTAGCCCAAAAAGGGTTTTTTTAACAGTTTCTTCTTAATTACGATGCTCGTCAGCGACAGCAGAGCAGGAGCAAGGGCTGCTTTTCTCTCCCCAGTCATCTCAGTGCCATCTATCTCCCAACAGTTCATTTTAATTATGCAATTACAATGTGTACAAAGCTTTCTGTGAGCTCCAGTGGGTAATTAAAACAGATGGGGAGCTTAATGGGACCGACTCCTTTTTCTTCTTTTAATTAATGTGTTAACAGTTTACGGCCCAGCCTGTGGAAATCTGTTATTTGGCAGCTCTGGGGGGTCTACACCTTCCTTGAGTAGAAGCCACAGCACACATGTCGTGACACAGGCACAAAGGTGCTGTCCCAAACGTGGTGTGTCACCTCCACAGTGTCCTGTGCCTCACTGGTAAGGCACCAGCACCCTCAGAGTGATGCTGGATGGATGAAGGTCTTCCTGAGGTCACTGAGGTCTCACAGGACAGGGAAACACAAGCACATCTAAAAGGTCATCTCAAATCTCTGCTGGAAGTGGTGGTGGAGGAAGAGGAGGAGGAAGGCATGAACAGATGAGTGCCAGGGCACAATCGTCTCCAACTCCAACCTGTGGGGACAAAAGAGGATGCAAAACACTCTTGGGGTCAAGGTGTGAGGACCAGCAGTGATTGGGAGCAGCAAAAGGGCTCAGCAAGGGTAGTACTTTGAGGGGAAGAGCAGGGAGGGGATGAGACAGGGTAGAATCACAGAATTATTGGAAGGGACCTCAAAACTCATCTTATTTCAACCCCCTGTCACACCTTCCACTAGCCCAGGTTGCTCCAAGCCCTGTCCAAACTGTCCTTGGGCACTTCCAGGGATGGGGCAGCCACAGCTTCTCTGCCCAACCTGTGCCAGGGCCTGCCCACCCTCACAGCCAGGAATTCCTTCCCAATATCCCATCTATCCCTGCCCTCTGGCAGTGGGAAGCCATTTCCCTTGTCCTGTCCCTCCAGGTCCATGTCCAAAGTCCTTCTCCATCCTTCCTGCAGCTCCCTTGAGGTACTGGAAGGCCACAATTACATCATCCCAGAGCCTTCTCTTTTCCAGGCTGAACAATCCCAACTCTCTGAGCCTTTTGGTTTTGCCAAGGGCTGAATCAACAGACCAGCACCCCAACATTGCCTCGTGACATATGGCCACAACAGCCTCCAAAGTGACACCAAAGTGACACCAGGCACTTCAGACACACAGTGTGAGTCTTTCCTGGCCAACCAAAGCAGCACCTCGAGCTTCCTGGAGGAGCCATCCCTCTGAGAAGTGCCAGGTGTTGGGATGGACATGGATCAGGGCGGGAGCAGATGGGACCCCAAAGATGAGGTTCTATGAGGAAGAGAAGCTCTGGGACAGGCAGGGCAGGGCAGGGCAGGGCAGGGAAGGTGAGGAGAGAAAGGAAAGGATGGACTTTATTGCCCAAGGAGAGTTGAGGCTGCAGGATAAAGCAACAACAGGCTGTGGAATCTCAGGAATTAGGAACTGTGTCCAGTTCCTGCTGACACAGGATCAGGGCAGATATCAACTGATGCCACTTGGAGCCCTTTTCATGGCACCCAAGGGAAGGTGGGTCCTCAAACAGCCCCTGTTTCACTTACTGAGCTCCCCACCACAGAACATTGGGAATGCCAGTGGGTCATGAGGATACTGAAGACATTCATGGGATTGAAATCCACTGGGATGCTGAACTCACAGAAGCCCCATCAGGAGGTCCTTGAGCTGGACATGTCAGATGAAGTGCCCATCACTGAGTGACTCTCGTGAGCCTTTGGCAGTGGGACAGGATGGGGTGGGGGATCAAAGGGCTTTTCCAAACTAAACTATTCCATGATTCTATGATTAATTTGTCTATGATTAACTTCAGCAGGATGATGCTCAGGAAGGGTTTGCAGAGCACCTCCCAAGGCTGGGGATGGCTGGAAGGCACATTCCAGGAGCATCCTGATAAACTCATAATATTTTTGGTAAACTGGCTCTGATTACAGTAACAATCAAGGCAGGGGGCATAGCTGGAGGAGAATCCCATCCAGCCCACTATTGGATTGGGGATAAATCATGGCCAAGGCACTGGCTGTGCCCTGGGCTCCATTGGGCCACTGGGATTGGCTTCCTGGAAAACCAGCAGTTTTGTGGGAATGATCCCTGAGCAAAAAGGGCCACTTAATGCCATTTAACAAGAAAACCTCCCTGCAGAGGTTTGCTTTGCCCAAGCCCTGGTGTGCACTGAGTGCTGAGCTCCCACCAGGCAGCACATGGAGCTCTTCCTGCCAAACCCTTGGCTGAGGGATGAGCAGGGCTGGTCCGAGCGAGCTGGCCAGCTGAAATAATAATTCCATGGTCAAGGGGAGAACAATGTGTTATTTCTGAGAGCACTGGGAGTCTGTCTGGATTTGATTTCATGTTTTTCAATTGCAGGCTGGACTCAAAGTGGCTCTGCAGCTTCACAGAGGACACAGAGGTGCTGTGACAACTGAGGATGAGCCCTGCTCAGGGATGTGCATGGAGGGCAGAGGAGGCTGGAGGGGACAGGGACACACACACGGATGTTGCAGCCTGGCGTGGGCTTTCCCCACATCTGCAGCCCAGCTGTTGTGCTACAGCTCAGCTTTCCCAGCCCTTGGATGAAAAATGTTAATGGCAGGGAGAGGGATGCCTCAGCCAGGGACAGTGTGGCTCAGCAGCCACATTCCAGCTCTGGGAGAAGCTCTGCATGGCACTGGAGGCATTTGGAAGTTGAGGCAATGGATTTGCAGGAAAGCATCCAACCCTTTTCAGGCCAGACCACAGGGATGTACTTACCCATGCCAAGCATGTTGTCCCCAGTGAGGGTCACGCAGTCAGGGCAGGATAAATCATCTGGTGATAAGCTCTGTCCAGGCTGTCCCAGCTCCCTCCTGCCCCTCTCCAGAGGACCAAATGCTCCTCAGCCCTCCCATTGCAAAAGGAGCTCGTTGCTACAACAGAAATTGCAAAAACCATGGAAACTGCTTGTCTCAGCCAACCCCAAACTTAACTGTATACACAGCATAAAATTTAGTTGCTTTAAACTTGCATTTTTTGGCTCAACTCTCGTGGCCACATCCTGAGCCCGAGTGGATTGAATTACTGAGCACAAAATAAATTCCATCTGAGCGGGCTGTGGTCCTTGTCTCCCCAAAGAAAGGCCGAGGTGTTTGCTTTGTCCTTTTTTGTTCTTTTTTGTCTTCTGGAAAAAAAAAAACAAGCTAATTTTGTCCATGTGGAGGAAGAGTCTGGGCTGCTGTGTTAGCCATGATTCCCTGACATCAGCCACCTTCCCTGCAGAGCTGGAGCAGAGATTATCGTGCCATGGCCTCTGGATCAGTCCCAATGGCCACGATGCTCCTGCCTCCAGCATCCTCCTGGCAAATGTCATTTGATGTGGCAGTGCCACCCCCTCTGTCCTCCTTTGGAGCAGGGACTGTGCACTAAGACACAGGAGGACTCTGAGTATTTGGGAAGGTGGGTAGCAGGGGTCAGGGCTGCCTGGGGGCTCTCTTTGTCCTTAAATTGGACAGGGGGTAGGAGAGGAAAGTAGAAGGTGGTGGCAGAAGAGCTGGGGGGGAGCTGCAAATACCCACAGAGTGTCCTCTGCCAGCCTGAGGGTGTCTCTGAGCCCCCCACCCAGACACGGGGCACAAAACTTGAGAATGTAAAGAGGGAAATGTCCCCAGTGGTCCCAGCACTGCTCAAGCCTCAGAGGGCTGTGGTGGGGCAGGAGAGGTTTCCCTGGGCTCCAGATTTGGGGGACTGGTGGGGTGGCATTCACAAAGCATCACACTCAGGTGCATCCCACTGATTCCCAGATAAACTCAAACCGAGAGGAATCACAGAATCATAGAATGGATTGGGTCGGAAAAGACCTCCGAGATCATCAAGTCCAACCCTTGATCCAATCCTACTGTGATCACCAGCCCAGGGCACAGAGTGCCCTGGGCTGGTGATCACAGTGGGGTTGGATCAAGGCATGGTGGATTCTCACTCAGTGCCACATCCATAGAATCAGAGAATGGATTGGGTTGGAAAAGACCTCCGAGACCATCAAGTTCAACCCTTGATCCAGCCCCAGTCCCTTTACCAGATCATGGCACTCAGTGCCACGGCCAAGCTCACCTAAAAACCTCCAGGGATGGGGAATCCACCCCCTCTCTGGGCAGCCCGTTCCAAGGCCTGAGCACTCTCTCTGCAAAGAAGTTTTTTCTGCTCTCCCACTTCAATTTCCCCTGGCAGAGCTTGAGCCCATCGTGCCCCCTTGTCCTATTGCTGAGTGCCTGGGAGAAGAGACCAACCCCCACCTGGCCAGAACTTCCCTTCAGGCAGTTCCAGACAGTGCTGAGGTCACCTCTGAGCCTCCTCTTCTCCAGGCTGAACACCCCCAGCTCCCTCAGCCTCTCCCCACAGCACTTGTGCTCCACTCCCTTCTCCAGCCTCGTTGCTCTTCTCTGGCCCCGCTCCAACCCCTCAATCTCTTGCCTCAACTGAGGGGCCCAGAACTGAACACAACACTCAAGGTGTGGCCTCCCCAAGGCAGAGTCCAGGGGAAGGGTCACTGCCCTGGGCCTGCTGGCCACACTAGTTTGGATCCAGGCCAGGATCCCATTGGCCTTCTTGGCACCTGGGCACACTCTTGGCTCCTGTTGAGCTTCCTGTCCCTCAGTCCCCCCAGGTCCCTCTGCCTGGCTGCTCTCCAGCCACTCTGTGCCCAGCCTGGAGCGCTGCAGGGGTTGGGGTGGCCAAAGGGCAGGACCTGCACTTGGCCTTGTTGAACTCCATCCCATTGCAATCAGCCCATCTCTCCAGTCTACCCAGATCCCTCTGCAGAGCCCTCCTGCAGTCCAGCAGGCAGAATTCCACAGGCAGACAGAGAAAGAAGCCGGAGAGGAACGGCCATGCCCCCCTCCCCGCTGCCCGCAACCCGCAGCTGCCTCGAGGGTGTCTCGGTGCGGGCGTGGGAAGTGGCTCAGCCAGCTCTGCCTGTCCCTCCCTCCCTCCCTCCTGCCGCCCGCACCTCTCCTGGCCCAGCAGAGCTCCACCCCGGGGCTGGCGCTCCCCGCATCGTCCCCTGCCTTGCACACACCTGCAGACCCACTCTGGGGTCTCCTCCATGGAAAACATCTCCACAGGGTCTTGTCCAAAGGGGTCACCAGGCCCCCCGGTCCATGCTCGAATAAGCCCATCAGGAGGTCTGACCTCCAAACCATCTTGAATGAAAGAATCCCCCAAAACATGCTTTGGGTACCACCCAGTGCTCGTCTCACAGCCCAGTTCCAGCCCTGCAGCAGTGCTGTGGGAAAGGAGTTTTTGGGGAGTTCTTCTTGCTCAGAGCAGCCAAAATGCTTCATGATTTGCACAATTCATTCTCCGCTGGTGGATCATGGACCCTTCTTTGCTGGTGGCTCATGGACCCTTCACCTGGTCAGGGTGAAGACTCTGCAGCTGGAATGGAAAGTTGAAGCATGTGCCCCACTCCAGCCTGCATAACATTCCTTGAAGACATTCTGGCATATTTATTGGCTTTGGTATTGCAGCCTTTTTTGTAGTTAAAAAAACAGGATGGAGTTACCACCATGGGGTTTGTGCATGGCCAAGGGCAGGGCTGGTGGATGTGGTTTGATGACACCACTGTCAGTAGCTTCAGTGCCAGCCCCCCCTCCCAGCCTCCAAAGTGAGCTGGAAGTAATGGAAGAGCACTCAGTGCCATGGGGATGGTCTTCTGGGGTTCATTTGGCACCCTGGAAGGGAGCAAGAACCTCCTCAAAGACATCCTTAACAAGAAGCAATGGATATCCTGGAGCAGGAACATCCTTTCTGGCTGTGATCCCCCCCTTTGGGAATCACCTCCTTGGGCTGAGCCATCCAAACTCTCTTGCACATCAGGGTGTGACATCCTTGGTGCCAGGGTTGAGCCACGTGGAGCAAATTGTTCCTCACACTTTCTCAGGCTTGGCAGTTAATAAGGATTTAATAATCATTTAATGATTGGCATGCACTGCATGGGAGTGTGGAGCAGTAATTGCCCAGTTCCCTTATCAGGACTCACATCTGCCCAGGGAAGTTTGGCACAGCTGGAGTTTTGATCTCAGCTCCCTGTGATTCCCACGCACCAGGCTCGTGGCACTGCGTGTGCCCAGGCTGGGTCACACTTCCCACCGTGCCATGGAATGACACAATGAGCCACTGCCTTTCCCCAAATCATTGCACAGGAGTGACATCACCATTTCCACAAAATCACAGGGTCCAAGAATGGTTTGGGTTGGAAGGGACATTAAAGACCATCTTATTCCAGGCCCTGCCACGAGAAGGGACACCTCCCACTAGCCCAGGTTGCTCCAAGCCCTGTCCAACCTGGCCTTGGACACTCCCAGGGATGGGGCAGCCACAGCTTCTCTGCCCAACCTGTGCCAAGGCCTGCCCATCCTCACAGCCAGGAATTCCCTCCCAATGTCCTAATATCCCATCCCATTCTCTGTCAGTGGAAAGCCACTCCTGTCCCTCCATCCCGTGTCCCTCGTCCCTCTCCAGCTCTCCTGGAGCCCCTTTAGGCACTAGAAGGGACTCTCAGGTCTCCCTAAATCCTTCTCTTCTCCGGGTAAGCCCTCCCAACTCTCCCATCCTGGCTCCAAGAGCAGAGGGGCTGCAGCCCTTGGAGCACCTTCATGGAGATCTCCTGCAGCCAGGCTGCTCCAATCCCTCTGTGATGAGCAGGCATGGCTGGAGAGAGGAAAAAAAAATTGAAATAGCAGAGGGTTCCCTTCTCCTCCTCCTTCTCCTCCTGAACCACTGAGTCTCCCTCTTGAGACGTGCAGTCACTGGGAAAGTGGAAACCTGTCCTTCAAACCCCAGCAGGGCTGTTATTACAGCAAATGGGTTTGCAAATAAGGATCAGAAAAACAAACAAACCCAAGCCAGAGCCCTCCAGCTTGTCATGGAGAGAAGGAAAACAGCCACTTGCTGTGGCTCATGGCCCCATCCCACCCCCAGCTCTGCTGGGATGCAGCATTCCAGTAACTGCAGCTCTCCCAGAAGTGTTCCTGCCATTACCTCACCCCCAAATCCAGCAGTGCTGGGAGAAGGGCTCTGCTTGCCCCACACCTGGTGTGCTGAGGGGATGGCACGGAGGTATCAGGTGGCTCAGGGTGAATTCCAGTTCAGCAGCAGGATGGGCACATCCTCCTTAGGGGTGGATGGAGGGAGAGGGACCTTCTCAGCAGAGGAGGATTTCAAAATCATCAACCCACTGTCATCCCAGTCTGAGCCAAATCCAACAGCTGGTTTGGACTAAAATGAGAAGGTTCATCCTTACCTTTCCCAGGATTCTCCTATAGAGAGGGATGGTCTGGGGTCTTCTCTGGCCCCACAGCAGCAGGACAAGTTTGTTGTCCTCAGACTTGTCTCTGGTCACAGCAGCTGACACAGCACGAGGTCAGGATGCACCACAGGTGTCCAGGAGCTGGGAAGCTCCAGAGGAATCTTCTGCCAGACCCACAGGGAGGGAGGGAGGGAGAGGCCCAGCTGCAGACACATTCTGTGCAGACAAAGCATCCGGCCCGACCCCTCCTTACACACGTCTGAGGAGCTTGTGCATATTAAAATAATCCCTTCAAAGAGACTGGCAGGGAGAGAGCACTGAAGTATTGATGAGCCAAGCTGGCACAGGGATTGATGTTGAGGTGTTTGTGAAGTTTATTAATAACTTTAGAGAGGGCACACAGCACCCCTGCACACAAACACAGCCCCCTCACCAGGCTCTGATCCCCCACCCAAGGACAAGCCTGGGGCCCATCATCCAACCCCAGGCTGGTACATCTGTCACCCCACCAGTCTGGCTCTGCCTCATCCTGACCTCTCAGAGCCTTCAAAGAGAGGAACAAACAAGAGATAAGGGCAGAATCTGATGCTGCAGATAAACACCAGCTAAAATCAGGGCGGGGAAAGGGGGCACAAAGCAGAACCTCAGATGGGATTCCAGCTCTGCCTCCTCTGGGCTTTTTTATGCAACATCATGGAAATCCCCCACATTCCCATCTTTGTATCTCCTCTCCTCTTAAACCCAAGACAACCTTTACTCCATCAGAGCAGCTCAGCACCCAAGAGAGGCCCTTTTTGCTCCTGATGGAAAAGGTCCTTCCCCCAGAGGGTGGTGGGCACTGCCCAAACTCCCCAGGGCAGTGGGCACGGCCCCAAGACTGCCAGAGCTCCAGGAGTGTTTGGGCAACCCTCTGAGGGACAGGGTGGGATTGTTGGGAAGTCTGTGTAGGGCCAGGAGTTGGACTGGATGACCCCTGAGGGTCCCTTCCAACACAGAATATTCCATGATTCTATGCCCCTGACCCAGAGCTCTGCTCTGCTCTCCTTCAGGACTCCCTTCCTGATACAGATCAGAGAATTTTTAGGTCTCTCTGGGAGATCTGCTCTGTCTTGTCTCCAGCCTGTCCTGTCTCTGCTTCCCTCCCTGGGCTTTGTAGGTAAATCAGATGGATATCAATGAGGGCTTAAAATGAGCCCCAGTCCTTCCTGCAGATAAGCCCAGGTCTGGTGGGCCCAGCCCTGCACCTCCAGGCAGGAGCTGGAAAACCTCAGTTGCTCCTGGAAAAGGGGTGGGCTGGATGTGGGGTCTGCTTTCACCTCTTGCATCAAGGCCAGGTTGGACAGGGCTTGGAGCAGCCTGGAATAGAGGGAAGTGTCCCTGGTAGAATGAGATGGGCTTTAAGATTCATTCCACCCCAACTATTTTGGGATTCTGTGATTCTCCACAGGTCTGCACATCCCACCTGGCTGTCTGTCCATGCCAAACCCCTTCTGTCCTGCAGAGAAGCTGCTTTCCCAATCCCATGTGCATTCCTGTCTGACATATCTGCCAAACAACTCAAGCCTTGGAGACATGTGGAATTGCAGAAGAGCTGTGGATCCCCAGGCAAAGTCTGTGTGGGCTCAGGAGGACACCAGACACCCCTGAGACCCACATGGGACATGATCCAAGACTAGCAAAGATTCTCCTCACATTGGTGACCACAGCAAGTGCCAGCTCTGCACTGACGAATACTACTGAAAACTTCATCACAAGCCCAAACCATCTTGAAGAGCCCCTTTTAAGGGCAGAGAGAAACCAGCAGTGTGAATCTCCCAGGAATCTGGAGAAGGATCTCCCCTCCTTCTGCTCCTGCCTGTATGAACTCCTCTTTCCCAAAGCCCATGGGACCTCCCCATCCCACATGTCTGGGAGAATAAAGAGGTAAAGAAGGAAATACCAATTATTGTCATGATCTCTTCAACACTCAGATTGTCCTTTTTTCCCCTGTTTTTTTTCAAAGCCACATCTCCATGTCACTTGGTTCCTTTGGAGCAAAGCTCTGCCAGGTTTCCATGTGGAGGCACCTGCACCTCCACCACATCCCACCCACCTCCTCCCAGAGCTGCAGCCTCCACAGTTGGCCCGTGCCTGATCTCCTTTCAGCTCTTTCCCCAACCTCTGATCCCTGTAGTTGTAAATCCTGGAAATGAACACGGTGAGCAGCCAGAATGATGTCACCTGGGGCCACTCTGACTCACCCAAAACACGGGAACAGCCTGAAAACACCGGGAGCAGTGATTTACAACCCAGCTCTCCACCAGCTCCAAGGTGACACTGTCTAAGGAGGGAGACAATTTATGAGACCAAAACTCCTTCCTTGCACACCTGAGCTCTCCTGGAGGTGACACTGAGCCACATCCAACCTGCCAGGAAGCTGGAGAGCATCCCCCACACTCAGGGCATGTCCCTCTCCAGCTGGGAACAGAGGAGCACTTTGTGCTGGGCTGTGTTGGAAGTGCAGCTTCTCCTCCTCTTCCTCCCTGTTTGTCCATTATTCCCAAGACAGTTTCCCCAGGGTTGGTGGCCCAATGATCCCAGACTTTGAAAATTGATCAAAAAGCCTGACAATGGAAAAGTTGTGGGTGGGGAGCCTGCAGTGCCTGGCCTGGCCTGGCTGCAGAAGTTTGGACATTGCCCCCCAGACTGTGCCTTCTGCCCCAGAGAGCTCTGCTTGGCAAGGAGGTTGTAGCAAAATTCTTCCTCAATCCCAGCCACCTTCTCAAGATCATTCAATGGTTTAGTTTGGAAGGGACATTAAAAATTATTTCATTCCACCCCTTGCCATGGGGAGGGACACCTCCCACCAGCCCAGGGTGCTCCAAGCCCTGTCCTACCTGGTCTGGGACACTTCCAGGGATGGGGCAGCCACAACTTCTCTGGGAAACCTGTGCCAGGGCCTGCCCACCCTCACAGCCAAGAATCCTTCCCAGTATCCCATCTAACCCTGCCCTCTGGCAGTGGGAAGTCATTCCTCCTTGTCCTGTCTCTCCATCCCTTGTCCCAGGTCCCTCTCCAGCTCTCCTGGGGCCCCTTTAGGTACCGGAAGGGGCTCTCAGGTCTTCCCAGAGCCTTCTTTTCCCCAGCCTGAATGCCCCCAGCTCTCCTAGTCCTTGGAGCATCTCCTTGGCCTCCTCTGGACTTGCTCCAACCAGTTCCATGTCCTTTGTGGGAAACTATGGAGGTGGTGGTGCACCCACAGCTCAAATCATGGCCATGGTCTATCAGCTAAAAGCAGAGTGTTGTGTTCACAGACAGGTTCTCCTCTCCCCATGCCTTGACTCTCCTCCTGGGCTGTACTTGAACCCTTCACCCCTGGGGCCATGAATTATCCAATGACTCATAAACCAGGGCTGGGGACTCAGAGGGAAATTTGCATTTCAGAGCAGCCTCAAGATGGGCAAAATAAGAGAGGACAAAGCCTGGGACACAGCCAGTCTGTGACAAGAATGAACACAACCTTGGGTGCTCATCCATCAGCCCACCACAGGGCTCTGACCATTCCCACCAGGAATTCACCCCACTGCAGGTGCCTTGTGGGATGCTGCAGAGCTGGAAAACCTTTTGGATCAAGCTCCAGCCCCTCTGAGCATTCCCAAGGGATGCTGAAGCATTTGGGTGGGGGGTCGGGGTCAGAATCAGCAGGACTTGCAAGAAAACTCTTCTGAGAAATTAAGGCTCCAGGAGCTCCATCTGACAGCACTTTTGGGGGTTACTCATGAGGGTCTGCAGGCACCCAGTGGGAAAGGATTCCTGACAGGTGCTGCCTCCTCAGCCTTGAAAAAAATAATTGCACGAGTGAGCAGATGACACAGGACAGATTAATTTGGGAGATAAAGTACCAGGTGAGAGAGCTCTGATGAGGTGAGAAGGAGACTGGAAGTATTGGCTACCTTGAGAGTGGGGGACATGACAAATGGACCCCCCCGTGAGGGAGCTGAGGTGGGTTTTCAACCAAATACTGGCACAGTTTATGCTCCCAGAGCCATATGAGCAGTGACAAGCTGATCCTGTGCTATGGACAGGAAAGAAGAGACAAGAAGGGAGGCTCTGAAACCCAGAACTTGTCAGGGTCTTTTGGGGGGCAGATGAAGAGAAAGATTAAATCACAGAAGAAAAATCTACTTCTATCAACATTTTTTTGCACTACTCTGGGGCCACGTGGGAGAGCTCCAAGATGCAGAGCAGCTGTGGAAGTGCTGGTGTCACCCTCTGCATGGCCAGCTGAAGCTCAGCAGAGCAGCAGCTCTGAAGCCACACAGGTGACCTGGAAAATCAGCTGAACGCTGGTCCTGGGGAGCTTCAGAGGAGGCAACAGATGGTGACCCCTCCTGTGTGATGCACATTGCAGGAGAGTCTTGGTTTGCCTTTGCAGATGCCTCTCCACCCCCTGGGAGTGGGAATCAGTGTGGGATGGTCCACATGTGGTTTGGAAATGGCCATGGTACACAGGTGTCCAGGCAGGAGATGCTGTAAAGTCCAGGACTAGGACAGATCAGATCCCAGCCTTGAACAAACAGCCAGTTCTGTTGCTGATGGTGCTCCAAGGAAGACAAGAAATTTGGGATGTGCTGATCTGCAGCTGTTCCAAGAAAAGAGGGAGGGAAGGAGTTGTCCCTATCTCCAAAGCAGTGGCCATCACCTCCCACCAGCTGGCAGGACACAGACTCTTATGGAATCATGGAACTGTTCAGGTTGGAAAAGCCCCCTGAGATCATGGAGTCCAACCATTCCCCAGCACTGCCAAGGCCACCACTGACCATGTCCCCAAGTGCCACATCCACAAGGCTTTTAAATCCCTCCAGAGATGGGGACTTCACCCCTGCCCTGTGCAGCTGTGCCAGGGCTGGACAGCCCTTTCCATGAATAAATTTTACCCAACATCCAACCTAAACCTCCCCTGGTGCAACATGAGGCCATTCCCTCTCCTCCTGTCCCTGTGCCCTGGAGCAGAGCCCAACCCTCCCCAGCTCTCCCCTCCTGGCAGGAATTGCAGACAGCCAGAAGGTCCCCTCTGAGCCTCCTTTTGTCCAGACTAAACGACTCCAATTGCTTGGACCAGCCCAAGATGAGCTTGAGTAGCATCACCTGAAGGAAAATGCCCAGGTGATCTGATTAGAACAGCAGATTGGAGTTTTGTGCTCAACAAGGTCTGCTCCCAACTGTCATAGAATCATAGAATGGATTGGATTGGAAAAGACCTCCGAGATCATCAAGTCCAACCCTTGATCCAACCCCACTGTGATCACCAGCCCAGGGCACGGAGTGCCCTGGGCTGGTGATCACAGTGGGGTTGGATCAAGACGTGGTGGATTCTCACTCAGTGCCACATCCATAGAATGACAGAATCATAGAATGGATTGGGTTGGAAAAGACCTCTGAGATCATCAAGTCCAACCCTTGGTCCAACTCCAGTCCCTTTACCAGATCATGGCACTCAGTGCCACGGCCAATCTCAGCTGAAAAACCTCCAGGGATGGGGAATCCACCCCCTCTCTGGGCAGCCCATTCCAATCCCTGAGCACTCTCTCTGCAAAGAAGTTTTTTCTGATCTCCAACTTCAATTTCCCCTGCCTGTCCTCCCAGGCAGAGGCCAATTCTCCTGGAACCTGCTCAGAGGGGCAGGGGAAAACATTTTGGGTGGCCTGGTCTCCTGCCAGCCTTCCTGAGGAACAGGCTCATCAATCCAGGCCTGCACTGAAGATGCTCATCCCTGTACAAACACAGCAAAGATACCCAAGGAGGATCATTTGTGCCAAATGCTTGGGAAAAGCCCTAGAAATCAGGGAACACGGATGTCTTGGCTCACACCACCAAGGGCAGGAGCTTTCCAGTGAGGAAGGAAGGCAGCAGAGCCAAGCCTGGCTGCAGGAGGGGGGCTGAAATCTGCCCACTCCCAGCCTGCTGCCAAGGTTTTCAGGCCAGGAGGGATTTTCTCTCTGTTGGAGCCGAGCAATGGAGATCTTTCATTGATAAACACAGAGATATGTGCTGGCAAAAGCCAGACCCGATGACTCCACGGGATTTGTTCCAACAATGCAACAACAGGTGTCAAATCTGGGGGGAAATTAAGGTCCTACACTGACAATCTCTGCTCTGGAACATCCATGAGGTCTCTTAGTGCTGCACCCTCTGAGCAGGGCTCTTTTTGGGGAAGGTGGTAAGAGACAGAGTTTGACAAGCTCTGTTGGTTCATCATGAACTTGATGATCTTGGAGGTCTTTTCCAACTTTAATGATTCTATAAACAATTTCTTCCCAAACCAAGGAAATCTCCAAGTGTGATGACTTTGGCTGAAGAAATAAAATAAATTTTAAAATCAGGCAATTCAGCACTAGTCTGTTTTAAATGTACATATTAGCACTGGCAGTGTTAATAACAGATGTGATTATTCAAAAGCTCCTGAGGACATCAGGGCACTGCAAACTGCAGATATTGGCAACCCCTGAGCATTCTTCTTTTCCACCTGCCATTAAATCCACTCACAGTTCCCATCTCAGTGTATCAGAATTAATTATGGGCACTCAGGCAGAGATTACTGGAAGAAGTCCTTCATTTTTTGTTCCACATGTCTGGCTGAAGGATTGTTCCATCTCCAGTGCCTGGAGCAGGAGGGTGATGAAGAGACCAGGGGGGTGGATTCTGCATCACTCTGGGGTCATCTTTGCCCCTCAAAGGTCTGAGGGTGCTCGTGGATTCAGCCCCACAAAGAGGTCACTGAGCATCTCCCATCCACAGCACAAATGGAATGGAATATTTCAGTTGGAAGGGACCTGTAATGATTATCTAGTCCAACTGCCTGATCACTTCAGGGTTGATCAAAAGTTAAATCATTGAGGACATTGTTAAATGCCTCTTAAACATCCCTGGAAATGTTCCAGGTCAGGTTGGATGGGGCTTGGAACAACCCCCTGCGCGCTCCAGGCTGGGCACAGAGTGGCTGGAGAGCAGCCAGGCAGAGGGACCTGGGGGGACTGAGGGACAGGAAGCTCAACAGGAGCCAACAGTGTGCCCAGGTGGCCAAGAAGGCCAATGGGATCCTGGCCTGGATCCAAACTAGCGTGGCCAGCAGGCCCAGGGCAGTGACCCTTCCCCTGGACTCTGCCTTGGGGAGGCCACACCTTGAGTGTTGTGTTCAGTTCTGGGCCCCTCAGTTGAGGAAAGAGATTGAGGGGCTGGAGCGGGGCCAGAGAAGAGCAACGAGGCTGGAGAAGGGACTGGAGGTGGCACTGAGTGTCCTCTTAAACACCTCCAGGGACGGACAGAGAATCCACCATGTCTTGATCCAACCCCACTGTGATCACCAGCCCAGGGCACAGAGTGCCAGAGTGATCACAGTGGGGTTGGATCAAGGGTTGGTTTTGATAATCTCAGAGATCTCTTCCAACCCAACTGAGAAGAGCAACGAGGCTGGAGAAGGGACTGGAGCACAAGTGCTGTGGGGAGAGGCTGAGGGAGCTGGGGGTGTTTAGCCTGGAGAAGAGGAGGCTCAGAGGTGACCTCAGCACTGTCTGGAACTGCCTGAAGGGAAGTTGTGGCCAGGTGGGGGTTGGTCTCTTGTCCCAGGCACTCAGCAATAGGACAAGGGGGCACGATGGGCTCAAGCTCAGCCAGGGGAAATTGAAGTTGGAGAGCAGAAAAAATTTCTTTGCAGAGAGAGTGCTCAGGGATTGGAATGGGCTGCCCAGAGAGGGGGTGGATTCCCCATCCCTGGAGGTTTTTAAGGTGAGCTTGGCCATGGCACTGAGTGTCATGATCTGGTAAAGGGACTGGAGTTGGACCAAGGGTTGGACTTGATGATCTTGGAGGTCTCTTTCAACCCAAATGATTCTATGATTCTATGAACCTGGGATAGTGGAAGGTGTCCCTGCCCATGTCAGGGGGGTGGAACAAGATGGGCTTTGAGGTGCCTTCCAACTCAAATCATTCCATAAAAATTGTTTCAGATTCGAGGCATCAACCAGCTCTCCAGGTGCCCTGTTCTCCCTGCACACCCCCCACTGCAGCAGAAGTGAAGTCATTCCTGCCCAGAGAAAGTCCATTCCTGGTGCACTTCCAACCCATATCAAGTGCTTTGGAGTTTTTGTTGGGCTTTTTTCCCTCTCTGCATATATTTGGGGTTTTTTTCAAACAACCAAGTTTGGAAAGTCGCAGGAAATAAAAACAAGAAATTGCTGACAAGTGTCCCACTGTAATTGAGTGAGAACACAGAGCTCAGCTCTACAGATTCCCAGAAATACAGCCCAGATGTGGCTTCCATGGTGGCTCAGCCAAGCCACAATCCCTGAAATGACTATCCCTGAGACTGAGAAAGTTCCCCAGAGCCCCTTCCAGCCACTCACCACGACAGCAGTGCCCAAACAACACCCAGACAAAGCCTTAGGAAAACACAGCATTGGCAGCAGAGCCTGGAGGGGCCCCAGTGCTGGAGGTCTGCAACAGGGATCAGAGAGGCATGGAATCCCAGAAGGGTTTGGGCTGCAAGAGACCCCAAAGATCATCCAGTTCCACTCCCTGCCATGGGCAGGGACACCTTCCACCAGCCCAGATTGCTTCAAGTCCTGTCCAATCTGGCCTGGGACACTCCCAGGGATGGGGCAGCCACAGCTTCTCTGGGCACCTGTGCCAGGGCCTGCCCACCCTCCCAGCCAGGAATTCCCTCTCAATATCCCATCTAGCCCTTCCCTCTGATTATGGGAAGCCATTCCCCTTCTCCTGTCCCTCCATCCATTGTAAATAGTCTCTCTCCATCTTTTTTTGGAGCTCCTTCAGGTCCTGGAAGGCCACAATCAGGTCACTCTAAAGCTTCTCTTCTCCAGGCTGGACAATCCCAACTCTCCAGCCCTCTGATCATCTTGGTGTCCTCCTCTGCACTCACTCCAACATGTCAATGTCTTTCCTGTGTTGGGAATACTGGAAGCAACTCATTTGATCCACACAAAGCTCACCTGTGCACACACCTGAGCTTGAACACATGACCGTCTATGCCTCACTTAAATCCCACCTGCCTGCAAACCACAGAAAACTGGGAATATGTGGATTGCAGAGGGTCATTGTTGGGGTCTGAACATCATTTCAGCCCCACTGAGCTCCTGTTCGGGGGCAGCTCCTGGGACCATTCCCTCAGGACACAGTTAGGGAAGGGACAACCATGGGATGGGAGCAAGGACCAACCACAGCAATGAAGGATGAAGGATTGTGGCTGGCACATGACTGGGGAAAACCCAGCACAACCAAAGGCACAGCAGGGTCAGGAACTGCTCCAGGGAGTTTGTCTTCAGCATTTCCAAGTCAGAAAGTTCTGCCTTTACAAAACCTCCTGTTTCTCCTTTCATAGCAGGCTGAGCTCTCCATCCATGGTGTGTGCAAAGAAACACCAGTGATGGCTTGGGATGCACAGACCACAGCTGGGACACTTTGACATTGCTGTGTGATTTATGGCCAAATACTCACAATCAGAAGTGTTCAGTGGCACCCAGAGGCCCCTTCAGCTCACACCCAGAGTGTCTGACCCACCTTGGGAGGGTTGCAGTGGCACAGAGGGTCTGCAGGGATTCCTCAAGCCCTGCAAACCCAGCAGACAGGCTGTGTCCTGCCATGGAGGTCCATATGGAGACGGGGAAATGAATGTGCAGCCTCCTCAAATGACAGCCTGTGTTTTCTCCTGCAATATTGAACATGAAGAACATAACCCTGAGGTTAGGAGGGAGAAATTCCCTCCCTCCACTCTGTTGCAAACCAGATGGCCAACCAGTACAGCTGGGCTGGCTCTCCAAACACCAGCAGGTTGGTACAAATCACATGTTTCAGACAGATGGTCCTTTCACCAAGAGTATCTGCCCAGCCTTGCCCGACCTGTGTGTTTTCTGCAAACAGATTCCTGATCCCCACACCAGCCCACGGTGCATCTGAAGCACTGAGGCTCCACTTACAGAGCCTCAAGGCATTTCTGTCACCCTTTACAGGGTGTAATGAGACTTGCCCCTCTCCTCTCCATACTCAGAGAACCATTTTGGGAGAAAAACTTACCAAAACCAGGAGGTGATCTTCCATTATTTAAGCTGGGAACAAAACATGCTGGGCAGGCTCACACTGCAGCCTCTCTGAGCAGCTGGTGATGTCTCCCAGCACCACAGCTCTGCTCCAGCTGCCCAAACACCACTAATCTGTATTTTTTAAATCATAAAAAGACACTAAAATGGACAGTGGACACCTCTCCCATCTGCCTGGGAAAAGCTGGGTTCACATTTCAGTTAAATCCCAAGTGAGATGAGCCCTGGCAGCAGCACAAAGGGGCATTTGGGTGCTGTGATGCCCCATCACAGTTCTGGGCATCAGAGGCTGCAGAGGGCAGGGGATGGTCCCCCCCTTCCCGTTTTCATGCAGTGGGGCTGGGAGGCAAATCATGACTGCTGGGACACTGCCTGGGCCACCAAAAACCCTCTGCCATGACAGAGCAGTGCAAGGACTTCTGCCTGGGAGGGTGGGCATGCCCTGGCACAGTTTGCCCAGAGAAGCTGTGGTTGCCCCATCCCTGGAAGTGTCCAAGGCCAGGCTGGATGGAGCTTGGAGCAACCTGGGATAGTGGAAGGTGTCCCTGCCCATGGAACTGGATGATCCTTGGGGTTCCTTCCAAACCATTCGGAGATTCTATGACCAGACTGTGCCTACACCAGGTCTCTGGGTTGCTCCTGGAAGCCCAACCAGGTTAACCCATGGTCATCAGGCAAGGGTAGCTCAGGGAAGCCCAGTTTACCCATTTCTAACATGGGCATCTCCTCTCCACCCACCCTAATTGGTCCAAGGATGCCTGTTCAATTCCCAAAGTTTCAATGACCTCTTTCTCCTGGAAGATCCACAGCTCTCACCTAAACATACTCAAGTTCCCAAACCAAGAGTGAGGTCTGTGAGGAAAACCTCCCCTCTCCCAGCCAACCCCCTTCCCTGCAGTGCTCCAGTTGCTCCCAGGGGCTCCTTCTCCACTCTTCAACCCTCCTGCTACCTTTATTCCCACAGCTGGGTAGCATTCTTCTAACTACAAGACTTAACTCCCTGTAGAGCAGAGATTTCTTCCCTATATTCCCTTGGAGGGATTATCTCCAGCTGCTGTTATTCCCTTATCAATAATTCACGGTGCAGCCACACTCCGGTTTGTGTTGGTGCTGCTGGTGCAGTTCCCAAGCTCTGCACAGGCAGTGAGTGATCCCATCTCCTCCAATGTTGCTGATGCTCCCAGTGAAGCAGAACGAGCAGCTCCCCCCCCAAAATGAGTCACATCCTCTGGAAGCTTCTCATCCCAGGCTCCCATCGAGGAGAGCGGCTCTGCAGAAGGGTTGGGCGCCCTCAGTGCTGGAATAAATAAATAAGGGGGAGATAATTAAACTCCATATTTCAGTCTTTGAGGAGGAGTTCATAGCAAGGGCCTCTTCAGCTAGAAAAGCCAATACAATTAAGTGATTAAAAGAGAAAAGCACACATAAAACTCGAGGAGGAGAGGCCGGACGAGCTGTTGTGAATACAAATGGTACACCAAAGCCTCCACCAAGACTCACCCACTCCTCCGTTAGAAGCACAGGCTTGTTGCTCTTCCCATTTATCTCCCACAGAACAACAAGTGTGATACACAAAGCTCAGCATTAAAGCAGCATCGTCTCATTGGGCTCATTTATCCTGTACAATGCACTTGCACAAATGCCTCATTTCCCACCAAAGAGATGCTCGTCGGGATAGGTGACACCATCTCGGCACTGCTGATTGAAACCCAACCATGAGGGTGATTTGTGGCTCTCAGGGTGCACAAATGTCCTTTGAGACTAAATGAGGCACTGGTGAGAGATGAAAGATGATCTGCCCCTTCCCAGTTGTCACTGGGAAGCTCCGAACCCACAGCTTGGATGAGCCATCTCGGATGTCTGAGACATCTGTGCAGCCACTGACTGAACCTTTAATCTTGCAGGCTGGCTGTTCTCCTGAGCTCTGTCACAGAGCCAAACCAAGCAGCAGTGGAGTGCTCTTTGATCCAGCCAGGTGGATCTGTCTCCCATGGATTTCTTGGCACATCTCTCCCTGGAAGCTGTGCCTTCCATCTCTCTGTTTATCTGCTCATTTCAACATATTGTGTCACAAATCATAGAAACACTGGATGGTTTGAGCTGGAAGGGACCTTGAAGTTCATCTTGTTCCACCCCCTGCCATGGGCAGAGACACCTCCCACCAGCCCAGGTTGCTCCAAGCCCTGTCCAACCTGGCCTGGGACACTTCCTAGGGTGGGGCAGCCACAACTTCTCTGCCCAACCTGTGCCAGGGCCTGCCCAGCCTCCCAGCCAGGAATTCCTTCCCAATATCCCATCTAACCCTGCCCTCTGGAAGTGGCAAGCCATTTTCCTTGTCCTGTCCCCCTATCCCTTGTCCAAAGTCTCTCTCCTGATTTCTTGCAGCCCTAGGAGGTGCTCCAAGGTCTCCCTAGAGCCTCCTCTTCTCCAGGCTGAACATGTCCAGCTCAGCCAGTCAATCCTCCCATGGCAGAGCAGGGAAGGATCCCTCTGTGGGACAGCAGGATGCTTTCCACCATGGTTTGAGCAAAGCAGAGGACAAATGACTGGAATACAGAAGTTTGGAGAAGGGGAATTCCTCACTGGATGGCCAGTGGCATCAGCACTTGTAGGTAAAGCTGAAAGTGCAAAACTCAAAAGGCTGGATTTCCACTCTCCAGGCTGACTTATCCAGTACCTAAAGGGGTTCCAAGAGAGTTGGAGAGGGACTTTGGAGAAGAGCTTGGAGTGACAGGATAAGAGGAAATGTGCTTAAGCTGAATGAGGATAGATTAGATCAGATGCTAGGAAGAAATTCACAAGAAATTAAAGTGCCTTCAAGAGAGCTGGCTCCAGAAGCTTATCCTGAGCCTCCACTTATGCAGGGAATTGGACACGGTCCGACAGGCTCACACAGGAGATGTTCAGTGCCTAATTCACTGCAGGAGATGACAGTGGCTGCAAAGTAATGGACAACAGTAAAGACTGTGACCAATGGGATGAATCACTCAGAGCTGAGCAGCTTCAGGAGAAAACAGGAAAGAGGGGATAATAAAAATCAAAGCTTAGAGCTTTTAGCCCCAGGACTCAAAGCAAAGGCAGCTCTGGGGTGCTCAATAAAAAAACAAGTCCAGAGGAGGCCATGGAGATGCTCCAGGGCTGGAGCTCCTCTGCTCTTGGAGCCAGGCTGGGAGAGCTGGGGGGGGTTCACCTGGAGAAGAGAAGGCTCCAGGGAGGCCTGAGAGCCCCTTCCAGGGCCTAAAGGGGCTCCAGAAGAGCTGGAGAGGGACTGGGGACAAGGGATGGAGGGACAGGGCAAGGGGGAATGGCTTCAAACTGGAAAAGGGTAGATTAAGGTGGGATACTGGGAAGGAATTCCTGGCTGGGAGGGTGGGCAGGCCCGGCACGGGTTGGGCAGAGAAGCTGTGACTGCCCCATCCCTGGGAGTGTCCCAGGCCAGGTTGGACAGGGCTTGGAGCAACCTTGGATAGTGGATGAGCTTTGAGGTCCCTTCCAACCCAAACCAGTCTGGGATTCTCTGGGCAGTGATGTGGCTCCTGTGCCTGCTCTGTGTTTATCTCCAGTCTGGGGGATTTATATTCTGGCTGGGCAGGATCCCAGAAGCAGCAGGTCTCTCCCCCTGCATGGCCATGGATGTGCAGCACAACTGGAGCCCTCAGCAGACACTTCTCCTGGGCACAGGATGCAATGCTCAGCCCCTTGTTGTTCTTCCCTCATGGAACCCACTTCCCTTTCAATCCTACTTCAGAAATCCACTCCTGAGGGTGAGCCAGCGTGAGGTATCTCAAGATCCATGCTTTGCTTCCATGTGGTTGGACACATGACACTGGTGGAATTTCAGGGTAATTGGGCTTGCCTGGGTGTGAGGGGCTGTGAGGAGGGACAGGGGCTTTGCCACACACAGGGCTGGAGGAGAAGTGGAACAAGGCTGGAGCAACACTGGTGGAGGGCTGGAAGAAGAGCTGGAGAGAGAGAAAGGGCCGGAGAGGGAGAGAGAGAAAGGGCCGGAGAGGGAGAGGGAGAAAGGGCCGGAGAGGGAGAGGGAGAAAGGGCCGGAGAGGGAGAGGGAGAAAGGGCCGGAGAGGGAGAAAGGGCCGGAGAGGGAGAAAGGGCCAGAGAGGGAGAAAGGGCCAGAGAGGGAGAAAGGGCCAGAGAGGGAGAGAGAGAGAGAGAAAGGGCCGGAGAGGGAGAGAGAGAGAGAAAGGGCCGGAGAGGGAGAGAGAGAGAGAGAAAGGGCCAGAGAGGGAGAGAGAGAGAGAGAAAGGGCCAGAGAGGGAGAGAGAGAAAGGGCCCTAGAAAGGGCTCTCTGGGATTTACCCCCTGTGTAGACTGGTACTGAGAGAAAGACAGAGCAGGGGCAGCCCCTGGGGCTGTGGCAGGGCTGTCCCTGCACGGAGCAGTGCCAGGTTTTCCTGCAGGCTGCTGGCACAGGATGGAGCCAACACGTTGTGGGTGCTCCAGCACTTGAAGCAGAATCCTGCTGTGTGCTGTCTCCAGCCCAAAGGCTGAGAAAGTATTTGCCTTCCTGCTTCCACCTCTGAGTTTCCTGCACCTCCTCCTGCCCTGCCTGCACTCAGTGGCCAAAGGGATGCAGCAATTTGGATGCTGGGTACAGGCCCCAGGTTTGTCAGTGACACTTGAGAATTGGCAGCATCTCCAAAATGTGCTGGTGCCTCCACTCAACCCTTTCAAACTAAAATTAAAACAAGAATTAAAACCACTCAGTTCAATCGACCTAAAAGCAACATAAACCCCAGAACTGATACCATTTAAAAACAGCAATCACCTCCTCTGAGCACAGTTCTCACCACAGGGAGGGAGAAGTGCCAGAAATCACCTGGAAATTGCAGTCAATTCTCGGTGGAAGGAATTCAGCTGCTTTGCTGATAAGCAGCAACATAAATCTCTGAGCTGGAGAGGTAGATCATTAAGAGAAAATGTTTAGAGAAATTAAATCCTTTTTGCTGCTTCTTATGCTAACAGGGAAAAGCAAGTGATTTGCAGGAGCACAACATTTAGGAGAATCAAATTCATCAGCATCCCCATCTGTTCCCATTCTCATGCTGACTTTGTCAAAAATCAGCTTTCCTTCAACCAACACCCGCCTCACTTGTAACCAAAAGAGGCCAATTCTGCAGAGATTTGTAAATAAACCACTTGTACAAAGCCAGCCAGGGGAAAAAAATACAAGGGAAAGGCCTGATTAACAGAAATACATGTTGGGATTGGAGGGATTGAGGAGATGGCAAAGAGAATAAAGGACAGGGAATGACTAATCAGCTCAGCTGGGAAAATAACCCAGAGGGCAGTGCAGGGTTAATGATACCAGAATGGGGAAATCTCCAAAACAGGATCCTGCATCGCTGCCTCAGCTGCTGTTGTTGCTCCTGGATGAAGCAGGATCTGGAAATAGCTCCATGCTGGAGCTGCTTTGCATGCAGGGACCAGCAATCTCCTCCTGCAGCCCATGGGGTTCTGGAAAGATCTGAAAAATGTCACAGAATCATAAAAGAGAAGCACAAAATGTCCTGAGTTGGAAGGGACACAAGAATCATGAGGTCAACTCCATGTCCTTCTATTCCCTATGGGAAGCAACACTGGCCTGGTTTGTTAGACTGTTCCATCTATTCACAGTAATTGATAAAACACATTGTCAATACAGTTAATTTAAACAAAACACACTATTGAGAAGGTCCCATCCCAAAACATGTCCATTTGGGATTTCACAGAATCACAGAACTGTTGGGATTGGAAAGGACCTGAAAGATCATCCTGTTCCACCCTTTGCTCCAAGCCCCGTCCAACCTGGCCTTGGACACTTCCAGGGGCAGCCACAGCTTCTCTGCCCAACCTGTGCCAGGGCCTGCCCACCCTCCCAGCCAGCAATTTCTTCCCAATATTCATCCTAAATCTCCCCTTTCCCAGCTCAAAGCCATTCCCTGTGTCCTGTCCCTCCATCCCTTGTCCCCAGTCCCTCTCCAGCTTTCCTGGAGCCCCTTTAGGCACAGGAAGGGGCTCTCAGGTCTCTCCAGAGCCTTCTCCTCTCCAGGTGAACACCTCCAGGCTGAACAACCAATTTAAGTGACAAGGCTCAGTTCCCATATTCTTCTTCAGGGATTATTCTCCATGCTCCCATATCCCATTTATTTGTCTGTTTGTCCCATGCAGGCATTTCCTGCAGCATTTTCAGCAGTGGGGAGTCCAGGTGGGCAGGCCCATGGATCATCCCTGCTTGGCACAGGCCAGGCCAGGCAGGATCAGGCTGATACAGTCCCCCAGGACATCCAGCAGCAGAACCTTCCTGGCAGCTCCGGCGGGGATCCCGCTGGGACACGCACGCCAGGTGTGGGCACTGAGCTGGTTTGGCACTGCAGCAAACAGGGGGAAAAACCCCTGGCATGTGCTGCCCTGAGGGCCACACTGGGCTTTGGGCAGAAAACCCAGAGCTCTGCAGCTGCAGCCCTGGGGCAGGATGGGCTCTGCCCAACACCTGCCCATTCCAGAGCCTTTCCTCACCTCCGGGTGCTGCAGCCGAAGGTTCCAGCGAGGAGAACACACCAAGGAGCCTGTGATGAGGACAGTGTGTTCTGAAGAGCCAAGAGACATGGAATTATGGAATCACTGAGGTTGGAAAAGCCCCCTGAGATCACGGAGTCCAACTATTCCCACAGCACTGCCAAGGCCATCACTGACCTGTGTCCCCAAGTGCCACATCCACAGGGCTTTTAAATCCCTCCAGGAACGGGGACTCCACCACTGCCCTGGGCAGCTGTGCCAGGGCAGGACAAACCTTTCCATGAATAAATTTTCCCCAATATCCAATCTAAACCTTCCCTTTATGCAACATGAGGATGTTTCCTCTCATCCTGTCCCCCATCCTCCACCCCAGCTCCCCCCTCCTGTCAGAAGTTTGTGGAGAGCAGGAAGGTCCCCCTGAGCCGCCCAATATCTCACTGTTCTCTCCCAGGACTGGAAGTTCAAGTGATGATCCCAATCACCACAGAATAAATCCATCTGTGGAAAGCACAAAGGAGTTGGGTATTTCCCTTTGCCATCCTTACCTCCAGCCAAGCCCCATCCCAGGTGCCTTCCTGCTGTTCTTCCTCCAGCTCAGTCTTAATTATTCACTTCCTGACATCCCCTCCTTCAGGAAGTTCTCAGCAATCCATAAAACCTGCTTTTCCCATTTATTTGGTCTATCCAAACATCCACAGTGGAAGGAGACACAGCTGAAAATATTTACATTCCATGCTTTACCATCCTCTTTTAAGGCATAAACTTACTTCAGGTCTCTCCCTAGGAGTGAGATTTCCTTCAGGGAAACACACAGGTCCAAGCAATCCCTCTGTAGCATCTCCAGGTTGCCACCACGTGGTGGGATGGCTCCTTTCACTTCCTCTCCTTTTGGCCACACAACTTCTCCCACAAATTTCTGGAGTGAAGGTAGAGCAGCCCTTTGGGAGATGTGGTCCAAAGCCCTTTAAAAATACTTTAAAAAATAAAAAATTTATTTAAGCAAACCCAGAATGGAGCAGATCTCAGTCTGGAGTCTTGGAGCAGGTGAGGAGCATTAACCCTTGGTGAACTCTTAATTATCCTAAAAAAGCAATGAGTGATGCCCTGGAGTTCTTCCTAAAGAAGGACACAGGGAGCCCATCCCCTGCACATTCTTCCCACCACCCTGCAGCCAGATCCAGTCCCAATTTCTCCAGGAATTCAAACTCCTGCAGCAGCTACAGCTGGATTCTCCATTTCTTGAGCAAGCAGAAGACAAATGGGATGTTTTCCAAAGCGACCACAGGAGTTCTGGAAAAGCTGAAGGATTTCAATCAGCAAATCTTGCAAAAACAATGATTAAACTCCCTCTTTATCGTGCCCCCCATGAGGTGCTGTGCTGGCAGCTCCTCCTGCCCAGCCAGTGGTTGGGGTTTCAGTCAGGGCTGCACAATTCCAGCAGAGAATCCCAACAACTCCTCCCAGAGCTGACAGCTCCTGCCAGGGTTTGTTCTTGCCTCCCATGCTTAAGGAAACATAGAGAAACCTTCAAGGAAAGCTCAGATCCCAGTCAGGTGGGCCTTGGGTGGCTCCAGCAATCACTCCACACTGGGTTGACAAGTGTTTGTAGCTGCGATGGATCAGGAGGGGCTGGGATCATTCTCCTCATCTCTGACAACTGAGGCTTCAACCAGACAGTTCCTTCAGAAACCTGTCACCACACACTTCAGACTGCCTGCAAACCTCTGCTTCTAAAAATAGAGATTACACACTGATTATTCTCCCTGAACAAGAGAGATTTTCAGAAACATTTGGCTTTTATTCATCATCCCACAGTGATTGCATTGATCAGCTTGTGTGGTGGCATCACTGCTCACACCAGACCCTTCAGGAACTCGGAGCCTTTGGGTGCCACAGGCACCATCCCAAGGGACATCAGGTGTCATTCCTGTTGCTGAGCCCACACTAAAACCTGCTTAATTCTGAGGATTTAATCTCCAGTTATTGTTACAAAGTCCTGTTGAATTAAGTAAATACATAAAAGAAAGCTCTATATAAGGCCACTTAAAATACTTCCCAAATACTTGAGAAGGGAATGAGAAGAGTAAGTGGAGGAAACAGCTACTTTGGAGAACCACTTAAGAGAATCCCAGAATGGTTTGGGTTGGAAGGGACCTTAAAGATGATCTTGCTCCACCCCCTGCCATGGGCAGGGACACCTCCCACCAGCCCAGGTCACTCCAAACCCCATCCAACCTGGCCTTGGACACTTACAGGAATGAGGAATTCACAGCCTCTCTGGGCAGGGAAGAATTTCTCACAGGGAAGAATTTCTTCCCAATTTTTATTTCAAATCTACTTCTCCAACCACCTAAGAAACCCACTCTGCAATCCAGCGAACAGCAAGGAAGATTCAACAATGGAAATGTGGGATATTTTCCTGGGAGACCCACACACAGCCTGTGGGAAGAAACCAGCCAGGCTCCAAGGCACGAGCAAGGAAATCAGAGAGTAACGACATCACATCCCCTCAGGAGCCAAACAGGTTCTGCATCCCTCTTATTTCCTGCCCATTTCCTCATGCCCAGCATCTCTGGAGCTCCAGGGCCTTCCCCCACTGCCACAGGAATGGGAAGATGACAGGGAAGGCACACACCAAGAAGAAATTTTTCCTCTGAACATACATTCCCCTTCAGTTGAGTCTTGGTACATCCCACATGCCAAGGAGTTCAAAGGAAGATGGAAGGAATCTGCCTAAGAAATGAACAGTCACACAAAGAGGGGGGAAAAAAGGACAGTGGAGATCCAGGCTCAGCAAAACAAAAAGACTCTGGAAGGAAAAACACAGCCAACAAATATATATATATGTATATACAGACACACACATACATACACATATATGGAATCATAGAATCGATTGGGCTGGAAAAGCCCTCTGAGATCATCAAGTCCAACCCTTGGGCCAACTCCAGTCCCTTTACCAGATCATGGCACTCAGTGACACGGCCAAGCTCAGCTGAGAAACCTCCAGGGATGGGGAATCCACCCCCTCTCTGGGCAGCCCATTCCAATCCCTGAGCACTCTCTCTGCAAAGAATTTGTTTCTGCTCTCCAACTTCAATTTCTCCTGGCAGAGCTTGAGCCCATCGTGCCCCCTTGTCCTATTGCTGAGTGCCTGGGACAAGAGACCAACCCCCACCTGGCCACAACTTCCCTTCAGGCAGTTCCAGACAGTGCTGAGGTCACCTCTGAGCCTCCTCTTCTCCAGGCTAAACACCCCCAGCTCCCTCAGCCTCTCCCCACAGCACTTGTGCTCCAGTCCCTTCTCCAGCCTCGTTGCTCTTCTCTGGCCCCACTCCAGCCCCTCAATCTCTTGCCTCAACTGAGGGGCCCAGAACTGAACACAACACTCAAGGTGTGGCCTCCCCAAGGCAGAGTCCAGGGGAAGGGTCACTGCCCTGGGCCTGCTGGCCACGCTAGTTTGGATCCAGGCCAGGATCCCATTGGCCTTCTTGGCCACCTGGGCACACTGTTGGCTCCTGTTGAGCTTCCTGTCCCTCAGTCCCCGCAGGTCCCTCTGCCTGGCTGCTCTCCAGCCACTCTGTGCCCAGCCTGGAGCGCTGCAGGGGGTTGGGGTGGCCAAAGGGCAGGACCTGCACTTGGCCTTGTTGAACTCCATCCCATTGGAATCAGCCCATCCCTCCAGTCTATCCAGATCATATACATATATATATAGACATATACATTTTTAGGTCTATTTAATAGTGACCTTCCATTAATGGTTTCTCATTTTGCACTTTTAAAACTCCTTTGTGTTATGGAGACATAACTTATAAACCCCTTTTAAATAGAGACAGTCAGAAGATTCCACTGATGTCTTTCCCCCTCTGATGTTCACAGGGGTTTCAGAACCTGCTCTCAATTCAAGGACATCAGTCACATGAGTCCACATCCATGTCCATCCCAGCATTCCTCTCTGGTTTTGGGGAAGGTGGAACTCCTAGGACTTAAGAGTTGGTATTCCAGAGCTTTCTGGATCTGCCTGGCAGCTAAAGAGAATTTCTATAAGCAATGCTGAATAGAAGCGAAACTTGTGTCTGGAAAGTTGTAACTAAGTAGGGAAAAGTGAAGGAAAAGGGCAGGTTGAGGCAGAATCTCTTTTAGAAAGTTACTGAAATTAAAGCAAGGTAAGGACTTTTCAAGGTAAAGAAAAGCTGGTCCAAGGGGGGATTGTAGGAAATCAGCCAAGAAATGAAACTCAGGGAAGAGCCAATGGTGATGGTGCTCAGGTCAAACCAAGAACTCCAGGTGATGCAAACAAGGAACGAGACACATGCAGGAGACACAATTCCCTCTTCTTAATTCAAAAACCTCACAAAATGAAGATTGAGATTGTACTTTGGTGTTCCTAAACACTGAACTACTGCTGTAAATAGCAGACTGGAATTTCTCCTTCCATCAACCTTTGTCACAACTGAACCCACTGATTTCCAAAGCAAAACCTGCAGCTGACTTTGGCAATCTGGCAAACACCAACTGCCAACAACTCACAGTTGCTCCTGTTTCTCACCAGGCTGGTTCCAACTAATTTAATATCTAAATATACTTCAATTTGACTTTCTTCTTGGTTTTTTTTTTTCCTTAGGAGTGATTATTATTTTCTGTTCTGTATAATACAGTGAGTGGCAGAGGAGGGCAGTGAGCTTTGTATGAGCATCCCCTCAATTCCCCAGGCAATATCCATCCCTTACTCCTGTTGGGGAGGAACTAAGAACATTATTGCACCTTCCCAGAAACCTCCACACATTGAGAGCTGAGCTGGCACATCCTCAGTACTCTCTCCTAAGAGAAGAGATGAAGAAAAAAGCAAGGAACAGGCCAGGAGCCTCCCTGGTGGCACAGGGAGTTGCTCAGCAATGCCTTGAGCATTCCTTGCCTGGATTTGTTTCCTCTTCTTTCATTTCAGAGCTGCCACAATTCTGAATTAAGCTTCCCACTCTAAGATTAATGCAGCAGTGTTGATCCCTTCAGCTCTCAGGGCTGGATACCCTGTGGAGGTGGCAGAGGGAGGGGTCTGTCTGCAGCTGAAACACCGTTTGGAGGCGTTTTACGTAACTACAGAAAACAGTTACAAGAAAAGGGATTTTAAACCTCATTTGTCAACTGCAGCCCACAGTTTTTGCTACACAATAACCCATTTTATTACCCTTGCTGGCCAAGCCTGGGATGGGTGAAAGCTCCTTCCCAAATCATTTAATCAAAACGAGGTACACAAGCCTAAAAACTACAACTACCTTCAGTTGAACCAAATTGAAACTCATCTTCTCAAACAGATTTATCACAAATGTAATTTTTTGCTGCACTGTTGCAATTTTTAACCATGGAAATCCATCACTAAACTGCAAGATACTGGCTTAGGAAAAAAAAAAAAAAAGACACAAACACAGAAATTCAAAGCTGGTGGTTATTTTTTACTTCAAGACCCTCCGAAACATTAAAAAAAGTCTTATTACAGGTAATTAATTCCTTCTGGAATGAAACAGGCTCAGCCAAACTGGTATTCAAGCATCATCAATACACACAAAGGACAGGCTCTTACACTTGGGGTACACTGCAACCCTCACTCAGTCTCAGTAAACATCTTTGGAATAGAGATTTAAAAAAAAAATAGCAAGAAATTTAAATATTCACAGGACAAAACCCCAACATTATGCAAAATGTGAATGGGCAGATCTACAGAGATCAGCAAAGACAGGCTGCCTAGGGATAATCCTTGGAGAGGTTGGATTCCAGCAGCTGGGAACACTTATCCCTCAGAGGCAGGTTTGGAATTTGGGGGCTTGCCTAAGGCAGGGAGGCAGCGAGACAAGTGTGCAGCAGGCAAAGGCAAAAGGTAAATTAGTGCTGGAAGTTCTTGCTCAACCAGGAGTCTACAGCATGAAAAAGAAAAGGCTGGTTGTTCTTTTAAAACTCAGAGATAGCCCAAAGTTCTCAGGATATATTTCAGAAATGGAACAAAGTTTTATTGCAACTGAAAAATTAAAAAGCCCTGCCCTGATAAAAGCTACATTTAAATATATTCCAAGTGCAGGGAGAACACACAGTTCAGCTTTTAACACAATTCAACACCTTTCCTTACCAACAGCTACAGCGTTTCTGTGTCCTGACTTAAGCCCTACCCAAATAAAAATAAAAAAAAAATTCCATTTATCTAAGACAGTGCTACTGGTTCTGTCATGGATTTATTGCTTTATTTACAAAGGCTAAAATCTAAACTTTCAGAGAATTAATTTAAGGCAATCCCACAAGCCCAAACTCCTTAAAAGCATTTCTGGTACACGGTGGTCTTTGTTCCAACAGCAGGAAAAGTTTTAGCTTTAAAAAAAGTGAGAGGAACACTCAGATTTTAACCCAAAGGACCTTTTCAAACCTCAATTCCATCTTCCAAGCACATAATTCAAGTCATTCCAGAGCACCAGAGTTCAGAAAAGGGGGGAAAAAAAGAGGGAAAAAGTTAAAGGAGGAAGATGCAAGACATGTTACATAACAACTCATTCTTACTCATCTCAGTTTGGAACATCCACTGAGATATTTGGATAACTCAATCCCTCTTTTTCCACCCATAGCATGGAAAATGAGTTATGTTTTATCACTTAAAATGCATCTTACTGACAAAAAAAAAACCATTCTAATGTGTTCTTAACAGCTTTATGAGCTGATTCACCTGCTGGAGCTCCAAATATTGGATTTCCCAAAATTCCTTGTTCATTACAAGCTCCTTGTTTGATGCTCTGTCTTCTTAACACTCATTAGGGGAGTGGGGATTTGGAGCTGCAGGGAAAATATCAAAAGTATTTCTATATTTGCTGTGTTAATATTCAAAACCAAGTTTACTATTGACAGATTTATCAACTGCCAGTCCTGCAAACCCACCCAGACAATTTAACCCCCCCCCACCAAATAACTACAAACAAAAAAACCCCAAACAATAAACAAACCAGCAAGAAAAGGCTTGTTAAAAAAATAAATCTAAATGTGCTCAGTATTAAGGTAACCCTTCCCTTGCAAATACTTTGGAAATTAAAAGAATATGGAAAACTCTCCACAAGGTAAGTGGTCCAATGGGCATGTGCATTCTTTTTATTTCTATACAGAGTGAAAACAAATACCATACAGAAAACAGCAAACTACATTTTTTTGAAAGAAAAAAATTAAGGTATATTGTTCCAAAATGGTTTTGTGAAAATAGGGGAAAAAATATTTCTGTAAAAGAAATTAGGAAGTTGTTATTTCAACTTCAGGCCAGGTACAGCCTGCCTGGATTTGCAGTGAAATTTGATTAAGCAGAAATCACTAATGATTTATTAAAAATAAGCAGAGTCCTCCTGCCATCCAGCAGGGAGAGGGGAGAGGGTTTGCACAGAGGACCCTGCATGTAAACTCTTCCCACCTGGAGTCATAAACAAGATTTCATGATGCTACTTGTGACTTTTTTTCCCAAAGAACTACTTTGCCAAGAAGCTCATACAGTTTTCTACAGCCTTTTCTAGAAGAAAATGATGCAAACAGCAGGTTTCTGGTCAGCCAGAAAGTCCCACTACACAGAGCCAGTGCCATCATCTCTTGTAAGACAAAAACAAACCTGGGGGTTTGTGGCATTCATTGTCAGAGCAAAAAAGCAGGTTTTGTCACATAAAAAGCCTGGAATGTGTCCCATCACTGAAGGAACTCTTCCCCTCAGCATTTCTTGAGAGCACAGCTAGACAAGGTTTACACTGAGAACCCTTCTGAACACCTTAACAGCAAACAGGTTAGTGCATTTTCCTTGCTAAGGTTCCCTAATGCAACAAGTACACTGGTAAAAATAATCCCTAGGGAACAAGTCATTCCAGAAGCCACATCAATTATTTTCTTGGCACTTCTCTGCACACAGGGAGGAGAAGTTCCAGCTGTTTGCAACAGCAAGTTTTACTTTGGAACACCTGATGCCAAAGAAGTCTCTTTTCTTTTTGCTGAATTCATGAAATGCATCAACATTACCAAGACAGGAGTCATTCTTCTCTCCAAGCTGAAGGATTTGACATTTATCTCCCTTTGAGTTGGTGACTCAAACACTAATCCTGCTCACAAATCCAGCTAAGATTTATGGAGTGTGGCAGCTGTTTTGGGCAGGCGCTGCCTCACAGTCGAGTCTCTGTTGGACGCCTCTTTACCCTCCATTTCATCATCTGAATTATCCTCCTCATCTGCTTCTTGTTCTTCATCCAGCTTGTTCAGCAGCTCCCCTGCCTCTGGAGACAGTTTTCCTTAAGGAGAAAGAAAAACATGGATACACAAATAAATACATGAGCCACCAGTGTGCCCAGGTGGCCAAGAAGGCCAATGGGATCCTGGCCTGGATCCAAACTAGCGTGGCCAGCAGGCCCAGGGCAGTGACCCTTCCCCTGGACTCTGCCTTGGGGAGGCCACACCTTGAGTGTTGTGTTCAGTTCTGGGCCCCTCAGTTGAGGAAAGAGATTGAGGGGCTGGAGCGGGGCCAGAGAAGAGCAACGAGGCTGGAGAAGGGACTGGATGTGGCACTGAGTGTCCCCTTAAACACCTCCAGGGACAGAGAATCCACCTCCAGGGACAGAGAATCCACCATGTCTTGATCCAACCTCACTGTGATCACCAGCCCAGGGCACTCTGTGCCCTGGGCTGGTGATCACAGTGGGGTTGAATCAAGGGTTGGACTTGATAATCTCAGAGGTCTCTTCCAGCCCAACTGAGAAGAGCAACGAGGCTGGAGAAGGGACTGGAGCACAAGTGCTGTGGGGAGAGGCTGAGGGAGCTGGGGGTGTTTAGCCTGGAGAAGAGGAGGCTCAGAGGTGACCTCAGCACTGTCTGGAACTCCCTGAAGGGAAGTTCTGGCAAGGTGGGGGTTGGTCTCTTCTCCCAGGCACTCAGCAATAGGACAAGGGGGCACGATGGGCTCAAGCTCTGCCAGGGGAAATTGAAGTTGGAGAGCAGAAAAAACTTCTTTGCAGAGAGAGTGCTCAGGGATTGGAATGGGCTGCCCAGAGAGGGGGTGGATTCCCCATCCCTGGAGGCTTTTAAGGTGAGCTTGGCCGTGGCACTGAGTGCCATGATCTGGTAAAGGGACTGGAGTTGGACCAAGGGTTGGACTTGATGATCTTGGAGGTCTTTTCCAACCCAATCCATTCTAGGATTCTGTGACACAATTAACATACTCTTTTAGCATCACAGGCAATCACAGCAATGCTGGGAGCTCCACTCAAAACTCTTCTCTCTCTGCCTACATGGAATTTCATATTTTGCAGGTATGAAAAAGCTCAAAAATATTTTTCTACCTCCTAAAAAACAGTTTTTTACAAGTTTAGCTACACAGAAAATACAAACCCACTACAACCCTAAGGGCAAACAGCAAAGCATCAATCACAAGTGCAAAGAGCTGCAAACACAAGTTCTACACCAATATTTAGTTTATAGATTTTCCAAAGAGCTCACTGGATGAGAAGTTCACAGTGGGCTTACTTGACTGAGGGTACTGTGGTGGTCTGTGCCTCTTGGAAGGGCAGATACAGTCAGCCAGGAACACCATCATCTGAAACCAAAGAAAACAAAGGTGAAACCTCCAAACATTCTGTACATGGCATCATCTGGGTTGGAAAAGGCTTTTGAGATCAAATCCAACCATTTACTGACACTCCCCTGGGATGGACCCCACCCACCCCCACACCTCTGTGTGTCAGTGGTGTAGCAGGTCAGGACCATTTCCCCTTGGATTATGGGGGCTTCATCCTGCTCCCCATCCCTGTGTTCCACCTCAGAGTATCCCAAAACCAACTGGTTATCCTACTTGCCCCTGAGGTGAAGGCAGCACTAACACCCAGCAGTCACTCCCTGCTCCAAATGCTGCACTTACAAGTCCCAGTATCAGTCCTGAGAACAGAGTTGCCAACCCATAAACAGCATATGAGACATAGACTGGTATTCCAAGATTTTCTGTCAAATAAGCATGGCCATGCTGGAATAAAAGACAAGAGAATCATTCCAGGAACAGCTGAAATATCAAGCCTGCTAAGAAAAAATAAGGTGGAAATATAAGCACATACCCTGATCCACATGGACAACTCAAACAAGGCTGACATGCTGCTCATCCTGGAACAGAGCAGAGAAAAGAAACTGAAAACAAATCTTTAAATTCAACTCAAACCTGTATATTCTGATTTCCCTTAGTCCCACCCTGAACTTCCTGCTGCTGGTTGGTTCTCCTTCTAACTGCTGTGGGGTTTTTTTTCCTGTTCTGTCTTTAGTTCAATACACCCCTTTCCCATCAGGCTACTTTTGGTATCAGTTTGTGGACAGCTACAAATTCCCAACTTTCCTCAACTTGGATCTGCTGGCACGGGAATTTCAAGTTACTTTTATGTTCCAAGTGACATTTGGACAACAAACTATGAGGAACCAGCTGGAATTCTATTTTAGATACTATGAATGGAACATGAGATTTTATTAAAACAAAAAATTAAGCTGTCAAAAAATCAGGTTATATAAGAACTGAGAGATCTTCAGACACTTTAGTGTCTGAATATAGAAAATAATAGCAAAAACTTGTTAATCCTAAATTAATAACCTGTCTCACACATTCCTTGGTGTGGGATAACATTTGGTAGGGGAACAACCACACAGTTTGAAGACACAAACAGCACTGTGAGTACACAAAGTGAAACAATGCTGAGCCTCCTAGAAGAGCATCAAAAAATGTAAATTTTCAGACATTTCCTAAACTGAGCATTAACAGAAGAAAAATCACGAGCAATTGGGTTCATTTGTCTCAACCAAACATGTGCCCCATTGCTTTGTCACTCACAGTGTCTCCTCTACCACTGATGCCACCACAAAGCCCCTCAAAGCCACAGAACTTTAAACAACTTCAAAGATATGTTTGTTGTCAGACTGCAGAGTCTCCACACTTCATTTTCCTTTAACAAAGAAACTTTCACTCTGCTTCTAATTTTGCTACAGAGACATCAGATTAAAAACCCAGCTATGGGTGCTACATTATTTTCCTTTTTTTATTGCCCATTTGGAATCCCAGAACGGTTTGGGGTGGGAGGGACCTTAAAGCCCATTCTGTTCCACCCCCTGCCATGGACAGGGACAACTTCCACCAGTCCAGGCTGCTCCAAGACCATCCAACCTGGCCTGGGACACTTCCAGGAATGAGGAATTCACAGATACTCTGGTCAATCTGTGCAAGGACCTCACCACCCTCACAGCCAAGAATTTCTTCCCATTATCCAACCTAAATTTGCCCTCTTTCAGTTTGAACCCATTACTCCCTGTCCTATCACTACAGTTCCTGATGGAGAATCCCTCTCCAGCTTCCTTCAGATTCTGGAAGGAAAGAAATTTTGGAATTCAGCTGAGCAAAACATCTCACTGTCCTGTAAACAACTTCAAGTTACCTACAAGACTTTAATAAAACTACACAGTCACTTGTAACTATTTTAAGGCTTCAAGTAAACCTTGCTCAGGGCACCTCTGCTATGGTGACCATGCTCAGGGTCATGGTGACAGTGCTGGGGACAGCTCTGCCGTGGTGACAATGCTGGGGACAGCTCTGCTGTGGTGACAATGCTGGGGACAGCTCTGCTGTGGTGACAATGCTGGGGACAGCTCTGCTGTGGTGACCGTGCTCAGGGTTATGGTGACAATGCTCTGCTATGGTGACAATGCTGGGGACACCTCTGCCGTGGTGACAGTGCTGGGGACATCCCTGCCGTGGTGACAGTGCTGGGGACACCCCTGCCGTGGTGACAGTGCTGGGGACATCCCTGCCGTGGTGACAGTGCTGGGGACACCCCTGCCGTGGTGACAGTGCTGGGGGCACCCCTGCCGTGGTGACAGTGCTGGGGGCACCCCTGCCGTGGTGACAGTGCTGGGGGCACCCCTGCCGTGGTGACAGTGCTGGGGACACCCCTGCCGTGGTGACAGTGCTGGGGACACCCCTGCCGTGGTGACAGTGCTGGGGACACCCCTGCCGTGGTGACAGTGCTGGGGACACCCCTGCCGTGGTGACAGTGCTGGGGGCACCCCTGCCGTGGTGACAGTGCTGGGGACATCCCTGACGTGGTGACAGTGCTGGGGACATCCCTGACGTGGTGACAGTGCTGGGGACATCCCTGACGTGGTGACAGTGCTGGGGACAGCTCTGCCGTGGTGAGTGCTGGGGACATCCCTGCCGTGGTGACAGTGCTGGGGACATTCCTGACATGGTGACAGTGCTGGGGACATCCCTGCCGTGGTGACAGTGCTGGGGACATCCCTGCCGTGGTGACAGTGCTGGGGACATCCCTGCCGTGGTGACAGTGCTGGGGACAGCTCTGCCGTGGTGACAATATTCAGGTCACCTCTGCCACGGTGACAATGCTGAGGACATCTCTGCTGTAATGACAATGCTCAGGTCACCTCTACCATAGTAATAATGTTCAGGTCACCTCTACCACAGTGACAATGCTGGGGACAGTTCTGCTGTGGTGACAATGCTGGGGGCACCTCTGCTGTTGTGACAATATTCAGGTCACCTCTGCCACGGTGACAATGCTCAGGTCACCTCTACCACAGTCATAATGCTGGGGACATCTCTGCTATGATGACAATGCTCAGGTCACCTCTGCCATGATGACAATATTCAGGACATTTTTGCTATAGTGACAATGCTCAGGTCACCTCTACCACAGTGACAATGCTGGGGACATCCCTGCTGTGGTGACAATGCTGGGGACATCCCTGCTGTGGTGACAATACGCAGGTCACCTCTGCCATGATGACAATGCTGAGGACATCTCTGCTATAATGACAATATTCAGGACACCTCTGCTGTGGTGACAATATTTAGGATACCTCTGTATAGTGACAATGCTGGGGACATCTCTGCTATGGTGACAATGCTAAGGTCACATCTCTGCTATGGTGACAATGCTGGGGACATCCCTGCTATGGTGACAATGATAAGGTCACATCTCTGCTATGGTGACAATGCTGGGGACATCCCTGCTATGATGAGAATGATAAGGTCACATCTCTGCTATGGTGACAATGCTGGGGACATCTCTGCTATGATGAGAATGATAAGGTCACATCTCTGCTATGGTGACAATGCTGGGGACATCCCTGCTATGATGAGAATGATAAGGTCACCTCTGCCATGATGACAATATTCAGGACATTTTTGCTATAGTGACAATGCTCAGGTCACCTCTACCACAGTGACAATGCTGGGGACATCTCTGCTATGGTGACAGTACTGAGGACATCCCTGCTGTGGTGACAATGCTGGGGACATCCCTGCTGTGGTGACAATGCTGGGGACATCCCTGCTGTGGTGACAATACGCAGGTCACCTCTGCCATGATGACAATGCTGAGGACATCTCTGCTATAATGACAATATTCAGGACACCTCTGCTGTGATGACAATATTAAGGATACCTCTGTATGGTGACAATGCTAAGGTCACATCTCTGCTATGGTGACAATGCTAAGGTCACATCTCTGCTATGGTGACAATGCTAAGGTCACATCTCTGCTATGGTGACAATGCTAAGGTCACATCTCTGCTATGGTGACAATGCTAAGGTCACATCTCTGCTATGGTGACAATGCTAAGGTCACATCTCTGCTATGGTGACAATGCTAAGGTCACATCTCTGCTATGGTGACAATGATAAGGTCACATCTCTGCTATGGTGACAATGATAAGGTCACATCTCTGCTATGGTGACAATGATAAGGTCACATCTCTGCTATGGTGACAATGATAAGGTCACATCTCTGCTATGGTGACAATGATAAGGTCACATCTCTGCTATGGTGACAATGATAAGGTCACATCTCTGCTATGGTGACAATGATAAGGTCACATCTCTGCTATGGTGACAATGATAAGGTCACATCTCTGCTATGGTGACAATGATAAGGTCACATCTCTGCTATGGTGACAATGATAAGGTCACCACTGCCATGGTGACAATGATAAGGTCACCACTGCCATGGTGACAATGCTGGGAACACCTCTGCTCTAATGACAAGATTCAGGTCACCTCTGTTATGGTGACAATGCTGAGGTCACCTCTGTTATGGTGACAACCCTCCCACAGCTGAGGGAGAGGCAGGACACCCACCCACCCACCCACCAGGCTGACATTGCAGCACAAGGTGTGACCCACCTCAGGATCTGCCCCTGCACATCTGGCAACAAATTCTCACAAAAACCAACCCCAAACTTACAGCAGAGAGGAAGGACCAAACCACGAGGACACTGGTTGAATAGATTTCCATTCCTGGTCATTGATGAAATTAATGAAGTCAGTTTTAGTCCTTGCACCCTGGTATCTCCTGAACTCTCCATCTTTACAACTGTAAACAAACAAGAACAAAAAAAAAAAAAAATCCTTGTTTTTCCATGGTCCAAGAATGGAGCATTTGATTCCACTCAACAAATTCCCTCCTATCACCTTGTCTATTTTTATTTTTTTTTCCTCAGTTTTAATCTTTTACATGATACTGGCTCTAAAATGTTTTCCAAACCCCTTGACTGCAAGTTATTTCCAGACTGCACAAATATCTTGGATATCTTTAGGCTGTGGTTCCATAAAAAAAGATAAGGATCTCCCTAAAGCACTTGCCACACAGTTCATTAGAGATCAACCTACAGAGAAATGATTGCAAAACAGAAACACCCATGGAAAGACAGAATAAGTAAGGCCTGAAGGGAAAGGAAAAGAAACCACCTGGCAGTACCACAAGGTCACAGATAGTCAGGCAGTGATTGAGTCAGTAAAAAGTAACTCCCATTCTTAAAGAGCATAATAAATCACATTTATCTGTCCCAAAAATGATGAAAAAATGTCTAATCTCCTCAGAAAAAATCCTGTTGCATTGAATACTTACTGATAGATGGTAGGAAGGGCTGTGATGACAAAACGTCCACTTAATCCTGTAAGAAAACAGTTATTTTGAGAATTATTTGGAGAAAAGTACAGGACTTGTCTAAGAAAAGGCAAGAAATGTTATTATAAACCAAAATACAGACAGTGGCAGCCACAGGTGTCAATCTTTAACTGCAACAAACACAACCTTCATATCAAAGCAGTGCACACAGTCTACAAGACAATTTCCTGGACAAAGAGCAAGGAATTTTGTCCCGGGGGGAAAAAAGATTTCCAAGGATAACTCTGTTTGACTATTTGGCTGTAGCTCTTCAGAGAGAGGTGCTCTCCTTTCCCCCACGGGATCTGCAACCTCCAGAAAGCCTGAAGGAAATAACCCAAGTCAGGCAAGTTTCAAAATCCACGTGACTTTGGAGAAATGGATCAGCATGGAGAAGGTCATGACTACAAATCCCACACAGATGTGGGAGACTGAGCAGAGGGAGAGCAGATTTGCACTCCCTTTTGCCAACCAAGAGAGGGACTGCCACAGGCAAGGCTGAAACCACAGCTCTGCTCAAGAAATATGACCAAAACTCTTCTGGAAATCCTTCAAACCACTCTCTAGAGAAAAAAACATAATATGTAATCATAGGATATATAATTTATTCTATCTGTTTTATCTATAACCTGACAATCTCCTCCCTCTGAGGGTGGGCAGGCCCTGGCACAGGTGCCCAGAGAAGCTGTGGCTGCCCCATCCCTGGGAGTGTCCCAGGCCAGGTTGGACAGGGCTTGGAGCAGCCTGGGATAGTGGGAGGTGTCCCTGCCCATGGCAGGGGGTGGGATGGGATAATCTTTAGTGTCCTCCCAACTCAAACCATTCTGTGACTCAACAAGCAAAATTAAGAGTGTTTAGTCATGCAGCACCCTGCCTTTGGGAGAGATAAATAGAAGACTTATTATTCCCTATTAATTCTGTTCACTTCTCTACTTGAAGGGAAGTTCTGGCCAGGTGGGGGTTGGTCTCTTCTCCCAGGCACTCAGCAATAGGACAAGGGGGCACGATGGGCTCAAGCTCTGCCAGGGGAAATTGAAGTTGGAGACCAGAAAAAACTTCTTTGCAGAGAGAGTGCTCAGGGATTGGAATGGGCTGCCCAGAGAGGGGGTGGATTCCCCATCCCTGGAGGTTTTTCAGCTGAGCTTGGCCGTGGCACTGAGTGCCATGATCTGGTAAAGGGACTGGAGTTGGACCAAGGGTTGAACTTGATGATCTCGCAGGGCTTTTCCAACCCAATCCATTCTATGATTCTGTGATTCCCACTGTTTGAGCCGATCCCCCCCGGCCCCTCAGCCCCTCTCACCCGGCTGCTCCGTCACATCCACCTTGGCCACGTTCACCCCCAGGTCCTCTCCCCACTCGGCGAACTTCTCCCACTCGGGCTGCAGGTTCTGGCAGGCGGGACACCAGGGCGCGTAGCTGTGGGGGCAGCACACCCGGGTCACCGCACAGTGCCCCACACGCGCCCCGCACCTCCCCTCGCCAGAGCTCCCCACTCACAACTCCACCATCCACTCGCCCTCCAGCAGGTCCCGCCACATCTCGTCCGACAGCACCTTCACGGGGCTGGGTTTGCCCAGGGCGGCGGCCGTCAAGGGCAGGAGCAGCAGAGCCCAGAGCGGCGCCCACAGCGGGGCCCTCAGCGGGACCCACGCCCGCCCCGGCGCCATCTTGGCCCCACCGGCCTTCCGCCTTCCTGTGACGTCACGGCTGGCCACGCCCCCACCCGTCCTGAGGGCCCCGCGCGTGCGCGGGAGGGATCGAGGGATCCCGGAATTCCATAGACATGGAATCGTTCGGCATGGAAAGGGGTTTAAAACTCATCTCGTTCCACCCCCTGCCATGAGCAGGGACACCTCCCACTAGCCCAGGTTGCTCCAACCTGGCCTGGGACACTCCCAAGGATGGGACAGCCACAGCTTCTCTGCCCAACCTGTGCCAGGGCCTGCCCACCCTCACAGGCAAGAACTCACAGAATCCCAGACTGTCCTCGGTTGGAGGGACCCACAAGGATCATCGAATCCAACTCTTCAGTCAATGGCCCACACAGAGGATTGAACCTTGGCATTATTACAACCAAGTTTTAACCGAGTTAATTCCTTCCAAATATCCTAAATTTCCTCGCTCTCAGTTCATACCCGTTTCTCCTTCTCAGAGAATCCCAGAATTCCTGAGGTTGGCAAAGCCCTGCCAGCCCTTGGAGCCCACCCTGTGCTCACTCCCATCACTCAGCACCTTAAGCTTTTTCAGGAAAGGAACCTCCTTTCCCATATGTACAAACTTTCTCTGCCACAAATTTTTCTCCACCTCCTGCTCAGCAGCACCTGTGACAACATCACCTTCCCTTTCCTACCTGGATTAATCCCTTCCCCTTCCCCATAATTTCATATCCCACAACCCAGAGCCTTGGCAGAGGTGTGCAGCAGCCTTTGAGCAGGAAAAAGAATAAATTTTTATTTGATTTTATTTTATTTTTGCCACTTTTCCATAGTACAACATGCATGTTCCCTTCTGTAGGAGAACATTGAGGCGTCATTGATGAGTCCTGTTACTCATCAATTCATTGCTCAGTAATAAGTCACTGCTTGTTCCACTTCAGTCATAATTGAGTTTTTGAAATTCCTTGTTGATAATCCAAGAATATTCCATTCAGCACCAGCAATGAGATGAGGTGCAAAGAATATTCCATTCAGCACCAGCAATGAGGTGAGGTGCAAAGACCCATCTCTCATTAACTCAATTATCCTAAAGGTCTTTCCCAACCTAAACAACTCTGTGAATTCTCTGATTTTCAGCACACATCCTGATAATTTGAGATGTGATGAAGAACAAGTGCATAAAATTGTGTTGTAAAATAAATTTACTGCTGTAAATAAAAGATTCCTCCCAAGGCCCACCGAGCTCTCTGTGGGCACAGCTTGAAAGACCCTGACAAAGATGATTTTAGGCCTCCTCCACTTGGTTCCAGGAGTTATTTAAGTGTAATGACTGCTCTGAATTATTTTTATCTCTGTTGTTAAGGTTACATTGATGCTGTCTTGTTTCTTTGCAAAGTTTTGAGCACAAGAAAGCCTTGACTGTATCTTTTAGGCGTTTCCCTCCATCCTGTTCCCCTCAGCCCTCCCGAGCTCAATGGAGAAATATCTTCCTCATCTTTGAAGATTCACAGCAGAATAAAGAGATTTAATAACCCACTGACTTTAAGAAACAAACACATCTTTTTTATTTCCCTGTTCTTTTCCAGTGCTGCCACACAGAGGCAGAGTTGAGGCTCCTTCTAAACGGGAAGAAAATCCTCGACCTGGATTTCCTGCTGGGAATTTTTCAAGGTGTGAAGGGGCTTTTTCCTTGCCCAAATACTTCTGGTTTTGGTTGTTTTTCTAAGAGAAAGGGGGTTTTGGGGGTCAGTTTAGTATTTCCCACCAACACACAACCACAACTTGATCAAGGCTGGGGTTACAAAAATACCAAATGTCTTTAAGTTTCATGAGAAAACTTGTCCATTTGGAGTGAGCACAGGAAAAGGCTGAAGCACAAACCCAGAGAATTGTTTGACAGAGGGAAATGATGAGTATCTTAACTTGGTCTGGTGAGAGGTGACCCTGCCCATGGCAGGAGGTGGGAACAGGGTGGTCTTTGAGGTCCCTTCCAACCCAAACCATTCTATGATAAATTCTCCTGTCCCCAGAGCTGTTGGGTTTTGATACAGGAAGGAAGATGATGAAGCAAAAAAGGCCTGTCTGATGAAGAAATAATTCTTTTCTTGATGACATCTGCACCTCAGAAAATCAGATCCCACAGGTAGGAGTGGGAGTGAAAAAATTCAGCTTCCTTTGGGCTTTGTTTCCTTTTGAGCTGGGAAAAAAAGAAAAAAAAAGACTAAAATGCTTGAATGTCTCATTTTTCCCAAAGTTAAAGCCACAGAGGTGAAGAAATTCCACAAAATCCAATCCAAAGTGGTCAAAACCAATGCACACAAATTGACCCACTGGGGTTTCTTTGGAGAATGTTGATTCATTTCTATATTTGTATATTCATTTCTGCTGGAACAAACTGAAGCAGGTCTATTTTTACATATTTTATGTCTTTTTGTCTTCCTTTTTAAGTACCTTTACATGTCCTGAGGATGAGCTGAGCACTAAACCAGACGAATGAGCAGTAGGAGCTCAGTGTGTGACCTTTGGAAGGACCACTCGAGGAGAGAGAGCAGAGGCCTGGCCAGGTGATGATTCCAAGCTCTGCAGTCCCTGGATGAGGTTCAGCATCGGAGCCCTGACCTCATTTACAGCTCCTGCATTTATGGAATGCCAAGAGATTATGCAGAGAGCTTTCCTGAGTGGGATCATATGAGGCAGGAGACATGAAGTCATTGTCCTGAAGCCCAAGGTGAACTCAGACTGTCCCAAAAACTCCCAGGCAGGCCTAGGGCTGCATTTTGTAGTGCTGCAGGAAGGAAAACTGATCCTGCTTTATTTGTTTTAGGTTGTGTTCCTCAGGGATTTCTTAAAGGGGATTTTGTGGTCAGTTTAGTCCTTCCAACCAACACACAACCACAATTTGATCAAGTTTGGGGTTATAAAACTAACAAGTGTCTATGAATTTCTTGAGTTGTTCAATTAGAGTGAGCACTTCTGCCAGGCTGTTCCCTGGCTTCATCCTTTTGGGAAAGTTGGTATTTAGAATTCCACCCAGGGCAGTTTACTGGGATTCAGCATTAGAAGAAAAAAAAAAATTCAACAGCCAATTATTTTTCTGCAGCTCAGGGTTTCACTCCAAGAAGACAGTCCAGACATCAATTCTTCCTCCTACAGAAAAATCCTGCATTTCATGGGAAATAATTTGACCCTACCTGCCTGAACTGCAGCCCACAGAGGTGCCTCTGACTTCCCAGGATCCAGACTGGGCTTGGTGTCTGTGGCCATGACTTTCCCATTGTACATGACTGGCCAGGAATAGCAGAACTCCCTGTCCTGCTTGGAGAAACCCTGTTGGAAAGGACATTCCCATCCAACAGCCCAGCCCTTCTGTTCCACCTGAGCTGAAGCCTCCTGGGGTCCAGAACAATCTTTATTAAGGGATTCAGGTTTTTGGGAGCCTCAGTGTGAGCAAAGGGTTTCCCATCCTCTCCTCCTGCTGTTACACAACCCCTGCCCAGCTGCAGTTTGTGTTTGCACAGTGAGATTTGCTGCTTCCCACTTTGGGAAACCACTTGGAAGACCTCAGAATTACAACAGCCCTTCTCACAATCCATCCTCCCAGTGCTAAGAAACTCCAGTAACTGCTAATTATTCAGTAATTAAGTGTCTCTCTGGGGTTGTAATTGTGAGTGTGGCCTCTCCCAGTCACTGCCTGCTCCTTAGGTAGCAGTTTTCTCCAGGCCCAAACAAATTCTCTCCTTTACATTTGATTGGATTACAAAATTGCTTTAAACTCTGTGGAGATGATTAGGAAAAGGGTGTTTTTGTGCAATAGTTACCATGGGAACTAAAGTAGAGAGAGGTCTTTATAAACCAGAAGTCAGAGATTGTGTTGCAGACAATTAATATTGTCTTGTTCATTTGCTTTAACTCTTTGGTGCATTATTCCAAAATAGTCTTTATCTCTCTTTCCATATTAAATGCTGTGTCAAAGAGGTTCTGCTCCTCAAGGGTTCACCCCTCATTCTCTTGCAAGGTTAGCTACATATCCCTCTTCTTCTTTGTCTCCTTGGACTGGGGACATCTCTGCCTGGGCTTTGGTTTGGGATTGGGATATTATGTGTGGGAGAAGTGTCAAAGCTCCTGTCCTGTCAGTGGAACCAGAGCTCTGAGCTGAGCAGCTCTCATTGCTTCTCCTGGATCAACCCCCTCTGCTCTCTTTTCCAACATCCCAGGCTTCTCAAACCTTCATTTCTCCTAATTCCATGTTTGACACTAGAGAAGAGCAGCTGATAACTGACCCAGTGCCAGGAACTGTCCCTCTGCTCTCCTCTCTTTCCAAACCTTCTTCCTCCAGCCACTTTGCCCCATCCCATCTCTTGATTTTTCTCCCCCCTGCCCTCTCCCACATCCTGCCATCCTCTGGCTCTCCCCTCCCAGCGCGTGTCACACCTCAAAAATAATTAGCAAAGGCACGTCCTTATTTTCCCCCAGACTCTTTGAACAGGAGAAATTCCCCCACCAAGGGAATTCAATATTCATGTATTTAAAAAGCAAGCTCCTCCTCAGCCCCCTCCCCTGTGTACTGGTGACCTCCTTCCTCTGGATACGGGGTTGGATTTGGGATTCCTCATTATCCTGGGGGCTGATCCACCACGCTGCTGTTTCAGTTCTCCACAAACAGCATTTCTGTCCCATCAGAGGCATGAGCTGCTTTCAGTGTAGAAGCTGCTTCATTTTCAGGCCACTGTTCAGATCACAGAGTTGTGACCCCAGTTCTTCCACCATCCCACCTGTTTCACAAGAGCAGCCACAGGATCTCAAAGAGCCAAGGGTGTAGAGAAGAGCAAGGAGGCTGGAGAAGGGACTGGAGCACAAGTGCTGTGGGGAGAAGCTGAGGGAGCTGGGGGTGTTTAGCCTGGAGAAGAGGAGGCTCAGAGGTGACCTCAGCACTGTCTAGAACTACCTGAAGGGAAGTTCTGGCCAGGTGGGGGTTGGTCTCTTCTCCCAGGCACTCAGCAATAGGACAAGGGGGCATGATGGGCTCAAGCTCTGCCAGGGGAAATTGAAGTTGAAGAGCAGAAAATAATTCTTTGCAGAGAGAGTGCTCAGGGATTGGAATGGGCTGCCCAGAGAGGGGGTGGATTCCCCATCCCTGGAGGTTTTTAAGGTGAGCTTGGCCGTGGCACTGAGTGCCATGATCTGGTAAAGGGACTGGAGTTGGCCCAAGGGTTGGACTTGATGATCTCGGAGGTCTTTTCCAACCCAATCCATTCTATGGGTCTATGATATTCCCAGTTTCTGATCAAAATCAGGGGCGAGTGAGCCAACCTCAGAGAAACACAGGGGAGAATTCGCATTGCATGAGCTAAGCCTCCTCTTCTCCCTGGCTCCAGTCTCCAACAGCTTTTGGCAGAAACCTTCCAGAATATTTGTTCTGAGGCAGCCTGGAATACGTCAGCAGGCAAGATTTCAGCTCAGGAAGATGAGAGGAGACTGAGAGCAGGGGCTTGCAGTGGGAACTCTTGGGCAGCCAGAAATGTGGGTGTTGGCACTTCCTCTGCTCACAGCATTTTGCTGCAAAAAATGCACAGAGTGCAGAGCAAAGCACATGTGTGTGCTCTTGCACACCCAACTGCACAGCCAGGCACAAAATGACCATCTGCTGCCCTCCAAATATTTATTTACTCCAGATTTCCTCTCACCTGCTGGTTTTCCATCCCTGAAAGGTGCTCTTGGTTCCAGGGACACCACATGTTGTGCTGATTGAAACCCATTTTCCGTGGCAAGAAACCTGTTGCCCTGAGCCAGCACAGGATTCTACCTGAGGATGTCCAAAGACATAGAAGGAGAAAATGATGCTAAAACTGTTTTCTTGTAAAATGTCACCTTTTTCACAGGAGGAAGGTCTGGGCAGGTATTTTTGTACTGATTTAGGAGCTCCAGCTGATGCTGCATGCACAGGGAGGGACAGAAAATAGGCAAAATTTAATTTATTATTCTCAGTCCATAAAAACATTCCACTTCAGGGCCAGTTTCTATCCTTAAAAATCCACGAGGCAAGGGAGATGTCAGCACACCTTGCACTTTCCCTGTCACCATGGAAAAGGAAGCCTGTGTAAGCTGAGAAGCTGGAACCAGGCAACAAGAACCAGAAAGTGTTTATTGTGGCCAGAGCTCCACGTGGATGCATTCCCAGTCACCAGCAGACAAATCCCAGCCTTGTGCAGGCTGTAAAGATCCAACCTGTGTGTTCCCTGCAGCCTCTGGTCTGGAGGAATTTTTCTGGGAAGCCTGTGGGGATGTGGTGTTGCTTTTGAAGCTGAAAATAATTCCATCAGAGAGACAATCTGTAACAGGCCCTTTACTTCACTGCCATCAGATAATGCTGGTGAGATGCAGGCCATGACCTTCTGGAAGATTATGCTGGATTATTAGATCAGATTAGATTAGATTATCTTCTTGGATATTGAGGTCAGGAGGTCCATGGGGTGAGAGGGAGGTTTTCCACAAATCTCCAGGCATCCAGGTGTTCCTGGGGGAAACCACCTCACTCCTCCTTTCCTTTACATCCCAATTTCATCACTGATGCCAACCTCTTTCTAGTCATATCCTTGCTGTTGAGATCCAACCCACTGTGCCAGGCAGAGCCACAAAAGCCCTGGAAGCTTTTCCACCCTCAGGAGACAAGCTGGCTGCTGTTGGCAGACATCCTGCTGCTGCTTAATTGGGAAAAGGGTTTTAAATCAAGCTGGTATTTTTTTTCTTTAGGCAAGACATCTCAAATGGAGTGCTCAGCATCAAAGAGTTGAGCAGAGCAGAACAGAAACAGCAGCAAGATCATCTGATAAGGCAGAGAATGAGCCTCCTGACCCTGGTGAGGCCAGTAAGGCAGACAGCACTTCCAAAGTTGTCTTTGAACACAAGGGAACATTTCTCCTTGTGACTTTTCTATTTTGCAGCAAAAAGAGAAGCACAGCAACAGAACAAAACTGTTCTTCCAGAAGGAACCATAATATAGAGCCAAATATCTGCTCATTGACACTGGTGGGCTCTGAGTCAGGCTCACAGGAGGATGCACAGCACATCAGGATACTGCATTTACCTCCTCTTCCCCAATGCTCTCCCTGGAAAGACCTTCTGTGAGCAGCCCCATTGCTGATGGGCATTTGCTCTCCTGGGCTGGGATTAGGATGGCAGAAACTTTGCAACTTTCAGATCCAAACTCCCTGAGACTGCAAGAGTTTGGATCTCACTCTGGACTTCATTATTTGCATTTGCTTTTCATGGCCAGGTGGTTTTGCCTTTATACAAAAGGCATTGGCCACAATGGGTGTGCATTGGCCACAATGAGTGTGGGCTCATTCTCACAGACAGCTTGTCAGGGTTTCTAAAAACTTCTCTTTTTATAATTAATATTTTCTTCTTATGTTCAGTTCTGGGCCCCTCAGTTGAGGAAAGAGATTGAGGGGCTGGAGCGGGGCCAGAGAAGAGCAAGGAGGCTGGAGAAGGGACTGGAGCACAAGTGCTGTGGGGAGAGGCTGAGGGAGCTGGGGGTGTTTAGCCTGGAGAAGAGGAGGCTCAGAGGTGACCTCAGCACTGTCTGGAACTGCCTGAAGGGAAGTTCTGGCCAGGTGGGGGTTGGTCTCTTCTCCCAGGCACTCAGCAATAGGACAAAGGGGGCACGATGGGCTCAAGCTCTGCCAGGGGAAATTGAAGTTGGAGATCAGAAACAAATTGTTTGCAGAGAGAGTGCTCAGGGATTGGAATGGGCTGCCCAGAGAGGGGGTGGATTCCCCATCCCTGGAGGGTTTTAAGGTGAGACTGGACATGGCACTGAGTGCCATGATCTGGTAAAGGGACTGGAGTTGGCCCAAGGGTTGGACTTGATGATCTTGGAGGTCTTTTCCAACCCAATCCATTCTAGAATTCTGTGATTCTGTGCCGTGGAAATTGGAGTCCCAATCCCCAGGGGCTCCAAAGGACAGGTTGTGATAAGGATGGACATGCTGGGTCACTCACAGGAGGAGTTTTTGTCCCACTGTCCCTTCCTCCACTGCTGTCACTGAGGCCCAGGGGGCTGCACTGAACCACCTGCAGAGCAGGAGCTGGTTGTTCCTCATGTTCTCTGCATTTTCAAATGGAAGCCTATTTTCACTAAAAAAACATGGATTTATTCACCCCTTTGCAATAAAAACAGAGTCACATTAATATGTTTTCAGGGGATAATTGAGTCAGTGATTCAGTAACAAGAGCTGTGTCCCCTGTTCCTCAGAGGGTGTTCTCTCTGGCACATTTATCCACATTCCTGCTGTGAAGAGCCCTGTATGACCTGCCCACGCTGGAACTGCTGTGTGGGCTTATGCAAAATGTTCCTTCACCCACAGATCCCTGCCTGCCTCTGCCATAAAATGTCATTGAGAAACCTTCCAAGGAAGCTGATTGGAGAAGCTCCTCTCCTAGGACTCTGCTCCAGCGTGGACCTGCTGAGCTGCAGGTAACAATCCCATCTCTGGTGCAGAATTAGGCTGAAAAGTGATGGGGAGGGGTTTTTGCATTCAAAGGAAAAACATAAGGACATGTTGTCATGTCACAGAGTCACACACTGGTTTGGGGGGAAGGGACCTTTAAAGGTCATCTTATCCAACCCTTTGCCATGGGCAGCGACACCTCCCACCAGCCCAGGGTGCTCCAAGCCTTGTCCAACCTGGCCTTGGACACTCCCAGGGATGGGGCAGCCACAGCTTCTCTGGGCAGCTGTGCCAGGGCCTGCCCACCCTCCCAGCCAGCAATTCCTTCCCAGTATCCCATCTATCCCTGCCCTCTGGCAGTGGGAAGCCATTCCCCCTTGTCCTGTCCCTCCATCCCTTGTCCCAAGTCCCTCTCCAGCTCTCCTGGAGCCCCTTTAGGCACTGGAAGGGGCTCTCAGGTCTCCCTGGAGCCTTCTCTTCTCCAAGTGAGCCCCTCCTAGCTCTTCCAGCCTGGCTCCAGCCCTCAGAGCATCATCGTGGCCTCCTCTGGACCCAGTCCAACACTTCCATGTCCTTCCTGTGCTGAGGACCCCAGACCTGGACACAATATTCCAGCATGAAAGTGCTCCTGAGAGTGGGGCTCCTGCCCCACAGGAACAAAAGATGCAAGTGATGGGGGTCAATCTGGAGGTCAAACATCAAACATAAGAAAAGTGGGACCCAGGGGTTTCTATCAAACATCTAAATCAGAGGCTGGAGAGATAAGAGGAATTTTGATTAAAAGGGTCCTTTAAGGAGCAGCTTTTCCTGTGGCTCAGACTTGCCTCTCCTTTTCATTTATTTATGCATTTCCTCATGTCAACAACAGCCCAATGTGCTGTTAGAATCAAACTGCACCTTCAGACAAGCAAACAAACAGGCAACCAAATGCTGCCCAAGAGGAACTGTTTCATTTTCCTGGTACCAAAGCACAATGCAGGGATAGCAGGGAGGGGATCTGTCACTCCCATGCAGCTGAACTCTGCTCTTTAGTAAAATCCCTCTTAACTGCTCCTGCCTGAGCTGCAGTCCCAGGAATCCACCACCCCCTGGAAGCACCTCCTGCACAGACTTGTCTCCTGTGGCAGCATCTCCTACTCGCCTGTCTGCTGCTGCAGGATGATAAGTCAGGTTTAATCATTTCCAAGTCTAATTGTTGTGTTTCAGCAGAAATTTGGTGCAGATCAGTAGCTCCTGAACATCTTAAAAGGGCCAATTTCACCAAGTTCATAACAGAATTATAGAATCATAGAATCCCAGAATGGCTTGGGTTGGTATGGACATTAAAGGCCATCTCGTTCCAAGCCCCTGCCATGGGCAGGGACACCTCCCACCAAGACCAGGTTGCTCTAAGCCCTGTCCAACCTTGCCTTGAATAGGTATGAGCTGGCAGCAAACTCTCAGGTAATGTGAATAATAAAGGGGACAGTTTAAGGATGTTTTCCTACAGAATTAAACCACCACGAGCTGGGCCATGGAGGTGCTCCCATGGCTGGAGCCCCTCTGCTCTGGAGCCAGGCTGGGTAAGCTGGGGGGCTCAGCTGGAAAAGGGAAGGCTCCTGGGAGACCTGAGAGCCCCTTCCAGTGCCTAAAGGGGCTCCAGGAGAGATGGAGTGGGACTTGGGACAAGGCATGGAGGGACAGGACACAGGGAATGGCTTCCCACTGCCAGAGGACAGGAATAGATGGGATATTGGAAAGAAATTCTTGGCAATGAGGGTGGGGAGGCCCTGGCACAAGTTGGGCAGAGAAGCTGTGGCTGCCTCATCCGTGGAAGTGTCCAAGGCCAGGTTGGACAGGGCTTGGAGCAACCTGGGTGTGTGTGAGATCAAGGTGGCCATGTGGCTCCAAACGTTCCTGGATTTGCTCAAAAAAATGGGCAAGAAAGAGGCTCTGAAGTGATTCGTGTAGAGGACAGAGAACTTCTCAGGAATGTGTCTAGCTGTGGTGGCATTCCTGGGCACAGCATGCCCTCCCTGTCCAGGCTGAGGGACAGGCACTTCCCAGTGTGTGGCTGGAGAGCTGCTCAGTGAAGGAATGGCTGTGTCTGGGGTTGGGAATCCAAAGATCTCCTGTCCACAGGATGAACAATGGGAAATAGAGCAGGGCAAGGATGGGTACTAGAAACTGTCAGCAGCAGAAATGGGATTAGACCCAACCTTCTGTCTGAGGGCTCCACGGATCTTCCTGGTTTTGGAGACCTGGGCTGACCTGGGGTTGAAGATCTGGTGCTGACCTGGTGGAAAAGAGGTAAAAAAAATTTTAGGATGCTCTTGGAACACCCACAATTCCAGCTGGGGCTTGAGCACAGCTTTGTCATCATGGTTTGATCAACAGCCTGTGCTGCTGCCTGTGCCATCTCCTCCCCCTTTTGTTTTTAAGGTTCTTTAGTCACATAGGAAAATGTCAGGCTATAAAAAACTCACGGAACAAAATCAAAAGCCCAAATGAGAAGGAAAACACAGCTGCAATTCCAAGGTGGCTTTTCAGGTTGGCTGTGACCAAAATCCTTTCAGCACCTCCTTTCCTACACCACGTGAAGACAAACCATCTTGAAGACCAACATGCCTGATTGGGTTGGGGACAGATGATGTAAAACTAACCTAAATGGTTTTATTCAAGTCACTAAATGAGTGATATTAGGACAAATTTCTTCACCAACAGGGTGGTCAGACATCAGAACAGGCTGCACAGGAAAGTGGTGGATCCCCATCCCTGGAGGGATTTGAAAGCCGTGTGGATGTGGCTCTTGGGGACACAGGTTAGTGGTGGCCTTGGCAGTGCTCAGGGGATGGTTGGACTTGATGGTCTTAGAGGTCTTTTCCAACCCAGAGCTAATCCCAGTTCCCAGGAAGGCTGCAGGGAGCCCAGTGCTGGCACAGCCAGGTTCCCGTCCCAGCTCTGGGATCATTCACCTTCTCCCCTTGTGTTCCCATGGCCAGAGGCCAATGAGCAGAGCAGAAACCACACACACATCCACCTGGCAGCTGGCAGGAGCTTCCCAAACCCTGTGGCACTGGAGCAGGCAGGCAATTTATTCCTCTGCCACCCAGTGCTGTGAAGGACCATGTCCCTGTGAAGCAGGAGCAGAGCCAGGGCTCGCTCCTGTGAAAGCAGCACCAGTGGGAAGCAGGGACAGCCCTGGAAAAATGATGTCTTGGAGATTTTAGTGTTTTAATGGAGTTTGGGGTTGTCCATAACCCACTTTTAACACTGGGCAGGAGCAACCTGGATGCACAGGTTTGTGTGCCTATTATTGGGGCTGCAGGAGCCTGTGGGTGCCCAGAGCCCTGACACAGCAGGTACAGCTACACTGTCACTCCAGGCCAGCTCTCCTGTGCTGTGACAGGATTCTGTGTCCATCCCATCCCCTCCACCTGTCCCACATTCCTTCACAGCACAAGTGGGCTCATGCACATTCCCACCACAGAGCTGCCTCCCCACTGCCAGCCAGATGGGATCAGGATCCAGGGCTGGATTCAAGCTGCCAAGAGGCAATGCAGCAATTCCAGAAGCCCTGGAAGAAATCTGGGCTCCCAGCCATTGCCGGAGCAGTGAGCCCAGGCACAGCCTGACGTGTGGAGTGCCTGCACCATCCCTGAGGAAGGTCTTTGGGAAAGCCAAAAGCTGGGGAGACAGAGGTGACTTCTGGAGCATGTGCAAGCACACAAAACACAGACAGGTGAGGAAACACCCAGGGGTGGGAGAACACCCAGGGAATAAATCACATATACTGTCCTGCTGTGACAGCATCATCTTGACTAGAGTGATGGACAAGCTCTTCTGAGGAAAGGCTGAGAGAGGTGGGTTTGTTCAGCCTGGAAAAGAGATGGTGTAAGGGTGACTTAACTATGGTCTTCCAGTACCTGAAAGGAGCTATAAAATGAACAGGGACTTGGGACAAGGGATGTAGGGACAGGACAGAGGGAATGGCTTCCCACTGCCAGAGGACAGGGTTTGATGGGATACTGGGAAGGAATTCTTCCTGTGAGGGTGGGCAGGCCCTGGCACGGGTTGGGCAGAGAAGCTGTGGCTGCCCCATCCCTAGAAGTATCCAAGGCCAGGCTGGAATGGGCTTGGAACAAGCTGGGCTAGTGGAAGTTGTCCCTGCCCATGTCAGGGGGTGAGATTGGATGAGCCTTAAGGCCCCTTCCAACCCAAACCATCCTGGGATTCTGTGATTTGAAGCTGATAACTGGGGACATGAACCATGTGCACCACAGGATGAACAGCAGGGCTGTTTCTCTGATCTTACCCAAATGTGGCTCCTAAAAGAGAACTGTCTGGAAATTCAGACAAAACCAGCAAGTTTAATACACACACTATCAAACAATGCAGAGGGAATGCAATCCCACTGTGCCATTTCCAGGGGGGACAGGTATGAGCTGCAGACCTTTTTGATCTAATAACAACAGTGCATAATGATCCCCAATGGCTGGAAGCTGGAATCTGAAAAATTCCAGCTGGAAATAAGATGCACATTTTCATTGGGAGGTAATGAATCCCTGCAGCAGTTTGCCAGGGAATGGGATGGGATCAAGGCTCTGTCATCCAGAGCCTGACGTACACACCTGGCTCTGGGAGGGGGATGTTCTTCCATCACAGCAGTTCTGTGAGGAGCCACTGGCCATTATCAGCCCATACCTGGCAGATCAAAACTGCTGCACAGCACGGGGCTCTGCCTTAAAATCCAGGATGTGCTTTTTCCAGAGGAAAATGGTCCTACGTAGAAACACAGATTGGTGTGGGTTGGAAGGGACATTAAAGGCCATCTGGTTCCAACCCCTGCCATGGGCAGGGACACCTCCCACCAGCCCAGGTTGCTCCAAGCCCTGTCCAACCTGGTCTGTGACACTTCCAGGGATGGGGCAGCCACAGCTTCTCTGGGCATTCCAGTGCCAGGGCCTGCCCACCCTCACAGCCAGGAATTTCTTCCCAATATCCCATCTAAATCTCTCCTCTTTTAATTTAAAACCATTCCCCCTTATCCTGTCTCTCCAGACCCTTGTCCCCAGTCCTTCTCCAGCTCTCCTGGAGCCTCTTTAGGCACTGGAAGAGGCTCTGAGGTCTCTCCAGAGTGTTCTTTTCTCCAGGTGAACATGCCAGACCTCCCAGCCTGTCTCCAGAGCAGAGGAGCTCCAGCCCTTGCAGCATCTCAGGAGAGGGCTACAAAGCTGCCACTTTTTCCATACTCAATTTCTATGGCTGTTCCCCTATCGTTTTTCCTGCTCCCCACAACAAACACCAGACACCAGCTTTTTACCCCACATTTGACCTACAGTTCAGATCCCAAAGGGCCGTGTATGACCAGCTTTGGTTCAGCTGATCACCGAGACACACCTCTGTTTGTTCAGCGACCCCAGATGAGAAATCATCACATCTTAATCCAGCAGAACACGGGCCCAGGGAATATACTTGTAACACTGTCATTTAATTTATTCACACAATCAGATTAGTAAATGAATATGTGCCGAGCCCCATCTCTGTTACAGTCCATGGATATTTCTCGGAGCATCTGGATGTCTGACAGTTTGTTTACATGATCACCGACATGAATAACTTAAATTATTTGGCTTAGCATCGTGAGCAGCCTCTGTTGGAGCCGCCTGCAGTGGCAGCTCCCAAGGAATTTTAATGAGCTCTTAACAATGCGCGAGGGGTTTGCTATTGTCGGCGGACACGCGCGAAAGGACGGGGGAGTGATACCTATTGCGGGGCACAAAAGGATTAATGATCTCTTTTCAGTGTGTCCTGTGTGGCTGAGCTGCCTGCAGAGGTGGCTCATCCCCCGGCCAGCGGACAGACCCCTCCCCGATACCCCAGAGAATGGCTGGAGCTGTGCCAGGGCAGGGTTAGGTGGGATCTCAGGGAAAGGCTCTTCCCCCAGAGGGTGGTGGGCACTGACCAGGCTCCCCAGGGCAGTGGGCACGGCCCCGAGGCTGCCAGAACTCCAGGAGGGTTTGGACAATAGGACAGGGACAGGGTGGGATTGTTGGGATGTCTGTGCAGGGCCAGGGATTGACCTGGATGATCCCTGGGGGTCCCTCCCAGCTCAGGATATTCCATGATTGTATGATCACTCTGAGCTGGGCACACTGGTCTTGGCACCCCATTTTCCATGCCAGGGATGAGGCACAGAACAACCTCACCAGGTGAACCTCACCAAGCTTAAAATTATGGAAAAATTACACTTTCCTGACTAGCTGATGCCCCTCCTCTGCTGGCACTGGTGGCATTTTGAGTGGAGTGAAGGGCAGAGGTGGGAAGGGGCTTGCAGTGAGACCTGGGGAGGGATTCTCTGAGGTGATGGACCATCTCTTTGTGGAGATTCCAAGCTTGCTGTGCCATGGGAATCACTGTGCTGTGAGTCTGGGTGTGCCCAGGGTGAAGGTCAGGAGCTGGACTGGATGATCCCTGGGGGTCCCTTCCAACTCAGAATATTCTATGATTCTATGACCTGGAAGGATGGCAGGAGTTGTGCTGTCACCTCTCTGCTTGTCCTCTTCCAGAAGGCTCGTTTAAAAGGAAAGGGGTCATGGCCACTGCCCAGTTCTCCTCCATCCTCCTGGCAGGTTCCTCTCCAGTGCCCACAATCAGCCTGTGTGGAGTTCCCTGGTTTGGAGCTCAAGCCATTAGATGAGTGTCACTGCGGCTCTGCCAGCAGCTGGGTTGGGTCTCCAGCTGCTCCAGGGCTCCACAGGGCCTTGCTGCAGCCTTGGGAAGCAGCTTTGCTCCAAACCTCCCCACGCAGGAGGGTGAGCAGCCAAGGGGAGCCACAGGTGGTTGTGACTGTGTGCCCTGATCAGTACCTGCTGGAAGAGGCTGGATCCACACACATGTCATGGATGAGAGATACACACCCCCCAGGGCTGGGAAATGCAGCAGACACCCAGCAGCACTGTTGGGGTGGTCAGGGCATAGCCTACACATCCTGTCTGTCAGTCAGGAGGGCTCCTCCAGATGCTCCTTCAACCCTGGGTGGGTTCCAGGTTTATGTAGGTACCAACTGAAGGAGAGACCCTGAGGGACTTGGAGGCATCAGGAACAACATCCTGGATTGTCTCAGAGTGGAGATGGAGTCCCCCTTCCCTGCAGCCCTGTCTTCCAGGCTGTACCCTGTGCCAGTGTCTTCTCCCAAGGGTGAAAGCAGGGACAGGGACCAAGTGGAATCCCCCCAGCCCTGCAGAGCCAGGAACACCCAGTAGCTCCAGCCCTGGGGGGTGAACTGGAGTCCAGCACCAATTAAGGGCATTTTGGCAGCCCCAGCTCCCTCCTGATTCCTTCCCAGCTCCATCCTGTGTGGAGCTGTAATGAGGAGGCACATGGGCTTGGTTCAGTGGCCTCCCTGGCAGACAATGAGTTTGGATGCTCATGGAAACCGGCAGAACACGCTGGCAAAGCTGGTTAATGAGGAGTGACACAGAGCATGGTCAGGTGGTGGGTAGGTCTGCTTTGAGAGCTTGGCTTATACATCCCATCTGATGGGCTCCAGAGGAGGCCACAAAAAACACCAGAAGGCCACAGCCCCTCTGTTATGGAGACAGACTGGGAGAGCTGGGGGTATTCACCTGGAAAAGGGAAGGCTCCTGGGAGACCTGAGAGCCCCTTCCAGTGCCTAAAGGGACTCCAGGAGAGCTGGAGAGGGACTGGGGACAAGGGATGGAGGGACAGGACACAGGGAATGGCTTCCCAGTGCCAGAGGGCAGGGCTGGGTGGGATACTGGGAAGAAATTCTTGGCAATGAGGGTGGGCAGGCCCTGGCACAGGTGCCCAGAGAAGCTGTGGCTGCCCCATCCGTGGAAGTGTCCCAGGCCAGGTTGGACAGGGCTTGGAGCAACCTGGGCTAGTGGGAGGTGTCCCTGCCATGGCAGAGGTTGTAATGAGATGGTCTTTAAGGTCCCTTCCAACCCAAACCATTCTCGTATTGTACATGCAGGGGTGGCAGAGTTTGGCTAATGGTTGCACAGGCAGCAGCTGTCCTGGAGGATGGGATTTCAGACAGAAAGGCATCAAAAATAAAGGAAAAAGGTGAGGATTTTCTTTTAAGATCTCACAAAGCAAGACTTTACAGTGTAAATATGGCATTTCTGCACCAGAGCCAGGGGACCAGCACGTGGGAATAGGGCACATCCAGTTGCCCCCACGCCAAGAAGCTTCTAAAACACCTTTTATATTTAGTCAAACAAAGTGACATCTTCACCTCACTCTTCACACCCCTCCAGTGAGGGCAAAGCAACATCCCAGCAATCAAAACACCCACCTGGACACAGGAGGAGCACGTCCAGGGCGAGAGGGGGTGTGAGACACCAGCCCAGCGTGGATGTGCAGTGACAGCCCTGCAGGGGGAGAGGCAGGAGGCTCGGGAGGAGCAGCTAAAACGGGATTTGCGCACTCTCCTATTTTAGCAGTGCCTTAGTCAGAGCAACGTGTATTCCTTGGATATTTTTGTCTGTTGCAGTTCGGGAGCGCATTCTTTGGGAATGCAGCTGCCTTATGCAACATAGAATCATAGAATGGATTGGGTTGGAAAAGACCTCTGAGATCATCAAGTCCAACCCTTGGGCCGACTCCAGTCCCTTTACCAGATCATGGCACTCAGTGCCACGGCCAAGCTCACCTTAAAAACCTCCAGGGATGGGGAATCCACCCCCTCTCTGGGCAGCCCATTCCAATTCCTGAGCACTCTCTCTGCAAAGAATTTTTTCTGCTCTCCAACTTCAATTTCCCCTGGCAGAGCTTGAGCCCATCGTGCCCCCTTGTCCTATTGCTGAGTGCCTGGGAGAAGAGACCAACCCCCACCTGGCCAGAACTTCCCTTCAGGCAGTTCCAGACAGTGCTGAGGTCACCTCTGAGCCTCCTCTTCTCCAGGCTGAACACCCCCAGCTCCCTCAGCCTCTCCCCACAGGGCTTGTGCTCCAGTCCCTTCTCCAGCCTCCTTGCTCTTCTCTGGCCCCGCTCCAGCCCCTCAATCTCTTTCCTCAACTGAGGGGCCCAGAACTGAACACAACACTCAAGGTGTGGCCTCCCCAAGGCAGAGTCCAGGGAAAGGGTCACTGCCCTGGGCCTGCTGGCCACGGTATTTATGATACAGGACAGGATCCCTTTGTGCTTCAGCCCCTCTGTGCCCCCTGGATGCTCCATCCCTGTGGCACCCATGCCATGAGCTTGGGAAGAGTTTGGGGGGTGCCAGGAGCATTGCATGTCCTCACTGCTACATATTAAAGGAAGGAAGAGCCTTTCTGGGGCTTGAAACCTTTGGAAGTTGAATTGTTTCCCTCTGCAGTGACCGTTTTGGAGGAGAGCTTGGCAGGAGTCATCCTTCACATCCATGGAGAAGCCACAGCTCCCTGAGAGCTTCCCTTCACTTCTAAAATCCTCAGGCATATTGACCAGGCTCTGAAGGGCCACCTCTGGCTTCTGCCTGGCCCTGGCTTTTCCTGCTGCCCATCCTGGAGGTGACACCTTCTGCTGGGCACCTTTCCTTGCCAAGAGGTATCACCGTGTAATTTTAAAGTCATTTTGGGGAAGAGATCAGCTGAGCTAAGGCTGGCAGCCCATGGAAGTCCAAATGCAGGTGTCAAGGGTGATGTTTAGGAATTAAAACCAACCACCAGTGGGGTCTGTGCTGTATTTCTTTGCCTGCAGATTAAAGCTTCCTGTGGCTGCTTGAAATTTTGCCATGGAAAGTAATTTCTCCTGTAAATATAATGAGTCAGAGATGCCTGGGAACGGTTGTGTGGATGAATTTTCTTACCTCTAGAATCATCATCTTTCAAAAAGGCAAATGTCTTGTTTATTCCTTACTTGGATAAAGACTTTTTTCTTTTAGCATTTATTATTTCCTGCTGCTGCTTTGTGAGTCAGGACACCTTGTACAGACACTGGAAGGTTGTGTCATGCTACAGCTGGTTATTTATGTAAGGGTAGATAATGACAACCATTAATTGGGAAATAAGGAATTGTATTCAGTCCTGCAGCAGCTTTTGTGCTGCACAAAGGCAGAACCACAGCTGCAATGAGCACCAGGAGAGAAGGTCCTCACCAGGGCTCCTCAGGGCTAAAGAAACACCCTAAAAATTGAATTAATGGCCTGTTTTGAAAGCCACTATAAGGGTGATTGAAGCCATTTGATGCCAAGGTTGGTGTTCCACGAAATCTCACCAGATACTGGAAAATATTTTCAAAATACAGATTAAATGAGGGGAACTTATAAAGTATTTTCAAACCCCTAAATCCTCTGTGTGAAGCACCAGGTGGAGAGAGACACAGTATTCACCAATCCAGATCCAGAGACCACTCTGGGAATGGTTTGAATTTTAAGGCTTTTGGGATGCACCTGCAGCTGCTCCTGTGTTTGCCACCATGGGATGTAACAGAGACATTGCCCAGAGAAGCTGTGGCTGCTCCATCCCTGGGAATGTCCTAGGCCAGGTTGGACAGGGCTTGGAGCAACCTGGGATAGTGGAAGGTGTCCCTGCCCATGGCAAGGGGTGGGTAAGATGGTTTTTAAAGTCCCTTCCAATCCAGACCAGCCTGTGATTCTCAGAAAGCTTTTCCACTTTTGCTCTAACTGTTTAGATAAGCACTGAGGCTCCTCTCAGCTTAGAGGACTTCACTGCACAGCCAGCCAGCATTTGCAGTGTGGGGATATCTGTCAAAAATGATTCATTCCATCCCCTCCTCTCTCTGCTGACATTTTCCTCCGAGCCATAATAAGATGCATTTTTCTCTGTTAATCTTCCTCACACTTCATGTTTGGGATATTTCATGCCCAAGGAAGGGGCTGGTGAGGAAGAGGTGGGTTCCCCCTCTGCAGGAAGGGGAGACCCAGAGTGTGATACTGGGAGTTGTCTGGCAGCCACCTCCTCTCCCTGGAGATCACTTATAGAGTGCCAGAATGGTTTGGGTTGGATGGGACCTTAAATCCCATCTCATTCCACCCCCTGCCATGGGCAGGGACACCTCCCACCAGCCCAGGCTGCTCCAAGCCCTGTCCAACCTGGCCTTGGACATTTCCAGGGATGGGGCAGCCACAGCTTCTCTGGGCACCTGTGCCAGTGATATGATACAGCCAAGCTGGCATTGCCTCCAGCACTGTGTGACAGGCACTCAGCAATAGGACAAGGGGGCACGATGGGCTCAAGCTCTGCCAGGGGAAATTGAAGTTGGAGAGCAGAAAAAAATGCTTGGCAGAGAGAGTGCTCAGGCATTGGAATGGGCTGCCCAGAGAGGGGGTAGATTCCCCATCCCTGGAGGTTTTTAAGGTGAGCTTGGCCGTGGCACTGAGTGCCATGATCTGGTAAAGGGACTGGAGTTGGACCAAGGGTTGGACTTGATGATCTCAGAGGTCTTTTCCAACCCAATCCATTCTATGATTCTATGATATTCCCAAGCCAGCACAAGAGCAGGACAGACCTCCCTTATTATTACCAGTTGGAGTTATATATGAAAATACCAGAAGGCTGGAGCCCCCCTGCTCTGGAGCCAGGCTGGGAGAGCTGGGGGGTCACCTGGAGAAGAGAAGGCTCCAGGGAAACCTGAGATCCCCTTCCAGTGCCTAAAGGGGCTCCAGGAGAGCTGGAGAGGGACTGGGGACAAGGGATGGAGGGACAGGACACAGGGAATGGCTTCCCACTGCCAGAGGGCAGGAATAGATGGGATATTGGGAAGGAATTGCAGGCTGTGAGGGAGGTCAGACCCTGGCACCGGAATGCCCCGAGAATCTGTAGCTGCCCCATCCCTGGGAGTGTCCCAGGCCAGGCTGGACAGGGCTTGGAGCAACCTGGGCTGGTGGGAGGTGTCCCTGCCCATGGCAGGGGGTGGAACGAGATGGTCTTTAAGGTTCCTTCCACCCCAAATCATTCCTTGATTTTATGGTGTTTAAATCCCCTTGGACCAGCTTTGGAACCCACAGCCCAGGCCCCTCAGGGACCCATCACCCCATATGAAGGTTCAGGGAAGCAGCTGCTGAGCAGATATAAATAGGGAGCCTGGGGAGCCTGTTTCCAAATGCAAACAGCAGAGCTGCAGGAAAGGCTTTGCTCTGTTTGGATGGTGCTAAATTTTCCTGAGCTCAGTGACAGGGAACACAATAGAGATCTCAGACTTTGGGATCCCATTCTCCACCTGCCTTCACCTCAGTAATTTCCTCCACCCACCTCCTGCTCCTCCTCCAGCCAACCTCCACCCCCAGGTATGGATGGAGCTGCAGCATCTGCCAGGGAGGATTAAGAGAGACAGGGAGTTGGGAAGCCACTTCTCCTGCCTACACATCCCTCTTGGAAATCAGGCTGCTCTGATGGGAGATGTTTGCACCCACTCTTGCAGCAGGATGGGATATCACACATCCTCCCACACTCCCCACCTCCCTGTGGGGCCTCTCTGCTCCATCCCATTCCTTCCCCAGCCCTGACCACATCCCACCTGAGCCCACAGTCTCCATGAGGTCTTCAAGAAAATATCACAGAATCTCAGAAATGATCAAGTTGGAAAAGACCTCCAAGATCATCAAGTCCAACCCTTGGTCCAACTCCAGTCCCTTTACCAGATCATGGCACTCAGTGCCACAGCCAAGCTCACCTTAAAAACCTCCAGGGATGGGGAATCCACCCCCTCTCTGGGCAGCCCATTCCAATGCCTGAGCACTCTCTCTGTAAAGAATTATTTTCTGCTCTCCAACTTCAATTTCCCCTGGCAGAGCTTGAGCCCATCGTGCCCCCTTGTCCTATTGCTGAGTGCCTGGGAGAAGAGACCAACCCCCACCTGGCCAGAACTTCCCTTCAGGCAGTTCCAGACAGTGCTGAGGTCACCTCTGAGCCTCCTCTTCTCCAGGCTAAACACCCCCAGCTCCCTCAGCCTCTCCCCACAGCACTTGTGCTCCAGTCCCTTCTCCAGCCTCGTTGCTCTTCTCTGGCCCCGCTCCAGCCCCTCAATCTCTTGCCTCAACTGAGGGGCCCAGAACTGAACACAACACTCAAGGTGTGGCCTCCCCAAGGCAGAGTCCAGGGAAAGGGTCACTGCCCTGGGCCTGCTGGCCACACTAGTTTAGATCCAGGCCAGGATCCCATTGGCCTTCTTGGCCACCTGGGCACACTCTTGGCTCCTGTTGAGCTTCCTGTCCCTCAGTCCCCCCAGGTCCCTCTGCCTGGCTGCTCTCCAGCCACTCTGTGCCCAGCCTGGAGCGCTGCAGGGGGTTGGGGTGGCCAAAGGGCAGGACCTGCACTTGGCCTTGTTGAACTCCATCCCATTGCAATCAGCCCATCTCTCCAGTCTCTCCAGATCCCTCTGCAGAGCCCTCCTGCCTTCCAGCAGGTTGACACTCCCTCCCAACTTGGTGTCATCAGCAAATTTGCTGCTGATGGAGTCAATCCCCTCATCTAAATCATCAATAAAGATGTTAAACAGGACTGGACCCAACACTGACCCCTGGGGAACACCATTAATGACCAGCTGGACACAACCCTGTTCACCAGCACTCTCGATTCAGATCCACGTCTCTGAACCAGCAGGGGAGTTCACTTGGAGAAGGGTCACTCAACTCCGTGTTCGCTGCTGGAGAAACTCCCAGCCGAGTCCACCACCTGTGGCCATCCTTAAACATACACCCCTTCCATTCCAGAGCATCCTCTCCCAAATCCATTCCCTTGTGCACTCTTGGCATCAGCAACGCTGCTCCTTTTTGATGCCTGTTCCAGAGGGGATCATTTGATCTCCAAATTTCTCAGTACAGTCAAGTCAGAGCTTGCAATTTCCTTTCAGATGTGTTGAGTTCCTGCATAATTTTCAATTCACTCTTCTTTTGTGGGTAATGAATAGAGAAGGGTGTTCTCCATCAAAGGCAGTTTATTAAAATGCAAATAAACTTCAGGCTGAAGGTCCATTTGAGCACTGAAAATCACATACAGCAACAGGGAATATGAAATCTGGTCCCAAAGAGAACTGAGGAACAGAATATTTTTAAGGAGAGGAGACAACATCAACCCCCACCACAAACACTACCCAATTCAACCTACTGAGTGACAATTTTTGGTGGTTTAAGGCATCACCTCAAGGTCTGGGCAGCCACAGCTGGCATTTCCCATGCCAGGTTTCCTACCTGTCTCCTTGGAAAATTCAGTCAGAGCAGGTCAGACACTTCTGAGGAAGAAATAAAAGCTGCAGGGGAGGGTGGACAAGTCCTGGGTGAGAACTCTGTAGAGACTTGATAAATTCATAGCAATGGCACCTGTCTGAGCTGGGCATGGATGGTGTCTGGGAAGGTCTCATGGGAGAGATGTTCCAACTGCACACCTCAAGTCTACCTGATGCTTTCCATATTCCAAAACCCACAGAGCCTGGAGCTGCTCCTTGGTAGGACTCTTGCTGGAGTGGAGGTGTTCCCCTCTGTCCCATGATCTCAGCAGCTCTTCACTGAAAACACCACAGATGAATGGTGGTCTCCCAACCTGGTTCTGCTGCCAACTGATGAGTCCTTGGGTGTCCCAGACCCCCCAGTTGTCACCCAGTGCCACCCAAACACAATCCCTATCCTGGTCACACAGGCAGCACTCAACACCCACAGCCCTGGGAATTCAGATGCTGAAGAAGCTCATGGATGCTCTGGATTCAGGAACACGGGATGGGTAAGGTGGCCACATCTCCTCCCCATCCATGGCAAAAACTGTCTGGCAGTTTTGGGAACCCAACAAGCTGAGCAGGGTAGGAATGGCCATGGGTTGGCTTCCAGGGGAACCAGTGACAGAACAAAAGGGAATGGCTTCCCACTGATGGAGGACATGATTAGATGGGATATTGGGAAGGAATTCTTGGCAATGAGGGTGGGCAGGCCCTGGCACAGGTGCCCAGAGAAGCTGTGGCTGCTCCATCCCTGGAAATGTCCAAGGCCAGGTTGGAGCAACCTGGGCTGGTGGGAGGTGTCCCTGCCCATGGCAGGGGGTGGGATGGGATGATCTTTAAGGTCCCTTCCAACCCAAACCATTCCATGATCCTGTGATTCTATGGATCATGACACACAGACCCAGGTCCTGCCATCCCAGGTGGCCACTGCCCAAACCAGACCCCTCAAAGCCTTCCAGCACCCAGCCCTGGAGGAGCTGCAGCCTGAGGGAGAAGGGAGCACATCCTGGAAGGGTAAGCCCTGCACAGCCCCTGCCCACAGGGGACATTCCCAGCTCTGCTGGTCCTCAGGGAACTGTGTCACTTGTTGGTTAATGTTCCTGTGGTCATTTGCAGCCAGGGAGGCCAAAGCCGTGACCAGAATGTATCCAGGTTGCCATGGCAGCAGGAACAAAAATGTTAAAATATAAATAAAAGCAAAGAAAAAGCAAACCCTAAGGATGGGAGAAGGGATGTCCAACACAATGAAAAGCCAGGATGATCTCAGTGCCAACACAAACCCGGTGGAAGCTCCCGGGAGGAGAGGCAGGGGAGGTGTTGGCACAGGGGAGGGATGATGGATGGATGCAGAGCAGTTGTGGGAGGAGGAGGAGGAGAAGGAAGACAAGCACAGGGTTACCTGTTTATCACTCTGCTTCAGGGAGGAAAAAAGCCCTTTGGAGCCTTATGGGATGGCTGGAACAGGTGGAGGTGCTGCCACAGCCCATGGACTCAGAGAAATTCCCTTTTTTTACATGCAAAATGCTGCAGTGTTTCCTTGTCCTGTCCCAGTCACTTGTGCCTCGTGCTGGAGTCCCCAGGGCCAGGCAGCCACACTCACCACCAGCTCCTGGATGTCCAGTGGTTGAAAGAGCCCATCAAAGTGGATTTGTTCCTCACCTGGGCTTTTCCAAGGTCCAGAAGGATGAGACTGACTTGTTTGAATTCTCTCCCCTTCTTTTTGCAGGTTGATTTTTCCAAGTTCTGTTCCTCCCACCCCTCTCTGCTCCCAGCAGCTCTGCCCCAGGACACATGGTCATGGAATCATGGAATTCCAGAATGGCTGGGGTTTTAAGGGACCTCAAAGACCATCTCCTTCCACCCCCTGCCATGAGCAGGGACACCTTCCACTAGCCCAGGTTGTTCCAAGCCTTGTCCAACATGGCCTTGGACACTTCCAGGGGTGGAACATCCACAGTTTCTCTGGGCAAAGAAGTCCACAAACATTTCATTTTACTGGTGTTTCAGCAGCCCTTTCAAATGGAATGGTTGTGGTGAGTAGGTGGCTGAAGTCTCTGTACAAATGATGCCCTTTTTCTTTCCTGGAAAAAGTCTTTGTGGTTTCTCTGCTAAAACATCAAAACCAAAAGCAGGGAAGAGTGAGTTACAGGCAAGGGCCTTCCAAACAGTATCCAGAAGATTCTGACCCTCTGATTCAGCCATGTCAGGGACAGGGCCATGCCAGGGACAGGGCCATGCCTGGTCACTGCTCTCCTTCCAGCCAGAAGACTCTTACCTGGCTGCTGTTGAACCCATGAGAGTTACACACATCTCCTCCTGGCTGTCTGTGAGCCTGAACTCATTCACTGTGGAGCAACCATGGAGCATCAATATCCTCATGTCCACCTTTTCCTTTTTCTGTGGTGCAGACATCTCCTTTGTCTCAAAATCCTTCAGGATGCTCAGGCTGGAGAGCTGTCTCAGCTCCAGCACAGCAAAGGCAGTCAGGGACAAAAGGGAAAGGTTTTGCTTGGAGAGGGTTTGGTACCTGCATCAGGGGACTGGCAGGTGACATTCCCTTGGCAAAATCCCAATGCCTTGAGGTATGTCTGCCTGGAGCAATGCCTGAGGCAAGGAGTTACACAGCAATTCCCTCCTAAAATCCTGCTGCAGCACAAGGACAGCAAGGACCCTCCAGGAGAGAAGTGTCCCCGTCACAGAGAAGGTGCAGTGAGGACAGCTCAGCTTTCAGTGAGATGATGTAGCAAATGTGGTGTCCCATGAGACGTTTTCTTCCCACATCCTTTCCTGTTCATCTGCTCCACCATCTACCCTCACTGTGTCTGAACTGCAAGGAATCCACATCTTCTTCCATCCTTGAGGCCAGGCTGGATGTCTGGGTGCTGGATCCCCTAAACACACAGGGAATGTGTGTTTGGTTGGCACTTACACTCCCAAAGGAGGATTTTCAACTTTTTTGATGTTAAGCTTGGTAACAGACTAGGAACAGGTAGCAATGGTGTGTAAGAGCAGCAACACTGGACATTCATGGACACACCCTGGTGGGCTGGATGTTGGCCCAGGATGTTGCCCAGCATTCTCCCTGAGCTCCGCTGCCACCCGGGAGAAGAGCAACCCAAAAAGTCATAGGATATCTCAAAATGCCAATTTCTCTCTGTTTTGCCCTTTTATTGAGATTTAAAATATGACTTTGCCAGCCAGAGGTGGGTCTGTGTGAGGAGTGGGCTGTCAGGAATGGGAACATGCCCAGTTTGCTTCCCTCACATCTCCTCAACGCTGCCACCACCTCCCTGATTCATCTGAGCGTGTCACTGCACAGCAACAGCCCGGTGGGAACACCCACATCGTGTTCCCCGAGGTGGGAAGAGGGGGAGATGTGCCAGGGAGTTGGAAGCCATTCCTGTGTGAGGGGTGAGCGTGGGATCAGTGACACAGATCCCACCAAGAGCTGGAACATGGGATCAGTGCCACCAATCCCACCCAGCACTGGAGCATTGGATCAGTGACACAGATCCCACACAGGGCTGGAGCATGGGATCAATGCCACCAATCCCACCAAGAGCTGGAACATGGGATCAGTGCCACCAATCCCACCCAGCACTGGAGCATTGGATCAGTGACACAGATCCCACCCAGGGCTGGAGCATGGGATCAATGCCACCAATCCCACCCAGGACTGGAGCATGGGATCAGTGACACCAATCCCACCCAGGACTGGAGCATGGGATCAGTGCCACCAATCCCACACAGGATTGGAGCATGGGATCAGTGACACAGATCCCACCCAGCACTGGAGCATGGCATCAGTGCCACCAATCCCACCAAGAGCTGGAGCATGGCATCAGTGACACCAATCCCACCCAGGACTGGAGCATGGGATCAGTGCCACCAATCCCACCCAGCACTGGAGCACGGCATCAGTGCCACCAATCCCACCTAGGGCTGGAGCATGGCATCAGTGCCACCAATCCCACCAAGAGCTGGAGCATGGGATCAGTGCCACCAATCCTACTAAATGCTGGAGCATGGCATCAGTGACACTAATCTCACCCAGCACTGGAGCATGGCATCAGTGCCACCAATCCCACTCAGCACTGGAGCATTGGATCAGTGCCACCAATCCCACTCAGGATTGGAGCATGGCATCAGTGCCACCAGTCCCACTCAGGGTTGGAGCATGAGATCAGTGCCCCCAGTCCCACTCAGGGTTGGAGCATGGAATCAGTAACACTGATCCCACCTGGAGCTGGAACATGGGATCAGTGCCACCGATCCCACCCAGCACTGGAGCATGGCATCAGTGCCACCAATCCCACCCAGGATTGGAGCATGGCATCAGTGCCACAGATCCCACCCAGGACTGGAGCATGGGATCAGTGCCACAGATCCCACCCAGGACTGGAGCATGGCATCAGTGCCACCAATCCCACCCAGTGCTGGAGCATGGGATCAGTGACACAGATCCCACCCAGGACTGGAGCATGGCATCAGTGCCACAGATCCCACCCAGGACTGGAGCATGGGATCAATGCCACCAATCCCACCCAGGGCTGGAGCATGGCATCAGTGCCACCAATCCCACCTGGAGCTGGAGCATAGCATCAGTGCCACCAATTCCACCCAGGGCTGGAGCATGGGATCAGTGCCTGCAATCCCACTCAGGGCTGGAGCATGGGATCAGTGCCTGCAATCCCACTCAGGGCTGGAGCATGGGATCAATGCCACCATCCCAGCCCAGAGAGGCAGCTGAAGAATTTGTGAAGGTCTGTCTGCTGCTGTCCCTTCCCACAGCCTTCAGTTTGGATCTGTTGGTTCCATGAGCAGGTCCTTATGGCTGCAAGGAGGAAGGGTTGATCCTCTCATTGTCTCTGCCACAGTCTGGTCACCCCTGTGCCTTCAGGTCAGCTCAGCTTCTCTCTGCCAGGGTTTGGCATCCAGCCATCAGACTTGGGATCTGAGGCCAAGTGACCCCAGGGAGAGGGACTCCTCTCACAGCACCTGCCCAGGACATCCTTGTCTTCCTCATGGTGAGAACCAACCTCCCCTGATGGCACCTCTGGAAGGGAGAATGCACAGTGGCACAAGCAGGACCAATTCCAGGCTGGAACAACCTGGTCCAGTAGAAAGTGTCATGGGCAGTGGGTTTGAACTGGATGGTCCTGAAGGTAACTTCCAATCCAGACCATTCTGTGATCACATGATTCTATAAAATCCACAGTGAGGCACAAAGGCACCTTCTGCTGATCCTCAGCAGAGACATCCTCACCCTCTGGTGAAGGTTCTGCACCAGGGTGAGTGTCCTGGAGCCATGGGCTTCACCTGGAGGCTGCTCAGAGCAACAGCTGGACTCATCCTGTGGGAATCAGCCCATCTATCTCATCCCATCTACCATCAGGTGTCCACCATGAAGACATCCACACCTCAGCAAGTCTCCCCAGGCTCCCTTCTCAAGCCCCTGCCTGATTTAGGAAGAGGAGATGGAGCAAGACCTGCACACCCAGGAGGGAGCAGCTAAAACACACCTGCCCTCCAGGCTGGCTCTCCAAGCCTACATGGAGCTGCCACCTGCACAGGGAGCTTCTCCCAAAGTCCAGAAGATTTTGGATTTAGTGGTTTATTTAGTGATTATTTAGAGCAGATGGACACTGGCACGGGTTCCATGAGTGGGATGTCTCAGGTATTAAACAGCTGCTCCAAGCACTTCATCTCATTACCAACACAGATCCTGAAGAATACAGGGAAGCAGAACGACTCCCAAACCACCTAACCTGGAGACAATTCTCCCATGTAATTACTGTGGTGTTAAACACCCTTACATAATGATTACAGATTTCAGGTCAGATACTCCATACGTCACGGAAGCAGGGAGTGTTTTGACATTTATGGGAATACTTTTTATTTTTAGTTAGTTTGGTTGCCATGGCAGCAAGAAGAAATCTGCACTAGGCTCAGCTATACATTAGATTTGTGCCTCCCACTTGATACATCCAAAAAGTTTCCCCCCAAGTTGTCAGCCAGGAGCTGTGAGGGGTAGAAGGAGGCTGGAAAGGACAATAGTCCACGGGCCATAATTTAAGGTGGAAACTATTGCTGAAGGCCCTCTCTAATGCCTGGGTGAATGCAGGAACTCATCAGCAGAGAAAGTTTTATTATTATATTTAGATACAATTTAGATTATATTTAGAATTTAGAATTTAGGTTTATTTAGATATCTTAACAAAGCAGGTGGTACTGCAGAGGTTGGTAGAGGTGGAACAGGTCCAGATCCTCATGAATAAGCCATGTTCTGCTCAAATGAAGCAGGAATTGTCTGAAAATGGGACTATTATGGAATCCCAGACTGGAAGGGACCTTAATGGGTCATTCCACCCCTTGCCATGGGCAGGAACACCTTCCACTAGACCAGCTTGCTCCAAGTCCCATCTAACCTGGCCTGGAACACTTCCAGGGATGATTAAACAAGCCTGGAGTTCTTTGTGAAGCCAAGAAATTTTGATCAAAGTTTCCTTTTCAACGTTGAAGACACAAGGGAACATCACACCTTCAGCACATCTTCTGAGCCACCAAATGTTACCAGCTGAGTCTTTGGGCAGCAGGGAAAGGAGGATGGAGACAAACCCAGCCTGTGGGAGGAAGGACAGATTTTTCTGGTGGGATGAGTTTAATATTGCTGTTCTCTGGGCTGAGTCACAGGCTGGAGAAGTGGGGCATTAATCTCAGGGGAGATGAGTAAGTGGGCAGGATGGTCAAAGGATCATCACAATTTATACCTCCCCATGTGTTACCATTGGTTTCTGCTCTCTCTTGATTAAGATCAGAAATTTTTCACTACTCCTCCAAGTGAAAAAAAAAACCAATCCAATAATAATTTAAAAATAAATGATGTCACCTTTGAAAACAAGCAGCAAATTTAGATTTAGAGATTTTTCAATACAGCTCCCTCTGAAGCATCATTTGGCTTCCCCCTCGCAGTCCTCCTGCAGCAGTCAGACATCCCTGGGTCCTGGCATCTTGCCAGCCTGGCACTTACTTCATGGAGCAATTTTGCCATCTTATTTCCAGGAGTGATTTCCAGAAGAAGTTTTCTGGGAGCTGACATAGAAGCATCACCCTCTGCCAATGCTCACGGTCATGGCTGGAATTGATGCTGGAAAGGCCTCAGAGAAGAGCAATTCTTCAACACTTGGGAGTTTATCCTTACACTTAGTGCTGGTTTTAATAAGGGAAGTGTGTGCTCAGCAATTGTAATTAAAGTCTGTTAAAGGAAAAAATCATTAAGTATTTAAATGGGTTACACAGTTAATGTTCTCATTAGTGTTTCTCAGGACGTGGCCCTGAGCTACAGCAGCTTTGGCCACCTCCAGGTTCTGCAGAGGGGTTTGAGGATGTAGGAACCAGGGGGCTGTTTGACACCCACTCTGCGTGGGTGATGAGTGACTTTGCTGGTGCCCTGGGCACACAGGGCTGGAGATGCTGCTCATCAGCCAGAGGAGCCCTGAGTGTCACTGTTTGGGGACAGGGAGGTCCCTGAGTCACAGAGTGCTTTGGGTTGGAAAGGATTGTTAAAAGCCATTTAGTCAAACCCCTGCCATGGGCAGGGACACCGCCCACCAGCCCAGGTTGCTCCAAGCCCTCTCCAACCTGGCCTTGGACACTCCCAGGGATGGGGCAGCCACAGCTTCTCTGGGCACCTGTGCCAGGGCCTGCCCACCCTCCCAGCCACCAATTCCTTCCCAATATCCCATCTAACCCTGCCCTCTGGGAGTGGGAAGCCATTCCCTGTGTCCTGTCACACCAGAGCCTTGTCCAGAGTCCCTCTCCAGCTCTCCTGGAGCCCCTTTAGGCTCTGGAAGGGGCTCTCAGGTCTCACTGGAGCCTTCTCTCCTCCAGGTGTTCCCCCCCAGCTCTCCCAGCTTTCTCTCCATAACAAAGGGACTCCAGCCCTGAGAGCATCTCCTTGTCCTCCTCTGGACTCACTCCAGCAGCTCCACATCCTTCTTGTGCTGGGCATCTTTGCCTGCCTCCTACACAACAGGAAAAACTCTGACTCTGAGTGTTTTGCCATTGGGAAGCTCTTCTCTCACCTCCAAAATCCATCTACCCACAGGCAACCTCATCACTATCCCAGGAAGCTGCAATTCCCTGCCAGAAGGGAGGGAGCAGAACTGGCAACAACCTTCAGCCTGGTCCTGAGTGGTGGCAAGGAACCTGTCCTGGGCAAAGGGAAATTGATTGTGGAGAACTGGGCATCAAAACACCCAAAAATGTGAAGGTTTGGCTACAGGCACAAAGTATTTCCTGGATCCCTCATGTTGGGGACAGTGACACAAAGTGGGCAAAGATGCCACTTGGGTCCTATGAAGGTCGGCCATCCACAATAATGTGATTTTTCCTTGCAAAAAGAAGACCTCAGAAGCAAATAGGAAGGGGTTGCAACTCTCTGAGCTCCTTCAGCTGCTCAAACAAGCCCTGGGACTCTGCTAGACATGTCACCAGCATCTTGGCACCAGAGATGAGGGTGACCTCAGCAGCTGTCCCAATGCCAGGAGCCGTCCTCAGGATGGGGAAAAGCAGGACATGCTGAACACTGTGAGTGACCTGAGGGAGTGGAACCACAGCAGGGATGTGCATTTCAAGGTCACACACACAGGGACTAATAAACAAGAGTTTCTCCTGTCAGCCAAGAGCTCATCCACTCAAAATGATGGACGAGGAGGAGGAGGAGGAGGGTGTATTGGTCAGGAACGGGATGAATTATGAGCTGCCAATGTCTTGAAGCCATAAAAAGGCAGCTCTGGCTGCATCTGCTGAGGTGTTTTCAGCACACACAGGGAGACAGGAGTGCTCCTGTACAGGAACACCAGAGGCCCTGAGTAGCTGACAAGGCACCACATGTGGTACCTCCGGGCATGAGAGGAAACACATTGTCAGAGCCTGAAACAGGTTTCCCACATGGTAGTGGAAGATCTCCTTCCAGCAGCCACCTGAGGCCTCTCCAGTGACATGGGAGCACCTCTAGAAAGGTCCTGGGGACCCCCAGCCATGTCCCAGCCTCTCCTCTCAGGAGCCCTGAGCTCTTGTCCACTCTCTGTTTTGTCTCTTCAAGGTGTTACAGGCATGGGATGAACAAAGGGGCTGCAGAGCTTGTTGTCTTGGCTCATTCCTCTCTTTTATTTATTAGCTCTAGCCCAGCTCAGGGCCTCATAAATCAACCCAAATTCACCCCCCTGGCCACCCATTACCTGCACACACACCCTCTTGTCCACCTGTTCAGTCCTGGTGAAATCCCACCCTGGACCTGAGCACCCTTTGCCAGGGAGCCAAGGTCATTTGTCGCCTTCCCAAGAGCCTGCCAGCAACACACCTGTGGGAAGATCCCATCAGGCTCCTGCTGGATGAGAGATTGATCCATCACAGGGATGTTGCTGGCAGATTAATTAGCAACAGCCTTCAGCTCTGTGTCCCGCTGCTCCTCACGCTAAAGACACGAATCCTATTGATTTTCCGAGTCCTGCCCTCCCTCTCTCCTGCAATCCCTTTGCTGGTGGGGATCTCAGAAGTAGATTTTGGAGCAGCACATACACCTGCAGCAATGTAAAGCCATGGAGGTTTCAGAACTTACTGTTGCCCAAAGCAAGGCAAGTTTAGGTTGTTTGTCACCAAAATAATAATAACAACATGAAAATACTTGTTAAAATGGGAAAAAAACCAGCCCCTGCCTCCCAAGCAGGATTCCTAAGGAAAAAAATCCAGGTTTTTTCCTATGAGGGTGGGGAGACCCTGGCACAGGTTGCCCAGAGAAGCTGTGGCTGCTCCATCCCTGGGAGTGTTCACTCCAGCTTGGACAGGGCTTGGAGCAACGTGGGATAGTGGAAGGTGTCCCTGCCCATGGCAAGGGGTTGGAACGAGGTCATTTTGAAGGTTCCTTCCAACCCAAACCATTCCATGATTCTATGATATATGGAGGCTGGCAGGGCATGGAGGGGAATGGTCAGGAGCAGGTGATTGATGTCCCCATTATTATGATTCCCCAAGAGGATCCAACAGCACTTACAGAATCCCAATGACTTTAATTTATCTCAGCCCCACAGAGTCTTCCACAGCCCCCAGAACAGAAGCTGCTTGCAACAGAAACAGGGATACACTGTTCCCATGGCAGAGGTGGAGCTGCTTCTAAAGCTGGAAAATTCAGGAATTTCTTCATGGAATGGGTTGTCAGGCATTGGAAGGGGCTGCCCAGGGAGGTGGTGGAGTCCCCATCCCTGGAGTTATCCAAGGAATTACTGGATATGGCACTCAGTGCTCTGCTCTGGGTGACAAGGTGGGGATCAGTCCAAGGTTGGACTCAATGATCTTGGAGGTCTTTTCCAACCTAAATGATTCCATGATTCTGTGTAAAGATGAAACAGCTGGCAAGAGCCACACGAGAAAAGCAGGAGCCAGCTTAGATCAGGATGACTTCTCCATCCTTTAACTTGGAATTGCTGATCACAGTGACATCAAACAAATGAATGTTGAAGGTGGGACAAGTAATTTTTGCAGGTTCAGAGCTGCACAGATCTCAGGACAGTGACAACTGTGACAGCTGTAAATAATGCCCAGCCAGAGCACGGGAATGCTCACTGGGACAACAGGGAAAGCACAAGCTGCAGTGCCAAGAAGAAAATAACTGAATGTTTATGACCAAGTGTTGCTTCCAAATGTGCTGGCTGAGTTCCTCTTGGTAGGGCTTTCTCCTCTTTCTGCCTGTTTCCACAATCACCAGGATCTCTCCAGCAATCCCAGACCTGCCAGGGTGAAAAATGGCCATGGGAAACGAGAGGCAAACAAGGAGTGATGGTTTTACTTTGGGAAAAGGGCAGCTCGAGGAATGAGAGCAGGGAAAAAATGATCAGCTCTGAGCAGACACCGAAAGGAAGCAAATGAGGAGTGCACAGCAGAGTCCAGGGGAAGCCACGGTCGATATGGAGCCAGCAGGAGGAGGCAGAAAGGACAAAATAAAGAATGGAGCAGAAAGGAAGAGCACTCGGAAAGTGCTTTTCTCCTTATCGCTTGTCCTTCCTTTTCAGGCTGAGTGGTGGTGGTGCCTTCCTTGTGCAGCTCAGCCCGTGGGCTTCTTCTCCAGCTGAATGCCAGTGTGGGAGCTTGGCACCTGCTCACGGGATCCAAGGAACTGCACAGACCCACAGAGACCCTTAGAGTGTCCCATCAGGTACCGGACACACAGCCCAAGGGTGGCCCCCAGTTCTTCTGCCATCTCCCCACTGTGGAAACAGGTGCACCAAAAGTGGTGGCCAGTGGTGGCTTGACTGTTTCAAAAACTAACCTTGATTTCTGGGATACCAGGACCCAAACCAGTTCTGTGCACTCTGTATTTGGATGTACAAGCAGCCAGAGGAGCCAGCACTGGGGACTGTCCCATTTTGTCAGGACATTTCCAGTGCCATGCAGGTCACTGCCTCTCCTGGATGCCATGAGATCATCCCAACCAGTGGGACCATCACACCAAGATGGGGCTCTGAGAGCACTTAATGACCCTGAAGAGTCTCAGAAGAGGCTCCCCCACCTCTCAGCTCATGGTCAGGAAGATCCAGCTAAGCTCAAGTCTTGGTCCTTAGTCCTGGACTAGCCAAAACTCTCAGCACAGGGGCCTGTCTGCATCCAGCCCTCACCCCCTCACAGCTCCTGTGGAGTTGCTGCGAACCTGCCTCAGTTTCCCCAGCTTTGCCACCAGTCCCCTTGTGTCACACCAGGGCTTAGCATTGAGCATCAGGATCCCAAAGCCACCATTCCTGCATCCCTGGGAACAGCCCTGAACTGTGGTAAGGGTCATCCTTTCCCTTAGGCCATGGCCCCACACCCCACATAAAGGATCAGAAGCTGAACTTCTGCCCCTCACTGCCCCAACAGTGGCTTTGCAGAGACTCTGCAGCCCCTCTGAGCTCCAAATTCCAGCCCCAGGCTGGACTCTCTGCTCCCAAACTCCCACATTGTTCTTCTCAGGTCACGGATCCTCTCCCAAGACAAGTCATAGAATCCTACAATGGTTGGGGTTGGAAGGGACATTAAGATCAACCTGCTCCACCCCCTGCTATGGGCAGGGACACCTCCCACCAGCCCAGGCTGCTCCAAGCCCTGTCCATCCTGGCCTGGGATACTTCCAGGGATGGGGCAGCCACAGCTTCTCTGGGCACCTGTGCCAGGGCCTGCCCACCCTCACAGAAAAGAATTCCTTCCCAATATCCCATCTAGCAGTTTGTAGTCATTTCCCCTGTCCTGTCACCAGACACCCTTGTCCAAACTCCCTCTCCAGCTCTCCTGGAGCCCCTTTAGGCACTGCAAGGTGCTCTCAGGTCTCCCTGGAGCCTTCTCTTCTCCAGGTGAACACCCCCAGCTTTCCCAGCCTGGCTCCAGACAGAGGAGCTGCAGCCCTGGGAGCATCTCCATGGCCTCCCCTGGATTCATTCCAGCAGCTCCACATCCTTCTGATGTTGGGACCCCAGTGCTGGACACCATCCAAAGCCACCAGCACAGGAGGCACAGAGGAGCTGGACTAATGGGCAGCGCCAAATGTGTGCACAGAGAGAGAGAGAAAAGAGATAACACCAAGACAGTCCAAGCAATCTTATTTTTCCGTTGACTGAACAGGATCCGCTATTCCACACTGCCCGTTGCCAGGATATTTTTAAGACCTTAGCAGGGTCCCATTCCCGCTCTCCAGTGGCGGAGCGTGTCCCCACGGGGGCGTCGCAGGCTCAGGGACCGCGTCCCACTCCCCACGCAGGGCATCCCCGCATCCCACCGGTGCGAGCAGTGGGAAGCCACAGGATTATGGAGCCTGATGCGATTTATCGCACACGTGCGGCCGCTCTTAATAATTACCACTACAGCCTCATCACCTAATCCCTCAGCAGACTCCTCGCCTCCAGCACTCCCAAAGTCACCTTGCGCTGCCAAGAGGGGGAACTGCGAGAGCGTGGCTGTATCCCAGGGGCGGGATGCTGCGGGCACCGCGGGCTGCCCGCAGGGAGGGCGAGAAACGTGGGGCCGGAGGGCGTCAAGGCGCGGGGGCGCTCCCCGGGGGCCGGGGCGGAGGGGAGGAGAGGGAAGGGAGAGCCGCAGATCGATGCGCGGATCCCCCGCGCAGCCCCCGCGCTCCGCACCGACCCCACACCGGCCCCGCCGCAGCCCCGAGCGCAGCGCCCGCAGCGCCGCCGCCGGAGAGGGGGCGGGACGCCGGGCTGATTGACAGACGGGAGAGCCAATCGCGAGGCGGAGCGCGCCCCCGCGCCGGCGGGCTGGCCAATGGGAAGGCGCGGGGCGGGGCGTGGGGCGCGGCGCGCGGCGGCGCGCGGCGGGCGGGCGGCAGTCGGCGCCCAGGCGCGGTGCGGTGCGGGTCGCGCTCCTCGGGCTCTGCCGCGGCCCCTCCGTCCCTCCCCTATGGAAGAGATGGAAGAGGAGCTGAAATGCCCGGTGTGCGGCTCCTTCTACAGGGAGCCCATCATCCTGCCCTGCTCGCACAACCTGTGCCAGGCGTGCGCCCGCAACATCCTGGTGCAAACGCCGGACTCGGAGTCTCCGCAGAGCCGGCGCGCCTCGGGCTCGGCCGTCTCCGACTATGACTACCTGGACCTGGACAAGATGAGCCTGTACAGCGAGGCCGACAGCGGCTACGGCTCCTACGGGGGGTTCGCCAGCGCGCCCACCACGCCGTGCCAGAAGTCCCCGAACGGGGTGCGGGTGTTCCCGCCGGCCGCCCCGCCGCCCCCCGCCGCGCTGGCCCCGCCGCCGCCGCCGCGCAACGCGTGCCTGACCTGCCCGCAGTGCCACCGCAGCCTGGTGCTGGACGAGCGCGGACTGCGGGGCTTCCCCCGCAACCGGCTGCTCGAGGGCGTCATCGACCGCTACCAGCAGGGCAGGGCGGCGGCCCTGCGGTGCCAGCTCTGCGAGAAGGCGCCCAAGGAGGCGGCCGTGATGTGCGAGCAGTGCGACGTGTTCTACTGCGACCCGTGTCGCCTGCGGTGCCACCCGCCGCGGGGGCCGCTGGCCAAGCATCGCCTGGTGCCCCCGGCCCAGGGCCGCGTCAGCCGCCGGCTCAGCCCCCGCAAGATCTCCACCTGCACCGACCACGAGCTGGAGAACCACAGCATGTACTGCGTGCAGTGCAAGAGCCCGGTCTGCTACCAGTGCCTGGAGGAGGGCAAGCACTCCAGCCACGAGGTCAAGGCGTTGGGAGCCATGTGGAAGCTCCACAAGGTGAGCCCCGGCCTCGGGATGCGCTCACCGCTGTGGGGAGGGGGCACCTGCCCGGCACACCTTGACCCGCACATCCCACCTCCCGCAGCATCCTCAGCCGCCCTCTCGCACTGCGTTTTGCACCCCTGCGGGAGAGGAGCGTTGCCCTGTCGGCACGGGGAGGTTGGCATCGCGCAGGTGGTGCTCCCCATGGGTCCCCAAACCATGCAGGTGATGGTCCCCAAACCGTGCAGGTGATGCTCCCCGTGGGTCCCCAAACCGTGCCGGTGATGCTTCCAAAACCATGCAGGTGATGCTCCCCGTGGGTCCCCAGACCGTGCGGATGATGCTCCCCATGGGTCCCCAAACCGTGTGGGTGATGCTCCCCCCATGGGTCCCCAGACTGTGCAGATGATGCTCCCCGTGGGTCCCCAGACTGTGCAGATGATGCTCCCCATGGGTCCCCAAACCGTGCGGATGATGCTCCCCATGGGTCCCCAAACCGTGCGGGTGATGCTCCCTGTGGGTCCCCAAACCGTGCGGGTGATGCTCCCCCCATGGGTCCCCAGACTGTGCGGGTGATGCTCCCCATGGGTCCCCAAACCGTGCGGGTGATGCTCCCCCCATGGGTCCCCAGACTGTGCAGGTGATGCTCCCTGTGGGTCCCCAAATCATGCCTGACAGGATGTGGAGGTGGATCAGAGACATCCGCGCCGCAGAGCTGGGAAAGCAACAGGGAGCGATGTTTTTGGGAGGATGGGGGGTGTGAAATCTCCGGGATGTGGAAGCTGCGTGCCGTGGGGTGCTGCTGGGGAAGGGGTGCCACCTCCTCCGGCACATGGAGCCACAGGGAGGAGGAGGAGGAGGAGGAGGAGGGATGGCAGCGCGATAACGGAGCCATTCCCTGAATACCGATCAGCTCTCCGGAGCGTACTCACTCCCACACACGTCCACGCTGGACCGGAGCATCCCAGCGCTTGGGGCAGGGATGTGCCATCACCAGCTTCAGCTCCGCTCCATCCGCCCCGCCGCCTCCCTCCCTCCTCCAGTGACCGAAGGAACTGGGGCAGAAGTGACTGGGACGCGGGTGGACAGGGCACAAGGGGATGGGCGTCACTCCTTGGCTGAACATTGGAATAATTGGCCCCCTCTCCAGCAAATCTGAGCGGGCAGGAGCAGGTGGGAGGACCCGTGACAAGGCGCTGGGGAGTGATGTGGGGCGGTGTGACCTGCCTGGTGGAAGGGACTCGGCTGGATTGCTTTCCAGGAATGTCTCAGTCCTGCTTTGGAAGTGTGTGGTCTGTGGAGGATGAGGATTGCTGGGCTGCAGCTCTGCCCCCCGAATTGGGTCACTGGGGGCACGCAGGGACAAGCTGGCACTTGTCATGGTGCCCCAAAAAGGGTAACACATTATGTTGTTGTGGGAGGAAGGGTTCAGTGGTGCCTCTTGCTGCTGGAGGGGCTTTTCCTGACTCCTTTTTGCTGGGAGTGGGGGCACCTCCTCTCTGGCTTCCCAGCATTCCTGCAGGGATGAAGCCCATGTTGCCAGAGCAGTTTGGGTGCCCGTGCCCTGGTCCTCATGCACAGGGTGCAGTCACTGATCCCAAAGCTGGCAGGAGCACCCAACTGCTGCCCAGGAGCACCATGGCACTGCTGCCCTGGTCACAGCAGCACGAGGGCTCTCAAGGAGGGTGCCAGAGGATGGAGCCAAGAAACAGGACAACAGCCAATGAACAGAGACTGGAACACAGAGATTTCCACCTGAACATAAGGAAATTGTTCTTTATTGTTCAGGCCACACTGGATGGGGCTTGGAGCAACCTGGTCTAGTGGAAGGTGTCCATTCTCATAGCAGGGGGTTGGAATGAGATGAGCTTTAAGGTCCCATCCAACCCGAACCGTGGTGGAATTCTTTGATTCTAATGTGGCTTCCCAGAGGAGATGTGGAGTCCCACTCAGCAGAGATACTCAAAAGCCACCTGGACACAATCCCAAGGAACAGGCTCTGGGGACCCCTGTTTGAGCAGGGAGGGTGGATCAAATGACCCACTGTGGTCCCTTCCAAGCTCACCCATTCCATGACTCTGTGTTAGCATGGCATGGACCATTGGATGCTGTGGGCATCTTATTCCTCTTGCCTGTTATGAAACCCAGGGAGTGCTCTCTGTGCAAGAGCAGCCTGTTCTCCAGAGTCTGTTCCTCCTGGCTCAGCTCTTGGTGGAGGATGAACCCATTTGGTCTGAGCTGACAGAGCACCAGCAGAGCTGGGTCCAACTGTCAGTGTTGGCCTCCAAAACAAGAGAAGGGATCAGACCTTTCCATAAGGTTTTGGCTTTCCCTGTGTTGGCTGAGGTGCAGCAAGGCACTGATACACATGTGAGCATCTGGACAACTTTATGTGCAAGCACTCAAATACTTCAGCCCCTGTGTTCTTCATTAAGGTGGGTTATCCTTCCCTGAATGCTTAGCTTTTCCTTCAAAACACCTTTTCCCAGAGGAGAGCTGTGGCCATGCAGGATTTCATTGATGTAGTTCACAGACGTGGAGCTGGAACGTTATTTCAGATAATGATTTTCCTGCAATTGCTTTCAGACTTTTAGAAATGGACTAGTGAAGTCACACCTGCTTTGAGTGAGCTGTGGCTCTGCAGGGGTTCCTGGCTCTGCCCTGGTGTTGCTTTGTTGGGGAGGGAAGAGAGTCTGTTGTGTCAAATGTGTTGTTATGGGATAATTGAAGGAGCGATTTCAGGGCCAGAGCTCGAATTGCTCCCTGAGGTGCCATCTGACAAAATCAAGGCAAGAGGCTGTTGACCTTGATTTTTGTTATCCAATCTATTAAATCAATACTGTTGAGTTCCAAGCTTTATACTGGTTGAGTCTGGGCATTAGGAATCAGAACATCTGCAGATTTGAGCAGTGAAACTCATGGAAAAGCATCTGAGTGTTGTTTTTTGAAGGGCCAGACTTGCTAAAAGGGTGTCTGTCCCTGTTTGCCTGATCTTTTCTCCCTGATGAGCAGTGGAATGATTCCCTACAGCTCTGAGGAAAGGACAGGCTTAGGAATCATGGAATGTTTTGTGTTGGAAGGGGCCTTAAAGATCATCTTGCTCACACCCCTGCCATGGGCAGGGACACCTTTCACTGTCCCTGGTTGCTCCAAGCCCTATCCAAGCTGGCCTTGGACACTTCCAGGGATGGGGCAACCTGTGCCAGGGCCTGCCCACCCTCCCAGCCAGGAATTCCTTCCCAATAACCCCACCTAAATCAACCCTCTTTTAGTTTACACCCATCAGCCAGCTCCTGAATTCTCTCCTGCCCTTCCCACACCTCCAGGTGTGAAATTCTCCTTGCCATCCATCTGTGCTCCTCATTTGTGACCCAGGGAGGTTGTGATTGTCCCTGCAGCCCGCCCTGACCCCAGAGAGCCTCCATCAGCTGCTGTTCTTGAAAGCAGCTCCATTCACGCCCCAGTAGGTGATTGCCAAGCCCTGGGCAATCCGCGTTAAGTGCAGCGTGGAAGGGAGAGCAAAGGGCTTCTCCCAGCCCTCTTTGGGCTCTGCCCCCCTTGTCACTTGTGTGGCTCTCACAGATGATCCTTTCAAAATAATCTGTGCTGAGGCACAATCAGTTGTAATTCAGGGAGCTGGGATTTCTAAGCCAGACACAGATTGTGGGAAATCCTCTCCTCTCCTGTCTCCCTTTCAGGACAGTTGTCAGGAGAGAGGTAAATATTCAGAGGAAAATGGGGTTTTAATCTGAATTGTCCCAGTTTTGTACAGATATTGCAGCTGTCTGGATTTTATCCCCACAAGCTGGAGTGCTGCTTGGCATGTCAGAAGCAGAAGCACAAGATGGAGCTGAATCATTTATTCTTTGCACATCCCAGTCCCTCTTGCTTTTGCTGGGAAACGTGTGCTGAGTGCAGGCTCAGCAGCTCCGTAATGTGTTTTCACAGATAGATGGATACAAAGATGGATGGATGGATGTGGATGTGCAAATACCCAGGGACTGGTAGGGGTCTCTGGGGTCTCTCCTATCTCTGACAGCCCTGGAATCCCATCCATCAGCTGATCAAGCTCTGTCTTAAAAACATTTTACCCGTGCTGGTACATGTTGAGAATGTCTCCAGGAGTTGGTGGGTTCTGGTAGCAGGTTTGAAGCAGGTTTTGGGTTAGGCAATGGACAGAGTGATGCAGAGCAGTTATTCCTGCCCAAACTTTCCCCTTGTGGGTTGCACACCACTCTCTTATCTGGCTGTGCCCTGCAGAGCCCCTGACACCTCTAACCCCATGGCTGGACACCCTCCCTGGGGTGGCTCCTGCCTGCCAGAGGCTGCTTTTGTCTTGGAGATGACTATCCCAACTGCAGCAAGGCTGAACCTGGATCTGCTGTGCACAGAAAAAAAGGCTGAAGGGGTCAGTGGTCGTGGTGAGGAGTTCCTGCCCTCTTTTTGAGCAATGCAGCAAAAAGCTTCCCTCTGCTTTGGGTTGGGATCGTGGGATTCTCCACAGGGTCTCACAGGGCTTTGCCTCTTCCCTGCTCTGCCATCCCATTCCCATTCCTTGTGCATCCAAAGCAGGGCAGTGAAGCAGGTGAGGGGTCCTGTAAAGGAATGTGGTGGATTCCTGGAGGGATTTAAAAACTCTGTGGATGTGGCACTGTTGGACTTAAAGATCTTTTCCAACCCAAACAAATCCATGATTGTACCCCAAGGCTCTGGGGTGGGACCACTCTCTGTTATGCCTTGAGGAGCAGGTCAGGCAGCCTGTCCAGTTCCTCTTGGAGTGGAGCAGAAACAGGTCTTGACTCCAGTGGAAGGTAAATAATTCTGTCCATTATAGTTCTCCATTGGATTTAACTGTCTGGGATGGGATTGCCCATTCCAAAGACACAAATTGTCCTGGGATTGCAAAACCCTGAGAATCTGCATTCCACACTGTGTGGAGTCAGCTGTGTGGAATCAGTAATGATGGTCAGCAATCAGGGGCTAATTAGGTGTCACCTCAGCTCCTCCAGACTCTCATTAGCACAGATGGGAATCAAGCCCTATTAAAAACCAAAACTCCTGTGCACAGCAGGACTTTATTCCAGCTGTTCTGCACAGGGGTGGCAAACCCTGCCAGTCTCTCAGTGTGGGCACAGGAGCCAAGTCAGGGGTGGGCAGGCAGAGCTTTTCTTTGGCTCCCTTGGCCGGGCTCCTCTGTTGGAACTTCTGGAGAGAGTTGCTTTTCTGAGCACTGGGAATGTGGTGCTGTTGGATCTCTGGGAATTCCTGTAGCCCTGCAGTGCTTGGAGAGGTATCCAGGGAGTTGCTGTATGACCAAGATCTGTTTGTTTTGCAAAGTAAAACATTTGCTGCTGAGAATCCTTAATGTTTCCCTGTGTCCAGCCGTGCCCTTTCCCAAGCCTTGGTGTGATGGCCTTCCCAAATCCCACCACTCTGGCTCCATCACCTGCTGTCTGCAGCAGCAGGGTCTGTCCTCTCCTCCAGCAATGCCCAGCAATTCTGCTGGGGCTGAGAGAGGGGCAAACAGGCTGGGATGCCTTAAAGTTGGAAAAAGCAGCGAAATGTCGGGGCTGGAGCACCAGGAGGGACCTGGGGAAGGGTCTGGAGCACCAGGAGGGACCTGGGGAAAGGTCTGGAGCACCAGGAGGGAGCTGAGGAAGGGTCTGGAGCACCAGGAGGGATCTGGGGAAAGGTCTGGAGCACCAGGAGGGAGCTGAGGAAGGGTCTGGAGAACCAAGAGGGAGCTGAGGAAGGGTCTGGAGAACCAGGAGGGAGCTGAGAAAGGGTTTGGAGCACCAGGAGGGACCCGGGGAAGGGTCTGGAGCACCAGGAGGGAGCTGAGGAAGGGTCTGGAGAGCCAGGAGGGAGCTGAGAAAGGGTCTGGAGCACCAGGAGGGAGCTGAGGAAGGATTTGGAGTACCAGAAGGGAGCTGAGGAAGGGTCTGGAGCACCAGGAGGGAACTGAGGAAGGGTCTGGAGGACCAGGAGGGAGCTGAGGAAGGGTCTGGAGCACCGGGAGGGAGCTGAGGAAGGGTCTGGAGGACCAGGAGGGAGCTGAGGAAGGGTCTGGAGCACCAGGAGGGAACTGAGGAAGGGTCTGGAGGACCAGGAGGGAGCTGAGGAAGGGTCTGGAGCACCGGGAGGGAGCTGAGGAAGGGTCTGGAGCACCGGGAGGGAGCTGAGGAAGGGTCTGGAGGACCAGGAGGGAGCTGAGGAAGGATTTGGAGTACCAGGAGGTGGCTGAGGGAGCTGGGGGGGCTCAACCTGAAGAAAAGGAGCCTCAGGGGGGACCTTCTGGCTCTGCAACTCCCTGACATGAGGGGGAACCTGGTGGGGGGGGGTCAGACTTTGCTCCCAGGAAACAAGACACAGGACAAAAGGAAACATCCTCAAGTTGCACCAGGGAATGTTTAGGTTGGATATTAAGGAAAATTTCTTCCTCAAAAGGGCTGTCCAGTCCTGGCACAGCTGCCCAGGGCAGGGGTAGATCCCCATCCCTGGGAGGGATTTAAAAGCCCTGTGGATGTGGCACTTGGGGACACAGTGAGTGGTGGCCTTGGCAGTTGGACTCGATGAGTTAAAGGTCTTTTCCAGCCTAAATGATTCTGTGATTCACACCAGCTTATGTTTGCCCTGGATGTGGAGACGAAGCTGCCACCTTGTCTTAATTTATTTAGAAAGCAGCTTTCTGCCAGGTGGCTCTTTCCTCTGCACTTACTGCAGTTAATGGAGGAAGGAGCAAACACAGATATCCTGTTAATCAAAGGTAATGTGGTACAGCAAGTTCTACGAGGTGTTCCTGGAGCCTGGGAAGCAGCTGATGCCAGGAGATGTCCTTATTTGCAGATGGAAATGGGCCCAGGGCCATCTCAGAGTGACTGTAAATCACTGCAGCTTCATCCATCCCATTCCAGTGGGAAACTTGGATGAGATATGGGGCAGAAATTCCCTGGGAGGGTGGGCAGGCCCTGGCACAGGTGCCCAGAGAAGCTGTGGCTGCCCCATCCCTGGGAGTGTCCAAGACCAGGTTGGACAGGGCTTGGAGCAACCTGGGCTGGTGGGAGGTGTCCCTGCCCATGGCAGGAGTGTTGGAAAAGTCTGGCCTTTAAGGTCCCTTCCAACACAAACATTCTGGGATTCTAAGTCTAAAAACACCCTGACCTGACAGGGTGATGCTGTTTTGCATCATTTATCTCAGGCTTTCCAAAGGCTTCCAAGCATCTCAGCATGGAGATTGATCTGTGGTGGGATTCCTCTTCATCCAGAAGGTTCCTGCACTCTGTAAATATCAAACCTTTTCCAATCTCTCCACATTTCTTTTCTTCTGTTGGCCACTCTATGAGTGAAGGATCCCCATGACTCGACATTGCTGCATTTACTGTGGTGCAAGTCAGGGAGGTCACCACGGCTGTAATGAGTAAAAAAATCATTCCTTGTGTCTCTTCATGGAATTTTCAGCAGATGTGTCAGCCAGAGGTTCCCCTGTCACCACATCCCTAAGCTTGGAAAACCAGGAGAATCAGCAAGCAGAGCAAACACTGCACCTGGTGTTAAGTAAATGACTTGAGAGTGAGAAAAAGGCTTTGCTGTTTATTTACCAGGTTTCACAAGATGCACTTGGAGAGCTGACAGTGGTGCAGGATGGATCTCTGTTGGGGACATGATCTTAAGAGGCTTTGGGGCTGCTCTGCTTATTCCTGCTCTTCTAAATAATCCACCAGCCCCAAAAGCTTTGAATTTTAGAGGAAAAACTCTGCCTGGTATCACTTATTGAATCACAGATGGGTTTGGGTTGGAAGGGACCTTAAAGACCATCTTATTCCAACCCCTGCCATGGGCAGGGACACCTTCCACCATCCCAGGGTGCTCCAAGCCCTGTCCAACCTGACCTGGGACACTCCCAGGGATGGGGCAGCCACAGCTTCTCTGTCCAACCTGTGCCAGGGCCTGCCCACCCTCCCAGCCACCAATTCCTAATTTAAATCTCTCCTCTATTCACACATATGTTCACATATAACCCAAACATCCTCTTTGGGAGCCTTGTGATGTACTTTCTAGAAATCTTAAGACATTTCTGGAGTTTAGCCTGGAGAAGAGGAAGCTCAGAGGTGACCTCAGCACTGTCTGGAACTCCCTGAAGGGAAGTTCTGGCCAGGTGGGGGTTGGTCTCTTCTCCCAGGCACTCAGCAATAGGACAAGGGGGCACGATGGGCTCAAGCTCTGCCAGGGAAAATTGAAGTTGGAGAGCAGAAAGAAATTCTTTGCAGAGAGAGTGCTCAGGCATTGGAATGGGCTGCCCAGAGAGGGGGTGGATTCCCCATCCCTGGAGGTTTTTAACCTGAGCTTGGCTGTGGCAGTGAGTGCCATGATCTGGTAAAGGGACTGGAGTTGGACCAAGGGTTGGACTCGATGATCTTGGAGGTCTTTTCCAACCCAATCCATTCTATGATTCTGTGATTCTATGAAGGTGGCACTGAGTGAGAATCCACCACATCTTGATCCAACCCTACTGTGATCACCAGCCCAGGGCACAGAGTGCCCTGGGCTGGTGATCACAGTGGGGTTGGATCAAGGGTTGGACTTGATGATCTCAGAGGTCTTTTCCAACCCAATCCATTCTATGATTCTCTTTCTCTTTCCTGAAGTTTGAAGGAACTTTGAGCAGCTCTGGCTGAACCTGTGTGATTCACACACATCCTCACTTAGCTCAGAGTGCTTTTGAATTACATTGCTCTTCCCAGCTGTGGGAAAGACTAATTAAAGAAAAACTCAGCTGAAACATTAACAACTCCCCAGCTCTCAAAACTGTTCTTTTGTCAGCCTTGTTCCCTTCCTTGTTCTTGGGATGAGACATTCCACAGGACTGTGGGATGCATTTTTACCTGTTAATTTGGCTTATAAATAAACCAACTCATTCCCTGTCCATTGAGATAGTCCTGCTGGATTTGAATTGGATAAATATCTATTTAGAGCAAACACATAAGCCAGAGAGCTGGTGCTGTAAATCTCTGGTGACCTCAGCTCAGGTGATGTCCTAGAAGGAAAGGCAGAGCCTGGGGTGGAATTACTGTCAGGAGTGAAGCTCTCAGGGTGAGTTTCTCAAATCCCTGTGGACCATCCAAGGTGTAACTGGAAAGGGCAGGATGGTTTGGTAAACCAGTGCTTTGGGATCACCATTGAGGGGTGTCTGGGTGGGCATAAAAAGGCATTAAACTCTTTAACTGGGAGACACATAATTAGAAATATATAGAAGCTCTCCCCCATAGCAGTGGCACCTTCCTGATTATTACAGAAAGGAGACCAGAGCTGAGAACAGCAGGTCAAAGGATTCAGCTTTCCCACCAAAGGAAAATTTTGTTTGTGGTCTGAACTAACTCATATTTTGTCTTCAGAACTGGGTGCAGCTTTGGGAACAACAGCCTGACCTGGAGCTGGCTGGAAAAGCTCAGCAGGGGTTTGATTTTTCCTCCTAAAAGCAGAATTTCTAAGCAGAAAGAGCAAGATAAATTTGAGATTTTCTTGAAGTACCACGTGGCTGTAGCAGCAGGTGAGGGCAGAGAGATCCCTGCCTGTGAGGGAGGGGTGATGCCAACCTGAAGCACAGTAGGCACAGCATGGACTGGATTTTAGGCCCATTTTTCCATTTAATTATCCATTAAATTCCCTGGGTTACAGAAATACAGGGATGTGTTAATAGGGGCACACTCAGTTCTGCGGCAGCACAAATTGCTCTGGGAGGGCTCCAGTGGTTGAGGGATTTCCCATCAGTGCTAATTACCCTTTCCCCTTTCCTAACCTTGTATGAGTTGGTGGATTGGAAAAAAAAAAGGATGGGAATTGGGTTATTAATAAGGCCTGCATGGATGTGGCCTGGAGTGCCATGGGCTGGAGCCTTTCCCAAGAGGAGAAGGAGGAGGAGGTTGGATCCACAGCTGGTGTAAAGCCTCAATAGCTGGGAAATATCAGTTAAACTGTTTGTGCCCAAGCCCTGAAACTGTGGAGCATCTTTGAATCATGGATGTCTTTTTTTTTTTTTTTTTTTACATTTTTGAGCGTTGGAGCCTTGCACTTAATTCCATCTTTTTTCCCTTGTTCCTGGCTGGCCCTTGTGGATTTGCATGGTCAGTTCCCTTCTCTTGCAGTGGTGCCCTGCAGCAGGATCGGGGCGTTTGTGTGAATTAATGATGGTTTATGGCTGTGCTTTCAGCTCCAGGGTCCATAATGCATCCATAGCATCACTCCTGCGCTTTCCACCTGCAGCTCTTGGGGTTTTCTCTGCTGAAATCCCTCTGTTTTCCCAGGTCACCAATGCCCCTGGATTAAAATATATTAATTCCCTACTTCTGTTAACTTCACCATTTTCCTTCTCTTTGCTTTTTACCTCTTGACCTTTGCAGGCTGTAGGCAATGGAAGGAACTGCTGTTCCTGCCCCATCCCTGGAAGTGTCCCAGGCAGGTTGGATGGGGCTTGGAGCAGCCTGGGATAGTGGAAGTTGTCCCTGCCCATGGTTAGAGCAAGATGGTTTTGAAGGTCCTTTCCAACCCAAACCATTCCCTGATTCTGGGATTCCTGGCCCAGCACTTGGGGCACTGCCTGCCCAGGGTGTCTGATCCTTTGTTAGCTGGAGGGTTTGCTGTGCCAGAGGGATTTCTGCTTGGGAAGAACCTTTCTGTCCCTAGAGCCAAACTCCAAGGCCTGGTTTTGACTCCAGTGTGTTGTTAAGAAAACATCCCTTCCCAAACAGGTTTCTCTGATTCTGTGCTGTGGACTCTCCATTGGAGCTGGAGAAAGGGGGTTATGTCAAGCTTTGAAATGGGTTATTTCTAACAAGGCACATTATTGATCCCAAGATGAAGATGGACTGCTTGGGGGTCAGAGCCTCTGTTCCCTCCCTCTCCTAATTGACAGGAGTCTAAACAGGAGCCACCAGTGTGCCCAGGTGGCCAAGAAAGCCAATGGGATCCTGGCCTGGATCCAAACTAGCGTGGCCAGCAGGCCCAGGGCAGTGACCCTTCCCCTGGACTCTGCCTTGGGGAGGCCACACCTTGAGTGTTGTGTTCAGTTCTGGGCCCCTCAGTTGAGGAAAGAGATTGAGGGGCTGGAGCGGGGCCAGAGAAGAGCAACGAGGCTGGAGAAGGGAGTGGAGCACAAGTGCTGTGGGGAGAGGCTGAGGGAGCTGGGGGTGTTTAGTCTGGAGAAGAGGAGGCTCAGAGGTGACCTCAGCACTGTCTGGAACTGCCTGAAGGGAAGTTCTGGCCAGGTGGGGGTTGGTCTCTTCTCCCAGGCACTCAGCAATAGGACAAGGGGGCACGATGGGCTCAAGCTCTGCCAGAGGAAATTGAAGTTGGAGAGCAGAAAAAAATTCTTTGCAGAGAGAGTGCTCAGGGATTGGAATGGGCTGCCCAGAGAGGGGGTGGATTCCCCATCCCTGGAGGTTTTTCAGCTGAGCTTGGCCGTGGCACTGAGTGTCATGATCTGGTAAAGGGACTGGAGTTGGACCAAGGGTTGGACTTGCTGATCTCGGAGGTCTTTTCCAACCCAATCCATTCTATGATTCTGTGATTCCTGACAGGGCTGGGCTGTGTTACCCAAAGCTCCCAGTGATCCAGCCTGGAGCAGGGGAGGAGTGGGAAGCTGCTGGCAGGTGCAGCTCTGGTTGTTTATACTTCACTGAGGGAGGGAACTGTGGCAACATTTCCCTGAGGATGCTGGAAAAGGAAGGGGTGGGCTGCAGGTCTGTTCTCCCTGCCGAGGATTTGCCTCCTTCTCCTGGGCAAATAATTGCACAGCCTCCCTGTTTGTCCTCTCCCTGCTTCCAGCTGGGTCACAGCTCCCTTCCTCCAGCCCAGCAACCCCATGGTGGTGTGATGTGAATTCCTAAGGGAGCACGTGGAGCTGTTCCAGGAGCTTCCAACAACGCGGAGGGCGCCGGAGCCGTCAGGGCTGGGTGAAATCCCATCAGGGATGTAATGGGAGCATCGACCTCCCTCCCTGGGAAAGCACTTCATGCTTGCTCAGACTTAAATGGAAGTCACGGAGATTTCAGGGCATGACTTAAATGTTTTCTGGGCTTGGGGCATCCGAGGTGGTAAATTGGTGAGAGCCCTTGATGTGCGAGCGGCGCGGGATTAACGCCGGGAGCCGTTGTTGTCCCTTGGCTCCGTGACAGATGCCACTGTTTCCTGGGAACACAGAGCTCTTTCTTTGGCAGGGTACAAGACAGGAGTGTAAAACAAGCTTTGACTTTCATGGCAAACCCACTGAAGTCTTAGCCCTGCTGTCTGAGGGAGCAGTCAAAGTGCCTCTGATTGTCCCGACACAGATTTCCTTGGAGCTCCTTTGTGGCTCAGCTGACTCCCTCTTTCTTGTGCTGTTTTTAATCCCCAGCCAGCTCTTTGTGAGGCTCCTTCCAGGAGGAGCAGCAGTGCTGGTTCATGTCTCACTGTCACACAGAACCCACACAGCTCCTCCATCCACCCTGCACCGACACTTCTCCCATCCTGACGTTGAGTTCCAAGGAAACGAGGCCCCGAAAGGGCTTGTGCTGAGCCCACAGCCTGGTGAATCACAGCCAGTGCAGAGACAGTTTCTCACCTCTGAGATTATTTCTCACCTCCTCCAGAACACAACAGATGAAATTTCGAGATCCAGGATTTTTATTTTTTTCTTTTAGCCAACAACAAAGAGTTGTGATAATGTGTCATTTCAGATGGTGCCCTCTGGCAGGACGGAGGGCAGCAGGCACTGCCCCTTGCCCTGCTCTGCTAACAACAGATGACAGCCCAGATCGAGGGGCAGGGAGGTCATTTGCTGGTGGTGGCTGTGGGAATCACGCTGTGCTTCTGGAGCTGGGACCAGATGACCCACCAGCCCATCCATCTGTGACTTGAACTCTCTATTGATTTCCTGCTGCAGTGCCAGGCTGTTGGATGGGCCAGGACATGCTCCAGGCAGGATCTTTCCTCCTTTTCTGGCTGGCAGGTGACTCATCCACATCTCTGGTGGGCAGACCCTGCCAAGTTGCCATCTGACCAGCTGCAGCAGGTTTCTGGCTCGTGTTGCTGTGCCCTGCTCTTTCCTTGTGCCAGCTGTGCCAGGTTGGCCTGAGATGGGATTCCTGGATGAGTCAGGAGCAGTAGGAAAGTGCCTGAGGAAGGGCCAGCACACAGCTCTGTTTTAGCCTGGAGAAAAGGAGACTCAGGGGAGACCTTCTCATTCTCTACAACTCCCTGGCAGGAGAGGAGAGCCTGCTGGGGTTCAGGCTCTTCACCCAGGGAACAAGTGACAGAATGAGAGGAAACAGCCTCAAGGTGTGCCAGGGGAGGTTTAAGTTGGACATCAGGAGGAATTTCTTCATGGAAAGAGTGGTCAGGCATTGGAAGGGGCTGCCCAGGTGGAGTCCCCATCCCTGGAGGTGTCCATGGAACAACTGGACATGGCACTCAGTGCTCTGGGCTGGGTGAAAAGATGGGCATCGGGCACAGGGTGGACTCAATGGTCTTGGAGGTAATTTCTAACCTCAGTGGTTGTGATTCTCTGGGATCATAGAATGGATTGGGTTGGAAAAGACTTCCGAGATCATCAAGTCCAACCCTTGGTCCAACTCCAGTCCCTTCACCAGATCATGGCACTCAGTGCCACGGCCAAGCTCAGCTGAAAAACCTCCAGGGATGGGGAATCCACCCCCTCTCTCTGGGCAGCCCATTCCAATGCCTGAGCACTCTCTCTGTCTCATCCTTGTGTGAAGCCTTGAGGAATGTGACTTGCAGAGTGAAAAGGTGAGAGGAAGAAAGGGGGAAGGAGGTGGGATCCCACCTCATGCTCTCATCATTCTCCTCCCCACCCTGTAGTGCCTCAGCATCTGGGGAGGGTTCAGGGACAAAGAGATTTTGGTCAGTTTGTTCCAGTCTGGATTGGATGGGGCTTGGAGCAACCTGGTCTGCTGGAAGGTGGCCTCAAACATGAGCTGTGTTTGGGGGGATACCTCCTGCACTTATGTGATGTTTCTTCAGCCCAGGGGCAAAAAAGACACTTTTATGGTGCTGTGTCAGCTCCTGGGGTCACTTGCAGCTTGGCAGGGGCAATGACAGTGACACTGCACAAGGTCACTCGTGGCAATTAGCACAGATCATCCTTCAGCAGGACCTGATGCCCTCAGTGTTTGGTTCATCTTGTGGTGCAGCAGAAGGAGGGTCAGAGGAATAATTTATGTCCTGGTTGCACAGGCTGTGTGTGATGGGAGAAAACCCCTTCCTGCCATATGTCACAGCTTGGGCTTCAGCAGAGCTGTCAGTTGTTGCAGTTGTCATGAATCATGGTCAGGTCCAAGAGCTTTGGGTTCACAAACCAGGCATGGCCCCAGGGGAGGGGACAGATCCTTAGCAGGGCTTGTAACAGGACAAGGGGTGATGGTTTTAAACTAAGAGAGGGTTAATTCAATAGATGTAAGGAAGGAATTCTTTATTGTGATGGTGGTGAGGCCCAAGAACAATGAAACTGTGGCTGCCCCATCCCTGGAAGTGTCCCAGGCCAGTTTGGACAGGGCTTGGAGCAGCCTGGGCTGGTGGGAGGTGTCCCTGCCCATGGCAGGGGATGGGATGGGATGATCTTTCAGGTCCCTTCCAACCCAACCCATTTCCAGGACTCCATGATTTGAGCCTGAAGCATTTCAGATTCTCCTCTCAACAGCAATGAAGGGATTGAGACACAAAACCAAATGAGGAAAAATGCACTTGTCACTCAAATTCCCTCTGCCTGGAAATCCATCAAAGAGCTGCTGTTGAACAGGGAGTGTTGGAGCAACCTGGGATAGTGAAAGGTGTCCCTGCCTGTGGCATGGAGTGGAATGGGATGAGCTTTTATGTCCCTTCCAACCTGAACCATTCTATGATTTATTGAGAGTTGTCACCAGGTAGGTCACGGATCAGTTCCCTTCTAGTGATTGTGGTTTTCACCACCTTTTTTGTGTTACAGGCACACAATAATTGGAATTTGAACCCAAACCCTGTCAGTGGGGTTTGTATTTATACAGCCCTTCCAGAAGGGGTTACATCCCAGCCCTGAATCCAAGAAAACATCCACTTCACTTGTACATGCCCCAAGATACAGTTGATTTAAATTAAATATAATGAAGTTTACAGGGCCAGTGTCATCACCTGGCAAGAGCAGTGTGGAGTTCAGGGGCTGTGCTGGTTTAAACTGCTTTAAACTCTGCTGTGATATATGACCTGTTCCTAAATGTGCTTTGCAGGGGATCCAGGGCAGAGTTGTTTGCCTGATGGCCATGCCTGGGAAAAGCTTTTAACCTCAGTAAAATGCCTATAAAATCAATATTTATTCTATTGCAGTCATTTGGTTTAAGCAGTTTACTTGGTTTGGGGTCTCCAAATTGATTTCAAGTTACAGTTTGAAGAAGCCAAGAGATGTCTGATCACAATATCACAAATGTGTGTTGAGTGTGTCATTTAAGGCCAGATTCTGCCTCCTTCATTTGTCCTGGATATCAGGAATAACTGTGGTGACTTGGAGTTACTGAATCCTTCAGTGTGGGGTTGGTGGAATTTGACTCTGAACATTTCTGTGCAGTTGGAGGGTAATTTATGTAACAGTTTATGTAACAACTTGCTGCCTTCACCATTTTGCATGTGCATAAATACATCAATCTACCTCTTCACTGGAGAGAATATTTTCAGATCAGGTGGTCTGGGTGGCTGCACAGCTCTGCAGCAAAAATGGGTGTTTATTCTGAGGCAAACTTAATATGGAGATGATTATTTTTAGTGCCTGTGTTCAGAGGGGCAGATAATATAGTCTGTCATTAAATACCTCTACCATCCCTGGGCCTAGGTGGGATATGGCTTGGAGAGGTGGAGCTGGGTCAGGAGCTGGCTGGAGGGCCCAGAGAGTGCTGGTGAATGGAGCAGCATCCAGCTGGTCACCAGTGGTGTCCCCAGGGGTCAGTGTTGGGTCCAGTCCTGTTTAACATCTTTAGTGATGATTTAGATGAGGAGATTGAGTCCATCAGCAGCAAATTTGCTGATGACACCAAGTTTGGGAGGGAGTGTTGACCTGCTGGAAGGCAGGAGGGCTCTGCAGAGGGATCTGGAGAGACTGGAGAGATGGGCTGATTGCAATGGGATGAAGTTCAACAAGGCCAAGTGCAGGTCCTGCCTTTTGGCCACCCCAACCCCCTGCAGCGCTCCAGGCTGGGCACAGAGTGGTTGGAGAGCAGCCAGGCAGAGGGACCTGGGGGGACTGAGGGACAGGAAGCTCAACAGGAGCCACCAGTGTGCCCAGGTGGCCAAGAAGGCCAAGGGGATCCTGGCCTGGATCAGAAAAAGGAGGTCTTTTCCAGCCCAATCAGTTCTATGATTCTATGGAGATGCTCCAATGCTCCCTCTGCTCTGGAGCCAGGCTGGGAGAGCTGGGGGGTCACCTGGAGAAGAGAAGGCTCCAGGGAGACCTGAGAGCCCCTTCCAGTGCCTAAAGGGGCTCCAGGAGAGCTGGAGAGAGACTGGGGACAAGGGATGGAGAGACAGGACACAGGGAATGGCTTCCCACAGAGAGGTCAGGGACAGGTGGGATATTGGGAAGGAATTCCTGACTGTGAGGGTGGGCAGGCCCTGGCACAGGGTGCCCAGTGAAGCTGTGACTGCCCCATCCCTGGGAGTGTCCAAGGCCTCTTAAGGGCTTGTCCTGTGACACTCAGGTCCCTCCTCAGTGTCTTTCCACTCTGGAAGTGCCTGTGAGAGCTCAGACCCCACGGAGCTCTTTGCTCCTGTTCTCCTGCATGTGCAGCCCTTTGAGCCCTTTCCCTGTGTGTGAGAGAACAGGCCTGGGCAAGCTTTGCTTGATGAGCTGTTTTCCCTTCTGTATTCAAAATTGGTTGTAAGTTGAAATAGAAACATATTTAAATAAGGCAAAATCTTGAAGGGAAAGGAACAGGCCCTGGCACTTGTGTAACTCAGCCCTTGCCTTGCAATGTGCCACTGGAAAAGCTCAAACTCCACATTTTAGAGTTATATTAAAAACACCTCAATTTTCTATGACATTTGTGTGCAGAACCTTTGTCCTTTATTCCTTCCAAGCTGCTGTGAGAAGCAGCCACAGCATCCTCACAGTTCAGTGCTCTGGGGGTGAAGGGCAGCATGAGGGTTGCCCTGGAGGTGGGTGGTACACAGGACAAGGAACATGGAACAGCCCTGGGACAAACCCAGGCTGCTCCTGTGGAGATGGATTGTGGATCCAAGAGGTTGTGGCAGGGACACTCCAGCCTGACCACCTGGGAGCTCATTAAGAGTCTGGGCTAATGAGCTCAAGCAGAGCATTGGGCTAATCCCACTGGAGGAGGTCTGTGGTTCATCCTGCTCTGCAGGGTGGACATCCCACAGATGGGAGAAGAGGGAATGGCCTCAGGTTGCACCAGGAGAGATTTGGTTTGGATATTAGGAGAAATTTCTTGACCAAAAGGAAGGTCAGGCATTGGCACAGCTGCCCAGGGCAGAGGTGGATCCCCATCCCTGCAGGGATTTAACAGCCCTGTGGATGTGGCACTTGGGGACAGGGGTCAGTGGTGGCCTTGGCAGTGCTGGGGGAACAGTTGGACCTGGTGATCTTAGAGGCCTTTTCCAAGCTAAATGGCTCCATGATCCCAGCTCAGACACCCATGGCAGTCCCTGAATCCCTCTCTCCTCTGCACCTGATGGAGCCAATTCCTCCCAGAGCACCTTTGGACATTGTCACCCTCTGTGCAGCCTCTTTGCTCTGTCTGCACAGGCTGCTCCTCAGATCTTCTCCTTCCCTGTTTACTGGTCAGGTCCTGAACCTGCACTGGACCAGAATGAAGCAGCAGCAGGAGTGAAACTCCTGGGATTTGTTCTTGCTGCTCCTGTCCACGGAGCCCAGCAGCGAGGAGAGCAAAGAGCATTGAACAAGCTGTCTCTAGCACAGCTGGTGTGTTTGCTTTCTGCACCCAGGAGATCCTCTCCTGTTCTCTTCAGCGTCTGTTGGTGTTGGAGCAGAGCTGGGGATGGAATACAGAGCTCCTGAGGTGCTGGGGATGGAATACAGAGGTCCTGAGGTGCTGGGGGTGGAATACAGAGCTCCTGAGATGAGGGGAGGGAATACAGAGCTCCTGAGATGGTGGGGAGGGAATACAGAGCTCCTGAGATGAGGGGATGGAATACAGAGCTCCTGAGGTGCTGGGAAGGGAATACAGAGCTCCTGAGATGAGGGGAGGGAATACAGAGCTCCTGAGATGAGGGGAGGGAATACAGAGCTCCTGAGATGGTGGGGATGGAATACAGAGCTCCTGAGATGGTGGGGGTGGAATACAGAGCTCCTGAGGTGCTGGGGATGGAATACAGAGCTCCTGAGATGCTGGGGGTGGAATACAGAGCTCCTGAGGTGCTGGGGAGGGAATACAGAGCTCCTGAGATGAGGGGAGGGAATACAGAGCTCCTGAGATGCTGGAGATGGAATACAGAGCTCCTGAGATGCTGGGGGTGGAATGCAGAGCTCCTGAGATGAGGGGATGGAATACAGAGCTCCTGAGATGGTGGGGGTGGAATACAGAGCTCCTGAGATGGTGGGGAGGGAATCCAGAGCTCCTGAGATGAGGGGAGGGAATACAGAGCTCCTGAGGTGCTGGGGGTGGAATACAGAGCTCCTGAGATGGTGGGGATGGAATACAGAGCTCCTGAGGTGCTGTGGCCACCTTAGTGCTGAGTTTGGAGTTGAGCTTACAAGTGTTACAAAAGCACCTGTAGAATCAAACAATCATGGAATGGTTTGTGTTGGGAGGGACCTAAAGACCATCTCTTTCCAACTCCTGCCATGGGCAGGGACACCTTCCACTAGCCCAGGTTGCTCCTAGCCCTGTCCAACCCAGCCTTGGACCATTCTATGTGGTATCTTCTGTCCCACATCCCTCCTGCCCCACCTCTGACTTAGATGGCAGCTTGGAATTGGCTTTTCCCCTTGGATCTCACAGCTGCTTTGGCTGTCACATCCCAAGGACTGATCACCGTCTGACTGCCCTTTCATTATCACAAACTGCTTGATGTTCTCCAGCCCTTCTGCATCTCCACGTGACCTCCATGGCCTTCCCTCTCCTCCTTTTCCTCCAGGTAGGTGGTGGAGGAGAGAGGCACCTCTGGTTTCTTTACATCCAAGTGTATCCTTCCCATGCCCAGACTGGATTCTTCCCTAGAGACTTTTAGAGACATTCACTGTCTTTGTGGCTCCTTTTCTCCTTTGCCTGGTTTTATTTTAAGCACTTTTTTCTTTCAACTGAGGAAAAAAAAAACCTATTACTGAATAACTGTGAATTATTCCCCCCCTTTTCCTATCCCCTGGTATTTCCTGAATTCTTCACTTCTTCATAAATGATCATGAATGATTCAGTGGGTCCATTAACTGCTTCCCTGGTGACTCCAGGATGGATTGGTGAGCTCCAGTGATCCGGATATCCTCCAGTTGTGGGTCTGGAACCCCCCTCACCTCCTCTCTCCCTGTGCATACACTGACAAATTCTTCATTACTTCCTAATTAGCCAGACGTCCTTTCTTATTAAAGATTAAATTTTTTTAAAGGCACTCATTATCTCAGCTCTTCCAGGATTATTGATTTCTTCTTCTTCCTTTTTTATTAATGGATCTACAACCTTCTCATAATCCATCTGGTGCAATTTCCCTGCCCTGGAAGGACTTTCCTCCCCTCCCTCCACCCTTCCCAGTCTCCTTTTGCCTTGAGTGCTTTTATCCCTTAGTACCTCTCTCTGTGGTTTATTTTCCTTGGAAATCAGTGTGGGCTCCCCAGAGGCCATTTCAAAACACCTTCTGAGCTTGAAGGGAGGAGGATTTCCAAAGGGCTCGTTCCTGGATTGCACTGGGAGAGCTGCAAGTTGGAATCCTCAGAGGTTTGAAATCTTTGCACTCGCTGAATTCCCACCTTCCTGCACTGCCCTGCACCTTTGGGATTGGGGCTTTCTGCCTCTTGGTGACCTTTCTGGAGCTCTTGAGCAAACCCTCAGGGATTGGTGGCACTCTGGAACCTACTGGAGGAATGAAAACCAGTCTGGCCTTACTGCTGGGAGCAAATGGCTACTGGGAGGCTTGGGATTGTTTCCCTGGGGCCACTTCCAGCTCCCAGCCAGAAGAGGAAAAGGGCCTGTGAAATGCCCCCTGTGCCCACCCAGTAAGGGGGTAGAGCATCTGGCACATGGAGTCTGTTCCCTGTCTGAGGGAGGATTTCTGGATATTCTTAATCTGGGAATAATGAGATGCTTTCCCATCTCTCTCCTTCCCCAGGAATCCTGTTCCCTCCATGTTTTGGAGCTCTCTCTAATCCAGGATGAATTTTTGGTATTTGCAAAACCAAATGCAATCACATTTTGGGAGTAATCCCAAATCCAGCCCTTTCCAGCTTGGGAAGCTTTGCATCCAGATGTAGAGGCTGAGACTCCAGTGCCTGGAGGAAGGAGTTAACAGAGCAGAAAGGCTGAATTCCTGTGTTTTTCCTGCACCTGAGGTGAGCTCTGAGCTCCCTCACTGTGTGTTTTCCTGGCAGGATCCACCCAAGCATCCCTGCTCTGAGTGTTGCATTCCCAGTGCTGCAGTATCCATGGTGATGGGGAGCATTTCTCCAGCAGTGCTTGAAAGGAAGTGGGAAATCCTGGTCCTTGGACCTGCCCTTTGGTCTCTGATGGAGGGAAATCTCATTGGGAGAGGAAGGAAAGTGGAGCCCGAGGGGTTTGGGAGCGGCCCTGATCTGTTTTACCCCCGTGGTGAAACTCCAGGGGGTGACAAGGTGGGAGCATCTCTGCTCAAGTGAAGAATTAGAATCATAGAATGGATTGGGTTGGAAAAGACCTCCGAGATCATCAAGTCCAACCCTTGATCCAACCCCACTGTGATCACCAGCCCAGGGCACGGAGTGCCCTGGGCTGGTGATCACAGTGGGATTGGATCAAGATGTGGATTCTCACTCTGTCCCACTTCTACAGAATAACAGAATCATAGAATGGATTGGGTTGGAAAAGACCTCTGAGATCATCAAGTCCAACCCTTGGTCCAACTCCAGTCCCTTTACCAGATCATGGCACTCAGTGCCACGGCCAAGCTCAGTTGAAAAACCTCCAGGGATGGGGAATCCACCCCCTCTCTGGGCAGCCCATTCCAATCCCTGAGCACTCTCTCTGCAAAGAATTTGTGTCTGCTCTCCAACTTCAATTTCCCCTGGCAGAGCTTGAGCCCATTGTGCCTCCTTGTCCTATTGCTGAGTGCCTGGGAGAAGAGACCAAGAAGATGTTCATGGCAGGCTAAAGCTCTTTTTTATAAAAGTAATTCAGCTTTGGTAAAAGAAACTTCAGATTGGGAGGAACATCTGAGAGGAAAAGTCCAGCCTTCTGCCCAGAAGCACCAGCCATAATTGAAGGAGACAGAATTCCAGAATGGTTTGGGTTGGAAAAGACCTGAAAGCTCATCCCATTCCATGGGCAGGGACACCTCCCACCAGACCAGGTTGCTCCAAGCCCTGTCCAACCTTACCTTGGACACTTCCAAAAATGGGGCAGCCACAGCTTCTCTGGGCACCTGTGCCAGGGCCTGCCCACCCTCCCAGCCAACAATTCCTTCCCAGTATCCCACCTATCCCTGCCCTGTCAGCAGGAAGCCATCCCCTGTCCTCCAAGCTCTCCTGCTGAGAGCTCCTTGTGTCTCACCTAGGCTGGCTGGAACCTTCCAGAGGCTCTGGTGTTATCCAGAGAGTTTTCCATCCTGTTGGAGGGGAAGGGAATGAAGCAATAAGACCAGGTGGTCCACATGCATCTCCATTTTGCTTCCTCCTCCTCCTGCTGCTGCTGCTCTGTGATTCCAGCAGTCTTATTAAAAGCAGAAAGCATCAAATTAGGGATAATTTGCTGATGTTCTGTTGCTGGCGAAGCCTTGCCTGCCAGTGCCTGCTGGCAGAGCAGAGATCTCCCAGCACTGGCGCTGCTGTTTCCTAGAGATGTGAGGGAGAGCTCAGGACAGCTGCTGGAATTGTTCAGGTCCCTGCAGTGTGTTTTGCTGATGGCTCTGGGCATCCTTTTTACACGGAACATCTCGGGAGGTTTTAATGCATCGCTTTTGTGCTCGTCAGGCACTCACTGGGAAACAGGAGCTTTAAAGCACCAGCCAAGAGCAATGTTTAGTAAAAAACCAAAGGGAATGTTTGAAGAGAACCCACAGCCTCTTAAAAATATGTCAGAGCAGCAGAGGGAGGGGTTTGTCGTGTCCTCCCAGGTCTGGTAGGGGGTGATGGGTTTGCCTGAAGAGATGGTGGTGTGCAGGGATTTATTGAAGTCCAGCGTGGCCAATTGAAGGGCTCAGAGGAGAGCACCAAAAACACCCCAAGAAGGTGCTGCGGGATGTCCTGAGTGTCAGGGAGAGTCCTGGCAGCTCAGCCTCAGCTGGAAGGAGTGAGGGGGAGCCTCAGTTGGATGGTGTGGGAACACCATGGTGGTGACAAACTGGAAGAGCAGCTGGAGTGACCCCAGGGACAGAACAAGTGAGCTGGGAATGCCTGGGGAGGAGAGGAGGTTGGACAGGGGCATTGGGGTGGCCTTCAAGCCTCTAACAGGCTGTTGGAGTCTTTGTGCTTCTCTGGTGCAGCAGGAAGTAGGACATTTAAATCATAGCAGTGGAGAAGTGGTTTAATTTCTCCTTCTCCCAGAGCTGACTTGGGGATTGGGGATTTTGCCACATGGGCAGTGGCCTGAATAAGTGCTAAGGACTCCAAATCCCTTCTTCTTCCACAGGGATTGGCCAGGACCCCATCAGGGAGTACCAGATGTCCTCAGACTGAGTGTTCAGATTTAGATGGAAATGACCATCATGGAATGGTTTGGGTTGGAAGGGACCTTTAAAGGTCATCCAGTCCAAACCCTTCCATGCTGATGCTGTTGCACATTCCAGACTGTTTCCCACAGGGGCAGATGGTTGGGAGCAACAGCCAGAAGGAACATACACAGAAAAGCCACAGTCTTGTAGTCAGAATCACAGAATCATAGAATGGGTTGGGTTGGAAAAGACCTCCAAGATCATCGAGTCCAACCCTTGGTCCAACTCCAGTCCCTTTACCAGATCATGGCACTCAGTGCCACGGCCAAGCTCAGTTGAAAAACCTCCAGGGATGGGGAATCCACCCCCTCTCTGGGCAGCCCATTCCAATCCCTGAGCACTCTCTCTGCAAAGAATTTCTTTCTGCTCTCCAACTTCAATTTCCCCTGGCAGAGCTTGAGCCCATCATGCCCCCTTGTCCTATTGCTGAGTGCCTGGGAGAAGAGACCAACCCCCACCTGGCCAGAACTTCCCTTCAGGCAGTTCCAGACAGTGCTGAGGTCACCTCTGAGCCTCCTCTTCTCCAGGCTAAACACCCCCAGCTCCCTCAGCCTCTCCCCACAGCACTTGTGCTCCAGTCCCTTCTCCAGCCTCGTTGCTCTTCTCTTCTCAGTTGGGTTGGAAGAGACCTCTGAGTTCATCAAGTCCAACCCTTGATCCAACCCCACTGTGATCACCAGCCCAGGGCACTCATTGCCATGGGTTGGACTTTGGATGTGCCCAAGGTCAGACTTGAGTGGGAGAGGAGATACCTTTTGTTGGGAAAGACAGCTGAGGTTTTGGGTACAGCAGCCCATCCTTGGAGGCTGCAGCATTGAGGATTCCTTAGGGAATGCCAGGAGATGGGTGTCTGTCTCCATGTTGTGGAGATGCTGAGAAGATTTCTGTTCTTCCTCCCATCCAAGGGAAGGGCTGAGTGTCCATAGCCAGAGGGAATGAGATGCCATCTCCCATCTGTGCCTTTGAAAACCTCCCTTCAGCTAAATCCATGAGTACATTCCGTAAAATCCCAGTTTTGGGAAGAAGCCAAGGAGGCAAAGGCTGTGAAATGAGGAGCTGCTGCTCAGGCTCCAGGCTGGGATCTCGGAGAGCTGCAGTTCACATGGACAGGGAGATGCTGCTCAGGGGTGCTGCTGCTGCTGTGGGACATTCCTGCTGCCATCTCCTTGCTCCTGCTGGTTGGAAGGTGGCATTTTACCTTTGTATGAAGCACCTGAGGCCTCCTTAGACTGAGTGCCCACCAGCCCCATTGCCCCAAACCTTTCTGGTCTGCCCTGGGAGAGCTGGACTTGACCAGCAACACCCTGGTCATTGTGGCAGAGCAGGTGTGAACTCCAGACCTCCTGGATGCCATATCAGGACCAGGTTCAGGAGGGAAGGCAGCTGAGCTGTCCTTCCTCTGTGGTGGGAACTCACAGAATCACAGAATGGTTTGGGTTGGAAGGGACATTAAAGATCATCCAGTTTCAACCTCCTTCTATGGGCAGGGACACCTCCCACCAGCCCAGGTTCCTCCAAGCCCTGTCCAACCTGGCTTGGGACACTCCCAGGGATGGGGCAGCCACAGCTTCTCTGGGCACCTGTGCCAGGGCCTGCTCACGCACCCAGGGAAGAATTCCTTTCCAATATTCCATTTAAATCTATTCTCCTTCAGTTTAAGTCAACTCCCCCTTGTCCTGTCCCTCCATCCCTTGTCCCAGGTCTTTCTCCAGCTCTCCTGGAGCCCTTTCAGGCACTGGAAGGGGCTCTCAGGTCTCCCTGGAGCCTTCTCTTCTCCAGGTGAACACCCCCAGCTCTCCCAGCCTTCCTGGTCACCCTCCAGCTGGTCTCAGTGATGGGGTGTATTCCTGTACCCTGTTGCCTCAGTGAGTGCAGCTCAGAGCTGGAGAATCCAATCAAATTTGCATTTCTAGGCAATGAAATGTCAAAGCAAAGTCAAGATGCTGGCAAGCTGTCAAGCCTGGTCCTGAGTGTGCCTGACTACACCCCACAGATGGTTGTTAAAGGACAAGGTAAAAGGATGGTCAATCCACTCAGGGCAGAGGGAGGCACTGCCCCTGTAGGACAAGGTAAAAGGATGGTCAGTCCTGGGGATCTCAGCCTGCCTTCCCCTGGGCTGGAGCTGGGGCTGGGAGAAATCATTGTTTATGCAGTTAATCAGGTTTAAATTTAACTCCAAACAATGTAATCAGATTTCAAGACTTAATGCAATAATGAGATGGAAGAGCTGAAGTGTGAGGAGCCACCGGGGTGTGGGCTGAGTTGGGAGGCACTAATTGGATTGGGGGCAGATGGAGCAGAATTTTAAGGCAGAAAGCACAGGATTTGCACCTTCCTGGATGTTGGGCAGTGCCAGGACCACAAGCACTGCCTGGATTAAGGTGTAAGAGAAGGTGTTTGGTCTTCACATACAGCAATGACCTGACATCTGTCCCCCCCCCAGAAATAGATGTGGATCCCCTGGAAGCATCACCTGCAGGCTGAGGGGTTTGTTTTGTCCCCAGGACCTTTATTCTGTCCAGGACAAAGATCTGAGCCCATGGGATCATAACCTAAGTCTTTGCTTCTATGTTTTCCCATCCACCATGGAGAAAAATGGTGTCTAAACCTTGTCAGATTTACCTGATGGGATTTTCCTCACCATTTTCAGCAATATCCCTAAGATTTTTTGAAGAAAAAGATGCAGGACTGGTTTGTGCCATTCCAACCCAACAAGAGCCAAACCTTTCCCTGTTACTGACCTGACTGGAAGTGGTTTAAAGCTCCTTGACCTTTTCTGGCAGTTGTTCCCCCAGTGCTCATTTGTTCTGCATAAGTCAGAGCATTTCACAGCTGTGGTGATTGACCCATCACCAACATGCTACAGCCTTGAGCCTTTTATAACAACGAGCTGAGGAAAGGAGAGGGGGTTTAATAGTCTTTTAATTAAGAATGTGACCATAGCACCATCACTGTTTTTCATCCTACTCTTCATTTCATGGGCACATGGGGGTTGTTGGGAAGAGCTGACAAGCCAGCCCATGGCTCAGTGTTCCCTGAGCTTGATGTTTGTCCTGCAGAGGCTTCTCTGTGTCTCCAACTTCGGAGGGAATTTGTAGTAGAGAATAGTTGGGGTTGAAAGGGACCTCTAAAGGTCTTCTTGTTCCACCCCCTGCCATGGGCAGGGACACCTCCCACCAGCCCGGGTAGCTCCAAGCCCTGTCCAACCTGGCCTGGGACACTCCCAGGGATGGGGCAGCCACAGCTTCTCTGGGCACCTGTGCCAGGGCCTGCCCACCCTTCCAACCACCAATTCCTTCCCAGTATCCCACCCAGCCCTGCCCTCTGGCAGTGGGAAGCCATTCCCTTGTCCTGTCCCTCCATCCCTTGTCCCTAGTCCCTCTCCAACTCTCCTGGAGCCACTTTAGACACTGGAAGGGGCTCTCAGGTCTCCCTGGAGCCTTCTCTTCTCCAGGTGAGCCCCCCAAGTTCTCCCAGCCTGGCTTGGGACTTGGAACAAGGGCCTGGAGGGACAGGACACAGGGAATAGCTTCCCACTGCCAGAGGGCAGGGTTAGGTGAAATACTGGGAAGAAATTCCTGGTTGGGAGGGTGGGCAGGCCCTGGCACAGGTGCCCAGAGAAGCTGTGGCTGCCCCATCCCTGGAAGTGTCCCAGGCCAGGTTGGACAGGACTTTGAGCAAGCTGGGATAGTAGGAGGTGTCCCTGCCCATGGCAGGGTGTTGGAATGAGATGAGCTTTAAAGCCCCTTCCAATCCAAACCATTCTGGGATTCCATGATCCTGGGATTCTGACATCTACACTTAGACATATCCTGGCCCAATGGACAGATTTCCTTTCCCTAGGGATGACAAAGAGCAGGACACTTTGCAGACAGACAGACTGCAGGGAAAAGGACTCAGAAGATGAGTCTGTGCAGAAGGGAAGCTGCAGGAATTTGGCTTCCTGGTGCCCTGGGAAGCGAATTGGGTGTTACCCAGGGCTGCTGTCAATGCTTCCCTTTGCTCACCTCACCAACACAGACCCAGCCCTGAACAAACATCCAGGAGAGATCCAGAGGAATGGATTATTGCCATGGAGTCACCCAGTGCTGCAGCACTGCTGAGGAAGTCAGTGCATGACAGATATCAAGAGTGATGCTGTTCATTAGTGCAAGGTAATCAAGGCCATGGATCTAGTTGCAATCAGGCTCAGGAAGCAGAGTTCAGCTTCTGGAGGAGTGTTCTGCATGTCAGAAGGAACTGGCACATCAAGCAGAATCTTCCACATCAAAAATAAATTACATCTGTGATCTCAGGCAGCCACTGAAAGAGCATCATAATTGTCGTTGGGAAGCAACAAATTCATTGCAGAGCCTTAATTAGAGAAAAAGGCTAATAAAGGCAGACATTGCATTTCCTGAGAGGGCTGCTTAGCAGTTAATCCCTAGGGCAGCTGATCCCTGCTCCCTGTGGCATTTTTCCTTCACTCTGCCTAAGCCTCTGAGCTCTGGATTCCCCTGCCCACGGTGAGCAGACAGAAGGGAACAGGTATTAGAGACTCAGCCTGTGTCCTGAGCTCCCAGGTCAGCTCCAAGGGTGCTGTTCCCAGCATTCTGGCCTGTTGTCCCAAGAGCTGCCCTCTGAAATGCAGTGCTCCTGTCCCTGGGTCATCATCCCAGCAGGGCTAGCCCTCCATGGTCCAGGTGGCCACTGGGCCAGTGAAGTGCCACCCACAAGAAATCCCAAGCAGCAGGTTCCAGGGACAGCCCAGGGACAGCCCAGAGTTCAGCAGAGAGGGAGCTGCCTCTGCAGGGGATCTGGAATTAAACAAGGGGCAGTGGAAGAGGCTGAACAAGATAATTGGGGACCACAATATCAGAAAGATATGCAGCTGCTGGAAAGAGTCCAGAGGACTCTCAGAGAGCTGGAGCCAGGCTGGGAGAGCTGGGGGTGTTCACCTGGAGCAGAGAAGGCTCCAGGGAGACCTGAAAGCCCCTTCCGGTGCCTAAAGGGGCTCCAGGAGAGCTGGAGAGGGACTGGGGACAAGGCATGGAGGGACAGGACAAGGGAGAATAGTTCCCTACTGCCAGAGGTCAGGGCTAGATGGGATATTGGGAAGAAATTCCTGACTGAGGGTGGGCAGGGTGCCCAGAGAAGCTGTGGCTGCCCCATCCCTGGGAGTGTCCCAGGCCAGGTTGGACAGGGCTTGGAGCAGCCTGGGCTGGTGGGAGGTGTCCCTGCCCATGGCAGGAGGTAGAATGAGATGGTCTCTTCCAACCCAAACCACTCTGTGACTCTCCAATCACGTCTCCTCAGCCCAAAAAGCACTCCCAGCACACGCCCATGGAGCTGGGAATGAGCCCAGCCCTGTGTTGCCCCCTTGTCTCCTGAAGCTGTGCCCAGGCTGGGGGATCTCCCCAGCTCTGTGGAGTGGTGGTGTCTGTCCCACCCCTGAATACACAATCCAGCCTGTGCCTATTCCCCCCAGTCCATCAGGTTGCCTGTGAGGGCTCCAGAGGGGAAGGGATGTGTCCCCAGGATCCCATTTGGATCTTGGCTGGCTGTGGGCATAGAATCACAGAATCATAGAATCGATAGGGTTGGAAAAGACCTACAAGATCATCGAGTCCAACCCTTGGTCCAACTCCAGTCCCTTTACCAGATCATGGCACTCACTGCCACAGCCAAGCTCAGGTTAAAAACCTCCAGGGATGGGGAATCCACCCCCTCTCTGGGCAGCCCATTCCAATCCCTGAGCACTCTCTCTGCAAAGAATTATTTTCTGCTCTCCAACTTCAATTTGCCCTGGCAGAGCTTGAGCCCATCGTGCCCCCTTGTCCTATTGCTGAGTGCCTGGGAGAAGAGACCAACCCCCAGCTGGCCAGAACTTCCCTTCAGGGAGTTCCAGACAGTGCTGAGGTCACCTCTGAGCCTCCTCTTCTCCAGGCTGAACACCCCCAGCTCCCTCAGCCTCTCCCCACAGCACTTGTGCTCCAGTCCCTTCTCCAGCCTCGTTGCTCTTCTCTGGCCCCGCTCCAGCCCCTCAATCTCTTTCCTCAACTGAGGGGCCCAGAACTGAACACAACACTCAAGGTGTGGCCTCCCCAAGGCAGAGTCCAGGGAAAGGGTCACTGCCCTGGGCCTGCTGGCCACGCTAGTTTGGATCCAGGCCAGGATCCCCTTGGCCTTCTTGGCCACCTGGGCACACTGGTGGCTCCTGTTGAGCTTCCTGTCCCTCAGTCCCCCCAGGTCCCTCTGCCTGGCTGCTCTCCAGCCACTCTGTGCCCAGCCTGGAGCGCTGCAGGGGGTTGTTGTGGCCAAAGGGCAGGACCTGCACTTGGCCTTGTTGAACTCCATCCCATTGCAATCAGCCCATCTCTCCAGTCTCTCCAGATCCCTCTGCAGAGCCCTCCTGCATCCCAGCTGGTAGCTGAGTTCCTTGCCCTGAGCTGTCCCACAGGGAATGATGGGGAGGAATTCATCCTACTCCTGCTTGTATGAACCAGCCAGTAGCAAAGTTGAGGACCTTCCTGCCAAGGCTCACAGCCCAAAAAAGCCAGACTCAATCAGTGTCAAGGTTACAAGACTCCAAGGGATGCTGCCACCCAGACCAGGATGTGGAAATGGAAATGGTTCAGCACAGAAAAACAGCAGCTCCAACATGGATTTGGAGTTCTCTCAACCTGCATTTCCACCCTGATCTCCCTGTGCAGAGCTGCTGTGACTCCTCTCAGGGACACAGCCTGGAAGGTGCAGCCCAGGATCACACCCAATGCAGTGGAGCTGCAGCAGGAGCAGGCAAGGGAGAGTCCAGAGTGTCCTGAAACAGGGAGAGGGAACCTCAGCATCAACTCACTCAATCCACCTGATTTGGCCTCGTTTGTTTTCTCCCCTTCCTTTGTTTGCCCCTCTCTGTACCTGTGCACAGGGAGCAGCTTTTTCCCAGCATTCCTGTAACACATCCAGCAGTTCTGTCTGTGCTTTCAAAGGAATGCCTGTTAGATTTTGCCAGGGAAAAGCTGAGATGAGCTGTTGTTGAGTGTTAATGAAGCAAATTAGGAATTAATTGGACGATATCAAAGGGCTGTTAATAGGTGCTTACATTTCTTCTCCCCTAAAAGGCAAAGCAAGGACTACATCCTACATCTAAGCAAGGACAGAGCATCTTCAACACATCCCCACAGTCAGGAGTAGCCCAGGACATTCTCTTATGATCAGGTGACCCACCTGGTGGATGAGGGGAAGGCTGTGGATGTGTCTGCATGGACTTCAGCAAGGCCTTTGACACTGTCTCCCATAATATACTCCTGGAAAAGCTGGTAGCCCATGGCTTGGACAGGTGTCCCCTCTGCTGGGTCAGGAGCTGGAGGGCCCAGAGAGTGCTGGTGAATGGAGCTGCATCCAGCTGGTCACCAGTGGTGTCCCCAGGGATCTGTGTTGGGTCCGGACCTGTTTAACATCTTTAGTGATGATTTAGATGAGGGGATTGAGTCCATTAGCAGCAAATTTGCTGATGACACCAAGTTGGGAGGGAGTGTCGACCTGCTGGAAGGCAGGAGGACTCTGCAGAGGGATCTGGATGGACTGGAGAGATGGGCTGATTGCAATGGGATGGAGTTCAACAAGGCCAAGTGCAGGTCCTGCCCTTTGGCCACCCCAACCCCCTGCAGTGCTCCAGGCTGGGCACAGAGTGGCTGGAGAGCAGCCAGGCAGAGGGACCTGGGGGGACTGAGGGACAGGAAGCTCAACAGGAGCCAACAGTGTGCCCAGGTGGCCAAGAAGGCCAATGGGATCCTGTCCTGGATCCAAACTAGCGTGGCCAGCAGGCCCAGGGCAGTGACCCTTCCCCTGGACTCTGCCTTGGGGAGGCCACACCTTGAGTGTTGTGTTCAGTTCTGGGCCCCTCAGTTGAGGCAAGAGATTGAGGGGCTGGAGCGGGACCAGAGAAGAGCAACGAGGCTGGAGAAGGGACTGGAGCACAAGTGCTGTGGGGAGAGGCTGAGGGAGCTGGGGATGTTTAGGCTGGAGAAGAGGAGGCTCAGAGGTGACCTCAGCACTGTCTGGAAGTGCCTGAAGGGAAGTTCTGGCCAGGTGGGGGTTGGTCTCTTCTCCCAGGCACTCAGCAATAGGACAAGGGGGCACGATGGGCTCAAGCTCTGCCAGGGCAAATTGAAGTTGGAGAGCAGAAAAAAATTCTTTGCAGAGAGAGTGCTCAGGGATTGGAATGGGCTGCCCAGAGAGGGGGTGGATTCCCCATCCCTGGAGGTTTTTAACCTGAGCTTGGCCATGGCAGTGAGTGCCATGATCTGGTAAATGGACTGGAGTTGGCCCAAGGGTTGGACTCGATGATCTTGGAGGTCTTTTCCAACCCAATCCATTCTATGATTCTATGATTCCATACCTCCTGGATTTGTTTAGTGCAAGGATCAGGGACAGCCAAGCAAGTTGCCACACATGAATCGATCCTCAGTGAGTGTCCTTGTGGGCAAAACTGGCCTTTGTCAGCTTCAACAAACTTGGGGCTTGATCTTGGAGGTCTTTTCCAGCCTTAACGATTCTACGATTTGTCAGGTTGTGAGGAATCATCCTGGATCTGCCCTTTTCCAGGGGGATAAGGTGTAAAGCAAGGCTGATCCCACAGCAGTGCTTGAGATGCAGAAAGTCTCTGCAGCTCCAGTGAAGTCCAATAACTTCATCTGGTGTCCCCATATTTTTGGAAGTGTGTTATCTCACAGGCCCCTTGGCAGCCTTGTCTTCTGCTGGAGGGTTTCCCATCGTTGTTTGCCCTTGGAAGAAATGGGTTAAAGAACAAGAATGCTGCAAGTTGGAGGGGTCAGGTCTTCTTCCTTGTACAGGCTCCTCCCAAATCCTGCTGAGAAATCCTTTCAGGCTGCAGAGCACCAGCTGGCCTGGCCAGAGCCAGCCTGGGATCCAGGGAATGGCAGGTTCAAATGAACACAAGGATTCTCAGCAGGAACAAAACACTTTGCTGTTCCATTTTGGCGTGGAAGCAGCAACGTGTGACCTGTCCCTGCAGCCTCCCAGCCATCCCAGCCAGGCTGTCATCCATGTGGCTCCTGGCAGGGGGTTGGAGGCTGGAGTTCTTCTTTCACAATTCTGACATAACTATTCTTTGTATTAAAATCCATGTCAAAGAGGAAAAATGCTGTTTTTATTCTGAGTCTCTTGTTCCCAGCAGTGTCTCCAGTGCTGGCTGATGTTGTGACCAAGTCACAGCAGGTCATTTTTAGAAAATTAAAAGTCTCTTTTCAGGGAGGATCCCCAAAAGCTGAGGCTGCTCAGGGTGCCGCATGTGAGGGGCTTTGGGCAGCCAGGTGGGACTGGGAAGGTGCTGGTACAGATGGACTGACAGACATGGCCACTGTGCAGGATGTCCCTGTGACCAGGGGAAATCCAACACAATAAATCCAACCTGCATCCAGGCAGGCTGGGAGGAGGCAGAGCCCCAGCCTGCCCAGGCCAGGGAATCCTGCAGCCACATGGGAGGCAATGAAAGGGTTTTAGTAAGGTCATGCCTGAAAAGAATATATCCTTGTTTTACTTCCAGGCTGGAGCTTTTGAATCTGTTGTGCCTGCTGAGGGAACACTCTGCACTTGTGTCTGTGTGAACAAAGCCAGTGGCCTGGGACATCTGTGCACCCAAGGAGGGCACATCGGGACTGGGGACTTCAGCTCCAGGCTGGTTATTGCCATCACCACCATATGGGATGATGTGGTGGGATGGGGATCCCAGGGAAGAAAGAAATTCCACAGAATCACAGAATGGATTGGGTTGGAAAAGACCTCCAAGATCATCAAGTCCAACCCTTGGGCCAACTCCAGTCCCTTTACCAGATCATGGCACTCAGTGCCACGGCCAAGCTCAGCTGAAAAACCTCCAGGGATGGGGAATCCACCCCCTCTCTGGGCAGCCCATTCCAATACCTGAGCACTCTCTCTGCAAAGAATTTCTTTCTGCTCTCCAAGTTCAATTTCCCCTGGCAGAACTTGAGCCCATCGTGCCCCCTTGTCCTATTGCTGAGTGCCTGGGAGAAGAGACCAACCCCCACCTGGCCACAACTTCCCTTCAGGCAGTTCCAGACAGTGCTGAGGTCACCTCTGAGCCTCCTCTTCTCCAGGCTAAACACCCCCAGCTCCCTCAACCTCTCCCCACAGCACTTGTGCTCCAGTCCCTTCTCCAGCCTCGTTGCTCTTCTCTTCTCAGTTGGGTTGGAAGAGACCTCTGAGATTATCAAGTCCAACCCTTGATCCAACCCCACTGTGATCACCAGCCCAGGGCACTCCATGCCCTGGGCTGGTGATCACAGTGGGGTTGGATCAAGACATGTTGGATTCTCTGTCCCTGGAGGTGTTTAAGAGGACACTCAGTGCCACATCCAGTCCGTTCTCCAGCCTCGTTGCTCTTCTCTGGCCCCGCTCCAGCCCCTCAATCTCTTCCCTCAACTGAGGGGCCAGAACTGAACACAGCACTCAAGGTGTGGCCTCACCAGTGCTGAGTACAGGAGAAGGATCAGAAGTGGGGTGTGGGCCCAGAAATGGGATGGACACAGGTTTGGTCAGTGCAGACATCCTGGTGACATCCAGGTTCCTGTGGGACAAGCTGCTCTCCCCACCTCCTCACCTGAGCTCTCTCCCCTTCACAAGGGTATTCCAGGGGCTGCTCCTGAGGTCCCAGCCATGCCCAGCTCTCCTCAAACCCAACCAAACACCAGCAGCTCCTCGGGATGTGTGTCCATGTGCAACATTTCACTTTGATAAACAACACAGGATGGGTCTGAATAAAAACCACCTGGGCTGAGCTGATAAAGCCTCCAAATTCCAAGGGTTTGGCAGTGATTTCTGCTCTTTGCTGTTCTGTTATCAATGGCAGCAAAAAAAAAAAAGAGTGGCTTTAACAAAATCCTATCAGCTGGTGGGCAGCAGTTTGGAGTTGGGATGTGGAATGGGGCAAACCCCACTGCATGACCTCCCCCAGCTCAGGGAGGGCTGCACAGGGATGTGAGGTGTTTTCCCAGCTGAACTTCTTGCTGTCTCCATCCTGGCTTGGTCCACAGTCTCTTCTGGAGCGAGTCTCCCCCCTGCCAGCTTTGGGGATGTGTGTCTGCTGTGTTGCTGCACAGGGACAGGGGGAAGGGTGGGAGAGGAGAGGAAGGAGGAGGCTGCAGGAGGCAAATTCCATGTGCACAAAACACAGTCCGTGTGCCCAGGGGTGCTGAGCACCCTCAGCACCTGCTGCTGGCTGTGAGTGCCCTCAGCACTGCAGAGGGGTGAGGTCTGGGTGCTCTGCACCCATCCTGGTTTGGACCCTTGGGCATCCCAGACCCACCACATCCCTCCATTTGCACTGGAAAGGCTGGAACTCACCCGTGGGGATCCTGGGTGTCACCACCACCAAGGTGTCCCCATCTGGGGTGTCCTCCCTCCTCATGCTCTACCAGGGGTTTTGCTTCCTTCCCCCAGGAGGCTCCAGCAGGTCCCAGGATTAACAGCAGCAGGTGCAATGGCATCTCTGCCCCTTCCAGAGACTCCACATGCCCTGGAATTAATTCTGATGCCAATAATGTTGCTCCCAAGTTAATCCTCTCTGCAGAGGCCTGGCCTAGAGATGCAGATCAGGTGGAGGATCATCTGCTCTGCAGATCCAGCTGCCCTCCAGGCCACGGCAGAGGCAGCAGGAGCATCCAACCCTAAGGAGCTCCTCTCCCAGGGGCTGCTCCATGCAAACAGTTTGCATTCCCTCTTCCTCCTGCACACCCCAGTTTCCCTGGCATAACTTCAATGGAGAAGCAAAGCCCCCGTTGTCTGCAGCAGGGGAGGGAGATGAACCATTCCCAAAGGTTCCTTTCTGCCCTGCAGTTTGCCCCTGGGATCTGTGCTCACAAACCTGGCTCTGTGTGTGTGTGTTTGTGTGTCCTGCTGATGACAAGCGTAGGCTCTTCCATCTGTTGCTCTATTTGCAGCTTTCTGTCAGGCTGAGAGCACGTCCTTCTCGTGAGAAACCAGGAAAACCTGAGCTGGAGCTTTGTCTGATGCTCAGCAGCAGAATGGTGCAGTGTTGGAAGAGGGATAATTCAGATCCATGTCCTGTTCCTGTCACCTGCTTTGGCTCAGTTACCGATATTTGGAGCTAAGGTGGTAGAATTGTGGAATCAGGAATGGTTTGGGTTGGAAGGAACCTTCAAAACCAAGGGTTGGACTTGATGATCTCGGAGGTCTGTTCCAACCCCATCAATTCTATGATTCTGTGATCTCATTCCATGTCACTGCCATGGACAGGGACAACTTCCACTAGACCAGGTTGCTCCAAGCCCCATCTTACCTGGCCCTGGACAAGAGAGCTGAGAGGGACTTGGATCAAGGTCCTGGAGTGACCGGACAAGGGGGAATGACTTCCCATGATTAAGAGGGATAGTGGGAAGAATTGTTGGCTGTGAGGGTGGGGAGGCCCTGGCTCAGGTTGGGCAGAGCATCTGTGGCTGCCCCATCCCTGGGAGTGTCCAAGGACCAGCCCCAGCAGGACCCCAGGACACGGCTCTGTCTGACCTTCAGGGGCAGGTTCAGCCCAGGCAACAGCTCCTTGTTTCTTTTCAGAGGCAGCAAAGTCAGGCTCTCGTGACTGGAGCCAACAGCCAATTAGCAGCAGTTCAGCTTCATCAGCTTCCTGACTGAATGCAAGTTTTAATTAAACGTCCCATTCTAATTAGTCAGGCATCAGGTCCAGTGATCTGGCCTCAAGATTCAAAGGCTGCAGGTCCTGTGCCTTAATTAAAGAAGCACATGAGCTCAACTCCAGCATCTGTGGCAGCTCCTCATCCTTGGGAGGGCATGAGGAGAACAGTGGGGAAAGGACCTTTTCTGACCAGGGCTTGTTCCTGGTCTGCCTCCATATGGATTCTCCGGTGGAGGAACTGGCTGTGAGATACCTTGGTTGGAAGGAGAGAAGGAACAGGCTGGTTGCAATGCTTGGGATGTCACAGCAGGTTCTGGGCTCTTGGTGTGCGGCCAAGAGATCTTCAGGGATGAGTTTTGGTGAGTCTGATGTTTGTTGAGAGCCCATGAACATGAGCTCAGGTATGCCCAGATGTGCCCAGGTGGGCAAGAAGTCCAAGGGCATCCTGCTTGGATCAGCAGTGGCATGTCCAGCAGGATCAGGACAGTGACCATCCCCTGTGCTGTCACTGCTGAGACACCTCCAGTCCTGGGGGCAGTTCTGGGCCCATGACAAGGACACTGAGGGGCTGGAGCGTATCCAGGGATGGAAATGGAGCTGGGGAAGGGTCTGGAGCAGCTGAGGGAGCTGGGGGGGCTCAGCTGGAGTAAAGGAGGCTCAGGGGGCGCCTTCTGGCTCTGCAATCCCTGCCAGGACGGGGAGCAGGGGTGGGTCGGGCTCTGCCCCAGGGCACAGGGACAGGAGGAGAGGGCACGACCTCAAATTGCATGAGGGGAGGTTTAGATTGGATATTGGGGAAAATTTCTTCATGGAAAGCTTTGTCCAGCCTTGGCACAGCTGCCCAGGGCAGGGGTGGAGTCCCCATCTCTGGAGGGATTTAAAAGCCATGTGGATGTGGCACTTGGGGACACGGGGCAGTGTTGGCCTTGGAAGTGCTGGGGGATGGTTGGACTTGATCTTGGAGGGCTTTTCCAACCTAAACCAGAGCCTGCAATGGAGCTGGGGTTTGAAACAAGTCACTCTTTGGGGTGGCCAACTCTAGAGAACTTGAGGCTGCTTTTCTCAGTGTTCCAGGTGGAGCTGTCACACAGAGTGCCCAGCAGGACCCAACACCTCCTAAAATAACCAACCCAACTCCCTCCTCGCCCCACGGTAAAGCTGGAGGAGCTCCATCACTGGCAGCTGGGTTAGACAGGAGGAGAACCAGAGCAGTCCCAACCAGGCAGAGTTAAAATGATGCTTTTCTCTGTTTCTTGGAGCGTGCTCAGCCCTACAGAGCCCTCAGCCTTCTGCACCGGCTGTGCTCATCCATGCACTGGGACAAGGGAGAATCAGAGAGTGACAGAAATCCCTTTGTCAGCCGTGCCTGGGAAGGAGGAGGGTTATGGAGCTATTAGTGAGCACAAAGAGGGGACAGATTCTCTCCTAAGTGCTCTGGGGACAGAGATTTAAATGCTTAGCTCCCATTAATGCTAATGTGAATCACAGAGGTCTCTTCTTACAGCCTTGGAACAAGAGCATTGAAAAAGGGGCCAGCTTTCCGCAAAGAATAAATTCTCTTGGTTTTAAGGCGCCGTTAAATGGGATTTTTCTTCATTTCACACTCATTAATTCCCCTGCCTGTGCTTGCTGAGGGTTGGACTCAGTGCATGATCCCCTGGACAGTGTCCCCAGAGCGAGGTTCCTGACCCCAAAAAGCCCCAAAGGGTTTTGTTTTCACGTGGAGATGCAAAGTGCAACATTCCAGCTTTTTGCAGGGAGGGGAAATCCTTCCAGCCTGTGTCAGAAATATCAGCAGCTCTTGTTTCCTGCCATCTGGCACAGAAGGAGACAAGGCTTGAGGTCCTTCAACCTTCTGCTCCCATGTAGAGGGCTCCAGTGTCTAAAGGGACTCCAAGGGAGCTGGAGATGGACTTTGGAGAAGGGCTTGGAGCAGCAGGACACAGGGAATGGCTTCCCACTGCCAGAGGGCAGGGATAGGTGGGATATTGGGAAGGAATTGCTGGCTGGGAGGGTGGGCAGGCCCTGGCACAGGGTGCCCAGAGAAGCTGTGGCTGCCCCATCCCTGGAAGTGTCCCAGGCCAGATTGGACAAAGCTTGGAGCAACTGGTGTTGGAACGAGATGGTCTTTAAAGTTCCTTCTATCCCAAACCATTCTGGGATTCTGCAACTCCTCTTGAGTCTCCACCTCCTTCTCCCTCCATGTCGATCACACACTTGGGGGAAACCTGTGATTCCCTCTGTGCCTGGAGAATTAAATCCCTCTCCAAGGTGACAGGAGGCATTAAAGCCTGGCTGTGCTCCAGGGGTCACCAGAGGTACCTGTAGAATTAATTCCTCTGAGTTATTAACATGATAACAACCAACAAAAGGACTTTGTTTTCCTGTGGCACAGGTTGTGAATCACGTTGGCACTGCCCTGAATGAATCCCTGCACAGTCCCATCCACCCTCCATTGGTGTGTGGCATTAATTAACCTTTGTTAGTGGGCTAATGAAGGCTCACAGTACTGAGCTGGGGTGACTCTTGCCATGAGCAGCAGGGATGAAGCAGGAGAGCTGGGCAGGGGTTTGTTCCAAAAGGGATGGGTCCAGGAATGTGTCCCTGCTTCTGGAGAGCCTTGGAATGATGGGAATCCATCCTGGAGATCACCACGAAGCTTGTGCTGATAAAAAGCCAAGCTCTAGAGCTCCAGTGAGGACCCTGTGGCCACCCATCCACAGGAACTGGCCAGTGCCAGCTCTGGCTGCACATCACAGATGGGTGGGATTAGGGGGAGGCAAAATTCATCCAGAGAAAGTTTGCCAGATCCAAGCTGTGGTCCAGGAGCAGGGATGCAGTGCCTCTTCTGGAAGTGCTGGTAGACATCAAAGGAATGAGTCCTTTGGAGCATCTCATGGAAATTAGGAAAAGGTCCTTCCCCCAAGAGGGTGGTGGGCACTGACCAGGCTCCCCAGGGCAGTGGGCACGGCCCCAAGGCTGCCAGAGCTCCAGGAGGGTTTGGATGATCCTCTGTCAGTGGATCCTGGAGAATACACAGGGAAGAACATCCATGGACATGGAGATGAACTGGGGAACAGTTTATTCTGCTTTTCTCCACGGCTCTTCCAAGCTCCAGACCCACAGTGTGAGTCTTTCCCACCAGCCAAGGTCTCCCAGCACAGTCCCCAGCCAGGGCTGCTGGGCCAGAGGGGAAGCTGCAACTGCTGGGAGCTCTGGGGGGGTCACTGGGTCCAGCTGGAATGGAGAAGGAGGAAAAGGTCCTGGCTGCTCCCTCTGGGCTCTGGGAAACACAGGACACCATCCCAAGCTGCAGCTTCCCGTGGATCCAGCCCTGTGGGCAAGAACAACCTGCAGCTCTTGGCTGAGAACTCCTTGGAGGCACCAACTTCCTTCCCAAGGGCTGGGAGAGGCAGGAGTTGGTTGGAAGTTCCCTCAGTGAGTGCCCAGGGCAGTGGGCACAGCCCCAGGGCTGCCAGAGCTCCAGGAGGGTTTGGACAACGGGACAGGGACAGGGAGGGATTGTTGGGGTGTCTGTGCAGGGCCAGGGATTGACCTGGATGATCCCTGGGGGTCCCTCCCAGCTCAGGATATTCCATGATTGTATGACCACTCTGAGCAGGGCACACTGGTCTTGGCACCCCATTTTCCATGCCAGGAAACAGAACACAGAACAACCTCACCAGGTGAACCTCACCAAGCTTAAAATTAGGGAAAAATTACACTTTCCTGACTAGCTGATGCCCCTCCTCTGCTGGCACTGTTGGCATTTTGAGTGGAGGGAAGGGCAGAGGTGGGAAGGGGTTTGCAGTGAGACCTGGGGAGGGATTCTCTGGACCATCTCTTTGTGGAGATTCCAAGCTTGCTGTGCCATGGGAATCACTGTGCTGTGAGTCTGGGTGTGCCCAGGGTGAAGGAATCATGGACAATGCACACTGGCATGCCAGAGCTCTCATTAAATTTTAAGACCTCATTTAAAAGCTTGCCCATTAGGAAAACCTCAAAGAATTATGTTGATATAAAGAACCCCTTTCTGAAATGTATGTTAATGGGGAAAAAAGCCTTCTAAAGACTTTAAAGGGTGAAAAAAAACCCCACCATGCTGCAGTTTTAATGAGGAGCTTGTAAACATAACCAACCCCTGCTGATTTTCTCCATTAATTGTGTGTGTTATTGGAGACCGGGGCTCTGCAGCTCTCAGCAAACCACCTTTGCTAAGCTGGGCTTAAGGGGCATCTTCCTAAATCCAGGAGGGCTGTGGAGGGAGGTGGAGGCTTTTGCAGGGGCAGGGCTGGGTTGTCCCTGTGGATTCAGGCTCTGACCTCCCCCTCCTGCAGCTGGAGGAGGAGGGAGGAGGGCTGGGCAGACCTGCTGAGCTGGCTTAGCAGTGCCATTTTTATTAGAGATGCATTCTCTGATTAGCTCCACATCCCAAGGACTGGGGCACGATAAATTACCAGGGAAATGCAGGAGTCACTTGGGTTGGATTAACATCTCCAGGGGAAGCAGCAGTGAGGTCATTTTCTGGGCCATTGAATGCTTGCCATTCATTTGCTACAGCATCTCCTTTGACAGCAATTCTGCTTTTTGTTCCTGATTTCAGCCCAGCACCACCTCAGCAGGCCCTGCTGCACCATCACCTCCCCTTCTCCCCTCTCCCATCCCACCTCCTGCCAACCCAGTGCCAACATCCTGATCACAGGAGGGATGAGCCAGTAGGATTTTTAGAGTTTTTTAGGGCACCTTCTGGGCTCCCTTCTGTGCCTGCCACAAAGAAAACTCACCCCTCAAAACCCACAGGGAATTTGGAGCTCACAAAAGAGGCAGAATTTACCCAGAGGTAAATTGTGGAGGGTGATTTGCTGGGCTCTTGAGATAACAACTCCTCCTGGAATCAAGGCAAAAGGGGAAGATTCTTGAGTTAATGTTCAGAAAATACCAGGGAAATGAAAAGGCATTTGATTAAGATGATGATTATTATTACCATAATAATAATCATGTGGGGGTGCATTCCCACCCCTGTATCCACAGGAGAAAGGAGCAGTCAGGATTTGGCCTGGCAGTGGAGGACCTGCTTTACCTTCATTTCTGGGAGAGTTTTAGGCTCATTTGGGTGGCCTGACCTGTGCAATTTGTCTCCTTCTGCTGATCACCCTCAGCAGACATGGGGCAGGTCCTACAGGATTCCTGCTGTCTGACTCCCTGGAGAGCACAGATCCAGGGGAGGGAGGGAGTGACTGCCTTCACCTGGAGACCCAGCATGGATGTGGCTTGTCCCTGACCCCCCAGGGAAGCCTGTGGAAGAGGTGGACACTGAATATCTGCTTCCCAAAGCCAGGGCATCCATTCTGGATGGCTAAGCCTCCTTTTCTTTCCCCTGCACTCTGTGGGATGCTGAAGGCATTCCCAGCCCAAATCTCACACTCATCCAGGGTGATGGATGAGTCCTGGACATGGAAATGACCTTGCTCTCTCTTCTCCCTGCAGAGCCAACTTTCCCAGGCCTTGAATGGATTGTCAGACAGAGCCAAGGAAGCAAAAGAGTTCCTGGTCCAACTCCGGAACATGGTGCAGCAAATCCAGGTACGGTGTGTCCTGGCTGAGGAACTGCCCCTTCCCACCAGGAGGAGCTGCCCTTTGCCATCCTCTGCTGGGTGTTCTCCCAAAGGGCCCCACACGTGACTTTTCATGTGACCTCCCTCAACCCTCCCAAAATCTGCTCCTCCCAAAACTGCTGGTGCCTTGGGGGGAGCAGCAGAGACCCCAGCCCTTCCCATCTGTGCCATGGGGAGATCCAGGGATGTGGCAGGATGGGCCAAGCCTGTTCCTCACCTGCCACCACCACGTTTTCCATGACCCCTCTGAGGTTCCCTTGTGCCAACACTGGGGGTTTGTGGGTTGCAGTGGTGCAGCTACACACACACAATTGATCCATGTGGCATCATTAAAAAGGGAAATCCGGGTTCCCAACTGCACTGGGGACATTCCTGGGCTGTGACTGTCCCTCTGCCCTGCAGGAGAACAGTGTGGAGTTCGAGGCCTGCCTGGTGGCCCAGTGTGATGCCCTCATTGATGCCCTCAACAGAAGGAAAGCCCAGTTGCTGTCCCGGGTCAACAAGGAACACGAGCACAAGCTGAAGGTGAGCTCAGGTGCTCAGAGAGCTCCTTCCAGTGCTGGCACTGGATGGGAATGAGAACTGGGATGCTGTTTGTTGGGGAGGAGCATGAAAGTCACTGGGAAACCACTCTTTCTTCACGTGCTGAGTTCCATCTCCCTGCAGATGCCCAGCCCGCTCCCAGCATGTCCCTCAGCAAAGTGTTGCTTCCTTCAGGTGATTCCCACTGAATGATGCCATTACTGGGCCAATTATTAGTCTGGAATAGGAACAGGCTGGAAAATTACCTTCTCCGTGCTCTGTGTGGCTTCCAAGCTACTGGAATGATCCTGCAGGATGCTGGGGCTCTGTAACTTCTGCTGCCTTCAGCTGAACTTCTGGGGCTCTTGGTGTCATGAGATGCCACTTTGGTCACCAGGCAGGAGAAGGATTTACTCTTTATTTTATGTGCCTGGTGAGCACCTGATGGCCATGGGGTGGTGGTTGCACTGAGATTGTTGGTGCTGAGGGAGCAGAGATGGAACCCTCAAGATGAGCTGGTTTGTGTCATTCCTGCAGCCACCACACCACGTCTTTGCAGCTGATCTGGGGCTGGGAAGGGAAGCAAAGGGCCAAATCTCACCTGGGAGCAGTGGAACAGGTGTAGCCATGCCCAGTATCTGTTGGATAAGGTAGTTGCACCCTGGCCATCACTGGTGGGCTCCAGCTGAGGTGTGTCACACCAATATTTGATTCCAGAGTCCCTCTTCCAAGGTCATTTCAGGGTTCTGGCTGGAAATTTCTCTCTCTGTTCTCTGGCTCCTCTTGCATCCCCACCAGCCTTGCTTTGGGCCACCCTTGGAGCTCCCAGAGGGATTCCTGGACCTGCCTAAAATCAGGGAGAACACCACCAGTCATGATGGGCAATGTGAGGACATTTCCATGGGGAGCTGCACAATGGGAGCTCTGTGGGACTGAGCCCACCATCAGTTCTCAGTGCCCAACAACAAAGCCCAACCCCAAAGAGCCATGGCACAGAGGGGACCCCCAGTGCCTGGTGGGCTCCCTTCCCCTCACCCCCTTCAGGGCATGGTTAATTAAACTCTCACAAAGCCAGGCAGCACAAAGCAATTCCCCTGCTCAGCACAACCCGCGGGGGCCTTTCGCTTTTTGGCCGGAGGAAAGGATCTGCATCCCACTGCCTGCTCCTGCCTCCATCCCACCCCCAGCCACACTCATTACCAGCTGGGAATTGTCATCAGCCAGGCCTGGGCCTTAAGGAACAGCCCCTGGATTTCAGGCTGGGCTTTTAAATCAGACCTCAAGCCTCTCTCCCTGAAAGACTGAGCTCTTGGAGATCCCCACGTGCCACAGGAAGGGCAGGAAGGGCTCTGTGTGCTCTGAGAGATGTGACACATGAAGCTGCATCCAGCTGGAATAATGGAATGGGTTGGGTTGGGAAGGACCTTAAAGATCATCTCCTTCCACCCCCCTGGCATGGGGAGGAACACCTTCCACTAGACCAGGTTGCTCAGAGCTCCATCCATTGAACACTTGCCAGGATGGGGCAGCCACAGCTTTTCTGGGCAGTCTGTGCCAGGGCCTGCCCACCCTCCCAGCCAGGAATGTTTGCCTAAGTTGCCATCCCAGCAGCTGGTGTTTAAAATCCCAAAGCTGCTCCCTCTGCTTTGAATCCCATGGAGTAGATTTTTAGCCTGAAATTATTTGATTTTTCCCTTTTAATTCTTGCAGGGATGGGAGGGGATAAGTGATTAACACAGTGGTGCTGCCATGCTCTGAGACTTGCAGTCCTGACCCACCTGGTGCCAGCTGGAGTCTTGCACACTGAGATTTGCCTCCTGTGGCTCCAGAATCATCAGGCTGGGTCACACATTCCTGGTGGATGCACATCCTTCCCCTCTGGTTTGGGGACAGGGATGGAGAGAGTCTCACCTGCTTGCACAGGCTGCAGATGGCACAGAGGTGCAGGACAGTCTCAGTCCTGGGGGTACCTTCGTCCTTCCCTCTGGGAAAGGGCTGCCCAGATTACCCCCACAGAATCCCCTTTGCCCCTTCCAAGGAACCCCCCAGACAAAGGCAGCACGTGCAGCTCCAGCTGGACACAGGCTGGGCCTCACTCCAAGGGTCAGGGCATGCAGGGAGGCAGAAAAAGGAGCAGCATTGTGACTGCAGCAGCTGCTTCCCAACAGGACATCCCAACAGCTTCCCGAGGCTGAGGGGGATAACAAAGCCCCCAGATTTTGCCCAGAGGCTCTGGAATGCTGGAAGTTCTCATGACTAATGACAGGACTCGAGGGAATGGCATGAAGATGTGTTAGAATCACAGAATCATAGAATCAATTGGGTTAGAAAAGACCTCCAAGATCATCAAGTCCAACCCTTGGTCCAACTCCAGTCCCTTTACCAGATCATGGCACTCAGTGCCACGGCCAAGCTCAGGTTAAAAACCTCCAGGGATGGGGAATCCACCCCCTCTCTGGGCAGCCCATTCCAATGCCTGAGCACTCTCTCTGCAAAGAATTTTTTTCTGCTCTCCAACTTCAATTTCCCCTGGCAGAACTTGAGGCCATCGTGCCCCCTTGTCATATTGCTGAGTGCCTGGGAGAAGACAGTTAGGACAGTTTAGGTTGGATCTCAGGGAAAGGTCCTTCCCCCAGAGGGTGGTGGGCACTGACCAGGCTCCCCAGGGCAGTGGGCACGGCCCCAAGGCTGCCAGAGCTCCAGGAGTGTTTGGACAACACTCAGGGACAGGGTGGAATTGTTGAGGTGTCTGTGCAAGGCCAGGAGTTGTACTGGATGATCCTTGTGTGTCCCTTCCAACTCGGGGTATTGCAGATGGAGCAGGAATCCTTCTAGGGTGGCAGGAAGGACTGAGCAGGGCTAACCCTGCAGCAGAGGGGCCACCTCCCACCTCCTGCTTCCCCAGCATGTGGTGCTCAGTGCCATCTCTTCCTGCATTGTGTACAAGTTGGGCCCTTGTTGGGTTCTCCTGTGGGACTGTGGGCCTTGTCCTGGGTGATGTTCACATCAGCACAGGACGATTTTAGCTGCTGATTTACACTGAGAGTTCAACACTTCCCACAGGAGCCACCAGTGTGCCCAGGTGGCCAAGAAGGCCAATGGGATCCTGGCCTGGAGCCAAACTAGCGTGGCCAGCAGGCCCAGGGCAGTGACCCTTCCCCTGAACTCTGCCATGGGGAGGCCACACCTTGAGTGTTGTGTTCAGTTCTGGGCCCCTCAGTTGAGGCAAGAGATTGAGGGGCTGGAGCGGGGCCAGAGAAGAGCAACGAGGCTGGAGAAGGGAGTGGAGCACAAGTGCTGTGGGGAGAGGCTGAGGGAGCTGGGACTGTTTAGCCTGGAGAAGAGGAGGCTCAGAGGTGACCTCAGCACTGTCTGGAACTGCCTGAAGGGAAGTTCTGGCCAGGTGGAGGTTGGTCTCTTCTCCCAGGCACTCAGCAATAGGACAAGGGGGCACGATGGGCTCAAGCTCTGCCAGGGGAAATTGAAGTTGGAGAGCAGAAAGAAATTCTTTGCAGAGAGAGTGCTCAGGGATTGGAATGGGCTGCCCAGAGAGGGGGTGGATTCTCCAACCTTGGAGGTTTTTAAGGTGAGACTGGACATGCACTGAGTGCCATGATCTGGTGATCACAGTGGGGTTGGATTAAGGGTTGGACTTGATGATCTCGGAGGTCTCTTCCAACCCAACTGATTCCATGATTCTGTGAGACCAGGCCAGAGCATTCCTGCCAGGCCTGCATGTCCCTCTGCCACTGCCCTGTCCCCCCACCATGTCAGCTGAGGACATGAGCAGATGGAGGATGGGTGAGACTTGGCTGTGCCACCGTGGAGCCCTCTGAGATCCAAAGGAGTTGCTCCAGCAGCCGGCGCGGAGCCGCAGCATCCTGGCAGCAGCCGGATTCTCCATGGGCTGCTGCTCCTGCCCATGGAATGTTGGCCCTCCTGGCATGGTGTGGCACCATGTGAGGGAGGAGGAGAGGCACAGGGGGGACAGAGCCTGGCACGGGGCCACCGGTGCTTTTCCCACTGGAGCCCAAGTGGCCATTCCTGCGGCGCCCGGAGTTGGGGTGAGCTTGGCTTTGGGACTGACCTACTTTGTCCTGACACACATTCCATGGAGACAGGCACCAATCCAGGGCTGCCTGTGGGCCAGCACTAATTACTCCAGAGCAGGGAGAGGCTTGTGAGGACATGAGCTTGGAAGGGACAATTCCCTGCCTTTATCCAACCTCCCACTACACTTGGATTCAAGATTGAGAAACTGGGCTTTAAAAATTCACACTTAGAGGGGCACTGGGCCCAGGTACCTGCACCACTCTGGGACAGACCTCCTTGTCTGCCCTCCTCACTGCTGTCCCTGGTTCCCAAAGGAGCAGCGTGGCCTTCCCCAGGGGATGGTGCCCTCCAGCACAGACAGGTTTGTGCAGGGGACACAGAGGCTTCCCTCTGGTGTTGTCCCAGGAAAAAATCTCTGCTCAGCCCACAGCACACAAGGACTGAGCTCTGCAGGCACCTCCTTAAGCTCTCAGCAGTGTGGTGGATCATTCCAGTCTTTTTCTGGCCCTCAGGCCATAGGATGTCTCTTTGCTCCATGATTTCACCCCCGTGCTTTGGCTGCGGAGCCCATGTGGGCAAACAGGAGTTGGCACATTTTGATGACACAGGAAATGCTCACCAAGGCTTTTGTCCTTAGCCCTGGATCTCCAGAGATGAAATGCTGGTCCATGGCCCTTCTTTAGGGGTTGCAATCAGGAGTTTCCAAGGGAAACTTGGTGTCCCCTGTTGGATTAGGTCACTGGTGGTGGTGACACAGCAGCTCTGCCTTTCCCAGCTCCAGCCTGAGCCTCCTCTCCCAGCAGCAAATCACCATGGAAACATCCACCTGGAAAAGCTCCTCTCACAGGCCATGTGTTTGTGGGATTCATCCCAATCAAACCAGCAGGGTCTGGCCTGGGGAGTTTTCCAGCTGGGATTTTTCCACAGCATCACCTGTACCACCACCCTCCATCCCCATAGGTGACTGTCCCTGTCCATGGGTGGAATCTCCATGTCCTCCATGTGGCATTCCCAGCAGGACTCACCCCAGGTGTTGGGAATGTTGAGTGCCTTGAAAACCCAAAAACTAAAAAAATAAAGAAGGTGAGGGAGACATTTCAGTAGAGACAAGTGCAGGTGTTATTGCCTTCTAGGAGCTGTATTGACATGGAAATTATACTTAATGTCACCTTAAAGGGAAGAAAAGCTCTTGAAATAAATATCCTATTTTAAGGTAGTAGTGAACTGCTAGGAATGCTCCCAAAAATCCTTTTTATAGGCTGTAATTAACAGCCAGGTTCTGGCTGCTGCCTCATTTGGCACCTAAAGGGAAAAGCAAGTGGTATTTGGTAGAAACAAGCACACACAGAATGTGTGGAGCTTCCCAAATCCCCTCACTGGGAAGAGCCAGGCTCCCTCCAACTACCTGGAAGGAGGATGGAGCCAGCTGGGGGTCAGGCTCTTCTCCCAGCTCTCAAGTGACAGGACAAGAGGAAAAAGGCTCAAGTTGCACCAGGGGAGGTTTAAATTGGATATCAGGGGAAATTCTTCCCCCAAAATGCTGCTCAGGGCAGTGGTGGAATCACCATCCCTGGAAGTGTTCCAAAACCATGGAGATGTGCCAGATTTTCCTGGCAGTCTGGTGGATACTGCAAGCCCTTTGAGGCCTCCTGAGGATGCCCCTCAGCCCAGCACAGCCTCTTGCACGAGTCCAAGGCCTGAGGAACTTCCAGATTTCACCTCCACGTCTCTTCATGGACACACTTTTCATTACTGAGGTAACAGGGAGTAGAAATCCCACAGGCAGGAGGAGAACCACAGGATGCTTGAGGCCATTTGGAAAACATTTCAGCTTCCCTGACCCCACTGGGTTTAGACCAGGCCATCAAAGGTGTGGGAGATGTTTATGTCTTACTTCTCAAACCTTTAATTTTACAAACAGTGATTAATGGAGTCTCTCTGTTCCTGTCTGTGTCCAGTTTCTTTTCCAAGCTGTAAAGCCATGAAGCCCCACTAGATCCCAACTGAAGATCCCTCTCCTTTCCTTGAAAACAGTTTGGTTTTGGTGAAGGGAACATGCATTTCCACTCTTGCCTTTCCTGCTGTGGAGGTGCTGCAGTTAAACTGCTGTTTCATGCCCTGGTTCTCCAGGTGGATTGTGCTGGATCCCTGAGGGATCACAGATTCTGGAAAGGCCAAAGGTGTGGGCTGGGACAGAGCTGCAGTCACAGCTTTGGGTGCCCCTGGATCAGGCTGCCTCTCCTTGGATTTTGAGTGGCTCCAAGGCTGGGGACTCCACAGCCTCTCCCTTCTGTTTCTTTAACCACCTTTATGTTAAAAAACAAAACATTTACTTATGTCTTCACCAAGCAAAGGCTGTTTCTTGGAGGCTGTTTCTGGCTGGAGGGAGCAGATGGCAATGGGCTCTGGCAGGGAGAGGCTCACAAATTCATTATCCCAGGCAAGCCAGACAGAGATTTAAGCTGCAAAGAACATAAGAAGATTGTTTTAGCAATCCCATCTTTGCTGCCTTCCCAGCTGCACGTGCGTTCCCTCCGGAGAGGGGTCTGACATGGAGGAAGGAGGTGGCTTTTCTGGGCATTCTGCGTGGGATCCTCACTTGCCCATCTGCAGCCCAGCAGGCAGGGAAGGCAAACCTTGCTCTGGCTCATCAGGCCAGTCAGGATATGCTGTAACAGCGAGGTTGGACCCCACAAACTGCTCTTCCCTCACACTCAGTGTCCACCATGATCTGCAACTCAGAGCCCAAACATCACAGAATCATAGAATGGGTTGGGCTGGAAAAGACCTCCGAGATCATCGAGTCCAACCCTTGGGCCAACTCCAGTCCCTTTACCAGATCATGGCACTCAGTGCCACGGCCAAGCTCAGTTTCAAAAACCTCCAGGGATGGGGAATCCACCCCCTCTCTGGGCAGCCCATTCCAATGCCTGAGCACTCTCTCTGCAAAGAATTTTTTTCTGCTCTCCAACTTCAATTTCCCCTGGCAGAGCTTGAGCCCATCGTGCCCCCTTGTCCTATTGCTGAGTGCCTGGGAGAAGAGACCAACCCCCACCTGGCCAGAACTTCCCTTCAGGGAGTTCCAGACAGTGCTGAGGTCACCTCTGAGCCTCCTCTTCTCCAGGCTGAACACCCCCAGCGCCCTCAGCCTCTCCCCATAGGGCTTGTGCTCCAGTCCCTTCTCCAGCCTTGTTGCTCTTCTCTCCTCATTTGGGTTGGAAGAGACCTCTGAGATTATCAAGTCCACGGAGTGCCCTGGGCTGGTGATCACAGTGGGGTTGGATCAAGACATGTTGGATTCTCTGTCCCTGGAGGTGTTTAAGAGGACACTCAGTGCCACATCCAGTCCCTTCTCCAGCCTCATTGCTCTTCTCAGGCCCCACTCCAGCCCCTCAATATCCTTTCTGAACTGAGGGGCCCAGAACTGAACACAACACTCAAGGTGTGGCCTCCCCAACGCAGAGTACAGGGCAAGGAGCCACAGAGCCAAGAGCAAAGCAGAACAACCCCCAGGCCCCTCTTGGGACAGGAGCCACCAAATGATGGCAAAGGGCTGCCCCTCTGTACCTCCTGGATCCCTCCTGAAGGACTGAGCATCCCCACTGAGAAAGGAAACCCAAGGGCTTGCCCACGCTCTCCAGAAGGTCAGGGTAGGATTCAGATCTCCAGGAGCAGCTGTTGGCTCTGCTTTGTTCTTACAGGGCCTAAAGGGGCTCCTGGAGAGCAGGAGAAGGACTTTGGGCAAGGGCCTGGAGTGACAGGACAAGGGGAATGGCTTCCCACTGCCAGAGGGCAGGGTTAGATGGGATACTGAGAAGAAATTCTTCCCTGTGAGTATGGGCAGGCCCTGGCACAGGTTGCCCAGAGAAGCTGTGGCTGCCCCATCCCTGGGAGTCTCCCAGGCCAGGTTGGACAGGGCTTGGAGCACCCTGGGCTGGTGGGAGGTGTCCCTGCCCATGGCAGGGGGTGGAATGGGATGATCTTTAAGGTCCCTTCCAACCCCAACTATTCTGATTCACCACAGCAGAGCCATTCAGTGCACTCAAGGGTTAGAAACTGGCATTGAATGAACTCTTCCCTCTACTGCAACACCATCTGAGGCCAAAACCAGTGTGTGCTGGTCCTGCTGCTCCCTGGCTGCGTGTCACAGCCATCCAGCATCTCCACAAGGCTCCATCCACAGGTCTGGGTCCAGAGGAGCAGTGTGGGAGCTCCCTCTGCTGCCTTGTCCACCCTGCACCCTGCCCAGCACCCAGGCTGGCTCAGCCTCCCTCTGCCACAGCCTGGAAACACCAGGCTGGGATTGCTAAAAGCAGCAAGGAGTGGCTGCTCCCTAAAAATCCAGAGCTTTCTTGGAGAGTGTTCAGTGGCATTTCACAGAAGATGATGTGCTGTCCCGAGCCTCCCAGGAAAACAAGTGACAGGACAAGAGGAAACAGCCTCAAATTGCACCAGGGGAGGTTTAGATTGGACCTGAGAGGAAATTTCTTCATGGAAAAGGTTGTCCAACGCTGGCACAGCTGCCCAGGGCAGGGGTGGTGGAGTCCCCATCCCAGGAGGGATTTAAAATCCCTGTGGATGTGGAACTTGGGGACATGGGTCAGTGGTGAGCTTGGCAGTGCTGGGGAATGGGTGGGCTGGATGATCTTGGAGGGCTTTTCCAACCTAAATGACTCTGTGATTCTGAGCTGCAAGGCTGGTAATTCTTCTCTTCCTGCTCAGTGATTCAGTAGAGGTGATTAAATGAAAATTAAACCACACATGATGGGATTGATTGCCCTGCAGGAGTCACCTCCCCTGGAATCCAGGTTCATTCACTGCACCATGTGCTTCCTTCCACCTCTCCATCCCTCACACAGGGTTGCTGTAGGGATGCTCACAGGAGGAGGTGCTTCCCGGCCTGGTGTGAGCATCCAGGTGCCCATGGAGCAGCGGGCACAGGGACCCTGTGCCCTCAGGAATGTTCAGCCCTGGTTGTTGCAGCTTTTCTCATCTGCACCTGCAGATCTGAAGCAAAGCCCATCCTCATTGTAACACCCTGTCTGTGCCCCACAGAGCAGCACAGCTTTGTTCAGTGCCACTGGAGAACTGTACACAGCTTTAAAGCTCTTCCAGGGATAAAAAAGGGAATTATCTGTCATGAGCACATTCCTCTGAGCATCAAATGTCTCTTCCTGAGCTGCTCTGCCAGTCTCCAGTGGCAGAAATCCTGAGGATATGAAGGACCAGCCAACCTTCAAATACACCCTCATGGTATCCAGCCTGAATCCTCTCCTCCCTGCTGTGCCTCAGGGAAGGTCAGCAGAGCCCTCAGGCACCAGTAAACACACTTGTGCTCCTCTGCTGGGATGCTGGAATGTCATCCCTTGGGGAACCAGCTGTGGGTGCAAGAAGATGTGTCTTATCATGGAGCCTGCCCCTGGAAGAGCTCCATGAGGAGCCCAGCCAAGGCCAGCAGGATTTATTTGTCTCCTCTCACTGGCACTTCTCACCCTCTGAGGTGGAGAAATGAGTCAGTTCTGCAACGTGGACGTATCAAATAGACCCTCAGAGCTGCAGCTGGGGGAGGTGGTGTGTTCATCCCTCTTGGAAATACCAAAATACTGGGCATGGTGGGTGCAGCTGCCCCAGAGCCAAGGATGGATTGGGCAACTGTGTATCCATGGAAATAGGCATTGCCTTGCATGAAGCTCATAAACTGCCATTTGGAAGCTGCTTAATTAAAAACAGGGCATGGAACTGTCCTGCTTTGAATAATTACGTGGGTTGGTAATTTGGAGCTAAACAAGGTTTGTTGGAACAGGTTGCCCAGAAAGATTATGGACTCCCCATCCCTGGAAGTGTTCCAGGCCAGGTTGGATGGGGCTTGGAGCAACCTGGTCTAGTGGAAGGTGTCCCTGGTGCCCATGGGAACACCCTGGTGCCCCTGACCCCTCCATCCTGATCCCAGGACACTGCTCCTGGGAATGCCATGGGAATGTCAACCATTGACATCTTGAGGGTCAAGGAGGGGTTTCTCCCCCTCTGCTCCTCTCTGGTGAGACCCCACCTGCAGTGCTGCCTCCAGCTCTGGGGTTCCCAACATCAAAAGGGTGTGGAGCTGCTGGAGTGAATCCAGAGGATGCCACGATGATGCTCCAGGGCTGGAGCCCCTCTGCTCTGGAGCCAGGCTGGGAGAACTGGGGAGGATCACCTGGAGAAGAGAAGGCTCCAGGGAGACCTGAGAGCCCCCTCCAGTGTCTAAAGGGGCTCCAGGAGAGCTGGAGAGGGACTGGGGACAAGGGATGGACGGACAGGACACAGGGAATGGCTTCCCACTGCCAGAGAGCAGGGCTAGGTGGGATATTGAGGAAGAATTATTGTCTGGGAGGGTGGGCAGGCCCTGGCACAGGTTGGGCAGAGAAGCTGTGGCTGCCCCATCCCTGGGAGTGTCCAAGGCCAGGCTGGACAGGGCTTGGAGCAACCTGGGATAATGGAAGGTGTCCCTGCCCATGGCAAGGTGTTGGACTAGGTGGTCTTTAAAGGCCCTTCCACCCCAAACCATTCTGGGATTTTATGTTGTTGCTCACAGGTTTTCCAAAGATCTGGAATTCAGTGTGTGAGTCTTGGCCAGCTCCCTTGAGTCTCTGCCTCCCTTCACATGTCCTGTCCCTGTCCCTGTGCCCACACAGCTCCAAAGGCCTTTGGCTCCCCATCTCCCCACACCCCAGAGCTGTGACCCCCCTGCTGTCCCTGTGCCCTGGCAGGTGGTGCGAGACCAGATCTCCCACTGCACGGTGAAGCTGCGCCAGACCACGGGCCTGATGGAATATTGCCTGGAGGTCATCAAGGAGAACGATCCCAGTGGATTCCTGCAGGTTGGTGTGGAGCTGCTCCTGTGGGGGCTGTGAGGGGAGTGGGATGGACCCTGCAGAGCTGAGTCCAACGTAGCAGAGCTGGGGGTTACACCAAGGGGGATGTGCCCAGCTTTTCCAGCCATGAAATCTGGGACCAGCCTCTGATCTCATCTCCACAGCAGGACAGAAGCAGAGCCAGAGCAGGGACATTTCTGACTCTGACTGGAGGAACAGATGGTCTGGGGATAAATTTGGGATTTAGCAGGAGGTGGTGGGTGGTGTCTCTCTGGAGCAGGGATCAGAACGTGCTGTCTCATGGCTCTCCATGGAGAGACCAACACCCAGCCCTTGGAACTGCATCCCACCACTCATTCCTGGGCTGGTCCTTTTGGTACTGGAACTGCCTTTAAACAGTCCCCAGAGCTCCCAGGTCCCCTCTGCCAACTGAGCCTGCGGCGAGGGGCGATGCTGGAACCCACATGTGCCATCCCAGCCTTTGGGAGTCAGAGGGAGGGAGAGGAGCAGGGTGGGGACATGGCACAGCTCACATCCCAGTGGTCCATGGTGGCTGAGCTGCTCCTGGTCTCCAGATCTCCGACGCTCTCATCAGGAGAGTGCACATGACCGAGGACCAGTGGGGAAAGGGGACGCTCACCCCACGCATGACCACAGACTTCGACCTGAACCTGGACAACGCTCCTCTGCTCCAGTCCATCCACCAGCTTGACTTTGTCCAGATGAAAGGTAAGGGTTATTTCCAATCCCTTTCCAAAGCCCACCTCTTCTCATTCCATGCAGCATCTCAGAGGGAAGGGGCAGGAGAGAAGAGTTTCTTGTCTTCTCCCAGCAAGACTGAGTGCCCCAGACCCAGAGTTATGCCCATTTCTTTGTGTTTTGCAGCCTTGGGCCAACCATCTGCCTCCCTGTCTCAGATCCCTGGGCACCTGTGTGCCAAGCCAGGGTGCCAGGGGCTAGGCTTTGCCTGGAAAACCTCTCTGAGTGCATTAGAAAGTTCTTAGTGCCTTAAAAAGTGCATCGAAAAGTGCTCTGCAGGTTGGGCATGATCACAATAATGAGCATCTTCGGATCAAGAACCTGCTGGACTTTGCAGCAGTGAGGAGGGACCATTTGTGGTTTCTCATCATTAGCCCAACTGCTCTTTTGAAATGTCAGTGGTATTTTTTGATAGCAAACCCAGGGAGGGCTGGGTTGCTGTTTTACATTAGCCCTCCCTTCCTGTAATTTAGCCCAGAGGGTTATTTTTAATTAATAAGAGCAAATCTGCTGCTGGTTTAGCTGCCCACCCTCCTCTCATCATCTCCCTCCTCCTCTCATCTCACCCTCACTGTGGAAATAAGTTGTGGGTTTTGTAGACTTGCAGAAGGTGGGGTATGGATCCCAAATCTGTGTCACAGCACCAGGGGAGGGAGGGAGGTGTTGGTAAAGAGCAGGTGAGCAGCAGGTACAGGGCATCCCACCCCCTGTCCCTGGCTGTTCCTGAGGGTCCAACCCAGGAGATGGAGAAGTCACAGAGGGTGAAAACTGAGCCTTTGCCAGCAAGTCCATCTTTTCTCTCCCAGGCATCCCTGGCTGCTCCACAGCTTGTCTGGATTCTCCATGTTAGTTTTCACTGCTCTTGTCACTTGGGCAGTGAGGATGAGGGTGGTGGACAAGCAGCTCTGTTGAGAGATGTATCAGTGGACATCTCCCTTCCCTGTCACACTGTCACTCTTCCATGCTTTTCAGAGCAGGAATGGGCTGCATGACACATGTATAGATTCCCAAAAACAGCAGGAACAACCCTGGGAGTCCTTTCTGTCCCCTGTGTAGCTGATGGGAGGCCATAGGGGGTACTCAGCCCCCCAGGTTTAATTCCTCTCCTTTCTGTTACAGTGAATTTATTTGATGGAAAGGCAGAGCAGCACTTGCTTCTGGGCTGTAGATAAGTCCAGGCCCAGGGCTCTGTGGAGCTTTGGGAGAGTGTCCCAGGTTTGGGATTGGCTGGACCAGGCAGCTCTGTACCAGCTGTGTTGTTGTGCTGCCGTAATTCCCGAAAATTAATTAGAAAACAGGAACAAAGCAGAAAAGCTGTGGGGGAAACCTCAGCTTCCCCTGGCTGGGAGGTGGAGAAATTTGGAGTCCTTTGTGCTTCCTCTCCATGTCACACCCTGCAGACCACAGACCCTTAGGGAATAAACGCATCCCTGTGACCCCGTGCGGTGCCACCAGCCAGGGTGGCACTGACTGGGGTTTAGTGTCGTCCCCAGTGCCGGCGCCGCCCATCCTGCAGCTGGAGGAGTGCTGCACCCACAACAACAGTGCCACCCTGTCCTGGAAGCAGCCCCCTCTGTCCACGGTGCAGGTGGAGGGATACATCCTGGAGCTCGACGACGGCAACGGCGGCCAGTTCAGGGTGAGTGTCCGGAGCCAGTCCCAGCGGGAAGGGGATGCTCCTCCCTCCGGTGTTTGCCTGTTGGGAAGTGACCACACGTTTTTTTCCTCATACTTCTTGCAAGTCCTGTTTTCCCTGAAAAGCAGAATGGCTTTTCACTGCCAGAGGGGAGGGCTAGATGGGATATTGGGAGGGAAGTTATAGCCAGGTGGGGGTTGGTCTCTTCTCCCAGGCACTCAGCAATAGGACAAGGGGGCACGATGGGCTCAAGCTCTGCCAGGGGAAATTGAAGTTGGAGAGCAGAAAAAAATTCTTTGCAGAGAGAGTGCTCAGGCATTGGAATGGGCTGCCCAGAGAGGGGGTGGATTCCCCATCCCTGGAGGTTTTTAAGGTGAGCTTGGCCGTGGCACTGAGTGCCATGATCTGGTAAAGGGACTGGAGTTGGCCCAAGGGTTGGACTCGATGATCTTGGAGATCTTTTCCAACCCAATCGATTCTATGATTCTAAGAAAGTCTTGGCTGGGAGGGTGGCAAGGCCCTGGGCATTCTGGGTGGGATCCTCACTTGCCCATCTGCAGCCCAGCAGGCAGGGAAGGCAAACCTTGCTCTGGCTCATCAGGCCAGTCAGGATATGCTGTAACAGCGAGGTTGGACCCCACAAACTGCTCTTCCCTCACATTCAGTGTCCACCATGGTCTGCAGCTCAGAGCCCAAACATCCACACAGCCAAGAGCAGAGCAGAACGACCCCCAGGCCCCTTCTTGGGACAGGAGCCACCAAATGATGGCAAAGGGCTGCTTTGCACCCCCTCTGCACCTCTTGGATCCCTCCTGAAGGACTGAGCATCCCCACTGAGAAAGGAAACCCAAGGGCTTGCCCACGCTCTCCAGAAGGTCAGGGTAGGATTCAGATCTCCAGGAGCAGCTGTTGGCTCTGCTTTGTTCTTACAGGGCCTAAAGGGGCTCCAAGGGAGCTGGAGAAGGACTTGGGACAAGGGCCTGGAGGGACAGGACAAGGGGAATGGCTTCCCATTGCCAGAGGGCTGGGAAAGATGGGATATTGGGAAGGAATTGCTGGCTGTGAGTATGGGCAGGCCCTGGCACAGGTTGCCCCATCCCTGGACACCAAAGCCAGGTTGAACAGGGCTTGGAACAACCTGCTCTAGTAGAAGGTGTCCCTGCCCATGGCAGGGGGTTGAATGAGATGCTCTTTAATGTTCCCTTCCAACCCAAACCGTTCTGGGATTCCATAATTCTGTGAAGCTCCATATTTTTAGGTTGCTGAATATTTCATGCAAGGTATACTAATTACCATGAAAGCTTCATGCTTTGCCAGCTGCCAGCAAGCAGAGGTGTTTAGGGCCTGAGGGCTTTTAAATTGCTGTAATTACACAATTAAAATATGGTTTTTTCTCTGATCCGACACGCTGATAATTATCCTGGCGTGTTCACACCCACTGGGAGCAGGTGTGGGACCAGCCCATTGTGCTCTGAATTCCTCCATAAAATACTCAGGCAGGCAGGAGCCAGAGCAGGGTCAAGGTGAAGAGAGGTGCCATGGGTGGGATCTGGAGAGAGGAAGGAGCAGGAGGCTGGATGTGGGGAGACCAAGACTCAGCACTTGCCTCTGATAGAATTCCTTCCCAATATCCCATCTATCCCTGCCCTCTGGTAGTGGGAAGCCATTCCCCCTTGTCCTGTCCCTCCATGCCTTGTTCCCAGTTCCTCTCCAGCTCTCCTGGAGCTCCTTTAGGCACTGGAAGGGGCTCTCAGGTCTCCCTGGAGCCTTCTCTTCTCCAGGTGAGCACCTCAGATCTCCCAGCCTGGCTCCAGAGCAGAGGAGCTCCAGCCCTTGAAGCAACATCTCTGTGGCCTCCCCTGGATTCACTCCAGCAGCTCCACATCCTTCTGATGTTGTGGGAGCCTCAGAGCAGGATGCAGCATTCCAGGTGGATCTCACCTGAGCAGAGCAGAGGGACAGGATCCCCTCCCTCAGCTGCTGCCCACACAGGAACACATCACAGGGTCATTCTGCTCTGCTTTAGCCACACAGTGCTTACAAGTGTGCCCCAGGAGGCAGAGCAGGGCTGAACCCTGTGCATCCTGACCTCCAGGAGCTGTTTGCCCACTCCTGGCACTCCAAGCTCTGGGCACTAACCATGGTTGCCTTGCAGGAGGTGTATGTGGGCAAGGAGACCATGTGCACAGTGGATGGGCTGCACTTCAACAGCACCTACAGCGCCCGAGTCAAGGCCTTCAACAAGTCAGGAGTGAGTCCCTACAGCAAGACCTTGGTGCTCCAGACATCCGAGGGTAAGGAATGGCACCAACTCCAGCCCGGAGCGCTCGGACACCGCTCACCCCCCAGCTTAGCTCTGCTGGTCCTGAGCATTCCCTGCAGGAAAGCCAGTGCTGACCAGAGGGAAAAGTGGTGGCAGGGGCCTTAAGCAGTGCCAGAATTTGTCTCTCACCCCCTTTGCTTTGCAGAGGATGTTCTTTGGAGAGGTGCAGTGGGAGGTATTGAAGTTCACGTTCACAAAATGCACAAAGGGGAGCTCAGATGGTTTCTTTAATCCCATCTGAAACAAAACACTGTCAGTGTTGCTCCTGAGGGCTGTAACCACAGGATTTAGTCCCTGGAAGTGCAGGACAGAGAGCAGAGGGGACACAGAGCCATGTGGGTGTCCTTGCAGATCCGGGGATGCACAGCCAGCCCTGGTGGCATCGTCTGCATCACCCCCACACAGGCAGGAGCTCGGCTGGAATATTAAACATTCCCTTGGAGGTTGCAGAGGAGTCTCCCCACCAGGCTTTAAGTACATTTGTCACACCAGGCCCTTAATCCAATGTGGAAAATTGGCTTATTTCTGCCATGCAGGTGGAGAGTGGGAAGGCTGGACCTGAGGTGGGAGTTGGAAGCAGCTGTGGAGGAGGAGATCAGCCCCCACCCTTGTGTCTGCTGCCCCACAGCTTCACTGCCACCACAAAACCCCTCCCTGGGAGTCTTCCACGCTTGGTGGAATCCCTTTTCCTTGCTCCCAGACTAAAATCTCTCTTTTCCGAGCCGTGTGAGGAGTTTTCCATGGCAGCATCCAGCTGGTTGGCAGCTGGGATCAGAAAGGAGCACCCACAGCTTGTAGGGTGAAAGGAGGGCGAGAGTTTTCCTGCCACAAAGCATCTCTGGTGGCTTTGAGCAAGGAGAAGAGTGGGCTTTCTGCTGAAAAAAGAGAAGGAAAAGCAGAGCAAGGGTATGGTGCTGTTTCTCTTGCTGCTTGCACTTACCTGCAGGAGAGAACCATTCCAGTTGGGAAAGGGCATGTGCCAGGTTTGGATGTGTGAGCAGTTCAGCAAGGAATGGGAGTCAGCCACATGTGACAGAGGCCTAGTGGAGAGTAAATCTGTGAGAAACCTTCCCACAGGAGAGACAGGAAGCTGATATCACAGGTGCAAAGGCCTTGGCACATCTGTCAGACAAACATCAGTGTGTGTGTCTGCAAAGCTGAGCACCAGCATCAAGGAAACCTCAGCATTCCTGGGGATGGGACAGCCCAGATCCAGCCCCGTGCTGTGGTGGCCAGGACCTCTACCAAAGCCTGAAGGTCAACAGTTCTCACCCACTTCACTACCCTTGGCAGGAGACAGCAGAGCTTTGGTTTCTCCTCACATTTATGTCTCCTAAAACCCATTTGAGACACAGCTTCCTAACCAAAACCAGCTGGGCTTTAAGTTGTCCCAGCCAAGAGTCTCCAGGGTCCCCACTATGATCTTCCCAGCTCTGATTTCCTCTCATAGGTGTCCTCATTCCAAGCCCAAGCTCCAAAATAGGAAGGAATCTGGGATAAAATGGCTGTTCCTGGTCCCAGCAGGGCCATGTCCTGTGCACCAGAGAGAAGCTCCACTCCTCAGAGCATCAGCTGAAAGTTTGCTGCATTCAGCCTTTTCACTTGAATGAGCTTTTGCATTTGTTATTCCATCAGGAAAGAAAGAGGGAGGAAAAGTCAAATGGGCCTGGAGCATTTTGTGCTCTTAGAGGCCCGTCTGAGCTTTTAGGATTCAAAGAGAAAGAAATTACATCTGCGTGCGGCCTCCGGATATCCACGGGACTCGTTGAATGGAGCTCGCACATCGCAGCTCTCTCCAAGGCTGGGCTTTTATTTCTGCCTTTTCCAGCAGCATCAGGCCCTTAAGAGCTGTTTTGTGTGAAGTAGGTTTAGCTTTCCTCTTCAGCTGAGCTCTGCAGCTCCCTGCAAAGTGGTGGTGTGGGAGGAGTGCATAAAAGAAGAGATGGGTTGAATGCAAAGAGAACATCTCTTGGAACGTGGCTGTCCTGCTGTTAAGTGGTTATGAGGAATTCTTTATTTAAAAGCTGGTTTGTAGTCCTGGCCCATTAAATCTTTATGTGCAGCCTATGGAAGGGGGCTGGAGTCTTTCTTCTGCCTGCTCTGTGAACAGTGAAATAGGTGGTAGAGCAGGGAATGAAACATCTTGCAAGGCCTCAGAATCTGAAGAGAACAAGGTTGAGATGTGAAATTGTGTGTGGGGTTCTGTGGTCCTGCCCAGCCAAACAGCCAGGGAGAGCCAGGCAGCACTGATGGGAATATCCCATGGGAAGGTGGCACACACAGCATCTTCCCAGCCCCTGGTGTGGGGCATCTTCTGCTCAGCCCAAAGGAAACTATTGCAGTTCACTCTTTAAAGCTGGTTTTGGTGCCACCAGCAGGACAAAGTGGTTCCTGGTTGGGAGAAAGTCAGTGCTCCAGAGCCCTTCCCACATGGGGAGGCTTCCCAGGGGTGAAAATGCCCATCATCAGCAGAGCCAAATGGGAGCAAGGCCTGAAGGCAAAGTCCTCACCCTGAACCATGTCCTCTCCTGGGCTGATGTCAGGCCATGTCTCCTGCTCTGTCACATCTTGGCCTCCAAGGCTCTGCCGTGTGAGACCTGCCTTAATCTCCCCATTTCTGTGGGATGAAGTTCAGGTGTAGGCTGGGCAATCAGTCTGGAATAAAGCTTGTAAGGTGACCCTGTCCAGGGCACAGGCATCTCCCAGAACTTGGTCAGTGGCAGCATTGCTTGGCTCTCCTTATCCTTGGGAGACCTGGGATCTCTCCCAGCCTCCTCCTCCCTGTGCTGGGCAGCTCCTGCTCTCAGGGTCTTCCCTCATCCAGGAGATTTTCCAGCCTCTGGTCAGTCTCCTGCTGACTTACAGACCTTCCTGAGGGCTTGGGGCCTGCAGGTGGGCTGGTTGCTGGGCTGCTTTTCTCTACATGGGTTTCTGAGATTCTCCTGAGTCCCTCCAGTGTTGTGTTTTTCCATGTGCTGCATGGCAGGATGAAGGACCTGCTTGTCTCAGATGGAGAAGAGAAGCTCAGCAGTGCTGGAGGGGACTGTCCCTGCCTGCTCCCCAGGCCCAGAGCTTCGTCCTCCCTTCTCCAGCATAGTCAAGCCCCTCTTCTCTTCTTTCAAGCCCAGCTCCTCACTTGGAGCCCACCTTTATATTCCTGGCCATCCATGGAGGGACCCTCAGCAGCAACCAGGGCTTTTTAACCAGCAGCTCTTGGGAAGGGGTGAACAACCCAAGGTCAAACAGCCTGTGAGGAGCTGTAGGGTGCTGATCAGGGGGAGCCATGAGCGTGGTTACTCATGGTAGTAGTTCCTCTCACTCCTGGTTAGGTCTGAGAGCCCGTCCCTCCCTCACCTTGAGCTGCATTTTATGACCTGTTGTGCAATAAATGATGTGCCCCCTGTCTGACCCCACTGACACCCTTTGCTTCCACAGCAGCAGCAGAAGTTACAACCCACTGTGGAAAGAAATGTCTCCTTTTGATCTGTTTGATTTCCAGCTCAATCCATATTGACAGCTGAGATGGGAAGGCTGGGGGTTCGTTATCCTGGGAATCTGAATGTGTGGATGGTGGATTCCAGATTTTTGTGTTAACTTATCCCTCGATAGGGTTAGGGAAGAATCTGCAGGAGGTGACCATTTGTGGTAGCAGGGAATGGAAACAGATGACCTGAGAGATTCCCTGCACTTTGACATTTTGCTGTGAATCCCATGAGTTAAATTCTCACTGTAAGGCTCAGATGTGTTTTGACAGGTACAAAGGGATACCAAGAACACAACATCCCGAACAACCTTTGAGTAAGGTGGGTGCTTGGTGGTTCTTCAGGGTGACACAGCTTAGCAGAGCCCTGCAAAATGCCTTTCAGGGTTACCAACTGAGTTTTCCACCATTGTTGTACCCAGAAAGGTGTGAGATGTATTAAAGCACGGTGGGAAGTGTGCATGGTAACCTGGGAATTTTAGGTGTGTTACTGTGAAGAGCTGCAGGACCCCCTTTAAAGAGATCCCTGTTGAATTTGTCACACTGACATGGGAATTTTGGAGGATGAACAGGTCTTCCTTGCCGGTGCTGCCGGGCAAGGCTGCTCTGAAGGGTCTGGCTGGCTCAGACAGCACAAGACATTCCTGCCCCACGCACCAGAGCGGGATCTGTGCGGTGCCAGAGCAGGATCCATGCAGTGCTAGAGTGGGATCCGCGTGGTATCCAAGCGGGGTCTGCGCAGTGCTAGAGCGGGATCCGTGCAGTGCCAGAGCAGGATCCATGCAGTGCTAGAGCGGGATCCGTGTGGTACCCGAGCGGGATCCGTGTGGTGCCAGAGCGGGATCTCCGCAGTGCCGGAGTGGGATCCGTGTGGTGCCAGAGTGGGATCTGTGCGATGCCAGAGTGGGATCTGTGCAATGCTGGAGCGGGATCCATGTGGTACTCGAGCAGGATCCGTGCAGTGCCAAAACAGGATCCCTTCAGTGCCAGAGCAGGATCCGCATGGTGCCAGAGCAGGATCCCTGCAGTGCCAGAGCGGGATCTGCATGGCACCGGAGTGGAATCCATGTAGTGGCAGAGTGGGATCCAGGTGGTGCCAAAGCGGGATCCCTGCAGTGCCGAAGATGGATCCGTGTGGTGCCAGAGTGGAATCCGCGTGGTGCCAGAGCCGGATCCGTGCGGTGCCAGAGCGGGATCCGCGCGGTGCCAGAGTGGGATCTATGCGGTGCCACAGCAGGATCTGTGCAGTGTTGGAGCAGGATCCCTACAGTGCTGGAGCAGGATCCATGTGGTGGCAGAGTGGGATCCGCACGGTGCCAGAGTGGGATCCAGGCAGTGCCGGAGTGGGATCTGTGCGGTGCCGGAGCAGGATCCATGCGGCACCAGAGCGGGATCTCTGTGGTGCTGAAGCAGAATCCACGTGGTGCCGGAGTGGGATCCGTGTGGTGTCAGAGTGGGATCTGTGTGGTGCCGGAGTGGGATCTGGGCAGTGCCAGAGTGGGATCTGCGCGGTGCCGGAGTGGGATCTGTGTGATGCCAGAGTGGGATCCGTGCAATGCTGGAGCGGGATCCATGCAGTGCTGGAGTGGGATCCGTGCAGTGCTGGAGCAGGATCCGTGCAGCACCGGAGCGGGATCTCCACGGTGCTGGAGCAGGATCCACACGGTGCTGGAGTGGGATCTGCGCTGTGCCAGAGCAGGATCCAGGTGGTGCCAGAGTGGGATCCATGCGGTGCCAGAATGGGATCCGTGCGGTGCCAGAGCAGGATCTGTGTGGTGCCAGAGCAGGATCCGCGCGGTGCCGGAGCGGGATCTGCGTGGCACCAGAGTGGGATCCATGTGGTGGCAGAGTGGGATCCAGGTGGTGCCAGAGCGGGATCCAGGTGGTGCCAGAGCAGGATCCGCGCGGTGCTGGAGCGGGATCCAGGCGGTGCTGGAGCGCCTGTGCTCTGCTCCACGTTCCGGGTGTGGGCGATGGAGCGGCGCCGTCCGGCAGAGCCCATTTCTGATCTCTAGTTTGCATTGATCTTACATTTAGACACGCAGTCAGAAGAACAGACCCTCCCTTTTCCAGTGCCTTTGGAAAGATCGCAGCTTCGTAGAATGAGTCCTTTCTCCTCCACCCTTAATCTCCAACCCAGCTTCTCGGGGAGATCCTACTTTGAGCTAAGATCTTCGGCCCACCAGCTGAGCTTGCATTCTTCCTTACAGTCCCTGAATTCAGCCGGTGAGCTGAGCACCTCTGGCATTTCCTCTTGGTCTGTGCTTCTGGGCATCTCCAAAGTCTCTGTTCGTTTTGTTCCGTTGTGTTTGTTTTTCCCATGACATGCAGATGGCAGGGGGAGTTCTTTCTGTTTGTCCCTGGCCTGCTCCTGCTGCCAAGGGGGTTCTGGTGGCACAGCCCTTGTGGTGTTTTCATCTGTGCGTGGGCAGTTTGGGCTGTGGGGTGGTGATGGAACAGCACAGTAACTCCTCATGTGGGTGCTGTTCTTGGCAGGGCATGGTTGAACCCTTTGGCACAGCCAGCAAAACAGGTCATGGAATTCCACACTGGTTTGGGTTGGAAGGAACCTTAAGGATCCAATTCCAACCTCCTGTCACGGGCAGTGACACCTTCCACTGGGAGATCCATCAGCTCTAGTTTGCATTGATTTTGTTTCAAGGGACAGTCAGAAGGAAAGACCTTCCCTGGGAGAAACCTGTGGGAACACCTCCATGGTTTGTTTTCCCTATATGACCAGGAACTGGAGGCTCTGCTGGGAGATTTAGTCTGTGAAATGAGTTTGGTTAATTAAATCTAGACCCCTCTTAAGAAAGAAGCAAGACTGGAAGCAAACAAGGTCTGGCTTGTTGCCCAGAGAGGCTGTGGACTCCCCATGCCTGCAAGTGTTCAAGGTTGGACAGGGCTTGGAGCAACCTGGTCTGATGGATGGTGTCCTTGCCCATAGCGGGGGGTCTGAATGAGATGATTTTAAGGTCCCCTCCAACCCAAACCAGTGTGGGATTCTGTGATTCCAGCAAAGACGAGCTCACAGCCTGGCTTAGGACCCTGAAGACCTGGGCTCTCATCCACCCAGCTTTGAGCACTGGGCTCGGCTTTTCCAAAGCCAGACATGACCATACCAAAGCCTTGGTTTGTGCAGAGCAGAGGACACCACTCCTGTGATGCCTCGCTCGTCTGGCAGCCCCCACATGAGCTCTTGGCTTCCTTCCCTGTTCCTGAACTCGTGGGTTGTGGTGGGACACAGGCAGGTCAAACAGAACGAGAGGTGGTTTGGGGCAGCCAGCAAGGAGCCACGGGCACAGGGATCTCTCAGCTGTTTTCTAACCAGTCTTTGCACATCTTCCTTTGCTAAAGATCCTGGGCCCTGATTCTTCCACCATTCTGGATTTACACCACTCCAGTGATGCCATTCCTGCCTTCCTCTGGTGTAAGCCCAGGAAGAATGGGGGCCCCCGATTGGTTTCCATCCCATAACACGGAATGAGGAATGCTGCAGCATGACCCTTGCCACAATAACTGGGGACCCCGCAAACTTCCTTTTCTTTGTGCTTTTTATGTTTTATTTCTCATCGTGCTGCTGTGAGCTGATGGCTTCAATGCTGTTTTGTTAGGAATGTTCCTTCCTTTGTGTCCAGTGTTCCAAGAGCACCGTGCTGGCCGTGAGTGGTACCTGTGTGGGCAGTGTGGACCCTCTGCAGCCACACTCTGGGGTGGGGGGACAGGGCAAAACGGGGTCCTGAACACCAAAATGGGCTCCCTCAGAAGAGCTTGGACCACAATGATATGCAGAGATCTTGAAAAGCACTTTTTGAACAGGGACACGGGGCACAATTCATTAAACAGCCTCAGGAGGTGCCACTTGGCACTGGCCAGGAGCACGGCACGGAGCACAAGCACAGCCAGGGGCTTTCCCACCAACAGGCACATCAGGAGGGGCAAAACCAGTCACAGAGCTCCACAGGGTGTCCTTAAAATCCAGCATGCTTCCTGAGTGCCCTCCCATGCAGTGCCAACATGGGGCTTCATGTTGTCCTCTCCTCCTGGTGAGGAGCTTCTAGATCAGGACAAGCTCCTGGAGGATGAAGGACATCCCAACACATCCTGCCCATGCAGTTGATGAAGCTACAGCCCAGTGCCCTTTGGGTGCTGGTGGGGGTCTGAGGCCAGGCATCTGCCCCCAGGGACCCCCTTTCCTGCTCCACTCCTGCCCAGCCCATTTAGGGAGACAGCTTGGAAGAGCTTGTGGTCCTGTCCACTGAACACGTCAGTGGCTGCTCTTTCCTCAGTCTCTCTCGTCAAAGGGGTGGTTTCTCAGTCAACCTACTGAATATTTACCAAGAATCCCAGACATTGCACTAAGGCTAAAATTTCCTGCCTCCTTTCTGGAGAAAACCTGAACAATTTGGCATCCTGAGCAATCAGGGCACAGTCCCCACTCAAACTTATGGCTCGTGTTTGTGACTCCTGGTGCTCTCTGGCTTTTAATGAATCAGGCCTCCCGTGGCTGCTGGATGCTTAGTTAATGATTAAAGGCTCCCAAGTGTTTGTCAGGTGGTTGTTGTTCCTCAGCTGTGATGTGTGAAATGTAGTATCTCTTTGTAGGATGCACTTTTGACACACAAGGATCGCCTTACTCTCAATTAGGCAAGTACCTTTATTATAATTAACTGGCACCTCCTGCGTGTGGCCTTGTCCTTTTTTGCTTTTTAATCTTTTAACTTTGGCAACAGAGCAGCATTTCTTGCTCACACCCTGCTTGCAGAGCAGTCTCAGATGTCAGAGAATCATGGAATTGTTACGCTTGGAAAAGCTGTCTGAGACCATCAAGTCCAACCATTCCCCCAGCACTGCCAAGGCCACCACTGACCCATGTCCCCAAGTGCCACATCCACATGGCTTTTAAATCCCTCCAGGGATGGGGACTCCACCAATACCACTGGGCAAGAGGCAAATTTGGAGGAGAAGGAGTGATTACTGTGAGATGTAAAGGCTTTTAAAGTTTTTCTCCCATGTGCTTTGAAAGAGAAGCCTGAGGTCAGTGCTCTGGAAGTGACTCTAATTGAGAACTGATCCCACTGCTCTCCCCCTGCTCTTTTAAATGGACAGAGGGCAGGGTTAGATGGGGATATTGGGAAGGAATTCTTCCCTGTGAGAATGGGCAGGCCCTGGAACAGCTTGCCCAGAGAAGCTGTGGCTGCCCCATCCCTGGGAGTGTCCCAGGCCAGGTTGGACAGGGCTTGGAGCAACCTGGGCTGGTGGGAGGTGTCCCTGCCCATGGCAGGTGTTTGAATGAAATGAGCTTTAAGGTCTCTTCCATTCCAAACCATTCCATGATTCTAAAATTCTAAACCAATACATATTCCCATTCATTAAGGGCATTTGAACATGGGCAAAATGCTGCTGAGGCAATTAGCCCTTCTGCAGCTAATTAAAGCAAGGTGGTTGCTGTTTGCATGTCCCCCTCAGCCTGCCTGCAGGACCAATCCCGTTCGTTCCTCTGGGAGAAGGAGCCCCATCCCTGATGGATTCCCTCCTCACTGTGCCAACCACCCTGAACCCACCTTTGTGCCACCTCTCCCCACCTTGATCCAAAGTGCCATAAGCTCCATGCTCTGGCTGGAGACACAGCCAAGCAGGAATGGTTTCTCCTTCCTTTCCCTGCCCCCCCTGACGTGCTGTTTTCTCTCCCGCACGCCTTTCCCTTTGGAATGACCACAGTTGACATTAAAAAGATGGTGGCAGGTACGGCGGGGGCTGTGTCGGGGGGCGCCCGCGTGCATGTGAGCTGTGCTGGCACCTCCAATAAACACTCAATCAGCCTCACCAGAGTGGTGTGTTCTTCAAGCTGTGTTCCCTCCCACAGCCGTCAAAGTGCTTTGTGGATGTGTCACTTCACCTTGGGGAGAAAACCACCTGGGGGAGCCAGGCTGGTGGCTTGGGGAATGCCCATCCCTCTGTCCTGTGACACTGTGTCAGATTTGCAGTAACAAGTCCTGTGCATTTAAACCAGCAGCTGTACCGAGTCCTGGAGGTTTTGGGGTGTTTTCCAGCCTTCCCATGAGCTGGTTCTTGTCTTATGTGTGTCTCGTTGCTCGGCAGGGAGGTTTCTTGGTGTGATGTAGCATCTCTGTCCGTGGAGACCTTTCTGTGTGCTTTTGGTTCCCAAAAACAGCCCTCAAATACACACACAGAGTTTGTCTGCTGATTGTCAGTCTGCTTCCCACACTAACCTGAGCCTGCAAACTGCTGCATGAGTAACCAACCCTTCGGTGTAAAAGTTATGTGTGAGGTCAGGTTGGACAGTGCCTGGAGCAACCTGGTCCAGTGGAAGGTGTCCCTGCCCATGGCAGGGGGTTGGAACAAGATGGTTTTTAAGGTCCCTTCCAACCCAAACCGTTCCATAATTCTGTTAGATAGAGCCTGGAGACCTGTCTGGTATCTCATGTGTCCTGCTAGGGCCAAATTTAGGCCATCATGAGGATCCTGTGGGCTCATGAGCTGAGACAGACACTGAGAGGAGATGGAGACATGGAGCAGCAAGAGCAAAACTCTTCCAGGTCCTGGCCATAAAACCTCAGCCACGCTGGCATCTGCAGCCAGAGGAGCTCAGAGCACCCCTCCACGATGGAAGTTGCCCTCTGTGAGCCAGCAGCCCCCTGCACCGTGCAGCTCCCTGCGTGCTCCGTGTCATTCCCTGCATGCAGCATGTCCTGTCCGTGTCTGCTCCGCGGGGCTCCGGCGGCCGTGCCCCGGCCACGCTGACCCGCGGTGTTTGTGTGTTCCAGTGGCTTGGTTCTCCTTCGATCCTTCCTCTGCCCACGCTGACATCATCTTTTCCAATGACAACCTGACTGTCACCTGCAACAGCTACGATGACAGGGTTGTGCTGGGGAAAACGGGCTTTTCCAAAGGGCTCCATTACTGGGAGCTGTCGATCGACCGGTACGACAACCACCCCGACCCGGCCTTCGGCGTGGCACGCATCGATGTCCTGAAGGATGCCATGCTGGGCAAGGACGACAAGGCCTGGGCCATGTACGTGGACAACAACAGGAGCTGGTTCATGCACAACAATTCCCACACCAACAGGTAGGTGGTTTGGAACAGCATCTTCCAGAGGCCGCAGCCCAGGCTCAGCTCAGGGAAGAGCTCTGGCTTTGCCAGTGACACCTACAGGTACCCATGGGAAGGGTGACAACAGTCCCAATCCTATTAGAGGATGTGCCCCTTCCCCATGCAGGGACAGTCCCTGCCTTATTTCAGTATTCCTTCCCTGCCTCCTGCCACTCTTTCCATGCTGACTCTTCCCATGTAGCATCCCCTTCCCAGCAATGCCCAACTTGCAGCTCCTGTAACTCCCTCAAGGGAAGTTCTGGCCAGATGGGGGTTGGTCTCTTCTCTCAGGCACTCAGCAATAGGACAAGGGGGCACGATGGGCTCAAGCTCTGCCAGGGGAAATTTAACTTGGAGATCAGAAACAAACTCTTTTCAGAGAGAGTGCTCAGGCATTGGAATGGGCTGCCCAGAGAGGGGGTGGATTCCCCATTTCTGGAGGTTTTTAAGCTGAGCTTGGCCGTGGCACTGAGTGCCATGATCTGGTAAAGGGACTGGAGTTGGCCCAAGGGTTGGACTTGATGATCTCAGAGGTCTTTTCCAACCCAGTCAATTCTATGATTCTATGATAAGAAAACAACATCTGCTTTGATCCCTGTGCCACAGCTGCTGCTTGTGTTCTCCACAGGATGGTGGGACCTGGGACTTGGACTGGGGAGAGCCTGGTGTCACCTTCCTGCAGCCTCAGGGGCTGTTCCCTGATGGATCAGCAGGTTTTGGTGTGGGTCCTGCAGCTTTGCTCCCCATGTGCTTCCCCCATGGCTGTGTGGCTGCTCTCAGGGTGGCTTTGCCCTCTGGGACCTCACAAAACAGGCAGCAGTTCCACAGGAGGATTTAGGAGGAGATGCCCAGGGATTCATGAGCATGGCTGGGATGGGAACAGGTCATGGCTTGGCTCCTGGGTGACATTCCCTATCACCAGTCCATGAGGTGCAGGGCCTGAACCCTGAGCCAGGAGCACAGGGGACATTAAGCCACTGGTCTCTGTCCTGCAGAACCGAGGGTGGGATAACAAAAGGCGCCACGGTGGGAGTGCTGCTGGATTTGACCAGGAGGACTTTGACGTTCTCCATCAACGAGGACCAGCAAGGGCCTGTCGCCTTCGAGAACCTGGAGGGCCTCTTCTTCCCCGCTGTCAGCCTCAACAGGAACGTGCAGGTACAGGCTTGGATGGGCTCTTTGGAGCATCCCTGGGGCTGAACATGCTGTCACACTGCCCCTCATGCTGCTGTCACTGCATTGGGAGTTGCTGCTCAGCAACACAGGGACTTTGTGGAGCCAGGAGGGCTCTTGTACAACAGGCATGGCTTGGAAAGAGCTAAACTTAGACCCTAAACCACCTGTGAGATTCAAACATCCGGGCAGGCCTTCCTGAAGCCACAGCTGCTGCCTCAGGTTCCTTGCTCCAGGTTTCTCCATCAGGGCTGGTGGAGCACCAGGATCCTCCAGCCCTTCCTGGCTTGATAACTGTGTTGTGATGATACCCTACAAGAGTCTCACCAGCTTGTACAGCTCTGCCAGGACCCAGATGGGACCATCACCAGGGAGAAGGGCACCTTTTAAAGCCTTTTTACATTTGAGGCATTTCAAACCCCTCTTCTCTCCCTCTCTCCCAAGCTCTCAGCTCTCCTGAACATCACCAAGCAGTGGCTCCCTGGGCCGATCTGGTATTTCCATGTTTCATTTCTCTTCTCACTGATCACATCCCTGCCATCATCTCCCCCAGGGAGTCTTCCACGTTCACCAAACCCAGCTTTGGCACATCCCCCACCACTGCCCTCACCTCCGACCTGCCCAGGCACATCCAAGGACACAGTGCATGCAATGGATGATCTCAGGGTGTCAGGAATTTTGTCATGGTCTTCTACAGTGGATGTCAAAGCTCAAGAGGGACTTTGGACAAGGGCATGGAGTGAGAGCATAAGAGGGAATGGCTTCCCACTGCCAGAGGGCTGGGATAGTGGGAAGGAATTCTTCCCTGTGATGGTGGAGGGGCCCTGGCACAGCTTGCCCAGAGAAGCTGTGGCTGCCCCATCCCTGGAATTGTCCAAGGTCAGGTCCAGCAACGTGGGCTAGCACAAGGTCTCCCTGCCAATGGCAGGGGTTTGGAATGAGATGGTCCTTAAGGGTAAGGTCCCTTCCAGCCTAAGCCATTCTGGGATTCTCTGAACACCTCTGGGCAGGAGGCACCAAGTGGCCTCTGTAAATTAGGGATCCATGGATTAGGACTTGCTCTACTATATCCTTCAGGATACAGGGTTTACTGTGCTGTCACCAAGGCAGTGACAGTTTTCCAGCAGCACTGAGACAGAGGTGGGTCACAACCATCCCAAACCCTGGGAGCATCCCTGCCAGTGTCCCACTCCCAGGGCCTTGCAGGCAGGGGAGTCTGCCCAGCTTTGAGAAGGGCTGGAAAATGTTTAATTAGGAAACATTAAAGAAGCCCATCTTGTCTGCACTGGTTTTAGAGGTACTGTATTAATTTGGTGTGGTGAAAATGTCCTGCTGTGTGGTGGGTTTAATTCCTACCTCAATCCTCTAGACAGCCATAAGGGACAAGGCATTTCTGGAGCCCCTTGGCTTTCTGAGTTCTCTGGGCAAGAGGGAGCTTTAATCCCCTGACAACAGAGAAATCCCATGGGATGCTGATAAAAAGCTGCTTATAAACCGAAGCCATTCATTATCCTTCTTCAGAGGTATATGACTAATTAAAAACAGCTCTAATTAGGAAGGAAACTGTTGTATTTTAGACAAAATTTTCCATAAATCTGTATCTGAAGGGCAAAATGCTGCTGCTGCAATAAAAGAAGGAATTGTGCTTTCCTTTCAAATTAAGCATTTGTGGAGAGAACTGAATTCCCCCTGTGCTGCTCACCAGTGTGTGTGGGCACTTCCAGGGCCTGGCCCCTTGCCCAGCCCATCCATACACATGGAGCCTGATGGACCAGGATTTTTCCTGCACCAGTGAGCCTCAGGTCTCCAGTATTTCCTTCTCTCTCCCTTTTTTGCCAGAATTGCAGTCTCTGCTGCATTGCTCCCCATCCCTGGACAAAGTCAAGACAAGTGCCTAACTCCCTTTTTCCTGGAATCAGGATGGCTTGGGTTAGGAGGGACCACTGAAGTCTTCACTTGAGCATCCCCCCACCCTGCCCCATCACCCTGATGCTGCTCAGCTTCCCCACCACAAAGGTCCTTCCTCCCACCAGCATCCCCTCCACTGTCCCCATCCCCTCCACTGTCCCTATCTCTTCCACTGTCCCTGTCCCTGTCTCCATCCCCCCTCAGCTCACAAGCTTCTCCAAGGTCTCCTGTAATGGCTTCACTGCCCTTCAGGCCCCTCCATCCCCTCTTGTCCATCCCAACTGCACAAAGATCCAGCTCCTGCCATGTCCCACCTCTCTGGCAGCCAACTGTCAGAATACTGGGAATATTTGGGCTGTAGTACCCCCGGTACCAGCAGTCCCAGTTCACAGGGCTCCAGCAGGACAAGCAAGTCAGAACAAGCAAGATGAAGCTACTGATGCTGTTTTGGGGACACTCCCAGTCCCTCCTGCAGCAGGAAGGATGCACAGAGGGACAGGAGGAGCTCCCCACATCTCCAGCCGCATCCTGCCTTTCCCTGGGTGCTGCTCCTGCCCTCCCTGGGGGTGATGTGCCAGCTGCCATTCCCACCAGGCACAGTGGGACACCGCTGAGCCACATGTCTCTCATTGCAGGTGACTCTGCACACCGGACTGCCCGTCCCCGAATTCTACGCTTCGCGCTCGGCCATGCCATGAGGATGCTCCCGGAGCCGGCTGCCTCTTCTTGGGATGAGAGGAGCCAGCCTGTTCCCTCCTGCAGGACAAGGCTGGCCACCCAGCCACTGGGTCCCTGTCCAGCTGCCAGGTCCCTGCCCAGCTGCCAGGTGGCCTCTGGCCGGACACGGGGAGGGAGAGCGGGAAGGAAGCCCCCGGCTTTTGGCCGCCCCCGCTCTCCGGCCTCCGCACGGTCCTGTGTGTGTGCGCTTCGCTCTTTAGCTCTTTCTGGCTGATGAAGTACTTAGGTAGCCTGAGCTGTTCTCCTGTGTCCGCTTTTAGGTTTGGTTTTACTGATTTGAGTTGGGGTTTTTGGGGGGCAGTTCCGTCTCGTTCCACAGAGGGCCTTCCCTTCCCGTGGGGCTGGACAGAGGGACCCCCACCACGGGAAAGCTTCTGCCCCTGCCAGCCCAGTTACTTTGCAGGATATTTCTTTCCCCTGTGGCCTTTCTTGCAGAGCACCCTCGGTCACGTGTAGAGGTGGGTCCTGGATTACCAGTCAGTCTCCATGTCCTTACCAAAACGCCCAACTCTGTCCCATGTCCCCTTGAGGCGTTTCTGAGGCGCAGGAGTGGGGCAGGGGGGTGGCCACCCTATTCCCGGGTGCTCCAGGTGCTGGCAGGTCCTTGGTTCGATGCCAGGTGCCCACGGGGGGATCTTCCCTGGCTCCCCACACCCCAGTGCCAGCACACATGCCACAGCCATAGGCCGGAGAGCCCTCGCCCGGCTCTTTGGAGATTAGTGTTTATTTTTTTATAGTTGCCATATAAAGCCTAGCCTTAAATTGAACTGATAGTGTCCTTCCAATCACCAGAGAATCCATTCTGCAGTGAGGGTCTGACGGGAAGCCCGGGGATGGGGTTGGGATGGGATGGGATGGGGAGGAAGGAGAGCTGGCCACAGCCCTGCCACGCACTCAGGAATATTCTCCCGCTGCCCTGCCCGCACCTGCTGCCGGCAGCAGTTCCTGGCAGACTCCACTCCCTACTTGACTTTCTGGTAATTCAGAGGCAGGAGAGGACTGGGAGGTTGTGGGTGCCATGCCTGGTGCCAGCCCCCATTCCTGAGCCAAGGGCACCTGCATGCTCACATCCCCACGCTTCGCTTTCCGGTCCCTCGCCGGCTCCCGGCGTGGCTGGTGGAGCCAGGACAGGCAGTGGGATCACTGCTCAGAGGGTGCCAGCATTCCCAGCCTGGCCAGATGTTCCCAGCCTGGCCAGATGTTCCCAGCCTGGCCGGAGAACCGCAGCTCCTCGCTCCAGGGCCGGCTGGGATGCAACAGGAATCCCGGCCCAGCAGAAAGACAAGTGTAAATAGCCCATTCCCTACCAGCGTGCCCTCCTCTAGGACGGTCCCATTGGTTCCCTCGTTGCTGTGGCATTAAGTTTTCCTAATTTATTGGATGGGTGCTATCTCGTTGACTCACACCGAGGAGTTCCTCTCAGCTGCAGGAGAGCCGTGTTGCGGGACAACGCCGAGCAGCTCCTTGGTGCATCCCGGAGGAGCCCCCGTGGCCGGCTCACCCGGGGCTCCTCTCCAGCCGTTACCCCCCGTTCTTTAGGATGTTCATGGTGCTTCTTAGACCCCCCAGTGATTGTGAGACGTCGTCCCCCCGTCCCGCGATGGTAGCTGCACTCAGCCGCTGTACTGACGAGAAGTGTCATGTTTGCTGTTCTAATAAAGGACTTTTATGAGAGAAGGGCGGAGCTTCCCGGAGTGTCCCTGCGCCGCCACGGCCCCGGGATTCATTTCCCATCTCATTCCTCGTGGTGGACATTCCTCATTGTCCCTGCCAGGAGGCAGCAGCAGGGAATGGACAGAACTCGGTCCATGGGGGCATGGAAGCCAGTTAAAGAAATTCCTGATGGTGAGAGTGGGCAGGCCCTGGCACAGGTTGCCCAGAGAAACTGTGGCTGCCCCATCCCTGGAAGTGTTCCAGGCCAGGTTGGACAGGGCTTGGAACAACCTGAGCTTCCTGGGTGGAAGGTGTCCCTGCCCACAGCAGGGGGTTGGAATTAGGTGGTCCTTAAAGTCCCTTCCAAGCCAAACCATTCTGGGATTCTGTGGAACCCAGTGCTGCAACAGCACCATGAGATGGCCAAGGGGCAGGTTTCATGCCGCTGTGTCCCCTTCCCTGGCATGGCAGCTCCCCCTCCTGCAGCGGTGCCACAGCTGGTGAGGCAGCAGCACACATGGACAGCAGGGACAGGAGCCTTAATTTATCACCCTGTGACCAGGAGATGCCCCAGGAGGGAGACAGGTCATGGCAAACCCCACGTTACACCCCTGTGTAACACATGGAACCCCAGATTCAGTGGGCCCACACCCCACCCAGCCTTTTCTTAAGCCTTTTCTGAGCAAACTACATCCCTTCTTTATGTTCCTGAGAAGTAGTGACAACTGCCCATTCCCAGGGTAGATGCTGAGCTGGGGCAGTGGGAGAGGGGAGGGTGCAGCTCCCAGTCCCAGTGACACGGGGCCACCCAGGGCTCCCTGCTCTGTCTGCAGCCCATCAGCAGGGAAGTCTGGGGGGCTGAGGGATATAAGGAAGGAGGGATGGAATCCTACAGGAGGAAAACATTACCAAAGCTGGATACAGAGCAGCATCTCCCCAGGGAGGTGAAACAGAGGCAAAATGCTAAGGGATGAGTGGTAGTGGGGCCATTTCCAAGGGAACGGCATGGACAGTTCTCCCAGGGCTTGCTGCTGGAATATCAGTGCTTTCTCTGTTTTCTTGAAGTGCCTCGGGAGAGGTTTTCAATGTGCAGCCTCTGAGCTCACCATGGGCTCAAGTCCAGGCCTAAAGAAGAAAATGCTAATGCATTAAGTGCATCTCAGAAGGATGTTTGTCCCTTCCAGAGCAGGAACGTGCCCAGGACACCGGAGATACAGGAAACTGCATCCTCTCTGCAGTGTGTAAAACCAGCCTGGAAGTCATGGACAGCACAGGGAATAGCCCAGGGCCAGAGGATCTGGTGCAATAGGATAAGGAGGAATGGTTTTACCCTGACAGAGGGGAGATTTAGATGAGATACTGAGAAGAAATTGTTCATGGGGAGGGTGGCCAGGCCCTGGCACAGGTGCCCAGAGAAGCTGTGGCTGCCCCATCCCTCGAAGTGTTCCAGGCCAGATTGGACAGGGCTTGGAGCAATCTGTGCTAGTGGAAGGTGTCCCTGCCCATGGCAGGGAGTGGAATGTGATGGACTTTAAGGTTTCTTCCAACTCAAACCATTCTGCATGATTCTATTATCACCCAAGCAGAAGCCTGGGCACGCTTCTAATCTAATCTAACCCTGCCCTGTGGCAGTGGGAAGCCATTTCCCCGTACCCTGTCATGGCAACCTCTTGTCCAAAGTCCCTCTCCAGCTCTCTTGGAGTCACTTTAGACATTGGAAGAGTCTCTAAGGTCTCCCCAGGCACTCAGCAATAGGACAAGGGGGCACGATGGGCTCAAGCTCTGCCAGGGAAAATTGAAGTTGGAGAGCAGGAAAAAATTCTTTGCAGAGAGAGTGCTCAGGCATTGGAATGGGCTGCCCAGAGAGGGGGTGGATTCCCCATCCCTGGAGGTTTTTCAGCTGAGCTTGGCCGTGGCACTGAGTGCCATGATCTGGTAAAGGGACTGGAGTTGGCCCAAGGGTTGGACTTGATGATCTCGGAGGTCTTTTCCAACCCAATCCATTCTATCATTCTGTCATTCTATGGATGTGGCACTGAGTGAGAATCCACCACATCTTGATCCAACCCCCCCGTGATCACCAGCCCAGGGCACTCAGTGCCCTGGGCTGGTGATCACGGGGGGGTTGGATCAAGGGTTGGACTTGATGATCTCGGAGGTCTTTTCCAACCCAATCCATTCCATGATTCTATGATTCTCCAGGGTATCCCCAGCTCTCCCAGCCAATCTCTAAAGCACAGGGGCTCCAGCCCTTGGAGAATTTCCACAGCCTCCTCTGGACTCGCTCCAGCAGCTCCACATCCTTCTGATGTTGGTGCCCCAGAGCTGGAAGGCAGGTGGGGTCTCACCTGAGAGGGGCAGAGGGGCAGAACCCCCTCTCCTTGCCCTGCTGCCCACACTGAGGAGATGAGCCCAGGACACCGGGCAGGGAAAACACACAGCCTGGAATGCCTGCGGAGCCATGGCTGGAGGAGGAAGAGGAGGAGGAGGAAGTGTTGCGTTGGAAGCCCATATCGGATATTCTTGCCCTTGGGCCGGACCGGAGGCAGGGCCGGACCGGAGGCAGGGCCGGGCGGGCAGGGCAGGGCTCTGCGGGCGGCCACGGCGCGGGAAGCAGCTGGGAAGAGCCCGGAGCCGGGGGAAAAGACATCCCACGCCTTTTCCCGAGGGACTGCGGGCGGGCAGCGAACAGTGAGGAGGCGGCGGGGAGAGGGAGGGGGCCGGGAGATGGATGCGGGGGGGCCGGTCGGGCAGGAAGGGACCGTGACATAAGACAGGCACCGTGACACGGGGGAGCATCGCGACATGGGGGGAGCGCCGTGATGGGCGGGGTGCGTGACACCGCGGGGGAACCGAGACATGGGATGGAGCGTGACACGGGGGGACACATATCATGCCACTTCCCGGCTTTTCCCTCCGGGATCAGCGGGGAGGACTTTGTACGTGCTCCAAAAGCCGCTGCCCGGGAGGGAAGGGCCACCCGTGGGGCGGGCGGAGTCCTGCGCGGGGCGGTCCCTCCGTGGGGCGGTCCCTGCGTGGGGCGGACCCTGCGTGGGGCGGACCCTGCGTGGGGCGGTCCCTCCATCGGGTGGTCCCTCCGTGGGGCGGACCCTGCGTGGGGCGGACCCTCCATCGGGTGGTCCCTCCATGGGGTGGATTCTGCGTGGGGCGGTCCCTCCATCGGGTGGTCCCTCCGTGGGGCGGTCCCTTCATCGGGTGGACCCTGCGTGGGGCGGTCCCTCCATCGGGTGGTCCCTCCATGGGGTGGACCCTGCGTGGGGCAGTCCCTGCGTGGGGTGGACCCTGCGTGGGGCGGTCCCTCCATCGGGCGGTCCCTCCGTGGGGCGGTCCCTGCGTGGGGCGGTCCCTCCGTGGGGCGGTCCCTGCGTGGGGTGGTCCCTCGCTGGATAAGCGCAGAGAAGGGGCAGGTGTGATCCCGGGGCGCTCGGTGCTCTCCCCTGGGCCCGCTCCCCCCTCCGCTGCATCTTCCTGTGTCCCCTCTCCTTTGTACCTGCCTGGGGACCCCCGTTTGTACGCCCCTTTGTTACACCCGAGGTACTCCCCTTTGCACGCCCCACTGAGACCCCCGGGACCTCCCCTTCCCCCCCCCTTTGCACACTCCTCTGTGACTGTCGGGGACCCCCCCTCTGCAGTCCTTCCGTGCACCCCGGGGGGCGGTCCCTGGGACACCCCCATTCCACCTGCCCCGGATCCCCCACCTTTGCACACCCCTCTGTGCCCCTCGGCGTTTCGCCCTTTATGCCCCCGAAGCACACACTTTCCACGTTCCTGGGGTCTTCCCCTTTGCACACCCCTCTGTTCACTCCCGGGGGTCCCCCCACTTTGCAGAGCCCTCTGAGACCCCCAGGGTTCCCTTACCTTTGCACACCCCTCTGCATCTCTGGGGTCCCCCCCCGCCTTTTCACACCCCTCTGAGACCCCCAGGATGTCGCCCTTTGCACAACCCTCTGTGACCCCTGAAGTCCCCTCTTTGCACATCCTTCTGTGACCCCCGGGGTCCCCTCTGAGACCCCCGGGGTCCCTCCTTTGCTCAGCCTTCTGAGACCCCCGGGGTTCCCTCTTTGCACAGCCTTCTGTGCACCTCCCTCCATGCACCTCCGCGGTCCCCCCACCCCGCTCCGTTGCACGCCCCTCTGTCCATCCCCAGGATTCCCCCCTTTGCACCCTCCTCTATCCATCCCCGAGGTCTCCCTCTCCTAACCCCCCACGGGGCGGTCCCCGGGGTCCCCCCCTGTGTCCCCCTGGGTGTTGCCCGCCGCTCCTCCCCACCCGTGGGCGGCCCTTGGCGGGGCCCACCCCCGTCCGCATCCCCATCCCGTCCCCCGCAGGGGCGGTGCCAACGCGGGGCGGAGGCGGAACGCGGAGCCGGAGCCCAGCCCGAGTGTCCGCGTCCCTCCTCCCCGTGTCCCCGCAGCCCCGCCGCGATGTCACGGCCGCTGTCGGACCAGGAGCGGCGGAAGCAGATCAGCATCCGCGGCATCGTGGGCGCCGAGAGCGTGGCCGAGCTCAAGCGGGGCTTCAACAGGCACCTGCACTTCACCCTGGTCAAGGACCGCAATGTGGCCACCCCACGCGATTATTACTTCGCCCTGGCCCACACCGTGCGGGACCACCTGGTGGGACGCTGGATCCGCACCCAGCAGTACTACTACGAGAAGGATCCCAAGGTAGGAGCGGTGGGATGTAAGGGGGGAACCCCTCTGTGTGATGGGAACCCCCCACAGTGGGTCCTGGGTTATGGTCGGGGTGGGATCCAGCGTAACCTCGTGGGTGTGAACCCTCCCTGCGCGCTAGAATATAGAGATTGCAGAGGCTCGTTTTTTCGTGGATGTAGGGCTGTTCCGCTCTTCCCGGTAACTTTTCCGAGCGAAGGGATTGGACTTTACCAAGCGAGGCCACTGTCCTTTGCTTTGCAAAACAAACAGAGCCCGGCTTGGCCGGGAGCGGGGTGCAGGGCATGGGAACGCCGCTTGTTGTCCCCCGGCGCCGGCGTGGGTGCCGTCTACGAAAACCAACTCCAAAGCCTTCCCGGGGGAATTATTGGAAAGGCTTAAAGGCACCCGAAGCCAACCACAAACAGGTCTTGTTTAACACAAGTGATCCCAAGCGTGAGAGATCCGGTTAGTGCAGGAGTTGCTGTGCCGCTGCTCGTCCCGCTGGTTTGCTCCGAGCTGCGCCCCGGGGGGATTAAGCCCTAATCCCTTTCCTGACACCTGGATGTCCCTGTCGGCATCAATTTCCTCCCTGTCAACACCTCGCTGGGACGGTGCCAGCCCCGATAGCTCAGCACTCCCCCGTGTTGTGGGAAAAATGAGCCTCTTCCAGGGCTTGGATTCGGGACTCTCCCATGTAGCCAAGCAGCGCTGTCTGCCTGGAGTCACCGCTCCCGGCTCTGCCGGGGTCCAGCCAGAAATCCCAAGGGATCCTGCCCAGCACATCCCGCCCATGGCAGGAGGGTTGGAACGGGATGATCTCTAAGAACCCTCGCAACCCAAACCATTCTACGCTTCCAGGATTCCATCCCATCTCCATTCCCAGCCCGACTCCGCGCAGGTCCTGGGGAAACCTGTCGAGTCAGCGACTTCCTCCAGCCTAAATCCTTCCTTAAAACCTGCCGGTGCTGACGCCAGGGCACGGCTTACACAAGGCCGTACCGACCGTATCCTGCCCCCGCGGTGTCAGCGGGAGCATCCCGAACCCCCGGCAATGGCAGAGGAAGCCACTGTCCACACTGTCCCCAAGGCCACCGCCTGGCCCCGGCGCCTCGTGTGGTTTTCCGGTCGCTCTGCAGCTCCGGGGTGGCGTTAGGAAACATCTCCTCTTTAAAGTTTAACTTTGTTGTACTGCCGCGGCCACCGGCGGGCGTGGGGTGACCCATCCTGGAGCTGTCCCTGCTCTGGGACAGGATGACGGGGCTTGTCCAAATAAAACAGCCTCTTCCCGGCTTGGGAAATAGCAGGAGAGCAGGGCAGGAGCCCCAGCCCTGAGAGTCCTGGTGCAAACCACCCTGCTGTGTTTAGAGTCAGGTTTTTTCCTCTTTTTTTTTTTTTTTGAGATATCACCCAGTAGCAGCTTTGGGCTCCTGCAGAGCCCCCTCCAACCCTAGAGAAGGTGACCAGGGTGTGATTTTCTCTTCCAGAGGATTTACTACCTCTCCCTGGAGTTCTACATGGGGCGGACACTGCAGAACACCATGATCAACCTGGGGCTGCAGAACGCCTGTGACGAGGCCGTGTACCAGGTGAGCATCCCAGGTGGGGTGAGGACCTGGATCGGGAGGGCTCTGTGCCCTCCAGCTCCTGGGAATGTGCATGTTTTGCCACACTGGCTGCAAACTACTCCTTGAGCTGCAGGAGATGCCTTAGGGAATAAATTCTGCTCTGAGATCTGGTCTTGAAAGGTCTGGAGCTGCCCAGCCCAGCAGCTGCAATCTGGGCAATCAGCAGCATCCCTTTTCCAGCCCCTAAACTGGAAGGGAACTGGTGGTTCTGGGGATGAGGCTGTTCCTATTCACAGTCAGTGGCAGGGAGGAATAAAACCTTGGCAGACTCAACCCCAGCTGGGCACTGGCACCTGCTGGCACTGGGATTATCTGAGGTTTTTGGGTGGCTCCTTCCCTCCCTACCCTGCCCCTTCTTGTGCCCAGCACTGTCAGACATGGTTGGGGCAGTTGCACAAGAGCAGAAACAGCTTTTGTGCAAACATGTTCAAAGGAGAGGAACTTATTTTTAGGGTTTTTTTAATTTTTCCCCACTTGCTGTGACCGTAGGACAGTGGGGGGACATCAGAGCAAGGGTTTCCATGGGAAAAGGGGACTCAGCTGAGTCTCCAAGGAGTTTTGCATATGCAAAACCTCTTCCTTCCACAGTATCCCAGGCTGGAAAATTAACATTTCCCTCGAAAAGTGGTGTAGGTGCTTTTCACCTTAAAGGGTGATGCCTGGAGTCAGGAGGATGGGCAGCTGGAGGCCTTCCCCAGGGAATGGGAATGCTGGGGGAGCAGGAACACGGCACCCAGGTGCCTTCCCCAGGGAATGGGAGTTCTGGGGGAGCAGGAACACAGCACCCAGGTGCCTTCCCCAGGGAATGGGAGTGCTGGGGGATCAGGAATATGGCACCCAGGGGCCTTCCCTAGGGAATGGGAGTGCTGGGGGAGCAGGAACACAATACCCAGGTGCCTTCCCCAGGGAATGGGAGTGCTGGGGGAGCAGGAATATGGCACCCAGGGGCCTTCCCCAGGGAATGGGAGTGCTGGGGGAGCAGGAACACGGCACCCAGGTGCCTTCCCTAGGGAATGGGAGTGCTGGGGGAACAGGAACACAGCACCCAGGTGCCTTCCCTAGGGAATGGGAATGCTGGGGGAGCAGGAACATGGCTCCCAGGTGCCTGCCCCACAGGATTGGGGTGCTGGGAGAGCAGGAACATGGTGGCTGCCCCTGTGGGATTGCAGCCAGGGAGAGAGGAAACAGGCCTGGGAATAAGACCTCAGAGCCCTTGGAAATGTCTGGGTCCCTGAGAGCAGCACCCTGATCACAGCCAGGTGCCCCCATGCCCAGAGCTTGCCCACGGCATGTGTATCCCTTGTCAAGGCTGGTGGAGTGACTTTAAACACTGGAACTGGTCCCTGCCATGGTGTGGGGCTGCAGCCAAGAGCGAGAGGGGCTTTTTTGGGTATCAATCCCAGTGTCCCAGGAATAGGTCTTGTGGGATTGTGTGCCTTTCTACCCCACCTGGAGCTCACCTGCAAAGGAGTGCGTGCCAACAGTGCCTCCTTTCCTGGGGCTGCCTACCCTGACAGTCTCCAACTGATCTCCTTGTTTGTAGCTTGGGCTGGACATGGAAGAGCTGGAGGAAATCGAGGAGGATGCCGGTCTTGGCAACGGGGGCCTTGGCAGGCTGGCTGGTGAGTGAGCCCCCTGGGTGGGGGGCACATCCCTGAGGGCTTTACATCCACCATGGGGAGCACCCAATCCTGGGGGATTTATTGCTCCAGCCTTTCCAGCGTGGAATGAGAGGTGCTGGGTGGCTGCTGGCCCTGGCTCATGTCCCTGCATGGCTGCTCTCGTGGCCATCAGCGGGGCCTGGGAGAAGGATGTGCTGTCTCCCAGGGGGATCCCAGCTCACTGCTCCCCTCTCTCCCTTCCAGCCTGCTTCCTGGACTCCATGGCCACGCTGGGGCTGGCAGCCTACGGCTACGGCATCCGCTACGAGTACGGCATCTTCAACCAGAAGATCCGGGATGGGTGGCAGGTACGGATGGAGGCGCGTGGCCCTCGCTGTCCCCCGGCACAGCCAGAGCCCCACATGCACCTCACCCTCAGCTCAGGGCCTACAGGTGCTCTCCTTTAGCCTGGAGGCTGCTGCTGTGGTGTTTAAAGCTTGTCAGGTGCTTTCTTGAACAACTTTACCTTCTTGAACTGGTGCAAGCACACAGCATCCATCCCTTGTCCCCATCCCTGCTGGGGGACAGTCCAAGAGCTGCTCCAAGGCTGCCTGGAGCAGGTGAGGATGGAGCAGTTGTGTCCCGTGGAGCAAAGGTGGAAGAGGCTGGTTTGGAAATCACAGAATCACAGACTATTCTGTGTTGGAAGGGACCCACAAGGATCATCAAGTCCAACTCTTCAGTCAATGGCCCACGTAGGGGATTGAACACATGACCTTGGCATTGTTACAACCAAGTTTTACCCAACTGAGCTAATCTCAGGTGGCAAATGCAACATTAGCAGTGCGTTAAGTGAAATGTTCTGTTTCCCCATCTGGCAGGAAGACTCTGGGTTCAGGGTGGTTCTGGTACATCCCTGTTTCCAGCCTCACCCTGTGGTCCCAAAATCCAGGTTTGGGGCGGGCGAACAGACTCCAAAGTATCATCCCCTTTGCCATGAGCAGCTGGAGCCTTTCCCAGCCATCCCCTGGGGCTGGGTGGCCCTGTCACCGCTGTCACTCCCTCTGGCAGGTGGAGGAGGCTGACGACTGGCTCCGGCACGGCAATCCCTGGGAGAAGGCCCGTCCCGAGTACATGCTGCCCGTCCACTTCTACGGCCGCGTGGAGCACTCGGCCACCGGCGCCAAGTGGATCGACACCCAGGTATGGGCTGGGAACGGCAGGTAGGGAAACCCCCTCCCCATCCTTGGAACCATCCCTGGAAGTGTTCAAGGCCAGGTTGGATGGGGCTTGGAGCAACCTGGTCTAGAGGAAGGTGTCCCTGTCCATGGAATGAGATGGGCTTTAAGGCCCCTTCCAACCTGCATCCAGCTCTGTGGTTCCCAACTCAAGAAGGATGTGGAGCTGCTGGAGTGAATCCAGGGGAGGCTACAGAGATGCTCCAAGGGCTGGAGCCCCTCTGCTCTGCTCTGGAGCCAGGCTGGGAGAGCTGGGGAGGTTCACCTGGAGAAGAGAAGGATCCAGGGAGACCTGAGAGCCCCTTCCAGTGCCTAAAGGGCTCCAGGAGAGCTGGAGAGGGACTGGGGACAAGGCATGGAGGGACAGGACACAGGGAATGGCTTCCCACTGACACAGGGCAGGATTAGATTGGATTAGAAGCATTCTCAGGCTTTCACTTGGATAATAGTAGAATCCCAGAATGAGCTGGGTTGGAAGGGACCTTAAAGCTCATCTCATTCCAGCCCCTGCCACAGGCAGGGACACTTTCCACTAGCCCAGGCAGAGCCAGGGAATCTGGAGTGTCCCTTGGGGTACAAACCACGTCCCCACACATGCAACCCCACAAAGGTGGACACAACCCTGAGCTCAACCCTGAGCAGGAGGGTGTGTGGGATGGGAGGGCTCCAAGAGGATCATGGGGGGTCCCAGCCCAACTCCAGCTGCCCTGATGCTGCCCTAGGTGGTGCTGGCACTGCCCTATGACACCCCCGTGCCTGGGTACATGAACAACACCGTGAACACCATGCGCCTGTGGTCGGCTCGAGCTCCCAACGACTTCAACCTGCGTGACTGTAAGTGGGTGCTGGTGGGATGGGGCAAAGTGAGGGGGTCCCATGCCCACCTTATCCCTCTTTTCCTTCCCCAGTCAATGTTGGGGACTACATCCAGGCCGTGCTGGACAGAAACCTGGCAGAGAACATCTCCCGTGTCCTCTATCCCAACGACAACGTGAGTCACGGTGTGGGACTGGGGGGGGTCTCTGTTTTAGGGGAAGGGGTCCCTGTTTTAGGGATGGCTAAAGGGGGCACAGACAGAGTGGGAAGGGCAGCAGCCCCTCTCCAGGACACTACAGAGATGCTTTTAGTTGTGTTTCAAGCTGCTTGGATGAGAATTGCTGCCTCTCACCAGGATGGGTCTTCCCATGAGCACAGATTTGCCAGGAGGGAGTGGGAATTAGAAAGTCCTGCTGCAGAAACATCCTTTGAGTCTCAAAATACACCCTGAAGGCAAACTGCTGAATGCTGCTGGTGTTTCCCTGATGGTCCCTTGCAGTCCTGGGACCAGAGGTTGTGCCTCAAATTGCCCTTTGCACCCCGACCCTCTTCCTGTGGGAGTTCTTGCCCTATGCTGCACACTGGCACGGTGTGAGGGGATGCACAGCCCTTCCCAGCCACAAACCAAGCTGTGGAGCAGGGGAAGAAGGCAAAGGGCTCTGCAGCTTGTTTGGGGCTGGTCCTGATGGTTGTTTTGCCATTTAGTCCTCCCCCAGCTGGTGGGAAGGGCTGGGGGCACCACAGCTCTGGTGGTGACAGTTGTGTCCTGCAGCTCCTCCTTTGCAGACCACGGATGATGGTCCTGCAGACCAGCAGGATGATGTTTTGTGCTGTATAAATGTAGTTTAGTTCTTGCCTTAGAAATGCCTCCTGTCTTACAGCTCCCATGGCTTCCTTTCCCATTTTCCTGGTACCTTCCCTTGCAGCCAAAATGCTCAAATCAGGGAGAACAGGTTTTGATGATGCTTGGCAGGGATTTAACCTGTTTGTACCAGCACATCTCAAACCCCAGGGCTGAAATCTGGGAAGCAAGAGGATGTTGGGGTTAGAGCTGATGCTGGGGGAAGCACAGGGGGCTCAGAGCCCGGCGGGGGTCCCTGGGCACAGGGAGCACCGGGAGGCACAGCGACTCCTGCGGGAATCCTGCAGTTCCCTGCTCCTCTGCCCACAGTTCTTCGAGGGGAAGGAGCTGCGGCTGAAGCAGGAGTACTTCGTGGTGGCTGCCACCCTGCAGGACATCATCCGCCGCTTCAAGGCGTCCAAATTCGGGAGCACGGACACCGTGCGAACCGTCTTCGATTCCTTCCCCGACCAGGTACCAGCCAGGGCTGCTCTGACACGTGCCTCGGAACTTGTGCCAACACCTCTCAGGTGCTGCAGAGGTGTTTGGCCCCTCCGTGGTGCCCGTGCCCCCACTGATGTGGGCAGTGGGTGCACCCTGTCCCCCATGTGTCCCTACCCTGCTTTTCCAGGTTGCCATCCAGCTGAACGACACACACCCCGCCATGGCCATCCCTGAGCTGATGAGGATTTTTGTGGACATCGAGAAGCTGCCATGGGATAAGGTAGGGAGACCCCACCTGGCTCCTGGGTCTCCTTCACTCCCACCCACCCACTGGGGAACCAGTTTTGTGGCTGCTGGGAGGGATGTGGAGCAGTCAGGTTGGGTTTAACTGGCATGCACTGGGAGGAACTGGTTCACCCATGCTGGTGGGGGGACCATGGGTGAGTGCTGGCACCTGGGGTGCTGCTGAGCACCATCTCTCCCCACACCAGGCCTGGGACCTCACCAAAAGGACCTTTGCCTACACCAACCACACGGTACTTCCCGAGGCTCTGGAACGCTGGCCTGTGGACCTGGTGGAGAAGCTGCTCCCCAGACACCTGCAGATCATTTATGAGATCAACCAGAGACACCTGGATGTGAGTTCCTGGGGGCAGTGCAGGAGCACACTCTGGAGAGGGGGACTGGGATATACTGTCAGGATGAGGGGGATGCACAAACTGTGCGGGCAGGTGATTCCAGCTGCGATTTTGGGAGATGGGTGTGGAGGAAAGTACTGTCCCACCAACATCCTACAGTTAGTGACTGTTTGGAGGCTTCACCCATTGCTCCAGTGACCTCCCTGTTGGAATTTCTTTGCTTCCTAAATTCATCCTGGGAAAGGATGAGGTTGGAAGTGCAGAGGAGATGGTGGTTTGACCTGATGCCGTGAATGACCCTTCCCCCCAAAAACAGGACTTCGAGCCACGTTAGTGTAGGGTAAGATAAAAAGTAAAGGTCCTTTAATAACCCAGGCCTACAGCCCACGGGAATACAGGATGACATGCATGTGCCCCAGTTCTTGTTTCCATGGCTTTTATAATAAGATCCCTCCAATCATTGCTTTACACCTTTCTCAGTCCAGCCCCAGTCCCACCCCTGGACCAACCCCCAGAATTGGGTCTGGGGTCAAGACCCTCTGTCTTCATCAACTCTTCTTCCTCAGGCACACAAAGGTCTCTTGGAGTTCATCCAGTTCTGGCTTTTGGGTCACTCTGACCTATGTTTATGTTTCATTCTGTAGGCCTTCTGATATCCTTCAGCTCTTTACCTTGGAAAGGAGTCTAAACAAGATTAATTAACTAAAGGAGTTTGAGCTCCCTGTTCTGGGACAGAGGTAGTGATAGAAAGGCATTAAACTTAAACTGTTAGAAATATTAACCCTCTAAAAATCTACAACTACTGTGTTCCTAAAATCTACAAAATGTGAAAATCAGAACAAAAACCCCTTTGGCATCAGACCTCCTGGTCTGGCAGCACGAGGCTTTTGCCAAAAGGGCCTTACTGGCCAAGTGTGTGCCCCAAAACCCATCTCTGGGAGGTGTGGGGGGTCCTTCTCTCCAGAGACATCTGTCTTGGCAAAGGGTGGGGTTTGCACCATCACAGTGGAGTAAAAGCCATTGCTCTGGCTGGTGTCAAATGCACTGGAGACACTGCTGTGGTCCCCTCCTCGTGAGCCACGGAGTGGGACATCCCTCAGCACCACCACCACCGCTCACCCCTCCGGCTCCACCGGCAGCACATCGCATCCCTGTTCCCTAACGACGTGGACCGGCTGCGGAGGATGTCCCTGATCGAGGAGGGCGGCACCAAGAGGATCAACATGGCCCATCTCTGCATCGTCGGCTCCCACGCCGTCAACGGCGTGGCCAAGATCCACTCCGAGATTGTCAAGACCCAAGTGTAAGCACAGGGAGGGAGGGTGGTGGGTCACCCTCAGAGGTGGTGGTGGGGGTGCCAGGTGGGTGAGGCTGAAGCTGTCCCCTCCTCATCCTCACAGCTTCGAGGACTTTGCGGAGCTGGAGCCGGAGAAGTTTCAGAACAAGACCAACGGCATCACTCCGCGGCGTTGGCTCCTGCTCTGCAACCCGGGGCTGGCAGAGCTCATTGCAGAGGTAACAGGGTGGGGGAACACCCTAGTGCCCCTGACCCCTCCATCCTAATCCCAGGACACTGCTCCTGGGGATGCCATGGGAACGTCAAACATTGACATCTTGAGGGTTAAGGAGGGGTTTCTCCCCCTCTGCTCCACTCTGGTGAGACCCCACCTGCAGTGCTGCCTCCAGCTCTGGGGTTCCCAACATCAGAAGGGTGTGGAGCTGCTGGAGTGAATCCAGGGGAGGCCACAAAGATGCTCCAAGGGCTGGAGCCCCTCTGCTCTGGAGCCAGGCTGGGAGAGCTGGAAGTGTTCACCTGCAGAAGGGAAGGCTCCAGGGAGACCTGAGAGCCCCTTCCAGTGCCTAAAGGGGCTCCAAGGAGAGCTGGAGAGGGACATGGGACAAAGCATGGAGGGACAGGACAAGGGGGAATAGTTTCCTACTGCCAGAGGGCAGGGTTAGATGGGATATTAGGAAGGAATTATTGTCTGGGAGGGTGGGCAGGCTCTGGCACAGGGTGCCCAGAGAAGCTGTGGCTGCCCCATCCCGGGAAGTGTCCAAGGTCAGGTTGGTCAGGGCTTGGAGCAACATGGGATACTGGAAGGTGTCCTTGCCCATGGCAGGGAACAAGATGAGCTTTAAGACTCCTTCTAAGCCCAACCATCCCACCTTCAACACATGCCTGTGCTGCCATTGCAGAAAATCGGGGAGGACTATGTGAGGGACCTGAGCCAGCTGACCAAGCTGCATGAGTTTGTGGACGACGACCTCTTCATCCGGGAGGTTGCCAAAGTGAAGCAGGTGAGGGCTGTGGGCAGGGGGGACACGGGCAGGGGGGCAGAGACCAGGGGCTGACAAGCTCCCTGCCCTCACCCAGGAGAACAAGGTGAAGTTTGCACTGTACCTGGAGAAGGAGTACAAAGTGAAGATCAACCCTTCCTCCATGTTCGACGTGCACGTGAAGAGGATCCACGAGTACAAGCGGCAGCTGATGAACTGCCTGCACATCATCACCATGTACAACCGTAAGGCACCGGGGCAGGGGCTGTCCCAGGAGTGTCCCTGTCCCCCCCACGCCCCGGTGACACCACCTGTCTTCTCCAGGGATTAGGAGGGATCCTGCAAAGCTGTTTGTGCCAAGGACAGTGATCATTGGGGGCAAGGTAAGTTGAGTCGGGAGTTTTCAGACATTTTGGTGGAAGTCCTTGAAAGTGCCCTGGGGAATGTGGGTGCAGATGCCTCATGGGGCCATGTCTCTACATCTGCCTGCCAGGAGGGTGGAGCCAGCTGGGGTCAGTCTCTTCTTCCAGGTAACAAGTGACATGACAGAGGAAACAGCCTCAAGTTGCCACAGGAGAGGTTTAAATGGGATATTGGGAAAAATTTCCTGGCCAAAAAGGTGGTCAAGCACTGGAACAGGCTTCCCATGGCAGGGGTGAAGTCCCCATCCCTGGAGGGATTTAAAAGTCATGTAGATGTGACACCAGGGGACATGGTCAGTGGTGGCTTGGCAGTGCTGGGGGAATGGTTGGCCTTGATGATCTCAGAGGGCTTTTCTAACTTAAACAATTCCATGATTCTGTGTCCATGAAGTTCTCCAGGAAGAGCTGGGGTAGCACTGGTTGACTGCAACCCAAGCAAGGCACCAAGTTTGGGTGGGGCTGGGACAACCATATGCTGCCTGTGCTCATGGAAGCCCCCAAAAACAGGGTGGTGTGACACATGCTGGATGAGGTGACGGGAGCAGGGCTGAGCAGGTTCTTCCCTGGATGTGGGAGCTGGATGTGCCTCACCTGCCCCTGGCACCAGCTCTGTGGCTTCTCTTCTAGGCTGCCCCAGGATACCACATGGCCAAAATGATCATCAAGCTCATTAACGCCGTGGCTCAGGTGGTGAACAACGACCCCATGGTGGGCAGCAAGCTGAAGGTCATCTTCCTGGAGAACTACAGGGTTTCCCTGGCAGAGAAAGGTACCCTGGGTGGGGCATGCTGTGGGGTGGGGATCTCCATCCACCAGCCCATGGCTCCATCACTACCAGGTGGCAGATCCAATGTCCTTTGGCACAACACAAACCCAGAGCTGGTCACCCTGAGCCCCTCATGTCCCTGTGTTTTCTTGGCAGTGATCCCTGCAACTGACCTGTCAGAGCAGATCTCCACAGCGGGCACAGAGGCATCAGGCACAGGGAACATGAAGTTCATGCTCAATGGGGCTCTGACCATTGGCACCATGGATGGAGCCAATGTGGAAATGGCAGAGGAAGCCGGGGAGGAAAACCTGTTCATCTTCGGCATGAGGGTGGAGGATGTCACGGAGCTGGACAGGAAAGGGTGAGGGCTGGGGACATCACAGGGGTGTCACCACAGGCACCTGGGGCTGCACCATCTCATGCCACCCCTTCCCTCCAGGTACAATGCCCAGCTCTACTATGACCGGCTTCCTGAGCTGAAACAAGCTGTGGACCAGATCAAGAGTGGCTTCTTCTCCCCCAAAGAGCCCAACCTCTTCAATGATGTCATCAACATGCTCTTCCACCACGACAGGTGAGCTCTGGGTTGCCATCCACTCCCTGGTTTGGGTCTGTCCCCTGCAGAGCAGCCCCTGGCACCAACCATTCCTTTTCTGGCCCTGGTGACATCAGTGTGGTGGGACAAAGCATGTGGACAATGCTCCTCAGGTTCAGGCTCTCCATGGATGGCCCTTCATGCTTGCTGCAATAATGCCTTTGGGTGCACAGCCCTTCCAGATAATTTTGGGTATCTCAAGGGCTTTCCTGGCCAGAGCACTGAGCAGCCATGGGCATTGGGGTTGGAGAAATGTTCTTCATGGGTGCCCTCCCAGGGAACTCAGGGTTCTCTACCAACAGGGCTTGGGGAGGGGGAGTTTGGCTGGAGGATTTGTGTCAGTAGAAGCCCCAGGTAGGCACCATGCCATGCTCCCACTTTCCCATTCCTCCTGCCCCTGAGTCCCCTTTTCTTCACTGCTACAGGTTTAAGGTCTTTGCAGACTATGAGGCTTATGTGAAGTGCCAGGAGAAGGTCAGCGAGCTGTACCTGGTGAGTGCCAGCCTGGGGACAAGGCAGGGACACACCATCCCGTCCCAGAGAAGGGGTCTGGTGGGGTTGTGCATGGAGATGGGATCCTGTGCTGCTAGTTGAAAGCCAGTCTTGAGGCCCATGTGGCCAACAAGCCACACTGTCCCCAGTCTCAGGCCCAACAAGCCACACCGTCGGTTGGATGAAGTTCAACAAGGCCAAGTGCAGGTCCTGCACTTTGGCCACCCCAACCCCCTGCAGTGCTCCAGGCTGGGCACAGAGTGGCTGGAGAGCAGCCAGGCAGAGGGACCTGGGGGGACTGAGGGACAGGAAGCTCAACAGGAGCCAAGAGTGTGCCCAGGTGGCCAAGAAGGCCAATGGGATCCTGGCCTGGATCCAAACTAGCGTGGCCAGCAGGCCCAGGGCAGTGACCCTTCCCCTGGACTCTGCCTTGGGGAGGCCACACCTTGAGTGTTGTGTTCAGTTCTGGGCCCCTCAGTTGAGGAAAGATCTTGAGGGGCTGGAGCGGGGCCAGAGAAGAGCAACAAGGCTGGAGAAGGGAGTGGAGCACAAGTGCTGTGGGGAGAGGCTGAGGGAGCTGGGGGTGTTTAGCCTGGAGAAGAGGAGGCTCAGAGGTGACCTCAGCACTGTCTGGAACTGCCTGAAGGGAAGTTCTGGCCAGGTGGGGGTTGGTCTCTTCTCCCAGGCACTCAGCAATAGGACAAGGGGGCACGATGGGCTCAAGCTCTGCCAGGGGAGGTTTAGGTTGGATATCAGGAAAAAACTCTTTGCAGAGAGAGTGCTCAGGCATTGGAATGGGCTGCCCAGAGAGGGGGTGGACTCGCCGTCCCTGGAGGTTTTTAAGATGAGATTGGATGTGGCACTGAGTGCCACGATCTGGTGATCACAGAGGGGTTGGATTAAGGGTTGCACTTGATGATCTCAGAGGTCTTTTCCAACCCAGCTGATTCTATCATTCCATGATCCCCACCACTCCCCTTGCAGAACTCCAAGGCCTGGACCAAGATGGTCATCAGGAACATCGCAGCAGCCGGCAAGTTCTCCAGCGACCGCACCATCAAGGAGTACGCCCGGGACATCTGGCACGTGCAGCCCTCGGACCTGAAGATCCCAGCGCCCAACGAGCCCCGGGACACGGCCCAGGACAAGACCCCCAACGGCACAGCGGCGTAGGGACACGGAGAGGGGCCGGAGCCGGGGGACGGGAGCACAAGCGCTGTAAAATTCTCTGCTGTCGTAGTGTCTGTGTCGCTGCTGCTGGTTTTCCTACGGAGCGGGAGCGGGGAAGGGGCGGGATTTTTATAACGGCAAAGTGTCGTGTGGAAAGCGAAACCACGTCGCCCTGTTTGCTTTGCATTAGGTGCTAAAAATAAAAAGTGCCATTGGAGTCCAAGGGGCTGTTTGCTGAAGCCTAAAATTAGGGACTGGGCTTGTTTCCACCAGCGCTGAGGGCAGGAAGAGGGTTGGCCAGGGATGGGGTGGGCAGCACAGCTGGACACGGCTGGCTGGGCCCTTGCAGGTGCTGCTGAAGCAAATATGAGGGTTCAGCTCATGCCAGCTCTAAGTGCCAGGGGTTGAGATGTTTGAAGTCAGGCTCGTGTACCCCCACCACTGATCCATGGGATGCTCCTGCTCATGGCTCTGGTGTCCCAGTGTCTCCATCCCTCGAGGAAGCTGCAGCATCCTTGAGGCAGTGGGCGAATTCAAAGTTTCTCAGTAGTTTTTATTACTTACAGCAGTAAGTTCAGTGCCATGGGGGGGTCCTGGAGCGGGATTGAGGGAGCGCGTGGTCGCTGCACGCAGCAGTTGGCATCACTTTGTGTTTAAAAAGTCTCTGCAACAAGATGTAATAAATCTTACACTGTGTCACTGACCCTCCTGTGCTGCGTCAGAGCCTGATTTGGGATCCCTGGATGTGGGGCTGAGCTGGGCTTGGAGCATCTCTGCACCCAGTGCACAGAGGAGCTGGTGTCCCCAGGCCAGCTCCCCATGCCACCCAGGCTGAGGGCAGTGAGGAGTGATTGAAGCTCAAAAAGTGATGCCAGCAAACACTATGGGGAGGAGAAGGAGCTGGGGAAGACACTTGTGTGTTGCAGCAGGAGAGGATGCACCAGTGGAAGAGGCTCATCCTGTGCCCCCCCAGTTCTGCAGAGCAGCACTTACTTCACCAGGGCTGGCAGCTCTGGGTTCAACGAGATGTAGTCGTGGCCCAAGCTCAACTTTTCAGGAAAGGTAATGAACTTCACCTTGGTTTTGTCCTTGTAGGCGCTGCGAGCTGTCTCGTAGAGCTGTGGCAGGGTGGGAACAGTTAGTGGCACAGGCAGGGGACCCCAAACCCCCTCTTGGCACCCTGGGCATGGCCACCCCCTCTCTGGCCATTTCCTCCCTCCAAAGCCAGGCTGGAACGGTGCCCACCCCTGTGGCAGCCCAGGTGGCAGGTCCCCACCTTGCGTCCCAGGTGTGGAGGCACAACACTGTCATCTTCTGCGTGCAGGATGAGGAGGGGACAGGCCAGCACCTTCACGCTGTGGGCACCAAGCGCAGCGCTGAGGACTCACCCCAGAGCCAACAGACCCCCAGGAGCCTCCCCAGAACCTGCTGAAACTCCCACAGCACCCTGACCCCCCTGGCACTGCCCCTCAGAGCCATCCTAACCCACTGGTGGCGCCCACACTGGGTGCCCTGGCATGCCCATGTGGGTGATGCCCATGCTGCTTGCCCTGGCATGGCACCACCAAGCTCCCTAATCACTTCAAACCCAAATTAATGGGTGCTCAGGTTTCAAAAGCACCCATAAATCTTTTTGGCACGGGCTGTGTGGGCTGAGGGAAGAGTGGGTAGTGCCCAAAACAAGGGATGGTGGCTTGTGGACTTTGCTCAATAACCACATTGATATCTGAAGTTATGCAAATAAAAAGGCACTTTTGAGGCATGAGTAAGCTGGGTAAACACAGAGGAGAGCAGGGATTTCATGGGGTGACATGACACCTCTCCCCACGCAGGTGGTCCTGGAAATATCCCGGCAGCGCCCAGGAAATGGCTGCTCCCCTTCCCACCAGGCACTCACTTCTCATCACTGCGGAAGAACATGTCAGCCCGAGCCAGAGAGTCCAGGATGAGGTACCCAAAACCCGGGAACTGGCGATAGATCTGCCAGGGAGAGAATTTGGGGAGTGCTAAGACACAGCTTGGATTCAGCTGTGGGTGAGGGAGACCCAGGTAGCTGGGGCTGACACTGCTGGGGGACCCCACAGGCAGAGCCTGTCACCACCTGGGGGACCCAACACGCAGAACCCACCCCTTTGTCACTGCTGGGTAACCCATCCCTCTGTCCCTGCTGGGTGACCCCCCCAGACAGACCCCCAGACTCACCTTGGTGATGGGGATGTGGGCAGCAGCCTCTCGGATGTTGGTGTAGGGAGACTCCAGGACAACGGCATCAACCTGGACCCCTGAGGGCAAAGCAGGGTGGGAGCAGACATGGCTGGGGGGGCTGTCCCCCCTGCCCAGGCTGGGCCACACTTCCCTTACAGGCAGCAGCCATGTGGCCAGGATGTCCCCATCCTACTAAGGAGGACAGGGATGGCCATTTGTTCCCAGCAGAGAAGCCAAGTTTGATGCTCAAGCAGAAAGCAACAGGGCTCCCCATCTCCTCTGAGGGACCTGGGGGTGTTCAGCCTGGAGAAGAGGAGGCTCAGGGGAGACCTTATCACTCTCTACAACTCCCTGAAAGGATGTGGTACCCAGGTGAGGGTTGGTCTCTTCTCTCAGGCAACCAACAGTAGGACAAGAGGGCATGAGCTTAAGCTCTGCCAGGGGAGGTTTAGGTTGACTATCAGGAAGAAATTCTTTGCAGAGAGAGTGGTCAGGCATTGGACTGGGCTGCCCAGGGAGGTGGTGGATTCTCCAACCCTGGAGGTTTTTAAGGTGAGACTGGATGTGGCACTGAGTGCCATGATCTGGTAATCAATGTGGGTTTGGATTAAGGGTTGGACTTGATCATCTCAGAGGTCTCTTCCAACCCAACTGATTCTATGTGGCCCCCAAATCTGGTCAAGGTGGTGCAGAGCCGTGGGTGACACCATAAAGGGACAACACAGCTATGCTGGCCCTTACCTCGCTCCTCCTGCAGTTTCCTTGCTGCATTTGTGGCAATCCTGTGACAGGAGAGGTGACAATGAGGAGGAGCAGCCACAACACCCTGGCAGGGTCCACAGCACCCTCAGACTTCCCCTTTCCTGGCTGTGTTTGGCTTTGCAGATACTCCATCAAGGAGCTGCTCCATCCCTTGGCCCACCTCCAGGGGGCACTGGTTTGGCAGCAGTGCCACAGGGTGGGTGGGCTCTGTGTCCCCCCATTTCCCACCCTGCACCTACCCTGTCCCCAGGGAATGTCCCCAGAAGAGGATGCTGCTGTTCCCACTCCGTGCCTTTGCCCAGTCATAAAGTGCCAGGACATCCGTGGTGAAGCCGCTCTCTGTGGGGTGCCCACTGGAGTCCCCATAGCCTGTGGGGGACATGGCTGGGTGTCACCACCCTGGGGGGCACCAGCGCCAAGAGGGGGTCACCCAGCAAGAGTCACCTACCTCTGTAGTCCAGAGCCAGGATGTGGAAATCAGCAGCTCCCATCGTCTGTCAGAGCAGCAGAGTGTTATGACCTGGGGGGGCAGGGGATACACCCCAGGACCCCCAGCATGGCCAGTTCAGTCTGCCCATGGTGTCCCTCAGGTCCCCAGAGCCAGCACAGCCTTGCTCCCAGCAGGTCCCAGTGTCCCCACAGGGGACCACTTACCTTCAGGAACTGGACACGGTGTCTCGCAGCCCTGATGGGGGAAATGAGGTTTGAGCTTGGGGGGATCCCAAGGGACCCTCCCCTCTGGCACCAGTGCAGGTGAGGGACCAGAGTGACCTTTTCCCAGGAGTGGAGAGCTGGATGCTCTGGGGTGGGTGAGTTTTATCCCCTTTATCTTACAGAGATTTTCCATGACTGATGGATCAAAGCCCATCATGGCACCCCTGGCCCTGCAGCACTGCTGGCTGCTGCACTGAGTTTGCTGGTTCTCAGCTGAGAGCAGCCACTGCAGCCAACCCACCCTGGTCCTGGCCCTGCAGCAGCACCCTCAGGCACTCACCTGGTGCCCCCATTGCCATGCAGGTAGATGATCACAGGGTGAGCATCAGCAAGTGCCTCCTCGTACCAGTGCTGGTCCTGGCCCCGTGCCTCAGCCCCTCTGCTGCTTGGCACCGTGTGCCTGGGGGCAGAGCAGGGTTACCCCAGGGAATTCCACCTGCTTTAGCCACAACACTGCTGTGCCCACTCAGGATGCCAAGGATGTCCCACTCACCAGATGCCAACCCTGACACCAGGCTCGGTGGTGAGGTGCAGGTTGATGGTGTTGTTCACCAGCAGCTCCGGCCGCCGAAAGTCCACAAAGAAGGGGAAGGCCACTGATGGAGAAATCACAGCCATCACACCACACACCCAGTTGCTTTTACACATTTTGTTTTTTCCAAATCAACGTGTTATTGTTTTTAAATGATTTAGGACCGTGCTCGGGTAGGCGAGCTCAGCCTTCTGCACGGATGTTGTTGTGCGTGCCCAGGCGTGTTGTAACTCCAGGCAGTAAACAGGGTCGGCAGCACCACGTTATTACAGCTTGCAAAACAAAGGGAAAGGTCCCTCCGTGCCTTCTCTGCAAGCCCATGGCACAGGGGCAGTCGGGGGGGTGCTGTCCTGGTGTCACCCAGGCACCAGGTGTGGTCCCACCCGTGTTTTGGGGGCTCTCCATCAGCCAGCTGAACCCCTGGGAGACTCTCCCAGCTGGGACAGCCCCAGGATACTCACGGAAGTTCAGGTAGACAAATTTGGTGAGCACGCTGGGGAAGAGGCGGATGAGGAAGGGCACGGAGATGTAGATGAGGAGCATTCCCAGGAGGAGGGTGCGCAGCCAGGGGCGCCAGGAATGTCGGCTCCTGCAAAGGAGGCACTTTGTGAGCACATCCCCTCCCATCCCAAGGGATTTGGGATGCAGCAGAGCAGGCTCCCCATTCCCAATCCTGACTGTAAGAGTTGGGTACAGCAGCTTTTCCCCACGAGGGCCTGAGGCTACTGTTTGTGCCCCCCTGGGATTGGGAACTGGATCCCCACACCAGCATCGCGTTTGACTTTAGGATGGAGTCGAGGTGTCGGAGCAGCCCCAGCATGACACAGTGTGACAAAGCCATGATTGGGTCCCCACACCCTCCCACAGGATGCCGGGAGGCAGGAAAGGCAGCTTCCCACGGGATGGGACGCCGGCAGGCAGGAAGGGCAGGGAATGTGCCAGGGCTGCAAACCAAACCGGCAATAAGGAGCAACCGATACTCTGTGGCAACACCCCAAGTCCTGGCTGCTGACACAGTCACGGAGGTGTCCCCAAACCTGGCACCAAGAGCTCCTGCAATACTCCAGGGACGTGCAGGAAAGGTGGGAAAAGGGCTCAGGGAGCCCACAGTCCACAGGGCAATGTCCCCCAGTGCCACCAGCACAGGGTGGGGAATGTGTCCCCCTCCAACAGTGTCCTGCTCCAAAGGGCTGGGGATACATCCAGCTGCCCTCTGCAGCAGGGAGATCCAGCCCCAGCCTCTGAGAGGGAAAGGAGAGCCAAGAACTGCAGCTTTCCCAGCATCAACGTCCCTCGTGGGTTGATGGTGCCAGGTGATGGAGAAACCAGTCTGGGTACTGGGGGATTTAGGGCAGAAGTCTCTGATGGATGGCCAGGCAGGGCTCAGTCCCTGGGTCACTGTTCCTCCTGCAGAAGAGCACCTAGACCACTCCCTGTCCTGGGGTGTTCTGCAAGATCCTAAGGGAAGGTTGCAAAAGGGGTGCCAGAGCAGGGTGGCACTGGTGACCAGGGCACAGAGAGCTCCTTGAATCCCAGTCAACCCCCAGGTCTTTGGTCTGAGCAGTCCCAGTTTGTGCCAGCAGCAACGGGCCAGGAATGCGCTCGAGAGGCTGCAGGGAATTGTCAGGTGCTGCTCTGGGTCTACACTCAGTGCTCAAGTGGAGGGGAGAGCCCTCACACAGCCCTTGCACAACACCTGCTGCAGGTGAGCACTGAGCTGGACCGGAGGATGTGCCCACCAAGGGGCACCTCTGACAGCTGGCACGGCAACCACGTGGGACAGCAGGGGGACATGGCACAGCAGGGCATCGGGATGAGGTGGAGCATGGCCACAGTGCAGGATCATGGCCATGGCAGGTGACACAGGGACATGGCCAGTGCATGGGATCACGGTGGTGGCAGGGTGACATGGGGACAACAACCACGGTATGGGGTCACAGCTATGGCAGAGTCATGGCATGGGGTCACAGCTATGGCAGGGCCATGGCCACAGTGTGGGATCACCCCCGTGACAGACAGGGTGGCACGGCCACGGCAGGGGGGGCAGACACGGGGTCACGGCCCCAGCAAGGTGACAACGCCACGGCGTGGGGACAGAGGAGCACGGCCTCAGCAGGGCAGCACGGCCAGGGCACGGGGACAGACCCTCGCCACGGGGCACCAGGCGGTGCACGTGGTCACCGGAGGCGCGACAGGTGACACGGCCGAGGGCCGGCCACGCGCGGCCCCGGGGAGCGCAGCGGCGCGCCCAGGGCAGCGGGTACTCACCGCTGCTGCCGGGCCGCGCCCGCACTGCCCTCCGCCCCGCTGCTGTCGCCGCTGTCGCCATCCCTGTCGCCGCCGCGCCGTCGCATCGCTCCGCACCCACCCGCGACAGCGCCGCGACAGACCCGCGACAGACCCGGCAGGCCACGCCCACTCTGGGGCACGTCCCGCCAGCCGCTGTCAACAGGCCACGCCCCCTCGAGTAAGCCACGCCTCCTGCAGCATCGGGGGCGGGGCCAGGGCCGCCCACGTGGTGTCAGCGCCCGCTACGGGGTCGCGGGGAGGAAACTGGGGACAGGCGGGGCTGGGGGGACCCCGGCCTGGGGTACAGCCCCTGTTCCTCAGGGACTGATGTGTATGGGGGGGGGACCCCGGCCTGGGGTACAGCCCCCTGTTCCTCAGGGACTGATGTGTCTGGGGGGCACCCCGGCCTGGGGTACAGCCCCTGTTCCTCAGGGACTGATGTGTATGGGGGGGGACCCCGGCCTGGGGTACAGCCCCTGTTCCTCAGGGACTGATGTGTATGGGGGGCACCCCGGCCTGGGGTACAGCCCCTGTTCCTCAGGGACTGATGTGTATGGGGGGCACCCCGGCCTGGGGTACAGCCCCTGTTCCTCAGGGACTGATGTGTATGGGGGGGACCCAGTCCTGTGTTACACTGCTCTGTCACCCAGGGGTTGATGGGTGTGAGGGGGACCCGGTCCTGGGTTACAGCTCCCTGTCCCCCAGCAATTGATGGATTTAGGTGGGACCCTGGTAGGGTTACAGCCCTCTGTTCCCCAGGGATTGATGAGTCTAGGGGGGACCCCGCAGGCGCTGCAGCCCCCTGTCCCCCAGGGATTGATGGGTCTAGGGGGGACCCCGCAGGAGCTGCAGCCCCCTGTCCCCCAGGGATTGATGGGTCTGGAGGGGACCTCGGTGGTGTTACAGCCCCCTGTTCCCGGGATTGATGGGTCTGGGGGGGACCCTGGTGGTGTTACAGTCCCCTGTCCCCCAGAGACTGATGGATTTAGGTGGGACCCCGGTGGGGTTACAGCCCCCTGCCCCCAGGGTTTGATGGGTCTGGAGAGGACCCTAGAAGATCTGTGGCCTCAGGGATGGTTGATCTGAGGAGAACCCAGCAGGGCTACATTTCCCTGTCCCCTGGGGACAAAGAGGGTCTAGGGGACACCCCAGCAGGAGAGATGCCCCCTTTCCTCCAAGACAGGCCAGGGACTGCACGGGTTCAGGAACAAAGTGACAAGCTGGAAAAATCAGCCTTGCCATGGGCAAGCAGTGCACAGGAAAAGCTTCTGGGCTAAAAAGTAAAATAAATAATTAATTAAATAAATAAAAGGGGATTAAACCCAAAGTTTGTGTCCCTTGGCTTCAGTAGCAAGGGTGAAAACCTGCTGCTGGCTCCCTTTGCAGCTGAGCCTCCCACCTGCAGCTCTGTCAGGATGAGTCAACTGGAACTTTTCAGGCTGAAACTTCCAACCAGGAAAGAAACACTCCTGTTCCTCTGGTATTCCCTGTGAAACTCTGCCAGGTACAGGAGGATGTGCTGACTGCAAGGCACACATGGCTGGGACATCACCTGCTCCACCACACCCAGCAATGGGGCCCACAGCAGAGGGGGTTCCCTTCAATACACCCTGTGAGGGATGGGGGCAAACCCTTTCCCAGAGGAGCAGCCACCCATGCTGGCATTTGGAGCTGCTCTTATTCCAGCTGCCCTCCAAAGCAGGGCTGTGCTGTTTTTCCTGAGTTAGGATCATGGAATTGCAGAATGGTTTGGGTTGAAAGAGACCTTAAAGATCATCCCGTTCCCACCACCTGCCATGGGCAGGGACACCTTCCACTATCCCAGGTCTCTCCAAGCCCTGTCCAACCTGACCTTGGACACTTCCAGGGATGCCACAGCTTCTCTGGACAACCTGTGCAGGGCCTCATCTCCCTCACAGGGAAGAATTTCTTCCTAATATCTAATCTAAGCCTACCTCACCAGCCCTGAATGCAAATCCAAAGACAAACAGGTCTGGTCAAACCAGGGCAGTGGGTGGGCAGGCAGGTGCATGTTCCCCATCAGCAGGTGATGTAATAAGGTGGCACAAGCCAGTCCCAAGCTGCTCTTCCCATGGCACAGGGGCAGGAGAACATGGCAAATGACCAGCAGATCCGGCTGGTTTCACATGTAGGGACTTTTTCCTTCCACATCCAATTTTTCCCCATCCCTGGTGAGTGCTGGGGCTGCAGCTGGAGCAGATGACAATGAAGATGATGGGAGAGATGGTCCTCAGAACCTCCACTTTGATTCCCACAAGGATGGGCAAGGTGCCTGAGGGGTCTGGAGCTCTGAGGTCTGAAAGGGATTGGCACGGAGTTAGGGCAGCACAGACAGAGCAGACACTCAAATGCTTCTTGTCATAAGGAGCCAGCACAGCAAACGTGGCAAACAGGAGGGCCAAAGGGAAAATCCTCCAGTGGAAGAGTGTGCAGGATGGGGCCCGAGCTGCCCTGCTAGGAATGTGGTTGTGCAGTGGGAGCCGAACGTGTGATGGCAGCAACGAGCCGCAGCCGTGGAGCCGGGACAGCACTGCGGCTCAGCAGGGCTCGCCTTTGTTTTGTGCAAAAAATAGCAAAGTTTGGGCTTAGGTCATTCCAAACTTCTCCCTGCACCAGCTGGGAGATGGGGAGGTTCCCTCCAGCTGTTTTTTCCTCTGGAATATTTTCCTTTTCCCCTTCGTTTGTGTTTTGCTGATGGTTTCACAGCTTTCATTTTTGCTGCTTTTTGGGCTATTTTATGGCCCTGCTTTCCCGGGAGGTCGAGTCGATGGGTGTCTCTCCCAGCGGGAAGAGACCCCAAGAATGCAGGAGCAGCTCTCAGCTCCCTGTGCCGCAGCCGGACCGTTCCTCGCCCCAGAACAAAGCGCCCCATTGTGTAGGGAAAATGGGAAGGAAAGCGTGACGGAGCTGCCCGAGCGGTGCCGGGAGGGTGTTCCTGCAGGACTGGAGCACCCGCGGCCTCAGAGAGGGGTCACCCACCCGCCTGCGCAGGCGTCCCAGGATGCTGACCCTGGTTTTGGGTGGCTCTGTGCCAACCCCAAGCCTGGCCATGGATCCCCTCACAGCCCTTGGAGTCCGGCAGTCCTGGATTTTTCCCACGTGCCCCGTTTTTTGTGGCGTGTCACACGTGACACGTGGGGAGCGGAGGTTTCCTTCCTGCAAATGCCATGCTCAAATGCAGCTGCTGGCTGGAAGGGGGCTCCAAAAATAGGCTGTCGGGCTCCGTGTCTGGCACAGCTCCGTGACTCCCTAGAAACACGTTTTCCTCCCATGGGAAAACGAGGGAAAAATAAAATCAGGATGCCTTTGCTAACAGCCGGTCCTAAAAATGAGTCAGGAATTCGCACTGTGGTGATCCAGCCCTGCACTCTTGAGCGGGGATTCTGCACATCCCTGTGGGATGGGGACATGGAGACACTGAGCATCCCCATCTCCCACCCACACGTGGCCGGGCGCTTTGTTGGGTGACAGGGGAGATTTTTCGGGGCTGTCGCTTGGATTAGCGAGGCACCGGCGAGGAGGAGGGTGAGGGGGATAAAGGTCCTGGCACTCGCCGGGCTTGCAACAAAACAAAGCACCAGATGGTTTCAACTTCGGCATAATACAGGGTGAAAAAGTGTTTGAACCGGGGATGGAAAAGCAAATGTGGAAAGAGAGGGAGAAAGGAAAGAAAGGAAAAGCCCTCAGCAAGTGTCAGAGCAGAAGAAAGCACTGGAGAAAAATGGCAAATGTTAAAAACTGAGACAAAAAGCCCTTGACCGGCACAAAGCCGGGACTGCTGACATCTGTCCGGCAAACTGTTTCCCTTTGAAGTCACCTTTCCTCGCCTCTGTCCTCACAGGGACACGGCCAGGGCCCTGGACAGGGCTGTGCTGGGTGCTGGGGGCTCTGGCATGTCCCACAGCCACAGCGCTGGCCCTGGGGCAGCAGCACTGACGTGCCAAGTGACGTGCGGCAGAGCTGGCCCTAAATATTTTATTCCACTGTTACCTCACGCGCGGTGTCCCCTGTGTCCTTGTCACAGCCGGTGGGACCGCTCGGCAAACCCCACCCGCGGCTCTGCTGCGGGATCTCGTAGGGTTTTAAGCCTGGATTTCCATCAGAGCAAGGCTTAGGCAACCCCCTCTGTGAGGCTTTTGTGTTCCCCTCGCTCCTCTCCCCCGAAAAACCTTGAACCCGAAGACCAGAGTCGCTCACGGAAGGAGGCACAAAAGTTCCCTCACCCCTGGCATTTTCACAAAAAAAAAAAAAGCAGCAGCAAAATCAGCTCATGCAATTGCTCGAGAGCGGATTGCAGCGTGGGTGTAACCCCTTATTAGCCATCCGAGAATCCACAAGCCACAAGCCTTGGGGACTGCCGGCTCCCCGCGGCTCAGCCGGCGCTGAGCAGGAGCGTGGGCGGCCCGTGGCTCCAGCTTCCAACCGGGACTGCCGAGCTTTAAATACGGGTTGGAGTTTTGCTGGTGCCTGCGGGTCGTGTGTCAGAGCCCCGGGCCCCGCCTGAGGGATGGCTCGTGGGGCACAGGGTGGTCCCTGGTTTTGTGACCCCCCCAAAGCGAGTGGGGGGCACAGGCGGGACGGTGTGCGGAGCTCCCACGGGTGCCAGGGGGTGGAAGGACTGGGGGACATGATACTGGTTTTTTGGGATGATGAGGAGCTGCAGGGCCATGTCCCCAGGGGTGCAGGACAGAGTGGAGCCAGGGTGATGTCACCCCGGGGGGTGGGATGATGGGAGTGAGGTGATGCCACCCTTGGGGGGTGGGATGATGAGAGTGAGGTGATGCCACCACCCTGGGGGCAGGACAGTGGGGAGACAGGCTGGTGCTACCCTGGGGTACAGGGTGGTGGGAACCAAGGTGATGCCACCTGGAATGCAGCACAGCAGGGAGCTGGGGTGATGTCCCCCTTGGCTGTGGGATGATGGGAACCACGGCGATGCCACCCTGAGGGACATGACAATGGGGAGCTGATGTCACCCTCTGGTGCAGGACATTGCAGAGCCAGCGTGATGCTACTGGGGGGCAGGATGGTGGAACCGAGATGATACCACCCTGGGGTGCAGGACAGTGGGGAGCTGGAGTGGTGCCATCTGGGAGTAGGACAGCAGGAAACTGGGGTGATGCCACCCGGGGGGCTGGGATGATGGGAAATGAAATGATGTCACCCTGGAGGACAGGATACTGGGGAGACAGGGGGATACCGCTTTGGGGTGCAGGACAGCAGAAAGCTGGGGTGATGCCATCCTGGAGTATGGGATGACTGGAACTGAGATGATGCCACCTGGGGGGGAGGCAGAACATTTGGAGAGACAGGGAGATGCCACTCTGGTGTGCAGGACAGTAGGGAGCTGGGGTGATGCCACCTTGGAGTGCAGGACAGCAGGGAGATGCGGTGATGCCAGGACACTGGGGAACCTGGATGGTGCCACGCTGGGGTGTGGGACAGCGGGGAGTTGGGGTGATGCCACCCTGGGGAACATGACAGAGAGGAGTTGGGGTGATGCCACCCTGGAGCAGATGACAGCGGGGAGTTGAGGTGATGCCACCCTGGGCTGCAGACACTGAATGGTGCCACGCTGGGGTGTGGGACAGCGGGGAGTTGGGGTGATGCCACCCTGGGAGACGTGACAGAGGGGAGTTGTGGTGATGCCACCCTGGGGAACATGACAGAGGGGAGTTGGGGTGATGTCACCGTGGGGAACATGACAGAGGGGAGTTGGGATGATGTCACCCTGGAGACATGACAGAGAGGAGTTGGGGCGATGCCACCCGCGGGCAGGACAGCGGTGACACTCCGGTGCCCCAGCGGTGCGCGACATCCCCGCAGCCCCCCGCAGCTGTCGCCCGTGACGGGGGGCGGTTCCGGGCGGTGCCTCACAAAGGCCGCCGGTCCCCCCGCCCCGGGGGCCGCCCCGCACCCCTGGGGGCCGCCCCCGAGCCTCGGCCCAATAAACGCGGCCGCATTTAAACTCGGCGCCTCCCCCGGTCCCGCAACGCTCTGAGCGCTCCGCGAGGTCTCGCCGCGCCCGCGGGCACCGGCAGCCGGTGAGGCCGGGACGGGGATGCGGGGGATGAAGGGATAGCGAAGGGAAGGGGGTATCACCGAGCCCGGGGTGCGGCGGGGGGGGCTCTGGCCGCCTCGGTCCCTCCTCCGCGGGCGGTGCCGGGACTCAGCCCGCCCCTTCCCGTCCCTTCCCGGCGGGGCCGGCCGCGTGTGCGGGCGCCGGGACGGGGCAGCGGGGAAGGGGCGCAGCGGCGAGGTGGGTGCGTGGGGAAGGAGCTCTGGAGGGTGGGGGGAATGCTGGAGGCAGAGCGGGAGTGCTGGAGAGGAGGGTTGCTGGAGGAACGGGATGCTGGAGGGAGGAGGGGATGCTGCAGGAGAAGGAATGCTGGAAGTGGGGCGATGCTGCGGGAAGGGGGTGATGGGGACAGGGTCTTGTAGCCAGAGGGTGCAGGGAGGATTTCGGCAGTATCTGCGTGTGGGTGCCCCACCGAAGCCCCCGAGGTGCCCTTTGCGCTGGTGGCAGCGGTCCGTGGGGGTGAGTGGCACCGGGTGCCGCTCGCCCTCCTGCCAGGGACACCCCATCCCACTGTGCGTCCCCGTCCCCGGAGAGATGTCGGAATGCTGGGAGCGTGTACAGGACCACTCTGCCCGGGCTGAGTGGAGGAAGCAACCGGCTGTGGCTGGAGGAATTAATAACAGCAGTTGTTTTGTCATCGGCAAAGCCCTCGCTGTCACCAGGGTGGCAGACGGCATCTGCTGTCTGGTCACCAACCGCGGGCCGCTCGCTCTTGGCGCATCTCTGCGAGGATGGAGCTGAGTCTCTGAGCCAGGAAAGCCCAAATCCACAGCCTAGGAGGTTCCAGCGCTGAGTGCGTTGGGATTTTTGGGGTGACAGTTTGGGTGTATCCTGCCCATCTTCCTCGAGCGCTCCCCAAACCGGAGCTGGCGGTGGCCGCGTTATCGCCGTGATTCAGCACAGCGCAGGTTTATCGGAGCCGGGGCATGGCTGAGCTCCTCGGGAATTGCCGAATTCCCTCATTTCCCGGCGCGAGAGGCGTCGCTGGATAAATTACCGGCTCGCTTTGTTTACTTCTGAACTAATCAGCTTTGTGCCTCCACCTTGGGCTTTATCGCACCCGGGGCTGCCCGAGTTACTGCAGAGCCACTCCAGCCCTATTTGCAAAATCAAACCAGATGGGCGCTTTGTTTTTCCTTACGGAGGGAAGGCTGGGAGTGAAAAGCCCTATTACAATGCAAATACCGGGCCGGCGTGAATATTCAAACCTCTGCGTCGCTTTTGAAGCTCTTTACATAAATTTATAGTGCTTTTGTAGCCATCGCTGCTTCGCTAATCTGGAGTGGAGCTTGGTTAACAGAATCTCCGCTCTCTGCCAACTTTGGAGGGTTTGGGGGTGTTTTGGGGTGCCCGGGGAGAGGTGGCATTGAGGTGCAAAGTGGGAATGATGAGCGTGGTCAATGGGGAGGAGGAACCGCCAGCTGTAAGGCTGACTCTGGTGGTGACCCTTGAAGAGCCGGGCGTGCTGTCAAGTGATTTACTGATATTTGGGTGCTTCATTGCCCTTTTGGGTTTTGTTTTTCCCTTTCCCTTTGGTTTCTCGGTGTGACCCTTTGTGGAACTGCTGCTACCAAGAGGATGGGTGGGCCGAACTGGGAAATTACCCCCACACGGTTTGGGGGCTTGGGAGTCTGTGCAATGACAGGGCACAGAGTCTTCTCTCTGCTAACAGGAGACCCGAGGGAACGGCTGGAGCTGTGCCAGGGCAGGGGTGGGTTGGATCTCAGGGAAAGGTTCTTCCCCAGAGGGTGGTGGGCACTGACCAGCCTCCCCAGGGCTGTGGGCACGGCCCCAAGGCTGCCAGAGCTCCAGGAGGGTTTGGACAACACTTTGAGGGACAGGGTGGGATTGTTGGGGTGTCTGTGCCAGGCCAGGAGTTGGACTGGATGATCCTTGTGTGTCCCTTTCAGCTCAGGTCATTCTGATTCATCACAGCCACTTCGCCACAGCTGCGATGGATGAAATGGTTCATTAGGGGAAGGAGATAATGAGTTTGATGAGACAATCTCAGCCCTGGTTTTTCAGCAAGGGCTCAAAGGTCTGGTTTTGGTGGCTGCTGGGCATCTCGTACACCTCACCACTAAAAACTGGGGTCCTGGTGGGTTTTGCCACTTGTGGTCACACTGTCCCATTATCACAAGTACAGCAGGAAGGGAAAGTTGCTTTAAACCTGCCCATGAGTGGCTGTGCTCTCCAGCACAGAGGGGACACTGGAGCAGTGACATCCCAGGAAGCAGGTGCTTGTGTTTTGGATCCTGCGAATTGCCAGGCCCTCTTTAGGTCCAGGTGATCAAGAGCAGCAGCAAAAGCAGCATTTTCCTTGCTGTCCCTTGAAGGTGGTGACTTGATGGAGGGCACTGCCTTCCACAGAGGGCTGGTCGGTACCCATAGCCCTGGCTGGTGATGCAGCCCATGGGGCATCTGGGCAAAGCATCCCCAAAATCTGTGTCTTGTGCTGTTGTGCAGCAGCAAACGTGGGTTTGTGTCTGTTTGGTGAAAGGTGTCCCTGGGAGGTTGGAATGAAATGGTCTGTAAGGTCCCTTCCAAGCCGGACCATTCTGGGATTCTGCGATTCCTGTTGGTTTTCACCCAAAACAAAAGGTAATTGTCCTACTTGTAGAGTTTTTACTTTCGGATGGCAATGATTGACCAGGTAATTTGTGTCTTCATTAGCTCCAGGTTAAAGCTTGGGGGTCGTTAGCGATTCCAGGCACTTAATATGCGAAGCGGTAATTACTGTTTAAGCCTATATTGTTTGAGTTAAATTTAGCTGGGAATTTAGTCCTATCAGGCCCCTACATTGTGTGCTGTGAAGGTTATCTGGCTCTCGGGAGGGGGTGGACTTAGGGGAAGGAAAGAAATGCCGGTGAAAACTTCCTCTTCTCATCATCCCTGAGGGCTTTGCTTCCCTGGACTTGTTATAGGGAGAACAGACATAAGGAATAATGCGGTTGTGACTCTAAATCTGCACCTTTCAGCCCTGTCTGCTCAAGCTGGTCATTTTGGGGGCCTCGAAACGACACAGAAGGCCAGCAATAAATCTGAACAAAGTGATGCCCTACTCAGGGACCCCTCTCCTCCTGGGGAGCCCCCGCTCAGCTGCTGCCTGCCCGCCTGCCCCTATTATCCCCCCGGCCCAGCCACCCTCCTGCATCTCAGCTGCCGGCCCATCTGGAGCAGAGATGAAAGGCTGGGCTTTAATTCGGGCTTTGTGTGCCTCTTGTGTATCCCCCCTCCCCTCCCAGCCCTTTCTCCGCTGCCGCTCTCCCCGGCGCGCGGGTACCAACGTGGCTCTGACGCTGCTGACCTCATTATTTTGACTGCTGGGTGATGCCAGGCGACCTCTCCAGCTCAGGTAGGAGGGCTGGATGGTTTCCCCCCCCCCTCCCCCCCGTTCCTGAAGAGCTGCTGAATAATTCAGCCGAGAGTAGGCATCTTGGGTCACCTTGCGCAGCCGGCTGCGTGTCGGAGGCGGCTGCCTAAGATGGAGGTTGTGCAGGATGCGTGTGGGATCGTTGGCAGCTCCCTGGCCCTGACTGACTGACTGCAGGTAGGCAAAGAGCCCTCACTGCTCATTCCTCAGGCTTTTAATGCTGGGAAGCAGCAAATCCCTTTCCTGGGCTGTGCAAGGTTGGTTGGGTCCCACTGAGCTCGGTGAGCTCCGACCATCCCTTAGAATCATAGAATGGATTGGGTTGGAAAAGACCTCTGAGATCATCAAGTCCAACCCTTGGGCCAACTCCAGTCCCTTTACCAGATCATGGCACTCAGTGCCACGGCCAAGCTCAGCTGAAAAACCTCCTGGGATGGGGAATCCAACCCTTCTCTGGGCAGCCCATTCCAATGCCTGAGCACTCTCTCTGTAAAGAATTTTTTTCTGCTCTCCAACTTCAATTTCCCCTGGCAGAGCTTGAGCCCATCGTGCCCCCTTGTCCTATTGCTGAGTGCCTTGCAGTGGGGGCGTGTGAGGTGCCAGGGCTACCTTGCCAAAAACTCACCTGGGCTGTAGGGCAGGTCTGGCCCAGGCACCTGATGTGCTTTTCCTTTGGGGATTGTATTTTTCTTGCTGGTTTTATGGGCTCCCCAATGCTTCCCTCACCTGGAGCCCATCTGGACTCGCCCAGGGCAAGGTTTTGGGGCTTCCTGCTGTTGTGGCACCAAGAGGGGTGACCCCAGTGCTCCAGCATTGTGGATGCTCAGGGACATGTTGGGAGATGGCATTTAGCTCTCTGTGCTGTCTAACTGGGGAAACTGGTTCTGGCAGTGGAAGAGTAGGGTCGGATGCCAGAGACATCTCCGGGGGGCAGGAGGTGGCTGACCCTGAAGATAAGAGGCTCAAAATTCCTGGGAAGCTCCCTGGGTTGGAGTCACCTTTGCTGCAGGCTTGGCTGTGAGTTTTGGGGCTGCTGGAATGTGCAGGGAGGGCTCTCTGACACCAGTATCAGCAGCAGGCACTGTGGAGCCCTGTGGGTGCAGGTGGGAAATGGGGTTACTGGTGTGACATTGGAAAGTAGTTTGTTGCCTTCCTCCTGCTCGGAGGCACCCGAGTTTTTGGGTGCTGCCTCCTCCTCTGTGCCTGGAGTTCAGTGTGTCTGCACCCTCCCTCCTCCCTGCAGCACTTGGGTGCTGTGATAAATCAGCTCAGGAGGGATATGAGCAGGGGAAATCAGGGGACTGAAGGGTGTGAGGCTCAGGATGGGAATTTAGGGATGGGCAGTGTCCATGGTCATCCCTGTTCATGTCAGTGCAGGAGGAAGGGCAGCCAGGCTGGGCTGGTCCTGTCCCACAGACCCTGCCTGGCACCAGCCCTGCATCCCTCAGCAATGTGGGATCCCAAGGATGCTGTGCTGGCATCTGCTCCTGCAGCCAGAGGAATCAAGGACAGGCTGCACCGCCTGCCCTGCAGATTTCCCAGTGGTTGGGCAGGGGGGTGAGATTGGGCTGCAGCTGGAGCAGCTTTGCTTGTTCTGGGATGTCCGTGGGCACTGCCAGTGGCACAGGCAGCCACAGGAACCCTGTGGGGCTGAGAGGGAGGAGGGCAGGGTGGTGAGGGGGTTTGGAGGAGGATAGAATTGTGAGGGGGTTTGCATAGAACCCCTGTCTTGGGGAATGTGGCAGAGACAATAAAATTCACATGGCTGGACTTGGGCAATGGTCGAGGCTGGCTGAGCATCCCGGGATTCCCAGTTGTGTCCTTGGGACACCATGTCCTGGCAGTGCCTGTTGGCACTCAGTGCACTCTGGGGATGATGGTGGTGGTGCCTGTTGTATCCCCTGGAGTGGTGACACATCCTCACTGAGGCTGTGTTGTGGCCCTGGGTGACACTGCTGCCACCCCAGGCCAGGCTGGTAAATGGGTCCAGCCAAATCCTTCATTTCAGACGGGAAATTTCCCTCTACTCCCCTGCCAGAACAGTTCCTGGGGCTGTGATCCTCTGATAGCAGTGGATGAGAGGGATGGAAAATTGCCTTGGAAGGGAGGATGAAGCCCTGAGGGCAGCTGGGAGGGAACCACCTGGGCTTTGTGTGCCTGGTGCAGGATACCAGGGATTTGGGCTGTTCCCTTGCTGGGGTCAGGTGTGCTCTGGGACTGAGTTTGCTGCCTCTTTAGCAGCATTTTCTCTGCCTTCAGCCAGGGTTTGGCCTGAAGGAGCAGTGCAGTGATTGTTTGGCAGTGCTGGGGGATTGATTGGACTCTTATCTTGGAGGTTTTTTCCAATCTAAATGATGCCACGATTCTGTCTGTGGCGCAGGGATGTGTGTTTTGTTCATGGAGGGGCGTACACGGTGTCTGTCTGTCCTGAAGTGTTTGGGTGGGGGTCTCCTGCCCTCCCCTCTGCAGGCAGAGCCCCCCCACTTTGTTCCCTGCAGCTGCTGAGCTGTTGTTGCCAGGGTGGTTGTTGTTTATCTCCTCACCAAAGCCTCACCTGCAACACCTGGGGATCAGTGGAGCTCAAGGGAACAATTTTCCCCTGCAGCACCTCAGCTGCTCCAGCTGAGCCGAGTGAGCTGCTCGTGGAGTCAGTGTGAGGTGGCACTGAGGGACGTGCCACGTGGGGCTGTCTCAGCCACCTGGGCTGTCCCCTCTGGAGGGTTTGGCTCTGCAGATTTTTTTTTTCTCCTTGGTCTTTGTGCTGTGTGACTTCTGCCTTCCCACAGTGGGATGGAGGAGTCTGGACCAGTGGTGGAGCACCAGGGTCGCTTAATGAGACCAAATAGGAGCCTCATGGGCAGCTCCTGCACCAGCCCTTGGGGTTCTTCACCCTCCCATGGCATGGGCAGCATGGTCAGTGTTCACCTGGGCTGTTTCTTCCCACAGGTGAGCGTGGCAGGCTATGGGATGGATGAAGCTGAGCAGGACCAGTATGAAGCTCGTCTCAAGGAGCTCTTCGACAGCTTTGACAGCACAGGCACGGGGTCCCTGGGGCAGGAGGAGCTCACTGACCTCTGCCACATGCTGCACCTGGAGGAGGTGGCCCCAGCACTGCAGCAGACCCTTCTCCAAGGAAACCTCCTAGGCAGGGTAAGCCTGGGACCATGGAGGGGGGGAACTGGGGGTCCAGGCACACCAGTGTGTGGAATTGTCTTGGAAAAAGTATCTTTGTCTGTAATTTGTGAATAACCAACGTCTTGGAAGCTCTGGGGCTTCAGGACTTGGGGAGTCTGGTCTGTTCAGCAGGGTGGGCACAGGGCAACTTCCAAGAGGGTGATAACAGGGAAGGGAACTGCTCTGCCCCAGCTGGAGGTGGTCTGAAGCTCAGAGATCATCACTTTAGGCTCAGCCTTGTGCTCTGGGGTGTTTTCCCAATGTCCTGGCTGCTTGGCTCACACCATGCCCATGCCCCTGGCACTGGTTGTGCCACTGCTGGTCGGGGTCACCTCCCTGAACCAGCTCACCCAGGTGCTTGCACAAACTCTGCAGCCCTTTGGATGTGACTGGGACCTAAATCCAGGGCTTGAGCCTGTGATTTACGTTGGCTTAAGCTGTAGTTAGGCTGGTGGGGCTGTGCAGTCACACACGTTTCTCTAAGGTAGAAGATACTGTCCAACTCAGGCAGTCACTGGCTGGGCCACCTTTGTCCCTGTAGCTGATGTTGGTGGTTTTCCAAAGCCACTTTGTGGTTGTGGTTGTACCTTTGGAGAGTGAAATGCCAGGGCACTGAGCAGAAGTTGTTTGCCCTTGGAGGGATCTCCTCATGTCCTTGCACTTCTGTGTTATGTCTTTCCCGGCACGCTGTGCTCAGAGTTCATTGGATCCTTCCCTCAAAATCACCCTGAAATCCCATCACTGCTCATTAAAATCAGAAAATGTGGAGCTGGGCAGCCAGAGCTCTTGATAGATACGAGCTAAGTGGCTATTCCAGCTCCAATTTCCGATCAAACTGCAGCTTTCAGAAGCAAAATTCCTTTAAGGAACAAAGTCTCCTCTTCCCTGCCTGCCCTGGGGCTGTAGCTCTTCTGCTGGCAGTGAGTGGTGCTGGAGCTGAAACAGGGATGGATCCAGGTGGAGGTTTCTGACCTTTGGAGTTGCAGTGTTGTATTTGCTGGAGCACCGGAGACTTTGTTATGCTCTGTTGTCTTGAGCTGCTCGAATGCTGTTACAGAATCATGGAATGGTTTGGGTTGGAAAGGACCTTAAACCTCATCCTGTTCCAATCTCTTGCCTTGGGCAGGGGGCAAGGACATCTCCCACCAGCCCAGGTTGCTCCAAGCCCTGTCCAACCTGGCCTGGGACACTCCCAGGGATGGGGCAGCCACAGCTTCTCTGCCCAACCTGTGCCAGGGCCTGCCCACCCTCCCAGCCAGGAATTCCTTCCCAATATCCCATCTAAATCTGCCTTCCTTCAGCTCAAAGCCATTTCCCTCTGTCCTGTCATCTGGCTTTGCCACGTGTGGGGTGGTGGGATAGAGGTAAAGGCTGGGCAGTACTAAACATGTGGCTGTCCCGGGTGATCAGGGCCCCAAAAAGCATCCCAAGTGCCAGGTCACACTCACCCCATCCCAGCTGGAGCTCCATCCCTGGGAGCTGTCCCAGGGCACGAGGCATCCCATTTTATTTCATTCCTTTTGTCTTTGGGGGTGGTTCTCCCTTATAACCTGCCACTTGAGCATCAGGATAATGTCTCCTGTGTTTCCTTCCCTTCTCCCTGGTGTCTGAGCTCGTTAGCAGCACCAATGGCCCATGGCTAAGTGTGAGCCGGGTTTAATAGCCCTCGGATCCTTGGGGTTTCCTAGGAAGCTCATCGGGAGAATAGCAGCAAACATGTTGCTCCCTGAGCACAGACTTCTTGCACCTGCCCTGCCAGCTCCTCGCTGCAGATGGTCCCAGCCTTTTGTTTTCCTGCACTTCCAGGGGCCGGGATTTATGGGAGAGCACTGGGAGAGGGGGGTGGTGGGGGGGGGGGGGGATGGTTTTGTCTGCAGAGGGGCAGCTCTGTGTGGCCACGTGCTGGCTTTTGTGCCGGGGGCTCTGCTCCAGGGATGAATGCTCTGTGAGCGTGGAATCGTGGAATGGTGTGGGCTGGAAGGGATCTTAAAGATCATCTCATTCCAGGGGCAGGGACTGCTGGGTTGGGCAGGGAGCCGAGCTGGCATCCCATGAGTGAGGGGCTGGATACCTGTGATGGTTTGGGGATTAATGGGGTCTGGTGGGGCCAAATCCCCCAGAACTGTTTTCCTCACAGGATTGCTTGTGGAGGCAATGCTTGCAGCAATTCCTGGGATTCCTCAGGAAGGGTTTCCTCACAGCTGGTGGTGGGAACGAGGGGATGGGTGCAGGCGTGTCTGTCTGTCTGCCCTCTCTGTGCCCTTTAATTAGCAGCAAACTCACAGTGTCTTAGGGACAGTACACATGGGCTGGGGTTGGGTGATGTGCAGGGATGGGGTAGGTCCCTGGAAGTCATGTCCCATCCCTGGAAAGTGTCCCAGGCCAGGTTGGACAGGGCTTGGGTCAACCTGGGCTAGTGGAAGGTGTCTCTGCCCATGGCAGGGGGTTGGAATTAGCTGGGCTTTAAGTTCCCTTCCCACCCAACCATTCTGGGCCTCTCTGAAGTCTGGCACCTCCAAACCCTGTGCAGGGACTGTCCTTGGCACTGTCCTGGAGCAGGGATGGGGAGCTCAGGTTTCAGCTGCAGTATTGCTTTGACAGCCTCAGCAAGGACACCCCAGTGTGGGGTTTCACTGGTCAGCTCCTTTCGGTGCTGTGGCTGGGTGACCTCTTGCAAAATATCCTCCCTCTGTGCCCACAGGGTGCTCTTCCCCTTACTGTGCAGTGGGTTTTGCATGCAATGCAGGAGACTTCACTGCAAGGTTGCAAGATTGCCCTGTTCTGATGTTGCTGCAAGATTGGCCTGGTAGAACTTGAGGGAATGGCATGAAGTTGTGTCAGGGCAGGGTTAGGTTGGATCTCAGGGAAAGGTCCTTCCCCCAGAGGGTGGTGGGCACTGACCAGGCTCCCCTGGGCAGTGGGCACAGCCTCAAGGCTGCCAGAGCTCCAGGAGGGTTTGGACAATGGGACAGGGTGGGATTGTTGGGGTGTCTGTGCAGGGGCAGGAGTTGGACTGGATGATCCTTGGGGATCCCTCCCAGCTCAGGATATTCCATCATTTTATATCTTCTCCACCAGACAGTTCCCTCTGCAACCTTCTGGCTGCCTCTGCTAAGAGGGAATTTGCAAACAGGGGCAGAGCTTTGGGAATAGGAAGTGCTTGAAGATGAAGGAGAGGGAGCTGGGGATGCCAGTTTGCCCCGGAGAGGGGCAGGTGTGCCAACTGCTTTGCATGGCAGGGGCAGCCAGCGGGAAGCAGCAGGTACCTTGGCACAGGCACACGCTCTTTCTAGTGCTAATCAGTCACAGCTTCAGAGGGCAGGGGCTGTAAAGCAGGCTCTGGATTTCTCAGAGGAGCTGGGGTTGCTCAGCAGCCACAGCCTGGTTGGTCCCTGAGCCCCGTGGGAGGTGGTGCCTCTGTTGGTGTTTAGTCTTGTTTGTCTCTGATTTACTTGGCCTGGGAAAATTCCTCTCAGCAGGGAGTTGATGGGCTTTGTGCAGTTCTGGGGGGGGTTGCAGGGCCACGTGGCCTGTGCCTGGTGCCTATCTCTGGGTGGGCACAAAGGTTTTGGCATTGCATCCCAAACTCTGCTGTGTTTGGGCTGGTTTGGATCAACCCTGAGCAGACACACAAGTTGGCAGGTCCAAAATGAAATAACAGAATTCCAGAATGGTCTGAGTTGGAAGGGACCTTAAAGCCCATCCAGTGCCACCCCTGCCACGGGCAGGGACACCTCCCACCAGCCCAGGTTGCTCCAAGCCCTGTCCAACCTGGCCAGGGACACTCCCAGGGATGGGGCAGCCACAGCTTCTCTGCCCAACCTGTGCCAGGGCCTGCCCACCCTCACTCAAGGATTTGTGCAACTTCTGTGGCTTTCCTGTCCCATGCCAGCCTTGCCAGGCTTGTACTCAAGCCCAGCTCTAATTTTATCAGCTGTATTTCTCTAAGCACTCTCTGTGTGCAAACACACAGAATCCAAGGTCAAATGTGCACCACAGAGACTGGTTTTCCTGGTTATCTGGTGTTAGGAAAACCTGTGGAAAATCTCCTCCCTCTGCCAGCTGGGACTCCACCTCCAGAGTGGGGTCCTGCCACTGGGAAGGGGTGTGGAAACTCCCTGTTCCTGTCCCTCTGCTGCTGATTTGCATTTTAAATCCTGCTGTGCAGCCAAGCACAGCCCTGGCACGGGGGGTTGGAGCTGTGGGCACGTCCTGCCCTGCAGCCTCATCTTCCATGGGCTCCTTTGGGTGTCGTGGTCATGGTCAGATCACTCTGTGGCTGCAGTGCCAGAGCCATCTGTGCCTTGTGCAGCTGAGTGAGGGCTCAGCCCCTTCATCCTTCCTCCTCTTCCTCAGTGCAAGCACGATTTGTGGGCTTGTTGTGCAGACAGGTGATGTGTCAGTGGTGCTGCACACCTGCCCAGGTGATGGTTCTCTGTTTAATTCAGGGTTTGCATGAGTGATGCAAAGGGATGTCCCATCCAAACCCAGCCCAGCACCCATCCAAGGGACCAGCTCTGTTGTCACTGTTCCCTTCCTGAGACATCCCATGGGGAAGGAACCTGTTATTCGAGCACCCTCATCTTTTATTCATCCTCATTTAGTCTAAATGTCAAGGTGTTTTTTTTTCAATTGGAGAAATTCTCCTGTCTCTGTAAACTGTCCTTTGGAAGTACAGCAGCACTTGGAAATGGATGGCAGCAATTAGTATTCAATGAGGGTGTCCCTGATGAGTCTCTTTGCTGAACGTATTTTTAATTGTGTTTAAAAAACACGTTTAAAAATGTTTGAGCCCACAGGGGTGATTGGCATTGCCTGAGCTGTGGTGTGAGATCTCCCCAACACCCCCATGGCTCACCTGTGTCCCCTCCCTGCCTTGGGGCTTATTGGCTTTTGAGGGAGGGCTTCTTTGACCCAAAAAACAAGCTGGAGAACTTCAAACCTGAACTTTGTTGTCTGTGCAGCATTAAAATCCCCCCTGTGGCTCTGGATTTAACTCTGCCAGCCAGAGCAGCCTCAGTGGGTTCTTGAAATATAAAATCTCTTATTCAATGCTAAAAATTCTTCTAAGATTTATTTAGCCTGAAGAAATCATAGAAGCCAGTTCTGCCTGGCCACTGACCCATGTCAAATAACTGCTCCAGCTGTCCCCAGCTTTGTCCCCCACGGCTGGAATTGCTGACATTCCCTGGCACGGCTGTGGAGGAGCTGGAGCCCCTTTGTGACTGTTCATGGCTCTGAGGCAGGAGACTTTCCAGGAAGGGACAGATGGAAAAGGGGGGAAAGAAAACCCCTCAGTGGCAGGATCATCCCTCTGTGGTTTTTCTCCAGCCTTGGTATTCCCAGTGCTGCTCTCGTGGAACTGCAGGAGCTGGGGCAGGGCTGCCCTGGGAAGGGTGGGATTTTTCTGCTTTCCACTTTGGGAAGTGGGTTTTGAAGCTTAATTAGGGCAGTGAAGCATTTCCACAACTGAGTCTCCCATCCCTGATCAGGAATGGGATCTCTGTAGGAGCCACTGACCCTGAGAGGTCACCTCAGATGATGGAGATGTTCTCTGCTCCTCTGGATGTGTTTCAGCTTCTTGCTTGCTGGGAAAACCCAACCAATGCATGAAAATGGTGGCTGTGGCTCATTCTGTGAAAGCAGGAATTTTTTCCCCCCATGCCTAGGGATGTTGGCTGTGTCTTCTTGTCCCTTGCTGTCACTTCTCCAGGCTCCAAGGCTGAGTGAGCTGAGACTCCTTTGTTGTCAGCAGACACAGGCACTGATGTTTGAGCGTGGTCTGAGTGGTTTCCATCTTCCTGCTGGATTATTGGCCTCATATTTAACAATCTGCACAACTTCATTTCCTCTTTCCTTCCTTTTTTTCCCCCCCACAGGTCCACTTTGATCAGTTCAAAGAAGCACTTATCCTCATCTTATCCAGAACCCTGTCAAATGAAGAGCACTTCCAAGAACCAGGTAAATACCAAAATTATCTCCAATGCTGCATTTTCCTTGGCCAAGCAGACATGGGTGTCTCTCATGGAGGAACTTAGAGAAAATGCTTGTTAGCTGCTGAGATTGGCCATCCAAGCAGAAGAGCCTGACTTAGGGAGAGTTGATGTCTGTTGTGGAGCCTTGTGAAAAAGCATTTTCAGAGCTCTAAGATATTTATGCCCCATTACCATGATCTAAATGCCCAGAGGGGCGTGTGATGTCTGTGTGTGGACAGTTCTAACAGCACTTCCCGTGCTCAGGATGTCTCAGGGCTGCAAAAGGGGCTGAGGGAGCTCCATCCCACAGCACTTCTGTGGCCAGGGATGCTTTAGGAGTGGGGAGCTGTGGGCAGGCAGTCAAATGGCTCATTTAATGCTGCTGCTTTTTCCCAGCTGGGTCTGGGGTTGATTTTTATGTTTTTTCCAGTCCATTTTATTTCTTTTGTGTAGGAAGCTCCCCTGTATTTCTCCCAGGGAATGGTCAGTCTGGTCCAAAGTGTTCCTGAACAAAGTGAACTACCGGAGAAACCAGGTTGGGGCTGGTTGGAGAGTTCCAGAATGGTTTGGGTTGAAAGGGACCTTAAAGACCATTCTGTTCCAACTCCTGCCATGGACAGGGACAAATTCCACTATCCCAGGTTGCTCCAAGCCCTGTCTAGCCTGGCCTTGGACACTTCCAAGGTGACCTCAGCACTGTCTAGAACTACCTGAAGGGAAGTTCTGGACAGGTGGGGGTTGGTCTCTTCTCCCAGGCACTCAGCAATAGGACAAGGGGGCACGATGGGCTCAAGCTCTGCCAGGGGAAATTGAAGTTGGATATCAGAAAATAATTCTTTGCAGAGAGAGTGCTCAGGCATTGGAATGGGCTGCCCAGAGGGAGTGGATTCCCCATCCCTGGAGGTTTTTAAGGTGAGCTTGGCCGTGGCACTGAGTGCCATTATCTGGTAAAGGGACTGGAGTTGGCCCAAGGGTTGGACTTTATGATTTCTGAGGTCTTTTCCAACCCAATCCATTCTATGGATGTGGCACTGAGTGAGAATCCACCATGTCTTGATCCAACCCTACTGTGATCACCAGCCCAGGGCACTCTGTGCCCTGGGCTGGTGATCACAGTGGGGTTGGATCAAGGCTTGGACTTGATGATCTCAGAGGTCTTTTCCAACCCAATCTATTCTATGATTCTCTGATTCCAGGGATGTGGCAGTGCTGTGAGTCCTCATATTGTGATTTTTTTTCCTTGCTTTGTTTCAATGTGCCTGGAAAATTTGTCTTTTTAGCCTTTCCTTGGCAGGAAATGTGGTTGCAGCTTCAGCGTGCCCTGTGTGCCCCCCTGCTCAAGGCACTGGTGGTACTGGGAGCACTGGGAGGTGTGGGGAGCCCCTGCAGCTCCAGCTGGTGTCACACCTGTATGTAAATCCCTAATCCTGGAGCAGCAGGGGAGTGAAATCCCCCAAGGAGAAAACAGCTTAGCAAGGGCAGAGAGGGAAACTCCAGGTTTCCTCTCCTGGAGCATCAATCCCAGCTGGAGAATCCCACTCTGGAGAGAGCAACCTGCCAGCAAAATTATAACTTTCCCCCTCCTAAATAGGCTGTGAAAACCACAGGGTTGAAGAGATGTGATTGATGGATTATTTTTTTTTTATTTTCCACCTCTCATTTCCAAAGCTCTTAATGCTTAGAGGGAGATGGGTGGTGACAACTCTTGCACCAGACATTCCTTAATGGAATTTCCCAGCACAGGTCAGTGGGTGCTTGGGAGTGAGGGGGGAGCACTGTGGGGTGTGGAGAGGGGTTGGATCTGCTTCCAGCCCTTTGGAGAGGAGCTGGGACAGAGCAGGAGGCAACCCCAACACCCCAGTGAACCAGAACTAATCCAGCATTCTGCATTTCTTGGGGAATCACATGGCTGAGAAGCTCCAGCTTGATTGAAATGTAAATAAATCTTCCAGAAACGGCTGAATTTGGGGGTTATCACCGGGGAAATTACAAGAGAAGGCAGAGAGTCCTCCTTGGGGACACGTTTTGTCAGCTGGGTTTGGAATGGCAGGAAATCAAAGGGCATGGGATGCAGGTAGGGAGCCAGAGCCAGGCAGGCCTGGGAGGCATTTTATTTTTAATGCATTTTGACAGGTTGGTTAATGCCAAAGTCTTTGCTTCTTTTAATTTAGATCAAACTGGAGATTGGGAGAACAAGCTGCTTTGTGCTGTTGGTGTCAAGCTGTCAGGGAGTGTGGAAATGCTGGTGTTCCAGTCTGCCCCAGGCTTGGGAAAAATTGAGTTAAGAGCTTTAAATCGTATCATTTAAATCATATCATTTAAATGAAAATTTAATTTGGGAGGGAAAAAAAAAGCAGAGGTTTTAAGGCTGTTTGCTGTGTGTGTGGAGTGTGATCTGGAAGGAAATGACTGGGATGCTGTGGTTTTATCCACGGATTTGGGTGATGGGAAGGTGCCTTTGGTTTGGGAGCACTGGAGGGCTCATGGATTGGGCTGTTCTGCAGTCCCAGAGTGTGTGACATGGCCAAGGGGACCTGGTTGGGGACATCCTTGTCCCCATGGGTGCTGCTGGGCACAGGGAGGACAGGGAGCTGCTGGAGCAGGTCCAGAGAAGGCCACCAAGTTGACTGGAGGGATGGAACCCATAAGGAAAGGCTGAGAGAATTGGGATTGTTCAGTCTGGAGAAGAGAAGTTTCTGGATGACCTCATGGTGGCCTTCCAGGACCTGACAGAGCTACAGGAAAGATGGAAAAACACTATTTAAAAGGGCTGGAGTGAGAGGGTGAGGGGGAATGGATTCCCACTGCCCAAGGGCAGGGCTAGATGGGATATTGGGAAGGAATTCCTGGCTGGGAGGGTGGGCAGGGCTTGGTACAGGTTGGGCAGAGAAGCTGTGGCTGCCCCATCCCTGGGAGTGTCCCAGGCCAGGTTGGAGCAACCTGGGACAATGGGAGCTGTCCCTGTCCATGGCAGGGGTGGCACTGGGTGGGCTTTAACATGCCTTCCAATCCAAACCATTCTGGGATTTATGGCAGGGCAGCCCTGGGGTCACAGCAGGATCCCTGGGTTGGAGACAAGGAACCAAAACTGCTGCAGTTCCTGCAGAAGCAGCTGAGGGGGTTTCCTTATTTTAGGAGGAAGCAGCAGGTGGGAGAAGCACTCAGGCTTGCAGAGAGCAGCTGATAAATTTTATATGATTTTTTTCTTGGCAAAGGGGCAAAATTCCCTTTACAGAGGGAAGACTGGCAGGGAGGATGGTCCTGGCATGCTGTGGGCACTTTGCCTGGGAAGCAGCCCTGGAAACCAAGGCAGGCAGAGCTCCCAGTGCTGCTGTCATCAGCTCTGTCCCCTCCAGGGTGATGGTGTGGGGACACAGAGCCAGCTGTGACCCAGAGCATCAGCTGGCTGGGCAAACCCAGGCTCTGCTGGGAAGAGGGATGGAGAAGTTCCAGGAAAAGCAGAAAAAGACTTGAATGTGGTTTAAAATAGTGATTATTTGAGCTCCTGGGACCTGACTGGGTCCTGCTGCCACCACTGCTCTTTGTCCATGGGTCATTGTTGGGACAGTAAAATAGATTTAAGGGCAGGGAAAAGAAGGAAAAAAAATCTTGTGGGTGATTAGGGGGGTGAAAAAAATCAGGCTTTTTTTTCCTCCCCATTACAGCAAATAAAAAGTGTGTGCAAGCTCAGCTAGGGAGGGATTACCAGGGTGGAGTGCAGGATTATGGGAACACCCAGGAGAAATTAAAGAGCAGTTTGTTGCCATCATTGCTGTGGTCAGGGGGAATTGGGGGGGATTTTCCCCTTCTCAGCACTTGGAGACAATAGAAGTGCCCTCCCAAAAAGGAGCTGGTGGGGATGATGCCCTTGGAGGGGCATCCCTGGGAGGAGGTTGTTCAGCTGGTGAAGGGACTGGAGCACAAGTGCTGTGGGGAGAGGCTGAGGGAGCTGGGGGTGTTTAGCCTGGAGAAGAGGAGGCTCAGAGGTGACCTCAGCACTGTCTGGAACTGCCTGAAGGGAAGTTCTGGCCAGGTGGGGGTTGGTCTCTTCTCCCAGGCACTCAGCAATAGGACAAGGGGGCACGATGGGCTCAAGCTCTGCCAGGGGAAATTGAAGTTGGAGAGCAGAACATAATTCTTTGCAGAGAGAGTGCTCAGGCACTGGAATGGGCTGCCCAGAGAGGGGGTGGATTCCCCATTCCTGGAGGTTTTTAAGGTGAGCTTGGCCGTGGCACTGAGTGCCATGATCTGGTAAAGGGACTGGAGTTGGCCCAAGGGTTGGACTTGATAATCTCAGAGGTCTTTTCCAACCCAATCCATTCTGTGATTCTATTCTAGGTGCCTGCAACAGAGGTATCAAACCAGTGCCACTGCCCACACAGGGGTGCTTGAGGCACAGACAACACCTTTGGGTGGAAACATGTTGATTTTTGGGTTGTGGTGACCCAGCTGTGGCTCCTCTCCACCTCCACTGCTGAGCATGAATTATGCAAGAGGGACTTGGAGGAGTTCAGACATACCTGGTGCCTGGGAGGATTAGGATTTAGCAGATCCCAGCTGCCATGTGCTCTGCCCAGCAGCTGGAGCATCCCTGCCTTCCAAATCTTAAGCAGCAAAGAAATTAATTTCACCTCTACACGCTGGGATTGTGGGACGAGGGTTCCTCCTGCTCTAAACCCCCTTTTGTCTGAGCTGCAGGGCTTTGATGCTGGGCCCAGGAGAGGGGAGAGCCCCCCCTCCCACTCCTTCCCAAGCATCTGAGGGCAGAGCAGGATTTTGAAATGACTTATCTGGTGCAGAAAGGCAGAAAATCAAGTGTAAATCTCCAGCCATGGAGACGTTTCACTGCCGAGATGGCAACAAGGAAGGGAATTGATGGTTTTTGTCTGCACACTCAAATCAGGGAAGTCTCATGAATTCTAGACTTAAAGTGGGCTATTTTTTTTATTAAGGAGGCACTTTGGGGGCCACAAACCCTCTGGGCAATGGGCAGGAAGGTGAGAGGCTTGTTCTGACAACCTCCTACCCTTGCCCCCAGCCCAGGGGCAGATCAGACCTTGGTGTTTAATTAGGCACCAGCTCTGGAGTGTGTTTTACTGAGCCTGAGTGTTGCCAAGGGCTGGAGGAGGCAGGGAGGGCTCAACCTATTTTATTTTTCTCTTTTTTTCCCTTTCTTGGTGCTTTCTCAGCCATGCAGTAGTGGGAGTCTGAGCAGCTTCCTGCTGGTGGGGGAAGTGGGTGCCAGAGGCTGGACAGGAGCATCTTCCCTGCTGTTCAATACAGGGGGATATCCTTTATTTTTGGGATAATATCACACAGGGCTGTCTCATGTGCATCTTCCTCACTGCAAGCCTTGGTTTTGACATTTCCCTCCTGTTCCTCCTTTCCTTTTGAAAGCACATCTGGACTGAGCAGCTCATTCCATCTAAGGCTGAACTTGATGATCTCAGACATCTTTTTCAGCTTTAATGGCTCTTATTCCTCAGTTTTGGCTGGGAATGAGAAGCTGTTCATAGAATCAGTTGGGTTGGAAGAGACCTCTGAGATCATCAAGTCCAACCCTTGGTCCAACTCCAGTCCCTTTACCAGATCATGGCACTCAGTGCCATGTCCAGTCTCACCTTAAAAACCTCCAGGGCTGGAGAATCTGCCCCCTCTGTGGGCAGCCCATTCCAAGGTCTGAGTGCTCTCTCTGTAAAGAATTTCTTCCTGATATCCAACCTAAACCTCCCCTGGCAGAGCTTGAGCCCCTGCCCTCTTGTCCTACTGTTGCTTGCCTCAGCTCATCCCTGAATTTCCAGCATTTGGGGAGCTCAGGTCGCTGCTTTTTGCTGGTGTGAATGCTCAGCATTCCTTAAATATTTGGAATAGTAGGAGCATCAAGGACACTGATCCCTGTGCTGGGAGTTTGAGTTGGGAAAGCAGGGGATGGAGAGGCTTAGAGGGTGCTGCAGGTGTGGGAGATACCCATGGTTGAGGGATGATGGTGCATGAAGCTTTCTGGAAAGGAGATGGATTTGTGTTTCCAGGGATGGGGCTGCAGGATGTGGTGGCGTAGGTGGGGGAAGAGCTGTAACCCAGTGTTAATAAAAGCACCAGGGCTCTGGAAGCAGGATTTCAGGGGGCCTGAGCTGGGATCTCCTCAGGAACTGGGCTCAGGCACAGCCAGTTTGAAAGTCAGGGCAAACTTTCTACTCTCGGGCTGTGAAGGGTCACTTTTCTCTCCTGGGGATGTTCTCAGGCTTCACAGTTTTTTAGTTACAGAAAAAAGCTCAGTCAGGGTGCTCAGACCAAAGAGGAGGAAAATCAGGTGGCAGCCTCCAAATGCTTAAAACACAAAAGTGGGGAGATGTTCATTTAGTGGTGTGTTCAGTTCTGGGCCCCTCAGTTGAGGAAAGAGATTGAGGGGCTGGAGCGGGGCCAGAGAAGAGCAACAAGGCTGGAGAAGGGACTGGATGTGGCACTGAGTGTCCTCTTAAACACCTCCAGGGACAGAGAATCCACCATGTCTTGATCCAACCCCACTGTGGTCACCAGCCCAGGGCACTCTGTGCCCTGGGCTGGTGACCACAGTGGGGTTGGATCAAGGGTTGGACTTGACAATCTCAGAGGTCTCTTCCAACCCAACTGAGAAGAGCAACGAGGCTGGAGAAGGGACTGGAGCACAAGTGCTGTGGGGAGAGGCTGAGGGAGCTGGGGGTGTTTAGCCTGGAGAAGAGGAGGCTCAGAGGTGACCTCAGCACTGTCTGGAACTGCCTGAAGGGAAGTTGTGGCCAGGTGGGGGTTGGTCTCTTCTCCCAGGCACTCAGCAATAGGACAAGGGGGCACGATGGGCTCAAGCTCTGCCAGGGGAAATTGAAGTTGGAGAGTAGAAAAAACTTCTTTGCAGAGAGAGTGCTCAGGTATTGGAATGGGCTGCCCAGAGAGGGGGTGGATTCCCCATCCCTGGAGGTTTTTCAGGTGAGCTTGGCCGTGGCACTGAGTGCCATGATCTGGTAAAGGGACTGGAGCTTGACCAAGGTTTGGACTTGATGATTTCGGAGGTCTTTTCCAACCCAATCCATTCTAGGATTCTGTGAGATTCCCATTCCTGTGCTTGCAGGGTGCTCACCATGAGGGCACTTGTATTTCACAGAATCATGGAATAATTCAGGCTGGAAGGGCCCTGGAAGACCATCTCATTCCACCCCTTTCCATGGGCAGGGTGACCACATACAGCTGGATTTTCAGCTGCAGCAGGGGTTAAACACACTGTCAGTGTGGCAGGGTTGGGAATGGGATTCTTTGGGAAATCCAGAACGAAATTCAGCTTTAGCTTCACCATTGCCAAATTACAGCTTCTTTTCCCTTCCACATCTCTCCCAAAACAGATGGGCACGGGGAGGTACATCCCTGTCTTAGGAATAAAAAACGATTCCTGAAGACAAACAAAGCCCCCAGCCCTCTTGTTCGGGGAGGGAGAAAATAACAGGGTGAATGAGTCGCCACCAATATTAGCATTTCAGAGGGAGCTGCTGGATGGAGATTGTTCACCACCGGGCAGGCTTTAATAGGAGTGATAAGGTTTGCTTTTGTTCTGGGGCTCTTTCTCAATCAGCCTGTCTCCTCGAGATTTTTCTATCGGCTCCCTCCATCTCCCAACTTTCATGTGCTGAGTCCCAGCTGCAGCAAATCTTGTTAAAATGGCCTTGTTCAAACACTGCACCGGGTTTGTTCCCTAGAGCTGCAGCACGGCTGGATGGAGTGCGAGGCTTCAGGAATCAAAGCACTCCTCGGCCTGTGTATTTTATAATTCATTGCATAGCTAAGTTGTGGAATATTTTTTTCCCCCCCTCTAACAAGCTTGAAGCCTTTTCTTCCATATCTAAAGGAATATTATCCGAGGAGGCATTTGGGTAGAGGGGTTTAGAAACCCACTGCTTTCCTTTGTCAGTGATGGAGCAGCTTCCCTGTGCCTTATTAGTATTGCAGGGCTTGCATTTATTTCATATCAGAGCCCTCTGCAAATAAAATTTTCAAAAGCTGCTGCTCTTGCCACGGCAAGTGGCAGAAAATAAAAGATGATGGAGTCCTGGGGGGGTTCAGACAGTCAGGTTAGCAAACACTGGAACAAAGCGTGGCAAGGAGCCTTCCCCTAATTGAATCCCTGGTTAATTTGGTCCTTCTCTTAATTTGCCCCCTGCTCCAGACGTCGGGCGATTCGCACTGAAAATAACCCAAAACGTGCTTGTTTATTTTTTGTTTTGATCCCTGTCTGCCAGTGCTGTTGGATAATTCAGTCCCCAAAGGCAGGGGCTTGCTGTGGGAAGCTGGAGCCGGGGAATGTTGAGCCCCTGTAATTAGATGAGGACTCCAAAGGGTTATTTAGATCCTGCAGTTGGCATGAAGTGCTCGACACAGGCTGGGACCTGCCCTGCTGTCTCCCGGATCAGCTGCTTGTGAGAGCTCTTTGCCTCCAAATTTGCCCCATTTTTTTTTCCACTTGCCCAGTTGTTTTTGTGCTTTTAATGGAGCTGAAATTTAAATCCCCAGAAAGCAGCAGCAGTCGCCCAGGTGTCTGAGGGATCTGGAGATCTGAGCTGCCCAAGAGCAACACTGTCCCTAATTAAACCTGCCTGGTGCTGCTAATGGAGATTAGTGCAAGGAGGAGAGACCTAATGGACTTTCCATCCGAGGCTCTTGGCAGGGTTGAGGAGCGTTCCCCCATCCTGTTAACTTGATCTGGGAATTGGGGAAGGGTGAGGAAGAGGAAGTGCTGATTTTACTTTGTGACAGCTTTTTTTTAGGGGGAAGCAGAACCAATCCTAACCCACACCTTGAGTGTTGTGTTCAGTTCTGGGCCCCTCAGTTCAGGAAGGACATTGAGGGGCTGGAGCAGGTCCAGAAAATAGCAACAAGGCTGGTGAAGGGACTGGAGCACAAGTGCTGTGGGGAGAGGCTGAGGGAGCTGGGGGTGTTTAGCCTGGAGAAGAGGAGGCTCAGAGGTGACCTCAGCACTGTCTGGAACTCCCTGAAAGGAGGTTGTAGCCTGGTAGGGGTTGTCTCTTCTCTCAGGCAACCAACAGTAGGACAAGAGGGCAGGGGCTCAAGCTCTGCCAGGGGAAATTTAAGTTGGACATCAGGAAGAAGTTCTTTTCAGAGAGAATAATCAGGCATTGGAATGGCCTGCCCAGGGACATGGTGGTTTCCCCATCCCTGGAGGTTTTTAAGGTGAGACTGGATGTGGCACTGAGTGCCATGATCTGGTAATCAAAGTGGGGTTGGATTGAGGGTTGGACTTGATGATCTCGGAGGCCTCTTCCAACCCAACTGATTCTATGATTCTATCATTCTATTCTATGATCAGGCCCATGGTGAGGGCAGTGGTCCTTGTCCAGTGGGAATGGTGGTGGCAATTCTGACCAAACCATCTCCATATGCTGTGACTTGAAAGCTTGATCTGAAAAAAAAAAATCATGTTACCCACATGTTCTGTGCTTGAATTTCCCAGATTCCTCCCCAGAAGCACAGCCCAAGTACATCAAAGGGGGCAAGCGCTACGGCCGCCGTTCCCTGCCCGAGTTCCAGGAGTCGGTGGAGGACTTTGCCGAGGTGACCGTCATCGAGCCGCTGAGCGAGGAGGAACATCCCCCACACATCCCCTCCAGCGAGGAGGTGAGCAGGGAAGGGATGAGCCTCAGGCTGGGCTGGTCATCCCCCAGACATTGCTGCTCCCCACATCCAAAGTGGAGTTTGGTTTAGATATCACTGGAGCTTTCCCAGCAAAGACATTGATCAGCCATTCCAGGCAGCACCTCTGTGGTAGTTTTGATCCAGGCCTTCTCTAGTAACCAGGTGTAACTTGGGAAAGACTCATCTCCCAGGTATTCCCCACTTGGTTTTTTTTTCCCTCCTACATGACAAAGGAGGATATCAGAGAGGGGAGATAGGAAGTGGCAGGTCTTGTTGGGAGCAGGGAGTTTGCTGCTTATGGAACCTTGTCAGAGCCACGCAGGAGATCAGAGAACATAAGAGAGGGAGAGAGTATGAAAAAGAGCTGGCCTTCTTCTTCTGAGAGTTGTTGGTAGGATTGTATTGTACTGGTTTGCCTCTGGGGTGGGTGGGGGTGTATAGTAGTACCTATTTGTTCTGTTTTCTCCCTTTGTTGTCCCTGTTTCCCACTTTTTCTCCCCTGGAAGTTTTCCTGTGTTGGGTGCAGATTGTGTATATTTAATTGTAAGCATTTAGAAAATACATGTATACTCCAACTTAATTCAGTTTCTTTCAAGTTTTTTTCTTTTCCCCTTTTCTTTCCCCCACTTTGAGGAGCGGAGGAAGAAGGAGAGGCAGGTTGGGGGCTGGGAAGCCAAAACAAAACCAAGACAACCTCCCATGCCCCAGCCCCAAATTGCCATCCTCATGGCCCCTGTGGGAAGGGAGGAAGGAGCCAGGGGTGATGTGCTGGTGGTGACGTGCTCGGTGTGCCGGCACCGCTGGCCTCGCTGCTCTCCTGGCTCCGGCACAGCCAGCAATTAGGGAAGGGCTGTCCCGCTGCCTCCGTGGCTAACGAGGTGTGGGCTGGGAGCAGAAGGAGCACGTCCACATCCATTAGCTCAGCTGCCAAAATCCACCCGTGGCTCTGCAGATCTCTGGCAGAAGGAATGGGGAAAAGGGGTGGTGGGTGCTTTGGGATGGTGATTTAAACTTGCTCCAAAACCCAGTTGGTTTTTTTTTTTTCATTCCTGGTTTTGTGACCGAAATTTGTGGCTCCCTTTGTGCCAGTGCTTTGAATCCCAAAAATCCCTCACTTCCCCAGACAGAAAAGCCAAAGGAGCTGAGTGGGTGGGATTGGTGTGCGTTGGTGCACGGCCACAGTGGCATTTCCCAGGAGCTGGGCTGCTTCCAGCCTGCCCTGGGTTGCCAAGTATTGTTGATTCAGGAGCACGGGGTGGGAGTTGTCCAGTGGGAAGGAGAAGTGCTGCTGCTTTCTCCCCTTCTGTCTCTTGGCTTCACTTGTGACACAGGGGGGGGCTCTGCAGGGCACCCAACTCTGCATGGGAAAGCAAGGGAGAAATTTCCAGGTTTTCAATGTTATTGCTATGCAGTTGATCTTAAAAATTAAAAAAAAAATCAAACAAAAAAAACCCCCTCACCTCAAGGGAAAGCTTTTCCACCAGAGCCAGCTTCTTTTCCCTGCTCTCAGTGACCTTTGCTCACCACCACAGGGATGTTCATCCATCTCCTGGAGCTGGCCACATGGACTGCCCTGACCTTGGAATCAGTGTTAATCTGCCCACATTCCCCCAGGGAAGCGATGCCCTTGATGGAAGAGGCTACTCTAATCTTACTCCCCTGTTTTAGCTGTTAGGGAGATGTAAAAGGGTAGCCTATTAACAGGGTCAGTTAATTAACCCAGCTGGGATGTAACCGCGGGGTGGGATCAACCCCCTGCTGGGAGTGCTTGTTGCACCTTTTGGGGTGATGGGGTGGTTAATTCTCTTGCAAATTAAGCTAAAAACAGGCTAAACTTGTCAAATCCCTGCTCTATCAGCACTGCTATCTCTCTAAAGCAGATCCTCTTGGTATGCATGGGAATGAGTTGCTGGGAGGTGTCCAGGGGTCCTAGGGAAGTGTTGGAGGCTCCTGATGCGTTGATTCCCTGGGACTTGGCACCACCAGCAGCCTTTTCCCAGTGTTCTCCTGTTGTGTGTACAAACATCGCCGGCGTTCCGCAAGCCTGGCCCCGTCCTGGGCTGTTTGTGGCCTGAGAACTGGGACAGGGTGGCTTAATTGGTGCTTGCTCTCAAGCAGTGCCAATTAAAAGGGCTCAGGCTCTGTCTGAGAGTTTTCCTTCCTTCCCTCCCTCCCGTTCTCTTGGCTGGAAGTGCGAGGGAAGAGGCTGGAGGGATGGGCAGCCCAGGGAGGCTCCGTGACCTCCATCCCCAGTGGTTTTTCAGGTGCTATTGGATAAGAAATGAGCAGCTGGGTGTAGATTTGGTGTTGATCCTGCAGTGAGTGGGGGGTAATGGTGGGATCCTGAGGGTCCCTCTGATCTGCACGAGGTTTGTCCCCTGTGCTGACTTCCAGTCCTCACTGTGGAGCATCTGTCACCTCCCCTTCCCCAGCTGTTGGCTCTGCCCTGGGAAAGGTCCCTCCTACTTGCAGGTTCACAGAATCCCAGAATGGTTTGGGTTAAAGATCATCTCATTCCAATCCCCTGCCTTGGCAGGGACACCTTCCACTAAACCAGGTTGTTCCAAGCCCTGTCCAATCTGGCCTTGAGGATGGAGAAATTGCTGTCCCATCCCAGTGCTGTCCCATCTCAGCTCTGTCCCTTCAGAGCCTACTGGAGCTGCTCCCTCCCATCATCTGCGTTTGCTTCTGCACAGAGTTGTTTTCAGCATGGCATGACTTTAGAGCAAAATTTTTGGGAGGATTAGGGTTGAAACTCCTTGTCTTTGGGTCCTTGATGTGAGTCTCCCAAAGTGGGATTACCCTGTAAAGCCAGGATTTGTGGATAACAGCTCAGGATAGCCCCTGCTTCCTGCAAGGGTGTGTTATTGCTGTGACTTTGGGGCTGAAGGCACCTGGCAAAGGGGGGTGTGGAGGTTTGGCAGCTTTTTGGTGTCTGTGCTGTGGCTGCCCAGCCCAGGGAGCTGATCTCTGGATCTGGGAAGAAGGAGGTTTGTCACCATCGGGGCCACAGCTCACCTTGCGAATTGGAGCAGGCTCGATGTGTGCTCCTGATCATCATTTTAATTAGCAATATATTCTGGGGGAGAACAAAGGTCTGTCTGTCTGGAGCAGATGGCAGGGGGGGAGAGAGAGGTGGGTTTGCTGCTTCATTCTGGGGGGGAGGCCCCGGCGAGCAAACGGCCCAGGCTGCAGATGCGCCGCAAGCCGCGGCCATCTGCTCCTCGTCCCGGCCGAGCACGCGCCTCCCAAAGAATCCCACATTCCCGGGATCCTGGTGCCTGCAGTGTGTGTGACCCCTGGCCAGCTGTAGCACTGCTGGGGCTGAGGGAACAATGCCCTGCCTGCCATCGGGATGTTCCGGCCCCTCTTTGTGCTCCTGACCCCGAGCCCCCAGCACACAAAGGGACCCCTGAGCCCTGCCCGGGGGTCACACGAGCCCTGTCAGGGGGTTCCAACCCACAGCCCACCCTGCTGTGTTCAGCCTTTTGGGGTTGTGGGTGTTTGTGGAGTTGTGTGTTGTGGTTTCATAGAATCCCAGAATGGTTTGGGTCAGAAGGGAATTTGTCTTGGGTTGAGTTGGCAAAATGATGACTGCCCAACACAGAGAGAAAGGGTCCCCCCCACCACCAAGGGAAAAGGAGGGAGAGGAAAAAAACCCCAACCAAAACCTGAAGTAGCAAGCTTCTTATGTTATACAAAAGAAAGACAATTAATAACAGAATATGATATAATACATATATATACAAATGTGAGAGAAAGAAAACCAAACTGACAACACCAACTACCAAGTCACCCAACCAAATAATACAAATTCCTCAGAGAACTTCCCAAAAACTCTTGCAGAGAAAACTCCCAGCAAGAGAGGAGAAAATTAACAAGAAAATTTTCACCTCCCTGGATAACACAGTGCAGAGGGTGGCAAGGCCTAATCTTGGCAGGGCAGGGCATCCTTACCCTTCTGAGGCAAAACCCAAAAGAGACAGAAGTTCCTCCTCTCTCTCTTTTTATACCTCTTGACACTTCTTGATGCTGTCAGATGATATGAAATACCTCTTTGGTTGCTTAAGTCAGGTGATGTTTGTCCCTTCTAATCTGTCACATCCTTTGAGGCCTGCGAAGACTGAGGCCTAAACTGAAACTAAAGCCAAAACTACCACAGAACTTTAAGACCATCTGGTTCCAATCCCCCTATCATGGGACACCTTGCACTAGACCAGGTTGTTCCAAATCCCATCCAACGTGGCCATGAGCTCTTCCAGGGATGAGGCAACTGCACTTCTCTGGTTCTTGGGTTCTGAGGTTCTTGGGTTTGAGGCATCCTTGCAGTGAAAGGATCTGGTGCTATAAAATATAAATATAATTAGGTTGCTTATACAGGGAGATTTGGACACAGTGGATCTGCCTTTTGAGCAGATTCCTCTCAGCTTGCCCGTCACCACGAGGACAAAGGTGGTACCTCAGGTACTCAGAGACCCCCTCTCTGCTGTTGCAGGCACTTAAGGGCTGGGATTGTGGCAGCTCATGTAGTTTTTAGGCTGTTTTCTGTCTTTGCAGATGGTAATTACATAGAATCATGGAATGGTTTGGGTTGGAAGGGGCCTTAAAGCTCATCCAGTCCTGCCCCTGCCATGGGCAGGGACACCTCCCACTGTCCCAGGGTGCTCCAAGCCCCGTCCAACCTGGCCTTGGACACTCCCAGGGATGGGATTTGGTGGTATTTGTTGCCTCAGCTCCTGTTTTTTGTGTCTGTTGGGACACTGATGCTGTGGCAGCAAAGGGCCCTTGCCTGGTCCTGCAGCTGAAATGGGAACAAGCAGCAGAGCTAAAAAAAGTCCAGTGACCTAATCCAGTTTCCATGGTAACGTTGTAGATTAATGGCTTTTAGCTGTAATCTCAATGAGACGTATTGAACTTTTTCTGTGATGATTTAGAGCCTCTTTATGTCCTGGGTGACTTTGCCTCCAAATCCATCAGTCACGTGCAGGCAGAAGGATCCACTTGTACTGCTGGAGAAGGAACATCTGCCGAGGCTGCTGCTGAACCAGAAGTTCGTGTCACGTGGGAGTAAATACCCTTGGCTGGTACAGGAGTGGCAGGGATGAGACAACGTGTAGTACATGAGGGAATCATCTTAAATCCTGTTCTGCCCTGCTCTGGTGCTGCCTGAGCTCGTGGGGTGCTGCCAGAGGGAGCAGGGTGGATTGAGAACACCAGAGTGGGGGTTTTTTGGTCCTTGTTGCCAGCACAGGTCTGTCTCCTGACCTAGAGCTGCAGTTGGTGGAGGAGTTTTGGAGTGGGTTTGGTTAAACATGGGCCAGAATAGGGGAAATGGAGTGCTGGGAGGAAAGGATAACCCAGGCAGCAGCTGTACCCATGACCTTCCCTGCATCCCCATCACCTCGACCATCAACACCTTTAAGACAAGCAGCACCAATCCTTTTTGATTTATTTCCCTGGAAAGGTTGCTTAGGAATCTGCATCCCTGTTCCTGTGCTGGTCTGGAGAGTGGAGGTGCAAGAGTTGTGGGTTTTTTTGTTTGGTTGTTTTGCCTTTTTTTGGTGTTTTTTTTGTTTGGTTGCTTGGTTGGTTTTTTATGTTTTGTTTTGGTTTTTTTAATGGATTTAGCATATGTTGGGCTGAATTTGCTCCTTTTAGGTAAATCCCAGTTAGAGTCCCTCCTATTCCTAGGGTTTTCCTAACACCTTTGGTCCTTGGCATGAGGACGGCAAACCCCTCCTTCCCATCCCCTGCCAGCTTCTGATCTGTCACCTCTCCTGGGGCCTTTGCAGGGCTCTGGGTGCCTCTTGCTGTGGTTCCTCCCCACTGGAGAGCAAGGCAGGATCAAAGAGCCACGGATTGCCAGCCCAGCCTGCAGGGAGCAGGGAGATGAAAGCCCTGCAGCATTGCTGAAGCCCTGCAGCTCCCTGAGTGCTTCTCTGAGTCTCTTTCATAAGGGTGATGTCTTGCAATAGTAATAACTCAGGAACCTTTTGTTTCCTCCACAGTGCTGGAAGACGCGAGACAGCGAGGAGTACGAGGCCGAGGGTGAGAGACAAGAGCAGCACCTGCTTGTGCTTGTTCTCCTTCCAGCTTTGAAGATCAGTCAGAGGAGCACATGGGGAGGATCTTGGGCCAGCTGGGTGTGTGGAGCATCCCAGCCTGGCTGGTGCAGAGCTCAGGGAGGTGCACCTGGGGTTGAAAGCTAAAGCAGGGGGCCTCGGAGGGCACATTTCCTGCCTTACCCTCTCTGCCTTCTTCATCCTGGTGTCCCTGACCTCAACAGCCCTGTCGTGGTGCCCACCCCTGCCCTGGGGGGTGCTGGCTGTAGTGGAACTCGGTGGGCACTAGATGTCAGCAGGAACCAGTTGTTAAATGTTCCCTGATTGTCACAGAACCATAAAATGATGTCCTTTGGTGTGGAAGGGATCTTAAAAATGCCCAACTCCACCCCATGCTGTGGGCAAGGACACCTTCCACTAGACCAGGTTGCTCAGAGCCCTGTCCAGCCTGGTCTGGATCACTTCCAGGGATGGGGCACCACCTTTCTGTGCCAGTGTTTTACCATTCTCATTGTAAAAAAAAATCCTTTTAATTGCTTCAACACCCCTTCTGCATTTCAGCTGCTCTGTAGCCCCTACCCTTATCCAAAGAAACCATGTTTTTTTCTCCTAAAGCTGTTTTCCAGCCCCAGGAGGTGACCTTGTGCAGCTGCCTTGATCCTGTGACTGTCCAGGGCAGGAGAGGCCCCTTCTCCACCTGTGCCTGCATGGGGAGCTGCCCTTCCCCTGCCCACTTTGGCCACTGGACTCATCCACATTCCCAAAGATCCTCTTGGCCACTGTCCTGGCTGTAGGTCACTCTGAACCTGGTCAAGCATGGGCACAGCTGCCCAAGACTGTGGCGGAGTTCCCATCCCTGGGGGGCACTTAAAACCTGTGGATGTGGCACTTGGGGACATGGGTCAGTGGTGGTACTGGGGGAATGGTGGGACTCCATGGTCTTAGAGAGCTTTTCCAACCCCAACAAGCCCATGATTCTATGGACCTGGGGTTCCCTCCCCTGTGGTGGCACATGTGGGGTGAATGCTGAGCAGAACCTTCTGGTGGAGTCCCGTCCTGCTGGGACCAGCATCCACACCCCAAAATCCCCAGTGTGCTCTGAGCAGCATGAGCTCAGACAAATCATCCTCTGGGATCTGATGAGCAAGGAAGGAGACTCTGCCTGATGCAGCAGCAGATCCCCTGTGATGTGCAGAACCCCCAGGTCTTCTGGTGGCCACTCCAAAAACCAGAGCAATCTCCCCCCTTTCCAGGACAGCTGCGCTTCTGGAACCCGGATGACCTGAACGCCTCCCCTGGCACCTCACCCAGCCCAGACTGGATAGAGGAGAAACTGCAGGAGGTGTGTGAGCACCTTGGGATCACCAGGGATGGCCACCTGAACAGGAAGAAGCTGGTGTCCATCTGTGAGCAGTATGGGCTGCACACAGTGGCCGGGGAGGTGAGCGACCACTGCCCGTGCCCCTGGAATGTGGTGTGTCCCCCCAAAACCTGTCCTGGTCAACAGGTTGCTACTTGGCAAGGAGTTCCCAGCTCCTGGTTTTCCAGCAGTATTTCTGGTGTCAAACCATCAGATGTGGGTGGCTGCTCTAGGAGGAGGCAGCTCCCAACTTTATACAATGTGCATGTCTTCTCATGCAATTGCAGGGGAAACTGGAATTTATGAACATTTCTTGGATTCCAAGCATGTCTCCTTAATCCCAGGAATCTTCAGGCTAGACAGTAAACATGGGTTAAATATTCATAGGTGGTTGTTTTTGACTTTGTGAAGGCCTGGGGGCTGTTTCTGTCCTGTAGCAAAAGTCCAAGAGAAAATGAATTCTTTAGCAAAGAAAGTCTCTTGTCAACTTAGGATTTAGGTTTATTAAAAAAAATCAGACTTTTTGTATCTTAAAACAACATGCAGTAAGTTAAATTAAAGCAATAATTCCTTCCCTAAGACATGTTTCTGAGCAGGTATTCCTTTGCAGCACCTGCAATGAAATGTTTTCAGGGTATTAAGGCAGAAAATGGAAAAGATAAAATGTAGACAAAGAAATAGTAAGGGACTAATCTGAACATCTCTAGTCCTGCTTTTCAGAAAGCAGCATGCCCTGGAGTATAAAATAGATTTATTATAACCTTGCAGTGTCTTACTGGGGTTTTTTTTGCCTGGTCACTTTAAGATGCTGAGGGTTTGGCATCTCTCAGTACATTGTGCTGAATTCCTGAGGTCACCCTGTCCAGGGAGCAGAATGAAGTGAGGGGGTTTTTTCATGCTGCTTCATTAAATAGAAATTCCAAGATGACCAGAAACTTTTCTCATGGTGTTTGTGTCTGCAGTTTTCCATGTGGAGGTTGCTGTGCCAGAATTGGGCTGATGTGGTACCGGGTAACTCTTGCTTTGCTCTTTTTGGAGCTCTGGGAATAGGATGTTCTCTCTCTGCCGGGTTGTTCCTGTGCTGGTTTGGTGCTAGGTGTGATTTCTGTCTCCTTGCAGGTGCTTGAAGAGGTGCTCCACAACCTGGAGCAAGATGGGACCATGAGTGTGGAGGATTTCTTTTATGGCCTGATTAAAAGTGGGAAGTCACTGACCCCCTCGGCCTCCACCCCGTACCGACAGCTGAAAAGGCACCTCTCCATGCAGGTGAGACACTGAGCTGCATCCTGGGATAACAGGAGGAGAAGTCCTGAACAAATCCCACTGAGCCTGTCTCCTCCTCTTCCTCCCTCTTTGTCCCTGGAGGGGCTGCTGTGATGGCCCTGTGGAGGCAGGAGGTGGTGACAAGGAGCTGCTCCAAAAGTGGGTTTCAAATTCTCTCTCAGAAAAAAAAAATGCTTCTTTGGGAGAGTTGGGGGAGATAAAGCAGGAAACACCCTCATGGTAGAGGGGAAATGGCTCTGACAACCTGAGAAGTGCAGTAAGTAAATGGTATAGATTTGTAAAATCCCAGAATGGTTTGGGTTGGAAGGGGCCTTAATGACCATCCCATTCCACCCCTGCCATGGGCAGGGATACCTCCCACCAGCCCAGGTTGCTCCAAGCCCAGTCCAACCTGGCCTTGGACACTCCCAGGGATCCAGGGGCAGCCAGTATAAACTGAGTGCAGGGGGAGGTGATCCCTGGGGCAGGTTGGGTACTGTAGACATGCAGGTCCCACATCTCTTTTCCAATTATTAATAATTTTCTGAGAGAGAGTTTGAAATCAACTCCCTGGCTTGGCCTGGAAGCTGAGGGCTGTACCCAAAGCTCCTCTGCAGCATTTTTAGGGGGAGTGACACTCAAACCCAAAAATAAGCAGTGGAAAATACTTCTGGAGCCCTGGGGACAGCTCTGCCACTGCCCCTCCTTGGGGTTGGTTGCAATCCAAAGTGCCCAGTGGCACCGTGAGGTCAGCGGGGGTGCTCCCACTGGGATTTTGCTGGGCAGGGAGGGAAAGCAGAGCTTAATCCCTAATCCTTGGAGGAGGGAAATGACTTGGGTAAGGCTCTGTGGGCACGGGGTGGGCAGATGCTGGCGCTGCCCGTGCCCTGTCACACCCTCACCCTCTCTCTTGGCAGTCCTTCGACGAGAGCGGGCGCCGCACCACCACCCCCTCGGCCATGCCCAGCACCATCGGCTTCTCCCTCTTCTCCAGCCTGGATGATGGCATGGGCTATGGCTGCGTGGAGGGGGTGCTGGACTGCTGGCACCAGGAGGGCATTGAGAACAGCCAGGAGATCCTGAAGGTGAGCACCAGCTCCACCCCCACCCCCTGCATGTGTGGTGTTGTCCCCCACTGTTGGATGCTGGATTGGAGATGAGTTGTTATTTTCCCCTTAAAAATCCTTGGGTTTTTTCCCTTTTAAAAGTATACCAGAGAAGCTGTGGTTGCCCCATCCTTGGAAGTGTCCCAGGCCAGGTTGGACAGGGCTTGGAGCAACCTGGGATAGTGGGAGGTGTCCCTGCCCCTAGAATCATAGAATCAGTTGGGTCGGAAGAGACCTCTGAGATCGTCCAGTCCAACCCTTAATCCAACCCCACTTTGATTACCAGATCATGGCACTCAGTGCCACATCCAGTCTCACCTTAAAAACCTCCAGGGTCAGAGAATCCACCCCCACTCTGGGCAGAACATTCCAATGCCTGACACTCTCTCTGCAAAGAATTTCTTCCTGATATCCAACCTAAACCTCCCCTGGCAGAGCTTGAGCCTGTGCCCCCTTGTCCTTCTGGTGGTATGGGATGATCATTGAGGCCCCTCCCAACCCAAACCATTCTGGGATTCTATAAAAATTCCTAGTTCCAGGAGTTCTGTGAAATTTCCAATAACTTGCTTTATGGTCCATCCCAGAGAGGTGGAACCTAAATAATAAAAATACAATGTGATTTCCAGCTCAGCTCAAAGGATCACCCGTATTTGTTAGAAAGCAATTTAATCCCTTTCCCTCCCTGAACAGCTGTACCTACAAACCTCTCAGCACTGGGGTGACCTGAATTATTGGTGGTGCTGAGCTTGGGGCCAGCACTTGAAACCCTGCCCAGTCCTTGGGGTTCTATTGTAGACTAAAAGGGTGTTTGGGATCCAAATCAGATGCCTCAGTAAATCCCATCCCTGTCCATCTTGCTGGAAGCTGTGGGTGGGAGAAGATAATTTCATGTGATGGTCTTTGGAGACCATCACTGGGTTCCCAGCAAGGATGACTCTGTGATTCCCCAGACTTCAATATCCATATGGATATTGCATATCCAGGTTGCAATAACCCCTGCTATTGCTCAGACTTTGAAACCCACCTATAGCCTGGGCTCACACAGGACAATTTGAGAAAGTGGGACCATCTCCAACCGATTTGTGTGTCCACCTTGACCTTCTCTTCTGGTGTTGCTTTCACTGGCAGTTTCCTTTGTTACTGGTGCCACTGGGGTGGTTTCTCCAGTGTCTGCAGTGGTTTAGCCCCACCACAAGCCCTTCTGTGCTCTGCTCTGTGCTCCTGCAGAGTTAAGTTGAATCATGAAATCTTTTAAGTTGGAAAAGACCTGTCAAAGATTGAGTCCAACCACCAACTCATCACTGCCTTGGTCACCACCAGAATATGTCCTCAAGTGCCACATCCATGTGTGTTTTGAATACAAAAGAAAAGGCTTCAAGGCCAGGTTGGACAGGGCTTGGAGCAACCTGGTCTAGTGGAAAGTGTCCGTGCCCATGGCAGGGGGTGGAATGAGATGGGCTTTGAGGTCCCTTCCAACCCAAACCATTCTGCTATCTATAAAATTCCAAGCAGTTGCTGATAATAATTTGCTTTCTTAGAGGTGGCATCCTTGCCACCAAATCCTCCCTTTTTTTTTCTGTTGCCTCTATTGCAAGAGCTGGTTTGTTTAACAGGAACATCTCCCACCACTTTCCTGCAGCAGCTGATATTTAGGAAAGGCTGTTGTCATTAGATCCTCTGGAGAATCAGTGCATTTCATCAGGCCTGGGTTTAATTTCCTGTCGATCTTGCAGCACCACCGGGACAGTTCCCATCTCCACAGCTGGCAGCAGCTCTGGAATGCAGGGAGGTGGCAGAGATGTCTGGTTTATTGCCCCAAAGGCGTTTGTGACAGATTAATTAGCGAGCAGAAATCTCCTCTGAGCCTCCTCATTCCATCCTGTCACTTCATGCCCAGACATCTCCAGGCTCCTGCAGGGCAGGGACGCTCGTTCTGCTCTAACGGAGTGTTGTTGTTTCCTCAGGCTTTGGACTTCAGCTTGGATGGGAAGGTGAACTTGACAGAGCTGACACTGGCACTGGAAAATGAGCTGCTAATCACCAAGAATGGGGTCCACCAGGCAGCCCTGGCGAGCTTCAAGACGGAGATCAGACACCTCATGTGAGTCAGTGGCATCGTTGGAGCGGCGGCTCCGTTCGGCCAAGCAGCTCATCAATGGGGGTCTTGTCAATGTGGCACTGGGAGGGTCTTGGATTGCTCAGAAACTTCCAGCTGCCTCGTTTATTTTAAAACACTCATCCCCAGGGATGGCAGAAAAATGTAGTTGAAAAATAAAAAAAAATGAAAGCAGGTCTGGGAATAGTCTGGAAGTGGTCACTGCTATTCCCAGGGGTCATGGATGGCCAAGGAATGCACAGCTTAGGACAGAGGCTGCTGCAATTTGTTATCAGTGCCTTTAATCCAAACTGGATCATCCAACCCAGATGTTTAACCATGAGATAGATGTGAGGGGAGGTACAAAGTCACTCTGCACCCCCACTTGATTCATTTGGAAGTCGACACAGTTTGACATTGCACCAGACTTGCTGTGCAGGTTTCTCTGTTGAGAGAGTGTGGGAGATGGGAAACACTTCCCTGTATGTATATTTATTGATTTATAAATCATATACATGTATATAGAATATATACAGAATGAATAGAATGTATGGAATGTATGCAGAAGCTCAAGTATTTCTTCCCACACAGTAATTGATCACCTTGTCCATCCCACTTTGGAGACTCACTCTCAGTTAATTCCTGTTGTGTGACTGTTGCATTTCTTTGCCATGTGCCCAACTCCAGTTGTTTGTGGTGTATTGTTTGTACTGTAAATATTTTAATAATTTGGATATTCAGGATATTAATAATATTCATATTCAGATGTGACAGACTGAGAGAGCTGGGACTGGTGAGTCTAAAGAACAGTCCAGGGAGATCTGAGAGCCCCTGCAGTGCCTAAAGGGGCTTTGAGAGAACTGGAGAGGGACTTTGGACAAGGGCCTGGAATGACAGGACAAGAGGAATGGCTTCCCACTGCCAGAGAGCAGGGTTAAGTGGGATATTGGGAAGGAATCTTTGGCTGGGAGGGTGGGCAGGCCCTGGCACAGGTTGGGCAGAGAAGCTGTGGCTGCCCCATCCCTGGGAGTGTCCCAGGAAAGGCTGGACAGGGCTTGGAGCAATGTGGGATATTTGAAGGTGTCCCTGCCCATGGCAGGGGTGGGTCTGAATGATCTTGAAGGTTCTTTCCAGCCCACATGATTCCAGGGTTTGATGAATTCAGGGAGCTTGAGGTCTCAGGACCAATGGAGATATCAAGACATGTCCAGAGCTATGGGTGCAAGTTCACATCTGGTGACTAAATGCAGTTTAGACCCTTGGAGAGCTTTCTGAGCTGTTGTTCTCTGCTGTGGCAAAAACCTTCTTTGGGGGAGCAGGGAGGGGTGACCTAACCCAGGATGGTTCTGCTTCCTGTAGGGAGAGGTTTGACCAAGTGGCCAGAGAGAAGGAGAAGCTGAGGTCAGACCTGGAGAAGGCTGAGAAGCTGAAATCCCTGATGGCCTCTGAAGTGGACGACCACCACGCTGCGATCGAGCGCCGCAACGAGTACAACCTCAGGTACTGTCCCAGGTCATCCCTGCCCTCCTCCCTGGCATCACAGGGACATGGGGACAGAGGCAGTGCCACCACTCCCAGCAGCATTTCCCACATGCTGCTTCTAACAAGCTCTTCTAACAAGCCACACCTTGAGTGTTGTGTTCAGTTCTGGGCCTCTCAGTTGAGGAAAGAGATTGAGGGGCTGGAGCGGGGCCAGAGAAGAGCAATGAGGCTGGAGAAGGGACTGGAGGTGGCACTGAGTGTCCTCTTAAACACCTCCAGGGACGGAGAATCTACCATGTCTTGATCCAACCCCACTGTGATCACCAGCCCAGGCCACGGAGTGATCACAGTGGGATTGGATCAAGGGTTGGACTTGATAATCTCAGAGGTCTCTTCCAACCCAACTGAGAAGAGCAATGAGGCTGGAGAAGGGACTGGAGGTGGCACTGAGTGTCCTCTTAAACACCTCCAGGGACGGAGAATCTACTATGTCTTGATCCAACCCCACTGTGATCACCAGCCCAGGCCACGGAGTGATCACAGTGGGATTGGATCAAGGGTTGGACTTGATAATCTCAGAGGTCTCTTCCAACCCAACTGAGAAGAGCAAGGAGGCTGGAGAAGGGACTGGAGCACAAGTGCTGTGGGGAGAGGCTGAGGGAGCTGGGGGTGTTCAGCCTGGAGAAGAGGAGGCTCAGAGGTGACCTCAGCACTGTCTGGAACTCCCTGAAGGGAAGTTCTGGCCAGGTGGGGGTTGGTCTCTTCTCCCAGGTACTCAGCAATAGGACAAGGGGGCACGATGGGCTCAGGCTCTGCCAGGGGAAATTGAAGTTGGAGATGAGAAAGAAATTCTTTGCAGAGAGAGTGCTCCGGGATTGGAATGGGCTGCCCAGAGAGGGGGTGGATTCCCCAACCCTGGAGGTTTTTAACCTGAGCTTGACTGTGGCACTGAGTGCCATGATCTGGTAAAGGGACTGGAGTTGGCCCAAGGGTTGGACTTGATGATCTTGGAGGTCTTTTCCAACCCAATCCATTCTGTGATTCTTCTCTCTGATGCCTTTGCAGGAAGCTGGACGAGGAGTACAAGGAGCGAATCGCGGCTCTGAAGAACGAGCTGCGGAGAGAGCGGGAGCAGATCCTGCAGCAGGCGAATAAACAGAGGCTGGAGCTGGAGCAGGAGATTGAGAAGCTGAAAACGGAGGAGAATTATATCCGAGACCGCCTGGCCCTGTCCCTGAAGGTAACAGGGACCCAGCGCAGGTCTCCTCCAGGAGGGAGGGATGGACAGGATGGGTTGTGATGTGTGTTGAGCTTGTCAAAAGCAATTTAAGCAGGAAGGTAGATGTGTATCCATGAGAATTGGTTTTTGGATTGTTCCTTGGATTCCTAAGGCTTTGGTTCAGATCTTTGCCACCATCAAGTGTGTGTGCACAGTTGCCTTGCTGGATCATTTTCTGTCCAGCCAGGAGGTAAAACATCTTGGAAACATTTTAAAATGTTGCTTTAAAAACAAATAAAACCCCCAAAACATCTAAAGGAAACTTGTTATGCGTTTTGACACTTGTCACAAGTCCAGTGTTCACCCTTGCCATGCTGGGATTCACACAGATTCATAGTTCCTGTCTTGGGGCAGTGTCCTGCTCCAGTTTGACTGGGAATAATCCCTTTTTGAATGAGATAACAGCTGGTTATATTTTTCTCCTCCAAATGCTGAGCCTGTTGGGGGGATTTTTGTTTGCTCCAGGAAAACAGCCGCCTGGAGAGCGAGCTGCTGGAAACGGGGGAAAAACTGGCTGAGTGTGAAAGTTTGGCAAACAAACTGCAGAGGAACTTGGAAAACGTCCTGGCTGAGAAGGTAAATCCTCCTTTTCCCACTAGGATTTCAGAATTAAACTGCTTTTGAGTCACTGCAGTGGAGCTGCCAGTTGAACTGAGGCTCTTGAGGTCCTTATCCAGGTGGGAATAAGGCACAGCCTGCCCTGGGGACGTGTGTTGCCTTCCAGCTAAGGAAGTTAAAGATACTCCACCTTAACTATAATTTTGTTCTAATTAAATTAGGAAGGCTCTGAATGAAGGAATCATCCTGCAGATCTGGAGGGATTGTTTTTTCCCCATTGCCAAGTTTTGGATAAACCCAATGTGCAGGTCCTTTCCAGGGAGGGTGATCCATGAGGAGTTCCATAACATCTCTGCTGAGATCAGGTGGAAAAGGAGGTGAACAGCTGATCAGGGCTGTGTTACTTTAAACTCATCAGAATATCAACTTCTCCAAAGGCATTTGAGTTTGTGCATCCATAGACAGAGGTTCGTGTGCTGGGCTTCCCACACAGGATCTGTTTTCCAGCTTCCTTTAAAGCTTGGGATTATTTGTCTCTCTGAGATGTGCACATGCTAAACTAGAAAACTCCAAGTGAGTTTTCAGGGAGGTTGGTCATTGTTTCTATTAGCAGGGAAGTAGAGTTTCTTTAGATAAAATAAAAAAACTCAGAGGGGAGAAGTGATAGGCTGCAGGAATGGCATCCATGCTGTGCTGGCCAGGGCTGTTTGCTGGATGAATAACTGGATCCCATTGCTGTGTTTCAGTTTGGTGACCTGGATCCCAACAGTGCAGAGTTTTTCCTGCAGGAGGAGAGACTGACCCAGATCAAGAGCGAGTACGAGCAGCAGTGCAGAGTAAGTGCAGCCCAGGGCTGAGACCTGGCACTTCCTTCACCGAGAGCAACACAACCACGAGGGTTGGAAAATCCCTCTAAGATGGAATCCAACCACTCCCAGCACTGCCAAGGCCACTACTGAGCCTTGTCCCCAAGTGTCACATCCTTACTGCAAAGGACACTGCGGAGGGGCTTGGAAAGCTCTTCCCACAGAGGCAACTGGCTGATCCAAGAGGATGAGGTGGCCCAAGGGTGGGCTGGGAGAGGGTCTGTGCATTCCTGGGAATTCAGAATTGCAGGAACTTACAGCAGAAATCAGAAATATCCTCATTTTGCTGGTTTCCAAACTGGTGCTGTTTTCTTAAAGTAAAACTGAGAATGGAAAGTTTGTCCTCTCCCCAGATCTTGTATGGGAGAGACTTCTCTAAGGTGAACCTGCAGCTTATCTATTAGCATATCTAATTTCTGGGGCCTGCAGTGGCACCAGCTCAGGTGTTGCCCAGAGAAGCTGTGGCTGCCCCATCCCTGGAAGTGTCCAAGGCCGGGTTGGATCCACCTGGGATAGTGGGAGGTGTCCCTGCTCATGGCAGGGGCTGGAATGAGATGAGCTTAAAGGCCCCTTCCAACCCAAACCAGTCTGGAATTCTGTGGCTCTGTGGTCTGTTCTGCTTGATGCTTTTCATTCAGTAAAGGGCAGATCTGTGTGCTCAGAAACAGCACAGGAGCTCTCTTGGGAAGTTGCAGTTTACAGGCAAAAATTTTGTAGAAATAAGTGTTGAACTGACACTACTTGATGTGCAGCTGATTTTTCTGGTTTTCAGTGTGGCAGGTGTACAAATCAGTCCCCAAGGTTTGCTTTCTGAGCCTTTCAGAGGTGCAGAGTTCTGTGTTTGTGTTCAGGGAGTTACTCCCCACAATCACTGCTGGTCATGGAGCAAAGTGCTTGGCATTTGGCACAAACACCTGGGATGTTCTGCTGGCAAAGGGGCAGAAGTACCAGATGGTAAATGTCAGAATGAAGGGATTTTGTTCCTAATTTGATCTTTTGCTTCTGGTTTCTTCTGATCCAGCTTCTCAAGCAGTGTTTGAGGAGCTACTTCTTGACTGCTCATAAAGATTCCTGATGTTTAATAAAAGGTCACAGGAAAAAGGAATAAAGGGAAAGGTGCTGGAGCACATTGTACTTTCACCTTTAAGTATTTTTAATCATGGAATGCCAGAATGGTTTGGATTGGAAGGGATCTCAAAGGCCATCCAGTCCCACCCCCTACCATGGGCAGGGACACCTCCCACTAGCCCAGGTCACTCCAAGCCCTGTCATAGAATCATAGAATGGATTGGATTGGAAAAGACCTCTGAGATCATCAAGTCCAACCCTTGGTCCAAATCCAGTCCCTTTACCAGATCATGGCACTCAGTGCCACAGTCAAGCTCAGTTGAAAAACCTCCAGGGATGGGGAATCCACCCCCTCTCTGGGCAGCCCATTCCAATGCCTGAGCACTCTCTCTGCAAAGAATTTTTTTCTGCTCTCCAACTTCAATTTCCCCTGGCAGAGCTTGAGCCCATCGTGCCCCCTTGTCCTATTGCTGAGTGCCTGGGAGAAGAGACCAACCCCCACCTGGCCAGAACTTCCCTTCAGGCAGTTCCAGACAGTGCTGAGGTCACCTCTGAGCCTCCTCTTCTCCAGGCTAAACAACCCTGTCCAACCTGGCCTTGGACACTTCCAGGGATGGGGCAGCCACAGCTTCTCTGCCCAACCTGTGCCAGGGCCTGCCCACCCTCCCAGCCAGGAATTCCTTCCCAAAATCCCATCTTTCCCTGCTCTCTGGCAGTGGGAAGCCATTCCCCTTGTTTTGCTGACAGAAGGATGACACTGGCATGATGGATTCAAACAAGGCTTTCCCTGCTGTGATTCCCACCTGAATGTCTCATGGCTGATGGGTTGGATTCTTTGGTTGGTTTCACTGAGGCTTCTTTATCTTTCCCCTCAGGAGCTGCAGGACCAGATTGATGAGCTGCACTCGGAGCTGGAGGAGTACCGTGCCCAGGGCAGAGTGCTCAGGCCTTCCCTGAGGAATTCCCTGTTGGAAGAGTTCGACATGGATATGAAGAGTCACGGCAACAGCGGGATTGAGCCTGACCAAGGTACAAACATCTCCTGCAGGACTCAGTTCTGTGCTCTAGGGGGTTGTGAGAACCCCTTGGAGGTAATTCCATAAAACCTTCCCAATGGATTTGATCCCTGCCTGAATTTTAGTATTCAGTGTTAATTTGGGATCTCTGGACTATATTGAAAGCTACAATTAATATTCACTTGTCTGTGTTTGTGATGGGAATTTGAGCTGCAAGTAGCTGCCTAAAGAAATGTAAATTGATGAAATAATTCTGTTGAGAATGATATATTTATATATTACAGAATTAAGGTTTTTGTGGTAATATTTATTTTATAGTAATTTTTCTTTCTAAAGGACTTGGTTCAGAAGATTGCAACCCATTAAATATGAGCATAGAGGCAGAAATGGCCATTGAGCAGATGAAGGAGCAACATCACAGGGATCTCCATCACCTGAAACAGGAGCTTGAAGACACAGTAAGTGTTGGAACAAAATGGTCTTTAGGGTCCCTTCCCACCTAAACCATTCTGGGATTCTGTGATCCCAGTAAGAAATAAAGCTTTGCAGGGGAAATGAAGAGAAAATGCTGATGTGTTAATCAAAATATTCAGTAAAATGAATATATGAAACTTCATAATATGGAAATATTGAGGAGAACATCTCTGTAGAATGTGGAAAATCTCCTCTGTTTTCCTTTTGTAGGTGAGCCATTATGAAAAGCAGCTGGATGAGACAAAAACCCACTGGGAAAAGGAGCAGGAGGACATGAGGAAGAATCATGCTGAGGAGATGGATGTCATGGAAAAGCAAATAACTGGCCTTAAAACTCAACTGGCAGAGCTTCAGGGAGAGGCAGAAGCACTCAGGGAGCAGCAGGGAGAGCTGGACTGCAAACACAATGAGGAGAAAACCAAACTGCAGAGGTGCTTTGAGGAGGAAAAAGCCAACCTGCAGGAGCTGCTGAGGCAGGAGCATGAGGAGGATGTCAGAGCCAGACTGGAGCAGGTGAAGGAGAAGTTCAGTCAGGAACGGGAAGAACTGATCCAGAACAGTGTGTGGGTGGAAGAAAAGATGAGAGTCCTGGTGCAGACCCTGCAGGAGGAGAAGGGAGAGCTGGAACGTGGGTTCCATGAGCAGCTGAAGAGGCTGGCAGAGGTGCACGCCCTGGAGAAGGAGGAGCTCCAGCAGGAGCTGCTGAGGAAGCACGAGCAGGAGCTGGAGGAGGAGAGGTGAGTCTGGTGGTGGTCGTGGGGTGAACCTCAATGGCAACCCAGTGCAGATGAACCCATAGCACATAGAATCAGTTGGGTTGGAAGAGACCTCTGAGATCATCAAGCCCAACCCTTGATCCAACCCCACTTTGATTACCAGATCATGGCACTCAGTGCCATGGCCAATCTCAGTTTAAAAACCTCCAGGTCTGAGAACCCACCCCCTCTCTGGGCAGCCCATTCCAATGTCTGAGCACTCTGTCTGCAAAGAAGTTTTTTCTGATATCTCACTTAAATTTCCCCTGGCAGAGCTTGAGCCCATCGTGCTCCGTTGTCCTACTGTTGGTTACTTGAGAGAAGAGACCAACCCCCACCTGGCTACAACATCTTTTCAGGGAGTTGTAGAGAGGGATAAGGTCTCCCCTGAGCCTCCTCTTCTCCAGGCTGAACACCCCCAGCTCCCTCAGCCTCTCCCCACAGCACTTGTGCTCCAGTCCCTTCTCCAGCCTCGTTGCTCTTCTCTGGCCCCACTCCAGCCCCTCAATCTCTTTCCTCAACTGAGGGGCCCAGAACTGAACACAACACTCAAGGTGTGACCTTAATTCCAGCTGTTCTGACTGTTCCCTGTTTTATTCCACAACACTGAGCTGCTCACCAGGGTTTGTTTTTTTTCTGACCATTCCCAAGCAGATATAAATATTAATTTTTACCTCCCCCAGAGGCAACAATGCTGTTAAAGCATAACCAGGTGTGATTGACTTGAGCTCAGTTCAGGATCCCTGTCCTTTACAAACCCCTGCTTTGTCCTTCTAAAACATTTGGGGTTTCAGAGTTGATAAAGAAAAGGATGGTTGGGAAATACTTTTAGCCAAGACCAAATGTCAGAAGAAACTATAAACCATCCTGGGGTGATGGGGGAGATGAGGGTGAGAACATCAGCCCCCAAAATCCAAGCACAGGAACAGAAGGTCACATAATGCACATGAAATCTTTTCTGAGGACATTTCATAAGTTGTGACACTTTCCCAAAGCATTTTTTTCCTGAAGTTTCACCAAATTGCCTCAAATTTAACTTCAGGTCTCTGACACACCCGTCCAATAGTACAAAACTGTGTGAAAAAGTGATTTTCCAGCTTGTTTTATTCAACTTAAAAAGCCCTTTGAATCTCTTTGAGGTAGCCCAGAGTTGAGTAATATTTTATATTAACCATGTCTAGGAAAAACATGGCAAGTGACTATAACAGAAGAGCATCTCATGCACAAACTCAGTTTTCTGTGGACACACAAACACTTGTGAATAAATATGAAGAAACCCTTCAAAGCCTGCAGGGTCGTTACGAGCGGGAGCTGCGGGAACTTGCGGAGCAGCAAAGAGAGGAGAAATCCCAGTGGGAGTTTGAAAGGGATGAGACTGCTCAGGAGGTCGCTGAAACCCACGAGCAGCTGAGGGAAAGTCTGGCAAGTGAAAAGGCTGTTTCTTCTGCCCTGAGCCAGGAGAGGGATCTCCTGGAGAAGAACTTCAAGGAAGAAGTGAACAAGTTGGTGTGCGAGAGGGAGCAGCTGGAGAAGGAGCTGCAGGATCTGAGGAGCTCTGCTGAGGAGCAGGAGAAAGAGCTGAGGGGGAAAATAGCCCAGCTCCAAAATGACCATGAGAAAGACCTCAAGGACAAAGACAAGCAAATATCTGATGTGGAGGAAAATGGGAAACTGGTGAGGCAAAAGCTGGAGAGACTGGAGAGTGAGTATAAGCAAGAAAAAGAGGAGCTCAACTCCAAACTTCTTGCTCTGGAGAGTTTGAACAAAGACATTTGTGTGCAAGCAGAGACAGAAAAGGCTGAGATGAGCTTGGAAATCGCAGCCCTTCGACGGGAGATACAAAAACTGCAGTGGGAGACGTGGAGCTTTTCCGCCCTCCAAAGCCACTACAGGGCCCTGGAGAGCGAGTACGCAAAAGCCAAGAGCCAAATTGCTTCTTGCCCTGGTCCAGCACCTCTGGGGGATGATGCAGAGGTCCTCCAGAACCTGCAGAAGGTGCATGAGCAGGCTGTGAAGGAGAATGTCAGGATGGCTGCCCAGATCCTCAGGCTGCGGCACCGGCTCCGAGCGGCGCAGCGGGAGCCACATCCCGGTCCTGGCTCAGAACCGGAGGAAGCAAATCCCAGTTTTGAAGGGTTGCCCAGTGATTGTCAAGATGCAGAGAAAGGAATGGATTCCAATGTCCTCCTGCCTTTGGAGGCTGATAGTACAGACCTGGAAGATACGATGGAGATGGATTCAGACTTGGAGGAAGGATGGGAGAAAGGCAGAGCAGGCAGCCACGTGCTCAAGGCACAGGAGTGTTGGATAGAAGGAAGTCAGGCAGCTCTGGGTGTTGATGGCACTCAGGATTGTGACAGGAGCCAAGAGCTGCTTTCTTGGGTGCCTCAGCTGCCAAAAAAGAAAGATCTCAAGAAAATTCCCGGACCAAAAATGCCACACAATGATATAAAACAACAGAAGGCTCATCTGCTCAATGGCAATGTAGCTCCCAAAAATAAAGGGTTTGTTTCTGATGCTTTGAAGCTGCAGGTTGAGCTGGAGGAGGCTGAAGAGCTGAGTGAAGCCTCTTCCCTGTTGGATCCTGTTCCTGGACCAACAACTGGTGACCTGAGGGACGTTCTAGCTCAGCTTTGGAAAAGGGTTGAAGAGTTGGAAGACAGATCCATGGCACAGGCTGAGCTTCTGTCTCTACAGGAAGAAATCCAGGTGGAAAACGAGGATTTGAAAGCTGAAATGATACAGTTAATTGAAAGGAATAAAGTGCTGGAAGACAACCTGCACAGGCTGAGAAGCCTTCATTGCAAACGAGAAGAAAGTGAGCTGGAAAGCCTCCAGTTCAAAGAGGAAAATACTCAGCTCCTCCAAAAAGTCAAAGAGTTGGGAGATTCCCAAGAGCAAGACACTCAAGGAAAGGTAGATGTGCAGAGCCACACAAGAGATGGGGAGCTGGAAGAACATCCCAGAGCATTCCCAGCCCAGCAGAACAATTTCCGGCGCGACGGCGCAGCGAGAGGAGCGCCGGTGGAAAAGAGGGAACCGCAGGAGCCCAACCCAAAGGAGAAGGTGCCAGCTCTGCCTGCCCCAAACTCCACGTCCTGCCACGGCGAGGAGAGGAGCGTGGTGCCCCAGGGCCTGCAGGGCACGTGCTCTGAGCTGCAGCAGAAGGTGGAGAGCCTGAGGTAACGTAGCCACACTAACCCGCCCGCCGCTCCGCTCGCTGCCCGGCTCCGCCATTAACCTCTGTAGATTAACCATGAGTAGCAACCAACACCATGGACTCCTCCCAACTCCTCCCATGGTGGAGAAGCACCGCTGGAATAAAGGATTGGGGGGGACTCCTCTGCCTGGCCAGGACCTAGAATCAGAATCAGACTATTCTGAGTTGGAAGGACCCACAAGGATCATCGAGTCCAACTCTTAAGTCAATGGCCCACACAGGGGATTGAACCCATGACCTTGGCATTGTTACAACCGAGTTTTAACCAACTGAGCTGATCTCAGGGTGGTGTTGACCCAAGGGGTGAAGCAGGAGGAACCTGCCAGCTGTCCTGTGGATGCAGTCACCATGTCTAGTCTGTAGTAGATAAACCCCTGCACTTCCATGTCCAAAATCCATGGTAACACTTCCAGAGTGCTTTTAGCTTTTACTAATATCACTTTGCTCCGTTTTGTTCCCTTTTAGTCCCGAGTGCTGCTCAGAACGCTGAAATTCTTTCTGCTTTTCTTAGTATTTCACTTAATACTGGAGAATTCTGGTGATTTGGAATGCTGAAAGGGCTTCTGTTTTTATCAATCTTTTAGTTAATGCTACAGAATTGCAGTGACTTTTTTCCCCAGTTAGGAACCCATCAGGTGTTTGATATGGTAAATACCATTATAACATAGAATATCACAGGTTTTACCAACTTGTTTTTAATTACTGTATTTCAGCAAGGATTTATTTGATTTTTTTTAAATGGATAAAGTGGCTACAAGTGGCTTAATTATTGCTCAGCACCAGCTTCCTGCAGGGAGTTGTTCTCTCAGGTGTTGAACCTGAGTTATTTCTGTACAGTCACTTGAGGACAGAAAAGGCACTTTCTAAGAGGGCTATTCCCAGAATTCTGAGTTCCAGCTGAGGAAATGGGTGACAAACTGCAGTCTCCTGGCACTCTGCATGTTGTGGTATTATTTGTAACTTGAGGGCTGAAAGAGAAAGAAACTTGTTAGATTTTAGCTCGCTTGAGCTATAAAAAAAATGCCAAAAAAGGCCCTTTTTTAATGAACTCTTACTCAGTAAGTGTAGAATATGAATGTGGCATTTATGCCTGGAACAAGCTGACTGTGGGTTTGCTTTGAAACATTACAGGCAGCTCAGGCTCAGGGTGTCAGCCAGAAATGTTCTCACTGTCTCCTCTCTCTGCCCCAGGTGTGAGGCTGAGAAGCTCCGAGAAGAAAATGCCATTCTGAAGAATGAAGTTAATTTATTAAACGAGGAAGGAAGCGCTTCCAGCCTGAAGCTGAGGGAGCTGAACGGGTCCCAGGAAGAAATGAGGTGAGAATTCCATGGGATGATGCACCTTGTGGTGCCTTCAGGCTCTTGCCATGATGGTTTCTCCCTTCTCTCCAAGCTCCTTTGTGTGTGAGATGTTGAATATTGTGTTTAGTTCTGGGCCCCTCAGTTCAGGAAAGATCTTGAGAGGCTGGAGCGGGGCCAGAGAAGAGCAACGAGGCTGGAGAAGGGACTGGATGTGGCACTGAGTGTCCTCTGAAACACCTCCAGGGACAGAGAATCCACCATGTCTTGATCCAACCCTGCTGTGATCACCAGCCCAGGGCATGGAGTGATCACAGTGGGGTTGGATCAAGGGTTGGACTTGATCTCAGAGGTCTCTTCCAACCCAACTGAGAAGAGCAACGAGGCTGGAGAAGGGAGTGGAGCACAAGTGCTGTGGGGAGAGGCTGAGGGAGCTGGGGCTGTTCAGCCTGGAGAAGAGGAGGCTCAGAGGTGACCTCAGCACTGTCTGGAACTCCCTGAAGGGAAGTTGTGGCCAGGTGGGGGTTGGTCTCTTCTCCAGGCACTCAGCAATAGGACAAGGGGGCACGATGGGCTCAAGCTCTGCCAGGGGAAATTGAAGTTGGAGAGCAGAAAAAACTTCTTTGCAGAGAGAGTGCTCAGGCATTGGAATGGGCTGCCCAGAGAGGGGGTGGATTCCCCATCCCTGGAGGTTTTTCAGCTGATCTTGGCTGTGGCACTGAGTGCCATGATCTGGTAAAGGGACCAAGGGTTGGACTTGATGATCTCGGAGATCTTTTCCAACCCAATCCATTCTATGATTCTATGGATGTGGCACTGAGTGAGAATCCACCATGTCTTGATCCAACCCCACTGTGATCACCAGCCCAGGGCACAGAGTGCCCTGGGCTGGTGATCACAGTGGGGTTGGATCAAGGGCTGGACTTGATGATCTCGTAGGTCTTTTCCAACCCAATCCATTCTATCATTCTATGATGTTCTACAGGTCTGAACTGGACTTATTTTGTGGTGCTGTTGGAAATCCAGCAGGCTGACAGGCTGTTCCTCACCCTTTTCCAGGCCCATTCCTAGAGCCAGGCTTAGCTGTGGGCACTGAGGTGACCCAGCAACACACCCAAGCCCAGGAGCTCCTCAGGAGCTGAACTGATGCAACTTTGTGCAGATTATTCCAGTGATTTGGTCTTTGGCAAGTAGAGAACCATCTGTGATCCTGGGATTTTAATTCCCTTCTGGAAAAGGCCTCCCTGGGGTACCTGGAGGAGTTGAGCCAAACTTACATAAAGCAATAATGCTGAGCTATAAATAAATATCCAAAATTACCATTTCTGGTGATATTATAAAACAGCCTGTTCTTAAAATAACGGGATCAACTAAGGGTGGAAAAGCCCTCTAAGATCATGAAGTCCAACCATTTCCCAGCCCTGCCAAGGCCACCACTAAACCTTGTCCCCAAGTGCCACATCCACATGGTTTTTTTGAGCATTTCCAGGAATGGGGACTCCACCACTGCCCTGGGCAGCTGTGCCAGGGCTAGACAGCCCTTTCAGTGAAGGAATTCTCCCTGTTACCCAACCTAAACTTGCATCCTCTTGTCCTGTCTTAACTAATACATTAATAAGTGATTTTGATGTTAATGAGCTGCCATTTTCCCTTAGGCAGAAAATAGAGGCTGTGAGGAAGGAGAAAGTGGCTGTACAGAAGATGGTTGAGAACCTGAAAAAGCAGGTGGGTGGTCAGAGCCCAGGACCTTCTCTGTGGAAACCATCACTGAACAAAAGCTGTTCCTTGAACAGTCACAAAGGCAGCAGAAAAATGACCATTTTATAAGTTTAAACTTTGGTAACTGTTCTTGTTACCTCATTGATTTGAGGCTTGTTTGGCCTGATCAAGACACAACAGCTGTAACTCTCCAGCTCAGAGTTTTGAGGGCACTTCCCAAAATCAACTTGGAGAGTTTACTTTGTATAAATACAAAGTTTAAACCTTTGTTTTGTGGTCTTTGTGGGGAATACTTTGCAGTGGTCCATGGGAACAGATGATGTGACTCAGCCTCTGGTTCTTTCCCAGCTGGCTGGGTCTAGGAATGCTGCCAGCTGGATCCATGGGATTGCCACTTTTATTTTAAGGGTGGTTTGTTTTCTGGCCAAAGTAGAAGGTTAAAGTAGCTTTTACATTCATGTCCTTCTCAGCATTGCTTAGGAAAATTCTTCTTGGAATAATCCACTGGGATAACCCTCAAAATGGCAAAGGGAAGGAGGAACAGTGGTGAGCTGGGTGACTGATAAACCTTGTCTAATTAAGGCCAATTAACTGCTCAGAGTCACAGTTGGAGAGACACTTGTCAGATCTTTAATCACTTTAATAGAAAGGGAATGTTAAAAATGTCATTCCCTGTGGCAAATCAGTCGTAGTGACTCTGCTGTCCCCACTCAGGTGGCAGAGCTGAAGACCAGGAACCAACAGCTGGACTCTGAAAATACAGAACTGAGCCAGAAGAACTCCAAGAATCAGGCAGATGTGCAGGATCTGAATCAACAGCTGGCAAGGGTGCTCAAGGAAAAGGAGAGGGAAGAGGGAAAGTGCACCCTGGAGGAATGGGAAAAGGAGAGACTGGTGCTGAAAGAGGAACTGGAAAGCTCCAAAATAAAGGTATGGATTATACTGGGATGACCCTGAGATCAGCTCAGTTGGTTAAAACTTGGTTTGTAATAATGCCAAGGTGATGGGTTCAATCCCCTGTGTGGGCCATTGACTGAAGAGTTGGACTCTGATCCTTGTGGGTCCCTTCCAATCAGAATAGTCTGGGATTCTGTGAATTGGCATCCCTGTCTTGGGATGTGTGTGGGCTCTCAAAGCTGAACTTTGCCAAGTGCCGCCTTAAACATTCCTGCAGGTGGCAGGAAGGAAAGCCCAACAGCAGCCAAAACCAGGAGGGAAAAGTGTGCAGGTTTGTCCTGAAAATGGAGCTCAGTGATTCCCAGTATTTCCCTGCACTTCCCACATGGGTTCATCCAGTGCCATCCCAGCTCTCTGCCCATTGGCAGTGGCTGCAGCATCCTCTGCTCAGCCCTCAGTGCTCTGGGAGTCTCCTGAACTGAAATCTGAGCCCTTTATTTTTTGCAGTCATCGAATCTGGTGTCGTCTCTGGAGATGGAGGTGTCCAAAATGAAGGTTCAAGCTCATCTGCTGGAGCAGGACAACCATATCCTCAAGCAGGAGCTGGAGAAGACAAAACAGGTATGGCATTGTTTCCCTGGAAGTGTCCCAGGCCAGGTTGGACAGGGCTTGGAGCATCCTGGGATTGTGGAAGGTGTCCCTGCCCATAAAAGGGATGGTCCTAAAGATCCCTTCCAACCCAAACCATTTTGGAAATCTGTTTGAGTGCCATCAGATCACACTCACCATCTTTTAATGCCTCCTGGGTTGGAAATAGTTACTTTTATGACCTTTCTTTAAAGAAATTAAGGGGATGTAACTGCTCTTGAGGCAGTCTCTGGGTCCAGTTCATGATTGTTCAGATATGGTTGGGCTCACTTGGACTTTGCCAAATGATTTTTGGGAGCAGTGGATCTACAGAGAGGAGCTTTGATCAGGACAAAGATTTAAAGCTCTAATCAAGGAATAGACAGGGCAAAGGGGATCCACAGGAGAGCATTTTCCTGTGGAACTGGTGATGACCCATTCAGCTCCATTGAAGGGCTGAGCTCTTCCATGTCCTCTCAGAATTCCTGTTGCTAAACCCAGCTGGAGATAAGGATGGAGATAATTTCCTGGAGGGCTCAGTTATCTCCTGTGTAAGCACAGTTCAAGTGGCTGTAAATACATGCTAATAAACACAGATAATGAAGGCTACAAATGAGTCACCTCCCTGATTAGGGCTCCACAAAGTCATTTTCTGTGCAGTGTAAAGCTCATTTGAGGCACCCAGTGCTCAGGGTAGATAATGGTCTTAAAAAGGGAAAGGAGCTGAGTCCTGCCCAGTAATGAGGGAGTTGTGGCTGGGTGGAATTCCAGGCAGGAGATTGGGTGAGGAAAGGCAAGAGAGCCTGGGGGAAGGCAGAGGGCTCAGCTGGGAAAAGGATCAGGAGTCAGCCAGTACAGTATTTTTCCCTCTGTCTTCCAACATGTGTTGATTTAGGTGGGATATTGGGAAGGAATTCCTGGGCAGGCCCTGGCACAGGTGCCCAGAGAAGCTGTGGCTGCCCCATCCCTGGGAGTGTCCCAGGCCAGGTTGGACAGGGCTTGGAGCACCCTGGGCTGGTGGGAGGTGTCCCTGCCCATGGCAGGGGTGGCACTGGGTGGGCTTTGATGTCCCTCCCCAACCCCAACTTTTTGATGCTTCTGTGGTTTCCAGGAGTAACATGGGAGAGAACCCTCTGGTCACTTCTCTCCAGGTGACCAACTCCCATCTCAAAGCAAAGAGCTCCAGAGTGGAGAAGAACAGGAATTGTGGCTGGTCCTACTTAATATGGAGAGCAGATCAAACTCTGCTTGACTTACAGGGAGCCTCAGGAGAGCTGGAGAGGGACTGGGGACAAGGGATGGAGGGACAGGACACAGGGAATGGCTTCCCACTGCCAGAGGGCAGGGACAGGTGGGATATTGGGAAGGAATTGGTGTTTGGGAGGGTGGGCAGGCCCTGGCACAGGTGCCCAGAGAAGCTGTGGCTGCCCCATCCCTGGGAGTGTCCAAGGCCAGGCTGGACAGGGCTTGGAGCAACCTGGACTAGTTGAGGATGAACCTTTAGAGGTCCCTTCCCACCTAAACCATTCCATGATTCCATGACTTGCACACCACATTCTGCAGCAGCACAGAAATGCAGCTGTGAGGGGTTTGCTTCCCACAGCTGCCCAGATGCCCTGACCTCTCTGACCTTCAGAATGAAGTTTCCAGCTTAATTACCAGGAATGAGAAGCTGCAGAAAGAGAAAGAAGCTCTGAGTGAGGAACTGAACAGATGTATTGACAAGGTGAGAAAACTGCCAACCCATCACTGTGTGCTGTTAAAATTCTTGTGTCTGTATCACCATAACCTCTAAAACTGCTTTAGGAAGTTTTTTGCCTTACCCTCAAGGCAGATAAAAGCAGAATTGCCCCTGCCTGGGTATTTTTTCTGCCTGGTCTGAGAGGGGAAAGCTTAAATTCTGCAGCACAACTTTCCTGTCATTTGATTATGTAGAAAATTCCAAGCATTGCAAGGAGGAGAGGCCTGGATATGAACACTGCAGAGTGTTCTTGGACTTGTATTGCAGCTTTGACATAGTGCAGCTCTGAACTTGAGCAGGGTCTGCACACTCCAAATAATGATCCTGTTGTGTGGAAATCCAGGCTGGGAGCTGGGGGGGTTGTGCTTTCTTTGTGTTGCTGTAACTCCCTCTGGGTTAACCCTCAAAGCCAAACTGAGTTCCAGAAGATCCTGAGTGAGGATTCTCCATGTGATCTCCTTGCAGGTAGCTCAGGTCAGCTGCTTGGAGAGTGCAATTGGCAGCTTGAAGCAGGAGCAGAAATCTTGGGAACAGCAGAGCCAGGCACTGAAAGCACAGCTCAGCATCTCACAGGAAAAGGTACAGAATGTGGAAACATAGAATCAGTTGGGTTGGAAGAGACCTCTGAGATCATCAAGTCCAATCCTTAATCCAACCCCACTGTGATCACCAGATCATGGCACTCAGTGCATGTCCAGTCTCACCTTAAAAACCTCCAGGGTCAGAGAATCCACCCCCTCTCTGGGCAGCCCATTCCAATCCCTGAGCACTCTCTCTGCAAAGAATTTCTTTCTGCTCTCCAACTTCAATTTCCCCTGGCAGAGCTTGAGCCCATCGTGCCCCCTTGTCCTATTGCTGAGTGCCTGGGAGAAGAGACCAACCCCCAACTGGCCAGAACTTCCCTTCAGGGAATTCCAGACAGTGCTGAGGTCACCTCTGAGCCTCCTCTTCTCCAGGCTAAACACCCCCAGCTCCCTCAGCCTCTCCCCACAGCACTTGTGCTCCAGTCCCTTCTCCAGCCTCGTTGCTCTTCTCAGTTGGGTTGGAAGAGACCTCTGAGATTATCAAGTCCAACCCTTGATCCAACCCCACTGGGATCACTCTGGCACTCTGTGCCCTGGGCTGGTGATCACAGTGAGGTTGGATCAAGACATGGTGGATTCTCTGTCCCTGGAGGTGTTTAAGAGGACACTCAGTGCCACCTCCAGTCCATTCTCCAGCCTCGTTGCTCTTCTCTGGCCCCGCTCCAGCCCCTCAATCTCTTTCCTCAACTGAGGGGCCCAGAACTGAACACAACACACATGACACCTGGTCCCTGCACCCCAAATCCTGGTCCAGCAGGGCTGATTGCTGCTCCTTGCAGGTGCAGAGCCTCGATGAGACCCTGCAGAGCACCACCCTCCAGATGTCCCGACTGAAATCCGACCTGCAGGCGACGCAGCAGGAGAAGGAAACGCTCAAACAAGAGGTCCTGTCTCTGCACAAGCAGCTGCAGAGCAGCAGTGAAAAGGTAAGACCTTCAGGAGGCTCAAAAGTTAACTAGAATTGTTGTATATTCTATATAATGTTTGGATTTTAAATAGATTTTTAGAATTTTAAAGTGTTGAACACAAAGATGAGTTTCCATCTCCTGATTCTCAATCTTTCCCTGAAAGAAATTATTGCCAAAACCCACCCCTAAATCCATGAACTGTATCAATTTACACCTTTAACTATAAAAATTAACTCACTAATGGACTGAGGGTCGATTTTCAGTCCAACTTGGTTTTGAAAGGTACAGAATTATGCCAGACTCTCTTGATTAATGAGGATTTGTAACTGGAGGAGGTTGTAACTGAGTGATCTTGGAATTGGTGTTATGGATTCAGTTGGTAATTTGGCTTCTTTGCCTTGTAATTAAGGAATATTTAATGTCCACATGGAAAAGAGGCAGTTTCAACATTGTACAGCAGGAACCAAATTGCAGCTATTACTGGATAATACAGAATACTGAGAGCTCTAAACAGAGCACAAATTGCTTTATTTCTCTGTGGTGCTGAACTCTGTGCACTCCCTCTGCACAGTTATTATCCAGGATTTCAGGGAAGGGAAGCACTGGGGCTTTGCAAGTTGGGTGAAGGCTGGGAGGGAGTTGGGAATCCTCTGCAGTCACCAAAAATCAACTTAACCCCCAGCTGAATAGAGGCAATTCTGCTTCTTTGTTCAAGGCCTAACCCTGCCATTCTGTCTGTCTTAAGACTCGGGTTCTGGAAGGGGCTGTGCCTTCCCCAGGGCTCCAGGACCAGCACTGGGATGAACTGGAGCAGCTGAAGGAGCAGGAGCAGAGGCTGCTCAGGCAGGACAATGAGAGGCTGCAGAGGGAAGTGCAGAGCACCAAAGCAGACCTGGCTCACTCCAGGGAGAAGGTAATTGGGACAGGTCACAGAAGGGCTGGAGTTGGGAGGGAGCTCTGGAGATCATAGAATGGATTGGGTTGGAAAAGACCTCCAAGATCATCAAGTCCAACCCTTGGTCCAACCCCACTGTGATCACCAGCCCAGGGCACGGAGTGCCCTGGACTGGTGATCACAGTAGGGTTGGATCATGACGTGGTGGATTCTCACTCAGTGCCACATCCATAGAATCACAGAATCATAGAATGGATTGGGTTGGAAAAGACCTCCGAGATCATCAAGTCCAACCCTTGGTCCAACTCCAGTCCCTTTACCAGATCATGGCACTCAGTGCCACGGCCAAGCTCAGCTGAAAAACCTCCAGGGATGGGAAATCCACCCCCTCTCTGGGCAGCCCATTCCAATCCCTGAGCACTCTCTCTGCCAAGCATTTTTTTCTGCTCTCCAACTTCAATTTCCCCTGGCAGAGCTTGAGCCCATCGTGCCCCCTTGTCCTATTGCTGAGTGCCTGGGAGAAGAGACCAACCCCCTGCCCAAGCAGGTTCACCCAGAGCAGGTGGCACAGGTCACCCCCAGGTATCTCCAGAGAAGGAGACTCCACACCCCTCTTAGGATGTGTCTCCTCTTCCAAAGAAATCACTGTTAATTCTTGTCCAGGATTCTGGTCTGGCTTCCAGTTAACACCCTTTCTTTTTTTATCCTTTTAAAAAAGGATTCTTAACATTCCCAGCATTCTTCTTGTGCAGTTTCTTGGCTCACAGTGTTAGAGGAGGAAAGGAGGAGAGAAGGACAAGATAAAATGTCAAAAATACCCCAGAGGTGCCCAGAGAAGCTGTGGCTGCCCCATCCCTGGGAGTGTCCCAGGCCAGGTTGGACAGGGCTTGGAGCACCCTGGGCTGGTGGGAGGTGACCCTGCCCATGGCAGGTGGTGGGAATGGATGGGCTTTAATGTCCCTTGCAACCCAAACCATCCTGTGATTCTCTGAGCCCCAAATTGGTTGGTCCTCAGTATTTTAGGTGAAATAGATTCATGTCCCTTCCAACCCAAACCATTCTGGAATTCTCTGAGCCCCAAATTGGTTGGTCCTCAGTATTTTAGATGAAGTAGCTGCAATTTTTGAATGATCTGGACCATCTTTCCACCTTTGCTCTTCTCTGATCCCTCCAGATCCGCCAACTGGAATCCACAATCCTGTCCCTGAAGCACCAGAAGCACCAAAGCCAGTCAGGCATCGTCAAGGCCATGGAGCAGGAGAAGCTGAGCCTGAAGAGGGAGTGTGAGCAGCTGCAGAAGGAACTGTCATCTGCCAACAGGAAGGTTGGTTTGGGCTGGGCAAGGGAGAACCTGTAAATTCCTTCTTTTCCTCAGAGTTTTGTGCCCTTTCTCCCTGTCCCAAGGAGCTGGCTGTGCCCTCCACATCTGCAGGGATGGGATGCTGTGGGACATCACACAAAGCATCACATTTCTCCAGATAACTCCTGGTTTTCAGTCTTTATATTGAATTGTTCATGACTTGAGTATTGGGGAATAAAAATTAAAATTAAAAAAATAAAGAGATAAAATAACCAACTGCTGTTTTTCTCCTCTTGTCTCGGGCAGATCAACCAGATGAATTCTCTGGAACGGGAACTGGAAACCAGCTCAGAGAATGAAGGGCTGAGGAAAAAGCAAGTCAAGCTGGATGATCAATTAATGGAGGTACTTCCCAATTAGTGCTGCCTGAGGGGCTTTGTCACTGACTCAGAGTCTGTGGGTTTATTTGAAAAGATCTTCTAGAGAAAACTAATTGCAACTAGAAAAATTCATCTCTCCTGAAATTTAACTTCATCTTTCATGGCCAAGATGAGTGCAACAATTGTTGGGGTTTATCATGAATCACTGAAGGCTTCAGATAGAAAATCAAATAGCAAAGAAATTTTTCTGTGCTTTGAGGCAAGGCTAAAACTTCCCTCTTCCTTCCTAAAATGTGTCACTCCAAATTTTCTGACTAATATTTATCTTATGCAGCTCTTAGTGTAGAAACCTGTCCTGATTTATTAAGGATTTATTTATTTATTTATTAAGGATTTATTCAATTTGCTGAATTGAAGCCTTGTTATCTAAATTGTGAGAAATTAACAATTATTTGCTGAATTCAAGCCTTGTTATCTCATCTAGATCTTGATAAATTAACAGTTTACACAACTTGTTGCTGTTTTCACTCGTGCCTTGAAATTTTCACTGGAGATTCTTCCAAATCTTCCAAATTATGCTGAATATTCAAAGTGCCCAACTCTGAGGAATCCTCGGAATGGGCAAAGTTGAACTGTGGTTTGTGTGTCACTTAAGACCAGCCCAGACCTCTGAGCTGATGTCCTGGATTTGAGTTTAAAACACAACATTAAAAAGAAAGAAAACCACAGAATTTTGGCTTTTCCCATAAACTGAAACATCTTCTCCATGAGGCTTTTATAATTCTGTATTAAAAGACTTCCAGAGAGCACATAGGGATCATTATGCTGACTATATAATGTAATTAGCTATAAAACCATAAAAACTTGATTAGTAAAGATGAGATTTTGCCAAGTTAATGAAAAGACTGTTTATATCCCTGTGCTTTTATTTATATAGTCTTAATTAAGCTTTGGGACAGTGCCAAGCACTTTAAACCCTTCGGGGTAAACTCCAAGCAGGGAATTAATTGTGTTTTCCATTGAACTGGGGGTTTGGAGCACTCAGGGGTTTGTCCCTCCTGTTCCCACTTTCCAGGCAGGTGTGTATGACATTTGTGACCTCTAACTCTCTCTTTTGTGCCTGTTGTCCTTTTGTTCCTGGCTAACCTGGCTAGAGCTCAGTGGTTGGAAGTAGCAGAGAAGGGGGCAGTTCTCTTTCTGAATTAGTGTGCGAAGGTAGAGCAATAATTTTTCATGTTCCACCAACAGCATGGAGAAAACATCTTTTTTTTTATGCCTTTTTTTTTATTATTATTCCATGCATGTTTTCAGTAAAGAAGCCACTATTCATTTGAATGTCAGTTTTTGACTCTGTGTCGTGCAATGGGATTCTGTGCCCCAAGAAGTTGCATTTCTAAGGCACTGCCATGAAAATGGGGAGAAATAACCCAACTGAAGCCAAAAAAGATTTAAAATTGAAAGTGAGAAGGTGAAAAGTGGCTTCTTACTAACCCCATTGGCTGTGAGGTTTGGAAGGTTTTGCCTATTTACCTCTGGTGCTTGCATGCTTTTTCCATTTTATCCTTAAATTTGCTGCTCTGTGATCCCACTTGGCATCATCCCAATAGTGTAGCAGGTTCATTATTGCTCCATTTTCCTCCACAGCAGGACTGTGTTGTTTTCATTATTGTTTCATTAGTATTTATTTTTAAGATGCTCTTACCACTAATTGTTTCTTCATTAGATGCTCTTGTGCTTCACAACATGAGAGGAACCCCTAAAGAAATTCTACCAAAAGCTCATTATTTTCACTGTTTGTATTGTCAGGAAAAGACCAATTCCTTTCCAGACAAGTTGACTTAAGAGAAAACCCCCCCAGATAACTTAAAATAATACAAATAGTTTTCTTTTGGAGTGCTTATAAACTTATTTCTGTTTCCCTGGGCCAGCAGAGATCAGGAGATGGTAAAAGGGCCAGAGGAGCTGCACCACAGTAAAATATATTTATAATTAGAGATTAACTCAAGAGGTGAAAAACAATTCCAAATTGAGGCCTTAATTTTATCACTTGTGAAAAGAAATTTGAATCACTTGTGAAAGGAAAATTAAACCCACTATGATAATCTTACCCACCTTTTCCTAAGGGAACAGAGCAATAGGTTTGGGATAACAAGTGAGAATTTATGGGGTCAACTAGGGAAGAAATTATTTATGCTACACCAATTCAAGCTGCAAATCAGCTTGTCTGAAACATCAGGGATTTTTACTCTGGAGTTTTTTAGCATTATAAACTATTCCAGCTGTGAGTTACTCACCTGGGGTTTACTTCAGTCTAAAAAAAATTCAAAATTACTTCATGTGACTGCGTTGGCTCTTAATATTTTACACTTAGGAGTGAGCATAAGGCAAGATACACAGGGTTTGAAACCTTGAATTTTATGGGATCAAATTGCTGAAAACATCAGAGGTGACACTGAAAACGTGTTGTGCTTTGGGAATGTTCTCTCTCCATCCTAAATTAAAAACTACAAACAGCACAACTTCAGTGCTTTTATTTGTGAGCAGATTCTCTTTTCAAAAGAGAAAATTCTGAAGGAGATTAAAGCAAATTCTGAGATGGAGGTTAAAGCAAAAATGAAGTTAACTCTCCCCTAAACTAAACTTGGATAGGTCTCCCCAGAAACTCAGGTGTGAAATGATGGATCACAGCCCAAATTCCTTTAGAACTGCATGGAATTGTGTTGGGTTTTTTTCCCTTGGAAAAACTTGACTGTTGAGCTTCTCCTCCCGAGTCCAGGCTTGTTTCTGTTGCACACACCAAACCTGGGAGCATCCCCAGTAACGCCCTGGGGGGTTGGGGAGCAGCATCCCCAGTAATGCCCTGGGGTGGGGGGGGGGGAGCAGCATCCCCCAGTAATGCCCTAGGGGGGGGGGGAGCAGCATCCCCCAGTAATGCCCTGGGGGGGGGGGGAGCAGCATCCCCCAGTAATGCCCTGGGAGGGGGGGAGCAGCATCCCCCAGTAATGCCCTGGGGGGTTGGGGAGCAGCATCCCCCAGTAACGCCCTGGGGGGGGGGGGGGGGGGTGCAGCATCTCCCAGTAATGCCCCGGGGGGGGGTGGGGGAGCAGCATCCCCCAGTAACGCCCCGGGGGGGGGAGCAGCGTCCCCCAGTAACGCCCCGGGGGGGGGGGGGGGGGGGAAGCAGCATCCCCAGTAATGCCCTGGGGTGGGAGGGGGGGGCAGCAGCATCCCCCAGTAACGCCCGGGGGGGGGGGGGGGGGGGGAGGCGCAGGTGGAGCAGCATCTCCCAGTAACGCCCTGGGGCAGCCTCATCCCTGATAATGCCCTGGGAGACCAGCAGCATCCCAATGATACCTGGCGGGAGCCTCATCCCAATAATAGTGACCTGGGGGAGCCTCATCCCAATAATAATGCCCTGAGGGGGGAGCAGCATCCCTAGTAATAATGCCCTGGGGGGGGAGCAGCATCCCCAGTAATAATGCCCTGGGGGGGAGCCTCATCCCAGTATTGCCCTGGCAGGGGGAAGCAGCATCCCAATAATGCCTGGGGAAGCATCCCAATGCTTTTGGGGGAGCATCATCCCAATAATGCTTGGGAGAGCATCCCAATAATGCCTGGTGGGGAGCATCATCCCCAATGCCTGGGGAGCATCCCAATGCCTGGGGAGCATCCCAATGCCTGGAGCATCCCTGGCACAGCAGCAGCGCTCACAGGTGGCTTTCCCCCCTCTGCAGATGCTCCACTCCGGCGGGACGCGTAGCCGGAGCCCTCATTCCCGGGAGCTCCAGCAGCAGCAGGGCTGTGCCCTGGTGCCCAAGGAGCAGCTCCTGCAGCTCCAGCAGCAGCTGCTCCAGGCGGAGAGGAGGAGCCAACGCCTCCAGGAGGAGCTGGAGAGTCGCCCCTTGGACACGGCCGTGCAGCAGGTAAAGCTCCGACCCATCTGCGGGTTGTCCCTTAGGATTGGAGTCTGGGATTTTCCAGCCTGGTGAGATCCATTCTCTGATTATGCCAGTTCCAAAGGGAACATCCAGCCCATCCAAAACGGGCACAAAATGAGGGTCACAATGGTGTTCTTTGGCCCCTGTGCTGAGCCCCACGTGGTTCCCTTGAGGCCAAAGGAAAAGGAAGGGACAAACCTGTTGGTGCAGATGATGGCACAGTCTGGGCCAGAGTGGGGGGGCTCCTCCTGGCCAGGGGCTGCTCCTCCTCTGGATCCAACCAGTGGTCCCAGAAGTCCCCAAACCCCCAGATTGTCTCCCCTCAGGTTTGGGTGGGAGCCCCCAGTGCCTCCCCCAGGGCAGGGAGTTCCACACTGGGGGATCTGACTCTGGCAGTCAGGGGGGATTTTGGAATTGTTGGTGGCCCATGGGCAGAGCTGAGCCCTCAGGTGGGTGTGGAGGTGCCAAGGAGTCCCTGCAGGGCAGTTCTCCCAGCTCCTCTGCCAGGCTTCTTTCCCAGCCAGCTCCCAGCCTGAGGGCTCAGCTGTGCCCTGGACAGCTGCTGCCAATGGGCCATTGGGAACAGTTGCTGGGCAATGGCCCAGAGGGTTTGGAATGCCCAGCTTTGGGCACACCCACACAGGGACAAACTGGGCCCACCTGCTCAACTGGGACAGCCACCAGTCCAAATCCATCCCATGAAATCCCATTGGGGTTGTGGCTGTCACCTGGAGTTGTGTCAGTTGTACTTGAGCAGAATGAAACAAATTAACCCTTTGTAGAAGGTCACTCTTCATGATTTGGCCTCAAAACAAGGTATTGCTACAGAGAAACTTCAACATTGCCATTTCTGAGACAATCCAACAGGAAGATTAATTAATTGCATCCACTTCCCTTACTGGGCAGAGTCACTTTTAGTGGTGTTTTAATCCTTTTTGCTTAAAAACCTATTATAATTTTTATTTCTGAATTATTTATTCTGGTTGAATTCCAGGCAATGCATAGAAAATTTTGCATTTCCCATACAATAATTAAGCTTAGGACTGAACCTGCCAAATGATCCTTTTCTTCAAAAGGTTAATGAATCTCTAAAGCTTTGGCTCAGGCCAGAGGTCTTAAAATTTTTAATTTTACAGCTTGATCTTAAAATAATATTGCAACGTGGTCTTAAAATAATATTACAACTGGTCCTAAAATATTATTACAGCTTCATCATATTGGAAAAGATAAAGCCCTAAATAACTTAGATAAAATACTAAATATTTCTGTTAGCTTGGATTTATTTAATTAGATATTGATCTATTAGATGAGAGAAATAGAAAAATTGGATAAAATAATATTAACTATTTATTAATCTCTTAGCAGAAGAAAAAAACTCTTACATTTTAAACTCAGGTTGCAGTTTTAAAAATAATTAGACCAAGAATTTGAAACTCAAGAAACTCTGAACGTGGTAATAGGATATTCCAGGGGTAAAAAAAGGTATTTTTGAGACAATATTTGGAGTAAACAGGTGTTAAAGTTTCCAAAACATGGAGTAATTTTTGTTTAAGAAAGGCGTAAAATCAAAATATTTCTTTAAAAAAGAACTTAAAAGCAAATAATATAAGTAAAAATAAATTTATTGTAAGGTGGTTTGTGCTTTGGAGAAATGCTGAGGATGAGGGTGCAGTTTAATTGATGAATAAATAAGGCAATAAATCCATATTAGAGCAGTGGCAGCTGCAGGGAATGTGCTGAGTCAGCGGGAGGGATGACTTTGGAATTTTGCTTTTGGAATCCTCAGGAACAACCTGCAAACCAAACACCTCCTGGAATTTGCAGTCCTAGAGATAAATCCCTTTACATTTCCTGGGAAAGCTCCATGAATTCTAAACTACTTCCAGAGAGCCTTTGCAGTTCTTTGCTGTCTGTGCACCAAGACACTTCATTCTGAACATTTTTTTCTTTAAAAGGAAATGGATATTCTGATTTATAACATTTTTTTCTGCGCTTTCCCGGATAAATTTCTAAATTATTGTTAAAAACCTGCATTCTACAGCTATAAAGGAGGCCAAATTTCCTTGAGTTTGTCTCACCTTTGCCATTTCTGTGAGCCAATCCTGCTTCACTCCCACTGTTGGTTTTCCTTCTCCGTCCTGATTCCCAACATTTAGTTGAGTTTATGTCCCTTTTGATGGTCCAACCTCCATCCCAATCCCTGTGCAGGGAGCACAAGGTCAGGTTATTGCCCTGCTTTGTGTCAAGGCTCCTTTATGTTCCAGTTTCATTAATTCAGTTAAATTAAGTGAAATTAAAACTCCTGAGCTGTCTGTGCTGTGCTGACCTGTGTGTTCTCCTCTGAATTCCCAGTCACTGCTCCTGCTGGGTCTGGTTTTTCCCTCCTGTTTCTTGCTCCAAATGTTGATTTGGAGCCTGGGAATGGCCCAAAGTTCTCTTACAGCCCCTACTTACATGTATAGATCTATACAGACATATATGTGATTATAATTAATTAAATATACATATAAATGTATAGATAAATATACACATATAAAAGTATAAATAAATATACACATATAAAAGTATAAATAAATGTACACATATAAAAGTATAAATAAATGTACACATATAAAAGTATAAATAAATGTACACATATAAAAGTATAAATAAATGTACACATATAAAAGTATAAATAAATGTACACATATAAAAGTATAAATAAATGTACACATATAAAAGTATAAATAAATGTACACATATAAAAGTATAAATAAATGTACACATATAAAAGTATAAATAAATGTACACATATAAAAGTATAAATAAATGTACACATATAAAAGTATAAATAAATGTACACATATAAAAGTATAAATAAATGTACACATATAAAAGTATAAATAAATGTACACATATAAAAGTATAAATAAATGTACACATATAAAAGTATAAATAAATGTACACATATAAAAGTATAAATAAATGTACACATATAAAAGTATAAATAAATGTACACATATAAAAGTATAAATAAATGTACACATATAAAAGTATAAATAAATGTACACATATAAAAGTATAAATAAATGTACACATATAAAAGTATAAATAAATGTACACATATAAAAGTATAAATAAATGTACACATATAAAAGTATAAATAAATGTACACATATAAAAGTATAAATAAATGTACACATATAAAAGTATAAATAAATGTACACATATAAAAGTATAAATAAATGTACACATATAAAAGTATAAATAAATGTACACATATAAAAGTATAAATAAATGTACACATATAAAAGTATAAATAAATGTACACATATAAAAGTATAAATAAATGTACACATATAAAAGTATAAATAAATGTACACATATAAAAGTATAAATAAATGTACACATATAAAAGTATAAATAAATGTACACATATAAAAGTATAAATAAATGTACACATATAAAAGTATAAATAAATGTACACATATAAAAGTATAAATAAATGTACACATATAAAAGTATAAATAAATGTACACATATAAAAGTATAAATAAATGTACACATATAAAAGTATAAATAAATGTACACATATAAAAGTATAAATAAATGTACACATATAAAAGTATAAATAAATGTACACATATAAAAGTATAAATAAATGTACACATATAAAAGTATAAATAAATGTACACATATAAAAGTATAAATAAATGTACACATATAAAAGTATAAATAAATGTACACATATAAAAGTATAAATAAATGTACACATATAAAAGTATAAATAAATGTACACATATAAAAGTATAAATAAATGTACACATATAAAAGTATAAATAAATGGACACATATAAAAGTATAAATAAATGGACACATATAAAAGTATAAATAAATGGACACATATAAAAGTATAAATAAATGGACACATATAAAAGTATAAATAAATGGACACATATAAAAGTATAAATAAATGGACACATATAAAAGTATAAATAAATGGACACATATAAAAGTATAAATAAATGGACACATATAAAAGTATAAATAAATGGACACATATAAAAGTATAAATAAATGGACACATATAAAAGTATAAATAAATGGACACATATAAAAGTATAAATAAATGGACACATATAAAAGTATAAATAAATGGACACATATAAAAGTATAAATAAATGGACACATATAAAAGTATAAATAAATGGACACATATAAAAGTATAAATAAATGGACACATATAAAAGTATAAATAAATGGACACATATAAAAGTATAAATAAATGGACACATATAAAAGTATAAATAAATGGACACATATAAAAGTATAAATAAATGGACACATATAAAAGTATAAATAAATGGACACATATAAAAGTATAAATAAATGGACACATATAAAAGTATAAATAAATGGACACATATAAAAGTATAAATAAATGGACACATATAAAAGTATAAATAAATGGACACATATAAAAGTATAAATAAATGGACACATATAAAAGTATAAATAAATGGACACATATAAAAGTATAAATAAATGGACACATATAAAAGTATAAATAAATGGACACATATAAAAGTATAAATAAATGGACACATATAAAAGTATAAATAAATGGACACATATAAAAGTATAAATAAATGGACACATATAAAAGTATAAATAAATGGACACATATAAAAGTATAAATAAATGGACACATATAAAAGTATAAATAAATGGACACATATAAAAGTATAAATAAATGGACACATATAAAAGTATAAATAAATGGACACATATAAAAGTATAAATAAATGGACACATATAAAAGTATAAATAAATGGACACATATAAAAGTATAAATAAATGGACACATATAAAAGTATAAATAAATGGACACATATAAAAGTATAAATAAATGGACACATATAAAAGTATAAATAAATGGACACATATAAAAGTATAAATAAATGGACACATATAAAAGTATAAATAAATGGACACATATAAAAGTATAAATAAATGGACACATATAAAAGTATAAATAAATGGACACATATAAAAGTATAAATAAATGGACACATATAAAAGTATAAATAAATGGACACATATAAAAGTATAAATAAATGGACACATATAAAAGTATAAATAAATGGACACATATAAAAGTATAAATAAATGGACACATATAAAAGTATAAATAAATGGACACATATAAAAGTATAAATAAATGGACACATATAAAAGTATAAATAAATGGACACATATAAAAGTATAAATAAATGGACACATATAAAAGTATAAATAAATGGACACATATAAAAGTATAAATAAATGGACACATATAAAAGTATAAATAAATGGACACATATAAAAGTATAAATAAATGGACACATATAAAAGTATAAATAAATGGACACATATAAAAGTATAAATAAATGGACACATATAAAAGTATAAATAAATGGACACATATAAAAGTATAAATAAATGGACACATATAAAAGTATAAATAAATGGACACATATAAAAGTATAAATAAATGGACACATATAAAAGTATAAATAAATGGACACATATAAAAGTATAAATAAATGGACACATATAAAAGTATAAATAAATGGACACATATAAAAGTATAAATAAATGGACACTCATAAAAGTATAAATAAATGGACACTCGTATAAAATTATTAAAAAAATGGACACATATAAAAGTATAAATAAATGGACACTCGTATAAAATTATTAAAAAAATGGACGCCCCAATAGAATTATTTTTTAAAAAATGGACGCCCCAATAGAATTATTTTTTAAAAAATGGACGCCCCAATAGAATTATTTTAAAAAAATGGACGCCCCTATAAAATTATAAAAAAAAATGGACGCCCCTATAAAATTATTTTAAAAAAATGGACGCCCCTATAAAATTTAAAAAAAATGGACAAAATGTAGGCTCTGTTATAGATATCTATTAAAAAGTGGGCTGTATTATATATATTTCTATATATATTTCTATAAAATTATATGTACACATATATAAATAAGGCTATATAATACATATATCCAAAATGTAGGCTCTGTTATAGATTTAATATATCTATTAAAAAGTGGGCTAGGCTGTATTATACATCTATATAAAAAGTAGCCTGAGTTATTTATATATCTATAAAAAAGTAGCTGATATTATTTATGTATCTATTAAAAAGTAGTTTATATTAAATATCTATATAAAAAGTAGGCTGTATTATGTATCAGTTAACAAGCAGGTTCTCTTACATGGTGATTATATACGAGATTATCCATATAGTGGGTGATAATTCCCTCTAAAACCCTCTGCTAATTCCAATTAATCCCTGCCCTCCCCTGGCAAACCCCCCTCTCATCTCTGGGGGCCCAAACTGCATTTCCCCTCCTGTGTGTCTGTCCTGCCCTTTTCCCGGGCATTGGCTGTCCCGGCGGCATTCCCAGGGCCGGGCTGTCCCGGCGGCATTCCCGGTGCCAGGGCCGGGCTGTCCCGGCGGCATTCCCGGTGCCAGGGCCGGGCTGTCCCGGCGGCATTCCCGGTGCCAGGGCCGGGCTGTCCCGGCGGCATTCCCGGTGCCAGGGCCGGGCTGTCCCGGCGGCATTCCCGGTGCCAGGGCCGGGCTGTCCCGGCGGCATTCCCAGGGCTATCCCGGCAGCATTCCCAGGGCTGGGCTGTCCCGGCAGCATTCCCAGTCCCAGGGCCGGGCTGTCCCGGCGGCATTCCCAGGGCTATCCCGGCAGCATTCCCAGGGCTGTCCCAACGTGGCTCTCCTTCCCTTCTCTCCGTAGGCGTTGCTGCCGGAGCCGCGGGCGGTGCTCGGCGATTCCTGCCGCGGGATCGGGCACCAGTGACCGCTCCGTGCCCACGGCCCTGCCACACACCCCCCACCCACCCACCCACCCACCCGGCTGAGAGAATGAGCAGCTCATTAGTTTCTGATCTTTTTCCCTGATTTTTTTTTGTTTTTCCCTGTTTTTTTTGTTTTTCCCTGTTTTTTTTGTTTTTCCCTGTTTTTTTTTGTTTTTCCCTGGTTTTTTTTGTTTTTCCCTGGTTTTTTTTGTTTTTCCCTGATTTTTTTGTTTTTCCCTGATTTTTTTTTGTTTTTCCCTGATTTTTTTTGTTTTTTCCCTGATTTGTTTTGTTTTTTCCCTGATTTGTTTTGTTTTTTCCCTGATTTGTTTTGTTTTTTCCCTGATTTGTTTTGTTTTTTCCCTGATTTGTTTTGTTTTTTCCCTGATTTGTTTTGTTTTTTCCCTGATTTGTTTTGTTTTTTCCCTGATTTGTTTTGTTTTTTCCCTGATTTGTTTTGTTTTTTCCCTGATTTTTGTTTTGTTTTTTCCCTGATTTTTTTTTTGTTTTTCCCTGATTTTTTTTTTGTTTTTTCCCTGATTTTTTTTTTGTTTTTTCCCTGATTTTTTTTATTTTTCCCTGGTTTTTTTTCCCTTGGTTTTTTATTTTTCCCCTTTTTTTCCCCCCAGTTTTTTATTTTTCCCTTTTTTTTTTTTATTTTTCCATTGGGGTTTGTTTTTCTCTTGTGGGTTTTTTTTTGTTTTTTCCCTTGTGTTTTTTTTACTTTCCCCTTGTTTTTTTTTTATTTTCCCCGTGGTTTTTTTTTATTTTCTCCTTGGTTTTTTTCCCACACTTGTTTTTTTTATTTTTCCCTTGGTTTGTTTTTTTTCCATTGGGACTTTTTATTTTACTCTTGTGGGGTTTTTTTGTTTTTTTCCCTTGTGTTTATTTTTATTTTCCCCTTGTTTATTTTTATTTTCCCCTTGTTTATTTTTATTTTCCCCTTGTTTATTTTTATTTTCCCCTTGTTTATTTTTATTTTCCCCTTGTTTATTTTTATTTTCCCCTTGTTTATTTTTATTTTCCCCTTGTTTATTTTTATTTTCCCCTTGTTTATTTTTATTTTCCCCTTGGTGTTTTTTTTATTTTCCCCCTTGTGTTTTTTTTTTATTTTTCCCTTGGTTTTTATTTTATTTTTCCCTTGGTTTTTTTTTAGTTTATTTTTCCCTTAGTTTTTTGTTTATTTTCCCCCTTTTTTTTTTATTTTTCCCCCTTGTTTTTTATTTATTTTCCCCCTTGTTTTTTATTTATTTTCCCCCTTGTTTTTTATTTATTTTCCCCCTTGTTTTTTATTTATTTTCCCCCTTGTGTTTTATTTATTTTTCCCTTGTATTTTCCCAAAAAAATCCTCCACCATGTTATTTTCCCCTCCTATTTATTTGTCTCAAAGCTGTTCTGTGAAAGCTCAGAAAAAACTTTGTTTGGGTTTTAATCTGTCACAGAAATGCTTTTTATTTATCTTATTTAAGATGTGGGGTTTGTTCACTGAGGGAAGAGCCTATTTTTCTCAAATGCTATTAATTTTATATGAGATTTGGAGAAAATCTGGGGTATTTATACTGCATTTTTGTATAAGATGTATAAACTTTTTTAACAGGGAAAGACACCCTTTTTTTTTTGGATGTAAATGAAAAATAAAATTTTTTTTAAACATTATATCTCTTGTCTTCGTAGCATCAATAATTCCAACTTCATCAACATGAATTGACACATTTAAAATGAAATATTTGCTTGATAAATGAGGGTTGTCACCAGAATTCCTGGGGAATATTTGAAGTGGGGGGTGTGTTTAAGAACAAATATTCAGATTTTTTTTTTAGCACGTGGACCTGTCAGGAACTTCCACAGGGATGGACATTCTTTGTGTGGCCTTAAATAAAAAGGCAGTGCCAGCAAAGGGAAAATCCCACACTTGTGTTTATTGGATGACATTCCTTAGGAGCCTTTTTGTCTCAAATTACTTGATTAAATTAGAATTTTAATCCTTTAACAGCTCCACAAAACACCTCCATGATCTTTCCTGCTGAGAGCAATCAACCATTTCAGCTCTTTGCTTTTCCTCCTGTTTTTAATGACCTTAAATCCCTGCTTGGGCTGCCTTTTCCCATCAAACATGGAATAATATTAACCCAAAAATCCAGGGATTTCAGGGATTGAGACCCCCCCTAATTCCTCATTTCCACGTGGCCACTCACTCCAGGCTCTTGCAGCCCTTGGGAAGTGGAACAGCAATCCAGGCTTTGGAATTCCAATCAAATTCCCAAGGATAACTTGGCTAGAAAGCCCCTGAAATTCTACTTAATAATATTTTTTCATCCAGAAAAATACCCACTCCAGCCACACTGGGAAACTGTTTTCTATATGACTTATAATCTCAATTTTTTTTCCTAAAAATGAATTACCATCTAATGCCTCACACACTTTCAGGTGTCACAGCACATCAAATGTTGAGTGGCCTTTAATCAACCCCCCAAAAACATCTTTTTATGGTGCTTTGGATGAAGAATTACTCAATTTTTCCTTTATTCTCCCCCACCCTGAGGTGTGATGGGTTTGATTTTAAAGGTGTTTTGTTGGTCCTTCTCAGATGAATTCCTAAAATTAGAGTAACAAACAAGCATTAAAAGGTTCCATTTCCCTGCAGTGTCTGAAGTTCCAAAATACAAGAAAACTTGTTTGTAATTCTTATTTATTCAGGAAATATTCAGGGAATATTTCTTATTTATTCAGGAAAACCTCACTCAGGTGTTGGTGTAACTCTCATCTGCTTTTAGTTAAACTGTCACCCCACTGGAAAAAAAAAGAGGAAAACCAGTTTAGAATTAATATAAAGAAATATTATTTATTAAAAACTCATCTAAAAAGACATAAAAAATCAAGTTTGGGGGAGCAACATCCTCCTTTTTTAGGATTTTACCCAATTTCAGGGGTCTATGGACATACCCCTATGACTTAACCCCAATTATTTTCTAAAACTATTGAGATTTTCTTGGCATTTTGTTTCCCACCTCCAACAGAAATTTGGCAGAAAATGAAATTACCCAGATCTGACTCTGATGGTTAAAGCTGAATTTTATATCATTTTTTTCTTAGATCTGGTAATTTCCAGTGTAACTTAAACTTACACTTCCAATGGTGCAAACGTCTTATAATTATTACAAAAATAATTATAAATATTAAAATATATAATATATATAAATATATATAAAAATGTATTAAAATATTATAAATATTATGTCTTATAATTATATAATTATTATAATTATAATATTTTGCTTCCATGAAGGGTTTGTTAATTCTTTTTATTTATTAATTTTGGCCCTAAAATGACCTGAAGTGTGGAGTGCCAGCTAATTTTTTTTATTTTTTTTTTAGCAAAAATGAGAAAAAAAAAAATAGACTGGTGAGTGTGAACTGATTTTTAACATAAATGTTGCTTTCCAGGGGGGTCATGAGCAGCTTCTAAAAATGATGGAGGAGAGGATGATGGATGTGGAACAGAAACTGAGGCTTGTGAAGAGGCTTCTCCAAGATAAAGTAAATCAGCTGAAAGAACAAGTAGGTATTTCAAGTCTTCCCCAAACCATCCCTGTTCCTTCTGGGACCAGCTCAGAGGCCCAAAAGCTGCCAAAGGTGTTGTTTGGAATAAAGTAAAAAGTGTTCTCCTTTTTAATTTTAATGCTCAAGTGCAGGATATTTGGCCTCAAAAATTCCCAACATCTCAAATCTGGAATTGAATCCACCACTTAATAATTCCCCCGATCAGGAAACAAAAATCAGCTCAATAATTTCCCCCAGTCGGGAAATAAAACCCAAATTCCAGCTGAGGATCCCCAAGTGGAGAAGTTACTTAGAAAAGGAGGAAAAAAACTTCCTGAAGAGTCCAGAGAGAATTATTGCACAATTCCTGATTTCTTGGACACCTCCTGCTCCAAATACACCTCGTTTGACACGTTTTTGGGGTTTCTGGAGGTGTCTCTGTGGGATTTCTGGGCTTGTGGATCCTCTTCCTAACTGGATTTATCCATAGAGGACAAAGAACACTTGAAGTCCTCTGTCATCTCCTTAAATTGTCTTTCCAGTCTCAAAATATTTAAATTATTCAGTCTAAATTTTAACAAATGAATGGATGAGTTTTCCCTTTGCTACTTCAGTTATAATTAACACATACACACACATATTTATATATGTATATATAATTCACCTACTTGCTTTTATTTTAAATTTTAATTTAAATTCATTGAAAAAAATTGGATTTACATTTCAAAATTAAATTTTATTTCCTTTCTAACTCGCTGACCTGTAAAGAGTCTAAAAAAGCTACTGAGGTAAAAACTGGGATGGTTTATTGAACACTTGACACAGAATTTAAAGGTCTTGGGGCCAGGATATGTTAATAAGGAGGATGAGTTATGGTAACATGTTAATTAGGGGGTTATACAAGTTTGGGCCAGGTTGCACAATTAGTTAATATTTTCTCTAACAGGGATTTTACATGGAGGGTGTGCTGGTTTAAAGGTGAACAGAGAGGAGAAAAAACCCAACACAAGAGAGATTGTAAATCAGAGTTATAATTTAATAGAAATATTATAATAAATGCAATGGCACAAAGAGAAATTGGGTTTAACCCCCAAGCCCAGCAGTGTAACCCACCCCCTGGGGCACAAACACAGGGGGGTTTGGTGGCCCCTGTGCTGAGCCCCACGTGGTTCCCCCGAGGCCAAAGGAAAAGGAAGGGACAAAGCTGTTGGTGCAGATGATGGCACAGTCTGGGCCAGAGTGGGGGGCTCCTCCTGGCCAGGGGCTGCTCCCCCTCTGCATCCCAGGAGTGGTCCCAGAAGTCCCCAAAGCCCAAGATTACTCTGGAGAAGAGGAGGCTCAGGGGGCACCTCCTCACTCCCCACAACCCCCTGAGAGGAGGCTGGAGCCAGGGAGGGGTTGGGCTCTTCTCCCACACAAGCAGCAGCAGGACAAGAGGGCACAGGCTCAAGCTGTGCCAGGGCAGGCTTGGCTTGGGCATCAGGAAGGAATTGTTTGCAGAGAGGGTGCTCAGGCCTTGGAATGGGCTGCCCAGAGAGGGGGTGGATTCTCCATCCCTGCAGGTGTTGAAGCTGAGACTGGATGTGGCACTGAGTGCCCTGGGCTGGTGAGCACAGTGGGGTTGGAGCAAGGGCTGGGCTGGAGGAGCTCAGAGGGCTCTCCCAACCCACTTCATTCCATGATTCTGTCCCCTCAGGTTTGGGTGGGAGCCCCCAGTGCCTCCCCCAGGGCAGGGAGTTCCACCCTGGGGGATCTGACTCTGGCAGTCAGGGGGGAGTTTGGACTCGTTGCTGGCCCATGGGCAGAGCTGAGCCCTCAGGTGGGTGTGGAGGTGCCAAGGAGTCCCTGCAGGGCAGTTCTCCCAGCTCCTCTGCCAGGCTTCTTTCCCAGCCAGCTCCCAGCCTGAGGGCTCAGCTGTGCCCTGGGCAGCTGCTGCCAATGGGCCATTGGGAACAGTTGCTGGGCAATGGCCCAGAGGGTTTGGAATGCCCAGCTTTGGGCACACCCACACTGGGACAAACTGGGCCCACCTGCTCAACTGGGACAGCCACCAGTCCAAATCCATCCCATGAAATCCCATTGGGGTTGTGGCTGTCACCTGGAGTTGTGTCAGTTGTACTTGAGCAGAATAAAACAAATTAACCCTTTGTAGAAGGTCACTCTTCATGATTTGGCCACAAAACAAGGTATTGCTACAGAGAAACTTCAACATTGGCATTCCTGAGGCAATCCAACAAGAAGATTAATTAATTACAGCCACTTCCCTTATTGGGCAGAGTAATTTTCAGTGGTGTTTTGATTCTTTTAGCTTAAAAACCTATTATAGTTTTTATTTCTGAATTATTTATTCTGGTTGAATTCCAGGCAATGCATAGAAAATTTTGCATTTCCCATACAATAGTTAAGCTTAGGACTGAACCTGCCAAATGATCCTTTTCTTCAAAAGGTTAATGAATCTCTAAAGCTTTGGCTCAGGCCAGAGGCCTTAAAATAATAGTGCAGCGTGGTCTTAAAATAATATTGTAGCTTCTTCTTATTGGAAAAGATAAAGCCCTAAATAACTTAGATAAAATAGAAGGTCACTCTTCATGATTTAGCCACAAAACAAGGTATTGTTACAGAGAAACTTCAGCTGCCCCTGGGCCATTGGGAACAGTTGCTGGGCAATGGCCCAGAGGGTTTGGAATGCCCAGCTTTGGTCACCCCCACACAGGGACAAACTGGGCCCACCTGCTCAACTGGGACAGCCACCAGTCCAAATCTATCCCATGAAATCCCATTGGGGTTGTGGCTGTCACCTGGAGTTGTGTCAGTTGTACTTGAGCAGAATAAAACAAATTAACCCTTTGTAGAAGGTCACTCTTCATGATTTGGCCACAAAACAAGGTATTGCTACAGAGAAACTTCAGCTGCCAATGGGCCATTGGGAACAGTTGCTGGGCAATGGCCCAGAGGGTTTGGAATGCCCAGCTTTGGTCACACCCACACAGGGATAAACTGGCCCCATCTGCTGAACTGGGATGAGGGGAAGAAAAGAAAGGGTTTCAGTATGAATTGATAACATTCATCTTTAAATCCATCTGTGTCTTGGAGCCAGAGATAACCAATCAGCATGGCTGAACATCACCAGGCCTTGCTGTTCTTAGTGATGGGATTTTGCTCAGCCTCTTGATCATGGCTTATGCTTGAGCTTGTCAGGCTGCTCATTCCTGGGAGCTGAACTGGGATCCTTACAATGTGAGAAGGAACAGGGGCCAATACCCAACCCCCCTCCCCAAGTTCCAGGCCTGTTTGCTCCAACCTTATCACCAACCTTATCTCTTTACTAGGACGTGGTTGTTGCTCAGTTCTCTGTACTGTAGCCTAGAGCCAAATTAATCAGGTATTGGTGGACATTTGAATAGAGCAAAATGGTACCTAGCCAAGATTTTTTCTACTAGTTTTGCCTGGGTCACCCATGAAAGGAAGCAGGCTGGGTCAAGGAGAGGAAGACTGAGTAGGACCCTCATTTTAGGGATGAAGAACAGAAGGACCCCTCCCCAAAACTGATGCCAGAAGAAAACACCACCCCAGTGCAGTGACAGTAAAATCAAAAGTGAGCAATTGAGATCTGTAGAAAACCCTGTGAGACTTCCCTATCAGCCAGAAGCAGCAAAGAGCTCAGCTACTGCTGGCTGGTAGGGAGGAGAATTGCTGAATTCTCCCCAAGAATTCCCATAGTAGGAATTCACAGGACTCTGCAGGTGCAGGATAAATAATACAAACATGGGACTTATGAGAGATGGGTTTTAACCAATTGTAGTTTCTAGTCTGGTGCTGTGTAACTCTTTTAGCCAACAAGCTGGTTCTAACCCTGTATAAACTGTGGGCTTTGTGTAATAAAAGGGCTTCACTATGAATCTCATAGATTGGTGTGAAGTTCAGTTCCTCTGCTGTTTATTTTTTCTTTACTTTACCCCAGCTCTGCCCAGACCCCTCCTGTAATCAATATGCAATGAGATGATGTAATCAATTCTGTTCAAATGTAATCAATTCTGTTCAAATGTATAAATTAGCCTGCTTTGATCCCTGCCAGGTGAGGAAGCCCCTGCAGCATTTTGCTGCCTTGATTCCTGATAAGTGAAAACATCACAAAAATAACTTCTAAGAGAAGATTTTATTCTAATAGCAGCAAAGGTGGAGGCACAGCCAGTTCATGCAGGGCAAAAACTTCCCTAACTTGTTTGTGGAAAATAAGCTGTTTTATTGTCTTAAGTCCATAGTTAACACCTTCTAATTTCCATATTAATGACTGGGCGGAATCTTGGGCAGAACTTTCCTTTTGGCTTCAAATTTGGGTGGTGTCTCCTGACTTCATCCCTCGGGGTGGTCTTGAAGTGTCTTCATCACTGCTGGACTTTTGCCTTTTCTTTGTTCGATGAGATGACCTGTCAAACTTGCAAAACCTTGGCTCCAGCTCTACAAAATCTTGGATTCTTACCATTTCATCCTATGGAAATTTCTAGCTTAGTTTAATGTATGAGTTCCAACCATAGAATCACAGAATCATAGAATGGATTGGGTTGGAAAAGACCTCCAAGATCATCGAGACCAACCCTTGGTCCAACTCCAGTCCCTTTACCAGATCATGGCACTCAGTGCCACGGCCAAGCTCACCTTAAAAACCTCCAGGGATGGGGAATCCACCCCCTCTCTGGGCAGCCCATTCCAATCCCTGAGCACTCTCTCTGCAAAGAAGTTTTTCCTGCTCTCCAACTTCAATTTCCCCTGGCAGAGCTTGAGCCCATCGTGCCCCCTTGTCCTATTGCTGAGGGCCTGGGAGAAGAGACCAACCCCCACCTGGCCACAACTTCCCTTCAGGCAGTTCCAGACAGTGCTGAGGTCACCTCTGAGCCTCCTCTTCTCCAGGCTAAACACCCCCAGCTCCCTCAGCCTCTCCCCACAGCACTTGTGCTCCAGTCCCTTCTCCAGCCTCGTTGCTCTTCTCAGTTGGGTTGGAAAAGACCTCTGAGATCATCAAGTCCAACCCTTGATCCAACCCCACTGTGATCACTCTGGCACTGAGTGCCCTGGGCTGGTGATCACAGTGGGGTTTGGATCAAGACGTGGTGGATTCTCACTCAGTGCCACATCCATAGAATGGATTGGGTTGGAAAAGCCCTCTGAGATCACCAAGTCCAACCCTTGGTCCAACTCCAGTCCCTTTACCAGATCATGGCACTCAGTGCCATGGCCAAGCTCAGTTGAAAAACCTCCAGGGATGGGGAATCCACCCCCTCTCTGGGCAGCCCATTCCAGTGCCTGAGCACTCTCTCTGCAAAGAAGTTTTTTCTGATATCCACCTTCAATTTCCCCATGGTACACTGGTCTCTATAACTACCAGACAATTTGTACCTGACCAAAGTGGCTCCAGCACTTCATGCTGTTCAGTGGCCTTGCTGTGCAAACAACACTTTGCAGAGCAGAAATAGAAATTTCACAAAACTAGGGGGGTTTTTTGGTCTCTTTTCTCTTTCACTTCCTGGGCAGAAATAAATTAAATCCCTGCTGCTGCTGGATGCAAAACCCTTCTCTCAGCAGTTCCTTTCGTGGCATTTTCACATCTCCCAACGACCAACTGCCCCTTCCCCTTCCAGCTCTCCAGGAACACCAAAGCGGACGCGATGGTCAAGGATCTGTACGTGGAGAACGCGCAGCTGCTCAAGGCTCTGGAGGCCACGGAGCAGCGGCAGAGGTCGGCAGAGAGGAAGAACTACCTGCTGGAGGAGAAGATCTCCAACCTCACCAGGATAGTGAGGACGTTGGCGGCGCCCTCGCTGGGCCAGGCGCCCGAGGTGAGGTCCTAGCGAGGATGGGGCAGCTGCCACTGCCCTGCTGGGCTCCAGGGATGGGTCTGAGCTCAGGGGGAGGGCACCGAGCTCGTTCCACGAGCGGCACTGCCAGAGGAGGGGGTGGTTTGGTTTTCCTGCAAAGTTTTGCCTAAAAGTTAAAAAAAAGCCAAACCCACGTGGTTTTTCAAGTAATTTCTTGGATGCCTTGGGTTGAATTTGAAATCTGAGTTGTTCATTTCCTCTGCTGGCTCCGTTTAATTCAAAATCTAAATTCTGAATTTCCTCTCCTGGTTCAGTTTAATTCAAAATCTAAATTCTGAATTTCCTCTCCTGGTTCAGTTTAATTCAAAATCTAAATTCTGAATTTCCTCTCCTGGCTCAGTTTAATTCAAAATCTAAAGTCTTAACTTCCTCTCCTGGTTCAGTTTAATTCAAAATCTAAATTCTGAATTTCCTCTCCTGGTTCAGTTTAATTCAAAATCTAAAGTCTTAATTTCCTCTCCTGGATCAGTTGAATTTAAAATTTAAATGGCTCAGTTTAATTCAAAATCTAAATTCTGAATTTCCTCTGCTGGCTCAGTTGATTAAAAATTTAGGTTTTAAATTCTCCTCTGCGGTCTCAGTTGAATTTAAAATCTAAATGGCTCAGTTTAATTTAAAATATAAAGTCTTAATATCCTCTCCTGGATCAGTTTAATTTAAAATCTAAATTCTGAATTTCCTCTGCTGGCTCAGTTAATTAAAAATTTAGATTTTAAATTCTCCTCTGCTGGCTCAGTTGAATTTAAAATCTAAATGGCTCAGTTGAATTTAAAAACTAAATTCTGAATTTTCTGTGCTGGTTCATTTAAATTTAAAATATAAAGTCTTAATTTCCTCTCCTGGCTCAGTGGAATTTAAAATCTAAATTTTTAACTTCCTCTCCTGGCTCAGTGGAATTTAAAATCTAAATGGCTCAGTTAATTAAAAATTTAGGTTTTAAATTCTCCTCTGCTGGCTCAGTTGAATTTAAAATTTAAATTCTGAATTTCCTCTGCTGGTTCAGTTTAATTTAAAATCTAAATTTTTAGTTTCCTCTGCTGGCTCAGTTGAATTAAAAATACAAATGGCTCAGTGGAATTTAAAATCTAAATTTTTAACTTCCTCTGCTGGCTCAGTTTAATTTGAAATCTAAATTCTGCCTCAGTCAGTTGAAGACTGGCCTGTCAGGATTTCTGGGGTTTGGAGGCTGAATTCTCATTCAGAGAATCCAGATTGAAGCCAAAGTCTAAAAGCAAAATTTACATTACTTAATTCAACGTTTTTAAATGATTTTGGCTCTCTAAAATACTTCTTGATTCTCCAAAAATGAGACCTGCTGGTAGGTGAGGCTTCCACTGAAATATAAATATCAATATAAATGTTATTGAAGGCAAGACTTCCCTGGCATGGGCTGTGCCCTACAAACTGCTCCTGGTTTTCCTAAAGAATTGGAATTCTGGGTTATTCTTTCGTGGCTTTTACTCTGCAGAGCTCAGAAAAAAAAAATTAAAATGTACCACTAGAACTTCTGCCTCCCAACTAAGTATTTTATTTCATCTGAAGAGATTTCCCAGCTGGCAAATAAAGACTATTTCTATTTTTTTCCTTTTTTTTTTTTTTTTAAGCTGTGCTGCCAGACAACTTATAAATTGTAGAGGCCTTAATTTTTGTGTGTGTGTGGAAGGGAGGGAGAGTCACTCCAGAGAAGTGAGGAGGGAGTTTTGTTGATGTAATTTGTAAATTATTGTGGAATTTGTGAATGCAGCAGAGCAGTGCTGTGTGTTTGAAGAACAAAAAAGGGCACTTGGATGGGTTTGTCAGTGGAATCCTGGCCTTGGAATCCTCACAAAGACAAATGCAGGGTGTGCTTTGACCTTTGGGGCAGGTCCTGGGACTGTGATTAATTGTAATTAATTGTGAATAAACACATTCAATGTGAATATGAAGAGCTCAGGGAATAACAAGCCTAAATGAACTTCCTTCAGTGCTGGAAATGTGGGTGTGTTCATGTCAGTGGGGAAGGGGAATACGTGAGGAAAAGCAGGAGAAACCCAGTTTGGGTGAGCATCACCTTAGTCCTCCTCAACCAGCAGAGCAGCATCAGGGTTTGGGATCAGAGGTGGGACCTCCTCCTCCTCCTTCTCCTCCTCCTTCTCCTCCTCCTTCTCCTCCTCCTTCTCCTCCTCCTTCTCCTCCTCCTTCTCCTCCTCCTTCTCCTCCTCCTTCTCCTCTCCTCCTCCTCCTCCTCTCCTCCTCCTCCTCCTCCTCCTCCTCCTCCTCCTCCTCCTCCTCCTTCTCCTCCTCCTTCTCCTCCTCCTTCTCCTCCTCCTCCTCCTCCTCCTCCTCCTCCTCCTCCTCCTCCTCCTCCTCCTCCTCCTCCTCCTCCTCTTCCTCCTCTTCCTCCTCCTCCTCCTCTTCCTCCTCCTCCTCCTCTTCCTCCTCCTCCTCCTCTTCCTCCTCCTCCTCCTCTTCCTCCTCCTCCTCCTCTTCCTCCTCCTCCTCCTCTTCCTCCTCCTCCTCCTCTTCCTCCTCCTCCTCCTCTTCCTCCTCCTCCTCCTCTTCCTCCTCCTCCTCTTCCTCCTCCTCCTCCTCTTCCTCCTCCTCTTCCTCCTCCTCCTCCTCCTCCTCCTCCTCTTCCTCCTCCTCCTCCTCCTCTTCCTCCTCCTCCTCCTCCTCCTCCTCCTCCTCCTCCTCTTCCTCCTCCTCCTCCTCCTCCTCTCCTTTGTTCACCCAACACGGTGGAAATGGAAATAAAATCATGGAAGAACTTCCTGTTGGAGCATCATAAATTATTTCACTGCTGTGCTTTTCCAAATGCCTCTAGTGGGGATTTCTATCCCCAAGACATCTCCAAAATCAAGGATTTCCTGATTTATTCAAAGACTGCAAAAATATTTTCCCAAGTTGGAAATGGGGCAAATTGATGTAAAGGTTTTAAGAAGTTGAAATAGTGAGATCTTGTTTATTTTAATATTGGTCACCAAGTGGTCTCAGTCATAATAAATCTCAGTGTGTTTGCAAAGTGGGAACTGAGTGAACCCCAAAACCAGGCCCAGGAAATCACCAAAACTCCAAAATACTTCCAGGAAATAAAGGAAAAGAGGTTCAGAACTGTATTTGGAAAAACATTATTAACTAGCACTAACTTACTGCTAATTATTTTAACTCTACTTCATACCTTGGTCTTGGTTTACTTCTGTGACCAAGAGAGAACATTTCACTTAAATTGTTGTGCAGTTCATTTCACAGGACTCAGTTTTAAAGGCTGGGCTAATTAACTAATTGTTTTAATCTCCCTTCTGGTGGTTACCAGACTTTACAAACCAAACCCAAAGCACAGCACCAAAAAGGAGCCCAGGGTTGGAACAGAAGGAAAAAACAGAGAAAATGGACTTCTTGGCTTCTCCCTTTCTCCTCTATCCCACCTTGTTCTGCTTTTATTCCATTGAGCTTCCCAAAAAATCCATGTAATGAGAGGAGAGAGGAGCAGGGGAATGTCCTGTGGGTAAAACTTTGTGAGGCAAAACTCCACTTTCCCTGGTGTATTTGTGTGAATTAATTCTCAGAAGTGCCTTTTGCCATCACACTTTGTAGAGCCTTTCTCTGCTCTGCTGGGGTTGTTATTCCAGGACAATTCAGGCCAATCCCTTTCCACATGGAGGGATCCCAGGGAAAGGAAGTGCTGCTTTCATGGGTGTCCTGTTGCTTCTTGGTTCGTTGTCAGCTCAGAGAAGCAGCTCTTTTACAAACTACTGAAAATAATCATATAAAGATGTAAATTATTCAGCATTTCATGGGGTTTTGTGCATGAATGTGTCTCCTATGCAGTACAGGCAAAAACCAAAGTATTTAATGCTGTAGCTGTCAAAAGTCACTGAATTTTCAGGCCTTGTTCATCCAACAGGTCTTGTCATGTCACACACGAACCACTTTAAAGTGTTTTCAACTCCTGCTTTTTATGAATCACTGTGAAAATAAAGGCACGTGGACATTTCAGGTTGGGGGTTTTGGAAGGGCACAAGTTACATTTATTTCTGTGTACTGAATTCTCACAAAGTGCTACATGTCAGTTTGGAGCAATTTAAAAGTCTACATTGTGGCTCATTCTTCAGGTAGTACTTAAATACAAAGAAAATGGAATTATTTGAATTCTGATTGGAAAAAAAACAAATAAAAGAAAGGATTGTAACATATCTGATTTTAGCCAGGTTATGTGTTAGGAAGAGCAGGGGACAGGCTGGATCTCTCAAGGAAAATCCTTTTGTTGACTTTGAGCAAATGCCATCCTTGTTTCTCAGGTTTTCCATCATTTACCTGTCCAGTCTCCTGTTTGGTGTCATTTCATGACAAATGAATTCTGTATAAATGAAAACAAATGTATATATTTTTTTTTTTCTATGGAGCTTGTTTTGTTCTGGTGTAATATATTATCATTAGAACATCATGTAAAACTGAGAAATGAACCAACTTACACATTATTTATAAAGAATGCAAAAAAAAAATACATTAATGTATGATCCATGCTGGTGTCTTTGGGTTTTTATCCAATGTGAAAATCCTAGAATTGTTAAGTTTGGGTTGGAAGGGGCATTAAAGCTCATTTAGTTCCAATCCCCTGCCATGGGCAGTGACACTTCCCACCCTCACACGTTGCTCCAAACCCTGTCCAACCTGGCCTGGGACACTCCCAGGGATGGGGCATCTTCCACCTCTCTTCCCATGGAATTTGCAAGTATTTCAGGTAATATCTGCAAATTTATGAAACAAAGCTTTAATAACAAAAAGGACAGTTGGACAAGTATGAAAAGTAGTTTCAGAGAATCCTAGAATGGATTGGGTTGGAAAAGACCTCTGAGATCATCAAGTCCAACCCTTGGGCCAACTCCAGTCCCTTTACCAGATCATGGCACTCAGTGCCACGGCCAAGCTCAGCTGAAAAACCTCCAGGGATGGGGAATCCACCCCCTCTCTGGGCAGCCCATTCCAATGCCTGAGCACTCTCTCTGCAAAGAGTTTCTTTCTGCTCTCCAACTTCAATTTCCCCTGGCAGAGCTTGAGCCCATCGTGCCCCCTTGTCCTATTGCTGAGTGCCTGGGAGAAAAGACCAACCCCCACCTGGCCACAACTTCCCTTCAGGCAGTTCCAGACAGTGCTGAGGTCACCTCTGAGCCTCCTCTTCTCCAGGTTAAACAACCCCAGCTCCCTCAGCCTCTCCCCACAGCACTTGTGCTCCAGTCCCTTCTCCAGCCTCGTTGCTCTTCTCTGGCCCTGCTCCAGCCCCTCAATCTCTTGCCTCAACTGAGGGGCCCAGAACTGAACACAACACTCAAGGTGTGGCCTCCCCAAGGCAGAGTCCAGGGGAAGGGTCACTGCCCTGGGCCTGCTGGCCACGCTAGTTTGGATCCAGGCCAGGATCCCATTGGCCTTCTTGGCCACCTGGGCACACTGGTGGCTCCTGTTGAGCTTCCTGTCCCTCAGTCCCCCCAGGTCCCTCTGCCTGGCTGCTCTCCAGCCACTCTGTGCCCAGCCTGTAGCGCTGCAGGGGGTTGGGGTGGCCAAAGGGCAGGACCTGCACTTGGCCTTGTTGAACTCCATCCCATTGGAATCAGCCCATCTCTCCAGTCCATCCAGATCCCTCTGCAGAGCCCTCCTGCCTTCCAGCAGGTCGACACTCCCTCCCAACTTGGTGTCATCAGCAAATTTGCTGCTGATGGACTCAATCCCCTCATCTAAATCATCAACAAAGATGTTAAACAGGACCGGACCCAACACAGACCCCTGGGGACACCACTGGTGACCAGCTGGATGCAGCTCCATTCACCAGCACTCTCTGGGCCCTCCAGCTCCTGACCCAGGAGAGGGTACACTTGTCCAGGCCATGGGCTACCAGCTTTTCCAGGAGTATATTATGGGAGACAGTGTCAAAGGCCTTGCAGACACATCCACAGCCTTCCCCTCATCCACCAGGTGGGTCACCTGATTGTAAAAGGAGATCAGGTTGGTCAGACAGGACCTGCCCCTCCTAAACCCATGCTGGCTGGGTCTGAGCCCTTGTCCACCCTGAAGGTGCTGTGTGATTGCACTCAGGATGAACTGCTCCATAACCCTGCCAGGCACAGAGGTCAGGCTGACAGGCCTGTCATTGCCAGGGTCAGCCTTGCAGCCCTTTTTGTGGATTGGGGTGACATTGGCCAACCTCCAATCATCTGGGACCTCCCCAGAGAGCCAGGACTGTTGGAAGAGGATGGAGAGCAGCTTGGCAAGCTCTTCTGCCAGCTCCCTCATCATCATCCTGGGATGGATCCCATCTGGTCCCATAGACTTCTGAGGATCCAAATGTTTTAGGAAATCAGTAACATGGCACAGGGTTGTGTCCAAAAGTGTTTGGAATGTCCCCAGTGAGGAGACTCCACCCCCTCTGGTCTCTGTCCAGTGCTGGGTCAGTGCCCAGCAAAGAAGTTCTTCCTCATGTCCAGGGGAACCTTCCTGGGCATCAGTTCCTGCCCATTCCCCTTGTCCTAGAGAAGCACAGCCAGTAAAGAAGGCCAGAGGCACTTGGCATGGATCGGGAATGGTGTGTCCAGCAGGAGCAGGGCAGGGACTGTCCCCTGTGCTGGGCACTGCTGAGGCCACACCTCGAGTGCGTGTCCAGTTCTGGTCTCTCCGCTCAGGAGGGACATGAAGGAGCTGGAGCAAGTCCAGGGATGGGAACAGGGCTGGGAAGGGGCTGGAGCAGCAGGAGGGGCTGAGGGAGCTGGGGGGGCTGAGGGAACTGGGGGGGCTCAGCTGGAGCAAAGGAGGCTCAGGGGGGACCTTCTGGCTTTGCAATCCCTGCCACGAGTGGGGAGCCAGGGGGAGGTCGGGCTGTGCCCCAGGGCACAGGGACAGGAGGGGAGGGCACGGCCTCAGGCTGGGCCAGGGCAGGGACAGGGAGGGCATCAGGGGGAATTTCTCTGTGGAAAGGGTGGTCAGGCCCTGGCAGGGGCTGCCCAGGGAGGGTTGGAGTGCCCAGCCCTGGAGGTGCCCAAGGCAAGACTGGCCATGGCACTCAGTGCTCTGGGCTGGGGGACAAGGTGGGCACCAGGCACAGGGTGGGCTCCAGGGGCTGGCAGGGCTTTGCCAAGGTGGGCACCGGGCACAGGGTGGGCTCCAGGGGCTGGCAGGGCTTTGCCAACCCCAGGGATCCTGGGATTCCATGACTGTGTCACTTTGACTCCAGGATTCTCTGGGATGACTCCAGGACGGATGCCGGGACAGGTGCCGGGATGGATCCCAGGATGGGTGCTGGGATGGATGCCAGGATGGACTCCAGGACAGACACCAGGACGGACTCCGGGACGGACTCCGGGATGGATCCCTGGATGGATTCCAGGATTGATGCCGGAATGGGTGCCAGGACGGATCCCAGGATGGACTCCAGGACGGACTCCAGGAGGGACTACGGGACGGATGCCGGGTTGGATGCCGGGATGGACCCCGGGACGGACTCCGGGATGGACGCCAGGACAGATGCCGGGACGGGTGCTGGGATGGACACTGGGATGGACGCCGGGTTGGATGCTGGGTTGGATCCCAGGACGGGTGTTGGGATGGACGCCGGGTTGGATGCTGGGTTGGATCCCAGGACGGGTGTTGGGATGGATGCCGGGTTGGATGCTGGGTTGGATCCCGGGACGGGTGCCAGGATGGACCCCAGGATGGACGCCAGGACGGATCCCGGGATGGGTGCTGGGCTGGATGCCGGGTTGGATGCTGGGACGGGTGCCGGGATGGACGCCGGGTTGGATCCCAGGTTGGATGCTGGGACGGGTGCCGGGATGGATGCCGGGTTGGATGCCGGGTTGGACCCCAGGATGGACGCCGGGACGGATCCCGGGATGGGTGCTGGAAAGGATGCCAGGACGGATGCCGGGATTGGTGCTGGAATGAATGCCAGGATGGATGCTGGGATTGACTCCGGGATGGACGCCGGGTTGGATGCCGGGATGGTTCCCGGGACGGATGCCAGGATGGGTGCCAGGATGAATCCCGGGGCGGACACCGGGACAGATGCCGGGACGGATGCCGGGATGGTTCCCGGGATGGATCCCAGGACGGATCCCGGGACGGATTCCAGGATGGGTGCCAGGATAGATGCCGAGATGGGTGCCAGGATGCATCCCGAGATGGATGCCGGGCCGGATGCTGGGACGGGTGCTGGGGCGGATCCCGGGATGGTTCCCGGTACGCGTGCCGGGCCGGATGCCGGATGGAAGCCGGGACGGTTGCCGGGGTGGATGCCGGGCCGGACGCCGGATGGAAGCCGGGATGGTTCCCGGTACAGGTGCCGGGATGGATGTGTGCACGGATGCCCCGATGGGTTCCGGGACGGAAGCCGGGATGAATCCCGGGATGGATGCGAGGCCGGAATCCGGGATGGGTGGCGCGATGGTTCCCGGTAGGGGTGCCCCGATGGGTGCCGGGATGGATGGGAGGACGGAAGCCGCGATGGACCTCGGGACGGATCCCGGTACGGGTGCCGCGATGGGTGCCGGGACGGATCGCGGGACGGAAGGCGGGGTGGATGCCGGACGTGTCCCGGTACGGGAGCGCGATGGATCCCAGGACGGAAGCCGGGGTGGATGCTGGGATGGAAGCCGCACAGATCCCCGGGACGGATTCCAGACGGGTCCCGTGTCCCGGGGGCGCTGTGCCCTCCCGGCCGCGCGGGGGCGCTGTGCCCTCCCGTGTCCCCTCCCGTGTCCCCCGTGCCCTCCCCTGTCCCCTGTGCCCTCCCGGCCGCGCGGGGGGCGCTGTGCCCTCTCCGTCCTTTGTCCCCCGTGCCCCCCCGTGTCCCCCGTGCCCCCCCCCCCCGTGTCCCCCCCGTGTCCCCCCCCCGTGCCCCTCCCCTGTCCCCCTGTCTCCTCCCGTGTCCCCCCCCCGTGCCCCTCCCCTGTCTCCCCGTGTCCCCCGTGCCCCTCCCCTGTCCCCCCGTGTCCCCCGTGCCCCCCCGTGTCCCCTGTTCCCCCCCGTGTACCCCCCCGTGCCCCTCCCCCGTCCCCCCGTGTCCCCCCGTGTCCCCTGTTCCCCCCGTGTCCCCCCCCGTGCCCCTCCCCTGTCCCCCTGTCCCCTCCCGTGTCCCCCGTGCCCTCCCGCCCGCGCGGGGGCGCTGTGGCCGTTCCCGCCCGCCCCGGCCCGGCCCGCAGGGCGGCGCCCTCCGCGCTCCCACAACCCCCCGCGCGGCCGCTGCGCCCCCTCAGCGCCCCCGGCCCCTATTCCAGCCCTGATCCCAGCCCTCATCCCAACCCTCGTCCCGGCCCCCATCCCCACCCGCATCCCCACCCCGGTCCCGTCCCGACCCCCGGGGCCGGCCGGACCCCCTGCCCCGGCCGTGCGGCGCGGGCAGCGGCTCCGGGCATGCGGGCGGTGGCGGCGGGCCGGGAGGTGGGATGCTGTCGCGCAAGAAGACGCGCACGGAGCTCTCCAAGCCGGGCGAGGTGCAGGGGAAGTACGTGAAGAAGGAGACCAGCCCGCTGCTGCGGAGTGAGTGTCGGGGGGGGCACCGGCGGGCGAGACCAGGCCTTTGTGTGCGGGGCCTGGAGCGGCGCGGCCTGGGGGGGGGGCCGTGAAGGGAAGGTGGGGGTATCCCTGTGGAGGGGGGTTATCCCTGAGGGGGGGTATCCCTGTGGAGGGGTTACCCCTGAGGGGGGCTATCCCTGTGGAGGGGTTATGCCTGAGGGGGGAGGTATCCCTGTGGGGGGGGGTGGTATTCCTGTGAGGGGGTGTATCCCTGTGTGTCTGTGGGTATCCCTGTGTGAAGGTCTCGCTTTGTTGGGGGTATCCCTGTGTGTGTGGGGAGGGTATCCCTTTGTGTTTGTGGGTATCCCTTTGTTGGGGGGATATCCCTGTGTGTGTGTGGAGGGTATCCCTTTGTTGGGGGGCATCCCCGGGAGGGGGGTTATCTCTGGGGGGGGGAGGATATCCCTTTATGGGTATCCCTTTGTTGGGGGTATCCCTGTGTTGGGGAGGATATCCCTATTGGGAGGGGTATCCCTGTGTGTTTATGTGTATCCCTTTGTGTTTGTGGGTATCCCTGTGTGTGGGGGGGGGTATCCCTGTGTGTGTGTGGAGGTATCCCTGTGTGTGTGTGGGTATCTCTGTGTGTGGGCTTATCCTTTTCTATTGGGGGGTATCCCTTTGTGTTTGTGGGTATCCCTTTGTTGGGGTATCTTTGTGTGTGGGTATCCCAGTGGAGGGTATCCCTGTGGGGAGGGGGGGGGGGATGTCCTTGTGTGGGGGGATATCCCTTTGTTGGGGGTTATCCCTGTGTGTGTGGGGGATATCCCTGGGGGGGTATCCCTTTATGTTTGTGGGTATCCCTTTGTTGGGGGGTGTCCCTGTGGGGGGGAGTATCCCTGGGGGGGATATCCCTGGGGGGGTATCCCTTTATGTTTGTGGGTATCCCTTTGTTGGGGGGTATCCCTGTGGGGAGGTTATCCTTGTGTGTGGATATCCCTTTGTTGGGGGGGGGATATCCCTTTGTTGGGGGGGGGATATCCCTTTGTTGGGGGGGGGATATCCCTTTGTTGGGGGGGGATATCCCTTTGTTGGGGGGATATCCCTTTGTTGGGGGGGGTATCCCTGTGTTGGGGGGGGGGTATCCCTGTGTTGGGGGGGGTATCCCTTTGTTGGGGGGGTATCCCTTTGTTGGAGGGGGGTATCCCTTTGTTGGAGGGGGGTATCCCTTTGTTGGAGGGGTATCCCTTTTTTTGGGGGGGTTTCCCTTTGTTGGGGGGGGTATCCCTTTGTTGGGGGGTATCCCTTTGTTGGAGGGTATCCCTGGGTGGGGGGATATCCCTGTGTGGGAGGGTATCCCTGTGTGTGTGTGGCATCCCCTGGAGGGGAGTTATCCCTGTGGCAGTGGGTGTTTCCCGCTGTGTGTTTATTCCCGCTGGGAGGTGACCGAGGGAAGTTAAAGGCAATTTCAAAGCCAGAGCCACACAGGTTGTGCTCTTTGTGTCCGACCTTGTGGGGTTCATGGATTGCTCAGTTCCACCAGGTTGGGGTTCAGGGAGTCTCCAGACTTGGTTTTCACGTGAACTGAAGGGATGACAAGCCTGAGTTGGACAGGGCTGGGAGCAGCCTGGCACAGTGGGAGGTGTCCCTGCCCCTGGCTGATCCTCAGGGGCCCTTCCCACCCACACCATTCTGTCATTCCATGGTTCTGTGACCCCTCTCTTTCCAGAATGGAGCAGTGGTTGTTTCCCCTCTCTGGGCACTGTGCTTTGGCAATGAGATAACTGTCTTGCCAGGCAGTTGCATAAAATCCCTGAGGGAGCAAATGTTCCAGGTCTTATCCATGACTCAGCCCGCTGAGCTCACCTGGAATGCACCCCGTGGCTCACCTGGCTCTGATGCCACAGCCCCGTTTTCCTGGGACTGGACAAAACACTGGCAAATACCCACTGAAAGGGCACTTTCTTTGTTGATCTTTGAAGGCAACCCGAGACTGAAATGTGTTTATTTACCCTGTAACTGCAGGATTAGGTTGGAGTTCCCAGCTAGCAGAATCTGATTTGCTGGCAGGGGCAGGCACTCAGCTTTTCTGGCAGTATTTGCTGCATGACCAGCTGGTTCCCCAGTCAGGAGGCAAAATAATGTGGTAGTCTGATTGCATTGGCAGTCCTTAAACACCAAAACCCACTAATTTTTGTTCTGTTAAGCTGTGGTGTGCCTGAGGGGTTCATAAATGTACACACTTAGCTCTAATAACCAGCTCTTACACTGCTGACACCTTCTGGGGCACACAAGAGTTTCACCCTGAGAGTTACATTTTACTTGTAAGAGTTTATTAATAACTAGTAATTAATAATAGGCATAACCTCAGTCTAAATGAAAGTTGTCATTTGTGTTGACTTCCCTGGAGGGAAATTATTTAATTTATATCATGTTGGAAGTAAAAGCAGGGAGAGGAGGAATGTTTCACTTAGTGGAGGGAGGCAGTGAAATTGTAAAGGAGAAAGTGAAATATCTCTGGGGTAATTTGAGAATTTAACACATGCAGAATGACAGCATTTCTCTGGCTGAACTTTGTGGCTTTGGGATGAGTGGATATAGTGTGGATTCTGTTCCTGTTTCTGTCTTGGATCCCTGTGACTGTGTGGGCATTGACATCTTGTTGTTCCCAGTTCAGAAGTTTAACATTCCCAGTGAAGAAGTGCCCGGGATATTTGGATTTTCTTGACACTTGTAATAGAAATACAAACCCTGACTGATGTGGGCACAGCTCTGAGTGGGAGGTTTGGGGGTTTTTTTGTTTATGTGTTTTTTGATGGGATTGGGGTTTGCTTGTTTGTTGTAGCTGCAGTTTTACTGGCAGGAACTGCACAGTCCTGGCACCAGTTTATTCCTGGTGGGGTGTGCTGGTTTCTGTTGCACCAGTGCACTCTGCAGCATTCCCATCATAGAATCACAGAATGGATTGGGTTGGAAAAGCCCTCTGAGATCAGCAAGTCCAATCCTTGCTCCAACTCCAGTCCCTTTACCAGATCATGGCACTCAGTGCCACAGCCAAGCTCAGTTGAAAAACCTCCAGGGATGGGGAATCCACCCCCTCTCTGGGCAGCCCATTCCAATCCCTGAGAACTCTCTCTGCAAAGAATTTTTTTCTGCTCTCCAACTTCAATTTCCCCTGGCAGAGCTTGAGCCCATCGTGCCCCCTTGTCCTATTGCTGAGTGCCTGGGAGAAGAGACCAACCCCCACCTGGCCAGAACTTCCCTTCAGGCAGTTCCAAACAGTGCTGAGGTCACCTCTGAGCCTCCTCCAGGCTAAACACCCCCAGCTCCCTCAGCCTCTCCCCACAGCACTTGTGCTCCGGTCCCTTCTCCAGCCTCGTTGCTCTTCTCAGTTGGGTTGGAAGAGACCTCTGAGATCATCAAGTGCAACCCTTGATCCAACCCCACTGGGATCACCAGCCCAGGGCACTGAGTGCCCTGGGCTGGTGATCACAGTGGGGTTGGATCAAGACATGGTGGATTCTCTGTCCCTGGAGGTGGATTCTCTGTCCCTGGAGGTGGATTCTCTGTCCCTGGAGGTGTTTAAGGGGACACTCAGTGCCACATCCAGTCCCTTCTCCAGCCTCGTTGCTCTTCTCTGGCCCCGCTCCAGCCCCTCAATCTCTTTCCTCAACTGAGGGGCCCAGAACTGAACACAACACTCAAGGTGTGGCCTCCCCAAGGCAGAGTCCAGGGGAAGGGTCACTGCCCTGGGCCTGCTGGCCACGCTAGTTTGGATCCAGGACAGGATCTGAGCCTCCTCTTCTCCAGACTAAACACCCCTCGCTCCCTCAGCCTCTCCCCACAGCACGTGTGCTCCCTCCTGTTTGTCTGTGCATTCAGTGGGTTTCATACATGGATTTCCTCACTTTTGGGGTGCTGGTAGGGTAATTTCTGTGTAAGCACAGGCAGAGTTGTGACTTCTCTCCCTGTTCCCAACCAGATCTGATGCCTTCCTTTATCCGTCACGGTCCGACCATTCCCAGACGAACTGACATCTGCCCTCCTGACTCCACACCTTCCCCATACACCACCGGAGATGGAATCATCTCCAGGAACCAGAGTTTCCTCCGGACCCCGGTGCAGAGGCCTCCTCACGAGATCCTGAGGCGGGAGAGCCACAGACTGTCGGCGCCCTCCTACCTGGCGCGGGAATACGGCTCGTCCTCCTCGCAGCCCTTCCTGGCCGAGGCGGGCGCCGGGTTGGAGAACGGCGATGCCGGTGCCCGCTGCTATTACTACGACCCGCTGTACGGTGCCCAGCGGCGGCGGCAGCTGAGCGAGCGCCCCCACGACGAGCTGCGGTACTACGAGCACGGCGGGGAGCAGCTGCTGCACAGGATGGCCCAGAGCCACGGCAGGCACGCCTCGGGTAAGGGCGGGCCGAGATCTGGGGAAAACAGCCGTGGGATATAGAATCATAGAATGGATTGGGTTGGAAAAGCCCTCCGAGATCATCAATTCCAACCCTTGGGCCAACTCCAGTCCCTTTACCAGATCATGGCACTCAGTGCCACGACCAAGCTCACCTTAAAAACCTCCAGGGATGGGGAATCCACCCCCTCTCTGGGCAGCCCATTCCAATGCCTGAGCACTCTCTCTGCAAAGAATTTGTTTCTGCTCTCCAACTTCAATTTCCCCTGGCAGAGCTTGAGCCCATCGTGCCCCCTTGTCCTATTGCTGAGTGCCTGGGAGAAGAGACCAACCCCCACCTGGCCAGAACTTCCCTTCAGGCAGTTCCAGACAGTGCTGAGGTCACCCCTGAGCCTCCTCCAGGCTAAACACCCCCAGCTCCCTCAGCCTCTCCCCACAGCACTTGTGCTCCAGTCCCTTCTCCAGCCTCGTTGCTCTTCTCAGTTGGGTTGGAAGAGACCTCTGAGATCATCAAGTCCAACCCTTGATCCAACCCCACTGGGATCACTCTGGCACTCTGTGCCCTGGGCTGGTGATCACAGTGGGGTTGGATCAAGACATGGTGGATTCTCACTCAGTGCCACATCCATAGAATCACAGAATGGATTGGGTTGGAAAAGCCTTCTGAGATCATCAAGTACAACCCTTGGTCCAACTCCAGTCCCTTTATCAGATCATGGCACTCAATGCCACGTATATCCAGAAAGGAAAAATAGTCCTTATTCCAGGATTTACTAATTAATTAAATGGGGTGAGGTAGAGCAAATTTGGGTTTTTTTTAATGCCAAACATTTATTAACTCCTCTACCTAAATTTGCATCAGTTCCTGGCTAAGAAGGTGGTTTATTTTTATTATTTTTAGGGGATATCTACTAGTTTCATAATATAGAAAATAACCAACAGCTCTAAATTATAACGTTGCATTATTATTATTATTATTATTATCATATTGTTATTATTATCATCATCATTATTATTATATTATTTTTAATTTAATTTTTATTATTATTACCATCATTATCATTATTATATTATTTTTAATTTTATTTTTATTTTTATTATTATTATTGTTATTATTATCATCATTATTTTTATTTTTATCATCATTATTTTTATTTTTATTATTATCATTATTATTATTATTATTATTATTATTATTATTATTATTATTATTATTATTATATTTACCTTTCATTGTCTTCCTTCATTTAATTATTTTAATTTGACCTCAATAATTAAAATAATTTCCTATAAATAATGAAAGGAAAGAATGACTACTTTGTGCAATTAGCAAATTAACATCCAGTCCTAGTCCTTGACTCCTTTCTTTCAGCTTTTCATATGGTTTGTAAATATGCCTGTTTTCCCTCTCAGTTTCCCTGGAATTTGTCTTTCTTTTCCAAAGAACAGCATAAAAAAAGAAGAATCCATTAAATTCAGAAATATGATATTCTTTATTTGATGCTGCAAAAATATGTGCAAGGAGGAGTTTGAAACAAACATTTCAGACCTGTCAATAATGGACCTTCAACATGAGACACGTTGCCACTTGTAATCTGCAAACAAAACTAATTAGTCTCTAATAAAATAAAACTCCTTCTGGGAAGAACATCCAGCATTAAATGTTGGAGCTCCTGTGTGGAATTAGAACCTGTCAGTGCTTTGGGTTTCCTTTAGCACAGAACATTTCCATGAAAAGTGAGAGAAGGATGATGGTAGAACTGTCAGGCAGGAAATTCTCAAGTATTTATTGAAGCCTTGCTGCCCTAATCCTCCTTTAGTTTGCTGAGTTCATCTGATTTGCCTCCATCTCTGCTGGTTGTTGCTCTTCCAACAGTCATTAAACACTTGCCTGGTTGAGGTAACAGATCACCTGGTGGGGTGTGCTGGGATGTTGTGGGAACAGAGGCAGGAGGGGAGGATTTCAGAAGCCAATCCTGCAGTTTGAGCTCAAAATTACTACAGTTGCTGTGTCTTAATTCAAAAACTAAAGCTCTACCTTGAAAGTGGAGTTTAAATCAATCAGATTTTTAAAGGAAACTAAAAGTGGGGCTTCCCAGCCATATTTTTCTCAGTTGTAGCAACATCTTCTTTCTAAATAGATTTTTTCCCCTGCTGTTTGTTTACCTGTGTCCCCTTAGCCCTGGAAATCACAAAGTATCTTCTGCTGTTTGTTTGGTCTTTGTTGTTCAATCCCATCTTTAACATTTGGAACAAATTCTGCCCAGATTTTGTAATGGGTGAGGATTTTACCATTTGTAGGGAGAGACAAGGCTGAGCCTTTTGTCTGCCAAAGTGTTTCCCTTTCCTCTATTTTTTTTCAATCCATCCCAGCATGGAATATGAACTCTGAAATTCTGTTTCACCACAGTAAGAATATTGACTTCTGTCCTTCATTTTGTTCCTCTTTGCAATAATTCCTGTTGCTTTTTCCCAGTCAAATAATTATGTGGCCCAAAATAAGAAAAGTTTAGATTTTCTTATTTTCATCCCACCATGAAGCTCCTTTTTATTTGAGCCATCCATGCCTTCAAACCTTGAGTGTTTCCCTTGAGCTCCAGTAATTTTCCTTTAATTTCTCATTCCTTTTTTCCAGCATTTCCACAATCCAGACCTTTTACTTTCACTTTGTCTAAATTCCCTTTTCCTTCTATGTCTCCATTCTTGTTTCTAAATGTTTGACCTGATGGATATTCTTAATTGAGATAATTGTTGGCAAAACTGCCTGATAACTATACAAATAAAAGGCTGTTTCTTAGCTGGGGTCTGTAACTGTTGGATTCGCCCCTTTCCCTCCTCTCCCACCTTCCCTCTGGCACATTTTGGGTGGATTCCCAAGGAAATGTTGCCTGAGATGTTGTTGCTGTTGCTGTTTCATTTCGTGCTGGTCACACCAGATGATTTTTGGGAAATGAGGAGGTGCCTGTGAGTTTCAGCTTTATAAAGATTCACCTCTTTATAATTAGCAGAGAAGCTGAAAACGTGTTCTCAGTGAGATCTTTAAAGTGTTCACCAGATTTTTTTAAGAAAATCCTGTGGTTTTCCAGCAGTTTGTTGACAGCATTTCATGCTCTTTCATAGACATTTCCCCTTCAAGTCGTGTTTTCTCTGTCATTCAATTCTCCCATCTCCTCCTTTTCTCATTTTCACTAAATTTCCTTTTAATCACCAATTAAATTCTGCTGATTTTTTGGATTGGAATTATTTCCCTGGGGTGGCAGAGGAGGGAAACAATTCACAGAGTGCTTTGGTGAGAGTCAGTTCATCCTCTAAGTCGTGCCCCTTAATTGTAAACTGGGGGTTGTGTTTAATAGAAGGGAAAAATAAATATAAATCATTACATGAGGCTTATTTAGAGCTAAAATAGCCATAATTTTGGTTTTGGGTGTGTGCACTGCTCTGATTTTCTTCCTTAGAATCATAGAATGGATTGGGTTGGAAGAGACCTCTGAGATCATCAAGTCAAATCCTTGATCCAACCCCACTGTGATCACCAGCCCAGGGCACTCCATGCCCTGGGCTGGTGATCACAGTGGGGTTGGATCAAGATGTGGTGGATTCTCACTCAGTGCCACATCCATAAAATCACAGAATCACAGAATGGATTGGGTTGGAAAAGACCTCTGAGATCATCAAGTCCAACCCTTGGTCCAACTCCAGTCCCTTTACCAGATCATGGCACTCAGTGCCACGGCCAAGCTCACCTTAAAAACCTCCAAGGATGGGGAATCCACCCCCTCTCTGGGCAGCCCATTCCAATCCCTGAGCACTCTCTCTCTAAGGAATTATTTTCTGCTCTCCAACTTCAATTTCCCCTGGCAGAGCTTGAGCCCATCGTGCCCCCTTGTCCTATTGCTGAGTGCCTGGGAGAAGAGACCAACCCCCACCTGGCCAGAACTTCCCTTCAGGCAGTTCCAGACAGTGCTGAGGTCACCTCTGAGCCTCCTCTTCTCCAGGTCTCTCCTTTGTGCTGATTTTGCAGTAATTCTGCAGCAAAATTCTTGCAGCTTTCAGAGTTCTTCCTGTCCTTTCCTATTTGGGAGGTTGGGCCTGCTTGGAATGCCCCATTCCCTCTGACAAAAGAGGTTCTTGTGCTCAGGAAGTTCCTTTGGATGCTCTGGAGTGGGTTAGGAAGGCCTGGAACCTGCAGACCTGTTAGACAGAAATTATTGCAACTGCTTTTTGCTTATTCCCTTCAAATTAAACAGTTTGTTCATCTCCTCTTCCTGTCCTTCATCCCTCTTTGCTGAGGAGAAGGGAAAAGGTTTTGGCATCCTGAAAAAAGGCTCTGAAGACACTTTGTGCTAATTAAAGACAAATATTTTTTGCCTTGGTTGGTTCTTCAGCACTTTGAGTTGTGGCTGAGGCTGCTGTGGGAATTCCTGAGCCCTGAGACCTCCCTGCCAACACCAGTTCCTGCCAAAGGGCCACTTTCCCCTCTGAGCTTTTCCCTTTTTTCCCTTTATCCCTTTTTGGGATTTTCCTTCTGTCCTTCCTACCCAACACACTGAAAAACTTTGCCCTTTGCTACCCTGGAAATCTCCCCTCCCCTGGGAATCTCCCCTCCCCTGGAAATCTTCCCTCCCCTGTACTTGGACAGGGAATATCCATATCAATTCCAGTTCCTTTTGTTCCATCCTGGTGGAGCAAACCCAGCACAACTCCCTGACTGGAAGAAAACACTCCAGATTTTTCACATTTGGAACTTCATTAAGACACATTTTTAAGGGAAGGAACTCTTGGCACTGGAATGTGGTGCTCAAAGTTCAGGATGGTAATTCAAGACCCTAAATTGGAGGTCCTGTAGTTTAGAAAAGGAAGGAAAAAGCAAAGGCCCAAATAATTTTAATATTGATGTTCCTTAAAAGCAACAGCAACACCACTATAGACCATCTATAGATCCCATTATAGACCATCTATAGATCCCATTATAGACCATCTATAGATCCCATTATAGACCATCTATAGCCCATTATAGACCATCTATAGCCCATTATAGGCCATCTATAGCTCCCATTATAGACCATCCATAGATCCCATTATAGACCATCCATAGATCCCATTATACACCATCCATAGCTCCCATTATAGACCATCCATAGATCCCATTATAGACCATCTATAGATCCCATTATAGACCATCTGTAGATCCCATTATAGACCATCTATAGATCCCACTATAGACCATCTATATCCCATTATAGACCATCTACAGATCCCATTATAGACCATCTATAGCCCATTATAGACCATCTATAGATCCCATTATAGACCATCTATAGATCCCATTATAGACCATCTATAGCTCCCATTATAGACCATCTATAGATCCCATTATAGACCATCTATAGATCCCATTATAGACCATCTGTAGCCCATTATAGACCATCTGTAGATCCCATTATAGACCATCTATAGCTCATTATAGACCATCTGTAGCCCATTATAGACCATCTATAGCCCATTATAGGCCATCTATAGCTCCCATTATAGACTATCCATAGATCCCACTATAGACCATCTATAGCTCATTATAGACCATCTATAGATCCCATTATAGACCATCTGTAGATCCCATTGTAGACCATCTATAGCCCATTATAGACCATCTATAGATCCCATTGTAGACCATCTATAGCCCATTATAGACCATCTGTAGATCCCATTATAGATCATCTATAGATCCCATTATAGACCATCTATAGCTCCCATTATAGACCATCTATATATTCCCTTATATAATATTATATCATTATAACCAGAATTGCCAACTGAGGCTGGACAAGCTCTAAAGAGACATTCTGAAAAGGATTTACAACTCCATAAATTCAAATTAATTGTTGACCATCCTTTAGATCTAACAGGGCCCCTCACTGTTATAAAGAGCAGAGGAAAGGAAACATTTGGGAAAAGCAGATAATTTAAGGAACTCTGTTCCTTGGGAAAGCTGGAAGAATGGGAATTTCTTTCTTGTTTTAGGTAAAACTGTGAGCAAGAAAACCCTGAGAGTTCAGTGGATTGGTTCAACTGGCCTGGGTTAGCTTCTCCCATGGCAGAGATCAGATCCTTCCCCCACAGGAAAATCCCAGGGGTTACACCACATGTTTGGATAAAACCAGCTCAGGTTGTGTATTTGGGATGCTTCAATCTGGTACCAACCCCTAATCCAGGGAAAATCCTCTGTGGAGCTTTGGGGGGTGCTGGGAAAGTTTGGGAGCTCAGGCTTTGCCTGGAATTTGAACACAGAGGAGGGTCATTCCTGGCATTGTCCCTGGAAAAGGCAGCTCCACAGTCCATGGTTTAGGCTGGCTTGGAACTTCCTTCTTTGGTTTATATTTTGGGAAAGATCACATGGAATTTACTCTTAGTGTTGTTCAGTCTAATTAGATACTTCCAGGGGTGTGTGTGTGTGTATATATATATATATATATATATCTATATATCTGTGTGAAAAAGTCAATTTTCCTCTTCTCTTCTCCTTCAGAATCACAGCAGGAGCTTTTTTATCGCACCTCTATTTCCATCTCCCTCAGAGCATCAGCCAGTCCTGTCAGGAAAACCAACATTTAATTCCTTTTCATCTCTAGTTAACCTCCATTTATATTAAAAAAACCCTCTAACTTGTACTAATTGTTAATTTTAATGGGTTGAGGCTTTAGGGCACTGTGAGTATCAACATCTTAAAACTTCCAACACAGCAAAAATTCCAGAATGCTCCGTGACTTTAAAGGGGAAAAATGATAGTTACAACTTGAAATATTTGCAACTATCAGTTTACAAATGTGGCCTTTGATTCCATGGTCATGGAACACTCTTGGTACAGGAGTTTATTTTAATGCTTCTTCATATTTGAAACCAAAATGGCAAAAGAAGGTACAAAATGTTTGGGGTCTGGTGTAATTTTTGTTCTTTACATTGTGGAAATTAAAAAAAAAAAGCTGTTATTGGGAGAATCCACATCAAGGGAATTTCTGGGGCAGAGGATGGATGGGGCAGCTTTTAATACAGAATTCCAGGTGTTGGGAAGCAGGGAATAAATATAAATAAATATAAATATAAATTAAATATAAATATAATTATAAATATAAATATAAATTAAATATAAATATAATTATAAATTAAATATAAATATAATTATAAATATAAATATAAATGTGTGTTTGCTGGATTTAAGCAGGAGGAACTGTAAAAAATACAGGTATGTGCTGGTTTTAACAGTAAAAAGAAAATATGGGTGGGTTTCTTCCCAGTTTGTGTGTTCAGATCTCCTGGCAGTGTTGATTTAATAGTCACTATTATAAAATAATATAAATATGTAAATATAAATAGTCACAAAAATACCTGGAATTACAACCCAGCAGTCCAGTCAGTTGGAGAAAATCCAGGCTTTGTTTATTTAAAGTATTTTCAACATGAAATGTTTGTATTTTGTCTCTGGAATGAAAACCAAACAAGTGACGTGACTGGAGTGAGGGGCTGAAATTGCATTTCCAAAGCTCAGGAATCCTCCAGGATGTTTTTTTTTCCTCTGGAATAAAGGCCTAGAGGTTGTTTAATCCCAATTAAAGATGGACACAGCCCTCAGCTCCCCTTTGTGGGCTGGACAATAGGTAAGTACTGACACAAGGGGGAATTCTCTAAGGCCAGACAGCTCAGAACATGAAAAGATTTGTGGATGAGCACAGAGTTTTAAAGAACAATCTGAGGGGCTTTTTAATTTATTTTATATTCCTCCAGTTGCTTTGGAGCCTTCACGTGGCTTTATTGTTCATAAATGTCACATTTTATTAGGAAATAATCCACCCAGTTCTCAGTCATTTTAGGTGAGAGAGACTCTGCCTTTCCCTTCCTGCCTCTCAAAAAACAATCACACAAAAATGTTAGTCCTGGAAAACAGAAGGAAAGGGGTTGTGTTCCCATCAGGGAACGTGGGGGGTGTGGTGGGGGCACTTTCTGGCTCCTAAAAAAGTGGGAAAAGTGGCTCCCAAATCCCTCCTCCTGCCTTTGGGAAATAGGGACACACAAACAGAGATATTGTGATTGAATAAATGCATTTGGTTGTGGGATGGAAAGACAATTGGGATTTCTTCAAAGCCAGAGGCTGTTTAGGACTGGGAGAACTGAGGGAAACTAAAGAAAGGATTGAAAAAATTGAGCTGAGTTTGGGCCAGCACATTCCAGGAACAGAAGGAGACCTGCAACATTCCTGATTATGTCACTGTGTTTTTGTGGTTGGGAGGTTTAGGGGGTATTTTTTAATTAATTCTCCTTAATTGCCATTATGTCTTTAATTCCATCCAGCATCCTAATTATCCATAGGAAAGGATAGGCAAGGAACTGGATTTTTTTAGTACATCTCTGTTATGGGTTTAGCTAAGCAGGCCTAAATTTGGGCTTTTTTAGCATGTTAAATTTTATATTTTTAAAGTGCTAATGAGCAGTTTCTTAAATTCAGTGATGTGTGTTGTGTGTCCAGGGAAGAGCTGGGAATTTAATCACCTCCTGATTCCTCCTTGTCCCTCTCTCTTGTTTTACCTGGTCCTGTTGCTGTTCTTGGCTGGTTCATCTGAAAGGCTTTGTTGGATGGTTGTGATTTCTGCCTGTAACTGGAAAAAGAGGGTTTGTGTAGATAAATGATGTGACAGAAACTGCCACTCCTGTGGAGCTCTGACCAAACTCTGCCCTCCCTTTGTCTCCAGGCATCGGCAGAGTCGCTGCCACATCCCTGGGGAACTTAACCAACCACAGCTCTGAGGACCTGCCCCTTCCCCCTGGCTGGTCAGTGGACTGGACTATCAGAGGAAGGAAATACTACATCGACCACAACACCAACACCACCCACTGGAGCCACCCCCTGGAGCGGGAGGGGCTCCCGCCGGGCTGGGAGCGCGTGGAGTCGGCCGAGTTCGGGGTCTACTACGTGGATCACATCAACAAGAGGGCTCAGTACAAGCACCCCTGTGCCCCCAGGTAGGGCAGCCCCTCCCCTGGGGCCTCCACACAGTAGGGTGGGACTGGCTCGGTCCCAGCGTGCCAAAAGATTGTTGTTTCCAGAGGTGAGCTTTGCTGGGTCTGCACTGAGGTTTGTAGTGGGGGTTTGTCTCCTGAGCTTTGCTGGATCTGCACTGAGGTTTTCAGGAGTTGGAATTATTGGGGGTTTGTCTCCTGAGCTTTGCTGGATCTGCACTGAGGTTTTCAGGAGTTGGAATTATTGGGGGTTTGTCTCCTGAGCTTTGCTGGGTCTGCACTGAGGTTTGTAGTGGGGGTTTGTCTCCTGAGCTTTGCTGGGTCTGCACTGAGGCTTTCAGGAGTTGGGATTGTTGGGGGTTTGTCTCCTGAGCTTTGCTGGGTCTGCACTGAGGTTTTTAATGGGGGTTTGTCTCCTGAGCTTTGCTGGGTCTGCACTGAGGCTTTCAGGAGTTGGAATTGTTGGGGGTTTGTCTGCTGAGCTTTGCTGGGTCTGCACTGAGGTTTTCAGAAGTTGGAATTGTTGGGGGTTTGTCTCCTGAGCTTTGCTGGGTCTGCACTGAGGTTTGTAGTGGGGGTTTGTCTCCTGAGCTTTGCTGGATCTGCACTGAGGATTTCAGGAGTTGGAATTGTTGGGGGTTTGTCTCCTGAGCTTTGCTGGATCTGCACTGAGGTTTTCAGGAGTTGGGATTGTTGGGGGTTTGTCTGCTGAGCTTTGCTGGGTCTGCACTGAGGTTTTCAGGAGTTGGAATTGTTGGGAGTTTGTCTCCTGAGCTCTGCTGGATCTGCACTGAGGTTTTCAGGAGTTGGAATTGTTGGGGGTTTGTCTCCTGAGCTTTGCTGGATCTGCACTGAGGTTTTCAGGAGTTGGAATTGTTGGGGGTTTGTCTCCTGAGCTTTGCTGGGTCTGCACTGAGGCTTTCAGGAGTCGGAATTGTTGGGGGTTTGTCTCCTGAGCTTTGCTGGGTCTGCACTGAGGCTTTCAGGAGTTGGAATTGTTGGGGGTTTGTCTCCTGAGCTTTGCTGGATCTGCACTGAGGTTTTTAGGAGTTGGAATTGTTGGGGGTTTGTCTGCTGAGGTTTGCTGGGTCTGCACTGAGGCTTTCAGGAGTTGGTATTGTTGGGGGTTTGTCTGCTGAGCTTTGCTGGGTCTGCACTGAGGTTTTTAGGAGTTGAAATTTTTGGGGGTTTGTCTCCTGAGCTTTGCTGGGTCTCCACTGAGGCTTTAAGGAGTTGGAATTGTTGGGGGTTTGTCTGCTGAGCTTTGCTGGGTCTGCACTGAGGTTTGTAGTGGGGGTTTGCCTGCTGAGCTTTGTTGGGTCTGCACTGAGGCTTTCAGGAGTTGGGATTGTTGGGGGTTTGTCTGCTGAGCTTTGCTGGGTCTGCACTGAGGCTTTCAGGAGTTGGAAATGTTGGGGGTTTGTCTGCTGAGCTTTGCTGGGTCTGCACTGAGGTTTTTAGGAGTTGGAAATGTTGGGGGTTTGTCTCCTGAGCTTTGCTGGGTCTCCACTGAGGCTTTCAGGAGTTGGGATTGTTGGGGGTTTGTCTCCTGAGCTTTGCTGGATCTGCACTGAGGCTTTCAGGAGTTGGAATTGTTGGGGGTTTGTGTCATGTTTGTGTCATAAGTTCAGAAACAGGATATTGCTCCTCACTCACTCAAACAGAGCAGCTCCTCAGCTGTCAGCAAAACAAGAGAGCAAATTGAACTGTAGGCTGGAAAGGAACTCGAGCTGATGTTCCCAGTCTGAGCATCTGAAACATCAGTTTAAGTCCTGTCTAGAATGGAAATTGGTATTTTAGCTACTTGGAATAGAATCATAGAATGGATTGGGTTGGAAAAGACCTCCAAGATCATCAAGTCCAACCCTTGGGCCAACTCCAGTCCCTTTACCAGATCATGGCACTCAGTGCCACGGCCAAGCTCAGCTGAAAAACCTCCAGGGATGGGGAATCCACCCCCTCTCTGGGCAGCCCATTCCAATCCCTGAGCACTCTCTCTGCAAAGAATTTTTTTCTCATCTCCAATTTCCCCTGGCAGAGCTTGAGCCCCCCTTGTCCTATTGCTGAGTGCCTGAGAGAACCATAAAAAAATAAAGTAAGATAAAGTTAATATATACCAAAGGTAGAATAAAGTTAACATACATCAACAGTAAAACAAAGTTAATATACACCAAAGGTAAAATGAAGTGAATATACCTGGAGGTTTTTAAACTGAGCTTGGCCGTGGCACTGAGTGCCATGATCTGGTAAAGGGACTGGAGTTGGAACAAGGGTTGGACTTGATGATCTCAGAGGTCTTTTCCAACCCAATCCATTCTATGATTCTATGGATGTGGCACTGAGTGAGAATCCACCACATCTTGATCCAACCCCACTGTGATCACCAGCCCAGGGCACTGAGTGCCCTGGGCTGGTGATCCCAGTGGGGTTGGATCAAGGGTTGGACTTGATGATCTCAGAGGTCTCTTCCAACCCAATCCATTCTATGATTCTGTGATTCTAAACACCAAATCCAGTAGTTGATTTCTGCTACTCAGACTATTTCGTTGTTGCCCAGGAAGAGAAAGTTTTTTAACATGTGGCACAAAAGATAAATATACTGTATGTATTATATATGAATATATGAGGAAATACATGAGGATGTCTCCATATGGAGTCATTTATCAACTGCTGCCTGAATACATTTGTTCTGACATATTAAATGGTGCATTATTTGGCTGAATTGATACTTCTTTAATGTTTTAAATATGCATTTAATGTTTTCATCTGGTGAGTGGGTGTGAGGTGAATTTCACCGTGTGATTGCAGCAAAACACCACAACAGCAACAGGTGGTTGCTCAGTCCAGCCCTGCTGGGGCACCACCCGCAGTGTGGTGTTTAATCACACTCATTAAAGTGCGTCTTAATGGGCGAGTGAGTGCTGAGGGTGTGCCGGTGTCCCGGAGCTCACTGTGTGTGTCTCTCCCCAGCGTGCCCCGCTATGACCAGCCGCCCCCGGTGTCGTACCAGCCGCAGCCGCCGGAGCGCAGCCAGCCCCTCCTGGTGCCTGCCAACCCCTACCACGCTGCCGACATCCCCGACTGGCTGCAGGTCTATGCCAGGGCTCCTGTCAAGTGAGACACTGCCTTTGTTTCCTTCTGCATGGCTGGGGGGGATTCTGGGACTCAAACTGGGACTCGTTTGGAGCTGCACCAGAGCTGGTGCTGCATCCGAGCTGGTGCTGCCTCCAAACTCGTGCTGCACCAGAGCTGGTGCTGCCTCTGAGCTGGTGCTGCCTCCAAGCTGGTGCTGCACCAGAGCTGGTGCTGCCTCCAAACTGGTGCTGCCTCTGAGCTGGTGCTGCCTCTGAGCTGGTGCTGCCTCTGAGCTGGTGCTGCCTCTGAGCTGGTGCTGCATCAGGGCTGGTGCTGCCTCCGAGCTGGTGCTGCATCCGAGCTGGTGCTGCCTCTGAGCTGGTGCTGCATCCGAGCTGGTGCTGCCTCCAAACTGGTGCTGCCTCCAAACTGGTGCTGCCTCCAAACTGGTGCTGCCTCCAAACTGGTGCTGCATCCCAGCTGGTGCTGCATCCGAGCTGGTGCTGCCTCCGAGCTGGTGCTGCATCCGAGCTGGTGCTGCCTCCAAACTGGTGCTGCCTCCAAACTGGTGCTGCCTCCGAGCTGGTGCTGCATCCGAGCTGGTGCTGCCTCCAAACTGGTGCTGCATCAGGGCTGGTGCTGCCTCTGAGCTGGTGCTGCATCCAAACTGGTGCTGGCTCCAAACTGGTGCTGCATCAGGGCTGGTGCTGCATCCGAGCTGGTGCTGCATCAGGGCTGGTGCTGCATCCAAACTGGTGCTGCATCCAAACTGGTGCTCACAGCACATGGGGAGGTTGGGCCAAACCTTCATCACTTTGCTCTGTTTCAGGCCTCACTTAAAGCCATCCCAGGCCTTCTTGCAGCTCACAGACCCCTCTGGCAGAGGGTGGAGGGGGGGATTTACTTCCAGTCTATTTGTTGGAGTGGCACCACCTGCTCAGAAAATACGGGAAACATTTTTAGGGTGTCACTTCCTCGTGTCTCACACTTATTTTTAAAACACAATTTTTCGTTCACCTTTAAGAATTTTAGGTGTAGAATCATGGACTAACAGAATGGTTTGGGTTGGGGATCTTAAAGCTCAGCTTGTTGCACCCCCTGCCATGGGCAGGGACACCTCCCACCAGCCCAGGGTGCTCCAAGCCCTGTCCAACCTGGCCTGGGACACTCCCAGGGATGGGGCAGCCACAGCTTCTCTGGGAAATCCATTTCAACTCCTCCTCACCCTCCCAGCCAGCAATTCCTTCCCAATATCCCACCCAGCCCTGCCCTCTGGCCCTGGGAAGCCACTCCCTGTGTCCTGTCCCTCCATCCCTTGTCCCCAGTCCCTCTCCAGCTCTCCTGGAGCCCCTCCAGGCTCTGCAAGGCCAAACACAGATCGACATCTCTACTTCTATTCAAGAGATTTCATTAAAACTAAATGGTAGGAAAAAGCCATTTTGTCAAAGAAACTGCTGTAGGGGCAGGGAGTCTCCTCCAGGAAAAGATCTGAGTGAGGATAATGAACCAAATTGCATTTTCTAGTGGGTGCAGCTCTGCAGAAGAGGAACACTACATATAAACTAATAAAACCCCAAAACAGTTATTAAATCATGTACTTTTGCATAAGGAGAACGTGGAGAAACTCAGTTTTACAACAGCAAGGAGGTCAGTCTGGAGTTGAAAATTCAGGCTCTGTGTGATGTTCAGTGACTTACACAAAAAAAAAATCCCTTTTTTTATTACCTGCTTTGAGTAACTACAGTTTGAATGGATTTTATTACTTCTTGTGACTGCTGGGTTTGCCAGCAGCCCATGAGGATTTAAATTGCCCTAAAATCCCCCAGAACTCTGAGGCACCAGGGACACTCTGAGTTCCTGTCACCTCTGGGAGGACTTGTTTCCTAGAAACACATTTGGCTGCTTTCCTTTCTTAGGCCTTTGGCACATCCAGGCAATGTAATTTTAAATATTTCACCCTGTGTCGTGTGGATTTTTATGGATATTTGCCTTGAAATTAATATAAGACAATTTAAAAAAAAATTTAAGGAATTTCTGTGTATCAAGTAGGTTGAGACAACTTAAATCAGTGTTAAAGTTTTAAAACTTTTAATTCTCAGCACAGTTTTGCACTGAAGTCATTTTAACCTCCTGTTTCTCAGTGTGGGATTGATTTGGCTCATGGTGAGTGGGAAAGGTGTTTAATCAGCTCCTTCCCAAGGTGTTTGTGCCTGGAAACCTTCAGAACCCTCTTTGTCAATGCAGAGCTCCAACTCCAAACAGCTGCAATTTGTTATTTCTCTTCTTTTTGGGGGAAAAGGGATTTTAGCAGTGCAGCCCTGTCAAGATTAGGGGTAACTTTAATCTGTTCTTTAGGAAGTTTGCAGTTCATTAAATTGTTAAAATTCCTCAGAGCATCTTTGGAAGGCCCCTGCATGTCTTGGTGCTTCTCTGGTGACCTTTCAGTGGGTGTAGCAATAAATTTGCATGAATTTACTCCTGTTTTGGCTTCAGCCCCCACTGAAGTGAATCCATCTCTCCTGTAACTTGGCTGCACTAAATAACTCAGTTATTCCATGAATTTCTCCAATTCTTTTAATAATTACAGTCACCAACTGCCTATTTCCAAGTTCAGAAAATGAGATTGGGAGTGAGTTGTGTTTAGAAGCCCAGTGGAGAGCAGGAAAGGAGGGTCATGGCAGTGGGGATGGAACCACCTCAGGGCTTGCTTTTCTCAGCATTAAATATCTGTTGTAGATTATTGCTGCTAATTAGCCCAGATGGGTTAATTGGAGGGTTTGGGTGTCCAGGAGTGCTCGTTGCAGCTGGAAGGAGAACACTTTGGGACCAGAAGTGGGCTGGGAGGGCAGGCTGGCAGTGTCCTGTCCCCTGGGAGGGACCTGAGGGAGTCATTAATGTGTTCCTCTAATTTTAACACGTATTTTATGCTAAATCTTGGAGGCTTGTTCTGGGTGGAGTTGCTGGTTTAAAGCTTCCAAAATGCCTTTTCATGGAATCATGGAATGGTTTGAGTTGGAAGGGACCTTTAAGTCCATCCCATCCCACCCCCTGCCATGGGCAGGGACACCTCCCGCTATCCCAGGGTGCTCCAAGCCCTGTCCAGCCTGGCCTGGGACACTCCCAGGGATGGGACAACCTGTGCCAGGGCCTGCCCACCCTCCCAGCCACCAATTCCTTCCCAGTATCCCACCCGGCCCTGCCCTCTGGCCATGGGAAGCCATTCCCTGTGTCCTGTCCCTCCATCCCTTGTCCCCAGTCCCTCTCCAGCTCTCCTGGAGCCCCTTTAGGCTCTGGAAGGGGCTCTCAGGTCTCCCTGGAGCCTTCTCTTCTCCAGGTGACCCCCCAGCTCTCTCATCCTCTGTGTTTTTGTGTTGGTTTATTCTGATCACCGAGGGGGCCTGTACCATTCCTGCAGCCCTTGGCGTGCCCTGAACTTGTGCAGTTTCCCTGTGTTGTTTCTCCAGCTCACTTTGACGTGACTGCTCAATTTTCAGCAGCTGAACCCCCCTCTCCCTCCCGGCAGGTACGACCACATCCTGAAGTGGGAGCTGTTCCAGCTGGCGGACCTGGACACGTACCAGGGGATGCTGAAGCTGCTGTTCATGAAGGAGCTGGAGCGCATCGTGAAGCTGTACGAGGCGTTCCGGCAGGCGCTGCTGGCCGAGCTGGAGCAGCGCCAGCAGCGCCAACAGTGGTACAGCCAGCACGGCAAGAACTATTGACCCCGCCCTCCCAGCGCCCCCCGGGGACACTCAACAGCTTTAACAGGTTTCTGTCACACTCAAAACTCTGACAAAGAAGTGCTTTCGTTGAAAAGGCAGCTTATTTTTGTTGACGTTGCACCTTTGTTATTATCCTCTTGAATATTTTTCTACATGTGTTGTTTATAAAAATGGAGATTGTTTGTTAATCTTTTTTTTTTTTGTTTCCCATGCAAGGAGTAGTTTGTTATCCTGAAAACCAGCGTGGAGTTTGATCAGAGCCCTGGTCTGGTCTCGTCCTCCCAGTCAGCTGCAGCATTAAAGGCTGACCCTGTACCTTCTAAGGGCAATAGACACAACTGTGTGTGAGATGTTCTGGCTTCCAAACCTTGTCCAAATCCAAATGACCAGTTCAGGGTGTTTCCCTCGGGATTTGGGATCCCTCTCCTGAGGGAACTCTGCTCTTTGTTTACAGCTTTAATGTACAGAACACCAGCCCTGTTCCTGTTCAGCAACACCAGGAGCTGTTCCAGCCGTCGGATCCGAGCGCTTTGTGGAAGCAAAGCCTGAGTTGCCTTATTTTTTACTTCAACTCCACATTTCCTACTTGTTCTCTCTCAGAGGGGGAACTCTTGGACCTTCCTAAAGACCAAGATGTCTAAGCAGAGTTTTTTTAAATCCTGGGTAAACTGCATTTCACAAAATCCCACCCACTCTGGTGGGAAGGCAAAGGCAATGTCACTGTGCCACCCCACGGGGAAAATCAGGGATGTAACACCAATTACTGTTCTTTTCTAACGAGCTTTTGTCTTTTAAATATTAAAGCTCCTCATTTGGGGGAAATTTTTAATTGTCCACTTACCCTCTCCAGCATTTCCATTTGGTTTGGTCCTGAAATGTTATTTATGGATTCTTTCCAGTGCAATAAACACTGCAGACAAACAAGTACATTTCCTGTAAATCCTCTTCTTTCAATAAAAATCATTTTGTTCCATGACTGGAGGGTTGTGTGGCTGATTTTTTTGCCTTTTAGAATATCAAATAAACTGTTCTTAAAAGCAGTAAAAGCCACGTGGGGTCTGGGTCTGTCAGTGGGTAAATTTCCCTTAAAACACCAACTCTGAAGGCCAAAATGAGACTAAAAATGTAAAAAACAGCCCGAGGAGAAGCTCTTGCCCTGCTAATAAATAACTTTTCCCTGTAAAACCAACTTCTTAGGAACCAAAAGCAAACTTTAATAGTCCTGACAATAAAAGAATAGAACTGTACCACACGTCCTATGCACTATCATGGATAAATATGTACAGAAATACAGTGAAACTTCCTCCAACACAGCTACAAAGTGACACTTTGTGCAGACAAACAGAGGCCGCGTTCCTCACACATCGTTAACACGCCACAGCAGGAGTGCCCGTACAGTGTCTGATAAAGCAAGTTAATACACCTTTAATTATGTTTATGTCATTAACTAGGTCATTGAAGGAAAAAAAGAAACGTGGTTACATGTTTTAACTCGTTCAAGTACCTGAAATAAATTGGCTTTTGGATAAGCTTCGGCCTTTTTAGTCGCAGTATCATGTAAATTACCATTTCCTGGCGGTGACTAATTAAGAAGGGGCAGATAAGGCTTTGTAAATGAGCTGGGAGGCGTTGGCTGTGACAGACCAAAGCACTTGAGCGCCCTATGTACAGATGGACAGATCCCCGCTGGCACCTCCCGGCTCCCAACAGCTCCATGTGGGACCTGCTCTCCTCCCTGCTCCCGGCGGGATCGGGGCTGGACACGAGGGCTGGACCGAGGAGGGGACGGCGGCTCCTCCGTGGAGGGGGTTGATCCAAGGAGGGGACAGTGGCACCTCCATCATGGATATTGATCCAAGGAGGGGACAGTGGCACCTCCATCGAGGGTGTTGATCAAGGAGGGGGCGGTGGCACCTCCATCGAGGGTGAGGGGGTTGATCAAAGAGGGGACAGTGGCACCTCCATCAAGGGTGTTGATCAAGGAGGAGACAATGGCACCTCCGTCATGGATGTTGATCCAAGGAGGGGGCGGCGGCACCTCCATCGAGGGTGTTGGTTGAGGACACACCAGCACCTCCATCGAGGGTGAGGGGTTGATCCGAGGAGGGGACAGTGGAACCTCCATGGAGGGGGTTGATCCGAGGAGGAAACAGCGGCACCTCCATCATGGATGTTGATCCAAGGAGGGGACAGCAGCACCTCCATCGAGGGTGAGGGGGTTGATCCAAGGAGGGGACAGTGGAACCTCCATGGAGGGGGTTGATCCGAGGAGGAATCAGCAGCACCTCCATCATGGATATTGATCCAAGGAGGGGACAGCAGCACCTCCATCGAGGGTGAGGGGGTTGATCCAAGGAGGAAACAGCAGCACCTCCATCGAGGGTTTTGATCCAAGGAGGGGGCGGTGGCACCTCCCTCACGCCCCGATGGGGATGCTCCGTGTTACACCTTCTTCCTGTCGGCGGCGTCGGGCTCGGCGCGCTGCGCGGGGAAGGCGTGGTGGTACAGGTGTCTGTGGGTGGCGGCCGCGCTGTACAGCTTGTACAAGGCCTGGGGAGACACACACGGGTCACTCACAACCCCATTCCCGACCCCATTCCCGACCCCATTCCCGGCTCCCGTGCTCGTTCCACAGGGCACATCCCCGCCCACCGCAGCCTGGGTGTGTTCTGTGCACCAGGGATTGTGACAAGAGTCCCACACACAGGGAGGGATCTCCAGATTGCTGAGTGAGGACCCAGGGAATGGCTGGAGCTGTGCCAGGGCAGGGTTGGGTTGGATATCAGGGAAAGGTCCTTCCCCCAGAGGGTGGTGGGCACTGACCAGGCTCCCCAGGGCAGAGGGCACAGCCCCAGGGCTGCCAGAGCTCCAGGAGGGTTTGGACAAGGGTACAGGGTGGGATTGTTGAGGTGTCTGTGCAAGGCCAAGGGTTGGACTGGATGGTCCCTGTGGATCCCTCCCAGCTCAGGGTATTCCACAATTCTACAGTTCCAATTTTCAAAATCTCACCCTTCTGAGCTGTATTAAATCAATAATTTGGACTGTAGGAGACTCCCAGGGGCTGGTTTCCCATATGCAGACAGGTTAAATTCCTGCAGCCTCAGCATTTGCCTTCCCCATCACACCCAGGCCCCGAGGCTGGGACAGGTCATTGTCCTGATCATTTTTCTGCCGATGGTGCAGATTTTTTTCCTTCTGATTTTACCATTTTTCTTCAGTCCTGCTGTAACTCCAGGGTCAGGAGTGGCTGCTCTGGAGCACCAGGGGCTGCCTTTCCCACACACAGCAGGGCTGGACCAGGCTCTGAGCCCATGGAGGGGTGACAGACAGATAACACCTCTGTCTCTCCATCTCTCCATCCCCTTTTATCCCCCACTTTTATCCCGGAGCAAAAGGCAGAGGAGATGCCAAGGCTAAAGAGGAATTTTGTGTGACCAGCTGTCATGACATTCCCATTTTAAATGAACTTGTCACTGAGGGAGGAAAAAAGCACAACCCAAATCCCACCAGCTCCTGCTGGGGAGTGCTGGCGAGCCAGGATTAGCTCTGGAAGGGGTGGGAAGAGGCACCTGACAGGGTGTTTGTGCCTCATGTGCCCGGGGTGTGAACGAAGGAGAAGCTGAAGCTGCAGGAGGAGGGTGGGGGATGAGAAAAGCCCAGGGATGTCCAAGGTGATGCTGGACACATCCCAGAGGGCCTGAGGGAATGGAGATGTTTTGGGGATTGTCTGGGAACACTGGACTGGTGGAGGAGCCTTCACACAGCTCCTCTGCGTGTCTTCACAATCACCTGCAATCCATAACTGACCCTGCAGCATTTGGGGCTATTTTAGGAGTTTTATGATGCCAAACCAGTCTCAGCACTGATTTTCACTTGTCAGGATTTGTCCAGGAGTTCAACCCCAGCCAGGCCCATGTTCTGCCTCACTCCAGGGAGGGACCAAACAGCTGCTCTGGAATGGGCTGCGTTTCAACTGCTCTGTTTTCTTTTAAAGGAACTCCCCACAGAACTCACTCAGTGTCTCCAGAGTGTGTTGGCCCTGACAGAGGGCACTGGGAGGCTTTGGTGACATGGCAGGGGATGGAGCTGTCCTGTCACAAGCCTTGGCCAGGCTGGGGAGTCACTTGGCTACAAGGCTGGATTAATGCCCGTGAGTGTAAACACAGATTAGTGAGGAATCTGTCTTGGTTTCATCAGATGCTGACAAGGCTCTGCCTAAACAAGGTTCCAGTTGCCCCTAGTGCCAGCCTGGCAAGGAGCACTGGGATCCTGCAGCACTGGGCAAGTGGAGACAGAAGAGCCTGGCCCAGGAGGGGCTGCTGTGTCTGTGTCCATAAATCATGGAATCACACAATGGTTTGGGTTGGAAGGGACATTAAAGCTCATCCTCTCCTATGGCAGGGATACCTCCCACCAGCCCAGGGTGCTCCAAGCCCTGTCCAACCTGGCCTGGGACACTCCCAGGGATGGGGCAGCCACAGCTGCTCTGGGCAACCTGTGCCAGGGCCTGCCCACCCTCCCAGACACCAATTCCTTCCCAATATCCCACCCAGCCCTGCCCTCTGGCAGTGGGAAGCCATTCCCTGTGTCCTGTCCCTCCATCCCTTGTCCCCAGTCCCTCTCCAGCTCTCCTGGAGCCCCTTTAGGCACTGGCAGGGGCTCTCAGGTCTTCCTGGAGCCTTCTCTTCCCCAGGTGACCCCCCAGCTCTCCCAGCCTGGCTCCAAAGGGGCTCCAGCCCTGGAGCATCTCCGTGGCCTCCTCTGGACTCTCCAGCAGCTCCACACCCTCGTTGGTGCTCCAGGGGTTGGGGCAGCTCTGCAGGTGGGTCTCACCTGAGGGGCAGAATCCCACACTGTGGGATCAGTCCAGGTCTTAATCCAATAGGGGGTGGTTTTTCCAAAAAAACCCCACACAGAGCCCTTCCAGCAGCACAGAGAGGCCTCCCCAGGCACAGGGGCTGCCCACCTGGTGGGGGTCCCTCCCTGCACACCTGGTGCTTCAAACAAAGCAGGGTTTGGGTTTGACCTCTCAGCACAACAGGAGAATCCACACACAGAACCGATGGGAGATGACAATCCACACCACAACATCACACTCCCTGCCCAGATCTCTGCCCCACTTGGCTCCCAGCACTGCCTGGAGTGCAGTGCCCACATCACACCCTTCCCAGGCATGTGGATCACAGGGAACAGGCAGAGCTGCTGCCCAGAGCCCTCCCAGTCCGCAACGAGCCCAAACGGCTCTGAGAGTGGGCAGGGCTGGCCCCGGGGCATGCGGAGAACAAAGAGCCACTTACCTCGTTGGTGCTTCCCTGGGACAGGCATTGGGGAGGGGAGACAAAGAGAGAGAAACATCTCTGTGCATCACGAGTGTCCGTGGGAGCACATGGGGCTCAGCCCCGGTGTGTTCCAGGGGGGCTCATCCCAAACGGGCAGGACCCCTCACTGCTCCATCCCTCCTGTACCCGGTCCCAGTTCCCTGGGACAGAGCCAGGAGGGCTTGGAATCAATCGCCCTGGGACAGAGCCAGGAGGGCTTGGAATCGCCCTGGGACAGAGCCAGGAGGGCTTGGAATCGCCCTGGGCTTGTGGTGGGCAGAGCCCCACTGCCTGCACAGCTCCTTCTCCAGAGAACTTTCCCTCTGGTTGGAAAGTCATGGAGGAGCTCCAGGCACTTTACCCTCTTTTTTTTTTCCCCCAGCTGGGCATGTTGTAAGTGGGCAACAACTTCCTGCTGTCTGTTCTTGCTGAACTCTCACTGCTTCCTCCACAGGGATGGGCAACTGCTGGGTTTAAATATTCCAGCACATCCCAAAGGCAGCTGGGAGTGTCCCTGAGCAAAGAGCCACTGCTGTGGGGGTTATGGGGATGCTCAGGGAAATCAGGATGAATCCACCTGGGACTGCTGCCTGGGCAGCACCACTGCCAGCTCTGGGATGAAGGAACCAAATAAATGCATCCAGTTTTTCTCCCAAAGCTGCATGTTCAGCTCCAGCAGCACAGGGAAGCAGCCACATGTGCTTGCTCTCCATGGAAACCTTGCTGGTGGATGAAAGGAGCAGGTAAAAGACTGGAGAATGGCTTTTCCTGTCAGGAATCAAACCTATGGTGGCTTCTGAGGGATGAGTTCACCCAGCCCTGCCATGGGAAGAGCAGGAGGCCAGCACAGCCTTTCAGCTCTCTGGGCACAGGGACTGCACCCCTGGATGGGGCAAAGGGGGACAGTGGGAACATGCAGGGTGCAGGCTTTCCCCAGTGGGAAAAGGAAAGGGCTGTAATGGGAAAGCTGGGCCTGGTGCCAAAACATGCAGAGCCAACACTTGGCCTTGAGCTCTAGCTGACCCAGGAGAGCCGAAATCCCTGTGTTGAACCAGGGGAAGGAGGTGGATCTTCATTTCTGACACACACAGACATGCAAACAGCAGGCACACACCAGCTCTGAGGATCCCAGTGGGATACATGGCAAAGCTGCCACATTCCCACAGGGTCTGAGGCTCCACAGACTCACATCTGATGATGGGTAAGCCAAGTAGGAAAAAAAGAGCCAAAACAAAAGAGGTTGCTGTGAGTTTTCTCATGCCCAGCCCGGATCTACACAGCTTGTTTTCCACACTGGGCAGCATCCAGAGGCTCAGGCTCAGGGACACAGCCCCAGCCTTGCTGTTCATCCTGCTCTGACATCCCTAAGGCACTTCACCTTACAGCAAACTCCACAGGCTGATCTGAAAGCAATTCCTCTGTCCCTCCTTTCCCCACCCAGAAGGTCTAAAGAGTAGATTAAAACTTAAACCAAGGCTCGGGTCTCCCCTCACCCATCACAGCACAAACAGCTGGATCTGCTGGACCTCACAACCCTAAAATCCCACACCACTTCAACAGGGAGGCAAATCCCTTTAAGAACTCATCAGGGTGGGGTTTTTTGTTTGTTTGTTTAAACCAAAAGCTCTTTATCCTACCTGGTCCCACAAGGCTGCGGCCACTTGGTCTATGACTGCGCCCAGTTCTCTGTACTCCCCTGAGTACCTGATGTAAGCCCAGGTACAGAGGGTGATAAGTGTCAAGCCCATGACCATGTTGCACAGGCTGGCAATGATGTCCAGGCCCACGAAGCCAGTGACGCCGGCGCTGACGTAGGTGATGAAGATGACGACGAAGAGTGTGGCCGGGGTGCGCGCGGCGTGGAAGATGTTCTTGCTGTCGTTGTGCTTGATGTACTGGATGTAGAGCTCGTCGATCTCGCCCTCCAGCTGCTGCAGGTAGCGCCGGCTGAACTCCTCCCCGCCCATCTTCTTCACCCCCCGGAACAGCCGCACCGCCTCCTCCTTCAGCTCCGCGTGTTTGCTCTGCAGGTCGCTGGGAGCCAGGAAGGGCTTGTCCCCTCCACACACCTGCGGGGGGAACGGGGCTGGTTACAGTGACACCTTCTGTCCCATCCCAGAACCAGGAAGGGCTTGTCCCCTCCACACACCTGCGGGGGGAACGGGGCTGGTTACACTGACACCTGCTGTGCCATCCCAGAATCAGGAAGGGTTTGTCCCCACCGCACACCTATGTGGGGAACGGAGCTGGTTACACTGACACCTGCTGTGCCATCCCAGAGCCAGGAAGGGCTTGTCCCCTCCACACACCTGCGGGGGGAACGGGGCTGGTTACACTGACACCTGCTGTGCCATCCCAGAGCCAGGAAGGGCTTGTCCCCTCCACACACCTGCGGGGGGAACGGGGCTGGTTACAGTGACACCTGCTGTCCCATCCCAGAATCAGGAAGGGTTTGTCCCCGCCGCACACCTATGTGGGGAACGGAGCTGGTTACGCTGACACCTGCTGTCCCATGCAACACAGCCAGGAAGGGCTTGTCCCCTCCACACACCTGTGTGGGGAACGGGGCTGGTTACAGACACTTGCTGCCCCAGCCCACGGTGCCAGGAAGGGCTTTTTCTCTTGTGGGAATGCACCAGGGTCACTCCCAGGATGTCAGCACCCATAGGAATCATGGCTCTGTGGGACTGCTGGATCCAGCAGGGATTGACCTGGGACAGGGGCAGGTTACACTGACACCTGCTGTCCCATCCCAGAGCCAGGAAGGGCTTGTCCCCACCACACACCTGTGTGGGGAATGGGGCTAGTTACACTGACACCTGCTGCCCCAGCCCACGGTGCCAGGAAGGGTTTGTCCCCTCCACACACCTGTGTGGGAATGCGCCAGGGTCACTCCCAGACTGTCAGCACCCATGGGAATCACAGCTCTGTGGGACTGCTGCATCCAGCAGGGATTGCTCAGGGACTGGGCTGCCCACCTGGGGCAGGGGCTGGTTACACTGACACCTGCTGCCACATCCCACAGTGCCAGGAAGGGCTTGTCCCCTTGTGGAAACATGCCAGAGTCACTCCTGGAATCTCACCACCCATGGGAATCACAGCTCTGCAGCATCACTGGATCCAGCAGGGATTGGGCTGTGACTGGGCTGCCCACCTGGGGCAGGGGCAGGTTACACTGAGAACTGCTGCCCCATCCCACAGCTCCTGCTTGATTCCCTCACAGCTTCCCACACTGACCCTGAATCCCAACTTTTTGTAAAGCTGGAAACCTTATCTGGAAGGATTTTCCTTCTGTATCAGAGGAGGGACTCATTAGTTTTAAGGTCCAGTTGGGCCATGCAGCTCTGTGGGTTTTTCCTGCCAACAGGCAGCAATCTCCAATATTCTGTGATCATAGGGATGAACAGAGAGGGGGCCTGGAAGTGGCTGGAGACAGCCTGGGGTCTGAGCTTCACCTCCAAACATCCCCCTCCCAGCCCCTCAGCAGAGCTGAGAAAGGCCAGGACACTGCTGGAAGGGCAGTTATAATGACTTTGTCCCCTAATTAACACCAGCCATGGCACAGGTGACCAACCCATTCCATCACATTTTTGGGGAATGCTGGGATAAGGATGCAAACTCAGAGGCCCTGTGGTCTGCAGAGAGCTGCCAGGGGATGAGAGCACTTGTCACTCACCCACCTCTGTCCTGCCACAATACCAGGCTTTGCTCTCCCCCAGCCTGGGAGAAGGAACTTTTTCCAGCAGGAACATAGGAGACATTTCCTACCAGGAAGCCAAGCAGGGAGGTTTGTTTACAAGGACAGAGTTGGAGGGGCTCACCTGGAGAAGGGAGGGCTCCAGGGAGACCTGAGAGCCCCTTCCAGTGCCTAAAGGGGCTCCAGGAGAGCTGGAGAGGGACTGGGGACAAGGGATGGAGGGACAGGACACAGGGAATGGCTTCCCACTGCCAGAGAGCAGGGACAGGTGGGATATTGGGAAGGAATTCCTGGCTGGGAGGGTGGGCAGGCCCTGGCACAGGTACCCAGAGAAGCTGTGGCTGCCCCATCCCTGGGAGTGTCCCAGGCCAGGTTGGACAGGGCTTGGAGCAACCTGGGCTGGTGGGAGGTGTCCCTGCCCATGGCAGGGGGTCTTTAAAGTCCCTCCCAACCCAAACCATTCCAGGATTCCATGATTCTCCAGACAGGAATACCATGAACAGACATTCTCAGCACCACCCACCTCTTCCATCCTCTTGCTGTAGGTGTCTTTGGCAGTGGCAACTGCTGCTAAGTTGTTGGCTTCTGCTGTGGCCTGGAAGGGCAAAAGGGGCACAAAATTTAGGTGCAGAAGGACAGGGTTAAGCAGTGGCACAGCAGGGAGTGGCCACACAACACTGTTCACAGCCAGGACATGTGTGTGACACCCAGGATTAAGGAGCTCCCTTGCTTAGCCAAGTGTGCTCTCCCAGCCTCCAACCGATCCCAAGTAAGATCATCCCACATTTACACATCCAAAAGCCTGAATGAAGAGAGGATTCCTGCCCTCCAAGCCACAGCAATGAAATCTGTGGCTTCAGCGTGGGAAACAGCAAGGAAAGAGATAAAAGTCTCAGCCATATGTAAACAGCCACAGCTGCACCCTCCTGGAATGCTGGCTGGCTCCAAGAGTGGAACAGCAGCCTGGGAGCCCCTGCCCAGGTGCAGAGCCCTGTCACCTCCCTGTGTGCCCCCAAGGATGCTCCTCAGCTGTGGGGAACCATTCCAGCTGAGCTGGCTGCTGCTGTGTGCAATCAGCAACTCCCCCAGCCCATCCAAAGTGCAATTCCTAAGCCATGTCAGGCTCCTGACTGCCAAACCCTTCCCAAAATCCTGTCCGTTGGGGTGTTACAGGAAGGCTTTGGGAATGCAGTCACAGAAGACCCAAAGCGCTGCACTAGTTGGACACCTCACCAATGACCTGGGAATTAATGGGAATTACAGTGCATGAATTCCCACTCACGTACCTGCAGCATCGACTTGGGGTGTGGCAACTCCTCCCCTTGGTAGATCTTTATGTATGCCTGGAAAACAGCAAATCACATGGAATGCAACACACACCAGCAACACCAACCCTCCCCAGCCAGCTCCAGACACAGTTTTGACAGCATTTGGGAGAGGAGGATGCTCCTGGTCAGAAAATATTATGGAATGTGGCTGAAGGTCCACCCAGGGTGTGCTGGGACAGTCCCTCAAGGCTCTCCCTCCACCACTCACCCCAAGTGTCTCTCCCACCAGCCCTGCACCTACCTCTGTCCTTCCCTGAGGGAGAAGGAGCCAGAGGCAGGTACCCCTGGGGAGTGGGTGGTGAGAATTACTCACCAGTGTCTCACAGGGAGATATCCCAGTAGTCATGACAACAAAAATAAGCTTTTTTCCAAAGGCAACAGGAATGCAGCCCTGAGCTTCCCCACTCTAGTCCTCATTTCTCCAGGGGAGGAAAACAGCTCCTCCCACTTTTTGGGCTCACTGTGTGTTCAGGTGTTTGCCCTCAGGACTATTAGGGCTGCCCTGGCTGCTCCTGCTGTCCCTTTAACCACAGATGAACAAACCCACTTTCTCTCAAATAAACCAATACCTTAAAATACTCCACAAGGCCTCGACAGGTGATGTGGTTCCCATTGATCTCCTTGACATCCAGGCTCTCGGGACTAAGAAGCCAAGGAATCAAAATCTTCAAGTTCTTGATGAACTCATCATCTATTTCTGGAAAAAAACAACCCCAATGGCATCACAGAATGGTTTGGGTGGGAAGGGACCTTAGGGACAATCTCATTCCATGGGCAGCGACAGCTTCCAGTAGAAGGTTCTTGGCCCAGAGGGTGGTTGGGCACTGGAACAGCTCCCCAGGGAATGGTCACATCCCCAAACCTCACAGAGCTCAAGAAGCACTTGGACAAAGCTCTCAGGCACTGGTGGGATTGTTGGTGCTGCCATTTAAACTGAGCTATATGGGACTGAAGACAGAAAACACAACAGGCAGACATTTGGAAGGCAAGGAGAGCAGGGAAGGTCCCACACATTCCTTCCACCAGAGCACAAAAAGCTGAGTGCAGCTCTGAGGGGACAAGAAAATCATGTCAAGCTGCTGACAACTCCTGTCTGCACAAACCACCTGTTGAATACCACTCAGCACCTGAATGAAGGGGGAACTCCAGAGATCAGCTGAGTTTCCACCAGCACATCTCCCTCCTGCTGCCTTGCTGTCCCTCCCACTGCTTAGCACCAGGTTTGCCAGGAGAACAAGTCTGAGCACCAGGCAGACAAACCAGGGGAAAACTACCATCTGCAGCTGTCTGCTGTTTTATTTTAGGTGGCTAATGGGCCACTTTGTTGCTGAGATTGCAGCAGCCTGGAGCCAGCAACGCTGGAGCAGGTCACAGCAAACACCTGAGAACACCCACAGCACGTGGCTCCTTTTGGGGTGGAGAATTTCACCACAGCTCTTTTTTCAATCCCCCTTTGTTTTAACCTGTTGAACTCAGTCTGCCCTGGAGGGAAACCACTGATCAGATAAGTCAGGAGGATTAAATATTCCCTGGAAAGCTGTTCACAGTGAAATCATGTTCTGCTGGAACCAGCCTTCCACCCTCCACGAGCACCACCCTGAGCCCATGCAGAGGTGCAGGTGAGGCACAGGAATTAACCACTGCCTTAACACCATGTCCAGAAACTCCCAGCCCTTCCCAGTTTGCCTATCAGTGTCCTGACAGTGGGTGTTTCCAGCAGCTCTCAGATATTTTCAGCCTCCAACACCTCTTTGCCTTCCATGTCTGTCTGCTGGACTGGGAAGGAGGAGATTGGTGTGTGTGTGTGTGTAACTGGGAGGAGGATCCAACTCCTCTCCCAGAAGTTTTCACATGGAAAACACTTAGAGAGGTTTCAGAAATAAACAGGACACTCTGCCAGAGCATCCAATGTTTATCAGCTTAGAAACAGAGCTTTGCCCTCCTACCTTTCAGTTTTCCATCAAAATTGGGGTTGGTGGCAACTTTCAGGCCAGGGTGAGGTAAGAGGAAGCAGGAGATTTTGGAGAAGCAGGAATGGATGTGCTTCCTGACATTCTGCAGCTCCTCGTGCTGGTTTCCTGAGACCTGCAGGAGACAATAAATCACAGGATCACAGAGTGTGCTGGGCTGGAAGGGACCCACAAGGATCACTCGGTACAACCCCTGGCCCTGCACAGACACCCCAACAATCCCATCCTGTCCCTGTCCCATTGTCCAAACCCTCCTGGAGCCCTGGCAGCCTTGGGGCTGTGCCCACTGCCCTGGGGAGCCTGGGCAGTGCCCACCACCCTCTGGGGGAAGGACCTTTCCCTGAGATCCCACCTGACCCTGCCCTGGCACAGCTCCAGGTGTTCCCTGGGTCCTGTCTCTTCTCACCACAGAGACAAGATCAGTCAGTGCTGCCCCTTCACTTCCCCCAGCTTTGGGGTGAGGGATTTTCCTTCTGATGGGAATACTGGGATAATACTGGGCCAGCAGTGCTGGCAGGAGCATGGGGTACTCCAAACTGTGGCTGGGAAAAAGTAACACAGAAGGACATCCCACAGGGATTTACTGCAGAAGGACAAAGACAAGGCTCTCCCAGAGCCAAGGAACTGGTGTATCTCTGACCACATGGCCTGGGGCAGTTTATTATCCTTTGGAAAATGTGGATGACTGGAATACAGAAACGTTTGGGATTTCCCACTAGGGCCTCTCTTGTCTCACATTTAATTAGGTGTCTTCACTCCCAAATCACCCCTGCATTTCCTGATTAATCCCACTGGAGCCCTTGCCCATCACTTTTAGTGTACAACTCCTGTTACTAAACCATCATTCCTGGTCTCTTGGGAATTTATTGCCTCTCCCAGAAAGAGTTTTCAGGGAGCTGGGCTGGGGCAGAAGCCCCACACAGCCCTCCACTGAACGTGGCAAGGAAATTCATTCTCCCAAAATGCCCCTCCTGTGATTTTAAGCATGACCAGACCCAGCACTGCAGCTCACCCAGTGCTGTGGCCACCCAGGTGAATCCTGGAATCAGGGAATCCTGGAATGGTTTGGGTTGGAAGGGATCTTAAAAACCAGCTCATTCCCACTCCCTGCCATGGGCAGGGACACCTTCCACTATCCCAGGTTGCTCCAAGCCCCGTCCAGCCTGGCCTGGGACCTGGGGCAGACAGAACACACCTTCAGCCGCTTCTCCAAAAATCTTGCACCGCCATCAGATCCATAGGAAAATTCATAAGGGAAGCTCCAGTCACGAACCAGGAATATCAGGGACTGGAAAACAGAGCCAGAGACCAGTGGGGTCAGTGTCACAGAGCACCCACCGAGCCTCAGAGCCCACAGTGGTGGCTGAACCCCATCAGCACTTCACCCCCATTTCATGCCACAACACAACCTTGCCCTGAGGCTCTTCCCAGCTCCAGCAGCACCTCCTGCCTTCCCTGGTGGAAACAAGAGGCCCCTCTGTGCAGGGCCACCCCAGGATGGCACTGAGACTGTGCAGACAAGAAAAGGGGGGAGCACACCCAGAAGTGTTGCACCAGTTTGTCTCCCTGGCTGGGAGAACATCATCAATCACTTAAACTGCACAACAAGAAAGGAGATTGTTGCTAACCAGGACAAAAGGCAGCGAGCTCCCTAATTCCAGCCACATTTAGTTCCATCCTATGGGAATTCTACAGGCTCATTTTTTCAGCCTTTTTCACTGGGCAGCCTTCCAGACAGACTTTTAATGAGAAGCAGATGCAGAGGAATGAGGGTGAATAAGAAATCACTGGCTCTTGTAATCTTTATTGAGGCATTCAAAATTCCTGGGCAAGAAATAAATAAATACCAGAAGGGTCAACTTTGAATCTTTAAATGAAATGTTTTCAGAAATGAATCAGGTCTCCAGTGTCTCGTCTGTGCAAGGGACCAACATCCCATGTCAGAAATAAAGGGTTTGGAGGGGGAAGTCCAGGAGGGTCTGAGAGGGATGCCAGGGCTCCTCTCATGCACAGGAATGAGCAGGTCAGCAAGTGGAATCCATTTCACTGGAATTTCCCTAAAATTTGTCTATGTTTAGAACAAAAATCTAGTGGAGGGAGGGAAAATATTTCCGCTCTTCATTTCTCTTCTATAAAACATCAGAAAAGGTTAAAAACAAGAAGGAGAGAAGAGTGAGTTGGCCTTTTGTAACCACTGTACCCTGTGAGCTGGTTCAGGACATGCTGTTCTTTGGAAGACCATGAGATGCTTTAGAGACATGTCCATGTTCAGGGCTTTCCCACAAACACATTGTGCATGCCTGGAACTGGGAATTATTACTCTTTTCCTTAAGGAAAGTTGCTCCTGATGGGCTGTGTTTGCCATGCAAAGTGCCAGGCACCACAGCCAGGGCTGAGGCTGCCACACTGCCAGTGAGAGGACACACCATGGAGAGGAGGGAGCTGAAGGAAAAGGTTCATTTTCCACTGCCAAGTCTCACCTCCCTCCCAGAAGGATCAATGCAACTTCAGCTTTCTTTTACCATCCTGCCTGGAGAATCATGGAATCACAGAGTGGGGTGGAAGGGACATTAAAGCCCACCCAGTGCCACCCCTGCCATGGGCAGGGACACCTCCCACCAGCCCAGGCTGCTCCAAGCCCTGTCCAACCTGGCCTGGGGCACTCCCAGGGATGGGGCAGCCACAGCTTCTCTGGGCACCTGTGCCAGGGCCTGCCCACCCTCATTTTTCCTGCTTCCTAATTAGGACACAGATACCTTTAGAACCCTGTTTTGCAGGAAGCAGCCCATGCTGGGACATGGACAGGAGACCCCCAGTGCCCACCTGGCCACAGCCCATCAATCCCTCTCCCAGATCCTGTCACATCCACAAGCAGCTGTTTGATGTTTTCCCCAGATCATTAATGAAGATGACATTGAATCAGAGAGAGCCTGAGGGGACCCTGAGGAAACACTTCTGAAGGATGAAGATTCCCTATTCAAATTAGTTCAGCGTGCTCTGGCATCTATCAGTTAATGAGTTTTTAATCCATTAACAATGGATTAAACGAGACAATGCTGACTTCATTTGCCTTTAATCAGCATCATGTGGAGATAAGGCTTAGAGAAGGAGACATATCATGGTGAGAGTTACCTTTATCAACCAAACTCATGTCTTTTATTAATTGATAATGGGATTGTTTGACAAGACTCACCATCCACAAACTGTGTGACTTGACAGCAATTACAGTCTTTGCTAAAATCAGAGCCCATTATCCAGCCCTAATGATTTAAGCAGATTTAAGTTTCTCCTTACAGCCTCCTTTTCACTGATGGAGTAGGAAGTATCTCACTTTCACTGGAATATTTGGCTGCATTATCCCCACAGTTTTTAAATAAGGAGCAGGAATATTCATTTAATGTCTGGCTTTTTACTGTATCATGTTACAACTTTCTTCAAGCTCTTCCTTCTACCAGCCATGTATTTTTCCTTGTAGTTTTCTCATCCTTTACCAGTATCTGCCCATGCATCCAATATACCCTCAAAATTCCCTAAAATCTCAATTTGTCCATTGTTGTAGTTTTTAACCTTTTTATTTTCACTATCTGACCACAGGCATCCCATAAACCCCTGAGTCTTTTCTGGACAACAATTCTCTTTTTGGGGTGAAAAGCAAATGGAAAGTGGCTGTTACCCATTCCTGAACACTCAGGATTTTTACAGCATGTTTTGTCCTCTGCCATTTCCCACTTTGGGAAGTTCACAACCCCCATCCAACCACCACCTCACCTGCTGTGGGTGCCCAACACTCTCCTTTTTTTGAACAGCTTTTCACAGGTTGGGAAACAGATGCCCCTCAGTTGAAGCTGAAACCCCAGTTAAACTGAGCCTTCCCACAGCTCTGCTAATCCTTGTCCTTTCACTTTGCAGGAGCAGGGATTCCCTGGAGGAGGGTTCAGCCTTGCACAGCAAAGGTTGGGCAGAGCCTCCATGTACAGAGTGTGACAAACCTGCTGCAAAACCTCCTGCTCTCCCAGCCTGGCAGGACAGGGCAGAGCTCTTGGGATGGCAAGGGCTGAGAGAGGAAAGAAAGAGGAATGTTGGAAGTATTTGGAAGCACAAAGGCTTTCCTTGGAGCAGCTGAGCTGGTCCCCAGGCAATCCCATCTCCTCCCATCCTGCAGTGACACCTCGTGGTGAAGCCAACGGGCTCAGGGACAAGTGAGCTGGGCAGGACTCACCTGGAAAGGCTTCAGGAATGTCTCCTCCATGGCCAGCCGGCCATACTCGGTGAAGAGCTGGAAGGAGAAGGAAAGAGCAGCACTGTCAGCTTGTCACTGTGGGACACACGGGAACAAGCACCGAGCTCTTCTCTCCCTGAGCAGGGACAGCACCCAGGGAATGGCTGGAGCTGTGCCAGGGCAGGGTCAGGTGGGTTCTCAGGGAAAAGCCTCTTCCCCCAGAGGGTGGTGGGCACTGACCAGGCTCCCCAGGGCAGTGGGCATGGACCCGAGGCTGCCAGAGCTCCAGGAGGGTTTGGACAATAGGACAGAGTGGGATTGTTGGGGTGTCTGTGCAGGGCCAGGAGTCGGACTGGGTGATCCTTGTGGGTCCCTTCCAGCTCAGCACCCTCTGATCCTGTGATTTATTGTCTCCTGCAGGTCTCAGGAAATCAGCACGAAGAGCTGCAGAACATCAGGAAGCACATCCATTCCTGCTTCTCCAAAACCTCCAAGGCTGCCAGAGCTCCAGGAGTCTTTGGACAACGAGGCAGGGACAGGGAGGGATTGTTGGGGTGTCTGTGCAGGGCCAGCAGCTGGATGAATGATCCTTGTGGATCCCTCCCAGCTCAGGGAATGTTATGACTCTGTGAAGGGACATTTATAACTCAGGACTAACAGCACCACGGGCAGAGCTGGAACACAAACTGGCTCTGGGCTTGCACTTCCCACCTGGAGGCGCCCGGAGCCGTTACGGACAATCCCCATGATGAGCCCTCACGGGAAAGGGCTCAGCCTGGAGAGTTTGGCTACCAAATCCATGGAAAATGGCTCCAATCAGCTGCTTGCTGCTGGTTCCATACCAACCAGAACCTTCACTCCAGGGGACTGCTGGAGTCCTGCTCCCTCTAAACACTCCAGGAAGGAGCGGAAATCCATTCAGGAATAACTACTTTCCCTGCAAACCCCTGCTGTGCAAAGGCTCTAAAATCAGCCTACCAGCAACACTGGAAGCCTCTCCAGTCTCTCTGGACTCTAATTTCAAACTGAAGGCACAATGATGTATTTCACAGATGTCTAAAATTGGGTCAACTCGTTAAAAGAGAATGGCTTAAAATCTGAACTGAAAGATCAGAGTTGCATTGGATAAACTCAGTGTTAAAAAGGTGTTATTGTTAATAATATTTATAGACTGAAATAATTCAGAAGTCTTCAAATGCTGATTTTTTCAGATGGACTTTTGCTTTTCTTTCCCTTTCCTTAAGCTCCTGAAAAACCTACCTAATCAATCAACCAATTAATCAATTACCTAAACAGAAGAGAAAGCAGGAGGTAATTCCAGGAAATGGGCAGGACACCTGTGCCACAAAAATCCCATTAGCTGCTTGTCTCCAACAGTCAGGGCTGGAATTACCCTTAGGAAGGTCACCTGTACTGAGCCAGAACCAGACGGCAACATCCAGGCTTATTATTTACAGTCATGGAATAGAATCCCAGGATGGTTTGGGTTGGAAGGGACCTCAAAGATCATCTCAATCCACCCCCTGCCATGGGCAGGGGCATCTCCCACCAGCCCAGGTTTCTCCAACCTGGCCTGGGACACTTCCAGGGATGGGGCAGCCACAGCTTCTCTGGGCACCTGTGCCAGGGTCTGCCCACCCTACCAGCCAGGAATTCCTTCCCAATATCCCATCTGACCCTGCCCTCTGGCAGTGGGAAGCCATTCCCTCTTTTCCTGTCACTCCAGACCCTTGTTAATCATCTTTCTTCATCTTGTAGCTCCCCTCAGGTCCTGGAAGGCCACAGCTTGGTCACCCCAGAGCCTTCTCTTCTCTTCTCTTACCTGCAAGTGCTGCAGATCATCCTCCTGCACATTCTGGGACAGGTTATAAACCTGCATATAAATAAAAATCCAACTTCAGATCCCTCAGAACAGCTTGTCCTTCAGGCTAACACACACTTGATGTAGTGAAAGCCTCACCCACCATCACAGGGACACAAAATCCCACCTGGGGACTGGTGCTGGTACTGTGACCCTGTCAGAGCCAAATGATCCTCTTTCCCCACTTTTAGGGCGTGCCAAGCTCTGTCCCACGACAAAGCCTCCATCCCACCCAGCTGCAGGGTGGGAAGGGAAGCCCTGCCAGGCTCTGCAGCCCTGAGGGTCCTTACCTGGATGGAGCTGATCATGGTGCTGAGGGCAAACACGGTGGCAGAGTCCCGCAGGGTGGACTGGCTGTCGAAGGTGCCCTGTGTGTCCATCAGCAGCACTGCCACCTGAGGGGCACAAAGCTCTGGGTCAGCACCCCCTGGCACCTGCAGCCCAGCAAAGCCACTGCCACCTGCCAAAGGGCTGCATTTTGGGCTGGGAATCTTCCTGCTTCTGCCTCAGAGTGTTGTGGGTGCAGGACAAGGGAAAAGAGCAGCAGGGTGGCTCCAGCAGGTAGGGCAAGGAGTGACAGTTTGCTCCTCACACACTCGCTGTCAGGGCAGGTGAGGCTCCTGCTGAGTCTGTGCCACAGAAACCAAACACTTATGGCACCCAGAACACCTTCAGCCAGCACTAGAAATCACACCTGAATGGCTCAGGGTCACTCTGGTATCACTCTGCGTTAAAGAGCAGATAAATACAAAATATTCCTGCAAGCTGAATTTGCAGGATGCCTCCAAAATCCATTTTGTATCATATTTGACCCCTCTGAATGGAGAAATTCCATTTTACAGCTGCTGCTCCAGGAAAGGGGAGTAGTTTGCAAGGGCCTCAGATCCAAGATGTGTGAGACTAGTACAGAAATAAACTCTGGGATGCCCAAAGTTACACCTGGAGAACACATCAGGGACCCCTGGACATCACCCCTCTCTGCCTTAAACCCATCCATGCTAAATTAGGGATAAGGGACTGAAAACCTTCTCTAAACTTTCACAGCCACCTAAGACAAGGCAGGAGAGCCTTAAAAGCTGGAAGAGAAAAATGAGCTGAGCACCACTGAGGCACACACCTTTGTCCCATCAGGCTTGTCCACCAGGAAAACCTCACTCCAGATCTGAATGCCAGTGGTCTCCCGCTCGGATCCTCCTCTCCAGGAGAAACCAGTCAGAGGCTCGTTGTAATCTCCAACCCAGTCCACAGCATCCTGCAGGGAGGAAGAGAGGAAGCTGCTGTGAGTTCTCATCTCACTCTGGTGTTACATTTCTCCCCTGTGCTGCCTCTGTCCCGGTGCTGGAGGAGGGCAGGCCATGGGAGAGATTTCCTTATGAAAAGATTAGGAGGTTAAAATTCCTGTAAGGGAGGTTTTTCCTTCCTTTCTCTGGGGAGGCCTCACCTCAAATCCCGGGTTCAGCCTGAGCTCCCCATGACAAGAAAGACACTGAGTTTCTGGAGCACATCCATGGCAGGGAATGGAGCTGGGGAAGGGTCTGGAGCAGCAGGAGGGGCTGAGGGAGTTGGGGGGGCTCAGCTGAAGAAAAGGAGGCTCAGGGGGCACCTTCTGGCTCTGCAATCCCTGACAGGACAGGGGAGCTGGGGCGGGTCAGGCTCTGCTCCAGGGAATGAGGGTAACAGCCTCAGGCTGTGCCAGGGGAGGTTTAGACTGGGATTAGGGAAAATTTCTGCATGGAAAGGGTGATCTGGTGTTGGAACAGACTGGCCTGGGCAGGGGTGGATCCCCATCCCTGGAAGTGTTCAAAAGCTGTGTGGATGTGGCAGTTGGGGAGATAGGTCAGTGGTGGCCTTGGCAGAGCAGGTGGACTCAGTGATCTTAGAGATCTTTCCCAGACTTGGGGCATCAGATGTGAACTTCCCTGCTCTAAAGCCAAGACTCCACAAGAGACCCATGTGTGCACAGGGCTGTGGAAGGATCTGCTCTGTTTTGTTTTGTAAAGCCCACACCAATGAGAGGTTTGAGCATTCCTAGAGCACCAACTCTTGTCCAGCTCTTCCCTGGGTGTCACATGGGAGGAACACCCCAAGCCCTGGGAAGAGCCAGCAGAGCTGCAGCCTCACCTTATTGTACATGTACCGCAGCATGAAGTCCATCAGGAATGACTTTCCTTTCCTAAAAGCTCCAGCCACGGACACGGCCACGACCTCTTTGTCCCTGACGGCCTCGGAGAGGAGGATGCGGTTCAGGGCGGCCTCGTCCAGCTCAAAGGAATGGTCATCTTTGACAATGAGCACCTGCACTGGTCCTGCCTTCCTCACAGCCTCCTCCTCCTCAGAGCTCCACTCGTACGTCTTGTCTGCAAAACTGCCTGTGGGAACAGGGGAAACAAGGGCTGTTTGGTTCCTTCTTCTGCAGAGTCACCCCCAGCAGGGCTGGGCAGGCTGAGCCCACACAGCCCAAACATCCATCTGGAGCAGGTGCCTGCTGAACCTCCCCTCAGACACTGCCATGGAGATTCCTTGGGGACACCTGTGGTCCCTGCAGGCAGAGTTCTGCTGGAATCTCCCCTGAGAAAACACACCAGTTATATTGTCCTACAAGAGCTGGCAAGGAGAACAAACCACTCTGTTATTCCCTGCAACAACTTCCTACATCCACATATAATAATAATCACAACTCCCTGCAGCGCTCCAGGCTGGGCACAGAGTGGCTGGAGAGAAAGGGACCTGGAGGTTTGGATTGACAGGAGGCTGAACATCAGCCGACAGTGTGCCCAGGTGGCCAAGAAGGCCAATGGGATCCTGGCCTGGATCCAAACTAGCGTGGCCAGCAGGCCCAGGGCAGTGACCCTTCCCCTGGACTCTGCCTTGGGGAGGCCACACCTTGAGTGTTGTGTTCACTTCTGGGCCCCTCAGTTGAGGAAAGATCTTGAGGGGCTGGAGCGGGGCCAGAGAAGAGCAACGAGGCTGGAGAAGGGACTGGAGGTGGCACTGAGTGTCCTCTTAAACACCTCCAGGGACAGAGAATCCACCATGTCTTGATCCAACCCCACTGTGATCACCAGCCCAGGGCATGGAGTGCCCTGGGCTGGTGATCCCAGTGGGGTTGGATCAAGGGTTGGACTTGATGATCTCAGAGGTCTCTTCCAACCCAACTGAGAAGAGCAACGAGGCTGGAGAAGGGACTGGAGCACAAGTGCTGTGGGGAGAGGCTGAGGGAGCTGGGGGTGTTCAGCCTGGAGAAGAGGAGGCTCAGAGGTGACCTCAGCACTGTCTGGAACTGCCTGAAGGGAAGTTCTGGCCAGGTGGGGGTTGGTCTCTTCTCAGCAATAGGACAAGGGGGCACGATGGGCTCAAGCTCTGCCAGGGGAGGTTTAGGTTGGGTATCAGGAAGAAATTCTTTACAGAGTGAAGTGGTCAGGCATTGGAATGGGCTGCCCAGAGAGGGGGTGGATTCCCCATCCCTGGAGGTTTTTAAGGTGAGACTGGACATGGCACTGAGTGCCATGATCTGGTGATCACAGTGGGGTTGGACCAAGGGTTGGCCTTGATGATCTCAGAGGTCTCTTCCAACCCAAGTGATTCTATGATTCTATGAACTGTCACAACACCTCCCTCAGCTTTGCCTCTGCTGGAAGAGAGAAGTCCAAGCCTCCCAAACATCCATTCTGCCACCTTGTCCAGGGATCTGCCCTCCTCTGGACACTTCCCACACCAGGTCCTTCTGGACGCAGCATTCCAGCTGAGTTTTCCAGGGAGCTCACATCCTATCCAAGGATGCTGCCTTTAGGCACCCTGTGCCACTGCTGTTCCTGCACTGATGCTCCAAGTGTAATGAGTTAAGAAACAATCAAGCCCAACAGAACAGAACAAAATTCTTCCTTTAATTCAGCGCTGGGAACATGGGGGATAATTCCAATATGAGACTTTCGTGTTTCCAGGTTTATATAGTGAGTTACAACTGATAACCCCTCCCCAAAGTTAAGCAGCATATTTAGGATGACTTTTAACAGCTCTAATGGGCTGCAGCTCTATCTTTCCTTTTAACCAAACCATGTTACAGCTTCAAGCCTCAACCTAGACAGGTTTTCTATTTATTTCTCACAGCTTAGCCTTTAATCTAAACAAGGTTTTGGTTTATTTCTTAAAGTTCACCTACAGCCACCTGAGAGCTCCTTGCCAGCAGGGAAAGGAGTGTGGGATGGAAAGTCTCCCCATATTCCGACAAAAAATTCCCAGTTCGCTGGCTCAGGCTGTGACTTTCCAAAGTTGGGCCTCAAACTAAACCCCTCAGTCTCTGTTTCAGCCCTGACCTCAGGGAGCTGCTCAGCCATTTCAAGCACAAGGACTGTGAGATCAGCTCAGCTGGTTAAGACCTGGCTGTAACAATGCCAAGGTCATGGGTTCAATCCCCCTCTGTGGGCCATTGACTGAAGAGTTGGACTTGATGATCCCTGTGGGTCCCTTTCAACTCAGCATAGTCTGTGATTCTGTGAAAAGACAAGGTATAAATTCCAAGAGGAATGAGATTTGCCCATTCCTGGCCTCTCTATGAGAAGCCTCCAGCAGCAACTTCATATTTGGAGTAACAGCAGCTCTTTTGTGTGGGGTCTGATTCCCTAAGATCCCGCAAGGAAGTGCTGGGATCATCAGGCCTGGTTGCCAGGGGATTTCTGGTGGCTCTGGGACATACACTATGAGCTTTCTTTGCTCACAGTTTAAAGACAAAGATCTTTTCTTCCCGATGCTTGGAGGTTTTTTAGCCAAACAAAGGTCCCAAACGCCCTGAAAAGCAGATTCTCCAGCAGACTGGAGGACTAAAATCCCTCCCAACGGCTCCAGGAAGCAAAAAACACCTTCCCATTTCAAATCCATGGATTCAGGATTCAAGCACATGTTGCCAAATGACTTGAAAATGAAGGTGTTCAGAGCAGGCACAACCCAAACACCCTTTCCAGCATCCAGGATTCCCAACAGGGAAGAATGGCCAGGAGCCAAAGGGCTCTGGGCTCATTTAAGCACTGCCATATAAAGGATAGGAAATCCCTCCCCTCCTGTGGTGTTTCCCAATGTTCTGCTTGGGTAAAAGAGTCCAGTTTTTATTTTCATTTTACAGCTGCACAGAAAGGACAGCAGAGAGATCCTTGGGTAGGATGTGACTCATGGTGGAGGCTGGAAAGAATCTGTAAATCGAGTTAAACTGAAATATTTCTGACTCTGAGTAAGGCACCAGGGTGAAAAGAGCTGTGCCACCTTCCCACACCAGGCAAATCCCACCTCTGGGCACGCAGACAGAGGGCAAGTGGGACCAGCATGGCTGGAATCCCAGTTCTCTGCTCTGGAGCCAGGCTGGGAGAGCTGGGGGGGTCACCTGGAGAAGAAAAGGATCCAGGGAAACCTGAGAGCCCCTTCCAGTGCCTGAAGGGGCTCCAGGAGAGCTGGAGAGGGACTGGGGACAAGGGATGGAGGGACAGGACACAGGGAATGGCTTCCCACTGCCAGAGGGCAGGGCTGGGTGGGATACTGGGAAGGAATTCCTGGCTGGGAGGGTGGGCAGGCCCTGGCACAGGTTGGGCAGAGCAGCTGTGGCTGCCCCATCCCTGGGAGTGTCCCAGGCCAGGTTGGACAGGGCTTGGAGCAGCCTGGGCTGGTGGGAGGTGTCCCTGCCCATGGCAGGGGGTGGCACTGAATGGGTTTTAAAGTCCCTTCCAACCCAAACCATCCAGTTATTCCGTGACTCTGTGATTTAAAATCCTTAAAGGTGAAAGAAAAGTTGCTTCTTAACAAGAAGTATGACAGGCACGAGGGGGTTACACCCTAAAAATGCTTCCCATATTTTCTAAGCACGTGATGCTGCTCTCACAAATAGACTGGAAGTAAATCCCACCCTTCCCTCTGTGACAGAGATGCACCATGACAGGACTGAGGACAGGCCCTGCCCTCCTGCCACCAGAGGGACAGCTGGTGCCAGATTCCCTCTCCTGCTGCTTGGGATCTCCCAAGCCTTCCTCTCCCTCCAGTTCAGCTGCTGGGAAGAGCAACAACCAGCACAGAGGAGCAGAGATGGTTCTGTCCTTTCAAAACATCACAGTCTGAAGGAGAATCATTTTTTCAAGCAGATATTGGCAGATTTTGGGAGAGTGTCCCCAACACAGGGGACAGTCCAAAGCAGCCATGGTGTCCCAGGGGACATCCCTGTTTCCATCACCTGAACACCAGCAAAGCCAGACTGTTTGCACAACACAGGGCCAAAACACAAAGTTCCTGAGCAGGAATTATTGACTTCCCAGTTTACTGGAGACATCAGGAGAGAGAGATTATATTAAGCAGGTCTCTGAACTAATTTCATCCCTGTTATCTCTGCTTATTTCTATTTTTGTATGCCATTTGCAGACAAAACCATCTTCTTCATATTTATTTTCACATTTCAAAACCCTTTCATTTTTATTTCCATGTGATGAAACTTCCACGTTGTGCTTATTGGATTATCTGCCCCACTGCAGGGCCAGGGATTATTTTATAAAATGGCTGCACATTGCTGGAAATCAATTCTTTTCACTGCTCTTTTCTGACCAGAAACGAGTTATTTGCTTTGAGAGAAGTTGTACCTGGCAATGGCAAAACACCACCCAGCCAAAAAGGAAAGGAAGGGGAGCTCAGCTTTCCTAAACAGGGTTTTGTTTTCACTCCTTTGCTAAGTTGACTCCTCCCTTTTCTCGGCTCTCTCCCGGCGCTTTGCAATTACGTCAATTCTCCAGCTGCTCATTCAGAAGTTGTCAGGATCCAGTTCCTTTTCCCCCTTTCATAACAGCTCATTTCCATGACTCTGAAGCAGGGAGGGGGGGAAGCCACGTCTCTTTTCCATATGGCAATTCCAAGTGGAAAGGGAAGGAGATGAGAATTTGCATTTGTGCTTACTGGGCTGTCAGACAGCACAAAAAAAGCATTAACATTCTCCATAGGACTTACTTTTGGATAAAATTAATTACATTAAACCAGTATATTTCACACTGTGCAGACTGACAGACATGTCCAATGTTTTTAAGCTCCTAGAGAGGAATAAATTAGGTAAATTACATGCCACTAATTATGCAACCTTTGGTGAGTGCTTGTTGAAGCCTGTTCTGCCCCAAGTACAGAAGAACAGGCCACAGAAGTGCTGATGGTTCCCAGAGAGCCACTAATAAATCAGCCTTGTCCTTAAATGAGCCTGCACAATAACAACCCTCCATTCCAGAGGATGAAACACAGCCATGTCCCACATCTGTGCAAACACAGCCTGCCTGAGAGAGCCAACTCCTGGGCTTCCTCACATTCCAGGAGTCTCATCAACCCCAGCACTGCCAGAGGAGAGCAGGGGCTACAGCCTGGGCTCAGATGCTCCACTGAAATCACAGAATCATAGAATGGATTGGGTTGGAAGAGATCTCTGAGATCATCAAGTGCAACCCTTGATCCAACCCTACTGTGATCACCAGCCCAGGGCACGGAGTGCCCTGGGCTGGTGATCACAGTGGGGTTGGATCAAGACATGGTGGATTCTCACTCAGTGCCACATCCATAGAATCATAGAATCATAGAATGGATTGGGCTGGACGAGACCTCCGAGATCATCGAGTCCAACCCTTGGGCCAACTCCAGTCCCTTTACCAGATCATGGCACTCAGTGCCACGGCCAAGCTCAGCTGAAAAACCTCCAGGGATGGGGAATCCACCCCCTCTCTGGGCAGCCCATTCCAATGCCTGAGCACTCTCTCTGCAAAGAATTTTTTTCTGCTCTCCAACTGAAATTTCCCCTGGCAGAGCTTGAGCCCATCGTGCCCCCTTGTCCTATTGCTGAGTGCCTGGGAGAAATCGTGGAATCCCAGAGTGGTTTGGGTTGGAGGGGACAGTAAAAACCATCTCATTCCACCCTCTGCCATGAGCAGGGATACCTATCACTAGCCCAGGTTGCTCCAACCTGGCCTGGGACACTCCCAGGGATGGGGCAGCCACAGCTTCTCTGCCCAACCTGTGCCAGGGCCTGCCCACCCTCCCAGAGAAGAATTTCTTCCTTACATCCAATCCAATCTCTCCCCTTTTAGTTTAAATCCATTCCCCTTTGTCCTATCACTTTCTGCCCATGTAAAAAGTTGCCCTCCCACTTTTAATAAGCCACCTCTAATTACTGGAAGGCCTCAGTGAGGTGTCCCTGGAGCCCTCTCTGCTCCAGGCTGAGCATCCCCAGCTCAGATGTCACACACACAAACACACAGATGCCATCCATGCACTGCTGTATTCTCAGGGTATCCAAACCAAGTTACTGCACTGAAAAACACAATGTACCAAGGAGAGAAAACAGAGGTTTGATGGGAATCTTTAGCTTGTTGTTATTTCCTTGGAATAGACTATCCCTGTATCAGCTGTGTCAGGCTGCTTATCAGCAGCTCCCCAGGGGTTGGTTTGATCAGTGATATCCCTGTGGGTCGTTTCTGCAGCTGACACATCACAGTGCCACCAACCCCTCCACGAGCCAAGCCCTGCACACAGCTCACAGTCAGCCTCCATCCCTCTCCAGAGAGCCTCAGCTTCCAGGGAGCTTATCTGCCCTCCACAACAGCCCTGGCAGAGACACACAGCCCTCTCCAAGCCGCTGTCTCCTTGCTCTGATCCCACTCAGCGTGGCTGCTGCTGGGACACGAGTTCTGCTCCTGAATTCCTGCTGAATTCACGTGCCACATGACAGGCAGGGATGATCAGCAGGCCCTGAGGAGCTGGGAGAGGCAGCAGCACTCTGAGCATGCACCAGGAATCCTCTCCTCCTCTCCCAGACAGGCTGGCGCAGAGCTCTGCAGCCAATCCGGCTAACGAGGGAAAACGGGAAATAAAGCAGGGAAACAATGGTTAGACCCTGCCAGGGCAGAGGGGATTTGCTCAGCAAGAACCTGTGCTGGTGCTGCACAAAGGATGCAGGCAGGGCACGGCTGCATCCCGAGGTGCTGAGCCATGAGCTGGCAAATTCCCTCAGCACTGGACTGCCATAAGGTGTCTAGACTGAGGTGCTCCTGGGACAGGGAGGATGGAGCAGGAGCCGTGGCTGGGCAGGGCCCTGGCTCACACCCAGCAGTGCTCTGCAGTCCTGCCTGCACTGTGCCCCCCAAGGTCCTGGCCAGCAGGTCAAAAATCCTCCAGGCTGGTTTTAACCACATGGACCACCCCCTTCTGTATCATGACCATGGAATGGTTTGGGTGGGAAAGGAGATTAAAGTCCATCTTGTTCCCACCCCCTCCCATGGGCAGGGACACCTTCCACTATCCCAGGTTGCTCCACACCCTGTCCAACCTGCCCTGGGACACTCCCAGGGATCCAGGGGCAGCCACAGCTTCTCTGGGCATCCTGTGCCAGGGCCTGCCCACCCTCACAGGGAGGACTTTTTTCCTAATCACAGAATCATAGAATGGATTGAGTTAGAAAATACCTCCGAGATCATCAAGTCCAACCCTTGGTCCAACTCCAGTCCCTTTACCAGATCATGGCACTCAGTGCCACGGCCAAGCTCAGTGGAAAAACCTCCAGGGATGGGGAATCCACCCCCTCTCTGGGCAGCCCATTCCAATCCCTGAGCACTCTCTCTGCAAAGAAGTTTTTTCTCATCTCCAACTTCAATGTCCCCTGGCAGAGCTTGAGCCCATCGTGCCCCCTTGTCCTATTGCTGAGTGCCTGGGAGAAGAGACCAACCCCCACCTGGCCACAACTTCCCTTCAGGCAGTTCCAGACAGTGCTGAGGTCACCTCTGAGCCTCCTCTTCTCCAGGCTGAACACCCCCAGCTCCCTCAGCCTCTCCCCACAGCACTTGTGCTCCAGTCCCTTCTCCAGCCTCGTTGCTCTTCTCAGTTGGGTTGGAAGAGACCTCTGAGATTACCAAGTCCAACCCTTGATCCAACCCCACTGGGATCACTCTGGCACTCTGTGCCCTGGGCTGGTGATCACAGTGGGGTTGGATCAAGACATGGTGGATTCTCTGTCCCTGGAGGTGTTTCAGAGGACACTCAGTGCCACATCCAGTCCCTTTTCCAGCCTCGTTGCTCTTCCCTGGCCCCGCTCCAGCCCCTCAATCTCTTTCCTGAACTGAGGGGCCCAGAACTGAACACAACACTCCCATCTAACCCTGCCCTCTGGCAGTGGGCAGCCATTCCCCCTTGTCCTGTCACTCCAGGTCACTGTAAACTGTCTCTCTCCATGCAACTCCTGCATCGAGGTCACCGCTGGCCACGCAGCCACACAACCCTCACTCATCCTGCTCACACCTCTGCTGGGATTTCTTCAGCCCCATGGATTCAGAGGATCCCAGATTCCAGCACTGGGTTAAATTGGGAAGAAAAGGATGGATTTGGCAGGTTGCTTTTGCTTTCTGTTTGGTATTTGATTTCTGACCCTTTATGGTGGATTTTCAGTTTCCACTTTGTGGCATTTCTTTGTGACTGAATGCTGGGAACCTGACAAGTGAAAGCTGAGATGTTTCAGACAGAGGGGCCTTTACACAAAGAGACAGAAATATTCACAACTGAGTGTCTGGCTTGTAAAAGAAGGGAAAAAAAGAGATGCTGGGGCTTGGAAGAAAAGACAAGACAACATTGCAAGCTAAATAGGATCAGAGAATCAGAGAACCAGGTGCTGCCCATCAGTAGTACCCACTAACCAGGGCCACCAAGCCCCCCTGAAGTGACACATGTGCCTCTGTCAGGACCTCTGCTGTCCCCTTACACCTGGGGCTGGTGGTCTGGGAAATGCAGCAGGGAATGGGAAGGCAGAGCCAGACCTTTCTGTGCCCTATTAGGAAATCAGTTGCACCTTCCCAGACTGCAAGTACAGATGTAATTCCTGCTCTGCCATGGGCCTGTGGAAATTATGGGTCAGGGACAGAGCCCACAATGAAGATCTGCACCCAGGGAGCTGCAGGGCATTGCTTAGAAACAGGTGAAGAAACCTCATGGAAAAAATGAGCCCTGTCCTTCAACAAACAAGAATGGCAGGTGAATTGGGAGGGAGTTGGTGGAGTCACTGCCCCTGGAGGCGTTTAAGGAAGGGCTGGATGTGGCACTCAGTGCTCTGGTGGGGATGGGTCACAGGTTGGACTCCATGATCTCAGAGGTCTTTTCCAACATAACTGATTCTGTCATCATGTCAGAGGCCACTCCTGGTAGTCTCCCTTTGAGATTCCAAGCTGTCCTCTCCAAAGTCAGGGCAAACTCTTACACCCCAAAGCAGAGCAGTGTTAACACCCCTGCCCAGTCCAGCCTGCACTCCCACATTCTCCTGCAGAGCATCCCACTTCTCTGCACCCCAGGATTCTGAGAGCAGGGAGCTGAACAGAGTGGCTGCTGCTGCCAGGCTGGGTACTCATCCCTCCCATCCTTTGCTTTTTTTGGAGCAGTGGTATGGTGTGGAGTGCACCTCCTTCCTGCCAGCCCTGAGTCACCAGCTGGCAGTTCCAACCAGCCAGCTCAGCCCCTTCTCCCTCTGGCAGAGGGAACAAGGAGCTGAAGGATTCTGCTGATAACAGGAGTGGTTTGGGACCTTCCCCACGAAAGGCTGCTGACAGGAACAAGAGCCTGGGTGATTACCAGCCACCAAACCTGTCTGTTACAACATCTCAAATGCCAAAGTCCAACGTGAAGCTTTTTAAAGACGACACCTACTACCACTCACATGAAGCTCTGGTGCTCAGCTGGCTCTGAAGCAACAGCAATTCCTGCTGCTGTGAAATTCCCAGGCTGAGCTCCTGACAGTGCTTTGGAGACACAGGCACACAGCTAGCCTGGGAATGAAGGAAATCAGAGCTCATCTCATTCCAACCCCTGCCACAGGCCAACCCTCTTCCACTAGACCAGGCTGCTCAAAGACCCATCCAACCTGGCCTGGAACACTTCCAGGAATACACCTCCAGAATTCCTGCTTCCCCCCCAGCCACATCTTCTGTATGATCCTTCATCTGCTCTGTTTGCCAGCAACAGCCTCCCTTCGTTTCCACCACCAGTACTGGATTTAGTCATTTCTGACAAGAAATTACTTTCACCCTTTTGTTGTTAAAATTGCCTGAAAACTAAGTTTGGTAAACATGCCAAAAATCCCAGGATATGGCATGAAAAGCAATTACACCCTAGAGGAAAGGTTTAGGTATATAGAGAGCTTTCAATACACTTTGTGGGCTTGGCAGAGTTCAGCTCCTTCTCCAGAGCCTCCACTCCAACTGGGAAATTCATGCTCAGTTATTTTCCTGCTGTAACACTTCACTTTCCTTCACCTGATGAGCAAACGGGAGCGTTTGTGGCAGGACAAAGGAGCTGAGGTCTCTCTGCACTGAAGTGACTTCCAGAAATGATCCATGGGACTCCTTGTGTCTCCCAGAGCATGACAACACCTATCCCAGGCTCCCTCCCCCGCTGGAGAAGGTTCCAGTCAGTGATCCAGGGGAGTTCCTATAAATCCCACTGCCTCTGAGCATCACCCAGGCCCTAAACAACATTTCCAGGTGCTGTTTATCATCCATAGGCTTAGCAGGGAAAATGCAGCAAGACACAACCAACTGCACACGCTGCTTCCCACTTCCATTAATCCTGCAGGAAGGAAAGGTCGGAGCCTCTCATGGCACAGAACATGAGGTGTGACAAGGGCACCCCATCAGTACCCCAAACCAGGGGATCCTGGTTATTCCCCTCAAAGGGAAAGGTCCTGCTTCTGCCCTTCTTGTGATGGATCCCACCATGCCACTCCAACTCCCCGTACAATCCTGCTGCCTGCACAAAAACCATGGGAGAGAGACAGGACTACCAGGAATGGCTTCCCACTGACAAAGTGCTGGGTTGGATGGGATATTGGGAAGAAATTCCTCTCTAGGAGGGTGGGCAGGCCCTGGCACAGGTGCCCAGAGAAGCTGTGGCTGCCCCATCCCTGGGAGTGTCCCAGGCCAGGTTGGACAGGGCTTGGAGCACCCTGGGCTGGTGGGAGGTGTCCCTGCCCATGGCAGGGGGTGGAATAAGATGGGCTTTAATGTCCCTTCCAACCCAAACCATTCCAGGATTCTCTGATCCTATTTAGCTTGCAATGTTGTCTTGTCTCTTCTTCCAAGCCCCAGCATCTCTTTTTTTCCCTCATTTACAAGCCAGACACTCAGTTGTGAATATTTCTGTCTCTTTGTGTAAAGGCCCCTCTGTCTGAAACATCTCAGCTTTCACTTGTCAGGTTCCCAGCACTCAGTCACAAAGAAATGCCACAAAGTGGAAACTGAAAATCCACCATAAAGGGTCAGAAATCAAATACCAAACAGAAAGCAAAAGCAACCTACCAAACCCATCCTTTTCTTCCCAGTTTAACCCAATGCTGTGCAACCTGAGAGTGTGGCAGGGATGGTCTCGGCCTGGGCTGTGCTGGAGACAGTTCCTTGGCCCTTCCTGGCTCCCTTTAAGACTCTCATAAATCTTCCATCCAGCTTGAAAATCCCCACCAAGAAGTATCTACAACCTCTGAAATCCCTTTTATGGTTTTAAAACTGAATTCTCAATGGGGTCATTCCAGTTGCAACACGGGCTGCGATGGGAAACATGAGATTTCACACCATTTGTTCCAGTCTGTGCTGTTTAAAGGAGCAACAGGGAGAGGGGATCTCTAATGGTATTACTGGACTGGGGGGATAAAGCTGTTGAGCATCTGCAACTGCCAAGCACAATTTCAAGGTAAAATCAGTGTAATCTACTACAAACCTTCCCTGAGCTGGCTGAACTTCACTGTGCCAAGCACGATTTGGGCTAACAATCCTTATTTTGGGAAAAGCAGGGTCCTCTACCCACAGCAAGAAATTGTTTGTGAGGTTTTTATCATCTCCAGCTGCCTCAACCATTCAACTCTCAGCAGTTGTGAGGTCCATGCACCACTTAGCATGCTGAGGAAGAGCCTTAAATGAGGCATAGCCTTATGCTGACCTCTAGCCCAAGGCTAAATCCTGCTCTGGATGCATCACACTCCCCTCCCTGAGATCCCAGGGATGTGCCAGAGACCCAGCTCTGACCAGGGGACAACACCTCCTGGGTGCCCTACACTCACCCACCCCAACCTGCCCTGAGAGCTTGAAAAAAAGCCAATTATTTTTATGAAACAGGAGGGTTACACCGAGCAGCTGCCTGTTTCCAGGCCTGAGGAACTGGGACAAAGTTTGATCCGTTTCAAAATAGCGTTAATATTTTTAACGACCCATAAGCCCATTTTTAGAACAAAGCAAGGACTTTCTCCTTTCCATCTTAGCTTCAGGAAAAGCCTGAGCCTCCTCCTTCACCAGCTGGAAAATGAAGCAGTGGAATAGTCACCCCATGGACTGATGTCACTGGACAATGCTGCAGTCACTGGATGTAAACACAGCGTTCAGAGCAGTGAGGTTCTGTTGTATAAATAGAATAAATAAATTTACTAAAGGAGGATTTTTTTTGCCCTTCCTTGTAAAAAATAGAGGCATTTTGCCCTCTTAATTTCTTACTTGCAATATCAACCAGCCAGGAAATCCTTCAGGAACAGATAAATGTCTGTGGGATGTGGGGTATGACTCTGAGCTGTGCAGGAGGTGGCTGATCCCACAGAGATCCAGCTTGGATCCATGGATGCTTCCAGATCCTTGCAGAGAATCTAAGGGAGAGTTCACCAACCCAGTGACACATCACATTTCACCGGAGTGGGGCTCAGCAGCACAGGCTGAGGGATGTGCCTCATTGCCTTGCTGGATCCAGGCTGTACTTCCCAAGATGATGTTTCCTCCTCTTACATCCATTTGGGCATCGTTTGCATTCCCTTCTCCTGCTCTGAGGATCCGAAGGGGAAGCACCGGCGTGTGTGCAATTCCCAACACACACAGGGCTGACACGTCTGTCACACGCTCTGTGAGACAAAGCTGAGAACGGCTGCGCATTCCCTGGCAAGTTTTCCCTCCGGTTTACCCAAGGATTTAACGACCTTCCTCAAGGCACAGTTAAACACGGCACAGACCAACTGAGCTCTGCCCATTTTCCACCCCTCTGTCTCCCAAAAAGCCCCCACCCGCTCCGCTGGCTTGGATCACACACTCCGTTATCCCAACACTGTCTCGGAACTGTTAATCATTCCCATGGGAAATCCTACACTCATCTACACCAATTAGGGTGTAATTTGTGTATCTGCACATCACAGCTCAGCTCACCAGCTCTGCCTGACGAGCCACAATACCTGGAGCAGCTCACACGGAATGTGACTCCCGAGGAAATGGCAAATTACTCTCCTCAGCAGCCTCAAATAATGGAAAATGGCTGGATAAAACCTGATTTCCTACAGAACAGCGTGTGAGGGGAAGTGGGTGAAGCAACACCTGGAGGTGGAGGAGCCCCTTGCTGGGTGTAGCCCACCTGTGGGACCCGCTCTGGATCCAGTAGGAAGCAGCAGCTGCTGGGGAATCCAGGAGGCTCCGCAGGGAACTGAAGCCTCGCAGGAAGATGGCTCAGAACTTCCTCCTCCCTGTCTGTGACCCCACCTGGCTCCCTGGCAGTGCTGCTCCCAAATCCCGCGGCCTCAGGGAGGGCTGGGAGAGGATGGGTTTAAAATGGTCTCTCTCTGGAAGGTGTGACACCACAACAAAGCCCACGGTGTTCGGAAATGGGGGAAAACCCTCTGGAGCAGTGAGCTGGCAGGGAAGGCCAGTGGCTCTGACTCAGGAAGGTGGGGTGAGCGGGAATCCTGCCCCTGGATGAGGAGGGATGGGGTGAACAAGATCTCTGCTCCTGGATGAGGTGGGATGGGGAGGAGGGGAATCCTGCCCCTGGATGAGGAGAGATGGGGTGAGCAGGATCCCTGCTCCTGGATGAGGGGTGAGCGGGATCCCTGCTCCGGGATGAGGTGGGATGGGATGATGGGGATCCCTGAATGAGATGGCATGGAGGTGAGGGGAATCCTGCCCCTGGATGAGGTGGGATGGAGGTGAGGGGAATCCTGCCCCTGGATGAGGTGGGATGGAGGTGAGTGGGAATCCTGCCTCTGGATGAGGCTGGATGGGGATGAGGGGAATCCTGCCCCTGGATGAGGTGGGATAGGGATGAGGGGAATCCTGTTCCTGCATGAGGTGGGGTGGAGGCGAGGGAATCTTGCTCCTGGGTGAGGCAGGGTGGGGTGAGCGGGATCTCTGCTGCTGGATGAGCAGGGATGTGGTGATGGAGACCCCTGGATGAGGTGGCACGGAGGTGAGGGGAATCCTGTTCCTGGATGAGGTGGGATGGGGGTGAGGGAAATCCTGCTCATGGATGAGGCCGGATGAAGTGAGGGGTATCCCTGCTCCTGGATGAGGTGGGGTGGGATAAGCAGGATTCCTGCCCCTGGATGAGGTGGGATGGGGATGATGGAAATCCTGCCCCTGGATGAGGTGGGATACAGATGATGGGAATCCTGCCCCTGGATGAGGTGGGGTGGAGGGAGGGGTATCCCTGCCCCTGGGTGAGGTGGGATGGGATGAGGACCCCTGCTCCTGGATGAGGTGGGATGGAGAGAGGGGTATCCCTGCCCCTGGGTGAGGTGGGATGGTGTGATGGGGACCCCTGGATGAGATGGGGTGGGGTGAGCAGGATCCCTGTTCCTGGATGAGGAGGGATGGTGTGGGCAGGACCCCTGCTCCTGGATGAGGCGGGGTAGCAGCTGAGGTGACACCCCCCTGTGGCACCGAGGGTACCCCGGCCGGGGGTGCCAGGGCAGCCCGAGCAGAGCCGGGGCCGCCGCCGGGCTCCCCGGGCGCTGCCGGGGGTGAGGCCCCAACCGGGCTGCGGAGCCGTGCCCAGACCGGGCCGGGGCCGGGGCCGGGGCCGGGCCAGCCCGCCCGCCGCACGGAGGCCCCGCACGGCCATCCCGCACCCCCCGCCCGGTCCCGCCGGGGCCCCCTCAGGGCCGGGGCGAGCGGTCGGTCCCGCACACCGCGTGTCCCGCTCAGTCCCCCGGGCCGGCCGAGCTGAGCCCCGCCCGCGCTATGCCCGCAGTGCCCCGGCGGTGTCCGCGCTGCCCCCTCGCCTCCTTCTCCACCCCACCCTTCCCTTGCCCACCCTACCCCAGCTGCTGCGGTCCCGGCGGCTCCGGGCCATGGCGGCGGCTGCGGCGGCTCCGCGCGCGCTCCGACCCGCGCTGCGTCTGGCGGGGCTGCGGCGGCGACGGCGGCGCGGGGCGGGAGCGGCGGGAGCGGGAGCGGCACCGGCACCATCCCCGCCCGCCGCACGGCGCGGCACGGAGCGGCTCGGCACGGGTTGGTCCGGCCCAGCTCAGCTCGGCACAGCCCGGCAGGGATCGCTTCGGCCGGGCTCGGCACGGGTCGGCTTGAAACGGCTAGGCTCGGTTCGGCTTGGAACAGCTTGGGTCGGCCCGGCATGGCTCGGCTCGGCTCGGCTCAGCATGGATCAGCTCAGCTCGCCACAGCCCAGCACGGATCTCTTCAGGCGGGCTCGGCATGGGTTGGCTCAGCCCAGCTCAGCTTGGCTCAGCACAGCTTGGCATGGGTCGGCCTGGCTTGGCTCAGGTTGGCACAGCCCGGCTTGGATCAGCACGGCTTGGCAGGGCTCAGCTTGGTTCAGCTCAGCACACCTTGGCTTGGTAAGGCTCAGCTCAGCTCGACTCAGCTCAGCTCTGCCTGGCTCGGCCTGGCACAGCATGGCTCAGCTCAGCTCAGCTTGGATCAGCACGGCCTGGCTCAGCTCAGCTCAGCTCAGCACAGCTTGGCCTGGCACAGCTTGCCACAGCCCAGCTCAGCTCAGCTTGGCTCGGCTTGGAATGGCACGGCACAGCACGGCTTGGCTTGGATCAGCTTGGCACAGGTTGGCTTAGCCTGGCTCAGCTCTGCTCAGCTTGGCCTGGCACAGCATGAGTCGGCATGGCATGGGTCGGCTCATCTTGGTCGAGCTCGGCCTGGCACAGCACAGCTCGGCACAGCTCAGCTCAGCGCAGCTCAGCCTGGCACAGCATGGGTTGTCACAGCTCGGCTTGGCCTGGCATGGCCTGGCTCAGCATGGCACAGCTCAGGTCAGCATGGCTTGGCTCGGCTTGGCCTGGCACAGCACAGGTCATCATGACTCAGCTCAGCTTGGCCTGGCACAGCACAGCTCAGTCTGGCTTGGCACAGCTCGGCTCAGCCCATGAGTACCTGAACTCAGCCAGGCAATGCCAGTCACTGCTCTTAGGGGGACACACACACACACAGAGCAGGGTCCCTGCTGCTCCCCCTGGGCACCCACCCACCCTGGGCACCCACCCACCCACCCCTGGCGGCGGGGGATGGATGGGGGGATCTGGCACAGACAGGGTGGTCCCACATCCAGGTCACTCCTGGCAGGGCACTGGGGTCATGGGGGCATCCACACCTGGGGGGCATCCACACCTGGGGGACATCCACACCTGGGGGGCATCCACACCTGGGGGGCATCCACACTTTGGGGGCACTGGGCACCCTCAAGGGTACCCACCCACAGCGGTCAATGGGGGACCCAGCACAGACAGGATGTCCCCACATCCAGGTCACTCCCAGGGCACTGGGATCATAGGGGCACCCATGTAGGGGGGATCCACCTCTGGGGGACATCCACACCTGCTGGCACTGGGCATTCTCATGGGCACCCACCCATGGGGGTGATGGGGGGCTCAGCACAGACAGGATTCTCCTGAATCCAGGTTACTCCTGCCAGGGCACTGGGGTCATGGTGGGCATCCACACCTGGGGACCATTGGGCACCCTCAAGGGTACTCACCCTCAGGGGCCATGGATGGAGGACCCAACACAGACAGAATGGTCCCACATCCAGGTCACTCCTGGCAGGGCACTGGGATCCTGGGGAGCATCCATACCTGGGTGGCATCCATACCTGGGGGGTAATGGGTACCCCCGTGAGCACAGAGCAGGGAGGGTCACCCCCAAAGCAGAAATCACCATAGGGATTGTGCCCTGGAGTGGGGGGTCAGCCAGCTCCTGCTCCCCCAATTCCACCTGTGCCAGCAGCATCCGTGGGCAGCAGGAGATACACACGATGCACCTGCAGATGTGGCACAAAGATTCAGTTTGAAGACCTGGGGTGGGCACTGCTGGGGGAGATTGAGCTGTGACTGGTAACAAGGAATCACAGAAGAGCCTGGGTTGGAAGGGAGATTAAAGATCATCTTGTTCCACCTTCTGTAGGGACACCTCCCACCAGCCCAGGTTGCTCCAAGCCCTGTCCCATCTGGCCTTGGACACTTCCAGGGATGGGGCAGCCACAGCTTCTCTGGGCAGCTTGTTCCAGGGCCTCACTGCTCTTCCAGGCAAGAATTTCTTCCCAATATTACAACTAACCCTACCTTCTGGCAGTGAGAAGCCATTCCTGGTTGTCCGTCGCTCCAGGCCCTTGTCCAGAGTCCCTCTCCAGCTCTCCTGGAGCCCCTTTAGGCACTGGAAGGGGCTCTCAGGTCTCCCTGGAGCCTTCTCTTCTCCAGGTGATCCCCCCCAGCTCTCCCAGCCTGGCTCCATGGCAGAGCTGCTCCAGCCCTTGAAGCATCTTTGTGGCCTCCTCTGGCCTCACTCCAGCAGCTCCACATCCTTCTGATGTTGAGGCCCCAGCGCTGGACACAGAACTCTGGGTAGGGAGTTCTCCAGGTAGGCAGAACACCAGAGCAGAGCAGAGGGAAATAATCCCCTCCCTTGCACTGCTGCCCACACTGCTGGGATGCAGCCTTGGACCTTTTAGAATCATAGAACCGATTGGGTTAAAAAGCCTTTTGAGATCATCAAGTCCAACCCTTGGTCCAACTCCAGTCCCTTCACCAGATCATGGCACTCAGTGCCACGGCCAAGATCAGCTGAAAAACCTCCAGGGATGGGGAATCCACCCCCTCTCTGGGCAGCCCATTCCAATGCCTGAGCACTCTCTCTGCAAAGAAGTTTTTTCTCATCCCCAATTTCAATTTCCCCTGGCAGAGCTTGAGCCCATCGTGCCCCCTTGTCCTATTGCTGAGTGCCTGGGAGAAGAGACCAAGCCCCACCTGGCCAGAACTTCCCTTCAGGGAGTTTCAGACAGTGCTGAGGTCACCTCTGAGCCTCCTCTTCTCCAGGCTAAACACCCCCAGCTCCCTCAACCTCCCTCAGCCTCTCTTTTAACTTTCTGAGCAATGCCAGCCACAGGGAACTTGCCCACTGCCAACCTCTCTGTGTGGACCAGCACTGGAGTGACCACACTCATCCTCACCAGGGTTTGCCCACACCTGTGATGCCAACAAGCTGCTGGAGTGGGGCTGTTTCTGAAGCCACAGCCCAGTGCTGCTCTGTGGAAGATGCACAGCACTCAAGGAACATCCCATTAAACTGGAGAGGTGGTGGTCACCAGAGGGCCAGATCTGGAAGGGTGAGAAGGGAACTGAGTCCCAGAGTGTATCTGCAAGAGGGGATTTTGGGAGAGTGCTTCTCATTTCTGGCCCCTGGCCTGCCCTGGGTGGGGAAAGCCAGTGGCCATCCAGCTTTTTTGGAGCCACTGGAGCCAGCAGGATCCCCTCTTCATTTTTGACAGCAAAACATGCAAAACAAACCCATTTTCTGTTCCAGGCAGCTGATCCCCACCAAAGCCATGTGTTGTTGTGCTCCCATTGATATGCTGATACTCAATTCCTAAGTGCCTTCTCCAGTGCTCTGTGACTGCCTCCCGTTGGCTTCTTCCCTGTGTTTACAGCACCAGGACCAAACATGTAATTCTGGCTCACTGGAGTGCCTGGCTCACGGGGCAGGGAGCTGGATCCTGCCACTGTGACCACGAGGAGCTCAGAGCTGCAAAAACTCCCTCAGAACGTTCATAAATAATCCCCAAATTGCACGTGCCTGTTGCTGCTTCAGTGCAGCAAAGAGGAGAGATCAGTGTCATGGGGAGGGATTTCTGCTGGATGCTGTCAGATGGGTTCAAAGAGGAGGTGAAAAGCAGCTGGGAAACGGAGAGGGGAAAAAAAAGGAGGATGAAAAAGGAAATCTGTTAATTTGAAAGTCTAATTAAACTGACACGGGCTCAGGTCCTGTTTTCCTTTGCCCCTTTGAGAATTGCTGCTAAGGTCAAGCTTGTACTGCCCCATTTCCTGCCACTTTCTCCTTTTCTCTTGCCATTATGGCACGTGGTACCCAAATGAAAGAGGAGTGGAGAGGTTTGATCCTGAGCTCTTCTGAGGGAATTGTCTCCATGAACTTCCAGGGCCTTTTCCTGCATTATTCCCTATGGCCCCAGCTGAGGGGTTTGCAGATGGTTTTGTTTCCAGAGGGTGACTCAGCATCTGTTCCTTTTCATCCATCCCTCTGCTCCACTGATCCATCCTCCCTTTGTATTCCCACTTGCAAAGAGCCCTTCCTAGGAAGCACCTTCCCCTTCTTGCTGCCCGAGTTGCCAGGTCACAAAGAGCTGATTTCCCAGCAGATGTGCCCAATGGGCACGGAATGGAAGGAATCTTAAGGAAAAATGATGCTAAATGGGAAAAAAGCAAAAAGAGAAAATACCACGGAGAGAGAGAGCAGAGCCAGCGGTTCCCAAACGCTGTGCTGGGAAACACAGCACTGGAAGGCCCCAAAATTAGGAGAAAAACTGGATTTAAATCCATCAGGCATACCACAGGCAGGAGCTGTTTCATAATTTACCTTGACTCGACTGTCCCACTTACCCAGGCAGCTCTTGGAGTTGCTTTTCATATCCCCAGCCCTCCGTTGTGCAACACTTATGTAAGAGGTGCCAAAGCGACGCTGCCAAAGCTCTGCTCCAGCTCAGGTGCCACCACGGACTTGCTGCTGAGGGAAACGGTGCCATCCACGTGGTTTTCCTTGCCTGAGTCCCCAGGTGACAGAGCTGTGGTTATCCAAGGATCTTGGAATTGTTTGCTTCCTCCCCACAGTTTTTGTTGGCACTTCTGCCTGCTCAGCCTTTGCTCTTTCACTGCTTCTTCTTAACCATGAGAAAGCTGAAGGAATCTGTGTTGGGAGCATTGCAAGGGGGTGTCTCCCTGGTGGTTACACCTTTGTCATCCCTGAATTTTTGCACCCTTATTCTTGGATTAAGAGGCCACAGTTCCCAGGAAACACCACAACAGCTTTTTCCCCACTCCTGAGGGTAAAAAGCCTTCCTAAATATCTTCCTGTTGTTTTTTCTTTTTTCTTACAGAAATATTTTAAGTGAAGCAGATCTTTGTTGCTTAGGAAATCCTGCTATTCCTGCTGTTCCCATTTCTCAGCCCAAACTGTGCTATGAGTGCCTGCATTTCCAGAGGCTTTGCAGCCAAAGGAATTATCCTTGCTGCTTCTGGAAACACAATTGCACACTCGGGCTGCAACAGAGGTATTTCACTGTGGAGGAGACAGAAGTCCAGCAGTTGATTAAATGTGTTGACTAATCAGTCACTGTGAAGGTCCTTCCTTCTGGAAGATGCTCTGTAAACTGAAGGAGCTACTTAAGAATAAAAAACTCTTGGAGATAAAGAGGAATCAGCACAAAACTTCAACCAACCCAAGCCCACAGGCCTGGTTTTACCTCGGAGGCTGCTGTGGTCCTCCAATTTCTGTTTATTAGGAAAAGCCTCTTCCCCCAGAGGGTGGTGGGCACTGCCCAGGCTCCCCAGGGCAGTGGGCACAGCCCCAAGGCTGCCAGAGCTCCAGGAGGGTTTGGACAATGGGACAGGGTGGGATTGTTGGGGTGTCTGCAGGGCCAGGGGTTGGATCAATGATCCTTGGGGGTCCCTTCCAGCTCAGAATATTCTACTCTATGATCCTTGTGGGTCTCTTTCATAGAATCATAGAATCATAGAATGGATTGGGTTGGAAAAGACCTCCAAGATCATCGAGTCCAACCCTTGGTCCAACTCCAGTCCCTTTACCAGATCATGGCACTCAGTGCCACGGCCAAGCTCAGCTGAAAAACCTCCAGGGATGGGGAATCCACCCCCTCTCTGGGCAGCCCATTCCAATGCCTGAGCGCACTCTCTGCAAAGAATTTCTTTCTGCTCTCCAACTTCAATTTCCCCTGGCAGAGCTTGAGCCCATCGTGCCCCCTTGTCCTGTTGCTGAGTGCCTGGGAGAAGAGACCAACCCCCACCTGGCCAGAACTTCCCTTCAGGCAGTTCCAGACAGTGCTGAGGTCACCTCTGAGCCTCCTCTTCTCCAGGCTGAACACGCCCAGCTCCCTCAGCCTCTCCCCACAGCACTTGTGCTCCAGTCCCTTCTCCAGCCTTGTTGCTCTTCTCTGGCCCCGCTCCAGCCCCTCAATCTCTTTCCTCAACTGAGGGGCCCAGAACTGAACACAACACTCAAGGTGTGGCCTCCCCAAGGCAGAGTCCAGGGGAAGGGTCACTGCCCTGGGCCTGCTGGCCACGCTGGTTTGGATCCAGGCCAGGATCCCCTTGGCCTTCTTGGCCACCTGGGCACACTGTTGGCTCCTGTTGAGCTTCCTGTCCCTCAGTCCCCCCAGGTCCCTCTGCCTGGCTGCTCTCCAGCCACTCTGTGCCCAGCCTGGAGCGCTGCAGGGGTTGGGGTGGCCAAAGGGCAGGACCTGCACTTGGCCTTGGTGAACTTCATCCCATTGCAATCAGCCCATCTCTCCAGTCTCTCCAGATCCCTCTGCAGAGCCCTCCTGCCTATCCTTTCAAGTCAGGATAGTCCATGATTCCATGATTTAGAGGTCAGAAGTAAAATCTCTCCTAAGACCAGTTCCCCATCTATTTCCAACACTGTTTTCCATTTGTCCCTTCTCCCCTGCACTGACAAGCAGATGGACACTATATTGAAAACATCCTTTCTCACCAGACTCTTTTTTTTTTTTTTTGCAACATGGCTTTAGTGAGCCCAAGCCAAAACCTGTGCATGCCAAGTTTGTTTCTAGGATTTCCCCTTGAAGATACACCCTGGCCAGGAAAAGGCTTCCAGCTCCTCTTGGCAGGGCCAACCAAATCCACCTGCCTGGATGATTCAGCAAGATATTTGCAACATATTCCAGCCAGGTTTGTGCACCTGGAAACGGGGGAAGCAGCCTGGTTTCCAGGCAGTGCTCTCAATGCCCCCCTCTTGTTGGTGTTTTTAATGGAATGGCCACATTTTCCTGCATCCTTGTGCTGAGGAGTTGTTGGTGGAGCTGCTGGGCTTCACCTCTGCCCTTCTGCATGTGGGAGGGAAGGGCATCCAGCTGGTTTCCTTCCTTTGAATGCAAACAGCACAATCAGCTGCAAAGTCTCCTGAGATATATCCACGTAAACGGGGTGACACAAAAATAATGTATAGCCACAGTGCTCCTCTTCCTTCCGTGAAAAACAAATCCGTGCTGGGTCTCACTCAATTCTCCTGCTCCTGCAAGGGGCACAGGGCTCCTGACAGCCTGAAAAGGCTTCTCTCCTCCCAGAGCATCTCAGCACAACCACTGGAAAGATCAGGCTACAAGCAACTGATGCTTCCCAAGTGAATTCCCATCTGGATATAAGAAAAATCTGACAGACAGAGGCCCTTTGCTCATGGCCATGGGATGACAAGAGTGTAGCAACATTGTGTGTCCCATCAGGGAGGAAAACCAGCCTGAAAACCCCAAACCACAAACTGAGAGAAAAAACACATCTCAAATCATAGGGAAGATGCTGCAGCAGTTTTGAATACCTTCCATGTGAGTTTGTTGGGCCATGTGAAATTAAAGATATTTTAGCAGTCGGGTAAAAAATAAGGCTGAAGTATATTTTTTTTCATACTTCAGAGTTTCTTATTTGCCAGTGAACATGGATCCACATTTTGCTGCTTTTAGAACCACCTTTATGACATTGTGCAGTTAGAAATTCCTACAGCTCTTCATGACTCTCGTTGAAACAACTCTGCCTGTTCTTCCTCCTCAGACTACAATACAAACAGCTCACATTCTCTAATCCTATGTAATGCCTTATGTAAAACCACTTAACATTCCTTTTAAGGCTGGGACCCATTCAGACAGAAAGATGCTGCATAAAAGCACATTCCTAAACACGCTTGACCAGAAAAACGACCTGGTCTAGGGTGGAAAATACGGAGTAGGAATTGGGGTTTGTTCAGGAGAACACACCTGGCAGTGGGCAGTGTCCAGCCATGTCCTGTACTGTAAGCTTTGCACAACTCATTAAGATCATTAATTAAATCATTAGGTTGGAAAAGCCCTCTAAGGTCGAGCCCAACCATTCCCCAGCACTGCCAAGGCCACCACTAACCCATGTCCTCAAGTGCCACCTCCATATGGCTTTTAGATCCCTTCAGGAATGGTGATTCCACCACTGCCCTGGACAGCCTGTTCCAATGCCTGACCACCCTTCCCCACGATGAAATTTTCCCTAATATCCAACCTAAATGTTCCTTGGTGCAACTTGGAGACATTTTCTCCATTTTCTTCCATTTTTCTAATCATGAAATGGCAACAGTAATACAGTCCCAGTGCTGCTTTCATCTCTGCACAGAGACCCAGCTGGGAAAGGTGGACTAAGCTGGGAACACGAGACAGGCTTTTGAGAGCTCACTCTTCACCACTGGTAATATGGGATGAGAAACTACACCTCCAAGTGGAAAGTGAAATTTAACCCAGCCAGGACAAAATACAGGAGCTTTCACATTAAATTGCATTGGATCAGGGAGATGTTCTAGGAGGCCAAGTCTTAATGCACCATCTGCCACTGGAAAATGAAATTCCCTTTTTCCTGTGCTGTCACCCAATGGCTCGTCAGGATCAGCAAATCAACGGAGTGAAAAGCAACGTCTGAACCCTCAGCTGAGGAAGGGAAGAGAAAAAGGGCACAAACAGCTCTGCATGGGGAGCACAGGAAGCTGATTTATGAGGGGAGAGGTAATTGTTTTGTTCAAAATCACTTGAGGAAATACAGCTCCCAAAAGGGTAAATAGTTTCTTGTTTGTTAGGGGCTCAGGAAAACGTAAGTATTTATGTTGGAGAGAACATACAGGATGTAGAGAGCTCTCAGAGTACAAAGGGAAACTAAATGGGAACCTCTCTAAGAGCAGCCCTGAGCTCCCCTGTCTCTGGGGAACAGGCAGGTTACATTTTAGAGCCTGCTCCTGACACACACCGGTCCAAAGGAGCCCATAAAGAATTCCCAGTGTGGGATTAAAACCCAGACTCCATTTCAAACTGAGGATCAATGCCCAGCTCCACTGTCATTAGAATATATTGGACCAGCATGGGCTGTGTGGCTGCCAAAAACACAGACTCTGTTCTTAAATAACCATCCAGAACACCAAAGACACTCACACATCTGGCATCCATTTGGGTTTTTTCCTACCTAACTTCTGCAGACGTATTTCCTGTGCTGAGCAAGTGGTATTTTTTACTCCTAAAAAAAATCACACCTCCTTTCAGGCCTTAGTGATTTTACATGCAGTGAATATTACTGTGAATGTCCCCACCTCTGGGGCTCCTGAGAGACCACAGGTGAGTTTGGCTCAGAATTTCAGCTGCTTCACTGGAAATAATCATCCTCCAAAGAGGGAAGGGCAGCTATAGAATACTTTCCACTCTGCAGTTTCACAGCAGCTCTTTTGGCTTTAGGAGCCCAAGGAGACAAGTCCCAGCAGGTCGAAGGTAATTCTCCTGTGGCTCTCATTGCACTGGTGCCTGATTAGCCCAGGAGAAGGATTACGTGGTGTGGCTGCAAGGCTGCAATCCAGAGCAGTCCTACATCCTCCTCTTCCTCCTCCTTGTGCACTTCCCTGGGAGCATCCCAGTCTCCAGAGCTTCGCTGGGTTTTGCCACAGCAGCTGTGATGACCCTGACAAAGGAACAGCTTTGGTGTGAAAGATGGAAAGCTCAGGATGGTGTTTGGTAGAAATACATGTATGGATATAAATATATATAATATACAGGTGGTGTAAGCAAGCTGAGGGCTTTCCTCCCACCTCAAACCAAGGGGTGTACACTGAATGATGTGTCTGCCCCAAACATGTCCCTCCACAGCAAAGACCTGTTGGAAGTGAGGCCAGGGGAAGCCACAGAGATGTTACAGGGCTGGATCCCTCTGCTCTGGAGCCAGGCTGGGAAAGCTGGGGGGGCTCACCTGAAGAAGAGAAGGATCCAGGGAGACCTGAGAACCCCTTCCAGTGCCTAAAGGGGCTCCAGAAGAGCTGGAGAGGGACTGGGGACAAGGCATGGAGGGACAGGACAAGGCAGAATGGCTTTAAGCTAGAAAAGGGGAGATTTAGGATGAATATTGGGAACGAATTGGTGGCTGGGAGGGTGGGCAGGTCCTGACACAGGTTGCCCAGAGAAGCTGTGGCTGCCCCATCCCTGGGAGTGTCCCAGGCCAGGTTGGACAGGGCTTGGAGCACCCTGGGCTGGTGGGAGGTGTCCCTGCCCATGGCAGGGGGTGGGATGAGATGCTGTTGGCGGTCCCTTCCCACCCAAACCACGCTGTCACTCCGTGAGCTCAGGGCCGGGCTGTGCCGACACCGGGCCGGGCTGTGCCGACACCGGGCCGGGCTGTGCTGACACCGGGCTGTGCTGACACCGGGCCGGGCTGTGCTGACACCGGGCTGTGCTGACACCGGGCTGTGCCGACACCGGGCCGGGCTGTGCTGACACCGGGCTGTGCTGACACCGGGCTGTGCCGACACCGGGCCGGGCTGTGCTGACACCGGGCTGTGCTGACATCGAGCTGTGCCGACACCAGGCTGGGCTGTGCCGACACTGGGCCAGGCTGTGCTGACACCGGGCCGGGCTGTGCTGACACCGGGCCGGAATGTGCTGACATCGAGCTGTGCCGACACCGGGCCGGGCTGTGCCGACAGCGGGCCGGGCTGTGCTGACACCGGGCCGTGCTGACACCGGGCCGGGCTGTGCTGACATCGAGCTGTGCCGACACCGGGCCGGGCCGGGCCGTACCGTACCGTACCGTACCGTACCGCACCGGGCCGGGCCGGGCCGTACCGCACCGTACCGGGCCGTACCGTACCGTACCGTACCGGCCCGGGCCGTGCGGCTGTGCCGGAGCGGGCCCGGCCCTGTCCACGCCGCGGCGCTGCGGAGGCGCTGCCGGCCCGTTGCGTCCCGACCCGAGCGGAGCCGGCGCGGCTGCGGAAGCAGAACGAGGAGGAGGAGGAGGAAAAGGAGGAGGGAAAGCAGAAGGAGGCGGCTTCGCTCCCTCCCTCCCTCTCCGGCGGGACAAAGGGCTGCGGCGCGCAGGTAGCACCGGCCCGGCCCGGCCGCCCCGCACGGGCCGCAGCGGCGGCGGCAGCGGCGCCCTCCCCTCCGGCCCCTTCCCCTCCGTTCGCTCCCCTCCGTTCTCTTCGCTCCGCTCCGGCCCCTTCGCTCCCCTCCGGCCCCTTCCCCGCCCGGCCCGGCGCTCCCTGCCCGTCCCGCGGAGCCCCGGGGCCTGTGCGGGCCCGCTGCCCCCCTCCCGCCGCAGGCCATGGGCCGGTAGGAGCATCCCGGGGCGGACGCGGCCATGGAGCCGGCGGCGCGGCCCGGAGCCGACATCCTGCGCCGAAACCCCCAGCAGGACTTCGAGCTGGTGCAGCGCGTCGGCAGCGGCACCTACGGGGACGTGTACAAGGTGAGCACGGCCCCAGGGCTGTCCCACGGCGGGAGGGAGCGGCGGGACAGCCGGGAAGGGGTTTTTAGGGACGTGTACAAGGTGAGCGCAGCCCCAGGGGTGTCCCGCGGGGGGGTGGAACGGCAGGACAGCGGGGAAGGGGTGTAAGATGGAAAAGCGGAGAGTTAGGATGGATGTTGGGAAGGAATTGCTGACTGGGAGGGTGGGCAGGCCCTGGCACAAGTTGGTAAGAGGAGCTGTGGTTGCCCCATGCCTGGAAGTGTTCAAGGCCAGACTGGATGGCGTTTGGAGCGACCTGGGATAATGGAAAGTGTCCCTGCCCATGGCAAGGGGTTGGATGAGGTGAGATTTAAGGTCCCTTCCAAACCCAGTCATGGAGATGCTCCAGAGCTGGATCCCTCTGCTCTGGAGCCAGACTGGGAGAGCTGGCGGGGTCACCTGGAGATGAGAAGGCTCCAGGGACACCTGAGAGTCCCTTCCAGTGCCTAAAGGGGCTCCAGGAGAGCTGGAGAGGGACTGGGGACAAGGCATGGAGGAACAGGACACAGGGAATGGCTTCTCACTGCCAGAGGGCAGGGCTGGGTGGGATATTGGGAAGGAATTGGTGTCTGGGGGGGTGGGCATGCCCTGGCACAGGTGCCCAGAGAAGCTGTGGCTGCCCCATCCCTGGGAGTGTCCCCAGGCCAGGTTGGACAGGGCTTGGAGCAGCCTGGGCTGGTGGGAGGTGTCCCTGCCCATGATAGGGAGTGGGACCAGATTATCTTGAAGGTCCCTTCCCACCCAAACCAGTCTGGGATTCTGTGGCCTGTGCTGCAGGCCTGGAGCAGTGGGAGTTGCAGGTGACCCTCTCCATGGAACAGTTTGGAGGATATCTGCTGGCTATACCTGCTCTCCAGAACACATCCAGTTAAAGCACCTGATTACCAGGGTGCAGGTTTATCCCCGAGGTTAAGAATAGCCTGTGAGAGGCAGAAGCAGATTAAAGCTCCTCAGAAGCTCCAGCATGGAAGTGGAGTTTGTGCAGCACATCAAGTAGGTGCTCCTGAAATGGTGCACAGAAAAGATGTCCCTGTCCACGACAGGGGCTGGAACTGGGTGATCTTTAAGGTCCCTTCCAACCCAAACCACTCTGGGATTCTGGGATTCTGTATCACCAGAGCCACAGCCTAGGGGACAGGGGGTGTAGGAATTCTGTGTTCCTTCCCCGTCCATCAGGGATGTTCCTCACACATGGGGATGTTCCTCACACACCAGGGATGTTCCTCACACACCAGGGATGTTCCTCACACACCAGGGATGTCCCTCACACACAGGGATGTTCCTCACACACAGGGATGTTCCTCACACACCAGGGATGTTCCTCACACACGGGGATGTTCCTCACTCATCAGGGCTGTTCCTCACACTCCAGGGATGTTCCTCACACACAGGGATGTCCCTCACACACCAGGGATGTCCCTCACTCATCAGGGATGTCCCTCACTCATCAGGGATGTTCCTCACACACAGGGATGTTCCTCACACATCAGGGATGTTCCTCACTCATCAGGGGTTTTCCTCACACACAGGGATGTTCCTCACACACCAGGGATGTTCCTCACTCATCAGGGATGTTCCTCACTCATCAGGGATGCTCCTCACACACCAGGGATGTTCCTCACAAACAGGGATGTTCCTCACACACAGGGATGTTCCTCACACACCAGGGATGTTCCTCACTCATCAGGGATGTTCCTCACACATCAGGGATATTCCTCACTCATCAGGGATGTTCCTCACACACAGGGATGTCCCTCACACACCAGGGATGTTCCTCACACACAGGGATGTCCCTCACACACAGGGATGTTCCTCACACATCAGGGATGTTCCTCACTCATCAGGGATGTTCCTCACACTCCAGGGATGTCCCTCACACACCAGGGATGTCCCTCACACACCAGGGATGTTCCTCACACACAGGGATGTTCCTCACACACAGGGATGTCCCTCACACACCAGGGATGTCCCTCACAAACAGGGATGTTCCTCACACACAGGGATGTTCCTCACACACCAGGGATGTTCCTCACTCATCAGGGATGTTCCTCACACATCAGGGATATTCCTCACACACAGGGATGTCCCTCACACAAAGGGATGTCCCTCACACACCAGGGATGTTCCTCACACACAGGGAATGTCCCTCACTCATCAGGGATGTTCCTCACACACAGGGATATTCCTCACACACCAGGGATGTTCCTCACACACAGGGATGTTCCTCACACACAGGGATGTCCCTCACTCATCAGGGATGTTCCTCACACATCAGGGATGTCCCTCACTCATCAGGGATGTTCCTCACTCATCAGGGATGTTCCTCACGCACAGGGATGTCCCTCACTCATCAGGGATGTTCCTCACTCATCAGGGATGTTCCTCACTCATCAGGGATGTCCCTCACTCATCAGGGATGTCCCTCACACACCAGGGATGTTCCTCACACACAGGGATGTCCCTCACACAAAGGGATGTCCCTCACACAAAGGGATGTTCCTCACACAAAGGGATGTTCCTCACGCACAGGGATGTTCTTCACTCATCAGGGGTTTTCCTCACACCCCAGGGATGTTCCTCACACATCAGGGATGTCCCTCACGCACAGGGATGTCCCTCACACACAGGGATGTCCCTCACACACCAGGGATGTCCCTCACACACCAGGGATGTCCCTCACACACCAGGGATGTTCCTCACACACAGGGATGTTCCTCACACTTCAGGGATGCTCAGCAGCTTTTAGGCTTGGGGAGCTTTTAAAGAAAGCCTCGCATTTTGCAGCCTGAGCTGGGCAATGTGCACGTTCAGCAGCTTGGGCAGGGAGGCCGTGGGATGTTTCCTCTGTGGAGAGTGTTTAAACTGGAGCTGAGCGTGCAAGGCAAGGTGTGTCCCGTGCCACATGAAAGGCAGCGGTAATTGCCGTGCTGGGGGAGGGCTCTTTGCTAATGCTGCAGTTGGAGTGTCACGGATGGATCCTGTTCCCACCCCCCCTTTGAAATGGTTACTTATGACCTCGGGGAGTTGTTTTTAAAAGTTTTCACGGTGCATATTTACCGTCCTGTATTTTTTTTTCCTTCTGCGGTGGTTTGCACAGCTCAGTCAGCTTCTTTCTTAGGAATTCCAGCACTAAATCCTTTAAAAAAAGAACATTTCAGCTGTCAGAAAGCTGAAGCTCAGCATACCCTGAGTGCTTTGTTTACGTGTGCAGGGGCAGCACGACGAGGAGTAACCAGGCAGCACGACAAGAAATAACTAGTTGTGTTGCAGGGAAGTATTTTTGTGTCATCTCTTAGTGGAAAAAGAAATATTCTGCTTCTCATTATGCTGGTAATTAGTGGAGAGCTGTGCTGACATGTCATGCAGCTTCCGGTTCCGGAGCTGGTTTGGATTCATGGCCCTGCTCTGTGCCATGGAAAAACATCCCCCTGAAACAAAAAAAACCCCAAACCCTGCATTCTTTGGGTTGGGAAAAATGTGCTTTTTACTCCTGAAGCCGTTTGAGATAAGGAATAAATTCCCAAACCTTCTCCCAGCGCAGCCTGGCAAGTTGAAATCCGAGTTTTTGGCAGTCGTTGTTGTGAGTCTGAAACAAGTATAAAGTTAATGAGTTTAAAGTAGTTTGAGAGGCCACATTTGTTTCTAGGTCATTGGTTTGCTCTTTGTTTTTGTAGAGCCCTGCAAAGGGGAGGAACTGTATCCAGGGAATACTGAATCAGATGGTGCTGCCTCTGATGACAAATCAGCACAGCAAACTTATTTTTTATAGTCATCGATGTTACGATAATTTTAAAAGGAAGGGAAACCTTTTTTTTCTTGAAAGGACTTAACATATAAACACTGCACTTCTATTTTCCTGGGAAGTCTCAGTGCAGATGGCACATCTTGTGCTCGCTGAGGGCTGTCAGGGGTGTTTATAACATGCATTTATTAGTGAACATCCAACTGGTTTTATGTTGCAGAGCTCGGGGAAGCTTTGCTAGAGAGTGCTCTTCAATTCACATGGAATTTTCCCCTCACTTCTTCGAGTGGTTTCTCTGCTCCTTTGCTAATAATGAGTCACCAGAGTCTCCAGCAGTTGTTTTTGGGCTGTCTGAGCGAGGCAGGCTCGGACTGTGGCACATCTGCCCCTTCCCCAGATGCTTTTTGGTGCTGGTGGTTCATGCTTCAAATTCTTCTTGGGGGCATTTGGTGGCTTTTAGAGTAGCTGGCTCTTTTTTTGGATGGTGAAGGAGGAGGTTAAGCAAATATTTCTCTTCACTATTAGGTTACAGAAGGATATTTAAGGCTTTTCTAAAATTTTCCTGCCCACTTTGCTTTTTGTTTCTGCTGTGAAAGCTTCAAACTGAGCTGTGTTTTCTTACTGTTTGTGGGTTTTATTTCTCTTGCCTGTCACAAGGCACACAATGGTTGATTGTAGGATTGGTGATCAGTGCTGGATTGTTGATGTTGTTTTAATATTTATTTTTTCCCCCCCAAAATGCATTTCAGGCTGGGGGAGAAACCATCTGTAAATAAACTCTTTTCTTGTCTATTCACAGTGTGTGTGAACAGCTCCAAGTTTAGGTCCTGCAGTCTTGGAACTAATTTCCATTACAATCCCAGTGTGTTAGTTGTCTGTGGTGGGAAAGCTTTTTTTTCCTTTTTAGTAGAGGATAATATTATTATTAAGCCAATTCTGATAAATTGGAATAATTTATCCCTCAAAACATCACATCCAGCTCTCTTAAATCACTGACCTTGGAAAGAGGTTCTAGGAAGGAATATTGGGAACTCACTGGAACTTGAGAATATGCTGACAGTAATTTTTGTCCCCTCTCTCTCAAATCTAATCTGGCTTTTCTTTTTGCCCACCTTAGTCATGACCATGAAAATCCCAAAGCAGTGTTGAAAAATGACAGAAATTTGCTCCTGAAATAGATGTTGTGTGTGTGTGGTTAGTGCAGAAACAGCCACTTGACTGGTGTCCTAGAGCAGAAAATTAGAAAAGAGGCAGGAAACTGTAAAAGAAATTTAATCTCCAGCACTGGGAAGTGGCTGCTGGTCAGATCCCATCCCAGGTAAACTCCCACAGTGTGGTTGGATGTGCCCAGGATGGGTTTTCACACCAGCATGACCTGTCAGTGAACCTGCAGCTTTTCAGGAGGGCTTTGTGGTCTTAATTTGCATGAGGCTGCTTTGATAACGAGGTCACATCCTGAGCTGTCCCAGCACCTGTTCCTGCAGTCCACAACATTTTCTGGAAGTATCTGGAGTAGCTTTAACCTGGCCTGTTTTGGTTCGTTTGTGGAATTGGGTTACATCAGAACATCGAGGCTGAATGTTGGTGTGAAATTGGTGGCCTGAAGGGATGGGGAAAACAAGAGATGTACTGGGGGGATAATTTATTGGAGCTGGGAAACAAGAGCTGTAGAATCACAGAATGGATTGGGTTGGAAAAGCCCTCTGAGATCATCAAGTCCAACCCTTGGTCCAACTCCAGGCCCTTTACCAGACCATGGCACTCAGTGCCACAGCCAAGCTCAGTAGAAAAACCTCCAGGGATGGGGGATCCACCCCCTCTCTGGGCAGCCCATTCCAATCCCTGAGCACTCTCTCTGCAAAGAACTTTTTTCTCAACCCCAATTTCAATTTCCCCTGGCAGAGCTTGAGCCCATCGTGCCCCCTTGTCCTATTGCTGAGTGCCTGGGAGAAGAGACCAACCCCCACCTGGCCAGAACTTCCCTTCAGGCAGTTCCAGACAGTGCTGAGGTCACCTCTGAGCCTCCTCTTCTCCAGGCTGAACACCCCCAGCTCCCTCAGCCTCTCCCCACAGCACTTGTGCTCCAGTCCCTTCTCCAGCCTCGTTGCTCTTCTCTGGACGAATCAGCTGGGTTGGAAGAGACCTCTGAGATCATCAAGTCCAACCCCTGATCCAACCCCACTGGGATCACTCTGGCACTCCGTGCCCTGGGCTGGTGATCACAGTGGGGTTGGATCAAGGGTTGGACTTGATGATCTCGGAGGTCTTTTCCAACCCAATCCATTCTATCATTCTATGATTAAGTTGGTGGCCTGAAGGGAGGGGGAAAACAGGAGCTGTACTGGGGGGGATAATTTACTGGAGCTGGTTCTTACTGAGGTTTGATTCATGGACTTCTTATTTGAGTGTTTTTAAAGACACTGACCAGGTTTGGTGGAGAGATTTCGGGAAATGTCCAAGGCCAGGTTGGCTGCAGAGCTGCCTGTCTGTCCTCCCTGAGGGCAAGGAGCAAACATGACCTTGTGCAGCAATTCCAGAGCTGCCTTGTTTTGGGTTTTCCAGGCCGTGGCTTTCTTTAAAAGTAAACACAAGGGGTGAGGAATGTACCAAATTCATGGCAGAAACTGCCTGTAAACAAGAGATGTGTTTTTGTTGAATCTAATGAAAATTTCATTCCTTTTTGAGTCACCTGCTCAGTCTCTCTTCTCTTGGGGTTGTTGTTATTATTATTTTTTAATCTCCTGCACCAGATAAAGGCAGTAACTTAAAGGAAACCTGCACTTTTTGCCACTGATCAGTGCTGCAGAAAAACAGTGAGCAGTGCAATTGGATTGTGGCTCACACAGACTCTTAAAACAAACAAACCCCCCTTATTTTATTTTGTTGGTTTTTTTTTTTTCTGAAGGTTTCCATAAAAGTGGGGCTGTGCTCAGTCTGAGTCAGGTTATGGCCCTGCTTGTGTGGTCACTGCCTTGTTCTCAGAGCTCTGGAGTTTAATTCCTGGTGTAGCCAAAGGCTGTTTAGAGCCTGTATTTGATATTTAGAAAATCATTCTTAATGTCATTCTTAATTTCACAGATCATGAGAACTTATCAGTTAAAGTGTTTTGCTACTTAAGTGGAGCATTAAAGCTTTTTTTTTGATACCAGAGCAGTGATGGCTGTGACAATTTTTAATCACATATTCCCAACTTTGTACAACTCTGTTTTAGCAGCTGCCACCCCGTGGGATTGGCCACCCCTGACTCAGCACTCCTGTCCCTGGGGGAGATTTGGCCCTGCCACAGATAACTGACCATAAACCATCTGCCACACTGGGGGTTCCACTCCTCCTCTGCTCATCAAAGCCCTCTGAGCTGCAGCGTTTGCTGGTGCCGTTCCTGAACTCTTGTACTCCTTTTTTCCATCAGGAGGGTGTTTGGAGTGACATGAAACCAGCCCTGTTGAGTTGCTTCTTGTTCCCCTTCTGGGAAATGACACACTTTTCTTTTAGGCTTAAGCCAGTAGGGTTTGTATTTTGAGAACTAAGATGCTCAGTGGTTTATGGACATTCTCTGTTAGGATATTCAGGAGTTGAGTGGGAATCCCTTGCTTTTCCATTTGTAATAGTTGTAATTTTTTTCCTTACTAAGCATTTGATCTTTGACATGGAGCACTGGAAGGTGTTTGACTCTAAGTGTGACCTCCTGTCACTCGTGTTTATCAGGAAATGCTGTGAGAGGACAAGGAGTGATGGGTGAAAAATGAAAAAGGGAAAGTTAGATGGGATATTGGGAAGGAATTGGTGGCTGGGAGGCTGGGCAGGCCCTGGCATAGGTTGGGCAGAGAAGCTGTGGCTGCCCCATCCCTGGGAGTGTCCCAGGCCAGGTTGGACAGGGCTTGGAGCAGCCTGGGCTGGTGGGACATGGCAGGGGTGGCATTGGGGGGGCTTTAATGTCCCTTCCAACCCAATCATGGAGATGCTCCAGGGCTGGATCCCTCTGCTCTGGTGCCAGACTGGGAGAGCTGGGGGTGTTCACCTGGAGAAGAGAAGGATCCAGGGAGACCTGAGAGCCCCTTCCAGTGCTTGAAGGGGCTCCAGGAGAGCTGGAGAAGGACTTGGGGCAAGGGATGGAGGGACAGGACACAGGGAATGGCTTCCCACTGACAGAGGGCAGGGCTGGGTGGGATACTGGGAAGGAATTGGTATCTGTGAGGGTGGGCAGGCCCTGGCACAAGTGCCCAGAGAAGCTGTGGCTGCCCCATCCCTGGGAGTGTCCCAGGCCAGGTTGGACAGGGCTTGGAGCAGCCTGGGCTGGTGGGAGGTGTCCCTGCCCATGGCAGGGGGTGGAATGAGATGGTTTTTAAGGTCCCTTCCAACCCAAACCCTTCTGTCTGAGCTTCCCTGTTTTCTGTCCATGGTAAGTTCTGTGGTGGGAGGAGTTTCTCCCCATGGCTGTTTCTCCCTGGCCCTTATTTTGAAGGGCAGGAAGTCTCCAAAATCTTAAAAATAAGGTCTGATTTCTTTTCAACTTGAGAAGAAAGTGAATGGTGCAGTTCCTGCATCCCCTTTGAAACACCCACCCCCCAGGAGCAGAGGAGATCTCAGAATCACAGATCACAGGCTGTTCTGAGCTGGAAGGGACCCACAAGGATCATCTCCAGGAAGGAAGAACAGATCCAAGGGCAGAACATTTGCACACCAGGAGGATCTGCTCCACTTCTGCCTCCAGAAGACATAGTGGTCCTTTTCCTTGCCAGCACTCTTGGATAGCTTAGAAAGCATCCAGGATTTCTGGGATGAGGTGCCTGAGTGAGTCCCAGTGTGGGAGAATCCCAGGGATCACTCGTGGCAGAGGGAGCAGCTGTTCCTGTCAGCAGGGCCGTGTCAGGGTTTGGCAGCGAGTTCTGCTGACACCAACAACTGTCCAGCCACAATCCAGCTGGAAAAACAACCTTTGGGCCACCTCCAGTCCTGTTGGACACCTGGGGATGAAGAGGAGGGACACCATCAAACCAGGGGAGTTCCAGCTCTGAACTGTGCAAAAGGCTCAGGCTCCACGTTCAGGAGGTTGTTCTTCAGCTCAAGGAAGCCTTGATTGGTACCTTTGAGATGGGACATGGAGTGACAGGATGAGGGGGAGCAGCTTCACACTGACAGATGAGATATTGGGAAGAAATCCTTCCCTGGAAGGGCAGGAAGTCACTGGCACAGGTGCCCAGAGAAGCTGTGGCTGCCCCATCCCTGGGAGTGTCCCAGGCCAGGTTGGACAGAGCTTGGAGCAACCTGGGACAGTGGGAGATGTCCCTGCCCATGGCAGGGATTGGAATGGGATGATTTTTAAGGTCCTTTCCAACCCAAACCATGCTGGATACTGTGGCTTTCTCCCACTTTGCCATTTGTTAGAATTCTGGATTTTAAATTGTTTAATCAAGTTGGAATAGTCCTTTCCCAGCTTCTGAAGGATCCCTGCAATGAGGACACTCAGCAAGGTTTGGTGGAGGCAGCAGCCTTTGATTTGTGGTTTATGGCACAATTTGGGGGTCCTGAGTGCAGCCTGGATGTCCAATAAAAAGCTGCATACAGAGCCTGGATAAACTCTCCATTCCCAGATGGTTTGGATGAAGGTTTTTGAGTTTGGTCTTTCTAAATTCCTTCACCCAAGTGTTAGAGGGATTCATTTCATGCAGCACAGTGGGTGGTGTCTGCAAGGACCTCCTCAGCTGCTGCAAGAGCCAAAATTTGCCTTTCATGATGGATGGACAGCTTGGACCTGTCTCTGGAGCTCTTTGGTGAGAAGAGCACGTGGGAAGGTGAGCACAGGAATTGATCCCAGGCTGCTCCTTTGGGATTGGAGCTCAGGGCTCACTCTGCTCCATGGGTGGTGTTTCCTCCAAGGAATGGGATTCAAAGTGGGACTTGCCTACATGGAATCATAGAGTTGTTTGGGTTGGAAAGGACTTGGAAGATCATCCCATTCCACCCCTGCCACAGGCAGGGACACCTCCCACTATCCCAGGTTGCTCCAAGCCCTGTCCAGCCTGACCTGGGACACTCCCAGGGATGGGGCAGCCACTCTGTGCAGAAACATTGGGAAGGTGGAGCAGCTTTAGGGAAAGGTTCAACATCTTATCTGTGAGTCAGGGATTGGGACACAGGATGGCAAATTCCTCTGCCAGGTCAAGACTTGGTTCAGGAAAGATCTTGAGGGGCTGGAGCAGGGCCAGAGAAGAGCAGCGAGGCTGGAGAAGGGACTGGATGTGGCACTGAGTGTCCTCTTAAACACCTCCAGGGACAGAGAATTCACCAGGTCTTGGATCAAGGGTTGGACTTGATGATCTCAGAGGTCTCTTCCAACCCAACTGAGAAGAGCAACGAGGCTGGAGAAGGGACTGGAGCACAAGTGCTGTGAGGAGAGGCTGAGGGAGCTGGGGGTGTTCAGCCTGGAGAAGAGGAGGCTCAGAGGTGACCTCAGCACTGTCTGGAACTGCCTGAAGGGAAGTTGTGGCCAGGTGGGGGTTGGTCTCTTCTCCCAGGCACTCAGCAATAGGACAAGGGGGCACGATGGGCTCAAGCTCTGCCAGGGGAAATTGAAGTTGGAGATCAGAAAAAACTTCTTTGCAGAGAGAGTGCTCAGGGATTGGAATGGGCTGCCCAGAGAGGGGGTGGATTCCCCATCCCTGGAGGTTTTTCAGCTGAGCTTGGCCGTGGCACTGAGTGCCATGATCTGGTAAAGGGACTGAAGTTGGATCAAGGGTTGGACTTGATGATCTGGGAGGTCTTTTCCAACCCAATCCATTCTATGGATGTGGCACTGAGTGAGAATCCACCACATCTTGATCCAACCCCACTGTGATCACCAGCCCAGGGCACTGAGTGCCCTGGGCTGGTGATCACAGTGGGGTTGGATCAAGGGTTGGACTTGATGATCTCGGAGGTCTTTTCCAACCCAATCCATTCTATGATTCTCTGAATTATGGGGCTGGTGGATGAACATCACAGACCTGTCAAAACTGCTCATTTTTGAGACTGAATAACACTCAGATACAGTTTGAACTGACACTGGTCACTCCACTGGGAACAGGCAGGAAAAAAATCTGAGGGTTTTGTGCAACAGAGGGAGAATAAGAAGATCTGAGTGGTTTGTTCCAAAACTTTTACCTCTTCCAGCATTTTCCCCTGGTCTCTTGTCCTCTGTGTTGCTCTGTGTGTTTCTGGTGACTTCTCTGCCCCTCAAGGTGGTAAAAAGGTGACACAAATGCAGTCAAGGTACCCTCAGGGCATCCCCAGAACTGCTGCATTTACTGATCCTCCAAAGTGGCATCTTTAATGGCAGCTTTGCCATCTTGCCATGTTGGAATCTGTCTCCTCCCAAGTCTATTTTTGTATCTTCTGCATGAATGGAGTGTCTGGGAGGTTCATGTTTTCGTAGGGATGAGGAAGATTTGGCTGGAGAAGGAATGACTGAGAAAAGCTGAATGAACAGCACGTTCAGCTCAGTGTGAAAAGCTGCATTTGTAGCCTGTTAAAATGTGAATTTTGAGAAATCCCACAAGGGCAGGGGCTGTTCCTCCTTGTAGTGAAATGCTTTGGACAGGGGGATATTGTTGTCTGTTGATAAGAAATCATTCCTGAAGGGATTTTTTTTTGAGTGGCTTTGTTCTTTGCAGCTTTAAAGGCATCATTTCTTCTTCTATTTGATGGGTTGACCCCCAAAAGCTGAATTTGTGTTCTGTTTTCAACTGTTGGGGCAAAATAAAATGGTTTTATATTTGCTTTAACTCAGTGTTCAATGTACAGACCTGCCAGTTCAGGGCTGAATTAATTACAACCATCAGACTCCCAATGGGCTTTGGGAGATTTACTCAGGAATCCCAAAGGGAAGAGAAGTGGGAAAGTCTTGCACGGGCACAGAACTCTAAAAATAATCAAGTTGGGGCTTTTCTATATTCTTTTATAGATGTATTTTGTCTTGATAAAAGTGCAGCAATTAAGAGCTGACAGGAAGCATTGCCTGGTGAGTCCTCCTCGCTCAGCTCTTTGTGTTTTATTTATCAGGGGCTGGAAAAAACCAGCAGCAGCTGAAATTTGGAGGCGTTTGGTGTGGAGTGAGGAAAGGGAGAAGCATCTGATGTGTCCCCTGCAGGGATTCCCAGCCCAGACTCCAGACCTCAGACAGTCCCAGGATAAGCAGGTCCTGATAAAACCATCTTGTTTGGCCAGGCATGGCTGAGATTAAATTTCAAGCCCTGTTTGAGTTTGATCCTCTGCTCCTGGGTTGAGTTTGGGGAGGCAGCACCAACCTGTGCATCAACACAGAGGTTTTAAACTCTGCCAAACTGTTCCTGCCTGTTTTTTTTCAGTTTGGCCCAGAGTATCCAACGGGACAAAGGGATTTCTGAGGAGGGGAGGGATATCTTGGGAAGGTTTTCTGAGCTGCCATCCCTTCAGCACCACCTGCTCAGGGCACACGAACAGCAGATTGCCTGTTTTCTCATTCCAGGGGTGTTGAGGTTTTGTGGAAATCCTGCAGTGGGAATGCTGGAGTGACTGTGCTCCTGCAGGGATGGAGGAGTGGGAATTCTGAACTGGGTGGGAATTCTGGACTCTCTGTGCTCCTGCAGGGAGGGAGGAGTGGGAATTCTGGACTCCCTGTGCTCCTGCAGGGATGGAGGAGTGGGAATTCTGGACTCCCTGTGCTCCTGCAGGGATGGAGGAGTGGGAATTCTGGACTGAGTGGGAATTCTGACTGTGCTCCTGCAGGGATGGAGGAGTGGGAATTCTGAACTGAGTGGGAATTCTGGACTCCCTGTGCTCCTGCAGGGATGGAGGAATGGGAATTCTGACCTGTGCTCCTGCAGGGAGGGAGGAGTGGGAATTCTGGACTCTCTGTGCTCCTGCAGGAATGGAGGAGTGGGAATTCTGGAGTGACTGTGCTCCTGCAGGGATGGAGGAGTGGGAATTCTGGACTCCCTGTGCTCCTGCAGGAATGAAGGAGTGGGAATTCTGGACTGAGTGGGAATTCTGGACTCCCTGTGCTCCTGCAGGGATGGAGGAATGGGAATTCTGGACTGAGTGGGAATTCTGGACTCCCTGTGCTCCTGCAGGGATGGAGGAATGGGAATTCTGACCTGTGCTCCTGCAGGGAGGGAGGAGTGGGAATTCTGAACTGAGTGGGAATTCTGAACTGAGTGGGAATTCTGCCTGTGCTCCTGCAGGGATGGAGGAGTGGAAATTCTGGACTGAGTGGGAATTCTGGACTCCCTGTGCTCCTGCAGGGATAGAGGAGTGGGAATTCTGGAGTCTCTGTGTTCCTGCAGGGATGGAGGAGTGGGAATTCTGAACTGAGTGGGAATTCTGACTGTGCTCCTGCAGGGATAGAGGAGTGGGAATTCTGGAGTCCCTGTGTTCCTGCAGGGATGGAGGAGTGGGAATTCTGAACTGAGTGGGAATTCTGACTGTGCTTCTGCAGGGATGGAGGAGTGGGAATTCCTGGACTCCCTGTGCTCCTGCAGGGAGGGAGGAGTGGGAATTCTGAACTGAGTGGGAATTCTGGACTCCCTGTGCTCCTGCAGAGATGGAGGAGTGGGAATTCTGAACTCTCTGTGCTCCTGCAGAGAGGGAGGAGTGGGAATTCTGGACTCCCTGTGCCCCTGCAGAGAGGGAGGAGTGGGAATTCTGGACTCTCTGTGCTCCTGCAGGGAGGGAGGAGTGGGAATTCTGGACTCCCTGTGCTCCTGCAGGGAGGGAGGAGTGGGAATTCTGGACTCCCTGTGCTCCTGCAGGGATGGAGGAGTGGGAATTCTGGACTGAGTGGGAATTCTGGACTCTCTGTGCTCCTGCAGGGAGGGAGGAGTGGGAATTCTGGAATGACTGTGCTCCTGCAGGGAGGGAGGAGTGGGAATTCTGGACTCCCTGTGCTCCTGCAGGGAGGGAGGAGTGGGAATTCTGGACTCCCTGTGCTCCTGCAGGGAGGGAGGAGTGGGAATTCTGCAGGGATGGAGGAGGAGGACAGACAGGTGGTGGCTTTGCTCCAGGAAGGCAGGATGTGAAATTCCCCATCCCTGGAAGTGTCCCAGGCCAGGTTGGACGGGACTTGGAGCAATATGGAAACAGTGGGAGGTGTCCCTGCCCATGGCAGGGGGTGGAGTGGGATGGTCTTTAAGGGCCCTTCCAACCCAAACCATTCCAGGATTCCATGAGCAGCTTCCCCAGGCACTTGGTTGGAGGTGGGATCTGAGCAGGTTCTGGGATGGAGGGATGTGCCTTCGGAATTCCCCAGGGATCAGGCCAAGGTGAGCGTGAAAACATTCGGGAACAAAGAGGAATAAGGCAAGAGGAAAAATATTCCTCAGTGGATTAAAATTTTAAATTATTCCTGAGTATATTAAAATATAAAAATACTCCCGAATATATTAAAATTAAAAAATATTCCTGAGTGAATTAAAATTTAAAAGTATTTTTGAGTGTATTGAAATTAAAAAATATTCCTGAGTGTATTAAAATATAAAACAATTTCTGAGTATATTAAAATTTAAAAAATATTCCTGAGTATATTAAAATACAAAAATATTCCTGAGTGTATTAAAAATTTAAAGTTATTCCTCAGTGTATTAAAATATAAAAAAATTTCTGAGTATATTAAATTTTAAAAATATTCCTGAGTGTATTAAAATTTTGAATTATTCCTGATTGTATTAAAATTTAAAATATTCCTCAGTGTATTAAAATTTTAAAAATATTCCTGAGTGTATTAAAATATGAAAATATTCCTAGTATATTAAAATTATAAAATATTCCTGAGTATATTAAAATATACAAATATTCCTGAGTGTATTGAAATTAAAAAATATTCCTGAGTATATTAAAATTTTAAAATACTCCTGAGTATATTAAAATATAAAATATTTTCTGAGTATATTAAAATTTAAAAATATTCCTCAGTGTATTAAAATTTTAAATATATTCCTGAGTTTATTAAAATTATAAAATATTCCTGAGTATATTAAAATCTAAAAATATTCCTGAGTATATTAAAATTTAAAAGTATTCCTGAGTGTATTGAAATTAAAAAATATTCCTCAGTGTATTAAAATTTAAAAATATTCCTGAGTGTATTAAAATTTTGAATTATTCCTGATTGTATTAAAATCTAAAATATTCCTCAGTGTATTACAATTTTAAAAATATTCCTGAGTATATTAAAATATAAAAATATTCCTGAGCGTATTAAAAATTTAAAATTATTCCTCAGTGTATTAAAATTTAAAAAAATTTTCTGAGTATATTAAATTTTAAAAATATTCCTGAGTATATTAAAATTTAAAAAATATTCCTGAGTTTATTAAAATTTTAAAAATATTCCTGAGTTTATTAAAATTTAAAAATATTCCTGAATGTATTAAAATTTAAAAATATTCCTGAGTGTATTAAAATTTTAAAAATATTTCTGAGTATATTAAAATATGAAAATATTCCTGAGTGTATTGAAATTAAAAAATATTCCTCAGTGTATTAAAATTTTTAAAATATTCCTGAGTATATTAAAATATAAAAATATTCCTGAGTGTATTAAAAATTTACGATTATTCCTCAGTGTATTAAAATATAAAAAAATTTTCTGAGTATATTAAATTTTAAAAATATTCCTGAGTGAATTAAAATTTTAAAAATATTCCTGAGTTTATTAAAATTTTAAAAATATTCCTGAATGTATTAAAATTTAAAAATATTTCAGAGTGTATTAAAATATAAAAATATTTATGAGTATATTAAAATATGAAAATATTCCTGAGTGTATTAAAATTAAAAATATTCCTCAGTGTATTAAAATTTAAAAATATTCCTGAGTGTATTAAAATTTAAAATATATTCCTGATTTTATTAAAATTTTAAAAATATTCCTGAGTTTATTAAAATATGAAAATATTCCTAGTATATTAAAATTATAAAATATTCCTGAGTATATTGAAATTTAAAAATATTCCTTCAAGAATATTTAAGAATATCCTTCCGATGAAATCAGAGGCCTAATTTATTGTAATACACTAATTATGGAGTGAGGCCCATTATTGGTGTGTTTTGGTTTGTGTTTCCAAGAGGGCTGAGCCAGCAGAGTGGGGAAGTCACTGGAGTGAAACTGTAGAAAAGGATCCTCATTTTTAGTGACATCAAAAAAGAGCTTTATTTTCAAATTGCATCATTTAAACCAACCAACACTGAGGGAAAAAAATAATTAAAAAAAATTAAGACATAACCAACATTTTCTCTCCCTCCTTCTGGCTAAAAATAAAGTGTGAGAGGCTGAGAAGAATCATCAGCACTGAAAGGGCAGCAGATTTTCCTCTTTCCTCAACCAGCAGCACATTTTATCTTTTAACCTTTCTGAGGCACCAGCACAGTCACAACTTCTGCTTTTCCTCATTAAAAAGGCAACTGAAATGTCATTTCTGTTTCTTCCAGCAGAATTCCAGGCTGGGAATTTGGCTCTTCTGCTGCAGTGGAAATATTATTATTTCTATTTCATCACCTTGAAAATTGGAATTGGAAAGAAATATCTGAGGTTTATTCTGAGTAGTATCAGAAAGGAGCATCATCTCCCCCCTCAGGGAGGTGACAATTAATCCAGCAGAGCTTAATTGTAGAACAGAAAATGACCCCCCCCAGCTCCTGTTTTTAATTAATTTTCCTTTAATTTCTCTGATTACACTGGGGTTTTTTCCCTCATTAATTCTCTCTTTTCTGGTCACTGTTTTATTTAACAATAACAACAACAAAGAGCAAACCCAGCCAGGATTATTTTCTTTATCAAGGCAACTTTAGGGCTTGTTCCTTTTCATTCTGGAGCTGTGAATTCATCCCTGAGGAAGTGAAATTTTAAAGAGCAGCTTTTTTGGAGGTGGATTTTGCTGCTCAAAAGCCCCTTTTTCACCTGCCCCTCTTCAAATTCTATCAGTTAAATCAGGATAAGGAAAAGGACCCACCATGGATTTGTTCCTTGGGTTTGGGGGCTTGATATAAGAGCTGAAATCTCAGTTTTTTCCCTTTAAAATACCAGTGGTGGTTCCTCAGTTTTTCCTTCCTGAAGAGACACATTTATTGTGTTCATCTAATGCTTACAAATCAACTAAAAATTTCCTTTCCTTTGGTAAAGGTGTAAATGAAAGTCTTAAATTCTTTAATATTTAATTTAAAAACCCCAAACCAATCTACTGCCTTTCATAGAATCACAGAATCCTAGAATGGATTGGGTTGGAAAAGACCTCTGAGATCATCAAGTCCAACCCTTGGTCCAACTCCAGTCCCTTTACCAGATCATGGCACTCAGTGCCACGGCCAAGCTCAGCTGAAAACCCTCCAGGGATGGGGAATCCACCCCCTCTCTGGGCAGCCCATTCCAATGCCTGAGCACTCTCTCTGCAAAGAATTTTTTCCTGCTCTCCAACTTCAATTTCCCCTGGCAGAGCTTGAGCCCATCGTGCCCCCTTGTCCTATTGCTGAGTGCCTGGGAGTCTGTGTTGGGTCCAGTCCTGTTTAACATCTTTAGTGATGATTCAGATGAGGGGATTGAGTCCATCAGCAGCAAATTTGCTGATGACACCAAGTTGGGAGGGAGTGTCGACCTGCTGGAAGGCAGGAGGGCTCTGCAGAGGGATCTGGAGAGACTGGAGAGATGGGCTGATTCCAATGGGATGAAGTTCAACAAGGCCAAGTGCAGGTCCTGCCCTTTGGCCACCCCAACCCCCTGCAGCGCTCCAGGCTGGGCACAGAGTGGCTGGAGAGCAGCCAGGCAGAGGGACCTGGGGGGACTGAGGGACAGGAAGCTCAACAGGAGCCACCAGTGTGCCCAGGTGGCCAAGAAGGCCAATGGGATCCTGGCCTGGATCCAAACTAGCGTGGCCAGCAGGCCCAGGGCAGTGACCCTTCCCCTGGACTCTGCCTTGGGGAGGCCACACCTTGAGTGTTGTGTTCAGTTCTGGGCCCCTCAGTTGAGGAAAGAGATTGAGGGGCTGGAGCGGGGCCAGAGACAGAGAATCCACCTCCAGGGACAGAGAATCCACCATGTCTTGATCCAACCCCACTGTGATCACCAGCCCAGGGCACAGAGTGCCCTGGGCTGGTGATCACAGTGGGGTTGGATCAAGAGTTGGACTTGATCTCAGAGGTCTCTTCCAATCCAACTGAGAAGAGCAACGAGGCTGGAGAAGGGACTGGAGCACAAGTGCTGTGGGGAGAGGCTGAGGGAGCTGGGGGTGTTTAGCCTGGAGAAGAGGAGGCTCAGAGGTGACCTCAGCACTGTCTGGAACTGCCTGAAGGGAAGTTCTGGCCAGGTGGGGGTCGGTCTCTTTCCCTTCAGAAACTTTGTTTTCTCCCTGCCTGGAAAAGCAGATTATTTTTTAAAAAGAGACACACAAAAGTTTCTTTCAAATATTTTTTGTTGTCACTTCTCTCTGTTCTTTCATCTCTGAGGAATAAATAAATTCCCCTCCAGCTGATAAAATACATAATCTTTTAATGTTATTTGAATTTCTTTTCCATAATACCAAAGGGGATTTTTTTTCCTCTTTTTTCCTTTTAATGTTACTTGAATTTCTTTTCCATAATACCAAAGGGGTTTTTTTTCCTCTTTTTTCCTTTTAATGTTATTTGAATTTCTTTTCCATAATACCAAAGGGGGTTTTTTTCTCTTTTTTCCTTTTAATGTTATTTGAATTTCTTTTCCATAATACTAAAGGTTTTTTTTTTCCTCTGTCATGGTCTGTGCATTTCATACAATAAAATTGGTTTCTATTTATTTCCCTGATCTTCTGGTGAATAAACCCTTTTAAAATCCATCTTGGTTTGTAGCTTAATGTATTTCAAGGTATATTCTCTTTTTTTTTTCCTGTTTTCCCTGTTTTTTACCCTGCCCAGTGAAGCTTTTGGGCATCAGCTCAAATTTAAGTTTATCAACCCCTTCCTGGACCTTCTTTCATTTTCCTGATGTTCAAAAATGTTTATTATACCCCAAGAAAACGACCTATTTCTTTTCAAACCCATCCCATGCACACAAATGTAACTTAAAAAAACCCATCTTTTCTGGTTTGGTTTTTGCTGCAGCTGAGTCAAAATTGGGGCTTTTTTAGATTATTTCCCCCTCCTGTGGTATTTGTTTGTGTCTTTTGTGCTGCATTAGTTGCTAAATGGCACTTTTGTGGTCAGGGTCTGTTTCTAACTTGAGCTTTTCAGCTCTAAAAAAACGATGCCAAATATTTTTCAGAGGAAAATCTGCCAAAAAAATTTCACAGGAGAACAACCAACCTCTGCCTGGGAGCAGAACTGACTTCTTGTGTTCCTTTTCCCCCCAAATAAATGTCAAACTCTGCATTGATCTTTGCTTTATTATCATTATCCTCATTATGCCAGAAGTCTTTTTGCCTTAATAATTATTTGTAGGGATGAGAATTAAGTGTTTTAGTCTTGGCTTAGACAAACCCTGAGTGTGGTTTGGTGGGGAATAAAAGGAGTTGGCCTGATGTCATTAATGAGCTGTTAATCCCTTATTGCTGGAGTTAATTGGCCTTGAGTAAGACACTGTTTGAAGTCTGTGAGTGAAAGGTGAGTTCCCCTCCTCCCAATTTGCCCTGCAAGAGATAAACTATCCAAGTAAAAGTCAATTAATTGAAGCCTAATTGGCATCAGGGCTGTGCTCAGGGGGGCACTCCTGGATCTGGATGGAATTTATTTAAAATCCTGGTGTTTTGTTTGTTCTGCCTTTTGTTCCCTCACTGAGGGGAACTGGAAGAGCTGTAAATGTGGAAATAGGGAGGGACAGCTGGGAATTTGGCTTCCTGCTCCATCCTCATGTGTGTTCTGGGATGCTGAGGAGTGGCTTTGTCCTTGGAAAACACCCACAAAGTCAATATTTGTCCTCCCACGGGACTCAAATGGGAGATCCAAAGCCACAGCTCTGCTGTGATGCCACTGCAGGATGAACTAGAAAGTAAAATCAGCGTGTAAATTTATTTTTGTACATCTATTTTACATCCTAAATGTGCTTTATATCCCAGAAAGCAGCAATGCTGATGTTTGTAAGACATAATTCTGTTTTAATATCTTGAATCTACACAGGCTCTGTGGGGATGGTTTCTGAAAGCCTCTGTGCCCTCTGCTATAAAGGAGCCTGGTACTGCTTTCCCTCTCCAAAATCCCAGCTGGAATATTATGGGATGAACTGTTATCCCTGGATCTTTCAGCTTCCTAAAGAGAAATAGCCCTGAAAGGCAGAAATGGTGTTTGGGGATCTCTTTCCAGCAGCAAAGAGGAGCCAGGGCTGTGATTCACACCAGGGCTGGGAGGGAATACACAGGGAAGGAGCAGAATTCCTGCAGGGAAAGGCTGGGAGAGTCACAGAATGGACTGGGTTGGAAAAGACCTCTGAGATCAGCAAGTCCAACCCTTGATCCAACCCCACTGTGATCACCAGCCCAGGGCACTGAGTGCCCTGGGCTGGTGATCACAGTGGGATTGGATCAAGATGTGGTGGATTCTCACTCAGTGCCACATCCATAGAATGGATTGGGTTGGAAAAGACCTCCAAGATCATCAAGTCCAACCCTTGGGCCAACTCCAGTTCCTTTACCAGATCATGGCACTCAGTGCCACGGCCAATCTCACCTGAAAAACCTCCAGGGATGGGGAATCCACCCCCTCTCTGGGCAGCCCATTCCAATCCCTGAGCACTCTCTCTGCAAAGAAGTTTTTTCTGCTCTCCAACTTCAATTTCCCCTGGCAGAGCTTGAGCCCATCGTGCCCCCTTGTCCTATTGCTGAGTGCCTGGGAGAAGAGACCAACCCCCACCTGGCCAGAACTTCCCTTCAGGCAGTTCCAGACAGTGCTGAGGTCACCTCTGAGCCTCCTCTTCTCCAGGCTGAACACCCCCAGCTCCCTCAGCCTCTCCCCACAGCACTTGTGCTCCAGTCCCTTCTCCAGCCTCGTTGCTCTTCTCAGTTGGTTGGAAGAGACCTCTGAGATCAGCAAGTCCAACCCTTGATCCAGTCCCACTGTGATCACCAGATCCAATCCCACTGTGATCACAGTGGGGTTAGATCAAGACGTGGTGGATTCTCACTCGGTGTCACATCCACAGAATCACAGAATGGATTGGGTTGGAAAAGCCCTCTGAGATCATCAAGTCCAACCCTTGGGCCAACTCCAGTCCCTTTACCAGATCATGGCACTCAGTGCCACGGCCAAGCTCAGCTGAAAAACCTCCAGGGATGGGGAATCCACCCCCTCTCTGGGCAGCCCATTCCAATCCCTGAGCACTCTCTCTGCAAAGGATTTTTTTCTGCTCTCCAACTTCAATTTCCCCTGGCAGAGCTTGAGCCCATCGTGCCCCCTTGTCCTATTGCTGAGTGCCTGGGAGAAGAGACCAACCCCCACCTGGCCACAACTTCCCTTCAGGCAGTTCCAGACAGTGCTGAGGTCACCTCTGAGCCTCCTCTTCTCCAGGCTGAACACCCCCAGCTCCCTCAGCCTCTGGGAATGTTCAGCCTGGAGAAGAGGGAGATTCAGAGGGACCTGGTTGTGCCCTTCCAGTGCCTGAAGGAGGTACAGGAAAGGTGGAGAAGGACCTGGGACAAGGGATGGAGTGACAGGACACAGGGAATGGCTTTAAGCTGGAAAAGGGGAGATTTAGGATGGATATTGGGAAGGAATTCCTGGGTGGGAGGGTGGGCAGGCCCTGGCACAGGTGCCCAGAGAAGCTGTGGCTGCCCCATCCCTGGGTGTGTCCCAGGCCAGGTTGGGATCCCTGGTTTAGTTGAAGGTGTCCCTGCCCACAGAATAAAATGATCTTTAAGGTCCCTTCCCACCCAAAGCACTCTGGGTTTTTGTGACAGGTCTGACCCAAACCTCACCCTGTCCAGTGACATTGGCATTAAAATCTCCCACAGCTGTCTCATTTTTCCCACTTTTTTTAATCCATCCCTCTTCCTCCATTTTTAATCCATCCACAAACCTTCCCAGGTGAAGGAGAGGAAAGTGTTCAATTTGATTTCTTTTGGTTTCTTTCCTAATGTACAGGACCACAAAAGGCTGTGGTGTCTTTTGGGGAAAAATGGTAATTTTCCCAACAGGAATTAACTCTTTTTGCTGTTAATTTGGGGGTTTCTGAGTAGTTTTGTGACTTTTTGTGAATCCCAAACTCTGGGGTGATAAACTCAGCTGGTAGAGAGATGGTGTTTGAGCAGAACAAGCATCTCCTGCCCAGGTACTGAGAGGATGTTGCTGGTGAGAATCCATCATGACTTGATCCAACCCTACTGTGATCACCAGCCCAGGGCACGGAGTGCCCTGGGCTGGTGATCACAGTGGGGTTGGATCAAGGGTTGAACTTGATGATCTCAGAGGTCTTTTCCAACCCAGTCAATTCTATGATTCTAAATTATAATTGTATAATTCATTATGATAAACTCTAGGAACACTTATTTGAACTTCTGCATTAGGATATAAATTTAATTCTTTTCAAGCCCAGCAGGCCACAATGCACTGAGATGGAATTCCCTCCTCACACATCACTTTGCCACTTACTTGAGGGATAAATGTTAAACTGTTGGGATCAGAAACCTGATCCAGTCTGGCAGCTCCATCAGATTTCTTAATATTGCCTGTGGGGTAATGATTTTTATGGATTTTATGGATGTTTGTTTGGTTTTTTGCAAAAAAAACCCCAAGGAAATGGTGAAGCCCCCCCAGATTTGTTGTGTTGGAGGCCCCCTGAGGACATGCAGGTCTCTGTTGAGGCTGCAGAAGACCTCAGGACCCCAGAGTTGGTCTTGAGAGTTTGTGCACAAGTTCTGGGAACAGCACTGAGGAATTGGGGCCTTCATCTTGAGAAATCAGGAATGGTTTGAGTTGGAAGGGACCTGAAAGATCATCTTGTCCCACCCCTAAATAAGTTTCCTTCAGAGGAAGGTCCCAGCCCTGTGTGAGCACTTGGAGCACGAGATAAAACCCTGGAGTGGGTTATGCAAGGAGGTGGAATGTTCCTGGGAATGTTTGTGCTGTGTGGGAGGGGGATGTCACACCTCAGAGTGGCACCCAGAGCCTCCTGGAAGTGTCGTGGGAGGCTCTGCTGGTTGTGCCAGGCTGTGCCAGTTGCTCCATGAGGTTTCACTCCACACATGGGCTGGTTTTGGTGGCACCTTCAAGATCCCCTCTGCCTTTTCCAGGCCTCTGTGCCCCTGTTTTCCTGTCTGGGTCTGTTCAGGTGTCTTTATCAGGTGTCTTTTTTATTCCCCTGATGCCTGTAAGATTTTGGAGTCTCATTTTTAATCACAAAGGAAAAATGAGACTCATTTTTAATCACAAAAATAAAATGAGACTCATTTTAATCCCAAAAGATTCCTACCTGTGTAGGAATCCTGTGTGTAGGAAAGGGCTGTGTTTTCATGGATTTAGGGCAGGTGAGAGACGTTTCTTTGGGTCCCCTCACTTGGCTGAGAGCTCTGACAGTGCTGAGTTTTTAAGGATTTTAAGGTGAGACTGGACGTGGCACTGAGTGCCATGATCTGGTAATCACAGTGGGGTTGGACCAAGGGTTGGATTTGATGATCTCAGAGGGCTTTTCCAACCCAATCCATTCTATGATTCTGGGATTCTATGGATGTGGCACTGAGTGAGAATCCACCACGTCTTGATTCTGTGCCCTGGGCTGGTGATCACAGTGAGGTTGGATCAAGGGTTGGACTTGATGATCTCAGAGGTCTCTTCCAACCCAACTGATTCTGTGATTCTCAGTGGACAGGCAGCACTGGGGACAGCCAGAGGTCATGGTGGGCACTGGTGAGTGATACTTGACAAGGGGTGAATGAGGTGGGAGGGGTGGGAGGGAGCTGCAATTAGGGTTTATTAAATGGAGACACGCTCCAGCAAAGAGCTCCTCTGCTGAGCTGGGCTGCTCATCCAGTGAAGGGACTGGAGCACAAGTGCTGTGGGGAGAGGCTGAGGGAGCTGGGGGTGTTTAGCCTGGAGAAGAGGAGGCTCAGAGGTGACCTCAGCACTGTCTGGAACTGCCTGAAGGGAAGTTCTGGCCAGGTGGGGGTTGGTCTCTTCTCCCAGGCACTCAGCAATAGGACAAGGGGGCACGATGGGCTCAAGCTCTGCCAGGGGAAACTAAAGTTGGAGAGCAGGTGGAAATTCTTTGCAGAGAGAGTGCTCAGGGATTGGAATGGGCTGCCCAGAGAGGGGGTGGATTCCCCATCCCTGGAGGTTTTTCAGCTGAGCTTGGCCATGGCACTGAGTGCCATGATCTGGTAAAGGGACTGGAGTTGGCCCAAGGGTTGGACTTGATGATCTCAGAGGTCTTTTCCAACCCAATCCATTCTATGATTCTGTAATTCTAAGGCTGGAGATGAGACACCAACCTTGGGACACGAGGGGATCTCACCATGGACATTGGAAACACCAACCTGGAGGCTGTGAGAGGTTCATTCCTCCTGCATCTTCCCCTCCTTGGTGTTCATGGCTGCAAAAAGGACTCTGAGCACATAAATTTGCATTCACACATCCAAGGTTCTCCAGGTTTTGTCCATCTCACGTGGCTCAGTCCCCCCTGGGGTGGAATTGTTTGGCTTGCACTCCTGAAAACAAACAGAACACAAGTGCAGAGTGCACAACTGGTTCTGAAACCAGTTTTCTGTGTTATTTCTGGTGGTTGGCTGCACAAAGTGTCCTGCCCAGAACGTGTTTCCTCACGTGTGGTGGGGTGGGAAGCGTCTCCCACAGGTGTCACCTCAGGTCCCACTGTCCCACAGCAGCAATTTGGGAAGAGAGTTAAGTCTCAGTGGGAAAACCCAATGATTTTTTTTTGTCTTTGATGTTATAAAACTCTCCCAACTCCCCCAAATGTCCTACTCAAAGTGCTGTCACATCAGTGGTGTGTGATGGGCCTGGTCACTGCAGCAACACAACGGGGACATTCAGGAGGGAGATGAGTGGTTGTGTTGTGTTGGTTTTGAGCACAGACTCCATGTGATGATGTGCAGGGTTGGTTCTCAGCTGCTCAGACCTTCTGGAGGAGCTCAGTGGGATGTTGTCACTCCTCCTCAGCAGGCTGTGGCACAGCTGAAGAAGAGGTGACCAAAAGGCTGTTTTTTCTCAGGAAATATCCTCTGGAAATGACACTGAGCAAAATAAATTGGGCTGTGCTTCACCACATTCAAATACATGCTTGTTCTGGTCCCATTGTTGTGTAGGTCACATTTTCTGCTGGAGCTTTGGGATCCTCCTACCAAAATCCCTCTCGTTTTAATTTTCATTCCAAGTAATGTGGAACAGGATTTTCAGTCTGGAGTCCCATTAGAGAAAATCAAGATCAATGCTAATAAATGCCAAAAGCTCTGCCTTTCCCTTGGGGAAATCCTTCCAGAAATATCCTGGGAATTTGGGCTCCACTGGACCACATTGCTGGTGGAGATGTGGATTTGGTCTCTTTGAGCCTTTAATGTCAAGGTGAGTTCTTGGGGAGACTTCCTAAGGAATCAAGGACAGAATAATTACAGACAGTAAGAAATCAAACAGCCTTTATCTTCCATTAGGCTGAAAGGTGAGAAATACCAGCAGAGATCATCAGGTTCACTGTATTTGTGTCATCTTTATGTGATAAATGCATAGAAATGATAATTTTCCATGTCAGTGGTAGCTCATGAGACACTGACGGGTCTGGATCCACTTGGGGTGCAGTGACAGCTCCTCTGGTTGGTCTCAGCTGATTTGAAAGTGAGACTCACAGACTATTCTGAGTTGGAAAGGACCCACAAGGATCATCAAGTCCAGCTCTCAAGTCAATGGCCCACACAGGGGATTGAACCCATGACCTTGGCATTGTTACAACCAAGTTTTAACCAACTGAGCTGATCTCAGGGTCATACTTGAAATACTGAGGAAATTTCAGGGGATGAGGAACAGGCAGATATTTTCACAGAATCACAGACTATTCTGAGTTGGAAGGACCCACAAGGACCATCGAGTCCAGCTCTCAAGTCAATGACCCACACAGGGAATTGAACCCCTGACCTTGGCATTGTTGCAACCAAGTTTTAACCAACTGAGCTCATCTCAGAGTGGTGTTGGGCTTGAAAATTGTAAGTAAGAGGAGTAGAAGAACTATAATTTTGACTTCAGTTCTCCCTCTGCAGGGAAAAGTCTTATCAGAAATATTGGTAGATCATTAACTAATTCTTCACAAGGACTTGACAAATGAAATTGCAGGTTTGACTCACAGAGCCAGCAGTGCTGATGTGGTTGGTGCCTTCCTGTCTGTGACTTCCTTGAGAACTGCACAAGTCTCTCTGAAAAAAACAGAAGTGCAGCCTCGTCCCCGCTGGGAAAGGAGTGAGGATTGTTCATTCACATGGCCCAGTCTGAGGGCTCCTGAGTCGGCACTTCTCCTATCTGGGTGTGTCCCAGGAGAACCAGTTTGTGGCCCTCACCGCCTTACACTGTTAATGCTGTGCCAGAGAGCACCATCCATCAGGTGGGCAGGGGCAGAGGTGGGGCTGTGGGTGCCTGGGGGAAGCTGGTGCCATCCAGGAAGAGGCAGCAAGACCCATCAGCCACATCGCCAGGCATGGGACTCTTCTGGGAAGCATTTTGGGTGGTTTGATGCACTCTCATGACTGTCTGGACTGAACATCTAATACCACTCCATGTCTGGGAGCATCCAACAAGGATTTTGAGTACTCAAGAGTTTTTCATAGAATCATGGAATGGATTGGGTTGGAAAAGACCTGAGATCAGCAAGTCCAACCCTTGATCCAACCCCACTGTGATCACCAGCCCAGGGCACTCTGTGCCCTGGGCTGGTGATCACAGTGGGGTTGGATCAAGACATGATGGATTCTCACTCAGTGCCACATCCATAGAATCACAGAATCCTAGAATGGATTGGGTTGGAAAAGCCTTCTGAGATCATCAAGTCCAACCCTTGGTCCAACTCCAGTCCCTTTACCAGATCATGGCACTCAGTGCCACGGCCAAGCTCAGTTGAAAAACCTCCAGGGATGGGGAATCCACCCCCTCTCTGGGCAGCCCATTCCAATGCCTGAGCACTCTCTCTGGAAAGATTTTCTTCCTGCTCTCCAACTTCAATTTCCCCTGGCAGAGCTTGAGCCCATCGTGCCCCCTTGTCCTATTGCTGAGTGCCTGGGAGAAGAGACCAACCCCCACCTGGCCAGAACTTCCCTTCAGGCAGTTCCAGACAGTGCCGAGGTCACCTCTGAGCCTCCTCTTCTCCAGACTGAACACCCCCAGCTCCCTCAGCCTCTCCCCACAGCACTTGTGCTTTCCTTTGGTTCTGACACGACAGGAGTTAATGACCATGTGTGGTCTTGGTTTCAGCAACTCAAGAATGTGCCTGGTTGGAAAATTAAAAGTGTAGGACCAGGAAACTGGTCTTGGGGTGAGTGGCTCAGGTAACTTGATGTGTTTGGTTCATGAATACCAACCCAGTGGGGAGCTTTCTGTTCCAGCAGCAAAGTTGGGTGGTTCAAACCCCAAATAGTCCATGTCTAAACTATGGATTATGTGCCAAAGCTTAGTGGTAACACTGGAGAGCAGCAGGACACAGTTAATGGTGAGAGCTGAGGGCCAGGAACTGCAGTGATCTCCAGCCTGGCCCTTCATGTCCCAGCCTGGGGAGCTTTGGCAGACCCCATCCATTCCTTCAAGCTTCAGCATCCCCGTGGCACTCACTGCTTGTGTGGAAAAGGGATATTTGTAAGGAATATGATCTTCTTGTGCTTCAGAAGTGAAGCTGATCTTCTGGAAACCATGTGGTTGTCCTTATCTGACCAGCTTAGCTCCTCCTGGCTAAAACTGGATGGTGGAGCATCCCTGTCCTCACCAAGGCAGAGTGTGTGTCCCTGCTGGGAACATCCCTGTCTCCCAACAGGATCATTGGGTGTAACCAGACCAGAGGATCCTACTCCTTTGTCCATGCTGGGATGGATTCTCCTGCATGTTGAAGGGGACAGCAATGATTCTGCTGTGGTGGGAAGGTACTTGAAGTGGTGAAGGTTTCCTTTGTGGTTTGCAGATGAGAATCTGCCTCAGTGATTTGGTCTTCAGAGCTTTGGTTCCACTGTACCTTGTTCAGGGGCTCTCTGACCTCAAGCTGAGTCACGTTTGTGTCCGTGGTCTGTGTTTGACACTCTCCTCACGCCTGAGCACTGCAGGCCTTTGACAGGCCAGTTTTTGTGGGGGTTTTTGATTATTTTGTTTTGGTTTTTGAAAAGCCTTTCCCTGTGTGGAAGCCTGAGAAGTTTTGATAAAGCTGAGAGGTTCATCCTTCAGGTTCTTGCTTTCCCTGTTGTTGAGACTTTTCCATACCCTCGAGAAGAGTGTTTTGTTCTATAGTATTTCCCTTCACAGTGACACGTTTTCTTTACATCCTCATCCTTAATTACCTTTCCAAACTGATTTGACCCAATTTCCCCTCCATTTTCTATAATCCACCTCTTCCCCAGGTTTCACCTGCTCAGAAGGCTCTGCATGTTGGTCACAGTCAGAATGAAACAGTAGGGAAACTTTGGGGTGATCAGGAGCAGGGGATGCCCCAGGAATCAGGTGGTGTGTCCACAGCAATGGAGCTGAGCTCCATCAGGTGGTGTGTCCACAGTAATGTGATGGTGCCTGAGTGATTTAGGTTGTGTTATTATGATTAAAAGTGTTAATGAAATCCCCTCCTAAGTCTTTCTATTGTCTGAGTGACATCTTTGTCCACCTCTGGGTTCTCAGTGTGAATTCTGGTGCACATCCAGAGAGGGCAGTTCTGTAATTCTTCTTCTTCCCAACACTCATGGATGGAGTTGGTTTTCAGAACTGAGTTGCTGACAGGGAGCTGTGACTCCTGGAAGCTGCATTTGCCCCTCTCAGTTCCACTCTCAGGGCCCCCTGAGGTTTGGCACCACCAGGTGGGTGGTGGAGCTCCGGGTGCTCCAACAGCCCCTGGGGCATCCTGGTGTTGTTGGAGGGCAGAAACTTCCAGAAAAATGGTGTTTGAGAGACAGGAACTCCCATTTTCAGGGGCACAGCAGCAGGAATTTCTCTGTGGAAAGGGTAGGCAGGCCCTGACAGGGGCTGCCCAGGGAGGGTTGGAGTGCCCAGCCCTGGAGGTGCCCAAGGCAGGACTGGCCGTGGCACTGAGTGCTCTGGGCTGGGGGACAGGGTGGGTATCGAGCACAGGGTGGGCTCCAAGGGCTGGGAGGGCTTTGCCAAGGTGGGCACTGAGCACAAGGTGGGCTCCATGGGCTAGGAGGGCTTTGCCAAGGTGGGCACCGAGCACAAGGTGGGCTCCAGGGGCTGGCAGGGCTTTGCCAAGGTGGGCACCGAGCACAAGGTGGGCTCCATGGGCTGGCAGGGCTTTGCCAAGGTGGGCACCGAGCACAAGGTGGGCTCCATGGGCTGGCAGGGCTTTGCCGAGGTGGGCACCAGGCACAGGGTGGGCTCCAGGGGCTGGCAGGGCTTTTCCAAAGTGGGCTTTGGGCACAGGGTGGGCTCCATGGGCTGGCAGGGCTTTGCCAAAGTGGGCATCGGGCACAGGGTGGGCTCCAGGGGCTGGCAGGGCTTTTCCAAGGTGGGCATCAGGCACAGGGTGGGCTCCAGGGGCTGGCAGGGCTTTTCCAAGGTGGGCATCGGGCACAGGGTGGGCTCCAGGGGCTGGCAGGGCTTTTCCAAGGTGGGCATCGGGCACAAGGTGGGCTTGATGATCCTGGAGATCTTTTCCAACCTCAAGAATTCTGTGATTTGCTGGTAGATGTTTCAGAGGCTCAAAAAGGACTGCCAGGAACATTTCACAGTTCCAACCTGGCTGCTGCTGTGCTGGTGCCCAACCCAGATAATCCTCACCCGGGTCACTCCCAGCCTGGCATCGTGTTTGTAACACACAACATCGTAGTTTCTCTTTGTAGGGCTCTCTGAGGTGCCTTTGCACTATAATTTGATTAAATATGTCTTAACTCTCTTGTTCCAGGCTAGAAATCTTCACACAGGAGAACTGGCTGCTGTGAAAATAATCAAGTTAGAGCCTGGTGAGTTTTCCATTCTTTCCTGTGTTCTTGAACCACATTTTCATTTTTTCCATGTGTTTATTTTCACACACTGTGAAGTTCTAGACAAAAGAAGTGTTGGGGTATTTTTTGGTGTCTTTTCAGTGGTTTGGATGACAGGAAACACTACAGGATGTAGCATTGCTTTTGGCTGTGTCCTGCTCACTGTTTCCTCCTTTGCTCTTATCTCCCTTATCAATTGTTGCATGAAAAGATGTTTCAGTTACAACACGTTGTTAGAACAAAGAGAAGATTAAGGGCAGATGGTGAATTGTGAGCTCTGAGACAATGGGGAGCTGTGGGCATTGAGAGGGGGAAGGGATCAGCAATAGGACAAGGGGGCACGATGGGCTCAAGCTCTGCCAGGGGAAATTGAAGTTGGAGAGCAGGAAAAACTTCTTTGCAGAGAGAGTGCTCAGGGATTGGAATGGGCTGCCCAGAGAGGGGGTGGATTCCCCATCCCTGGAGGTCTTTAAGGTGAGCTTGGCCTTGGCACTGAGTGCCATGATCTGGTAAAGGGACTGGAGTTGGCCCAAGGGTTGGACTTGATGATCTCAGAAGGCTTTTCCAACCCAATCCATTCTATGATTCTGTGATTCTATGGATGTGGCACTGAGTGGGAATCCACCACATCTTCATCCAACCCTACTGTGATCACCAGCCCAGGGCACAGAGTGGGCTGGGAGTGCCCTCAGAGTGGCCTGGGCTGGTGATCACAGTGGGGTTGGATCAAGGGTTGGACTTGATGATCTCAGAGGTCTCTTCCAACCCAACTGAGAAGAGCAACGAGGCTGGAGAAGGGACTGGAGCACAAGTGCTGTGGGGAGAGGCTGAGGGAGCTGGGGGTGTTTAGCCTGGAGAAGAGGAGGCTCAGAGGTGACCTCAGCACTGTCTGGAACGCCCTGAAGGGAAGTTCTGGCCAGGTGGGGGTTGGTCTCTTCTCCCAGGCACTCAGCAATAGGACAAGGGGGCACGATGGGCTCAAGCTCTGCCAGGGGAAATTGAAGTTGGAGATGAGAAAAACTTCTTTGCAGAGAGAGTGCTCAGGAATTGGAATGGGCTGCCCAGAGAGGGGCTGGATTCCCCATCCCTGGAGGTTTTTCAGCCGAGCTTGGCTGTGGCACTGAGTGCCATGATCTGGTAAAGGGACTGGAGTTGGCCCAAGGGTTGGACTTGATGATCTCGGAGGTCTTTTCCAACCCAATCCATTCTATGATTCTGGGATTCTATGGATGTGGCACTGAGTGAGAATCCACCACGTCTTGATCCAATCCCACTGTGATCACAGAGTGGCCTGGGCTGGTGATCACAGTGGGGTTGGATCAAGGGTTGCACTTGCTGATCTCAGAGGTCTTTTCCAACCCAATCCATTCTATGATCAGGCAGTGATTTGGATGTGCCATCGTTTCTCTGACCTGTGCTGAGCAGGAGGGGGCTCCTGCCACCATTTCCCCATGGATTTTCTGCCACTCCATATAAAAGCAGGAGACCAGGAGAAGCTCACTGGCTGCCCAGGAGATTTGCTGAGCTGAAGCTCCTCTGAATCCTGCATAGAGAGGTGAAATCAGGAATTGTGTGCTGAGTGGAAATGAGACAATCCCAGAATGGTTTGGGTTTGAAGGAATACTAAAGACCATCCCATGGGCAGGGACACCTCCCACCAGCCCAGGCTGCTCCAAGCCCTGTCCAGCCTGGCCTGGGACACTCCCAGGGCTGGGGCAGCCACAGCTTCTCTGCCCAACCTGTGCCAGGGCCTGCCCACCCTCCCAGCCACCAATTCCTTCCCAATATCCCACCTGTCCCTGCCCTCTGGCAGTGGGAAGCCATTCCCTGTGTCCTGTCCCTCCATCCGTTGTCCCCAATCCCTCTCCAGCTCTCCTGGAGCCCCTTTAGGCCCTGGAAGGGGCTCTCAGGTCTCCCTGGAGCCTTCCCTGCTCCAGGTGAGCCCCCTCAGCTCTCCCAGCCTGGCTCCAGAGCAGAGGAAATGAGGAAAGGAACTTTTTATATCCTCAATCATAACTCAGTCCTGCCTGAGCATCTTGTATTTGTACAAAACAGTAATCTCTCATTCCTTAATTGTTGGGATACCTTTCAGATCCCTGCTTGGCACAGTTCTCTTCCATGTCTCCTTGCCTTGTTGTCTCCCTGGGGCTGTGCTTTGTCTGCTCTGCTGTGGCTGGTCAGGGTCCTGCCCTCTGGGACAGGGGCAAGGGATGCTCCTTCTGGGAATGTCACCTTGCCCAGTGCTCCTGGACTGTCATCTGGAGCCTACAAAGCAATTAAAGGACAATTCAGAAAGTGATAGGGGTTTATGGAGACACAGTGAGATAATATATGGAATAAATACAGACTCTTCAAGCAGGAATTGGGATGTTCTGACCCAACTCTGTGTTACTCCCAGTGAGGACCAGCAGTTGGGTCTCCCTCCTCACAGTGTGTCATTTTCCCTCCTGACCTGGATTTTTTTAACAGTCCGAAGTTCCTGAAGTTTGAACATTTTTTCCCATTGGAAAAAGTCGAAACGTTCTGGTGAATAAATTAAAAGAAAGGCCCAGGTTGATTCTTTAGCTCTTACTTTCCTTATCAGTGCAGGCAGACAAGCAGAGAGCAGGCAGGTCATGCAGGTGGTGCCACTGCTTCTATTGCCACTCTCATCTTGTGGAGTCAACAAGGTCTCCTTCAGACCCAGCTTCAGGCACATAACCCAGTTCAGGTGTCAGTGGCTGTGGCTCAGTCCTTTGTACATAAATACCTTGAATTTCTGAATTCTGGTGCCACCAGAATTAACCATTCTGGTCAGCAGAGCTGTGGTCAGCAGGCAAAGCCTCAGGCATGGCCAGAGCTCCCTCCAGGTGGGTCCCCACAAGCCACTTTGACTCCTTCAGTACCCCTTCCATGATGTCCTGAGGAGCTGCCTGTGTAGCAGAACGCTCAGTGGTGGCCCTGGGATGATTTGGGGCCATGCTCAGTGTTCTCCCTCTTGTTTGGGAATTGCTTTCAGGATGTGCCCAGCAAGGGACATCCCAGCAAGGGGCAGGGAGGTTCTCTGGGCCCTGTGGGCTTCATCCCATCCCATCCCCTCCTGGGGCCTGCCCTGGACCAGGGTGTGCATTGGGGGAGGCAGGTGAGGGGCTGGGCTGGCAGCAGCTCTGGAGGCAGCGAGGGGGTTGTGGGCTCTGAGCAACCAGGAAATGTGGTTTTCTCTGCAAGGTCTGTAGAACTCCTCGTTGGGTGAAGCTGTGCTTGCAGAGGTGCAAAAGGCAACTACACACATTTGTGTGAGAGAAAAGGGCAGGGAAGACTTAAATACAAAGATCCCATCTGTGACTGAGAGTTTTGCTGAGTCTCTGGGGGTGGGGAAGGTGTTTTGGGGGCATCCCTGGGTGGTGTGTTCAAGTCCCTGCTGGAATTGTGCAAGGCTGAAGGGACTGCAGGGTTAAGTTTCATTCCATGACTGCTTCTGTGCAGAAAAAGAGACGGTTTTGAAGGCTGAATGTAGAAGAAACACGGGGAGACTCAGGAGAGAATTGAAACCCACTGATTTGGGGTGACTGGTCACTGTCCCTTGGCAAACCAGGGCTGGGTTTACTACCTGGATTGCAGTGGGAATGCAGAGGGAACCACAGCAGGGATCCCTCAGGCTCTGTGGGATGTGCTGTGGGCAGAGTTTGGGGCAGTGGGGCCAGGAGTGGCCTCAGCAGGTCTGGAGTGGGGCAGAGTGATGCTTTGGGGACAGAAAAAGGACAATCCTTACCCATTGCTAAGGCAGGGAGAGGCTTCCTGCAGTGGGAAGGTCCCTGCTCCTGCTCCAGGTGAGGTGTGTCTGTTCTCACTGTGAATTTTGAAGGCTGAAACAGAGGCTGAATCCCCTGTTGTTAAAGCTGAGGGAAGAGCAGGATTTGTTGGAGGCTGAGCAGCCCCTGCCTGTGCTTGGTGTGCTGAAACACTAAAGAGATTAATGCAAGAATCACAGAATGGATTGGGTTGGAAAAGACCTCCGAGATCATCAAGTCCAACCCTTGATCCAACTCCAGTCCCTTTACCAGATCATGGCACTCAGTGCCACGGCCAAGCTCAGTTTAAAACCCTCCAGGAAAGGTGAATCCACCCCCTCTCTGGGCAGCCCATTCCAATGCCTGAGCACTCTCTCTGCAAAGAACTTTTTTCTGCTCTCCAAGTTCAATTTCCCCTGGCAGAGCTTGAGCCCATCGTGCCCCCTTGTCCTATTGCTGAGTGTCTGGGAGAAGAGACCAACCCCCACCTGGCCAGAACTTCCCTTCAGGCAGTTCCAGACAGTGCTGAGGTCACCTCTGAGCCTCCTCTTCTCCAGGCTGAACACCCCCAGCTCCCTCAGCCTCTCCCCACAGCACTTGTGCTCCAGTCCCTTCTCCAGCCTCGTTGCTCTTCTCAGTTGGGTTGGAAGAGACCTCTGAGATCATCAAGTCCAACCCTTGATCCAACCCCACTGTGATCACCAGCCCAGGGCACAGAGTGCCCTGGGCTGGTGATCACAGTGGGGTTGGATCAAGACATGGTGGATTCTCTGTCCCTGGAGGTGTTTAAGAGGACACTCAGTGCCACATCCAGTCCCTTCTCCAGCCTCGTTGCTCTTCTCTGGCCCCGCTCCAGCCCCTCAATCTCTTTCCTCAACTGAGGGGCCCAGAACTCTGGCCCAGAGTCACCACTCTGAGAGCCCCATTTTAATTATGGCCATGTCTTATGTTTAATTATGTTGGTCTGACTCATCACAGGGAAGTGATTTCTTCTAGTTTGTTTTTTGGGTTTTTAATACATCTTTTAACGTTGCCAACCCGATCTCCATCCATAGCATGGACACCCACAGCCTCTTGGCAGAGTCTTGTTGGGTGTTTGTTTTGGTTTTGAGGAGGGTTCACAGGATTTGTTTACTTATTTACTCCTTTTCAGTTGTCTGGGATGTCTACACATGTTGAAAATATTTTGGGTTTTTAAGGAAAGAAACACTTGGCTGCTCCACACTTCAGTTCTGACTGATTTTAAGGGATTTGTTTGAATAGTTCTGTGGGGTTGTACTCCCAGAGCACCAGCAATCCCTGGAGCAGGTTGGAATCAGGAGCTGTGCTGGTTTCCTGGGAAGAGCAGCCCCTTGAGCAGTGGCACAGGCTGCTGGCAGACTGTGGGGCACAGCTGGAGGAAGGTGGGTAATAAATGCCCTGATTTAGTCAGCAGGGAATTGGTTTGGGAGTGCAGCACCTTCTGGAGAGGAGGAGGAGGAGGCTCCAGGATGGGAGTTAATGAGCAGATGGAAAAATCAGAGCTGAAAACTCCACTCTTGGTTAATACACAGACAGGGGAACTGGGAGCAGAAGACAAAAGGCTCTGAAGTTACACAGAGTGCCCAGAGGGGCTGAGGAGTGTGTTGAGTGAAAGCTGAAGGAGCTGCACACAAAGAACGGGCAGGATTTGGGAAGACTCAGGAAATTGCTGACATGGCAGAGGTTTGTTCCTCCTCCTCCTCCCTCATCTGCTGCAGGTACTGAGGAGGCAAAGAGACTCCAACCTCTCAACATAAATCTGTGTTTTGTGTCTCCTCCAGACAAAGGACACAACCTCAGCTCAGCAGGTTACTGCCATTAATCCCTTTGCACTGGGGGGAGGGCTCTGGGGCTGCTCCCACAGCGCTTGTGCTGTGCTGCTGCTCTCAAAATTGTGTTTTTCCCTCTTTTTTTTTCTGGCCTAGACTTGGAGAGCATTAGGCCAAAGTATTATGGCATGCTAATGACATTTCCCAGCATTCCCTGAGCACAAATGCCTCAAATAATTTGGGAGCCAGTTCTATTTCAGAAACGAATCCAACTGTACTCAGCAGTGGAGAAGCCAAAAGTGTCTGAAACACTAAAGCCACTTCCATCTATGGGTTTAGCAGATGAATCCAGAGGGGAGGCAGCACAAAGAGGTGACTGTTTGCCAGGGGAGTTTTTCTGCCACAGAACTTTCTCCCTGGGAAAATGTGATAAATAAAATGCTTCAAAATATATTCAACAAATTCTGCTGTCGTGATAAATGGTGCCCTCAGAGACCTTTGACACTGATGGAAATCTTGCTCTGAACCTTCTTGCTCTGAAATTTCTTGCTCTGAATCTTCTGCAAAGCCACAGGAGAACCTCCTGGCTGGCTTGATTTGGTCCAAGGTTTGCATTTTCCCTGTGAGATCCCAAGGAAGCAGCCAGTTCCCTGTTCCAGGCTGGGGGTTACTCTGGGGGTGGCACTGTACAAACAGCCATGCCAAGGTGTGTGTTGTGCCCGCAGTGCCAGGGCAGGGCTGGGGCATCCTGTGTGTGCTGTATCCCAACAGGAAGTTCATATTCCACACAGGAACACAGCCATGGGCTGGGTCAGGCTGGCAGGGGGGTCTGGCCCCTCTGGACCAGAGCCAGCCCAGGGGGTTCAGATCACAGATCACAGACTATTCAGAGTTGGAAGGGACCCACAAGGATCATCGAGTCCAACTCTTAAGTCAATGGCCCACATAGGGGATTGAACCCATGACCTTGGCATTATACAACCAAGTTTTAACCAACTGAGCTAATCCCAGATGTTGTGGGCACTGAGGCACAACCTGGCTCTCCATGGCATCAATTCCCTAAAGGTGACATGAGCTATGGATGGAGAGGAACAAGCCTGAGGCTGCTTTAAACTGAGCCTGGGGCTGATTTAAACTGAGCCTGAGGCTGATTTAAGCTAAGCTTGAGGCTGCTTTAAACTGAGTCTGAGGCTGATTTAAGCTGAGCCTGGGGCTGATTTAAGCTAAGCCTGAGGCTGATTTAAGCTTCCTGAAGGGATGTTCTGGCCAGGTGGGGGTTGGTCTCTTCTCCCAGGCACTCAGCAATAGGACAAGGGGGCACGATGGGCTCAAGCTCTGCCAGGGGAAATTGAAGTTGGAGATGAGTAAGAAATTCTTTGCAGAGAGAGTGCTCAGGGATTGGAATGGGCTGCCCAGAGAGGGGATGGATTCCCCATCCCTGGAGGGTTTTAAACTGAGCTTGGCCGTGGCACTGAGTGCCATGATCTGGTAAAGGGACTGGAGTTGGCCCAAGGGTTGGACTTGATGATCTCGGAGGTCTTTTCCAACCCAATCCATTCTATGATTCTGTGATTCTAAGCCTGAGGCTGATTTAAGCTGAGCCTGCAGGGGTTGAACCGTTGTTGGCAGCACCTGGAGTTGGAGAATATGAGCACAAGTGCTGTGGGGAGAGGCTGAGGGAGCTGGGGGTGTTCAGGCTGGAGAAGAGGAGGCTCAGGGGGGGCCTCCTCACTCCCCACAACCCCCTGACAGGAGGCTGGAGCCAGGGGGTGTTGGACTCTTCTCCCACACAACCAGCAGCAGGACAAGAGGGCACAGGCTCAAGCTGTGCCAGGGCAGGCTTGGCTTGGCCATCAGGAAGGAATTGTTTGCAGAGAGGGTGCTCAGGCCTTGGAATGGGCTGCCCAGAGAGGGGGTGGATTCTCCATCCCTGCAGGTGTTGAAGCTGAGACTGGATGTGGCACTGAGTGCCCTGGGCTGGTGAGCACAGTGGGGTTGGAGCAAGGGCTGGACTGGATGATCCCAGAGATCTCTTCCAACCCAGTTCATTCCATGATTCTATGAAAATAACTTCTCAGCCCCACACAGACCTTCCCTGCCTCGGGGTGTGTAACCTGGCAGGGCCTGGCATCATGTCCAGTGATGGATGCCCCAGGTTCCAAGTGTGCCAGAGCCATTAAAGCCTGGACTGGGCCTGGCTGTGCCCTCAGAGCCAACATGGAGCAAAGCAGAGACAGTTTGGGCTTTGGATCTACAGTGCCCAGCAGTTCAGTGATATTTAATTGTTGGAATCTGAGCTGGTTGTACTTTACATCCTTACAGTGAATTTATAATCCTCTTTTCTTCTTGAGAAATGTGTGGAGCCAGAGCAGGGGGGCTCGTCCATCTGGGTGGTGCAAGTTTTCCCTGAAAACACGGAGTTCCTTCCATGGAGAAGGTCAACAGGAGGGGTTGTGGTGAGGGATGGAGGTGCTGTGAGGAGGGAAGGAGCTGGAAGGTCACAGATTTTAGCTGGGAGGTGATGCAGAGTGTGACACTGCCATGGGCAGGGACACATCCCACCATCCCAGGCTGCCCTGTCCAGCCTGGCCTTGGACACTTCCAGGGATGGGGCAGCCACAACTTCCAGGGCAGGAAGAGAAAATCCACAGGGAAATTGTTCTTTCTTAGACACTCCTTGCACTCTCAGGTGTCACTGTGGCAGAGCATCACCAGCAGGAATATTTTCTGTCAAGGAGAGATAATGAGGACCATCCATGGTTTGCAGTTGGCAGCCACTGGCCTAGCTGGAAAATTTGCTGGTGGAAACATCAAGTGTTTCCAAATAGCTGTTTCCTGCTTTGAATCAAGTTTCTGAGTTTCAAGTTTGGGGAATTTCAATTCTTTCTGCCAGACTGCAGGTTTCCATGGGGCCTGTGGAAAGCAGGATGGATAAAGCAGCTCCAATCCTGCTTTTTGGGAAGGTCATCCCTTCCCTGAGCAGAGCCTGAACCCTGTGGAGGTTCAGGGCAGTGGGTTGGAGGGAGTGCTTGGGAACTGGTGAGCACAGGGGTGCCTGGAAGTCAGCACAGAGGAGCTGTGATCTGGGGGTGTTGCTTGGCTGGGGAGTTTGTGGACTGGGGTGGATTGTTGTCATTCCCATGGGTTTCCCTCCCCTTGTTTGGGAACTCAGGTTACTGTTGTAATGAGAAATGTTGGAGGAATGGTCTCAGCAGAGGCTGTGACCCTGCTCTTTGTGCTGCAGCTCTGGCCTGGACAGCAGTGGCCACCTGGTCCTCTTGTTAAATGTCATCTCATTTTTAGAGAACAAAATGTTAATTATAGTGTTAAAAATGCCAAGTGCCAAGTCAAGAGTGGCATGTGCCCTCCATCTAGGAAAACTTGGCAGAGTATCTGTACCTTCCAATTCCACACAGAATTTTAGAATCCCAGAATGGTTTGGGTTGGGAGGGGCATTAAAGGGCATCCAGCCAATCCTGTGCCATGGGCAGGGACACCTCCCACCAGCCCAGGCTGCTCCAAGCCCTGTCCAACCTGGCCTGGGACACTCCCAGGGATGGGGCAGCCACAGCTTCTCTGGGCACCTGTGCCAGGGCCTGCCCACCCTCCCAGCCACCAATTCCTTCCCAATATCCCATCTAAGTCTACTCTCCTTCAGCCTCTCCATCATATCTAACCTAAACCTGGCCATGGGAAGCCTTTCCCTGTGTCCTGTCCCTCCATCCCTGGTCCCAAGTCCCTCTCCAGCTCTCCTGGAGCCCCTTTAGGCACTGGAAGAGGCTCTCAGGTCTCCCTGGAGCCTTCTCTTCTCCAGGTGACCCCCCAGCTCTCCCAGCCTCTCCCACAGGTGAGATGTGGCACCTGCAGGTCGAACAATTCACCACTGTCAATGTGCCCTCAGTTTTCTCCATGATGTGCCATTTAAATATGGATTCACCCTGAAAAGAAGAGGAGGCTCAGAGGTGACCTCAGCACTGTCTGGAACTGCCTGAAGGGAAGTTCTGGCCAGGTGGGGGTTGGTCTCTTCTCCCAGGCACTCAGCAATAGGACAAGGGGGCACGATGGGCTCAAGCTCTGCCAGGGGAAATTGAAGTTGGAGAGCAGAAAGAAAATCTTTCCAGAGAGAGTGCTCAGGGATTGGAATGGGCTGCCCAGAGAGGGGGTGGATTCACCTTTCCTGGAGGGTTTTCAACTGAGCTTGGCCGTGGCACTGAGTGCCATGATCTGGTAAAGGGACTGGAGTTGGCCCAAGGGTTGGACTTGATGATCTTAGAAGGCTTTTCCAACCCAATCCATTCTATGATTCTGTGATTCTATGGATGTGGCACTGAGTGAGAATCCACCATATCTTGATCCACCATGTCTTGATCCAACCCTACTGTGGTCACCAGCCCAGGGCACTTTGTGCCCTGGGCTGGTGACCACAGTGGGGTTGGATCAAGGGTTGAACTTGATGATCTCGGAGGTCTTTCCGACCCAATCCATTCTATGATTCTATGCATTTCCCAGGCCTTCCCTTGCTTAGCTCTGGCCTGGGCTCTTCTCACCTCCCCCATTGCCTCAGCTGTGCCTTCCCTGCCAGCTGTGCTGGGCAGAAACATCTGGCTGTGCCTCCTGGCTCGATTGAGGAGAACATTCCATTGCCCATCCATGTCATGTCCCCGTGTCCCCACAGAGGTGACATTCCTCCATGCAGTGAGTCCCTCCAGCAGCCCCCTGGGCCACCTCCCTGCTCAGTGTCCCACACATCCCACAGTGGCAAACACTTTCCCAATTCCTTGTTATTTAGCACCGAGTCTGGGATGACTAAACCAGATGAGAAGTTTTGTCACCTTTGCTCTAATTCTTTTTATCTCTCTGTCTCCCTCCCAGAGAAGGATTTTCTGCATATTCTGTCTGGGTTTTTTTTCTTGCTGTCCAAGGATCTTTCAGTTTTGCCCTATTGCAGTGTCTCTTGCCAAGATTAATACTCCAGCTGCCTGGAAACTCTGAATTCCTCTGGTTTGTGTTCATTCCTGTCATCTTTGAGTGACTGCACATCTTCCCTCCTATCTCTGTGGCTGATCTGTCACAGTCATTTCCTACATATTTTAGCCAAACTTTTCTCATGGATACTTTTCTTTCCATCTATTGGGTACCTCTCTCTCTGTATTCAGCCCACACCCTCTTCCAAATCCAATTTTTTCCCCCTTTTTTTAGTGGGTTAACCCTCATTTCTTGCATGAATTTTTCAGTGGGTTAACCCTCATTTCTTGCATGAATTTTTCATTTATTAATTGCAAATAAAGAGATCCCCTTTGCTGTGTCCCTCTACTACAGGCAGGATCATTCCAAGTCATTCCTGGTGGATTCTTATTCAGGGTGTTCTTTGTTTTTGTGGGAATTTTCACAGCTTCCCATCTAGTGCTGGAATATTATTCCAATAGGAAAAGCTTTTTATCTGTGCAGGGGATAGAAGTCCAGGCAATTTAAACCCATTGCTAATTGTCCTGTTATAAAATTGGACATGGATTATCCCTTCTCCCCCTTTCCCTTTTATCTTTTATGTGCATGAAGGTTTTTATCTTTCCCACTCAGCCTTTTTCCAGCCCCAAATCCCTGTATTTCCTTCCATCTTTCCTCATTAGTTATGATTCCTAGAAGGGACTTGGATCCATGTGCTATCCATGGGCAATTCCAGCTGCTGCCTGTGAGGTTTTGCTGTCACAAGGAGGATTTTTTTTCCCATTGTCAGGATTCTGCTGCTGCTCCTGATGTTCCGAGGATTCTTTGCTTTGGAGAAGCCACAAGGATTTGGTGTTGGATCCTCTGAATCCATGGACAACTTGTAGTGTTGTACAGAGATAGAACCTTTCATAGAATCACAGAATGGACTGGGTTGGAAAAGACCTCCAAGATCATCAAGTCCAACCCTTGATCCAACCCCACTGTGATCACCAGCCCAGGGCACTCAGTGCCCTGGGCTGGTGATCACAGTGGGGTTGGATCAAGACGTGGTGGATTCTCACTCAGTGCCACATCCATAGAATCATGGAATGGATTGGGTTGGAAAAGACCTCTGAGATCATCAAGTCCAACCCTTGGTCCAACTCCAGTCCCTTTACCAGATCATGGCACTCAGTGCCACGGCCAAGCTCAGCTGAAAACCCTCCAGGGATGGGGAATCCACCCCCTCTCTGGGCAGCCCATTCCAATGCCTGAGCACTCTCTCTGCAAAGAATTTGTTTCTGCTCTCCAACTTCAATTTCCCCTGGCAGAGCTTGAGCCCATCGTGCCCCCTTGTCCTATTGCTGAGTGCCTGGGAGAAGAGACCAACCCCCACCTGGCCAGAACTTCCCTTCAGGGTGTTCCAGACAGTGCTGAGGTCACCTCTGAGCCTCCTCTTCTCCAGGCTGAACACCCCCAGCTCCCTCAGCCTCTCCCCACAGCACTTGTGCTCCAGTCCCTTCTCCAGCCTCGTTGCTCTTCTCAGTTGGATTGGAAGAGACCTCTGAGATCATCAAGTCCAACCCTTGATCCAACCCCACTGTGATCACTCTGGCACTCTGTGCCCTGGGCTGGTGATCACAGTAGGGTTGGATCAAGACATGGTGGATTCTCACTCAGTGCCACATCCATAGAATCATAGAATGGATTGAGTTGGAAAAGACCTCCAAGATCATCGAGTCCAACCCTTGGTCCAACTCCAGTCCCTTTACCAGATCATGGCACTCAGTGCCACGGCCAAGCTCAGTTTCAAAACCTCCAGAGATGGGGAATCCACCCCCTCTCTGGGCAGCCCATTCCAATCCCTGAGCACTCTCTCTGCAAAGAACTTTTTTTCTGATATCCATGTTGAGATGGGAGGATTTTGCCCTCAAAACTTCTTAGATTTGTCTTTCTTGAAAATGTTTGTGTAGTTTAAAAATGCTCCAGTTGTTTGTTATCTGTGAGACATCAACAAGTTCCCATGGGAAGTTTGTTGGAGAAATGGGAGGAATTAATCCATCAGATTCAAACTTAGATTAAAGGGGTTTATAAAAAGGAGGGAGAGGGACTTTTTTACAGGCAGGTTGTGACAGGGGGAATCCTTTAAACTGAAAGACGAGAGATTTAGGTGGGTTATTGGGAAGGAATTGGTGTCTGGGAGGGTGGGCAGGCCCTGGCACAGGTGCCCAGAGAAGCTGTGGCTGCCCCATCCCTGGGAGTGTCCCAGGCCAGGTTGGACAGGGCTTGGAGCAGCCTGGGCTGGTGGGAGGTGTCCCTGCCCATGGCAGAGCTGGCACTGGGTGGGCTTTAATGTCCCTTCCAACCCCAACCATTCCATGAGTTTCTAAACTCAGAAATCCTCTGTTAACAGGGATCATTTATCAGCAGCATGTGTGAGTTCAGGCAGAGTTGTAGCCTCAAGGTAACCCCTAAACTGAGCCCAGTGTGAAATCTGGGCTAAATTTGTGAAAGTCTTGCTGCCTTTTCTCTTTTTCATTATTTAAAAAATTACTACTGGTGTTTATAAGAAGCCTCTTGACATTTGAAACTCCTCAACTAATGTTTTCCTGCCCCAGTGAAGTGTTTCTCCATATAATTCAACTTCAAAAAGCTCTTGAGGATTTACTGAAATAGGTCAGGGATGGATTCATGGAAGTGTGTTCCCTTCCACCTTCATATTTCAGAGTTGTTTTCTTCAATAAAAGTCTGGCAATTGTGATAATTTCTGTCGTTCCACACTGGCACTGCCTTTGGCAGCAGTTTTGCCACCATTGCTCAGAGAAGCTGCTGCAAAGCACAGCAAATATAAACACAGTTTTAAAAGAGGTTGTTCTAAAATATGAGCCACACTGTCCCTTAGATAAACACATGGAGAATCCAGTTTACTGCAGTGCTTGAGTCCTCTTGGGGCTGTCAAAATCATCCCAATTAAAGGGAACAGGACAAAGCAATTCATGTTTTCTGGGTTGGACATCCCTGACTGTAATAATAGTGGGAGAGAATTTCACTGGGGAAACTTTAAACAGGACTAAATATCCAGAGGAGGTTTTTCCTTCATGGCAGCTACGACATCATCTGGAGCAGAATTTTATCTGAAACATAAAATCTTTAGTTAAATTTTAGTCTTTTGTGACTTGGCAGCTGGTGAAGTTTTCACAGAATTCCAGAATGGTTTGGGTTGGGAAGGATTTAAAGCCCACCCAGTGCCACCCCTGCCATGGGCAGGGACACCTCCCACAAGCCCAGGCTGCTCCAAGCCCTGTCCAACCTGGCCTGGGACACTCCCAGGGATGGGGCAGCCACAGCTTCTCTGGGCACCTGTGCCAGGGCCTGCCCACCCTTCCAGACACCAATTCCTTTCCAATATCCCACCTGTCCCTGTCCTCTGGCAGTGGGAAGCCATTCTCTGTGTCCTGTCCCTCCATCCCTGTCCCCAGTCCCTCTCCAGCTCTCCTGAGGCTCCCTGTCAGTCCAGCAGAGTTTGATCTGCTCTCCACATCAAGCAGGACCAGCCACAATTCCTGTTCTTCTCCACTCTGGAGCTCTTTGCTCTGAGGTGGGAGTTGGTCACCCGGAGAGAAGTGACCAGAGGGTTGTCTCTCCCATGTTACTCCTGGAAACCAGAGAATCATCAAAAGGTTTGGATTGGAAAGGACCTCAAAGCCCACCCAGTGCCACCCCTGCCATGGGCAGGGACACCTCCCACCAGCCCAGGCTGCTCCAAGCCCTGTCCAACCTGGCCTGGGACACTCCCAGGGCTGGGGCAGCCACAGCTTCTCTGGGCCCCTGTGCCAGGGCCTGCCCACCCTTCCAGCCACCAATTCCTTCCCAATAACCCACCTAAATCTCTGATCTTTCAGTTTAAAGGATTCCCCCTGTCACAACCTGCCTGTAAAAAAGTCCCTCTCTCTCCTTTTTATAAACCTCTTTAATCTAAGTTTGAATCTGATGGATTAATTCCTCCCATTTCTCCAACAAACTTCCTATGGGAAATTGTCAATGTCTCACAGATAACAAACAACTGGAGCATTTTTAAACTACACAAATATTTTCAAGGAAGTCAAATCTCAGCAGGTTTGAGGGCAAAATCCTCCCATCTCAACACGGAGAAAAGTTCTGTCTCTCTCCAACCCTCCTTCAGCTCAAAGCCATTCCCCTTTGTCCTTCCATGGCAGAAGAAGGATAAAGGAATTGACACATGAAATATGAAGCCATTTCCCTGTGTCCTTCCATACCACAGGAAGAATAAAGATAATAACACATGAAATATGAAGGCAGAGTGTGGGGTTTGAGCTGAAGGTTCTGTTCAGAACATCCCCTGCTGTAGATTTAACATCTCTATAAACATACTGAGAGAATCACAAATTGCACCTAGAACATTATTCCTTCCTTTTCAGTGTGTTTTTCCCCCAGGGACATTTGGCTGTGCCAGAGCTGGGGTGGGAGTGCTCCCCAAACCTCCCTCCCAGCAGGCACAGCCCGTGCTCTGACTCAGCCCAGTGGGTGTCCTGCCCATCTGCTCCTTCTTCCCAGAGCTTTGGGAATGGAGCCCCTGCAGTGGGAGCTCTCCTGGCTCCACATGGAAAGGAGAGGCAGAAATGCAAAGATTTCCAGTCCCACCTGTATTAATATAAAATTATTGGCTATCAATGCCCTCAGAACAATCAAAGCTTTGTGAATCCAGCACTACCTGGTTAACAATGGACAAAACAGAGGCTGGAAAGGTTTGTGTCCTTCCTGTGAGGACCTCACTTGAGCCAGGGAGAACTGGCTGAGGGAGCTGGGGGTGTTTAGCCTGGAGAAGAGGAGGCTCAGAGGTGACCTCAGCACTGTCTGGAACTGCCTGAAGGGAAGTTCTGGCCAGGTGGGGGTTGGTCTCTTCTCCCAGGCACTCAGCAATAGGACAAGGGGGCACGATGGGCTCAAGCTCTGCCAGGGGAAATTGAAGTTGGAGAGCAGAAACAAATTCTTTGCAGAGAGAGTGCTCAGGGATTGGAATGGGCTGCCCAGAGAGGGGGTGGATTCACCTTTCCTGGAGGGTTTTCAACTGAGCTTGGCCGTGGCACTGAGTGCCATGATCTGGTAAAGGGACTGGAGTTGGCCCAAGGGTTGGACTTGATGATCTCAGAGGTCTTTTCCAACCCAATCCATTCTATGATTCTATGGATGTGGCACTGAGTGAGAATCCACCATGTCTTGATCCAACCCCACTGTGATCACCAGCCCAGGGCACTGAGTGCCCTGGGCTGGTGATCACAGTGGGGTTGGATCAAGGGTTGGACTTGATGATCTCGGAGGTCTTTTCCAACCCAATCCATTCTATGAACTTATTACGTGTCTCCAGACAATCAAAGCCTTTTGGACCCAACAGTGCCTGTCAAACACTGGACAGCAAACAGGTTGGAAGGGTCTCTGACCTCTGCTTGGAGACCACACTTAACAGCAAGAATAGAACTTTCTCTACAACAGCTCCCAAAATAACTTTTATTAATACAAGTATGTGCCAGTTCTTGTGGGTTTTGCATTGCTGGGGATAACATTTGGCTGCAGGATTGTATTTAATTGATATGATAATGTTTGGCTGCAGGATTGTATTTAATTGATGACCAAAAACCCCAAAAGAAACTAGCAAAAAATAAATTCTACAGAGACAAGCACACCAAACTTAAGTTTCAGTCCAGCACTGTATTCCACTCCCACAACAGACTTAAATAACTAATCAGAAAACTACTAATCAGATACACAACAACCCAAACCACAAATCCTGAACCCTCCTCGGCAGAGCAACAAAATGACCTGCACAAAACCTTCTCTGTAACACCAAGCAAAAGGAAAGGACAGAGTTGTTTCCCATTAACACACATGTTGAAAAGGAACTGCACACCATGAAGGAACACAGCAATTAATTAAAGGGTGCAAATTGTAAGGCAAGTTATTGTTGTTAGTATTAAAGTAGCAAAATGTGGTTAGTGAATAAGGTGCCTACAGAGTAAGGATCAAAGTAGCAAAGATAGAAGATAGAATGTATAAAGTAGTAGACATTGTAAGAGAGTAAAGAATAAGATACAAAGTCTAGAGAGCATGTGGTTTCTCACCCCTACATTGCCCAAAGAGATAGGAGGAGACAGGACAGAGACCATGGCATTTCTCCCCAGTTTTTGCTCATGCCCCATCTCTTTTTATACCTTTTTTTCCTTTAGGTAGGTTGGGTGATTATAGTCAATATTTTGGAGGTGAAAGACCAATGCCTGAGTGGTGGCTCCTTGGGTGTCTGCAGAGTGTCCCAGGGTGCTGTGAAGAAGGGCCATGTCATTTCCATAACACTCCATTCCTGGTAACCCCATCAATGAGCACAGTCAGGGAGACACTGGAGTCTCTTTGTCCCCTGCCAGTGGTTCCTGAGAGCCCCTCCAGGGGCTGAGGTGTCCCCCCTAAACCATTAGCAGGGCTGTCACCCCACACAGGACCCTCTGGAATTGGCTCCCTGTGGCTCCAGGCAGGACCCTCTGGAATTGGCTCCCTGTGGCTCCAGGCAGGGCCCTCTGGAATTGGCTCCCTGTGGCTCCAGGCAGAGCACTCCGGAATTGGCTCCCTGTGGCTCCAAGCAGGGCCCTGTGGAATTGGCTCCGTGTGACTCCAGGCAGAGCACTCTGGAATTGGCTCCCTGTGGCTCCAGGCAGGACCCTCTGGAATTGGCTCCCTGTGTCCTGGCTCTGGGCAGGGCCCTCTGGAATTGGCTCCCTGTGTCCTGGCTCTAGGCAGGGCCCTCTGGAATTGACTCCCTGTGGCTCCAGGCAGGGCCCTCTGGAATTGGCTCCCTGTGGCTCCAGGCAGGGCCCTCTGGAATTGGCTCCCTGTGTCCTGGCTCCAGGCAGGGCCCTCTGGAATTGGCTCCCTGTGTCCTGGCTCCAGGCAGGGCCCTCTGGAATTGGCTCCCTGTGTCCTGGCTCCAGGCAGGGCCCTCTGGAATTGGCTTCCTGTGTCCTGGCTCCAGGCAGGGCCCTCTGGAATTGGCTTCCTGTGGCTCCAGGCAGGGCCCTCTGGAATTGGCTCCCTGTGGCTCCAGGCAGGGCCCTCTGGAATTGGCTCCCTGTGTCCTGGCTCTGGGCAGGGCCCTCTGGAATTGGCTCCCTGTGTCCTGGCTCTAGGCAGGGCCCTCTGGAATTGACTCCCTGTGGCTCCAGGCAGGGCCCTCTGGAATTGGCTCCCTGTGGCTCCAGGCAGGGCCCTCTGGAATTGGCTCCCTGTGTCCTGGCTCCAGGCAGGGCCCTCTGGAATTGGCTTCCTGTGTCCTGGCTCCAGGCATTGCCCTCTGGAATTGGCTCCCTGTGTCCTGGCTCCAGGCAGGGCCCTCTGGAATTGGCTCCCTGTGTCCTGGCTCCAGGCAGGACCCTCTGGAATTGGCTCCCTGTGTCCTGGCTCTGGGCAGGGCCCTCTGGAATTGGCTCCCTGTGTCCTGGCTCTGGGCAGGGCCCTCTGGAATTGTCTCCCTGTGGCTCCAGGCAGGGCCCTCTGGAATTGGCTCCCTGTGTCCTGGCTCCAGGCAGGGCCCTCTGGAATTGGCTCCCTGTGTCCTGGCTCCAGGCAGGACCCTCTGGAATTGGCTCCCTGTGTCCTGGCTCTGGGCAGGGCCCTCTGGAATTGACTCCCTGTGTCCTGGCTCCAGGCAGGGCCCTCTGGAATTGACTCCCTGTGTCCTGGCTCCAGGCAGGGCCTTCTGGAGTTGGCTCCCTGTGTCCTGGCTCCAGGCAGGGCCCTCTGGAATTGGCTCCCTGTGTCCTGGCTCCAGGCAGGGCCCTCTGGAATTGACTCCCTGTGTCCTGACTCTGGGCAGGGCCCTCTGGAATTGGCTCCCTGTGTCCTGGCTCTGGGCAGGGCCCTCTGGAATTGTCTCCCTGTGGCTCCAGGCAGGGCCCTCTGGAATTGGCTCCCTGTGTCCTGGCTCCAGGCAGGGCCCTCTGGAATTGGCTCCCTGTGGCTCCCGGCATTGCCCTCTGGAATTGGCTCCCTGTGTCCTGGCTCCCGGCATTGCCCTCTGGAATTGGCTCCCTGTGGCTCCAGGCAGGGCCCTCTGGAATTGGCTCCCTGTGTCCTGGCTCCAGGCAGGGCCCTCTGGAATTGGCTCCCTGTGGCTCCAGGCAGGGCCCTCTGGAATTGGCTCCCTGTGTCCTGGCTCCAGGTAGGGCCCTCTGGAATTGGCTCCCTGTGTCCTGGCTCCAGGCAGGGCCCTCTGGAATTGGCTCCCTGTGGCTCCAGGCAGGGCCCTCTGGAATTGGCTCCCTGTGTCCTGGCTCCCGGCATTGCCCTCTGGAATTGGCTCCCTGTGGCTCCAGGCAGGGCCCTCTGGAATTGACTCCCTGTGTCCTGGCTCCAGGCAGGGCCCTCTGGAATTGGCTCCCTGTGTCCTGGCTCCAGGCATTGCCCTCTGGAATTGGCTCCCTGTGTCCTGGCTCCAGGCATTGCCCTCTGGAATTCGCTCCCTTTGGCTCCAGGCAGGGCCCTCTGGAATTGGCTCCCTGTGGCTCCAGGCAGGGCCCTCTGGAGTTGGCTCCCTGTGTCCTGGCTCCAGGCAGGGCCCTCTGGAATTGGCTTCCTGTGTCCTGGCTCCAGGCATTGCCCTCTGGAATTCGCTCCCTTTGGCTCCAGGCAGGGCCCTCTGGAATTGGCTCCCTGTGGCTCCAGGCAGGGCCCTCTGGAGTTGGCTCCCTGTGTCCTGGCTCCAGGCAGGGCCCTCTGGAATTGGCTTCCTGTGTCCTGGCTCTAGGCAGGGCCCTCTGGAATTCGCTCCCTGTGGCTCCAGGCAGGGCCCTCTGGAATTGGCTCCCTGTGTCCTGGCTCCAGGCAGGGCCCTCTGGAATTGACTCCCTGTGTCCTGGCTCCAGGCATTGCCCTCTGGAATTCGCTCCCTGTGGCTCCAGGCAGTGCCCTCTGGAATTGGCTCCCTGTGCCCTGGCACAGCTGGCTCAGCCCTGGTGGCCCCAGGGGGCTGTTCTGGGGTTGTTCATGTTCTCCCATTGCTCCAGAAGATCCCAGAGCTTTTCCAGAGCTCTCCGTGCACACTGAGCTGTCCGAACTCATGCCCCACCCTCTTCTCTGCTGCTCCTCAGGGAATGTTGTGTCTCCCAGGGTCTGGAATGCAGAGAGGGATGTGGTGGGTGAAAGGCTGGAGTGCCCAGAGGGCTCAGCCCTATCCAGCCCCATCCCTGTTTTCCGTGCATCCCTCCGGATGTCCATTCCCCCGTGATGTAACCCTGGTGCTTCCTGTTTTCCAGGAGATGACTTTTCCCTGATCCAGCAAGAAATTTATATGGTCAAGGAATGCAAACATTGCAACATAGTGGCCTATTTCGGGAGCTATCTCAGGTAATTCCTGCTTTTTATTCCAACATCCTGCTGGTTCTGAACAACCCTCAGTCTGGATTGATCCTCACACCCTCTCCCAGTGCTTTTCCTTAGGAGGAATTCCCAGAGTTTTGGGTTTTTTTTAAAGTTGGCTTTCAAAACCAAAAGTGACTAATGGTTTGTTTTCTGTGCCGGCCAAAAACCCTGGAATATTTTCATCACCAGGAGCAGGAACTTTTCCCTTGGAGCCTCCTGCCTGCCCAGTCCTGCTCATCCATTTCCCAGCTCTGGAGCAGAATTCCTTCGGGATGTTTTATTTAATGGGAGTTTTCTGGGCTGTGAAGGCACAGCCAGGGATTTTTGGGAGCAAAACACTGGATTTGAGGTGCTGGGAATAACATTTTTCCTGCCAACTGCTGCATCCTCGAGTGCATGTTCAGTGTTGGGGAGAAAATCAGGGAATATTTTCCATTCCTGTGGAATTCTGCCATATGTATGGGACTATATTAAGTGGGAATATAAGTGGGAATATATAAATGGGAATATTCCTTGGTCTTTTCCTACAGCCTTTGGATTCCTTGGGATTATAAATAATTTCTGTATCCCCAAGGGACTCACCTGGAATAAACCAGCTGGATTTCTAAATCCTCCTTTGGAGAGCAGGAATTTTTTAGATTAAATTAAACAATGTTTAGATTAAATTAAACATTTTTTTAATTTTTAAAATAAATTAAACAATTTTTTGGATTAAATGAAACAAGTTTTTAGATTAAATTAAACATTTTAAAAATGTTTTTTAGATTAAATTAAACAATTTTTAGATTAAATTAAACAATTTTTAGATTAAATTAAACATTTTTAGATTTAATTAAACAATTTTTTAATTTTTTAGATTAAATTAAACAACTTTTTAAATTAAACGTTTTTATTTTTTAGATTAACTTCAACATTTTTAGATTAATTCAACAATTTCTTTAAATTTTTAGATTAAATTAAACAAATTTTAGATTAAATTAAACTATTAAAAAATTTAGATTAAATTAAACATTTTTTAAAATTTTTTAGATTAAATTTAACAATTTCTTTAAATATTTTAGATTAAATTAAACTTCTTGGATTAAATTAAGCATTTTAAATTCTTTTATTAAATTAAACAATTTTTTAGGTTAAACAATTTTTAGATTAAACAATTTTTAAAATTTAGATTAAATTAAACAATTTTTTAGATTAAATTAAAGAATTTTAAAAATTTTTTAGATTAAATTAAACAATTTAAAAAACTTAGATTAAATTAATCAATTTTTATATTAAATTAAACATTTTTAATTTCTTAGATTAAATTAAATAATTTTTAGATGAAACAATTTTAATTTTTTAGATTAAATTAAACATTTTTTAGATTAAATTAAACAATTTCTTTAATTTTTTAGATTAAATTAAACATTTTTTAAGTTAAACAATTTTTTAAAAATTTAGATTAAACAATTTTTAGATTAAATTAAACAATTTTTTAGATTAAATGGAACAATTTCTTTAAATTTTAAGTTTAAACAATTTTCGATTAAACTAAACAATTTTTAGATTAAATTAAACAATAAAAAATTAGATTAAATTAAACAATTTTTAGATTAAATTAAACAATTTTTAGATTAAATGGAACAATTTCTTGAAATTTTTTAGATTAACTTAAACCATGTTTTAGATTAAATTAAACATTTTAAAATTTAAACAGTTTTTCAGATTAAGCAGTTTTTAATTTTTTAGATTAAATGAAAGAATTTTAGATTAAATTAAATTTTCATTTTTAGATTAAATTAAACAAATTTAAAATTTTTTTTAGATTAAATTAAACTTTTTTTTATTTTTAGATTAAATTGTAAAGAATTTAAAAAATTTTTTTAGATTAAATTAAACATTTTTTTTCATTTTTACATTAAACAATTTAAAAAAATTTTTTTATATTAAATTAAACTTTTTTTTCATTTTTAGATTAAACAATTTTTAAATTTTTTTAGATTAAATTAAACATTTTTTTTCATTTTTACATTAAACAATTTTAAAATTTTTTTAGATTAAATTAAACATTTTTTTCATTTTTAGATTAAATTAAACAATTTAAAAATTTTTTTAGATTAAATTAAACATTTTTTTTCATTTTTAGATTAAATTATAAACTATTTAAAAATTTTTTTTAGATTAAATTAAACATTTTTTTTCATTTTTAGATTCAATTATAAACAATTTAAAAAAATTTTTTAGATTACATTAAACATTTTTTTCATTTTTAGATTAAATTAAACAATTTAAAAATTTTTTTTAGATTAAATTAAACAAATTTAAAATTTTTTTAGATTAAACTTTTTTTTTCATTTTTAGATTAAATTAAACAATTAAAAATTTTTTTAGATTAAATTAAACCATTTCAATTTAAGATTGACTATTCAGGGTGTTCTCTCCCAACTTTGCTGCCAGCAGTTGAACCTCAGGTGTTTTTCCTCCATCTCTTTCATTGCCAAGTTAAAGCCCCACCTTTATCCTTGATAATATTTAAAGACTTCTCAGGGATTTTGGCACAAAATGCTCCTTTTGACAGGTGAGAATTTATATTGATAACAGGATAATTTATATTAATGACATTTTAATCTCATTAGTGACGTGCTGGTGGATCCACCTGGTGGATGAGGGGAAGGCTGTGGGTGGGTCTGCCTGGACTCAGCAAGGCCTCTGACACTGTATCCCATAATATACTCCTGGAAAAGCTGGTAGCCCATGGCCTGGACAAGTGTACCCTCTGCTGGGTCAGGAGCTGGCCCAGAGAGTGCTGGTGAATGGAGCTGCATCCAGCTGGTCACCAGTGGTGTCCCCAGGGGTCTGTGTTGGGTCCAGTCCTGTTTAACATCTTTAGTGATGATTTAGATGAGGGGATTGAGTCCATCAGCAGCAAATTTGCTGATGACACCAAGTTGGGAGGGAGTGTCGACCAGCTGGAAGGCAGGAGGGCTCTGCAGAGGGATCTGGAGAGACTGGAGAGATGGGCTGATTGCAATGGGATGGAGTTCAACAAGGCCAAGTGCAGGTCCTGCCCTTTGGCCACCCCAACCCCCTGCAGCGCTCCAGGCTGGGCACAGAGTGGCTGGAGAGCAGCCAGGCAGAGGGACCTGGGGGGACTGAGGGACAGGAAGCTCAACAGGAGCCACCAGTGTGCCCAGGTGGCCAAGAAGGCCAATGGGATCCAGGCCTGGATCCAAACTAGCGTGGCCAGCAGGCCCAGGGCAGTGACCCTTCCCCTGGACTCTGCCCTGGGGAGGCCACACCTTGAGTGTTGTGTTCAGTTCTGGGCCCCTCAGTTGAGGAAAGAGATTGAGGGGCTGGAGTGGGGCCAGAGACAGAGAATCCACCTCCAGGGACAGAGAATCCACCATGTCTTGATCCAACCCCACTGTGATCACCAGCCCAGGGCACTCTGTGCCCTGGGCTGGTGATCACAGTGGGGTTGGATCAAGGGTTGGACTTGCTGATCTCAGAGGTCTCTTCCAACCCAACTGAGAAGAGCAACGAGGCTGGAGAAGGGACTGGAGCACAAGTGCTGTGGGGAGAGGCTGAGGGAGCTGGGGGTGTTCAGCCTGGAGAAGAGGAGGCTCAGAGGTGACCTCAGCACTGTCTGGAACTGCCTGAAGGGAAGTTCTGGCCAGCTGGGGGTTGGTCTCTTCTCCCAGGCACTCAGCAATAGGACAAGGGGGCACGATGGGCTCAAGCTCTGCCAGGGGAAATTGAAGTTGGAGAGCAGGAAAAACTTCTTTGCAGAGAGAGTGCTCAGGGATTGGAATGGGCTGCCCAGAGAGGGGGTGGATTCCCCATCCCTGGAGGTTTTTCAGCTGAGCTTGGCCGTGGCACTGAGTGCCATGATCTGGTAAAGGGACTGGAGTTGGACCAAGGGTTGGACTTGATGATCTCGGAGGTCTTTTCCAACCCAATCCATTCTATGATTCTATGCTGGGATTAATGTTGTACCTGCCAATAATGGGTATTTTTAATGAAGAGCAATCAAGACTGATAGAAAACAATTAAAATAATGCCAATTAACTGTGCTGTGTGTCCAACTCCATCAGCTTTTGTGCTTTCTTTCCCTTGGCAGCCGGGAGAAGCTGTGGATTTGCATGGAATACTGCGGGGGGGGATCCCTCCAGGACATCTACCACGGTAACGGGAATATTTGGGAATATTTTGGGAACTTCCTGCACAGGAGGAAATTAATTCATACCCAGTCACTGCTCGTGGGGGATAAATTGTGATTTTTAGCTGCAGTCAGAGCTGTTTTCAGGCTGTAACTCCAGGGCAGAACAGCTGGATGTGGACACTGGGAGTGGGAAATCCTGGAAAATTATTCCTGTTCATCCCATCCCAACCTTTTACTGTTTTCCTTCCCAAGTTTCCATCTGGAGCTGTTGGTGCTGTAGAAGAATTTGTTGGAGTTAAATGATAGCACTGAGTGTTGAGTAGCAATTTGTCTTGGGTTGAGCCAAACCCATAACACAATTTCTGCTTTATTTTTTAATTAATTAGTCCAAATTGCTTTAAAACATCTCCAAGCCCCACAGACAGTCCCAAAAATCGAGCATTGCCATCCCCAAAATTCATATATTAGCAGGAATCACTCCTGGGTTTGCTTCTCTAAGACCACAGGATATTCCAGTGCTACGAAATCCTTTGGAAAATGAGAATTAGAACTCTGTGAGAAAAGGTTTTCTTCTCACTCTGGGCATTGTCAGCTCCTGTGGGGCTGTTTGTGTGTCTGGCACAGAAAGCCCTTCTGTGAAAGGGCCAAACAAACCCCTTTTCAGCTCAGGGAGAGCTCAGACCCTGCAGGGCCAGCCCTGGATTCTGCAGGGGCTGCCCCGCTCTGTTGGAGTGAATATTAAATAGAAATAGATGCATTTATTGTGCTTTAGGTGTTTATTTGGAAGTGCTCTCAACTTAACCACTTTTTAGTAATTTAATATATAATGTGTTTATTATATATTTATTTATATGTGCTCTAAACTTACCCACTTAATCATTTAATATATAATATATAGTATATTTATTTATATGTGCTCTAAACTTACTATTTAACATATTATATATTTTTAATATATTTATTTATATGTGCTCTAAACTTACTATTTAACATATTATATATTTTTAATATATTTATTTATATGTGCTCTAAACTTACTATTTAACTATTTAATATATTATATATATTTTCTATATTTATTTATATGTGCTCTAAACTCACTATTTAACTATTTAATATATTATATATATTTAATATATTTATTTATATGTGCTGTAAACTTACTATTTAACTATTTAACATATTATATATTTTTAATATATTTATTTATATGTGCTCTAAACTTACTATTTAACTATTTAATATATTATATATATTTTCTATATTTATTTATATGTGCTCTAAACTCACTATTTAACTATTTAATATATTACATATATTTTCTATATTTATTTATATGTGCTCTAAACTTACTGTTTAACTATTTAATATATTATATATTTTTAATATATTTATTTATATGTGCTCTAAACTTACTATTTAACTATTTAATATATGATATATTTTTAATATATTTATTTATGTGTGCTCTAAACTTACTATTTAACTATTTAATATATTGTATATTTTTAATATATTTATTTATATGTGCTGTAAACTTACCCACTTTATAATCATTTAATATATAGTATTATATATATATATATATCATTTAATATATAGTATATTTATTTATATGAGCTATAAATTCAACCACTTTTAATAATTTAATATACAATACATGTATTATATGTTTATTTGTATGTGCTCTAAACTTACTTTTTAATAATTTAATATATAGTTATTTATATGTGCTGTAAGTTTACCCACTTTTTAATCATTAAATATATAATATATATAACATGTTTATTTAAAAGTGCTGTAAACTTACCCACTTTTTAATAATTTAATACATAATATATAGTATATTTATTTATATGTGCTGTAATATCAACCACTTTTTAACAATTTAATTTACAATATATGTATTATATGTTTATTTGAATGTGCTCTAAACTTACCTACTTTTTAATAATTTAAAATATATTTATTACATATTGATTTATATGAGCTCTAAACTTAACCACTTTGTAATCATTTAATATATAATATATAATATATTTTTTATATGTGCTCTAAACTTACCCACTTTGTAATAATTTAATATATATTTATTATATATTGATTTATATGTGCTGTAAACTTACCCACTTATTAATCAATTAACATGTACATATCTATATTATATATATATTTATGTGCTCTAAACATACCCAATTTTAATAATTTAATATATAATGTATTTGTTATATATTTATTTACATGTGCTCTAAACTGACCCACTATTTAACTATTTCATACATAATATAGATATTATATGTATATTTATATATGCTCTAAATTGGCCCACTTTTTAATAATTTAATATATAATATATTTATTATATTTTTATTTATATGTGCTGTAAACATACCCAATTTTAATGCTTTAATATCTAATATATATATTATATGTTTATTTATATGTGCTCTAGACTTATCCACTTTGTCATCATTTAAATACATATATACTATAAATTGATTTATGTGTGCTGTAAACTTACCCACTTTTTAATCATTTCATGTATAACATATTTATTATATATTTATTTATATATGCTATAAACACCACTTTTTAATCATATCATGTATAATACATAATATAATATAATATTTATATGTGCTGTAAACTTACCCACTTTTTAATCATTTCATATATAACATATTTATTATAGATTTATATATGCTGTAAACTTACCTGCTTTTTAATAATGTAATATATAAAATATGTTTATTTACATGTGCTGTGAACTTACCCACTATTTATTTCTTTAATATATAATATATATAATATATTTATTTATATGTGCTCTAAACCTACCCCCTTTTTAATCATTTAATGGATAATACATATATTTATTTATAAGTGCTCTAAACTTACCCACTTTTTAATCATTTAATATGTGAGAAATTTATATATATATATATATGTCTTGAGTTGAAATATGGGCTGTAAACTTACCCACTTTTTAATCATTTAATATATAATATATTGATTATAGGTTGATTTACATGTGCTGTAAACTTACCCACTATTTATTTATTTAATATATAATACATATATTTATTTATAAGTGCTCTAAACTTACCCACTTTTTAATCATTTAATATGTGAGAGGTTTTTATATATATATATATATATGTATATGTATATACATATATATATATGTGTGTGTGTGTGTGTATATATATATATGTCTTGAGTTGAAATATTTTTATTTATATGTGCTGTAAACTTACCCATTTTTTAATAATTTAATACATAATATATTGATTATTTATTGATTTATATGTGCTGCAAATGTACCCCCATTTTAATAATTTAATATATAATATATATATAATACGTTCATTTACATGTGCTGTGAACTTACTATTTAATTATAATATATATTATTAAATGCAATTATATAATAAATAAATATAATTATTACTATTTAATAGATAATATATAATATATTTATTTATGTGTGCTCTAAACTTACCCACTTTGTAATCATTTAATATATATTTATTATATATTGATTTACATGTGCTGTAAACTTACCCACTTTTTATTTATTTAATATATAATATAGATAATCTATATATTTATATGTGCTCTAAACTTACCCACTTTTTAATCATTTAATATGTGAGAGATTTATTTATATATATATATATATATGTCTTGAGTTGAAATATTTTTATTTATATGTGCTGTAAAATTACCCATTTTTAATAATTTAATACATAATATATTGATTATATATTGATTTATATGTGCTGTAAACTTACCCACTTTTTAATAATTTAATATAATATATATATATAAAATGTGTTTATTTACATGTGCTGGGAACTCCCTATTTAATTATAATAGATATGATTAAATACAATTATATAATAAATAAATAAATAAATAAATAAATAAATAAATAAATAAATAAATAAATAAATAAATAAAAATTATTACTATTTAATATATAATACATAATATATTTATTTATATGTGCTCTAATCTTACCCCCGTTTTAATCATTTAATATATATTTATTATATATTGATTTATATGTGCTGTAAATGTACCCACTTTTTAATAATTTAATACATGGTATATTGATTATATATTGATTTATATGTGCTGTAAACTTACCCACTTTTTAATCATTTAATATGTGATATATAAAATATGTTTATTTTTATGTGCTGTGAACTTACTATTTAATTATAATGTATATAATTATAATATATAATATATATTATAATAATATAAATAATAATATTAATAATACAATATTATAATAATATTATGATTATATATAATATATGATTATATGTTATAATTTTAATATATAATTAAATACAATGATAGAATAAATATAATTATTGCTATTTAATAGATAATATATAATATATTTTTATATATGTGCTGTAAACTTACCCACTTTGAAATCATTTAATATATATTTATTATATATTGATTTATATGTGCTGTAAACTTACCCACTTTTTAATCATTTAATATATGATATATAAAATATGTTTATTTTCATGTGCTGTAAACTTACTATTTAATTATAATGTATATAATTATAATATAATATATAATATATATTATAATGATATATTATAATAATATATTAATAATACAATATAATAATAATATAATAATATATAACATATAATTATATATTATAATATTATAATATAGATAATTAAATACAATTATATAATAAATATAATTATTGCTATTTAATAGATAATATATAATATATTTATTTAAATGTGCTCTAAACTTACCCACTTTGTAATCATTTAATATATATTTATTATATATTGATTTATATGTGCTGTAAACTTACCCACTTTTTAATAATTCAATATGATATATATATATATGTTTATTTATATGTGCTGTAAACTTACCCACTATTTATTTATTTAATATATAATATAAATAATATATATATTTATAAGTGCTCTAAACCTACCCCCTTTTTAATCATTTAATGGATAATACATATATTTATTTATAAGTGCTGTAAACTTACCCACTTTTTAATCATTTAATATGTGAGACATTTTTTTATATATATATATATATATATATATATATCTTGAGTTGAAACATGTGCTGTAAACTTACCCCTTTTTTAATAATTTAATACATAATATATTGATTATATATTGATTTACATGTGCTGTAAACTTACCCACTATTTATTTATTTAATATATAATATATATAATATATTTATTTATATGTCCTCTAAACTTACCCACTATTTATTTATTTAATATATTATATATATATTTATTTACATGTGCTGTAAACTTACCCACTATTTATTTATTTAATATATAATATATATATAATATATTTATTTATATGTCCTCTAAACTGACCCACTATTTATTTATTTAATATATAATATAGATAATATATTTATTTATATGTCCTCTAAACTTACCCACTATTTATTTATTTAATATATAATATATATAATATATTTATTTATATGTCCTCTAAACTTACCCACTATTTATTTATTTAATATATAATATATATAATATATTTATTTATATGTCCTCTAAACTTACCCACTATCTATTTATTTAATATATAATAAATGTATTTATTTATAAGTGCTCTAAACTTACCCTGTTTAATCATTTAATACCTACTCTATTTATGATATCTTTATTTCTCAGTGCCATAACCTTCCCCCTTTCTCTCTGTTTGCAGTGACGGGTCCCCTCTCCGAGCTCCAAATTGCTTATGTGTGCAGAGAGACCTTGCAGGTACTGCCCCTGGGCAGGGCTGGGACACTCTTTATTCCCAGGAAGGTTATTCCAGTCCCATCCCTTCCTTGGCAATCCAATTAAACACAAATTAGCAAGAAACTCTTATCAAAGTCGTGCAAATATTTGCTCCAATTTTCAGCTTCCTGCTTGCCCTGTGGGGGGGGGGGGAATTTAATGGGGAAATTGCTGCAACCACTTAAATAAAATTATCTTTTGTGACTCCTGGTAACTTCAGGAATACAAGGGAAGGAGGTGCAGGCAGGTTGTTTCCTAAAGGAACCTTCAGGAGATCAAAAATATAATTTTATGAAGGTTTTATTTTTAAAAAAAAAAATCACATTTCTCTGTGTGAAATGTCACCCCGTGACTGGTTGAAATGAGGCTTTGTGGGGGAGACGAGGAACTGAATCCGTGTGAAAACCACAAATCTCACCATTTTCAGATGAAAAATCTCTTGGGACATTTAAATTTACTAAATGGCAAAATAATTTGTTGTGTCTCTTTTATTTCCAGGGTCTTGCTTATTTGCATATGAAGGGCAAAATGCACAGAGACATAAAGGTAACCTGGGGCTTGGAGACCCTCAAATCTCCCAGTTTCATTTAAAAACATTCCTGAAAAAGATTTGGGACTTGTTGTTTGTTGTGTTTTAGGGTGCAAATATTCTCCTGACAGACCATGGGGACGTCAAATTGGGTGAGTTGCTTGGATTTTATAATGTGGGTTGGTTTAAAAGCCATTTCAGAGGTCAGTGGTGCCCTTGAGAATGGTTGGACTTGGTGGTTTAAAGGTCTTTTCCAACCTATTGAAGGTCTCCCCACCCTAAATCATTCCATGATTGTTTGGGGCAAGGGAAGATGACCCAAAGTGATGATGCCAAGTGTGTATCCATCAAAGGTCTTTTCCAACCTATTGAAGGTTTTTTCCAACCTCTTGAAGGTCTTTTCCACCCTATTAAAGGTCTTTCCCAACCTATTGAAGGTCTTTCCCAACCTATTGAAGGTCTTTTCCAACCTATTAAAGGTCTTTCCCAGCCTCTTGAAGGTCTTTCCCAACCTATTAAAGGTCTTTCCCAACCTACTGAAGGTCTTTCCCGACCTACTGAAGGTCTTTTCCAACCTATTAAAGGTCTTTCCCAACCTAAATGATTCCATGATTGTTTGGGGCAAGGGAAGATGACCCAAAGTGATGATGCCAAGTGTGTATCCACCAAAGGTCTTTTCCAACCTATTGAAGGTCTTTCCCAACCTATTGAAGGTCTTTCCCAACATCTTGAAGGTCTTTCCCAACCTATTGAAAGTCTTTCCAACCTCTTAAAGGTCTTTCCCAACCTATTGAAGTTCTTTCAGAACCTATTGAAGGTCTTTTCCAACCTATTGAAGGTTTTTCCAACCTATTAAACGTCTTTTCCAACCTCTTGAAGGTCTTTCCCAACCTACTGAAGGTCTTTTCCAACCTCTTGAAGGTCTTTCCCAGCCTTTTGAAGGTCTTTTCCAACCTATTAAAGGTCTTTCCCAACCTAAATTGTTCCATGATTGTTTGGGGCAAGGGAAGATGACCCAAAGTGATGATCCCAACTGTGTATCCACCAAAGGTCTTTTCCAACCTATTAAAGGTCTTTCCCAACCTGTTAAAGGTCTTTCCCAACCTATTGAAAGTCTTTACAACCACTTGAAGGTCTTTTCCAACCTCTTGAAGGTCTTTCCCAACCTATTGAAGGTCTTTTCCAACCTCTTGAAGGTCTTTTCCAACCTATTAAAGGTCTTTCCCAACCTATTGAAGGTCTTTTCCAACCTCTTGAAGGTCTTTCCCAACCTATTAAAGGTCTTTTCCAACCTATTGAAGGTCTTTTCCACCCTAAATGATTCCATGATTGTTTGGGGCAAGGGAAGATGACCCAAAGTGATGATCCCAACTGTGTATCCATTAAAGGTCTTTTCCAATCTATTGAAGGTCTTTCCCAACCTATTAAAGGTCTTTCCCAACCTACTGAAGGTCTTTCCCAACCTGTTGAAGGTCTTCCCAACCTAAATGATTCCATGATTGTTTGGGGCAAGGGAAGATGACCCAAAGTGATGATGCCAAGTGGGTATCCATGAAACCTGCCCTGGGATGCCCATCCCTGTGTGCCCAGTTGGAATGAGCAGGAGCTCAGCACCTTCTCACACCCCTGTGGTGATCCAGGAATGGTCTGTTGGGAAAGGACAACCTTTTAAAGGTGGAAAAAACCAGGAATAAAACACTGAAAAGTCATTCCATTAAACAGCCTTTTAAAGGTGGAAAAACCCCCAGGAATAAACCACTGACAGGACATTCCACTAAACTTTGGTTCCCTCCTCTTTGCCTGCTGAGCTGGTTGGACATTCCCACAGTCATCTCCAGCTTTCAGGCTACAAATAAAAAGGATTTCAATGATTTTTGGCTCTGCAGGAGCTCCTGATGTTCTGCAGCTCCCAAGGATTGGTGGCCCCTGGACAGTGTCCAGGGCACAGATGTCCCATCACAGCTTCTCCACAGCAACACACAGAAAGGACCTTTTAAATTGAATATCCTCAAATTTTGGTTGATTCTGTGAGGTGGAAAAGACTCAGGAGAGGAGCAGGGTCATGAGTGGGTTGTGCAGGGAAAGCAAACTCTGATTTGAAGTCATGTCAGTGAAGACCTTGATGATCTCATTATTAACCTTGAACTGTTTACCTTAATGAATTAATAATTGGGGTGAGAAACAAGGTTGTTCTTTCATAGTATGGTAGAACTGGGTGTCAAATTGAGATTTTTCAGCCCCTGATGGTTTTATTTTGCAGCTGATTTCGGGGTAGCAGCAAAAATCACGGCGACCATTGCGAAGAGGAAATCCTTCATTGGCACCCCTTACTGGTAACAAACCCCTGCCACTGCTGGGGGGCAAAGCTGGGTCTGTGTTTCTGCCAAAACTTCTCAAACACACTCAGAAATTCCCTTTCTTCCAAGCAAAATGCCCCAAGGGTGAAAATCTGGGAAGCACTGATTGGAGCTGGGCTGTTGCTACCTGAGGTTTGAGGCAGTTCTGCTGCTTTTCCCCGAGTTTATTAATGCAGAATATTCTCCCTTTTTTCTAATGGTTGTTGAGTTTCTCACTGATTTTATTCTTCATCTTATTTGTATTTTTAGGGAGTGAAATAATCAATGTCTTGCTGATTTCTGTGCAGAAAGAAAACCAGATTTTTTTCAAGTTATCATTTCTACTGATTAATGTCTGCATGTTTAATATGCAAATAGATCTTTGTGAATCTGCAGCTGGGTTATAAATGCAGATTTATCTGCTTTGGGCATCACTGTGAAGCAGGGGAGGGGCCTGGGGGTGTTCCTGGGGGCTGCAAACAGCTCCCTCCAGACAATGGCCTGGAATTGTTATCCAAGGAGAAAGAGGATTGAGGGCAGGAGGATTATCTGCTCCCTAAAGCTTTTCATCAGGAATGATGAGCCTGGTGCCATTCCTGGTGTTGCCACGAAGCCCCTGGCCCGGGGCAGGCACATCAGCTCCCTGTGCTTCCCAAAGTGTCACCTCCTGGTGCTTCCCAAAGTGTCACCTCCCTGTGCTTCCCAAAGTGTCACCTCCTGGTACTTCCCAAAATGTCACCTCCTGGTGCTTCCCAAAGTGTCACCTCCTTGTGCTTCCCAAAGTGTCACCTCCTTGTGCTTCCCAAAGTGTCACCTCCTTGTGCTTCCCAAAAAGTCACCTCCCGGTGCTTCCCAAAGTGTCACCTCCTTGTGCTTCCCAAAAAGTCACCTCTTGCAAAACACAAATTCACCTCCTTGTTCTTCCTGAAAAGTCACCTCCTGGTGCTTCCCAAAAAGTCACCTCTGGCAAACACATCAGCTCCTTGTGCTTCCCAAAAAGTCACCTCCTTGTGCTTCCCGAAGTGTCACCTCTGACAAAACACAAAAGTCACCTCCTGGTGCTTCCAAAAGTGTCACTTCCTTGTTCTTCCCAAAAAGTCAACTTTGGCAAACATATTAGCTGCTTGTGCTTCCCAAAACGTCACCTCCTTGTGCTTCCCAAAAAGTCACCCCTGGCAAACACTTCACCTCCTGGTGCTTCCCAAAGTGTCACCTCCTTGTGCTTCCCAAAAAGTCACTTCCTTGTACTTCTCAAATGTCACCTCCTTGTGCTTCCCAAAATGTCACCTTTGGCAAACACTTCAGCTCCTTGTGCTTCCCAAAACGTCACCTCCTGGTGCTTCCCAAAAGTCACCTCCTTGTGCTTCCTAAAAGTCACCTCCTTGTAATTCCCAAAAAGTCACCTCCTTGCGCTTCCCAAAGTGTTACCTGCTTGTGCTTCCCAAAAAGTCACCTCCTTGTGCTTCCCAAAGTGTCACCTCTGGCAAAACACAAAAGTCACCTCCTGGTGCTTCCCAAAGTGTCACTTCCTTGTTATTCCCAAAAAGTCACCGTTGGCAAACACATCAATGCCTTGTGCTTCCCAAAGTGTCACCTCCCTGTGCTTCCCCAGGTGTCCCCTCCCTGTGCTTCCCCAGGTGTCCCCTCCCTGTGCTTCCCCAGGTGTCCCCTCCCTGTGCTTCCCCAGTTGTCCCCTCCCAGTGCTTCCCAGGCCACCAGGCCCTTCCCTGCCCCCCTCCTGGCCATGGGGCTGTGCCAGAGGGGCTGGTTTCCCTGAGCATTCCCTGCCTTGGTTTTGCAGGATGGCCCCCGAGGTGGCGGCGGTGGAGAAGAACGGCGGGTACAACCAGCTGTGCGACATCTGGGCCGTGGGGATCACGGCCATCGAGCTGGCCGAGCTGCAGCCGCCCATGTTCGACCTCCACCCCATGAGGTTGGACCCTGGGGGGTTCCTGGGCTGCAGGACCCTCTGCAGTCCCAGCAGGAGCTGGTGGGATTCAGCTGGACCTTCCCCAGAGCTCAGAGCTGGACACTGGGATTCGTCATCCAAATGTTTCCTTCCTGCTCAATCCATGTCTGTTTTAAGGGATCAGCCTGGAGCTCAAATCTGACATTTTGACTTGAAGTTGAAAGCCAAATTTCATCCCTTTTTCCATTTTCAGTGTCACCTGGGCCAGTGGAAGGTGATGGGGTTGGAACGAGATGGACTTTGAGGTCCCTTCCAGCCCAAATCCCTGTGGGGTTCTGGGATGCATAACCTTGGGAAGAGCAGGTGCAGATCTGGGGACATTGAGCCACTGGAGAAGCTGCAGCCCAAAGTCTGGCAGGATTATGGCACTGAAAAGGGGAGAAAATCCACAGCTTTGCTGTGTCTGTCCTTTCCACAGTGGATTATGGATTTCCATCATCCAGTTCCACCAGTGTGATTCTCACCTTAAAGTATGGAAGGGTTCAGGTGTTAGACTGGAATTCATTCCTTTCCTTACCATGTAATAACATTATTCTTTCTTTACCTTCAGGGCTCTGTTTTTAATGTCAAAAAGTAATTTTCAACCTCCAAAGCTAAAGGAAAAAGCAAAATGGTAGGTGGGACTCCTTCCCTTTCAGTGTGTTGTTGGAATGAGATGATGGTAAAGGTCCCTTCCAACCCAAACCATCCTATAAATCTGTGATTTTATGGGAAAAAACTATTTGCCATTAGTGGAGAATGGACCTTTCTTTGGTGCTCTTTGTATGTTCCAGGAAAGAAAATAATTTTTATCCTTTTTCCTTCATTCCTGTTGGGACATTTGCCCCTGTGGGTGGGACAGGTGATGGTTTAATCCTTGAAGGTTTAATCCTTAATGCTTGGCTGATTTTCTGTACAAAAATATTTTCCATGCAAGTTCCATGAATAAAATGGGGATTTTTTTTTCCTAATTTGTCAACTTAGAAATTCAATTTTCCAAACCTGGGATGAGGTACCTGAACAACACCCTGACTCATGTTGTGATCTGTTTAATAATTGTAATAAAATCAGCAGTACCTTGAAAAATGAAACATAACCCCTGGTTTTAATTTGCAGGTCAGCAACATTCCATAACTTTGTGAAAATAGCACTTACCAAAAACCCCAAGAAGAGGCCAACAGCAGACAGGCTGCTCTCTGTGAGTGGGGTGGGACCCTCAGGGACAGCAGGACGGAATCTCCCGCCCCAGGGTGGGCAGCAGATCCCTGAGAGGCCAAAGGGGACCTGTTTGCTTTGATTTCAAACGTGGGTGGGGAGACCTGAAGGAGGGAGATGTTGGCCTTGTCTGTGGGAAGGGCAGGATTTTGTGGATAGAGAGAAGCAGCTCCAGGAATGTGCTCCAGGGAGGTGTCAGAGCCTCGTGGCTGTGTGGACATGGACCCTTCCTGCCAGTTCAGCTGTTCATGGATCTCTGCTTTCTTCAACATCACTGAACACAAAAATGACATTTAATTATTTGTCTGATTCAGAGTTTAATTTCCAATTTACAGCCAGTCCAGAGCGTGGTGTCCTTGGAAGGGTCAGAAAGCTCAGCCAGTCAGGAATTACTAACACAGTAGTTGAGAGAGCAGAAAAAATTCATTAACATTCTTAATGAACTTTGCCTGTTAATTGCATATTATAACTTCTTTTTTCCTGTGGTTCCAGCATAGCTTTGTGGGGCAGCCAGGCCTGTCCAGGTCTTTGGCAGTTGAGCTGTTGGACAAAGTCAACAATCCCGACAACCACACACACTACGGCGAAGTCGACGACGATGATTTTGAGGTGAGAACATCCTTTCATTTTAGGTAAAACTACACCTTAAACTCTCTGAGAATGTAATGCCACAGCTCAGCAGTGTGGCTTGTTGGTTTGGATGTTGGTGGAGATCCAGCTTCTCTCCCCTTTGCCCTTCCAGCCTCACTCCGTGATCCGCCACACCATCCGCTCCACCAACAGGAACGTCAGGGCGGAGAGAACGGCGTCGGAGATAAACTGTGAGGTCCTGGGGGGCTCTGCCCATTCTGGGGGAATGTCTGGCCTGGGGGAGCCCCATGTTGTGTGCTCTGGGAAGCCTCTTCCCATGAGTGCCATGATCTGGTGAACAGACTGGAGTTGGACCAAAGGTTGGACTTGATGATCTTGGAGGTCTTTTCCAACCCAATCCATTCTGTGATTCTGTCATTCTATGGATGTGGCACTGAGTGAGAATCCACGTCTTGATCCAACCCCACTGTGATCACCAGCCCAGGGCACAGGGTTGGATCAAGGATTGGACTTGATCTCAGAGGGCTTTTCCAACCCAGTCAGTTCCATAATTCTGTCATTCTATGGATGTGGCACTGAGTGAGAATCCGTGTCTTGATCCAACCCCACTGTGATCACCAGCCCAGGGCACAGGGTTGGATCAAGGATTAGACTTGATGATCTCAGAGGTCTTTTCCAACCCAATTCATTCTATGATTCTGTCATTCTATGGATGTGGCACTGAGTGAGAATCCGTGTCTTGATCCAACCCCACTGTGATCACCAGCCCAGGGCACTCTGTGATCACAGTGGGGTTGGATCAAGGGTTGGACTTGATGATCTCAGAACTCTTTTCCAACCCAATCCATTTTATCATTCTATAATTCTATGATCTGCAAAACAAACCCAGGAGAAACAGCACATGCATGTGAATCTTCAGCAGCAATAATTAATATTAATTCACTGCTTCAGTTGAAATTTTGAGGGTAGAACTGGTTTTTCCCCCCCAGGTTTGGACTGAGGCCTTTTGTGGCTCCTCTGCATCACGTACATCACACTTTTGGGAGACCTGCCCTTGAAAAAAAAGCCTCTTTTCTTCTCTCTCACATGCATTTAAAAGTGGCAGGTGGTTAAATAGCTGCCTTTTGGTGTGTTTCATATGGTGCCTTGGTGTTCACTTTGGGCTTTCTTGTGGGTTTCGTGACTGCAGCTTGAGGCATTTAGACAGCAAGGCTGGTGTTTTACAGGCAAATGAACACAATATTCAGATGTGTTACAACGTGCATTTCACTGCAGGAAGCACTGGGAGGGCCCTGGTGCAATATCTGTGTGTTAATTATGGAAATACCCTGTTTTGTAGTTGATAAGCTGCAGTTTGAGCCTCCTCTAAGGAAGGAAACAGAAGCTCGGGATGAAATGGTGAGCACAGGTTTGGTTTGAATCCCTTTATTAAAATCAGGGTGTCTTCACTGCTCTGTGGTTCAGCTCTTAAGGGGATTGCTGGGAAAATGGCTTTTAAATTCCCTATTTTTAAGTTCCCCAAGTGATCCTTACTGAGTCTTCACCATAAATTTTTCCTTTCCTTTATTGCCACTTGATCCCAACATTCCACCATTTCCAGCTGCTGCTTCCAAAGTCTTAAGAGGAAGAAAATATTTTATCAACAATTCCTTTGGAGATTGTAAAGTGTTATTTCCCTTTGGAATTTGATTTTACTGCTTGTGGATGGTTCTGCAGGGCTGTTTGGGGTGGATCAGGTACTTCAGTTTGACATGGGGAGGTGAAAAAATGGCAATTTCTGCATCTTCAGGTGGTGGCAGCTGGCAGTGACTTTGCTTCCCACTGGAATCCTTTTGTTGATGGTGGAAGCAGCAGGTAAGTGCAGATAAAACCAGCTTTTATTTCTGTGATTTAGTGTGAAATTGCACTGAAATAAATAGGGTGGAACAATCAAACCATGAGCCCTGAACCACAAGGAGGTGTTACCCTGTGGGAAGTTCTCCTGCAGCTGCTTGGTCAGTTCTCTTGGAGATTGAGTTTTAATCTCTTTGAATCATCAGCAGCTTGTTTGGGGTTTACAGGTGGCAAGGGGAGTGTAGATGGAGGAGCAGGACCCTGACATGACACAGGCACAGTTTGCTGAGGCAGAGCTGGTGGCCTTGCAAGGGCTGATCCTGCTCTGGCTCACACTTCTCTATGAGCCCTGGCTGTGGTTGTGACACCCTGTGACACCCTGTGACAAGCCCTGAGCTCCAGAAAGGGGAGGGGAAACCAGTTCTGAGGGTTCAAAGAATCTGCCTCTTGCTTAGAAAGACCGTTTGTTTCCAATCCCCTAAGATTTAAATAAAGCTGATATTTTACCTCCTTTTTAGGAAGAATGTTTCAACCACAAAAACACCTCAGAAAAAGTAAAGATTGTTATGAATTTTTTTTAAATTACAAAGATAGAGGTCTATGACTTTCTGAAGGTTCAGTGTTCCCAGCAGTCCCACTGCAGTGTGCCCAGGGGGGTCTGTGGGGGGGAAATATTGGAGGGAAAGATGTGCTGGAGCTGCTTTCCCCCAGGATAAAGCAGGTCTGGAGTACAGGGGCACAATTATCTCTGAGTTAGGACTGAATTTATTAAGAGTGTAAGTCTTGGGTTGAGACATTTATTGTATTTGTTGTTATTATACCTTCCTTTTTAGCTGCCAACAGTGAATTGAGCCTTTCAAGGCAATCCCTGGGTTTGCAGTGGGGAGTGTGGAGGTTCAGCAGGACCAAGTGATGCCCAGAGAGGGAAAGGTGGTGCTGGGGCTGAGATCATTGCTCAGCTAAAACAGCCTCTTCCCCACCTTCATTTGGAGCTGAGCAGCAAACAGGGGATGTCTTTGGGTGGTTTTTTTTGCAGAGAAAGCCTTGCATAAGCTGTCAGCTGACACTGAGCCCCCTGGAAAGCTTGGAGGGTGTGGGGACTGCCAGGATTTGGGGCTTTTGGAGTTCAACCTGGGCTTTGTGTTCTCACTGTAGGAGGAGTTTTTGGGGGGCTCTGAGCCCTGCAGTTGGGGGGCTCTGCCTCTCCCTGCCCAGTAAAGCCAAGCCAGGATTGTTTCCCTGCCCTCCCTCCCCCTCTGGGTGTGCTCCCTGCTGAGCTGGAGCCTGGTTTTTTGCAGGCAGCTGGAATCTGCAGGCTGAGGAGCAGGGAGGGAGGGGAAGCTCCTCCTGGCACAGGGACTCTGATTCTGCTGCTGTGGCTCTGTCTGTACCAGGCTGTGTTAAAGCAGCAGAGCTGGGGCTGTAGCAAACAATTCCAGGGCTGGAAATGAGGACATGGACATGGATTCAGTATTGGAAGGAGGACAGGCAGGACAGTTCTGTGCTGCTCACTTGGAAAGCCTTCCAGCTGGAAAGATAAACAGGAAATGCATAACTCCTCTGTCCCAACAATTCTGAGTGATCCCAGGGATGTCCAGGGAGGATGTTTGCTGGGGAGTCCTTGTTTCATGCCCTTTGGCTTTTGTGGAGTGATGGTGACTGATCTCCAGCTCAGGAACTGACTGGAAAGGGGGAATACCAGGACCTGCTGATCAAACTTAGTCCTGGTTTTCCTTTGTAGCATTTTGAAATCACTTTTGTATAAATTTGCTGCATTATGGAGGTGGTTTTTATTTATGATTTTCATAAAATCCCTGAATGGTTTGGGTTGGAAGGACCTTAAACTCATCCCATTCCACCCCTGTCATGGGCAGGAACACCTCCCTCTATCCCAGGTTATTCCAAGCCCTGTCCAGCCTGGTCTGGGACATTTCCAGGGATCCAGGGGCAGCCACAGCTTCTCTGGGCAACAAAAACCTTTGAAAAAGAGAGACTTTTTCTCCTTTAAATTTTTAATAGTTCCTGTTGGCAACTGCTCCTTTCCCTTTCAGAATGACTTGCAGGGAAATTTTACATTAATCCAAACTTGGCTGTGTTTTCCTGGTCATTGCCCTTTAAAGACACAACTTGAAAATTGCCATTCTGCAGAATTTTATCAGTTTTTGTTGGTTTCAGGGTCATATTTTCAGTGCTGCTTTGATCCTGTAGTCATAATTTATTTTTTTTTTTTTTGCTGTCCCTGGGGTAGCCTTGAAACAAAAATTCCCAATGTAATGGGAAACAGTCTGTCTTTTGTGTATATATATATATATATTTATAGAGAAGGAAAATTCCCTTTAAAGGCTTTTCTCCATTTGTCTCCCTGTGACTTCCTCTGTTGTTTTTTTTTCTCCTTTTATGTTGTTAGACAAGTCAATAATATTTAACATTCCAGGCAGGGAAATGAAAGCTGGTGGTGTCTGGTGTGGAATTGAGATTTTTGGGGGGGTGAGGGGAAGGAAAGAACCAAACAGATTTAAAAAAAGAGCTTAATAAGAGAAATGTTTGTTTTGGAAAGGGCTGGGAGATGCTTGTTGTGGAACTGAGTGACAACAGGGATGGGTTTGGTTGCACTTAGAGCAGAGCTCTTAATTTTATAACTATTTTACCTTAGGGGGCTGCTCACAAAGTTTGGCGATGGGAGCGAAGATGTGGAAGAGTGAGTGGATCTGCTTCCTGCACACTGTGGTGGCTCCAAACCCCCTGCCCTCGAATTGCTGCAGCAGCTTTGCCACCCACCAGGCACTGAGGGCTGGCTGCTCTCCAGGCTGGGCTGCTCTCCTGGCCCTCAGAGTGTCCAAAGTGACACCTTCCCCCTTGCTCTGCTACCTGAGGTTGTCTCAGAGTGATCCTTTAGAGCAGATTTGGTGCTGGTGGATCCTCAGCCCTGAGCCAGCCTGGCTGGGACAGGACAGGCAGAGAATCCTGCAGAGCTCACAGGCAGCTCCTCTGGTGCCCAAAGGTCTGTCTGATCCAGAGTGGAGGCTGCAAACTGGATCCCAGAATGCCAGAATGGTTGAAGTTGGAAGGGAACTTAAAGCTCATCCCATCCCACCCCCTGCCATGGGCAGGGACACCTCCCACCAGCCCAGGCTGCTCCAAGCCCTGTCCAGCCTGGCCTGGGACACTTCCAGGGATGGGGCAGCCACAGCTTCTCTGGGCCCGCCCACCCTCCCAGCCAGGAATTCCTTCCCAATATCCCATCTAACCCTGCCCTCTGGCAGTGGGAAGCCATTCCTCTTATCCTGTCCCTCCATCCCTTGCCCAAAGTCCCTCTGCAGCCTCAGATCCAGCTCCTGAATGTGTATTTAGTTCCTAACCACAAAGCTCTGTAACTCTGGCATTTATGGGAGAACAGGAGTCTATCCCAAACCAGCACTTCCAACAACATTAACCTGCTTTTCCCTGCTCTGGGACTTCAGCTTAACCCTGTGTGTGCAAAGCTCTGATCTGCCTCTTCTTTGCCTCTGGTTCATCTGGTTTCCAGTCTGTCTTCTCCAGTAGTTCTGGTTTCACTCTGGGTTTGGTTTAACTGAGCCAGTGACTGCCCTTCCCTTGCAGGTCGACCCTGAAGCGAGCGGGGCCTCCCCCTCTGCCTCCCAAGGTAGGGAATGTGGGATTGGAGGGTTTGGGAAGCACATCCCCCCTGTGCAGCCTGGAGAGGCCTCTTGCTCTGCATTCTGCCTCTCACTCTCCACAGGAGGGGAACACCTGAAATGATTCTGCTGTCAAATGTCTGATTTTCACAGAATGTCCCGGGTTGGGAGGGACCCCCCAAGGATCATCCAGTGCAGCTCCTGATCCTGCACAGACGCCCCAACAATCCCACCCTGTCCCTGTCCCATTGTCCAAACACTCCTGGAGCTCTGGCAGCCTTGGGGCCATGCCCACTGCCCTGGGGAGCCTGGGCAGTGCCCACCACCCTCTGGGGGAAAAGTCTTTCCCTGAGATCCCACCTGAACCTCCCCTGGCACAGCTCCAGCCCTTTCCTGTGTCCTGTACCTGCTCAGAGAGCTTTGGTGATGCCCAAAATTCACACAATTTTCAAAGGCTGATATTTTTTTAATGTAGAAGTTCTGACTTGCGTTAAACTCATCTGAATTTGATGCTTCCTGGGTGCCATTCCCAGTTCCTCACCCATCCCATCCCATCCCATCCCACCTCTGGTTTCTTGCAGCCGAGAATAAACTGCTATCCCGAGGAAAACCTCCCAGATGATGAGAGGTGCCAGACCATCAAGCATTTCCCAGAGCCACAGAACAGAGCTCCCCCAGCCCACAGGAGACAGAGCATCCCAGTGTGTGGGCCCCAGGCTGATTCCAGCCCCACTGGAATGACCAGCAGCATCAGCAGCCCTGGGTTGCTCACAGCCAGATACAGCGACCTGGGTAAGGGCCTCACCTGTCCTGAAGCAAAAGGTATTTCCATCCTGGAAAAGGAATTGTTTCCAGAGCCAACTCTCTTCAGAGATTTAATACAACTGATCACAAGGGGCAGCTTTTCTTTTTCCATGTGTGCTGGTCCTTATTTAGAGCCGTGACCCACAGTGGGAATGTTCTTCCCAAAACAAGGACACTGAGCCTGTCAATCCCATTAATGTTTGGCCTGCAGGGATAGGAGAAGAACAATGTTTGGGGAGGGTCATCTGCAAGGACCTTGCCACAGCTTTATTCCCAGTGGGATTTGGCCCAGGAACTGTTTGGATGATGGGAAATGTGTAACTCAGCACGGGCAAGAGCAGCCAGTTGTCCTGGGAATGTTCAGCTACCTGGGAAGTGGCTGTGGAAGTGTCAGTGCCCACTTCCCACTCCTGCTGGGCACAAGGGAGGAGAGATTCTCTATTCCACTGTGTCAGAAAAGCCACAGGGGATGTTTGTGCTTCCTTTCAGGCAATGGGAATGGCAATGGGAATGGCATGCTGAAACTCATCGAGGAGAGCGCCGAGGGCTCCGGACACATCCCCCAGCTCCCGAGGAAAAAGGAGAAGAGAGACTTCCCTGTAGGTGTCGTGGCCCTGGGGTTGTGCTGGCAGTGCCAACAGTTGCTGGGAGTTCCTGGGAGCTGCTGGGAGCTGTTGGGAGTTGCTGGGAGCTGTTGGGAGCTACTGGGAGCTGCTGGGAGTTGCTGGGAGTTGCTGGGAGCTGTTGGGAGCCGCTGGGAGCTGTTGGGAGTTGCTGGGAGCTGCTGGGAGCTGCTGGGAGCTGCTGGGAGCTGCTGGGAGCTGCTGGGAGCTGTTGGGAGCTGCTGGGAGCCGCTGGGAGCTGCTGGGAGTCGCTGGGAGCTGCTGGGAGTTGCTGGGAGCTGCTGGGAGCTGCTGGGAGCTGTTGGGAGCCGCTGGGAGCCGCTGGGAGCCGCTGGGAGCCGCTGGGAGCTGCTGGGAGCTGCTGGGAGCCGCTGGGAGCTGCTGGGAGCTGCTGGGAGTCGCTGGGAGCTGCTGGGAGCTGCTGGGAGCTGTTGGGAGCTTGTGAGAGCTGCTGGGAGCTGTTGGGTTTTGCTGGGAGCCGCTGGGAGCTGCAGGGAGCCACTGGGAGCCACTGGGAGCTGCTGGGAGCTTCTGGGAGCTGTTGGGAGCTGCTGGGAGGTGTTTCATGAGCTTTGTTTCTTCCCACAGAAACCAGCAATCAATGGTTTGCCTCCGACTCCAAAGGTGCTGGTAAGAAATTCCATTGGCACTGGGAGTTCCCAAACCTGCTCTCAGGATTTTGCTGGGATAAGGCACCAGCTCATCTGGGATTTTTCTGCACCTCACAGCCAGTTAGTTCTCCTGTATTGATCCCACAATGTCTGTTCCCTGTGGGTAAAACCTCCCAGTCACTCTCCAGCCTGGATGTGCAGGGTTGGAGCTTCCCTGGTTCCGGAGTCAAGATCTCCAGTGGCAGCTCCTGAGGAAGAGAAATGGGAAGAACTGGAAGTGATGAGAGGCTGTCACTGCTTCAGTGCTGCTTGGTTTCCCTTCATGTGCCATTTATATGAGCACTCAGAATTCATATGTACAATTATAGATCAATTTAGGTTGGGAAATAGCCTTAAGATCATGGAGTCCAACCATGACTCCAGCACTTCCAAGGCCACCACTGAGCCCTGTCTCAGTCCCAGGTGGAGGTTGGTCTCTTCTCCCAGGCACTCAGCAATAGGACAAGGGGGCACGATGGGCTCAAGCTCTGCCAGGGAAAATTGAAGTTGGAGAGCAGGAAAAAATCCTTTGCAGAGAGAGTGCTCAGGCATTGGAATGGGCTGCCCAGAGAGGGGGTGGATTCCCCATCCCTGGAGGTTTTTAAAGTGAGATTGGACATGGCACTGAGTGCCATGATCTGGTAAAGGGACTGGAGTTGGCCCAAGGGTTGGACTTGATGATCTTGGAGGTCTTTTCCAACCCAATCCATTCTATGATTCTGTCATTCTATGGATGTGGCACTGAGGGAGAATCCACCACATCTTGATCCAACCCCACTGTCATCACCAGCCCAGGGCACTCTGTGCCCTGGGCTGGTGATGACAGTGGGGTTGGATCAAGGATTGGACTTGCTGATCTCAAAGGTCTTTTCCAACCCAATCCATTCTATGATTCTATGACCATGTCCCCAAGTGCCACATCCACAGGACTTTTAAACCCCTCCAGGGTATATTGTTCTTAACCCAGCTGGGATTTAAAATTGTTGATGCCATTTTAATCCCTTTTTTTCCATTTCCTAAATGGATTTGAAGTCCACAGAAAGCTTTGGGAGGCTGTAGCTTGTGGGGAAGGTACAAATGTTTTGCATCCCAACATTTTAGAGGGAGTTTGTGTGGGAAAAGGGAGGGCAGTGGTGGCTGCAGGTGTGTGGGAGTGGCCTGGAAATAAACTCTTTATACTCTAAATTCGTTTCAGGCTTCAGTTTTTGGTGTCTTTCAGATGGGAGCCTGTTTTTCCAAAGTCTTTGATGGTTGTCCCTTGAAGATCAATTGTGCAACATCGTGGATACATCCAGATACTAAAGGTAAAGTTATTTTAGGATGGTGTTTCCAACCTGCCAAAGAGGGGATGAGCCTGAGAAATAACCAATTGGTAAAGTTACTTTAGGTTTGTATTTTAAATCTGCCAAAGTGGGGGTGAGCTTGGGAAATAATGAGTTCATAGAGTTACTTTAGGTGTGTATTTTACACCTGGTGATGAGCTGGGGAAAAAATCAATTTGTAAAATTACTTTAGGTTTGTATTTTATACCTGGTGATGAGATTGGGAAATAATCATTTTTTAAAGTTACTTGAGGTTTGTATTTTAAACCTGCTGATGAGCTTTGGAAAAATTCAATTTGTAAAGTTACTTTAGGTGTGTATTTTAAACCTGGTGATGAGATTGGGAAATAATCAGTTCATAAAGTTACTTTAGGTGTCTATTTTACACCTGCTGATGAGCTTTGGAAAAAAATCAGTGTGTAAAGTTACTTGAGGTGTGTATTTTAAACCTGCTGATAAGCTTGGGAAATAATCAGTTCATAAAGTTACTTGAGGTTTGTATTTTACACCTGATGATGAGCTTGGGAAACAATCAATTTTTAAAGTTGCTTTAACTTTGCATTTTACACCTGGTGATGAGATTGGGAAATAATCAGTTCATGAAGTTACTTGAGGTTTGTATTTTACACCTGGTGATGAGCTTTGGAAAAAACCAGTTTTTAAAGTTACTTTAGGTGTGTATTTTAAACCTGCCAATGTGGGGATGAGCCTGGAAATAATCAGTTCATGAAGTTACTTGAGGTTTGTGTTTTAAACCTGCTGATGAGCTTGGGAAATAACCCATTTCCCTCCATGGTCCAGATCAGTACATCATCTTTGGCACAGAGGAAGGGATTTACACTTTGAATTTGAATGAACTTCACGAGGCCACAATGGAGCAGGTGAGTTTGGGGGGACTGAAGACCCAGAATAGATTTGGGATATTGGGAAGCACTGAAGTTTGGCTGTGGAGGTAAAAGGTGGGACACCAGGCACTGTGGCTTAAACTGCTTCCCAGCAGAGCCAGGCAGGGAGGGCTGAACAGTTCCTTGAGCTGCCTGAATTTTTGGTTGCTCTCCAATCTCTCCTTTCCCTGTCCTGATTCCCTGCCCTTTCCCCTCCATCCCATCCCCACTAGATGGCACATTGCACCTCCTCTGGAATCTTCCAGAGCCCTCACCCACCCCATGCAGCTGCTGTTGTTCTCCCCAGGAAGCCTCTCCTGGGCTCTCTGTCCCTTTCCAAAGCCCCTTCATCCAACCACGGTGTTACATTTGCCTTTTGAGAGTCAGGAGCAGCAGGATGTTCTTGGAATCTCTTGGATGTTCTCCTGAATTATTTCATCCAGCAGTTTTCTCTGGACTCTTCCACGTGCTTTTTTTCTATCCCCTTGAAAGGCTGGCAGTGCCAGGGGTGGGCAGGGAGAACATTCAGTGCATCCCAATGTGCAAGTTTCCTTTTCCATGAGACATTCCCAGCTGGCAGAGCTCAGGTGGGACCCTCCCCAAACCCCAGGGGCTTCTGCCACACCACTTATACCCACATTTCCTTTTATTCATTTCATTTTCTCCCCTCCAAATGCACACTTGGAACTGCTTGTCCAATTTCTGATTGTAAGGGAATCCTCCAAAGTGCTTGGCTGTCTCTGCAAGGTTAATTAATACCTCCCAATTCCAGAAGGATATTTTAATTCCATTTTTAGTTTTGCAGTGGAAATACTGACTAGACACAGACCTGTTCTATTAAGAACCAAATTACTGAGAGATACTTTGAGTTCATGTCCAGTTCCTTTTCCTTCTGCAGTTGCTTCTACCACATATTTTCTTACTTTGCACATAGAAGTGGCTCATGGGACAAAGTATGTTATGGAATTGTATCAAAAAATCATGGAATGGTTTGGGTTGGAAAGGGCCTCAAAGCCCATCCCATCTCACCCCTGCCATGGGCAGGGACACCTCCCACCAGCCCAGGGTGCTCCAAGCCCTGTCCAACCTGGCCTGGGACACTCCCAGGGATGGGACATCCTCTGGGAAATCCATTCCAGCTCCTCCTCATCCTCACAGCCAGCAATTCCTTCCCAATATCCCACCCAGCCCTGCCCTCTGGCACTGGGAAGCCATTCCCTGTGTCCTGTCCCTCCATCCCTGTCCCCAGTCCCTCTCCAGCTCTCCTGGAGTCCCTTTAGGTGCTGGAAGGGGATTTTGTTTTTACAATTTTCCTTTCAAAGCTCCTTTGTTTCTTATCAGAAATTTCTACAACAAAATCCCTGCCCTGCTCTTGTCACCCTTATCCCTTCTCTGTGACACTCTGAGGGCTGTCATTTCCCATCACTTTCATCACAATTCCCTTCTCTAGAGATCCTTCTTAACTTTAAAATCTCCTCAAATCCAGAGCAGGTGCCCTGTGAGCAACTTCTTCCCTCTGGGACAGAATTCAGTGCCAATATTGCATGTTCGGTCTGTGCCCAGAGCAGCCTCAGCACAGCCAGGCAGGGGCATCCCACAAAACACAGAGGGCCAAGGAAGGATCCAAACCAGTGAACTGAAAGGGAACTGGGGCTGTGTCCAGTGTGGATCCCTGCAGGAATGGTGGTGCAGGTGGAGCAGGCAGAGGAAATCACAGCTGGAAGTTCCTGTGTGTTTCTTTCAATGGAAATATTTTCTTTTTTTTCAGTTATTTCCCCGAAAATGCACCTGGCTCTATGTGATCAACAACACCCTGATGTCCTTGTCAGGTAGGTGGGAATTGAGGGGGAATGGTGGAAATTAGAAATAAAGAGGAACATTTAAAGTAATAATTCAGTACAATGTTGTTTGGAGAGAAAAAGGCTCCAGGGAGACCTGAGAGCCCCTTCCAGGGCCTGAAGGGGCTCCAGGAGAGCTGGAGAGGGACTGGAGACAAGGCATGGAGGGACAGGACACAGGGAGTGGCTTCCCACTGCCAGAGGGCAGGGATGGATGGGATATTGGGAAGGAATTGGTGTCTGGGAGGGTGGGCAGGCCCTGGCACAGGTTGTCCCATCCCTGGGAGTGTCCCAGGCCAGGTTGGACAGGGCTTGGAGCAGCCTGGGCTGGTGGGAGGTGTCCCTGCCCATGGCAGGGGTGGAATGGGGTGGGATTTAAAGTTCCTCCCAACCCAAACCATTCTGGGATTCTAAACCAAACTGTGTGTCAGTTTGGAGGAGATGAGGGGACTGTGAAGTGCTGCTGATCCAGCACTTCTTGCTGCTTGGAAACACTGACTCTTGGAATAACCATTGTCCTGGAATAGGATATTCCAGGTAGGAAACAGGCCCTGTGGGATGGAGAGTGATTGTGGGACTGTGCCTTTAAACACTCAGGGTTTGTGTAACAACACTAATGTTCATTTATACATAAAAAAAATATCCTGATATAATTGATTATTTTATAGTTGCAGCCTTCTAAAAATCTTTACATAAACCTGACTTTACTGTAATGAGCTCTGTTTTCTCTATATTAATTATTATTGTCTTGTTTTGTCTCCCCCACACCTGCCCTGCCCTGCCTGCTGCTCCTGCTCCATATTTCCAGAAGGTACTTTTCCATCCCTCCCTTTTCCTGAAGGGATCAGTTCTCCCTGCAGGGGTGGCTGGGATGTCACCTCTGCCCTTCTCTCTTACAGGGAAAACCTTCCAGCTCTACTCCCACAATTTAATAGCTTTGTTTGAACAAGCCAAAAAGACAGGATTGGCTGCTCATATCCAAACCCACAGATTTCCTGACAAAATATTACCCAGGTACAAACCTTTCACTTCCAGACAGTTATTAATAAGTGAATATAACCATAAATGCTGAGTTGCTGCATGAAGGGCTTTGATGTTTCTTGCTTATGGATTTTTTTGGTGATTATCATTCCAGGAAATTTGCCTTAACAACCAAGATCCCTGACACAAAAGGATGCCACAAATGCTGTATAGGTGAGCAGATGTTCAGCTTTGGTTTCCCTGGCCTTGGCATGTCTGAAACTCACTTCTTTTTGATAAACTTGGAGTTAGTTCTTTGGTCAGAAAAAAGGCTGACAGAGTTGGGATTGTTTACCTGGGGAGACCTGAGAGCCCCTTCCAGAGCCCAAAGGGGCTCCAGGAGAGCTGGAGAGGGACTGGGGACAAGGGATGGAGGGACAGGACACAGGGAATGGCTTCCCACTGCCAGAGGGCAGGGCTGGGTGGGATACTGGGAAGAAATTTCTGACTGAGGGTGGGCAGGCCCTGGCACAGGTTGGGCAGAGAAGCTGTGGCTGCCCCATCCCTGGGAGTGTCCCAGGCCAGGTTGGACAGGGCTTGGAGCACCCTGGGCTGGTGGGAGGTGTCCCTGCCCATGGCAGGGGTGGGATGAGATGGGATTTAAGGTCCCTTCCAACCCAGTCATGAAGATGCTCCAGGGCTGGATCCCTCTGCTCTGGAGCCAAACTGGGAGAGGTGGGGGGGGCTCACCTGGAGAAGAGAAGGCTCCAGGAACAAGTGAGAGCCCCTTCCAGTGCCTAAAGGGTCTCCAGAAGAGCTGGAGAGGGACTTGGGATAAGGCATGGAGGGACAGGACAAGGGGAATGGTTTCCCGCTGCCAGAGGGCAGGACTGGGTGGGATATTGGGAAGGAATTGGGGTCTGGGAGGGTGGGCAGGCCCTGACACAAGTGCCCAGAGAAGCTGTGGCTGCCCCATCCCTGGGAGTGTCCCAGGCCAGGCTGGACAGGGCTTGGAGCAGCCTGGGCCGGTGGGAGGTGTCCCTGCCCATGGCAGGGGTGGGATGAGATGGGATTTAAGGTCCCTTCCAACCCAGTCATGAAGATGCTCCAGGGCTGGATCCCCCTGCTCTGGAGCCAAACTGGGAGAGCTGGGGGGGCTCACCTGGAGAAGAGAAGGCTCCAGGGACAAGTGAGAGCCCCTTCCAGTGCCTAAAGGGTCTCCAGAAGAGCTGGAGAGGGACTTGGGATAAGGCATGGAGGGACAGGACAAGGGGGATGGTTTCCCGCTGCCAGAGGGCAGGGACAGGTGGGATATTGGGTAGGAATTCCTGGCTGGGAGGGTGGGCAGGCCCTGGCACAAGTGCCCAGAGAAGCTGTGGCTGCCCCATCCCTGGGAGTGTCCCAGGCCAGGTCATTTATATAATTACAGAATAATTTAGTTTGGAAAAGGCCCTGAAGATCATCAAACCCAACCATTCCCCCAGCACTGCCCAGCCCACCACTGTCCCCAAGTGCCACATCTCAAATTGTTCCTTCACACCCTGAAAAATGAATATAAACTATTTATTTGCCACTTGGAGAGCCTGTTTAGCTCATCCACAGTGTCCACAACAGCCATATTTACAAGTGATTCCCCAAGTCAGGCTCATCCTGTGTCCAGCTGAGCTTAAAATCCTTCCCTAAGCCCAGAAGGAGCTGTCAGAGCTCCCCAGGAATTCTGAGCTTCCCATTTTTTCTTCCTGGGAATTGTTTTATTTCAATCCCAACCTGACCCAGCTCACCCAGCCCCAGGGGGAGGAGTTACAGTTTGTGGCCTCTGAACTGGAACACCAAGGATGCTGCTGGTAATTAATTATAGTGATAATTGAATTTGGGGTGTACACAATAATAATCTCTGTGGATATTGGAATGGCAGCCAGTGGGAAACTGGTGGGATGAGATGGTCTTTAAGGTCCCTTCCAACCCTCATTACCTGATTTTGTGACACTATTGCAAAGATACCTGTAGAGGTTTTTATCCACCTGTGCATTGAACTTCCAGGACTTGAAAATTATTGGGGGTTTTGTGTGTTTATTTTCTGTAGTACGAAATCCATACACGGGCCATAAGTACCTGTGTGGAGCACTGCAGTCTGGAATTGTTCTGCTCCAGTGGTATGAGCCAATGCAGAAATTCATGTTAATAAAGGTAAGGAGTTACTCTTAGTTTGGTGCAATAATTATACAGTTGTTCAATAACCTTTCCAGAGTTTGTCATATGGGAAGCACATCCCAGTCTGGTGCCATTTGTGGGTTGTGAGTGGTTGAAAAATCTGCCTTGTTTACATGTTTTGACTCAGAAAACCCTGTGACTGAAATCATGTGAGTGATTTCAGTGCTGGATCCAGCCCAGCCCCTCACCCACCTCTGCCCAGGCTGATGTTCACTCTGCCTTCACACTTCTGTTTCTACTTCATCTGTATTGAAGAAATTTGCTGATGACACCAAGTTGGGAGGGAGTGTCGACCTGCTGGAAGGCAGGAGGGTCTGCAGAGGGATCTGGAGAGACTGGAGAGATGGGCTGATTGCAATGGGATGAAGTTCAACAAGGCCAAGTGCAGGTCCTGCCCGTTGACCACCCCAACCCCCTGCAGCGCTCCAGGCTGGGCACAGAGTGGCTGGAGAGCAGCCAGGCAGAGGGACCTGGGGGGACTGAGGGACAGGAAGCTCAACAGGAGCCACCAGTGTGCCCAGGTGGCCAAGAAGGCCAAGGGGATCCTGGCCTGGATCCAAACCAGCATGGCCAGCAGGCCCAGGGCAGTGACCCTTCCCCTGGACTCTGCCTCGGGGAGGCCACACCTTGAGTGTTGTGTTCAGTTCTGGGCCCCTCAGCTGAGGAAAGAGATTGAGGGGCTGGAGTGGGGCCAGAGACAGAGAATCCACCTCCAGGGACAGAGAATCCACCATGTCTTGATCCAACCCCACTGTGATCACCAGCCCAGGGCACTCTGTGCCCTGGGCTGGTGATCACAGTGGGGTTGGATCAAGGGTTGGACTTGCTGATCTCAGAGGTCTCTTCCAACCCAAGTGAGAAGAGCAACGAGGCTGGAGAAGGGACTGGAGCACAAGTGCTGTGGGGAGAGGCTGAGGGAGCTGGGGGTGTTCAGCCTGGAGAAGAGGAGGCTCAGAGGTGACCTCAGCACTGTCTGGAACTGCCTGAAGGGAAGTTCTGGCCAGGTGGGGGTTGGTCTCTTCTCCCAGGCACTCAGCAATAGGACAAGGGGGCACGATGGGCTCAAGCTCTGCCAGGGGAAATTGAAGTTGGAGAGCAGAAAGAAATTCTTTGCAGAGAGAGTGCTCAGGCATTGGAATGGGCTGCCCAGAGAGGGGGTGGATTCCCCATCCCTGGAGGTTTTTCAGCTGAGCTTGGCCGTGGCACTGAGTGCCATGATCTGGTAAAGGGACTGGAGTTGGCCCAAGGGTTGGACTTGATGATCTCGGAGATCTTTTCCAACCCAACCCATTCTATGATTCCATGTGATCTGTTCCACTGTAAAACTGAGTTTCCAGCTGGCTGATGGTGTGTTTTGCCCCCCAGCACTTTGACTTCCCCCTGCCCAGCCCCCTGCACGTGTTTGAGATGCTGGTGATCCCCGAGCAGGAGTACCCCATGGTGTGTGTGGCCATCAGCAGGGGCTCTGAGCCCAACCAGGTGGTGCAGTTCGAGACAATCAACCTCAACTCGGCGTCCTCCTGGTTCACAGAGATTGGGGCAGGTGAGTGTCTGGGGCCACATTCCAGCCCTTGGATTGGCTGGGAATGGTGCTCTTCCCTTTCTCAGGAGCCCTTTGGAGACCCTTCAGGCTTGGCAGCTTCTCTGCCCAAAGCAGATTCCGGGTTGTTTGAACTGGAGGGAACCTGTGGGAAGGGTCGATACGGACCTGGAGGGACAGGACACAGGGAATGGCTTCCCAGTGCCAGAGGGCAGGGACAGATGGGATATTGGGAAGGAATTGCTGGCTGGGAGGGTGGGCAGGCCTTGGAGCAGAGAAGGCTCCAGGGACGACTGAGAGCCCCTTCCAGTGCCTAAAGGGGCTCCAGGAGAGCTGGAAAGGGACTGGGGACAAGGGATGGAGGGACAGGACACAGACCCTGAGATCAGCTCAGTTGGTTAAAACTTGGTTGTAATAATGCCAAGGTGATGGGTTCAATCCCCTGTGTGGGCCATTGACTTAAGAGTTGGACTTGATGATCCTTGTGGGTCCCTTCCAACTCAGAATAGTCTGTGAGTCTGTGATTCTGTGAATGGCTTCCCACTGCCAGAGGGCAGGGCTGGGTGGGATATTGGAAAGGAATTCCTGGCTGGGAGGGTGGGCAGGCCCTGGCACAGGTTGGGCAGAGAAGCTGTGGCTGCCCCATCCCTGGGAGTGTCCCAGGCCAGGTTGGACAGGGCTTGCAGCAGCCTGGGCTGGTGGGAGGTGTCCCTGCCCATGGCAGGGGTGGGATGGGAGGAACTTTAAGGTCCCTTCCAACCCAAACCATTCTGAGATTCTGTGATCATGAAAAGTCCCCCAGAAGAGGATGAGACCAGGTGGGGGATCTGGGCTGATCTAAGGCCGAGTTGCAACATGGACAACTCCCAGTTCAATTCCCCTTCACCAAAACCCCAAGCAGAAATAAAAACCTCATTAGAAAGCCCTGTTAGAAATCAAACCCCTCCTGAACCTTTACAGCATCTTGAGGTGCTGCAACAACCTCCTGTGAGAGGTTTGGTGAGACCTTTGCTGTGATGGAAACCAGAGTGAAGACTCACTGCACATCTTGTTGGAGAAGAAAGGAGGCTTGGCCATGGATTTGGGGCTCCAGGCCAGGTTGGACAGGGCTTGGAGCAGCCTGGGCTGGTGGGAGGTGTCCCTGCCCATGGCAAGGGTGGCACTGGATGGGCATTAAAATCCCTTCCAATCCCAGAATTCTGTTATCCCACAATTCACCAAGTCCTTTTGCTGACCTGCCCACCTCAGTATAAACTGTCCTTGTTAAAGAACTGCCACTTTTCTTTTCTAAATGTCCTTACACACTGCCCAGACCCTGCTGATTGGGTTCTCCTTTGGGATTCCACAGTTTCTGGGTCAGTCTTCCTGCTCTTTCCCCTCCTTTCCTGGGTAAAGAATCCAGGAATGAGTTCTGATCCCTCCTTCAGCCCTTGGGGGAGGGTTGTCACCCTCAGTTGGCTTTTAATATGTAAATATTTGGGTTGTCTTCACAACCTGGGTGGTATTTTGCAGCTGCTTTTCTCTGCTGCCCTTCTTGCATGGACTTTTTTTACCTTTAAAGCTGTACAAGCAACATTATTAATAAAAACTAGAAAAAAATCTATTCAATCTAGTTTGATGTCAGCACAATAATCTTTACAGGTGTGGATTTATGGGAAAGGAGCTTTTCTTTAGGAGTGAAGATTCCCTTCATGGTTTTTTTGTTCATTATGGTGCCTCTTCATGAGGGAAGCTGAAGGAAATGTAATTCATCCAAGAAAAAGTGGTACTTTTATATTAAATACCTGCTTGGAACCAAGGGGTTTGTCCTTTTCCCAGAACATCCTGGGATCTTACAGCCTTAAAAATAATTCAGAGTAACCAAGAGCACAGGGCAAAGGCTGTAGCTTTGGTGAGAGGAGCCTGAGGTCAGTCTTTTATGTATTTATAAAATACTCTGCTCTGTTTCCCCTCAGGCAATCAGCAGTTGGATGCCATTCACGTGACACAGCTGGAAAGGGACACTGTCCTGGTCTGCCTGGACAGTGAGTAACAACCCCTGGGAAACCTCCACACCTCCTGCAGAACTTGCTTTGCCGCAGTTGTTGCTTTGAGCTCTACCACAAGCTCATTTTTCTCCCTTCATTAATGATCTGTGTTGAAATATTTCCCAAAAGATACAGTTTGGATAAGTGGGGGTTCATTTTGCCTCTTGTGCCTCTTCATGTCTGCATCATTCTGGCATTCTGTCTGTATTTAACACAGACTGGACAACAAGGGTTTCTGTATTTATTTTGAGACAAAGATGCTCTTGGGTTCATTTCAGGCAAATATTGGAGCTGTAAAGTTTGGGTATTTCTTTGTGCCTGAAAGATTAAATTAGTATCTCATACTTAAATCCTTTTCAGCAGTGGGTTTAATTCTTATTTTTCTGTTTCTCTTGAGAATTTGTGAAAATAGTGAATTTACAAGGGAAATTGAAGTCAAGCAAGAAATTGGCCTCTGAGCTGAGCTTTGATTTCTGCATCGAGTCAGTGGGTGAGTGATTTGCTTCTCTCTTGTCTCTCAGGGGTTTGAGAACTCAGAGGAGGGAATGTTGAATGACTGACCAATTTCTGGTCATTTCCACAGCACTGAGGGAAAAAAACTGAGGAGGAAAAAGTGTTTTATAGCACATAAATTTGTGTTAGTCTTCTAAAAGTTGATATTTTATTTAAAGTGAGAGCACAGCCATTTTTTAATAACAATATTTCAATTTCAATCTAATTCTTAGAGGACAAGCTGCTGTCTTGGAATTATTAGACAGGAGCCTTTGCTTCTAAACTTTGAATTGTAGTTGTCAAACGAGTGTTTGTGTTGTCATAAACCCTCAGAATCTTGGAATTGAATCACTCAGAGTTGGGAGCTCTTTGCTCAGATGGGAAAGTCCTTCCATTTTTCCAACATCTGTTTTGAAGGAATGCCATAATTCCGATGCTGGGGAGTTGGCAGCTGTTCCCTCCCTCCTGGGGTGTTCTCCACAGGCACTGGGATACAGAGATCCCAGGAATGGGGTGTGATCTGTGTCCCTCCTTTGCAGTGTGCCTTCAGGACAGCGTGCTGGCCTTCTGGAAACATGGAATGCAGGGCAAGAGCTTTAAGTCAGATGAAGTAAGTGAGCTCCAGTCTTTCCAGGAGGGTTTAATTTATTCCTGTTCCTTCTCAACCACGTGATCCTTCGGCTCCTCTGGCTGCTTCCCTACCCACAATGCCTGTGCCCCACCATCAGTTCATCCCTTTCAGTCCTGTGCACTTGGCTTTTATTTTCCTCCCAGCTCAGCCCAATAAGTTTCCTTTTGCCCCTGTACCAGATGTGAACATCTGCATTTTCCCCCAGGTGACCCAAGAGATATCGGATGAAACCAGAGTGTTCCGCCTGCTGGGGTCAGACAGGTAAATCTCCCTGAAGAAACAGAAACCTTCTGTTTTATTTAAACAGCAGTTTTATTTTCTGCCTTCCAGCTGGACTCCTTCCAGCCCACCACAGCTCTGTCTGTGGGCAGCAGGTGACAAGGAGAGGTGGGAATTGCCCCCAGAGAACTGCTGGCAAAGCCTGCTCCTGGTTGGATGTTCCTGGTGAACTGTGAACTACCTTGGCAACTAGTTAGTTAAAAATCATCTGCACTGATCTGGAAGTAGCAGAGCAGACAAGAACTCTCACAGTTGCAATCACAGGGGGCTGAATTCACTCCTGCTGTGTGATATCCAGTTGGTTCCTCTCGGCTGCAGAGGTGGAAGAGGGGCAGGTTTGGGGCCTGAGCAGCAGCTGCCCCAGCTGGGGCTGGACATGCCCTGGTGGGGTCAGTGCCTCACGCAGGAGTGGACAGGAATGAGGCCAGAAATCAGTTCCAATCCCAGGATGGTTTGGGTTGGAAGGGACCTCAGAGACCATCCCATTCTACCCCCTGCCATGGGCAGGGACACCTTGACTAGCCCAGATTGCTCAGAGCCTTGAACACCTCCTGGTCTTAAATCCCTAATCCTCTGAACTGGCAGAAATACTGGTTTGTGTTTCCATCCCTGCTGAGCTGGGGCAGGAGCTTTTCCTGCCATTCCAGCCAAGGGATGTGGGAGCAACTTTTTGCCTTGGATCCCTCTGGAAGTGCCCAGGGACAGTGGGAAAGGTCAGGGGCAGGAGGGGTTAAGAGGCTCCATTTGAAAAGTCTTGGAGGAACAGAAAAAGCAGAGGTTTAATCCTGAAAACAACAGGATATTTTCCTAGGAGCTGGTGCAGAGAAATGCAGGGATTTGGGAGGGAGAGGGGAGGGCAAGGGTCCAACCACATCAGCTGATGGTCAAGCTCCAGCATGGGATGGGACAGTGGTCAGCGTGCCAGGACAGGGAGACACTCATTGTCCAGGCAGTCCATAGGAACAGGATGAGCAGGACAAAGCAGAGATGGGGTCAGTGATCCCTGGGAACCCACTGGGGATAAATATTCAGGAAGGAGCAGAATGGTTTGGGTTAGTGGCTGATGCTCATCACAGGATGTGGGAGGGATAAACATCCTCGGGCTGCAGATGATGGGATCGTGGAATCATGGAGTGCTTTGGGTTGGAAGGGACATGAAAAATCATCCATGGCAGGGACACCTTCCACTGTATACAACAGTTTAGGGATTTTATCAGAAGTGATGCTGGGAAAAGAGGAAAGTGCTTTAAAAGAGGGAAGTGCTTCTCCCAGGCACTCAGCAATAGGACAAGGGGGCACGATGGGCTCAAGCTCTGCCAGGGGAAATTGAAGTTGGAGAACAGAAAAAAATTCTTTGCAGAGAGAGTGCTCAGGGATTGGAATGGGCTGCCCAGAGAGGGGGTGGATTCCCCATCTCTGGAGGTTTTTAAGGTGAGCTTGGCCGTGGCACTGAGTGCCATGATCTGGTAAAGGGACTGGAGTTGGACCAAGGGCTGGACTTCATGATCTCAGAGGTCTTTTCCAACCCAACCCATTCTATGGTTCTATGAAAGAGTGGGACACCCAAGACACTTGGGAGAACCTGCAGTCTGTGGAGACCTGGGGGTTTCCTCCTCAGTGCTTTGGTTTTGTCCCTGAATTGCTGGATGCTGTTTGTGTTTGGTTGCAGAGTGGTTGTGTTGGAGAGCAGGCCCACAGAGAACCCTCAGGCTCACAGCAACCTCTACATCCTGGCTGGACACGAAAACAGTTACTGAGAACACTCCCCCAGCAGAGGGAATTTGCCTCAGGAGGAGCAAAGGAGCATCAGGAAACCAGGACTTAACATTTCTGTCCTTGACACCGGAGCTGTGCTGGGTTTGAGGGTGGAAATCAATCCATTTTTGCAGCTGGGAACAGCTGGTTCTGTCTCTTGCCACTGTGTGGTTGGTTATATGGAGTTTGCTTAATAAAAGCTGAGATAAAGAGCCCTTTACTCTTGAGTTGTGGGGAAACAGAGCCTTGAAACATGTTATGCAGTAAAGGTGCCATAAACTGTTGAATATTTTTCTTCCCTTGGATTTTCCTGTTAGTCTGTAGATATAGACCTAGTGCTGGCTGTTGCCCTGTTTTATACTGAGTCTTATTCCTAATAAAACAAAGGTTTGTGTAGGAAGTGAAAGTATCTGCAAAGCTTTTTGGTTTGAAATCTGCCATTGGGTATGGCTTTGTATAATAGACTATTTAATCCTTATTTATTAATCTGCTGCTAGGATGGGGTAATGTCTCTAACTTTTAGCAAAGGAAGGTTGCAGAGCAGCTTACAAGGTTTTTTTTTTTACAGTTGTATAAAGATTTGATTATTCCTTTTCCTGGTAGGGATGTAGTGCATTACTGAGGGGTGTGTTACCACCTTGGGTGATCTTGTAAAAACAAATGCAGTTTTGTACAACAAAGTATTTTGTACTGATTTTTCTGCCTGCAGAATTGCCATAAAAGGGATTTTCTTACTTCCTATAGGTGTAGGGTGTGTGTACACAAAGTAGAATATTGATACCAGCCCCTTTGCCCCTGGGTGGGTGTGTACAATATCCCTGTGAGTGTGTGTGTGCCTGTGTGGGAAGTTGACCAGCAGTGTGTATTTTTTATATATATATATATATTTATATATATATAAAAATGTACAAAATATATATGCTTTATTTTCATAAATGAGGGATAAGCCTTGTGAGGTGAAGTGGAAATTGTACCTGGTCCTCATCCTTAATGAGTGGAATATCATGTATCCCAGTGCCCATGACGTGTGGTTTATTTGTGCTGTTCCAGAGGGGAGCCCTGAGGGAGAACTGAGGCTCTGCAGCTTTCCAGAAGGTGCTTTGGGAATGGTTATTTCCCCAGCTGTGTAGTATAAATAAACATGATAAGAACCAGTATTCTATATCCAACCTTTGATCACTTTTCCCCTCTTTTGTCACCTGCATTTTTCCCTTTCTCTTTCTGTTCCTCCACTGAAGGGTCACGTTGGTTGCTTTTGTCTTCCTCATTAATTAAAATTCTCGAGGTACCATTAAATACAGACTGACTACAGGAGAGCATCTGGTTTTACTACCTCACATTACCCTGCTGGCTCTGATGAGAACACAGTCCATGTGCAGGTGCAGTAGCAGCTCATAAACATTTAAATTGATGGGGTTTATTTTAATTAACTGCTGCAGCAAACTGCTGCCTGTTCAGCTCCAGAGATCTGCTCCCTAGGAAGGACAGGCTGGAATTCCCAGGTCGTTGGAACAGAGCAGGAAAGGTGTGTGACAGCTTGGAGGGGTCTGGGGCTGGTTTGTGTCAGCATCAGGCTACATGATCCATAATTTAACACTGAGGAATTGTCTTGGCTCAGTGATGGCTCCTTGTTACAAGGGACAGCTGGAGGTTGGTGTTTGGCAGGTCTGGGAGGGAGAATATTTAACACACATTGAGCATTTTGGCCACTGTCATTCCAAACTAATTCTTGTTGACTTGACATTGAGACAAGCTTTTCAGTTCAAAGCTTTACAAACAGTAAGTGTACAGATAAAACTTCAAAATCACACCACAGAGTATGGAAAATGTGGTTTGGAGTTGGTCAGCTGGAATGGGATCAGCACTATTAAAAGCAGGACGTGTAATTTCTGTCTGTTGAGTTCTCTAGTACTGAAATTACTTCACAGGTAACAGTGACTGGTGATTAACCTCAAATGGTGCAACTCCTGGTCTGCAGAGACTTTAAAACAAAAATTAAAGCAAAGTGAAGCACCAGGTGTAGATACTGTAGAGCAAACATTTTTTAATTTACCTCATTCACTGCAGAAGGTAATTTTGGCTTCATCTTTGAAAACACTTAAAGGACATCTCTAAAAGACTAGAGAAACCTGTAAATAAAATCTGAACATTTCTGGGGATAACTGGAGTAAATAACTCTTGGGTCATGACACTGTCATGGAGAAATAACCAGTTGAAAGGATTTTTCTTTGAAGGACACAAGTGGCTTTGGTTTGCTGGATCATAAGGAATAAACTTAGGAAAGTCCTCATTTAATCAAACCTTGTTTAGCTGTTGAAGCATTTCTAATGGCATGTTGTGAAATGCTTTGTGCTGGTTTTACAGACAGTGGCATTTTTGGCATGATCTGCAAGATGCTGTTTCCTAGTGTAAAACCTCACTTGTTTTCATATCACACAAAGCACTGGCCTGTTCCACAGCCAACCTGGCCAGTCTTGGTGACTCTGATTAGTATAATTTGCATTTGACTGTTTAATTTAGTCTGTTCTTGTCTGTATCTTTGTGACATTTCAACCAGGGTTGTGAAAGCCCAGTGTGAGGCTTTGGGGTTTGCCCAGCCCCTCGTTCTTCCAGCAGTTATCAAAGGTATTGGATGCACCAGGTCATGTGTCCAGCTTGAAAGCCTTCAAAGAGGCTCCCAGTGCTCTTGGAAGGGCAAACACCATGTGAAGAGCAGCCTGTGGATTAGTCTTTGGGATTGCCTAAACTGAAAAACACACCTGGAACGTCTCCTTGAAGAAGAAAGGTACAACACATCAGTGAGCCACAGTGTCTCTGGGTGAGAAGGACAAGACTGGGAGGCTCTGAAATGTGCTTTTATTACCTTGTTTAGCCCTTAGGTGTAACTGAGACTCTTAACTGCACTCGTTCAGTTTGTGTAACCAGGCTTTGTCCCACGGGAATTTCTGTTGCCGTTCCGTCTATGCCAAATAAACTGCTTTCTTTGACACCGAGCAGTGGTGACTTGCTGGGAACAAAACCTTGTGGGAGAGGTCTGGGAGAATCCAGCTGGTCTCCAGGTTAAGTGGGCGCTGTGGGAAGGGCCTGGTATTGTTCCTGTCCATCCTACAGACTGCCAGGAGCCACAGGGCAGCTCCCACGTGGGGCAGGGAATAGCACGGGAATGAGAAATGGGAATAGCAGGGGCAAATTCTTCCCAGCCCAGTCCTGCTGGCAGGCCCCTGGATCACCATGGGAGTTGTCTGGCTTGAAAAGCAAAGCCTGGCTGCCTCTTGTGTCCAGATCTTCAGGGATGTGCTGAGGTGGAGGGAGAATAATGTAAATAATGCAGTGAATGTGCCTTTGGAGGAAGAACCACCGGGTAGTGGTAAATAAATACACATCCATCCATCCTTTGTGAAGATCGTTATCTCTGTGGGTGAACCTTGGCAGCTGGGATGTGAGGAGGCTGCACATCCCTGAGGGATGTGGCTTGGGAGGAAAAAACTATTAGTGGATTTTAGTCCTGCAGAGAGTTGGGAAGCACTTTAGGAAGGGATCGGGGAGGGAGGAGGCGTGAGATGGGGCAGGGTGTGCCCACAGAGCCAGTGTTGGAACTGAGGACCAGCTTTGTCAGGGGATGAGCAAAGTGCTGAGGATCAGGGACCCAGACAGGAGCGCCAGGAACGGGAATGGGAAGGGAAGAAGAGCCAGAAATGCTCGACAGAAGGGTCTGACTGCTGGCAGGAATCCATCAGGTGACAGACACCTGAGGCTCTGGAACTGTGCAGGGTGAAGGTGCTCCAGGTTTTCCGGAGGATTTGTTCTTCCAGGAGGGCGGTGAAGGTGCAGGTGCCGCCTGAGGGTGTTCGCATTCCGAACCCTGCGGGGAAACAGAGGCAGAGGCAGAGGCTGGCAGGGCAGAGAGAGGCAAGGACAGGGCGGTCCGCGGGGCCGAGCCGGGTGACCCTCACGGTCCCTTCCAGCCCCGGCCCTTCGGTGCTCAGCGATTCCATGGCCCAGGACGAGCCACAGCATCCCCATCCTGTTCCCTCCCTCCCTCCCGAGGCTGGCCCGGCGCTCCCGGGGCGGGTCCGAGGGCTGGCCCGGACCAGGTGACACCCCTGGGGAGGTGACATCCCTGGCCGAGGTGACACCCCCGGAGAGGAGAGACTCCTGGTGAGGTGACACTCCCGGGGAAGTGACACTCCCGGAGCGGTGACACCCCCAGCGAGGTGACACCCCCAGCGAGGTGACACTCCCGGCGAGGGTGAGGAGACACCCCCGGGGAGGTGACACCCCCGAGAGGTGACACCCCCGGCAAGGACACACCCCCGGAGAGGTGATACCCCCGGAGAGGTGACACCCCTGGTGAGGTGACACCAACGGCGAGGCGACACCCCCGGAGAGGTGATACCCCCGGAGAGGTGACACCCCTGGTGAGGTGACACCAACTGCGAGGCGACACACCCGGAGAGGTGACACTCCAGGCGAGGAGACACCCCTCGTGAGGTGACACCCTCGGAGACGAGACACCCCCGGAGACGAGCCACTCCAGGGAGGTGACACCCCCGGCGAGGTGACACCCTCGTCGCGGCCGCCTCAGCCATGGAGCGCTACGAGAGGCTGGGCAAGGTCGGCGAGGGCTCCTACGGCGTCGTGTTCAAGTGCCGCAACAGGGACACGGGGCAGATCGTGGCCATCAAGAAGTTCCTGGAGTCGGAGGAGGACCCGCTGATCAGGAAGATCGCCCTGAGGGAGGTTCGAATGCTGAAGGTGGGCGGCTGTGCGAGCCATGAGGGGCTGTCGGGAGGGGACGGGGCTGGGGGAGCCGGGAGGGCACAGAGTGAGGGGACAGGAGTGAGGGGAAAGGTGTGAGGGGACAGTGAGGGGACAGAGTGTGAGGGGACAGTGTGAGGGGACAGGTGTGAGGGGACAGAGTGAGGGGACAGACTGAGGGGACAGGGGGTGAGGGGACAGAGTGTGAGGGGACAGGTGTGAGGGGACAGGGTGAGGGGACAGGTGTGAGGGGACAGGGTGAGGGGACAGGGTGAGGGGACAGAGTGTGAGGGGACAGAGTGTGAGGGGACAGGGCATGGGGGGACAGGGTGTGAGGGGACAGGGTGAGAGGAGACAGAGTGTGAGGGGACAGAGTGAGGGGAGAGAGTGAGGGGAGAGAGTGAGGGGACAGTGTGAGGGGACAGTGTGAGGGGACAGGGTGAGGGGACAGGGCATGGGGGGACAGGGTGAGGGGACAGGGCATGGGGGGACAGGGTGTGAGGGGACAGGGTGAGAGGGGACAGAGTGTGAGGGGACAGAGTGAGGGGAGAGAGTGAGGGGACAGAATGAGGGGATGGTGTGAGGGGACAGAGTGTGAGGGGACAGAGTGAGGGGACAGAGTGTGAGGGGACAGAGTGAGGGGACAGAGTGAGGGGATAGGGTGAGAGGGGACATAATGAGGGGACAGGGTGAGAGGGGACATAATGAGGGGACAGAGTGAGGGGACAGTGGGAGGGGACAGGGCATGGGGGGATGGGGGTGAGGGGACAGGTGTGAGGGGACAGAGTGAGGGGACAGGGTGAGGGGACAGGGTGAGGGGACAGAGTGAAGGGACAGAGTGTGAGGGGACAGAGTGAGGGGACAGGGCATGGGGGGACAGTGTGAGGGGACAGAGTGAGGGGATAGGAGAGGACAATCAGTGAGGATGTGCTTCTGGGCAGGGATTCTGGAGCCAAAGGTTGTGCCTGTTGCTTCATGGCAGAGAGCTGGGAGTCTGTCCCATTTCTTTTTTGAACTCTTTTGTTTCCATAGTTTCCTGAGGCTTTAGGAATGTGTTGTGTGAAAAAACATTTCCTTCTATTTGTTATAAACTTGCTACTGGGTGATGTCACACAGTACCCTCAGCTGTGTGTTCTGAGAAGTGGGGAGAGTTTTTCCCTTTCCACTTTCTCCAGGGTGCTTGTGATTTGTACACTTGCCATCCTTGGAAGTCCATCATCTAAGAAAAACAGTATGTTTATTTTTCAGCTTGATTTTGGGGAGAAGCAGCCTAAGTTTTTCTCCTGTCCTAAGCAAACACAAGACATGCTGTTAAATTTCAATAAAAAATGCTGGAGATGCTTTAACATGTAAAATTATATTCAAGATTTGAAAAGGAAAATAATCATTGGAGAAGCCCTTTGGAGTGCAGATGGGAACTGGATCATCCTTAAGGATCCAAAGCTGGCATAGCTGCAGCCAGGCACAGCAGGATCTGTGATGGGGCACTGTTGATTTTAACAAGTGCAGACATGCTTGTCTTTTCTCTTTTTCTCTGTAAATAGTAACAGTTTGTTTGTTTGTTTGTTTGTTGAGGTATTTCCTGGCTTAGGCAACTCCTGTTTGTCAAAGATAGAGATTGTGTTTCAACGGTTAAAAATGAGGGCCCTGATAAATCATTTTTCTGCACCATAAATGCCTTGCAGACAAAGAGGGGTTTGTGGCCAGGAGCCAAGTGGGTGGTGAGTTTGCAGAGTTTTGAAACCATAGAATGCCAGAATAGTTTGGGTTGGAAGAGACCCCAAAGCCCACCCAGTGCCACCCCTGCCATGGGCAGGGACACCTCCCACCAGCCCAGGGTGCTCCAAGCCCTGTCCAGCCTGGCCTGGGACACTCCCAGGGATGGGGCAGCCACAGCTTCTCTGGGCACCTGTGCCAGGGCCTGCCCACCCTCCCAGACACCAATTCCTTCCCAATATCCCATCTAACCCTGCCCTCTGGCAGTGGAAAACCATTATCCATTGTCCTTGGATATGAGGAAGAAATTCTTGGCTGTGAGGGTTATGAGGCCATGGCAGAGGGACTTTGGACGAGGGATGGAGGGACAAGACACGGAATGGCTTCCCACTGCCAGAGGGCAGGGCTGGGTGGGATATTGGGAAGGAATTGGTGGCTGTGAGGGTGGGCAGGCCCTGGCACAGGTGCCCAGAGAAGCTGTGGCTGCCCCATCCCTGGGAGTGTCCCAGGCCGGGTTGGACAGGGCTTGGAGCAGCCTGGGCTGGTGGGAGGTGTCCCTGCCCATGGCAGGGGGTGGAACTGTGTGATCTTTGGAGTCTCTTTCAACCCAGACTATTCCAGGATTCCATGAACACATGAGGTGGATTGAGAGGAAGAAGCAGAAATAAAAACTCTCCTGACTGACCCACGCCGACTGTGACAACAAACCTGTTGAAGCTGAGGCCCTGTGCTTCAGAGCAGCTCTTCCTAAATGAGTGCTTGCCTGCTGCAGGCTCTTGCCCCTGTGATTTCCAAGCCTGTCCTTGTGGTGCCCTCACAGGCTGGGTCTGCACAGTGACAGGCACTGCTGGAATAACCATGGGCACCATGGTGACTTCTTTATCTGAGGCACTTGCTGAAGCCAAGCCGAGTTACTGCCCATGGCCAGCTCCTAAAGCAAGTACACCCAGGCAGAACTGGAGCTGAGCTGGTGCTTCACACTGTGCTGTGCTTGTTTAAAGGGTTCAGCTTAAGGAATTGCAGCCTGCAGGCAAAATCTCTGTCCCCCACACCTCTATCCTGTCCAGTAACTGACCAGTCCCTCTGTGGCAATGCATTCTCAATACATGGCTTGGAGAATGTCATGCCAGAAATGGGCTGATGAAGAAAATCCACCAGCCACTGAGAATGCTTTAACAACTGATGTTTTTAATGTGGTTTAAATTTACTAAATGTAAAAAGTGCATAGTCACTGCTTGTTCTTCCCATAAACCCCTGCCAGGCCAGGGGGCTGGGAGAAGGACAGTGACCTCATATTTCCTGTAACCCTCTCCCATTGAATGTAAATCCCCTTACTCCTATTGGCACAAATCCAGACTTCCCTCTTGTCCCTTATTGGTGAATTTGTCTCCCTCCAAAGTCCATATAAACCTGTACCCCTGATTAAACTCCCTCTTTGTTCCTGCCTTTGCCAGTGGTCCCTGTGTGTCCTTCCTGGGGGGCTCTCAGAGACCACATGGTCGGGGTGAGCAGAGAGCACCCACTTCTCCAGGGTTAATGGACTGACAATCCAGGACCAGGAGATTCCATATCGTTGCAGATTCCTTCAGCACACAACACAACGAGGTGACAAGAAACCAACCCTCATAGTTCCTCCACTGTGTGTTACAGCAACTCAAACACCCCAACCTGGTGAACCTGCTGGAAGTGTTCAGGAGGAAGAGGAAGCTGCATCTGGTCTTCGAGTACTGTGACCACACAGTTCTCCACGAGCTGGACAAGCACCCCCGGGGGTGAGTGGCCTGTCCCTCCCTGGGAACTTTGAGCAGAGGACTCAGGGTGTCCTTGTCGCTGCTGCCCTGCGGATTTTCAGAGGAATTTCACTAATTACAGAAGAGGTTTCTCAGCCCAGGGCTCTGTTACTGTGGGTTAGCAATGACATGCACAGGAATGGTGTGTGAGCCCGTGTGTGCCCCAGTGCTGTGCTGCTCACCATGGAGATGGGAGTGCTGAGCTGAGCATTTGGGTGAGCTTGGGCTGGCTGGGCAGCAGCAAACCTGAGGGCTGGGAGCAGCTGGTGTGTCACTGCAGGGCTGTGTCCCCCAGCCCTCCTGGCACTGCTCCCCAGGTGTGCTGCACATCTCTGGCACTGGGGCACATCACTGAGCACCAAACACAGAATCACAGAGTCACGGAATCACTTAGGGTGGAAAAGCCTCTAAGGCCGTTCAATCCAACTGTTATCCAGCACTGCCAAGCCCACCACTAACCCATGTCCCCAAGGGCCACATTTACACAGCTTTTGGATGCTTTCAGCCCTCAGAAGGACAAGTGGGTTGGCAGGAATTCCCAGGAGCTGTGCCTGCCCCTCCCTGCACAGCCCCAGTGAGGTCCCTCCTCAAACAGGCACTTGCAGCGAGCTGAGCTGCACACAGGGCTGGTTCTCTCACACTGTGTAAATGACACTCCCACTGAATGCATTGTCCCTAATTGCCCACAGTGATTTGGTGCTGTGGAAATGCCAAGCAGAAGTGCATAAATCATTTTACAGGCCTGCAGCTAAATGAATTGCCTGCAGGAGACTGATGGGGGGTTGAGTAAACAAGAGCCTGTTATTCCCTTTCTCCCTGATGTGGAGCTCCAGGAGAATGGAGCATGGGGATAGCACATGGCTTTGTGAGCTGCTGAGCAGCTGTCCCCCCAGGCTGAACCAGTTCATCTGGAATCTGAAGAGAGGATGGATAACCCTTCCTGAAGAAAACACCTGACATTTGCTTTTTGTTCATCAAAACAACCCCAGTGTGGATGAGTATGTGCCACCTGGCTGCACACCTGGCCTTCCATCCTCACAGGTGGCCAAGTCTGTTGTGGTCAGGTTAGGGTGGGTGGGCACTCACTGTTCCCATGTCACTTGACCAACTCCATCCCCTTGTCCAGCTGCCAGTGCAGCACTTACATCATTCTGGGGTGTTTCTGGAAGGAATCTCAAGCATTGCCACATTTGTGTCAGCACAAGACCCTCAGCACTGACAGCAGAAAGTGCCATAAAGAAAACCCCAGGCTTGTATTGTTTTGGTTTAGGTTTTAGGTAAGTTTTTTCTTTATGACAAATCAGAAGCTTTTCTGCACTAAACACATGAAATAAAATTGCATTTGAGATTGAAAGTACCAAGAGTGTCACCTCTGCCTTTCCTGGGGTTGTTGAAGATCATTACAGACAGCCAAGGCAGTTTAAGAACAGTTGCCCAGTAACACAAAGAGAGGAGAGGGGGCTGGGAAGTGTTTGCCAGCCGTGGGAGGGAAGGAGAAGGGATCCAAACCAAAGCAGAGCTTTATAGTCTTGTGTGAACACCCTTCCCTGCCTCATTTTGTCACCCTTCTGGACAATCAGTGCCATGACAGCATTGCACAGCTGTGTCTATACCATGGATACTCCAACAGCTCCAGCCCTGAGCAGACAGAGAGGGAGAGAGGCCTGCTGGCATTTCAGGACTGCCAGGAAATGTGGATGCCAAACCCAGCCACAGGACAGGATCTGCCATGGACTCACACACACTGTGGTCACCATTGGCAGGCCTGGCTGTGACAGTGGTACCAGCCACTCTGTCACACTCCTAACTGCAACAAATCCTTGGCTCTTGTTGCACTGACTGGATTTGGGAGTGTTTTCTGACTTGGACCCTGATGGTTTTGCTCAGAGATCCCTGTACAATGCCAGCACTCAAAGGCCTCCTCTTCCTCTTTCCTGTAATACCAAAGTTATTTTTAATGGCCAAAATGCAACTGTGTTTTTTCAAACAGGGTGCCAGAGTATCTGGTGAAGAGCATAACCTGGCAGACCCTCCAGGCTGTGAACTTCTGCCATAAACACAATGTGAGTCCCCTAAACAGCACTAATGGTCAATGGGACATGGCCTTGCATGAGAGGGAGCTTCTGTGGGCATTTTTCTGATTATAGAACTTTCACAGGGCACACTCAGATGGAATTTCCTGTTTTCAGCAGGAAAAACATCTGAAATATTGATGCACACCCACAACAGCTGCATTTACTGTCACACAGGCCCCTTGGGTTGGCTGGCAAGGATGATTTGCACTGATGGCCTTAGACAAGCCTCCAGGTGGAACAGGAATGTATCCCTGAGTATTCCCTGTGCCATGCAGTACAACTGGTGTCCAGGAAACTGCCTTCCCAGCTCATCAGCTGAGAGCTGAGCAAACTGCTGCTGGTTTCACAGCAAGTCCTTCTGTTGGCAGTCACGGGCCTTGAATTGTGGCACCAGTTAAAAGGTTTCAAAACTTGGGCACAGTAAACCCCTTTTGCAACCCCTCCTCTGCCTTCTGGAGGGGGACACGAGTTGTGGAGGGGGACACAGATATTTTAGTGGGAATGCTTTAAGAAGCAGGGAAGGAGAAGGAGCCTTTTGGAGAAGTTCTTTATGCAAACTTAGCTGGAAATGTCTTTGGGTTTGTTCCTCTGCCAGTGTTTGCAATTTAAGAGTGGGGCAGGAGATGGCCCTGGAGTGGGTGTTTTGTCTTTGCTGGGAGAATTATGTCCAGCTGAGCCACAGGAACTTGGCCAGAGGTTTCTCCTGCTTCCAAGATTTGTTGGTTTGCATCTTTCTTCTGTTCCCCTGCTCAGTCTGGAAGATTTAATGGAGTTTTAGAGCAGAGGGAACAATGAGATGCTGCAGCCTGAGCTGCTGTAGATCATAGGTAATGAGGTTTTATGCAGCTGCCCTTTTTGGAACTCCATGGCAGTGGTTTAATAAGCAGCATTTCAGTCCTCAGGAGGAGACACAATTATTTACCACCAGCTTAGAAAGGCAAGTCTGAGGTGTTTGCACTGAAATGATGATGGGGAAAGGACAACGTGAGCCAGACCCTGGTATGCTGAGCAGACCAAAAGAAATGAAGGTCTCTGCTAGTTTGATCAGCAGAAATGCTTTGCCAAGCCCAATTCAGTTGCTGTGAAGGTTAAGGGCACCTCCCAACAATCACAGAATCGCTGATGTTGGAAGGGAAATAATCTTGTCCAGCCCTCCCACTCAAGCTTAGTTAGAACAGGCTGCTCAGAAACTTTTCCAGTCAGGGTTTGAATATTTCCAAGACTGAAGGCTTCACAGACTCCCTGGACAACCTGTTTGGGTGTCTGACCACCCTCTCAGTAAAAAAAGCTAAAATGAATTGCTTAGATTTAAATGGAATTTCCCACGTGTTCAGTTTGTACCCATTGCCTCTGTCCCCTGGTACCCCCGAGGAGAATCTGGATCCTTTTCCTTTACTTCTTCCCATCAGATAATTATGCACATTGACAAGATCCCCCCCTGGGCCTTCTCTTCTCAGTGGCCCTTCACTGGAGTCTCTCCAGCACGCCCAGACCTCTGGATGTGTCTCACCTGTGCTGAGCAGAGCTCAGTGAGTAGAGGTCAGCACAGGTGAGCAGAGCTCTGGGAGCTTTGCCAGCAGAATCAGTTGCCAGGAGCTTCCCAGCTGGTTCTGGGAGCTGACTCGCTGTTGTGCAGGTGATACAGAGCTGTGCACCTGCAGCTGGGAGCCTGCACAGAATCTCATCCCACAGGTGGGCTTTGGGCAGGGAATTGTTCTGCCCACCAGGATGTGCCTTCAGCTGCTGCTCAGAAATCCTTCCACCTCTTTCAGCAGGAATGATGCCTGGTGCAATGTGCAAGGGGTGTGTGGATGAATTCAGAGGGTCTTTATTTGAGGGCCAGGTTAAATACTTGCTTCTGAGCTTGTCTTTTTCTGTCTCCAGTGCATCCACCGAGATGTCAAGCCAGAAAACATCCTGATAACAAAGCACTCGGTCATCAAACTCTGTGACTTTGGATTTGCTCGAATCCTGAGTGAGTGCTGCTACATACACGGATCGTTAACACGGGAAAGCTCCACTGCAGCGTAGGATCAGCCTTGCAAACACTCACTTGTCTTTGCCTGATGCACCTGGAAATTGTCCTGTGTAAAGGCTGTTGTGTTTTCCCAGGGAAGCTCTGCTAGGGGCTGGGTTAGAGATCCCCAGACCTTGAAGGAATGAGCCCAGACACCACGGTGATAGGAATCTATAAACAGCCTGAGCTCCCTGCTGGGCAGCTGAGCTGCTGGGGGTGCTGGCACAGGAGATGGAAGTTGGCCGTGGGCGTCTTGGAGCTGCCCAGCCGTTGTTTATGCAATGCTGGAGACACAGCTGGAGTTCCCTGGCAGTCAGACCCCTCGGGCTGCCTCTCCAAACACTGGCTTCACATTTTCCGTTGGAAATAAACCCCCTAGTCTGGTTTATTTTAGCTCCTGTTCAGACAAATCACGTGGGCTCTGAGAACTGCCCACTGGCTGCTGCAGGGCCCTGCTGTGGAGCTCTGAACATTTTCATTTGGAGAAAAACACGGGCCTGATTTTGCCAGATCCAAAGAGTTTCCAAAGCAGGGTTCTGCGAGAGGCCAGTGGCTCATCCCGTTCCTGCAGCCACTGCCTGCCCAGGAGGTGCCACAACACGTGTAACAACCCATGACAGCTGCTCTGCATCGCCTGACCCACTTTCCTCTCTGCTTCCCTCCTCCCCGACCCCAACCCAGCCGGTCCCAGTGACTACTACACCGACTACGTGGCCACGCGCTGGTACCGCGCCCCGGAGCTGCTGGTGGGGGACACGCAGTACGGGCCCCCCGTGGACATCTGGGCCATCGGCTGCGTCTTCGCCGAGCTGCTCTGCGGGGCCCCCCTGTGGCCCGGCAAGTCCGACGTGGACCAGCTGTACCTGATCCGCAGAACGCTGGGTGAGTGTCCCCTGCACGGCTGTCCCCGCGCCCTCGGCAGGACTGCAGCTTGCCCAGGTGCTGGGAATTGGTCTCTTCTCCCAGGCACTCAGCAATAGGACAAGGGGGCACGATGGGCTCAAGCTCTGCCAGGGGAAATTGAAGTTGGAGATCAGAAAGAAATTCTTTGCAGAGAGAGTGCTCAGGGATTGGAATGGGCTGCCCAGAGAGGGGGTGGATTCCCCATCCCTGGAGGTTTTTAAGGTGAGCTTGGCCGTGGCACTGAGTGCCATGATCTGGTAAAGGAACTGGAGTTGGACCAAGGGTTGGACTTGATGATCTCGGAGCTCTTTTCCAACCCAATCCATTCTGTGATTCTGTGATTCCATGGATGTGGCACTGAATGAGAATCCACCACATCTTGATCCAACCCTATTGAATCCACCATTTCTTGATCCAACCCTACTGTGATCACCAGCCCAGGGCACTTTGTGCCCTGGGCTGGTGATCACAGTGGGGTTGAATCAAGGGTTGGACTTGATGATCTCGGAGGTCTTTTCCAACCCAATTGATTCTATCATTCTATGATTCTATGATTAATCAGGAGGAGCCAGGAGGTGAATTTACCCCATGAACCTCTGCCTTTAGTAAGTGCTTGTTTGAGATGTTCCTGTCCTTAAGGAGCTGGGATTTCCTGGCATGACATGCAGTGTCCAGTGGACCAGGATCATGGCCTGCAGACAGACTGGAACCATCTCTCCACTCTCTTTAGTGGTGGCCTTCAGGAAGCTGTGTGTGGTGCTGGGCTGATGAGGAAAGATGTGGGATGTGTCAGGTGACCCCTCCTGGTCCCTTGGGTGGCTCGGTGACTGCTGGGGTGGGGCAGCACAGCACCCCCTGCCTCTGCCCTTCCACATCTTCACCTGCCTCCTCACAAGGCACTGAGGTGCCTGTATCAGAAAGGAGCAGGAATGTTGTGCATAAAGGTGTGAAAGATCCAGGTGTTTTTCAGCATTTGGTACCAAGCAAAGTGGTCAGTGAACAGTTGGATTGAGTTCATCCCAGCTGTGGAGGTCTCATAAGTGTGGCCAGTGCCTGTCGATGGCTGTGTCTGGGAAAGGGACTGTGAACATGCAGCTTGTCTGTTCCATGGGTTTAACTTTATTCATCAAGGAGTTTTAGGAACCACTCTGGATTTATTTGTTAAATAAATGAGCCCTTATCCCCCATAACACTTAAATTAATCTGGTCTTGTTGAGTCTGTTTGATCTTGCTGTGTAACCTCTGATTTCTTATCTGGCAACAAAAAACCCCCAGTTTTAATTGAAATGTATTGGAATGAACTGAGACGTGTAACTTTTACTGAGCAGTTCATAAAACTAATGGCTTTAAACAGATAATCTCCTTAGCTAGAAAAATAGTTCAACACTGACTGCTTCATCCTGCAGAAGCCATTAATGCCAGTGTTAGATAGTTCTAATTTATTTTTAGTGGTAGGGTTTCAGCCTGAAGAGATTCCCATTGGATCCAGGTGCTGGACTGAGGTGCTGTTTACAGAGCAAAGCTCCTTGGTGGAAGCTGTGCCATTGTCGGGGTTGGCATTTTACTGGCTCCTTTGTTATGGATTTTATTTTAGCATTTTCCTTGCTCTGAGCTGCTCTAAGCTTCAAAAAAGCTGCTTTGGGGAAAAGTTACAGCATGTTCCTGGTGAGGCTGCACTTCAGCTCTGTTCTCTACAACATGTTTGGGGGTATCCAAAGAGAACTTCACCACCATGAGTTGTTTTTCTGAAGCTGGAACACTTGTGGCCCTGCCTTTCCCTCAGCACAGTCACACAGGTGTGGGATCACTGATGGCCAGAATGGAGATTTATTGTCAAAAAGAACATTTCCTCAGCTCACTTGGTGGTATTGCATCTCTTTAGTTAGAATCATAGAATCATAGAATGGATTGGGTTGGAAAAGACCTCCAAGATCATTGAGTCCAACCCTTGGTCCAACTCTAGTCCATTTACTAGATCATGGCACCCAGTGCCACGTCCAATCTGTGTTTAAAAACCTCCAGGGATGGGGAATCCACCCCCTCTCTGGGCAGCCCATTCCAATGCCTGAGCACTCTCTCTGCAAAGAAATTTTTTCTGATATCCAGCTTAAATTTCCCCTGGCAGAGCTTGAGCCCATCATGCCCCCTTGACCTATTGCTGAGTGCCTGGGAGAAGAGACCAACCCCCACCTGGCCAGAACTTCCCTTCAGGGAGTTCCAGACAGTGCTGAGGTCACCTCTGAGCCTCCTCTTCTCCAGGCTAAACACCCCCAGCTCCCTCAGCCTCTCCCCATAGGACTTGTGCTCCAGTCCCTTCACCAGCCTTGTTGCTCTTCTCTGGTCCCGCTCCAGCCCCTCAATGTCTTTCCTCAACTGAGGGGCCCAGAACTGAACACAACACTCAAGATGTGGCCTCCCCAAGGCAGAGTCCAGGGAAAGGGTCACTGCCCTGGGCCTGCTGGCCACACTAGTTTGGATCCAGGCCAGGATCCCATTGGCCTTCTTGGCCACCTGGGCACACTGTTGGCTCCTGTTGAGCTTCCTGTCCCTCAGTCCCCCCAGGTCCCTCTGCCTGGCTGCTCTCCAGCCACTCTGTGCCCAGCCTGGAGCACTGCAGGGGGTTGTTGTGGCCAAAGGGCAGGACCTGCACTTGGCCTTGTTGAACTTCATCCCATTGGAATCAGCCCATCTCTCAAGTCTATCCAGTTGTTCTCTTGCATGGCATCAGCTTTGTTAGAGGTTACAGCCTTGTTCAGTGCAGGCACTGGACATCCAGCAAATTAATCCACCTTTGTTTCTTTCAATTCTTGGCTGAAGGGGATCTCATTCCCAGGCACCAGCAAGTGTTCAGCACCAACCAGTTCTTCAGTGGGGTGAGAATCCCAGACCCAGAGAGCATGGTAAGAGCTGCCTCCAGATGCCCTTCCCTTGAGCCTCCTGCTAACCAGCCACCCTTCCCCTCCAATCCACTCTGCAGTGCTAAGGAGACAGGCTGTAGGGACAGGGAAGTGTTCCTGCCTCTTTTCACCCTCGTGCTGCCAGCTTTGGAATTAGAGCTGGAAAAGCCTGGCACAGCTTGACCAGCCCTTTGCTGCTCAGCATTTTTCCCAGTCCAAAAGCTTTGCCCTCTACTTTGCCAGCATGCACCAGAAGATTATTTGGATGTGGCTGAACCCCTCTCATGACACTTTAATTTCTGCACTATGTGAAAACAATCAAAAAGTGATTAATCTCCTCTCCTTCTCCCCATTTCTGGTGGCACAGCAGCTGAGCCCCCACCCTCAGTAATGCCAGAATGGAGTGCCAATGGCAGTTTGTGAGGAACAGGTCACACTGCTCTGGAAAGTTGGGTCTCCATCCCCTGAGGAATGAAAAGCTTGCTACTATGAGCACATTCATTGTTTTTTTTTCCCTCCAGGAGCCATTGGAAATGAAATTTCCCAATATTTCATACTCTGCTCTGTCTCTCATGAAGGTAAGAAAACTCCAGCCCTGCACTGAGATGAGCAAATGGGGTCTCTGTCCCTTTTCAGTGAATGGTGTGAGTTGGGGGCTGTTATCAGAGATTCATTGAAGAATAGAGCTGGTTTCCTACCCCATCTGATTGTAACTGTTCCTTGAGCTACAATTCCTATTGCACCTGTGGCTGCCCCATCCCTGGGAGTGTCCCAGGCCAGGTTGGATGAGGTTTGGAGCAACCTGGGCTGGTGGGAGGTGTCCCTGCCCATGGCAGAGGGTGGAACAGGATGGGCTTTAAGGTCCCTTCCAACCCAAACCATTCCATGATTCTGGTTAATTGCTGCAATTGCTGTGTGTCAGCTGCTCCTCAAGCTTCATGCTGACTGAAAAGCCACTCTGAGACTCCATTAACAAAATGATTAGCACATGTACCTGTGGGAATACTTGACTGTGGTGAGTAGCTGGATTGTGCAGGCTTGTTCCATGAGTGTTTTGTGTGATCCTCCATCTTTTCTAAGGGATGCCTTCGGATGGACCCTGCGGAGAGGCAGAGCTGTGAGCAGCTGCTGCAGCATCCCTATTTTGACAGCTTTAGGGAGACAGTGGATCTGGGGAAAGAACATGAGAAAACAGCTCGGAAACCAGCCAGGCCGACCCGGAAGCACAGGCCAGGGGTAACATTTCCACAGTGTTTAATGTTCTGTGCCTGAGGAGGGGCTGGTTCTTCTGTTTGACTCACAGGGGCTGGGCTGGGCTGGCAGTTCAGGGTGTTGGACTGGTGTCAGTTTTATCCTAAGATAAAAGCAAACCTCCTGGCTAAAGAGTAAATCACACAAAGTGGATACTGCACTGCAGCTCCATGGGGCACTGGGGTAACAATCAGAGTATCCAGGAATGTGCATTCCTGAAAAAGAGTAGGAGAGCTGAACAAACTGGACACACTTACATGGCTGGTTTAATTTGGGATCTTTTTGCTCCTTTTGAATGCCAAGTTATGAGAGATGCTGAAAAAACCCAGTTCTGTTTGTAAGTGCTGATGGGACGTGACCCCAAACTCAGTTCCACATTACTCCACACACTGGGTGTTTCTGCAGCTGGGGCTGCCAAGCAAATGTCTCCCTGCCCCTTCAGCCCTTCTGGACTCCATCCCAAGTGCCCACATCAGCCTCACAATGCCAGTCATTCCCCACAGCAGCTGCAAGGCTGAGCTGGAAACAGGCAGGGAGCTGGAGGCGAGGGATGAAGAACTGCAGTGTGTGAATTCCTGCATCAAACTGGGTTGCCTCTTCTGTTCCTATATTGTGGGATATAACAGCAATATTTTTCTTGCCCTGGATGACTGGAAGAAATTCCTTTAATGAGTTGATCTCATTGCAGTCTGGTTGTAGAATCCCAGATCCATCACTCATGGTATGAAAAGTACAGGATGACAGTAGGATAGTGACATTTTTCCATATGAAGAATGAAATGTGTGCTTTATTCTAATTCCAGACCAATACACTCTGTGTAATTTTTCCTTCAGTTACAGCACCTGCCCCAGCTGACCAGTAGTAACGTTCTCCCAGCTTTGGACAACAAGAAGCACTGCTGCAAAACAAGAAAATCCAACTACCACTTCCCAAACATCTGACCAGGTGGCAGACTCAGACTTGAGTGTTCAAAGTTCAAGTCATTTGGGATTTATAAATGGAGGATTCGCAGTAAAAACTAAATTACTCAACGTTATGACATGTACAAGGTGAGTGCAGCCTGAGAGGCTGCCTGACTGCTCCAGGTAGTTCTCAGCCTGCTCAGACACACCTGCCTTGCTGCTGCAGGTACAGATCAGAGTATTGAAACTACTGGTAGTGACTCCACAGGGGCACAGGCACCACTCCCAGGAGAACTGATCAACAATAACCATGTTGTTTCTTTGGTCTGTTCAGAGTTTCTCCTGCATGTTTCATCCTTGCATTGAGGTTTGCTTTTATTAGCTGATTTTGACAATAGTGAAGCCACTTGCTTGTAGTTACAGAAATGGTTTATATCAAAACTAATCATGAACATAATTTATAACACAATTTGTAACATTGGCCAGACACAGGCAGGAATCCTACCTAAGCATTTGTATTAGAGTGACTTGGGCTTGTGGAATCTCAGGATGTCATACTGGGTTCATTTTGAATAAATGTAGCTGCTTTTTCCAATTTACTGGATGTATTTTACTATGTAAAGTTTTGCTGCTGGGCAAGGAACATCCTTTTTTTTACTTAAAACTAAGACCAGAAATGTTTTGTTTTCCCAGTACCTTCTGTGTTCCACAACAGTCAAAGCCATTTCAGTGGGACAGGTGCCATGTCCTCAGACTGTGCCTGTCAGCCTTTTGTCTCCTTACACTGGAGGTCCATGTCTGAGCCAGCACTGTGGATCTGCTCTCTTGGAGTCACTGCCTCCTGCCCTTATCTAACCTCAAACTGAGGAATTTGACTTAAGATGCCTTGTTCTCCCTGAATCCTGGGGGCAGTTCTGGGCCCCTCAGACACTGAGGGGCTGGAGCATGACCAGGGCAGGGGCTGGAGCTGGGCAGGGGCTGGAGCAGCAGCTGAGGGAGCTGGGGGGGCTCAGCTGCAGCAAAGGAAGCTCAGAGGGGACCTTCTGGCTCTGCAATCCCTGCCAGGAGAGGGGAGCCAGGACAGGGGGTCGGGAACAGGGACAGGGCACAGGGACAGGAGGAGAGGGCACGGCCTCAGGCTGGGCCAGGGCAGGGACAGGTTGGATATTAGGGAAGACTTCCTCATGGGAAGGGTTGTCCAGCCCTGGCACAGCTGCCCAGGGCAGGGGTGGATCCCCATTCCTGGAGGGATTTAAAAGCCCTGTGGATGTGGCACTTGGGGACACAGGGCAGTGGTGGCCTTGGCAGTGCTGGGGGAACAGTTGGATGATCTCAGACAGCTTTTCCAAGCTCAGCAATTCTTTGACTCTCATTTATCAGGTAAAGGACTGCACAGAGCTAATGCAGTCCATGTCAGCACAAGGGTGTCCCCAGGAACTGCTGCTCCTCCACAGACAGCGTGTTCTGTTCAGTGTTCCAAGGGGGTGGCCCTGCCTGCCTTGTAGATCCCTCCGTTGAAACCAGACAACAGAAGTCAAAGTGTGGAGAACACAAAACAAGGCCCATGACCTCTTTTATTAAATCAGCTCCCACCGACTGGGTGGGATTGTCTGGGAGTGAACAGCCCTCATTCCCACAGCACCGACGCCCAGCACCGACCGCGCCCAGCGCTGCGGCTCCACTCCCCACTGTCACTGTCACTTTATTTCTGGGCAACAAAAGAGCTGAAAGCTCTCACTGAGGTATAACAGCTCCCTATGAACACAGAAAACAGATGATATGTACACAAGTCTGCCTCCTCTGCTGCTGATCCATTACCTAGTTTAAGCTTAATAAAAATTCAGTGCATAATTTCTCCAAAGGTCACATCCAGCTTTTTAGGCTGGACTGGGAGAGCTGGGCTTATTTCCATGCCTGGAAATACAGCAGCACCTACAACTTCATTTATGCAACACATGATAAATACTAGGAAGTCACATCTCAGTTACATGCCGTCGTGTTTATTCCAAATCCAGCTCCAGCTTCAACTTGGGCAGTGCCTGCTGAAGGGCGTGAAAGGTCAGCTCTTTCTCTCTGATTCCAGGCAGGTCGCTCAGATACAAATACTCAAGGTTCCTGTAAAGAGTTAAAAAGAAAATCAGCAACAACTATTTAACTGTTGACAGAAATTAGAGAAAGGATTATTCTACCACAGACATTTTATAGTATTTTAAATGGTGACTGGGGGGCAGTTAATGCCTCCCTGACATCCAATCCTGTCAGATCTCGGAAGCTCAGCAGGGTCAGCCCCGGATTAGGACTTGGATGGGAGACCTCCTGGGAAATGCCAGGTGCTGTAGGTTCTAGTCCTGAGGACTTCACTGGCACCGTCCAAGCTCGCTCGGCCGTGGCAGATGAACCTCAGGACTTAAACGGTGGGGCCAGTTCTGAGCACGCTGAGCCTCACCTAAAATCCACTGCACAGGCTGGAAGGGCCCACCCACGTGGGGACAGCCCTGCCCAAATCTTCGTTTGCGAAGTTTGGCCATACAAATGGTGACTGGTTCTAATGGAAGTTTTTCATGGAGTGGGTGCCTGAGGTTTTGGCTGCAGAGGTGCAGTATCCAAATGCTTCCCGTGCCCAAGGAATCAGGTCTGCCCTGAGACCCTGAAGCACAGGAGATGTTGGGACAGGGAGCAACCCCACCCCTGGAACAGCCAGAGTGCAGCCCCTCCACCCAACACAGTCCCAGAGCTGCCAGGGAGCAGCGTGCCAGGGAGGCCCTCAGTGGCTCACATACGTCAGCTTGTGAAGGGCAAGGATGCCTCTGTCTGTGACATTCCCACAGGAGATGATCTTCAGCTGGAGGAGACTCTTCTGCAGGTTGTTTGTCTCGCTGAGCCTCTGCAGACACTCGTCCTGGATGTACACGCACTTCTCCAGCCTGATATCCGTCACGTGCTCCAGGCCATCTGCAAACATAAAAACAAGGATTTGCTGCACAATGCCAGGACCAAACTGTGCTGGTTGATAAATTCTGCCTCCCAAACCACCCAGCCACCCATTCCTTTATACAGCGGGGTTTAATTAATCTCCAAAGCCCCTCTGTGGTACTTCAAATAAATGAAACCCCCAGGGTTTGTATCCTTTTGGTAAGATCTGAAGAGCTTTGACATGGGCACATAAAACACTACAAGTTTGGGTGATAAAGACTCTGACATAGAAACGTGCTCATGATGGAAATTCAGGGTCTCCAGCTATGAAAAAATAAAACTGTCTGTTGCCCATTTTGGTTTCTGTTACTTAAAGGAGGCCTGAAATATTTTTTAATCTTTTGCAAGAAACCAGGTTGTTGCTTTTTGTCTTTGAAGACATCTGATAAAAATATATACCTGGAGAACAAGCAGAATTACAACTTCAGAGACACCAAAATCATCCCTTGGTGTAGAAGAAAAAGAATATTTATACTGCTTTTTGCTGCCAACTACTTAACTCTGAACTCATCAAAATTCATGGCACTGCCTTAGTGCTACAGACACTTCAGGCAAGGGCTGATGAAGTTCCTCATCACACACCTCCAGCCAAACCTTAGGAACTCATAAAATTTGTAGAACCATTTTAGAACCACAAAAGATTTATCTTGCTAAGGAAAGAGAAAACGATGCAGTTATGGATACTTTGAGGCAACTGAAATGAAGAGCATTGAGAACAATGTTACATTACCCAGGTAGTCAAATCCTCTGTACATGATGCAGGAGTCGGTGGCGTTGATGGCTTCGATCTTGTGCTTGCCCAGGGGCCCTGTGGGGAGCCCATTGTAGTCCTGCTGCCACTTGGGCGAGCCCTGGAACCGCACCAGGGCCCCGCAGCGCAGCAGCCACTCCGAGGCCGCCCGGTCGGGGCCCACCGCCTGGATCCGCTCATAGTCCACCCTGCCACAGACACAGAGCACCCACGGTGGGGAGAGTTACCCCTTGGCAGGAATAACACTCCACAGAAATACCTGCTGATGTCTGAGATTGAGAGAAGAGCAATGAGGCTGGAGAAGGGACTGGAGCACAAGTGCTGTGGGGAGAGGCTGAAGGAGCTGGGGGTGTTCAGCCTGGAGAAGAGGAGGCTCAGAGGTGACCTCAGCACTGTCTGGAACTGCCTGAAGGGAAGTTCTGGCCAGGTGGGGGTTGGTCTCTTCTCCCAGGCACTCAGCAATAGGACAAGGGGGCACGATGGGCTCAAGCTCTGCCAGGGGAAATTGAAGTTGGAGAGCAGAAAAAACTTCTTTGCAGAGAGAGTGCTCAGGGATTGGAATGGGCTGCCCAGAGAGGTGGTGGATTCCCCATCCCTGGAGGTTTTTCAGCTGAGCTTGGCCATGGCACTGAGTGCCATGATCTGGTAAAGGGACTGGAGTTGGCCCAAGGGTTGGACTTGATGATCTCGGAGGTCTTTCCCAACCCAATCCATTCTATGATTCTGGGATTCTATGGATGTGGCACTGAGTGAGAATCCACCATGTCTTGATCCAACCCCACTGTGATCACCAGCCCAGGGCACGGAGTGCCCTGGGCTGGTGATCACAGTAGGGTTGGATCAAGGGTTGGACTTGATGATCTTGGAGGTCTTTTCCAATCCATTCCATTCTATGATTCTAATATGGCATAAAGCTAAGGATGCCATTTACTGGATTACATGTAATTGTTTGGATTGTGCTGTTCTTAGTCCGGCATGGCAGTTTGGAAACTTGTTCTAAATGTTTTTAGCAAAAAAAAATAATGCAAATACAACTGGATTTAACCCTCCTGATTGTTTCTTTCCATGTCTGTAAGGAGAGGAAAAAAACTCACCTTCCCCTTCCCAGAGGCTTTACAACTGCAAATTTCTCTCAAACATTAAGTAGAAACCTCTTGAAGTCTGTCACATGTATGTCATTCCTGAAGCCTTTTTATGGAATCATGGAGTTTTAGGCTTGGGAAAGACCTCTAAGATCACCAAGTCTAAGCCTTTTTATGGAATCATGGAGTTGTTAGGCTTGGAAAAGACCTCTAAGATCACCAAGTCCAACCACCAACCCAGCAGCACCACCACCTTCACCACTAAACCGTGTCCTCAAGTGCCACATCCGCAGGTTTTTTGAACGTTTCCAGGGATGGGTGACCCCATCACTCCCCACAACTCCCTGACAGGAGGCTGGACCCAGGGGGGGTTGGGCTCTTCTCCCACACAACCAGCAGCAGGACAAGAGGGCACAGGCTCAAGCTGTGCCAGGGCAGGCTTGGCTTGGCCATCAGGAAGGAATTGTTTGCAGAGAGGGTGCTCAGGCCTTGGAATGGGCTGCCCAGAGAGGGGGTGGATTCTCCATCCCTGCAGGTGTTGGAGCTGAGACTGGATGTGGCACTGAGTGCCCTGGGCTGGTGAGCACAGTGGGGTTGGAGCAAGGGCTGGGCTGGAGGAGCTCAGAGGGCTCTTCCAACCCAGTTCATTCCATGATTCTATGGAATGAATGATTCAATGGTTAAACTCCCTGGGCCCATCCAGGATGTATTTCCCAGTCTGGTGAGGAATGCTGAAGGCAGACACAGACCTGGAAGAGGCTCCTTCCTGGATAAGTTTCAGCAACAGCTACAACACACAACCCTCCCCACACAGTCAGAAGACAGAAGGCAAAACTATCAGCTCCTGCAAAAGTTGAGTAAAATTCCACAGCTAAAGGTTTTCTCTTTCAAAAGTAAATGTGAATCCCTCACTGTAAGTGACGGGTTGTTTTGATGCTGTTCAGAGTAAGCAAAGGGGCTCGGTCCTGCCACAGGTTTGAATTGAATGAGTTCTGGGGTGAAAGAAGAGCGGGATTTCGGGAGAGAATCCACGTGGCCACTCCAGAGGGGGCAGAGCACACACCTTGCTCTGGAGGGCACAGCTTTGGCATGGAAAGCGGGTACGGGGCGGCCCCTGCCAAGCACCGACATGCAATCTCTGGGGGGGGAAGAAAAGCATCAAGGATCAAAACGTCTCCGCAGCGCAGGGACCTGATCATCTCTCACAAACCACGCCGGGCATTGCCGGGACCTGACAATCGCCCACTGCCAGCGACTCACTCTTACTTGTTGAACACGGCGTTCAGCCACCCCCAGAAGGCTCTGCCGCTGCCCGGCGGCGCCGGCGGCCTCCTCACGAGTGTCCGCAGCACCATCATCGCCTCCCTGGCGAAGGCAGCGCGAAAAGCGAGCTGTTATTGCGGCCGGCGGCGGCAGCAGCAGCCGCAGCAGCGCGGTGGGGTCCAGGCCTCACCGGCACCGTCCCCGCGGCCGCGGGCGGGGGGTCCGTCACCGCCCCCGGGCTGTCCCCAGGGCCGGTCGCGGCCGGCTCTGCGAGGAGGAGGAGGAGAGAAGGACGAGGAGGAGGAGAGGAAGGAGGGGAATGAGGAGGCGGAGGAGGCCGCGGCGGGGCGGGCGCTCGGCCCAAGATGGCGGCGCTGCTGAGGGCGCGCGGGCCGGGCCGGGCCGGGGCGCTGTGGGGGCTGCGGGGCCGGCGGCGGCGGAGGTGAGGGAGAGGGTGAGGGAGAGGGGTGAGGAGTGAGGGTGAGGGGTGAGGGGTGAGGGTGAGGGTGAGGGGTGAGGGTGAGGGGTGAGGGAGAGGGGCGAGGGGTGAGGGTGAGGGGTGAGGGCGAGGGGTGAGGGAGGGCCGGGACCGCTGTCCTCACTGCACCCCCAGCCCTACAGCCTCTATAGCCCCTTCATCCCCTTCCCCTGTTCCTATATCCCCTCTCCCGCCTATATCCTCCCTCCCCTTCCCCTATCTCCTTTCCCTATCCTGATCCCTTGTCTCTATACTCTTCCCTTTCTCCTATCTCCTATTCTCTTCCCCTACTCCCTAGTCCTTTTTCCCTTTCCCTCTCCCCTATATCCCCTATATTCCTTATATCCCCTTCCCCTCTCTCCTATACCCCCTCTCCCCTATATCCTCTATCCCTGTCCCCTATTCCCAGTATCCCCTATCCCCTTCCCTTATCTCCCATCCCCTATCTCTGTCGCGATCCCCATCTCTATCCTCTTCCCACTCACCTATCTCCTATCCTCTTCTACTCCCAGTCCTTTCTCCCTATATCCCCTATCTCCTATATTCCCTATATCCCCTTCCCCACTTCCCTGTATCTCCTCTGCCCTTCCGCTATCTTCTGTATCCCCTATTCCCTAAATCCCATATTCCCTATATCCTCTTATCTCCCTTCTCCATTCACTATCCTGATTCCCATCTCTATCCTCTTCCCCTTCTATCTCCCATCCTGTTCCCCTACTCCCTAGCCTTTTACCCTTTCCTCTGTCCCCTGTATTCCCTATATCCACCCTTTTCCCCTTCTTCTGTCCCCTATCCCATTCCCCTACTCCCTTTTCCGTGGTCCTTTATCCCTTGTATTCCCTATATGCCTTGTATTCCCTATATGCCTTGTATTCCCTATATGCCTTGTATTCCCTATATGCCTTGTATTCCCTATATGCCTTGTATTCCCTATATCCTTTGTATCCCCTATATCCTTTGTATCCCCTATATCCTTTGTATTCCCTATATGCCTTGTATTCCCTATATCCTTTGTATTCCCTATATCCTTTGTATTCCCTATATCCCCTGTAGTCCCTATATCCCCTGTAGTCCCTATATCCCCTGTAGTCCCTATATCCCCTGTATTCCCTATACGCCCTGTATTCCCTATATCCCCTGTCCCCTATATCCTCTGTATTCCCTGTATCCCCTGTCCTCTATACTCCCTGTATTCTCTATGTGTTCTGTCCCCTATTCCCTGTATTCCCTATATCCCTTGTCCTCTATATCCCCTGTATTCTGTATATCCCCTGTCCCCTATCCCCTCTATCCCCTGCCTCCCTGTCCCCTCTCCTCTGTCCCCCTGTCCCTGATGTGGTGTGTGTGTCCCCGCAGCACGTTCTCGGTGGCCGTGGTGGGCGCCGGCATCGTGGGCCTGGCGGCGGCGCGGGAGCTCATCCGGCGGCACCCGGCGCTGTCCTTCGCCGTGCTGGAGAAGGAGCAGGAGCTGGGTACGGAGTGGGGCAGGCTGTGCTGGGGCATTGCTGCCGGAACCTCGGCATTCCATGGGCATCCCTCTGAAGGGATGGAGCTGTGGGAGAGCATCTGTGGGAGTAGCTGTGGGAAGCACCTGCCCCTGGCACCCACGTGGGGCATGGATGTCCCATCCCTGGAAGTGTCCAAGGCCAGGCTGGATGGGGCCTGGAGCAACCTGGGATATTGGAAGGTTGCCCATGAGATGGTCTCTGATATCCCTCCCAACCCAACCCATTCTGGGATTCTTTGATGATCCTCCCCTTGGGAGCAGCATCCGTTTCCTGGCACTGCTGGTTTTACCCTGATGAAAAATTCCTTCCACCCTCCTCCCAAGGACTCATCCCTCAGTGGAGCAGCAGAGTTGTCCTCAGGCTGTGCTTCCCTGCTGGGACTGCAAGTCAGGATTTGAAGTTAAGGACTCCTGAATGTTCACAGTGTGAGAGCTCCAGGTCCCACTCCCGGCTCTCCGGGTCCCACTCCCGGCGCTGCAGGTCCCACTCCCGGCTCTCCAGGTCCCACTCCTGATGCTCCAGGTCCCACTCCCGGCGCTCCAGGTCCCACTCCCCGGCGCTCCAGGTCCCACTCCCCGGCGCTCCAGGTCCCACTCCCTGGCGCTCCAGGTCCCACTCCCGGCGCTCCAGGTCCCACTCCCGGCGCTCCAGGTCCCACTCCCCGGCGCTCCAGGTCCCACTCCCCGGCGCTCCAGGTCCCACTCCCGGCGCTCCAGGTCCCACTCCCGGCGCTCCAGGTCCCACTCCCGGCTCTCCAGGTCCCACTCCCGGCGCTGCAGGTCCCACTCCCGGCTCTCCAGGTCCCACTCCCGGCGCTCCAGGTCCCACTCCCGGCGCTGCAGGTCCCACTCCCGGCTCTCCAGGTCCCACTCCCGGCACTCCGGGTCCCACTCCCGGCTCTCCAGGTCCCACTCCCGGCACTCCAGGTCCCACTCCCAGCACTCCAGGTCCCACTCCCGGTGCTCCAGCAGCACAGGAGTGTCAAGAGACAGGGCAAGGAAGGTGAACAACTGCAGTGAGGAGCAGTGCAGGTTGTAGAACAGCAAAGGCAGGTCCTGCAGGGAGCTGGAGGAGCCCCAAGGGAGGGATGGATTTTATTTTAAAACCCAGAATTCTTAAAATTAATTTTATCTTGTAAAATATTTTGGTTGATTACCCTGCTGTTGGAGAAAAAACTTATGTTTTTTTTGCCTTTTCTTGTTGATCAAACACATTGTAAGATGGGATGGATTATCATTAACCAGGTCGTGCTGTGTCAGTGTTTCTCTAACCTTTTGAGACCAAGGGAGGATATTTCACTGTGTTTGCTGTGCAGTTACTCATTTCAGCCTCTCTTGTAATGCTGAAATAAGGCAGGACCTCAAATATCTCTCTTCTTAGGCAGCTGAGTGATTAAGTGTGAACAAATATATTTTAATAATGTCTTTTCCTTTCTCTCCAGCTCATCACCAGAGTGGACATAACAGTGGTGTGATCCACAGTGGGATTTACTACACCCCTGGCTCCCTGAAGGCCAAGCTGTGTGTGCAGGGTGCAGCCCTCACCTACCAGTACTGTGACCAGAAGGGAATTCCATACAAACAGTGTGGGAAGGTATAGGAATTCCTGTGTCCTTACCTTTGGAATCTGAGGCTGTACAATGTATGGCATTGGCCTGGTTGTGGTCTTTGCCCAGAGAGATGAGTTTCTGCAACCCTTTCCACCTTCAGGAGGAACATCCCCTTTGTTTTGTTGTTTCCAGCAACTCAAATCTGTTTGTGGTCTGGGTTTAAATAATAATTCTCCTTATCTGTGGGCTGAGTTGGAATATAATCATGGAATCACAACTTCCTCACAAGGGGCAGCACTGATCTCTCGTCACCAGGGACTAGACTCAAGGAAGGGCTGGAGCTGTGCCAGGGCAGGGACAGGTTGGATATCAGGAAAAGGTCCTTCCCCCAGAGGGTGGTGGGCACTGCCCAGGCTCCCCAGGGCAGTGGGCACGGCCCCAAGGCTGCCGGAGCTCCAGGAGGGTTTGGATGATGGGACAGGGTGGGATTGTTGGGGTGTCTGTGCAGGGCCAGGAGTTGGATCAATGATCCCTGTGGGTTCTTTCCAACTCAAGGGGTTCTCTGATCCTGTGATCCCAGGTAATGGTGGGATCCAAGTCCCATGGAGGGGCACCTGTAGCTCCAAGGCCACACAGACTTTCAGTACATGCTTATCAAACTTCCTGGCTTATCAGGCTCTGAAAAGTCACAGGGACTTGAACACTACCCCAGATGTGCCCCAGCTCTGTGTGCACATCCAGTGCCTGACATGCTGGGGACAGAGGGGTGGCTGCACTGGTTCAGCCTGGGCTCTCCCAGCTCTATATCCTGGTTCTGGGTGGCCATACTGGTTCAGACTGGGCTCTCCCAGCTCTGTATCCTGGTTCTGGGTGGCCAAACTGGTTCAGACTGGGCCCTGTATCCTGGTTCTGGGTGGCCATACTGGTTCAGACTGGGCTCTCCCAGCCCTGTATCCTGGTTCTGGGTGGCTGCACTGGTTCAGCCTGGGCTCTCCCAGCTCTGTATCCTGGTTCTGGGTGGCCATACTGGTTCAGATTGGGCCCTGTATCCTGGTTCTGGGTGGCCATACTGGTTCAGACTGGGTTCTCCCTGCTCTGTATCCTGGTTCTGAGTAGCTGCACTGGTTCAGCCTGGGCTCTCCCAGCTCTGTATCCTGGTTCTGAGTGGCCATACTGGTTCAGACTGGGCTCTCCCAGCCCTGTGTCCTGGTTCTGGAAGTGTCTCTAAGCAGACACCTAAGAAGGAATGAGAAATACAAGCAAATTACTAATTCTCCAAGCTTCCAACCATTTTAACTCAGGATCTGTTCTGAACCTGAGCTTCTCTGTGGTGGCTCTCAATGAATTTCTCTCCCAAATGTCTTTCCAATAAAACCTTTTGCATCAGAGCACACTTTGAGGAGCAGTTCCAGGGATCAACAACCCACTGCATGGGGTTACATCATTTTGGAACTGGCTCCTACAAACTCCCTCCAGTAGCCCCTGGCCCTTGTGTTGGAGGAGGTGTCAAACTGCAGGTCTGGACTCACACTCTTCAAGTTGCACATAATTTTATATCCCCTCCTGCCCCAAAATCTTCCCTCCCAGCTGCTGAGTCTTAATCTGCTGTCATTTCTCTTGGAATTCCTCTTTTTCCTGGCTCTCCCCACCCTGTCTTTGTGCTCTGAACTATTTCTAGGCTGGTGTGTCTTTGGTACACAGTGAGGACAGGGCTGTGCAGAGCATTCCAGGTGTGGTCAGGCCTTGGAGTTTCACAGTGAAATAGTAGAGTTCTCTGTACTATCCCATATCCTTTTCCTGGTTGTTCCTGTTATTCAGTTCAGGGCTTTCCAGCCATCACTAGGCTGCTGTTTCCCTGGGATTGTCCCTCCTAACCCCAAGTCTTGTCCCTGAGTGACACCTTTGAAGTTGATTTCCATCATTTTATATGTAGGGCTGTGACTGCTTTTTGACATGATCCTCAACTTGCACCAGGGGAGGTTTAGATTGGATACTGGGGAAAATTTCTTCATGGAAAGGGCTGTCCAGCCCTGGCACAGCTGCCCCTGGAGGGATTCACAGGCTGTGTGGGTGCCAGCCCTGCCCTGGCTCTGTGTTTTGCTCACTGCTGTGCCCTGCTGTCTTTTCCAAAGCTGATTGTGGCCGTGGAACAGGAGGAGATTCCCAGACTCAAAGCTCTGTATGAGAGGGGGCTGCAGAACAACGTCCCAGGGCTGAGACTCATCGGGGCCAAGGAGATCCAAGCCAAGGAGCCCTTCTGCAGGGTGAGGGATTTGCATGCTCTGAATTGGCCTGCAAGGTCTCAGCTTCTCAGGTGACAAGATTTCATCATTTAACATAAATATGCCTCTGGTCTTGAGGTAATTTCCATGAGTGCCAAGTTCAGAAGAGCCTAAAAATTCCTTCCCATCTCTCTGGATTTGGATCCAGTTTCAGTCCAGTGTGGTTGTTGTGTAGCACTTCTCAGCCTGTTTGTTTTCACAGCAGGAGAAACGTGTGGGGTTTGTGGAATACAGATTTGTTGTTGATTAATATACCTTTGTTTCAAAGGAAAACCTGGATATAAATTCCCTGTGCAGTTTCCCCTTGCTGTTGGTGTGTGGTTGTAGCCACAGACAGAAATTTTCTGGGAAGTAATTTTTTTTTTGGCTTGTTTTTCTTGTAAACATTTTGTGTCTGCTCCATAAAACACTCTTGGCATGTTCAAGCTCCAGCTGAGCAAATGGGGAGGCAGCAGCTCTCCCTTCTGGTGGCAGTGCATGTTATTCCAGGGAAATATTCCAGCCCTCACTCCTCCTCTGTGTCTTTCCTGCCCTTGCAGGGTCTGATGGCACTGGATTCTCCATACACTGGCATTGTGGATTACAAACAAGTGGCCCAGTCCTATGCTGAGGATTTCCAGGAGGCAGGTGGGACAATCCTGACTGATTTTGAAGTCACAAGCATAGACATGGCTAAAGAAAGTCCTCCAGGAAGTGAAGATGGTAAGGGAAGGGTTTTTAGCCCTCCATTTACTACAATCCTGCCAAAGGTTTTGTTCAAACTGAAATGATATTTCTGAACCTTTCTGTCTCCCAGGGAGGAGAAAAAGGCAAAATCATGTTAGTGAGAGTCCTCAGCAAAGTTCCTTTGGGGTTTTTTTGCAGGCAGGTGACCCTTCAGCTGAAACATTTCAAGCTGATGGAAGAAAGTGATGCTAAAATTGAGGATTAGGGTTGTTCTCTCCCATTAAAATCGGATTTATCTGAATCCTGCGTGTGAATTCTTGTGATAAGGATTTTTCCTTAGGTTGGATTTGTGCTGACACACAGATGGGAGAATAAAAACCTCTATTAATTCATAAATCATGTTCATCAACATCAGTTATGACAACAATAGTTGTTCCATGACTTGAAGTTATTCCAAAGGAAAAATCCTGCCTGGTGACAAACTGCTGGTTCTGTCAGTTCTCTGTTCTTGCTCTTTTAATTCCTTCCCTTGTCCAATTCTGTTTCAGGACTGAAATACCCCGTCATTGTTAGGAGCAAACAGGTAAGAAGAAAGCAGAAGTTTTAATTCCTTATAGCAAGAGGCTTCTCCTTAAGTTGGTTTTCCTGAATCCTGGTGGATTCATCCCCTCCAAAACAAAGTTAAGAAGCTGCTGTGCCATAAAATGGTCACTGTCATCTAAGCCAGATGTAATAAAACAGCTGCAATCAGCTCTTAGCAAGGAGCATGTTCAGATTTTGTAATAATAATAATAATAATAATAATAATAATAATAATAATAATAATAATAATAATAATAATAATAATAGCAATAATAGTAATAATAGTAATAATAATAAAAATAATAAATAATAAATAATAATAATAACAACAATAATAACAACAACAACAACAACAATAATAATAACAATAACAACAACAATAATAACAACAATAACAATAACAATAATGACAACAATAATAACATCAACAATAATAACATCAACAATAATAATAACAATAACAACAATAATAACAATAACAATAATGACAACAATAATAACAACAATAATAACAACAATAACAATAATAATAACAATAATAATAACGATAATAACAACAATAATAACAACAACAATAATAATAACAATAATGACAACAACAATAACAACAATAATAATAACAATAATAACAACAATAATAATAACAATAATGACAACAATAATAACAACAATAATAACAATAATAATAACGATAATAACAACAATAATAACAACGATAATAACAATAATAATAACAACAACAATAATAATAACAATAACGACAACAATAATAACAACAATAATAATAACAACAATAATAATTACAATAATAACAACAACAATAATAACAACAATAGTAACAACAACAACAATAACAATAATAACAACAACAATAATAATAATAAATAATAATAAAATAATGAAGTATAACTTTCTGCTGCCTGACTTGTGTTTAACTGTCCCTTCTCTGCTTTATTTGCACAATCTCATGCTTGTTTTTCCAAGGATTCCTTTCATGGCTTGTCCCTTTGGTGACACACACCTATTTTCCTGTTTGCTTTTGGGCTTTGGCATCTATAAAATGATAAGGGGAGATTTAGGATCGTTTTATTGTTATTTTATGGGCAGGAAGCCACAGGCAGGTGGAAAACAGGAATAAAACAGGTGCAGGTACAGGTGGTGTTCCTGCAATGTGCAAGCAGGAAATTCACCTCTTCACCTTCAGGAGGGAATATCTGGACAAAAAACAACCTCAAAACCTTTCCAGTATTTTTTTCTATTTAGTTCTGCTGCTTTTTTTCTTCTATTTTTGCTTTTTCATTAAAAAGTAGCTTCCAAAATCTGTTAAGATTCCTTCACCAAATACTGGTATTTTTAATGCAAACATGAAAGAAAATGAAAGAAAAAACCCCCATGGTGTTTAAAAATCAATACTGTGAGCCAAATAAATAGATAACAGTTTGTATCTGATTTATTTATTGGGGTGTTTACATATTTAGCAGCTCTCCATATCTGTGGGCTGTGAATTTTTGGATAAAAAGGCAATATTGCTGCTCCCACCACGTGTGGGGCAACATCAGCTTCATTTAACCAAACATGGTTTTTTCCTGGGTGGGGATTTTTTGAGTAGATGAGAGCAAAAAACACTTTGAAATAAAGAACTGCTGAGAAGCTTTTTATCTTTTTAGCAGCAAAAGTGTTTATTGACAACATTGGAGGCAAAGCCAGTTCATGCTGGGCAAAAACTTGGCCTGGTTTGTTTGTGTAAAATAAGCCATTTATACAGTTTTGGGGTCATAGTTACACCTTTTAATTTCCATATTAATGACTGGATGAAATCTTGAGCTTTGTTTTTGGTTTGAAATTTGGGTGGTGCTCTCCTGACTTCATCCCTCGGGTGGTCAGGAAGCGTCTTCGTCACTGTTGGAATCTGCCTTTTCTTTGTTCAGTGCCATGACCTGTGAAACTTGTGAAATCTGGGCTATAAATCTCCCAAATCTTGGCTTTGACTCTCCCAAATCTTGGCTTTGACTCTCCCAAACATTGGCTTTGACTCTCCCAAATTTTGCCTTTGACTCTCCCAAATCTTGTGTCTTTGACTCTCCCAAATCTGGCCTTTGACTCTCCCAAATCTGGGCTTTAACTCTCCCAAATCTTGGCTTTGACTCTCCCAACTCTTGCCTTTGACTCTCCCATATCTTGGCTTTGACTCTCCCAAATCTTGTCTTTGACTCTCCCAACTCTTGGCTTTAACTCTCCCAAATCTTGTGTCTTTAACTCTCCCAAATCTTGCCTTTGACTCTCCCAAATCTTGGGAGATGGTTTTGACTCTCCCAAATCTTGGCTTTGACTCTCTCAAATCTTGTGTCTTTGACTCTCCCAAATCTTGTGTCTTTAACTCTCCCAAATCTTGTGTCTTTGACTCTCCCAAATCTTGTGTCTTTAACTCTCCCAAATCTTGTGTCTTTGACTCTCCCAACTCTTGCCTTTGACTCTCCCAACTCTTGCCTTTGACTCTCCCAACTCTTGCCTTTGACTCTCCCAAATCTTGGCTTTAACTCCCCCAAATCTTGGCTTTGACTCTCCCAAATCTTGGCTTTAACTCTCCCAAATCTTGGCTTTGACTCTCCCAACTCTTGCCTTTGACTCTCCCAAATCTTGCCTTTGACTCCCCAAATATTGCCTTTGACTCTCTCAAATCTTGGCTTTGACTCTCCCAACTCTTGCCTTTGACTCTCCCAAATCTTGCCTTTGACTCCCCAAATCTTGCCTTTGACTCTCTCAAATCTTGGCTTTGACTCTCCCAACACTTGCCTTTGACTCTCTCAAATCTTGCCTTTGACTCTCTCAAATCTTGTGTCTTTGACTCTCCCAAATCGTGGCTTTGACTCTCCCAAATCTTGGCTTTGACTCTCCCAAATCTTGTGTCTTTGACTCTCCCAACTCTTGCCTTTGACTCTCCCAACTCTTGCCTTTGACTCTCCCAAATCTTGTGTCTTTGACTCTCCCAACTCTTGCCTTTGACTCTCCCAACTCTTGCCTTTGACTCTCCCAACTCTTGCCTTTGACTCTCCCAAATCTTGGCTTTGACTCTCCCAAATCTTGTGTCTTTGACTCTCCCAAATCTTGTGTCTTTGACTCTCCCAAATCTTGCCTTTGACTCTCCCAAATCTTGGCTTTGACTCTCCTAAGTCTTGGTTTTGACTCTCCCAAGTCTTGGCTTTAACTCTCCCAAGTCTTGGCTTTAACTCTCCCAAATCTTGCCTTTGACTCTCCCAAATCTTGACTTTGACTCTCTCAAATCTTGGCTTTGACTCTCCCAAATCTTGTGTCTTCAGCTCTCCCAAATCTTGGCTTTGACTCTCCCAAATCTTGTGTCTTTGACTCTCCCAAATCTTGGCTTTGACTCTCCCAAATCTTGGCTTTGACTCTCCCAAATCTTGTGGCTTTGACTCTCCCAAATCTTGTGTCTTTGACTCTCCCAACTCTTGCCTTTGACTCTCCCAAATCTTGTGTCTTTGACTCTCCCAAGTCTTGGCTTTAACTCCCCAAATCTTGCCTTTGACTCTCCCAAATCTTAGCTTTGACTCTCCCAAATCTTGGCTCTGGCCTCTCAGACCTGTTTCAGATGTCTGAGTGTTCTTAATTTAAGGCTTAGGTGTCTGTTGTGTCTGACTTTTGTCCCCTGAGGAGCCCAGAACTCCCTTGGTGAAAGGACAGAACATGCCTTGAGTGATTCAGCTCATTTTCTTCTCTCATCAGAACTGAGCACTTTAACTCCTTTAGGGCTTGTTCTCCTTGAGTAGCTCTATTGAATTGTGATGTGTTTGGGTGTGTTTTTCTCCCCAGGGTGAGGAGATCAGCTGTGGGCACCTTCTGACCTGTGCAGGGCTTTACTCAGACCGCCTGTCTGCCATCAGTGGCTGCAGCCCCGAGCCCAGGATCGTCCCTTTCCGCGGGGATTACCTGCTGCTGAAACCCGAGAAGGGCTACTTGGTGAGAGGGAACATCTACCCGGTGAGTGCTGCCTGCAGTGGCCCTCCCACTGTGCTCCAAGGGCTTCCAAACCCTCGGGCACAGCACGGAATTCCAGGCCTGTTCCTGTTTCTGTTTCTGTTTCTGTTTCTGTTTGTTTCTGTTTCTGTTTGTTTCTGTTTCTGTTTGTTTCTGTTTCTGTTTGTTTCTGTTTCTGTTTGTTTCTCTTCCTGTTTCTCTTCCTGTTTCTGCTCCTGTTTCTGCTCCTGTTTCTGTTCCTCTTCCTGTTCCTCTTCCTGTTCCTCTTCCTGTTCCTCTTCCTGTTCCTCTTCCTGTTTCTGCTCCTGTTTCTGCTCCTGTTTCTGCTCCTGTTTCTCTTCCTGTTTCTCTTCCTGTTTCTCTTCCTGTTTCTGCTCCTCTTTCTCTTCCTGTTTCTCTTCCTGTTTCTCTTCCTGTTTCTGTTTCTGTTCCTGTTAGTGTTTCTCTTCCTGTTTCTGCTCCTGTTTCTGCTCCTGTTTCTGTTCCTGTTCTTGTTTCTCTTCCTGTTCCTCTTCCTGTTTCTCTTCCTGTTTCTCTTCCTGTTTCTGTTTCTGTTCCTGTTTGTTTCTGTTCCTGTTCTTGTTTCTCTTCCTGTTTCTGCTCCTGTTTCTGCTCCTGTTTCTGTTCCTGTTCTTGTTTCTCTTCCTGTTTCTGCTCCTGTTTCTGCTCCTGTTTCTGTTCCTGTTCTTGTTTCTCTTCCTGTTTCTCTTCCTGTTTCTGTTTCATTCCTGTTTGTTTCTGTTTCCTCTTCCTGTTCCTCTTCCTTCTCCTGTTTCTACTCCTGTTTCTGTTCCTATTTCTGTTCCTGTTCCTGTTTCTGTTTCGTTCTTGTTTGTTATTGTTCCTGTTTGTGTTTCTCTTCCTGTTTCTCTTCCTCTTCCTGTCCCTGTCCCTGTTCCTGTTTCTTTTCCTGTTTGTGGTTGTCACATGAAAGGGGGCAGAGGCAGAAATGCAAAGATTTCCCATCCCACCTGTATCAATATAAAGTTATTGGCTATCAGTGCCCTCAGAACAATCCAAGCTTTATGAACCCGGCACTGCCTGTCGAGCACTGGACAGAACAGAGGCTGGAAAGGTTTGTGACCTTCTTGTGAGGGAGGGAGAACTTAACAGCAATAAGTGTCTCCAGACAATCAGAGTCTTTGGACCCAACACTGCCTGTCAAACACTGGACAGCAAACAGGTTGGAAGGGTCTCTGACCTCTGCTTGGAGACCACACTTAACAGCAAGAAAAGAACTTCCCCCACAACAGCTCCCAAAATAACGTTTATTAATACAGGTGTGTGACAATGACTCTGTGGGTTATTTGGTGATAACATTGAGCTGCAGGATTGTATTTAATTGGTGGCAAAATACTTCAAAAGAAACCAGCACAACACACATTTTACAGGCCACTCCAGCAGTAAATCCCTCCCCAGACAAACTTAACTAACAGTGGATCACTAACCAGAAACAAAACAGTTCAACACCACAATGAAACACTCAGTAACCCAAAGGAAAAGCACCAGGAAGAATCCTAGAATGGATTGGGTTGGAAAAGACCTCCCAGATCATCAAGTCCAACCCTTGGTCCAACTCCAGTCCCTTTACCAGATCATGGCACTCAGTGCCACGGCCAAGCTCACCTTAAAAACCTCCAGGGATGGGGAATCCACCCCCTCTCTGGGCAGCCCATTCCAATGCCTGAGCACTCTCTCTGCAAAGAATTTGTTTCTGGTCTCCAACTTCAATTTCCCCTGGCAGAGCTTGAGCCCATCGTGCCCCCTTGTCCTATTGCTGAGTGCCTGGGAGAAGAGACCAACCCCAACCTGGCCAGAACTTCCCTTCAGGCAGTTCCAGACAGTGCTGAGGTCACCTCTGAGCCTCCTCTTCTCCAGGCTGAACACCCCCAGCTCCCTCAGCCTCTCCCCACAGCACTTGTGCTCCAGTCCCTTCTCCAGCCTCGTTGCTCTTCTCAGTTGGGTTGGAAGAGACCTCTGAGATCATCAAGTCCAACCCTTGATCCAACCCTACTGTGATCACCAGCCCAGGGCACTCTGTGCCCTGGGCTGGTGATCACAGTGGGGTTGGATCAAGACATGGTGGATTCTCTGTCTCTGGAGGTGGATTCTCTGTCTCTGGAGGTGGATTCTCTGTCTCTGGAGGTGGGTTCTCTGTCTCTGGCCCCGCTCCAGCCCCTCAATCTCTTTCCTCAACTGAGGGGCCCAGAACTGAACACAACACTCAAGGTGTGGCCTCCCCAAGGCAGAGTCCAGGGGAAGGGTCACTGCCCTGGGCCTGCTGGCCACGCTGGTTTTGAGCAGAGCTGCTTCCCATCATCAAGGCCTTGTCAGGGCCACCACCCCACAGTGGTGCTCAGCACGTGGATGGAGAGCCACTGTTTTATGGCAGAGCAGCATTTTTGGTTCATTTTGGAGGAAATATAAAAGTGCCACATGAGGAGGTATTGCCAGTTGGGTTTGGTTTGTTTGTGGGGTTTTGTTTATTCATTTATTTATTTAACAGGGGGGAAATGGAGCATAATGGAAACCACAAGTCCAGGAAAGTCTGGTTTATTCTTTATGTTCTAAAATAAAACTAAAGGCAGGATTCAGGAGTCAGTGAGACACAACATTGAGGAATTATTTATTATTTGGGTAATTATAACTGTGCTGTTTAAGGTTTTTATTGATAATCTGGATGAGGGGATTGTCTGTACCCTCAGGAAGTTCACAGAGGGCACTGGAGGTCTTTTCCAACCTAAATGATTCTGGGATGGATTATTTGACAAAGGGTTTATTCTTGTGTCCTAATACCAAATTATTATTAATTAATATGACTTATAATACAAGTTAAATACCCAATTATTAATTAGCACCAGATTTAGGTGTTTGTTTCTCAGCCTCATTTATGAATTAGCTTTGCTTTGTGCCTTAAAAAAATAGACATGGGAGGAAAAGGGCAACCTTCTATATCTAAAATAGACAAATAATGGGATGAAAAGGGATAAAATGTGGATGGGATGGGAGGGGAGGGGAGGGGATGGGAAGGGAGGGAAGGGGAGGGGAGGGGGTGGGGTGGGGTGGGAAGGGAGGGAAGGGGAGGGGATGGGATGGAATGGGATGGGAGGGGAGGGAATGGGATGGGAGGGGAGGGAATGGGATGGGATAAATGGGATAAATGGGATAAAAGTGTAGTTATAAAGCAAGAAGAAGGAATTCCCAGGGCAACTTTTTAGCTAATTCCTGCATTGCATTGCAGTACCTTCTGTGCATGAGCTTAAGTTTCCTGCTAAATTTAGGAAAATTCTGGAGCTGTGGGCATTCCTTCTCACCTGGGAATCCCTCAGGATCGTGTCTTGGGATGGCAGATATTTATCATACAGATATTTATCATTAGCATTAATCAGGCTGCAGAGTGCAGGTTGTTTTGAGCAACACAGACCTGTGAGGTTTCCCTAATATTTTGTAATCTCCTTTATTGCAGTATAATTGCTGCTGGTGAACAGCATTAATGTGTCTTGGGGTTTGTAGTGGGGTGATTTATATCCTGAGAAATCATGGGGACTTTATTTCCCCCTGTTATTTGTTTTCCTTCCAAGATTCAGCCTTGCCTGGCCCTGCTCTTCAGTGCTTTAATTAATTATGTGCTATAACTGCACAATTATCAAGCAGAAAAAACAGTGCAGGAGACAATTTTATGGTTCAGTGACTTGAATTTCGTTGTAGTGGCTGGAAATAAAGTGGCAAATCTGCTGTTTGTGGCAGCTCCAACAACTCCTGTATCCCATTTCAGGTTCCCAACCCTCGGTTCCCTTTCCTGGGATTCCACTTCACCCCCAGGATGGATGGAAGTGTTTGGCTTGGGCCCAATGCAGTGTTGGCCTTTAAGAGAGAGGGCTACGAACTCTTGGACTTCAGCACTGCAGACTTTTTAGATGCTGTAACCTACAGGTAAAGCCTTTTCCTTTTCCCTGCTGGATGCTCTTATTCCAGTGTGATCCTGGCCAAAAATCCTGCTTTTCCCAAGGTTTTGGTGTGTTTAAGGACAGTTGTGCTGGGAAGAGTGGAATTCTTCAGGGCCTTTGACTTGGTGTGATTTCTGTTGGATTTTCAGGCACTCCCAGGACGTGTCTCAGCCAGGTGGGAATGTGGCTGTTCCTCAGGAGTGCAGGGGGAGCTGTGCCAGGAGGGGTTTGCTCCAGAGCACTGTGATGTTTTAATTAACCCAGACAGCTTAATTAAAATACCTGCAGAGGATTCTTGGATGAGAAACAGGCTGGGAGAGCTGGGGGGGTCACCTGGAGAAGAGAAGGCTCCAGGGAGAACTGAGAGCCCCTTCCAGTGCCTAAAGGGGCTCCAGGAGAGCTGGAGAGGGACTGGGGACAAGGGATGGAGGGACAGGACACAGGGAATGGCTTCCCACTGCCAGAGGGCAGGGCTGGGTGGGATATTGGGAAGGAATTGGTGTCTGGGAGGGTGGGCAGGCCCTGGCACAGGTGCCCAGAGAAGCTGTGGCTGCCCCAGCCCTGGGAGTGTCCCAGGCCAGGCTGGACAGGGCTTGGAGCAGCCTGGGCTGGTGGGAGGTGTCCCTGCCCATGGCAGGGGTGGAATGAGATGGGCTTTAAGGTCCCTTCCAACCCAAACCATTCCAAGTTTCCATGATCTGTAGGAATGCTCATTATCAAGTGCTTAGTTTTGGAAACTTGGAGGTGTGTGAAAATATTGTGGAGGATCCAAGGAAAGGCTGAAAAACAGGTCAGGGCATTGGAAAAAGCTTCCTGTCAAAGAGCTTCATTTAATTCAGTTTGTTCAATAAAGAATTGGAAGCTTCTTCAGCATTATCTGTGGATTTTTTAGGGAAAGCCCTGAGCAAAATCTGCAGAGGCACAGCAAGATGCAGTGACTGAAATCTGAGGGGTTTAGAATGTGATTGGCTTTGCAGAATGACTGTGGGATAAAGTCTCCAGTGTCCTGTGTCCTCCCTTGCCATTTGACTGCACCACGGAAAAATCGTGGATGTAGGAAGGAATCATGGAATCACAGCATGGTTTGGGTTGGAAGGACCTTAAAGCTCATCCCATCCCACCCCTTGCTATGGGCAGGGACACCTCCCACTATCCCAGGGTGCTCCAAGCCCTGTCCAACCTGGCCTGGGACACTCCCAGAACTGGAGTTCATAGTTAATTCCTACAGAATTGAAATGCAACTCTCCATCTGTACCCAAGCTTTGTTGAAGCAGAGAAGAGCAAACATACATCTCTCAAACAGGAAGCCTGTGGGATTCCTGATGTTGGGAATGGGAATCTGTGCCGTGCAGGTCCATGTGCCGCCTGCTCTGACGGTGCTGGCTGGTCCTGGCTGTGTTTGGGTGGGAGTCTGTTCTCACTGCAGAGCTCTCTCCCCGCAGGGGGCTGTGGAAGCTGGTGCTGAGGAACGTGTCCTACGGCGTGGGAGAGCTCTACAGGGCCTGCTCCCTCAGTGCCCAGGTGAGGCAGCTCCAGAGGTTCATCCCTGAGGTCACCACCAATGATGTGCTCAGGTAAGGAGGCTCTGCCTCTCAGTCACACCCCAGGGCTTGTAAATCTCTTGTTTAACAGTGACAAACTTGGCATGGATTTCTTGCTTCTCCCCCAAAATGTGCTGTCAAAACACAGAGTTGCCTCCAGCCCTGGGGGCTTCCCAGCACAGCCAGGACATGGAGCTGCTGGGGAGAGTCCAGGGAGGCACCAGGATGGGCAGAGGATGGAGCAGCTCTGCTGTGAGGAAAGGATGGAGAGTTGGGATTGTCCAGCCTGGAGAGGAAAAGCTTTGGGATAACCTAATTGTGGCCCTTCAGCACCTGAAGGAGCTACAAGAAACATGGAGAGGGACTCTGGACAAGGGATGGAGGGACAGGACACAGGGAATGGCTTTCCACTGCAGAGGGCAGGGATAGGTGGGATACTGGGAAGGAATTGCTGGCTGGAAGGGTGGGCAGGCCCTGGCACAGGTGCCCAGAGAAGCTGTGGCTGCCCCAGCCCTGGGAGTGTCCCAGGCCAGGTTGGACAGGGCTTGGAACACCCTGGGATAGGGGAAGGTGTCACCTCTTTGGGCAGAGGGACAGAAGTTGCTTTTGGTGAAAATGGAACAGAAGGTTTGGGGTTTGCAGGATGAGGTGCTGGAAGAAGGAGTTTTAAGCACAAGTGGGGCAGATTTCCAGCTGGAGAATTGGGATTGTCCAGCCCGGAGAAGAGAAGCTTTGGGGTGACCTCATTGTGGCCTTCCAGTGCCTGAGGAGCCACAAGAAACATGGAAGGAGACCACTGACAAGGGATGGAGAGACAGGACACAGGGAATGGCTTTAAGCTGGAAAAATGTAGATTTAAGTTGGATATTGGGAAGGAATTGGTGTCTGGGAGGGTGGGCAGGCCCTGGCACAGGTGTCCAGAGAAGCTGTGGCTGCCCAATCCCTGGGAGTGTCCCAGGCCAGGCAGGACAGGGCTTGGAGCAGCCTGGGCTGGTGGGAGGTGTCCCTGCCCATGGCAGGGGTGGGATGGATGATCTTTAAGGCCCCTTCCAAACCCAAACCATTCTGTGGCACTTTGTACAGGAAGATCTTTTATATTGTATTTACGTGTGTACAGGCAGGTTTGATAAATACTTGTGTGACTTTCTACACTCTCCATGGCCTGAAATGAACTCTTGTGACATGTTTCCTAAGAAGAAAAGGCCTCTTTATCCCAGTGACACATTCAGTAGCCTGAACATAATCTGAGTTCACAAACACAGCAAAAGATTCATGAAATTCAGAGGCAAAACCAGACTGTGAGTTACTACCGAGTGAATATTGACTTAGTTTAATCATCTCAGTAAAATTGTGTTTGGCTTCTTGCTGTTGGAGAGAGAAACTATTTCAGAGGAGTTCAGAAATGCTGGTGAGGGAAGATGAGGCAGCTGAGAACACAGAGGTGGGTTTAACTGTCCAGACATTTGCAGGGAGAAAATCTAGAATAAGGAAAGCCCAACCAGGATGAGAAGGAGTTGCCCAGCTCTGGCAGCATTCCAGTGGCATGGAATACATGTCTGATCAGGGCTGGTGCCTCAAAACAGAGGGTTTCCCTGTTGGAAAGACAGGGCATGTCTGTGTGAGAGTGGGAGAGCAATTTCTCAACCAGGAAGGACAGAGAAGATCCTCTGCTTGGCTGCCTGCCCTTGTTTTATGGCAGTGATTTCCTCCTGGAAAGGATGGGCAGACCCTGGCAGGGGCTGCCCAGGGAGGGTTGGAGTGCCCAGTCCTGGAGGTGCCCAAGGCAGGACTGGCTGTGGCACTGAGTGCTCTGGGCTGGGGGACAAGGTGGGCATTGGGCACAGGGTGGGCTCCAGGGGCTGGGAGGGCTTTGCCAAGGTGGGCATTGGGCACAGGATGGGCTACATGGGCTGGCAGGGCTTTGCCAAGGTGGGCATCAAGCACAGGGTGGGCTCCAGGGGCTGGCAGGGCTTTGCCCAGATGGGCATTGGGCACAGGATGGACTCCAGGGGCTGGCAGGGCTTTGCCCAGATGGGCATTGGGCACAGGGTGGGCTCCAGGGGCTGGGAGGGCTTTGCCAAGGTGGGCACCGGGCACAGGGTGGGCTCCATGGGCTGGGAGGGCTTTGCCAAGGTGGGCACCGGGCACAGGGTGGGCTCCAGGGGCTAGGAGGGCTTTGCCAAGGTGAGCACTGGGCACAGGGTGGGCTCCAGGGCCTGGCAGGGCTTTTCCAACCCCAGGGATTCCACGCCTGGAGACCTCCCCGCCTCTGCCTCAGTTCAGCCTCCCTTCCCTCCTCACTGTCCCCATGGCACGGGAATGGCTGTCCTGCCCCCTGAGCTGCCCCTTGGTGTTGCAGGGGCCCCTCTGGGGTGCGGGCCCAGGCCCTGGACAGCGCTGGGAACCTGGTGGATGACTTTGTGTTCGATGGGGGCACTGGGAGTGTGGGGAGCAGAGTCCTGCACGTGCGCAACGCGCCCTCTCCCGCCGCCACCTCCTCCCTCGCCATCGCCGCCCTCATCGCCGACGAGGCCCAGCGGCGCTTCCAGCTCTGACTGCCAGCCCTTGGACAGGCTTTCCCTCTGCAATGTGGAACTCATGGGACTATTCGAGGACACAGATCAAACAGGTAGTGTGGTGCTTTCCAGACCAGCAGTGCAAAACCAGCATTTGGGATGTTCTTTGTCCACAACTTCCCTGTGGCGGGAAGGACAGAGTTGTGCTTGGAGAGGCACAGCCACCTCCAGGGAGGGGTTGCCCACCTGCAGGGAGGGGTTGCCCACCAGCAAGGGAGGGTTGTCCACCTGCAGGGGAGGGGTTGCCCACCTGTAGGGGAGGCACAGCCACCTGCAGGGAGGGGTTGCCCACCTGTAGGGGAGGCACAGCCACCTGCAGGGAGGGGTTGCCCACCTGCAGGGCGGGGTTGTCCACCTGCAGGGGAGGGGTTGCCCACCTGTAGGGGAGGCACAGCCACCTGCAGGGAGGGGTTGCCCAGCTGCAGGGGAGGGTTGTGCACCTGCAGAGATGGATTGCCCACCTGCAGGAGAAGGGTTGCCCACCTGCAGGGAGGGGTTGCCCACCTGCGGGGAATGGCTGTCCACCTTCAGGGAAAGGTTGCCCACCTGCAGGGAAGGGTTGTTCACCTGCAGGGCGGGGTTGCCCACCCACAGGGGAGGGTTGCCCACCTGTGGAAAGGGGTTGCCCACCTGCAGGGAGGGGTTGCCCACCCGCAGGGGAGGGTTGCCCACCCGCAGGGAGGGGTTGCCCACCTGCAGGGAAGGGTTGCCCACCTGCAGGGCGGGGTTGTCCACCTGCAGGGGAGGGGTTGCCCACCTGTAGGGGAGGCACAACCACCTGCAGGGAGGGGTTGCCCACCTGTAGGGGAAGCACAGCCACCTGCAGGGGAGGGGTTGCCCACCTGCAGGGGAGGGGTTGTCCACCTGCAGGGGAGGGGTTGCCCACCTGTAGGGGAGGCACAACCACCTGCAGGGAGGGGTTGCCCACCTGTAGGGGAGGCACAGCCACCTGCAGGGAAGGGTTGCCCACCTGCAGGGGAGGGGTTGTCCACCTGCAGGGGAGGGGTTGCCCACCTGTAGGGGAGGCACAGCCACCTGCAGGGAGGGGTTGCCCACCTGCAGGGGAGGGGTTGCCCACCTGCAGGGGAGGGGTTGCCCACCTGCAGGGGAGGGTTGCCCACCTGCAGAGAAGGGTTGCCCACCTGCAGGGGAGGGGTTGCCCACCTGCAGGGGAGGGTTGCCCACCTGTAGGGGAGGCACAGCCACCTACAGGGAGGGTTTGTCCACCTGAGGACCGGCACAACATGAGGGTCTCCAACCACAGGTGGAGCAGGAAGAGCCTCTGTGGTGGGATTATCCAGGAAGAGCCTCTGAGCTGGGATTATCCACGTTACTCCCATGCCTGGGGTCAGAACAGCCTCCTGGGAGAGCTGGTGGGTCTGAAACACCACAGGCACTTGGAGTAGTTCTCTCTGTGATTTCTCTCTGATTCCAGTTAAATTGGGGGCTGCAGCCCTCTAGATTACATGAGAGTAATGGAATAGAAGGATAAGCCCTGCTTAAGGGTCCTGCTGATAGGGAATTAAGGGCTTTATCAGAGATTGGAAACAATATTCAGAGCTTTTGACATGAATGTAGAATATTTCACAGAAAAATGAGCTTAGCAAGGATTACCAAACCCAAGGCAATTTAGATGTGCAGCTCAGATATGCTGTCTGATCACTGCCTCTGTTTTTTATAGAGCTGAAAATGAAAATATAGACAGTCATTTTTTATTTAATTTACAGCTGGGAGTCAGCACTGATGAGGAACTACTTCAGTGGGTTTGGGTTTTTTCACCCCTGAATACTGGTAATGCAACAGGAGCTCCTCTTGGTGCAGCAGGTTGAGCAATGCAGAGGAAATGGTCTCTGTAAAGGCAAATGTCAAGGGGGGGAAGCTCCAGAAACCTGCCTGGATTGAGTCACGTTGTTTCCCTTGGAGCCCAAACAGTGATGAATCAAGAGGCCTTCCCATTTCCCCCAGGGCTGGCACTCAGGCAGTGCTGTCACCCTTCTGAGCTCTGCTGATACTCAGTTTTTCCCAGAGATAAGATGCCAGAAAGGTTTTGGTGCTGAGCTGAGTGGCCTCGGTGTGTTCTGCAGAACAAATCTGTGGCCTCAGGGACAAAGCACTGAGGGTGTTGTTACAGCAGATGTTCACAGGGTGTTGGGTAACACCTCACTGTGGGCAGCTTCTACCAGGCAATTTGACACCCATTTTTTCTATAAAAACTTATTTTCTGGTCTCCTCTCACGAGCATGAAGGGTTGGGTTAGCACAGGAGGGCAGGTGTGCTGCTCATGTTTTACTTTTGAGGGGAAAAAGGGGCTTACCCTGCCTTTTTTAATTTGCTTTTATTAGTTTTTTCCCCTGGTGACATCTGCTTTAGACTCCTGGAAATTCAGACCCCTTCAAAGCAAAGCTTTGCTCACTGTCCTGAACCCCAAACACCCCTGCACAGACACTCAGCTATTCCAGGTGCTCCAGAGCCACAGGGAGGTGTAAAACTCCTCCCCATGGAACAATCCCACCTTCCCTCCCTGCCACAAGTGTTGCCTGTGAACAGCAAACCCTGCAAAGGGCTTGCAAAAGCAACTTCCTCCCACACGAGGTGTGGCCCTGACATGTAGGAACAGAATAAAGAACATTAAAATGTAAAGCAGGCAGAGGCCAGGGGGGATCTGAAGTCAGCACTTTTCCCTCTGGTTTTTTTCCTCTCAGGGAATGGTTATTTTGTGGAAAATTTAATCAAAACTTAAATTATAAATCTTGATGTAGCATTCTGTGAAATATAAATATATTTAGAGATAAAAGTTATAAACTTGTTACAAAAAATAACTCCAGAGATTATTATAATGAGGTTTTAGATATAAATCTTGTTGCCTACAAAGTGTGAAAATGTGTTAATTTATTTTTCAGATGGGTCTAATTCACTTTGATGGCTTCATAAATGTGCCTTTTTCTATTATGTTTAAAATGGTGTGGTGTTTTTCTTTAAACTGCTGTAAAATCTGTGCAATTCTCCTGACTCAGGGAGAAGTTGCACTGGTATTTGCTAATTCTCCCCTGAATTAGGCAGGATATTGCTCTATATAACAGGAATGGCTTTATTTAGGAGGGGGACACATGACCAAACTTGTCTCCCTAAATTATCTTATCTGAGCTCCTCACACCCCACAGCTTTTTCTCAGCAGACAGAGCTGCTCTTGAGGCTCATCCAGGCCTGTCATGGCACGTGGGGTGGGAATTCCTGGCATTCTGAGGAAGTGTTGGGCAAACTCAGTCTGTCCATAAAGTATCATGGAATCCCAGACTGGTTTTGGGGTGGAAGGGATGTAAAAACTCATCTCATCCCACCCCTGCCATGGGCAGGGACACCTCCCACCAGCCCAGGCTACTCCAAGCCCTGTCCAACCTTGGACACTTCCAGGGATCCAGGAACAGCCACAGCTTTGAGGAACAAGTGTCTTCCCACAGAAACTGTTTTGTTGGGAGCCTCCCAGGCTGCTCTGGTGGGGCAGGAAGGTCGAGCCACAGAGCACAAGGAGCTGCCCCTGGAATTGCCAGGCTCTTCCAGGAAATCTGCCATAAAGAGGGATCACACCTGGTGGCAGAAAGGCACTTTATTTCCTGATTTAATTTATCCACTCCCTTTGTACACCAGTCTTAAAATGGGAAGTGGAGGATCTATAAGGTGTGAGATTCCAATATGGTGCTGTTGGGAAGGAAATGAGGGAAAGTTTGGCTGGATTTCTGTGGTCAGTGGGTGGAGGGAATGGTGACAGTGGAGTTCTCTGGAATAGGGAGGGAAACTCCTTCCAGGTAGGGATATAACCTCCAATAGGGAGGAAAACTGCCTCCAGGTAAGGATGGAAACAGCCTCCAGGTAGGGAAATAACCTCCAAACGGGGAGGGAAACCTTCAGGCAGGGAGAAGAATTTGCCTCCAGCCAGGAAGAGGAGCAGCTTCCAGGTAGGGAGGAAAACAGGCTCCAAGGAAGGATGGAAACAGTGTCCAGGTAGGGAAATAACCTCCAAACAGGGAGGGAAACAGCCTCCAGGTCGGGATGGAAAAGAAGCTCCAGTTAGGGAGAGGAACAGCCTCCAGGTAGGAAGAACAGCCTGCAGGTGTTGATGGAAACTGCCCCCGGGTAGGGAAGGAACCTCCAAATAGGGAGAAAATAGTCTCCAGGTAGGGGGAGTCACAGAACTGACAGGGGGGATGGAAACAACGCTCAGGTGGGGATGGAAACAGCTTCCAACCAGGCACAGCCCCGACCAGGACCGGATCCCCCATCCCGGGAGCTGATTCCCCATCCCAGGATCTGATCCCTATCCCTGGGTCCTATCCCCATCCCTGGATCCGATCTGATCCTCAACCCTGGCTCCGTCCCCCCTTCCCCCCCCATCCCTGGGTCCAATCCGATCTGATCCCATCCCTGTGTCCGATCCCCATCCCTGGATCCCATCCGATCTGATCCCATCCCTGTGTCCGATCCCCATCCCTGGATCCCATCCCTGGGTCCAATCCCCATCCTTGGATCCCGTCTCTGGATCCCATCCCTGGGTCCAATCCCCATCCTTGGATCCCATCCCTGGATCCGATCCCATCCCTGGATCCCATCCCTGGCTCCGATCCCATCCCGGGCTCCGATCCCATCCCTGGATCTGATCCCATCCCTGGATCCCATCCCTGGGTCCGATCCCATCCCTGGATCCCATCCCTGGATCCGATCCCATCCCTGGATCCGATCCCATCCCTAGGTCCGATCCCATCCCTGGATCCGATCCCATCCCTGGGTCTGATCCCATCCCTGGATCCGATCCCATCCCTGGGTCCGATCCCATCCCTGGATCCCATCCCTGGCTCCGATCCCATTCCTGGCTCCGATCCCATCCCTGGCTCCGATCCCATCCCTGGATCCGATCCCATCCCTGGATCCCATCCCTGGGTCCGATCCTATCCCTGGGTCCGATCCCATCCCTGGATCCGATCCCATCCCTGGGTCCGATCCCATCCCTGGATCCCATCCCTGGATCCGATCCCATCCCTGGGTCCGATCCCATCCCTGTTTCCCGGCGGTGCCGGCAGGGGGCGCTGCGGCGCGGTTGGCGCATGCGCGGTGTGGGGCGGGCGGCGGCAGCGGGGCCGCAGCGAGCGGGGCCGGCCCGGCCCGAGCCCAAACCGCGGAGTGAGCCCCGACCGGGCCGAGGGAGCCCCGAGCGGGCCCCGCCGAGCCCCCGCGGCAGCCCCGAGCGGCCCCCGGGCCATGGCGGCGCGGCCGGGCGGGTGAGCGCAGCCCGATGCGGAGCGGCCGCCATGCAGCCGCCGCCGCAGCCCTACGAGTTCCTGGGCGAGGAGAACGGCCCGAAATGGCGCGGGCTCTTCGTGCCCGCCCTGCGCAAGGTCAGTGCCCGGCCCCGCTCCCCGGCCTGCCCCCGGTCTGCCCTCAGCCGCGCACCCCGGCCTGCCCCCGGCCCCGCACCCTCGGGGTGCCCCCAGTCCCGCACCCCCGGCCTGCCCCCGGCCTGCCCTGTGCCCCCCGCACCCCCGGCCTGTCCCCGGCCCCGCACCCTCAGGGTGCCCCCAGTCCCGCACCCCCGGCCTGCCCTGTGTCCCCCGCACCTGCGCCTCTGCAGGGCCGGCCCTGCTCGCACCGCCGCTCCCGCCGGGAATCGCGGGACTCCCGGAATTCCGCTGTGGTTTGGGTGGGAAAGGGTGATCTTAAAGCTCAGCCTGTTCCTTGGCACAGGCAGGGACACCCGCGGGCTGCGGGCACTGCCAGGGATGGGGCAGCCTGGAACATCGCTGGGGTGCATGGGAAGGGCATCCCGCATCCCATATCCCACATCCCGCATCCCTCATCCCGCATCCCTCATCCCGCATCCTTCATCCCGCTTCCCGCATCCCACATCCCTCATCCCATATCCCGTATCCCTCATCCCGACTCCTGTATCCCGTATCCCACATTCCATATCCCTCATCCTGTATCCCACATCATTCATCCTATATCTCGCATCCTGGATCCCAAATCCCGCATCCCGCATTCTGTATCCCGCATCCCGGCTCCCGTATCCTGCATCCCACATCCCTCATCCCATATTCTTCATCCAGTATCCCAAATCCCGCATCCCTGTCACTCTCCAGACACCTTTCCCAGGCTCTTTCCCGCCCCGATCCCCCCGGAGGCGCTGCCGGCACTGACAGCACTGGGACGGCAGCGGGGGCGGTGCGGGGGAACCCACCCCACACATCCCGACACATCCCGACATCTCCTCCCGCTCTATCCCGACACATCCCGCTCCATCCCGGCACCTCCTTCCGCCCCATCCCGGCACATCCCGCTCCATCCCGGCACCTCCTCCCGCCCCATCCCGGCATCTCCCGCTCCATCCCGGCACCTCCTCCCGCTCCATCCCGACACATCCCGCTCCATCCCGGCACATCCTCCCGCTCCATCCCGACACATCCCGCTCCATCCCGGCACCTCCTCCCGCTCCATCCCGACACCTCCTCCCGCCCCATCCCGGCACATCCTTCCACTCCATCCCGGCACATCCTCCCGCCCCATCCCGGCACATCCCGCTCCATCCCGACATATCCTCCCGCTCCATCCCGACACATCCCGCTCCATCCCGGCACCTCCTCCCGCTCCATCCCGGCACCTCCTCCCGCCCCATCCCGGCACATCCTTCCACTCCATCCCGGCACATCCTTCCACTCCATCCCGGCACATCCTCCCGCCCCATCCCGGCACATCCCGCTCCATCCCGGCACCTCCTCCCGCTCCATCCCGGCACCTCCTCCCGCCCCATCCCGGCACATCCTTCCACTCCATCCCGGCACATCCTTCCACTCCATCCCGGCACATCCTCCCGCCCCATCCCGGCACATCCCGCTCCATCCCGACACCTCCTCCCGCTCCATCCCGACACCTCCTCCCGCCCCATCCCGACACCTCCTCCCACTCCATCCCGACACCTCCCGCCCCATCCCGGCACATCCCGCTCCATCCCGGCACCTCCTCCCGCTCCATCCCGACAATTCTCTCGGATTCTGCCACAGAATGAAGGGTTTGCATTTGTTGGGTCCCTGTGGTGCTGGTTTTGAAGCTGCTGGAGGAGCTGAGTGGGCTGTGGCTGGCACAGAAACCACTCATTGCCTGCCTGAAGGATCCTGCATTTTCTGCTCTTCCCTCTTAAATCTCCTCCTTGTAGGAGCTGCTTTCCAGTGTCTTTAAGAGAATTCCACGCTCTTCTTTTCCTGATCTCTGGAATCTGACCCAAACCAGCACCTTGACACCAACCAGCATCCACCCAAAGTGGTTTCTTTAAAGGTGTTTGCTCATCCTAAAGTACAACTGGTGTAAAAGTTGGTGCTTTAGTGCTGCTCTTACCAATTCCTTCTGTTTGTGCATTTGGGTTGGTGAGAAGAGTAGGAATTTCAGCTTTAAACCATTGCAGACAGAGCTGGGATACCAACAGCTCCTTGGAAAAATGGGGAGTTACTTCTATCCCGATTTTTTTCCCCTGGGAAAGTTTCCTGCCTGCAGGACCCACCCTGGAGCATGAGGCAATGGGACCTGAGTGTGCATTTCTTGTCTGAACTCACAGGGTCAGTGAGTCAGCCCCAAACTGTGTATTCATTTCAGAATTTATTAAACATCCTCTGTCCTCAAAGAATTTGTGATTTCATCCCAAAAAGGTTTAAAAATCCATTTATCACAGTTAACACGTGACCTTTCCAAGCAGGTCTCTTGGAGATGGAAATTGTAAAGAAAATTTAGAAGCTTTTTAGTCCAACACCTGGAATTGATGTTTTTTTAACTTCTAAACTGTGTTTTTTTAAGTCCTGGACACTATTTCCCATTCCTGAAAGCTTTTCCTTTTAATGGACATTCCTTAAAGGAGACAAACTGGGAGCAGAAAAAGGGGAAAGGTTTTGGTTTTCCTTGTTCTTGGTGGGGTGTGAGAAATGTTTAATTCTAAACCACACAAAGAGAAGCCAGCACAGTTCCCTGACAATAAAGAATATTTTCTTCTTTCTTGGATTTTTAAGTCCAGAATATGCCTTGAAGAGCTCCATTATTTTTTCATCTGGATTTCAGCAAGTTTAAGGTCATTTCTTTTCATCAAACAACTTTCAAACCTTTTCTTTAGTTCAGTTCTACACAGTTGACATTTAACACATCAGGAGTGGGGAAAAAATGGTAAAATACATCAGTTGTTACTATAATATGTGAAAAAAGACAAGAATCTGCCTTTACAACAATGTTTTGTTTTCATTTAGGGGTTAAACTCTTTAAAATTGGTAGAGAGTGCTGAGTTCCACCTTCCAGTGGGAGATTTTTTAGGATAAAAATGAAAACTAAATGGCAAGAGATCTTTAAACCAGATTTTGTGTATTTATATATCCACATCTTTGGCTCTGGCACTTTGGGAATCTTGTAAGCTGGAAAGTTAAAGCAGTTTCCTGCATTGCCTGTCTCCCAGCTGGGATTTTGGCAGGATGTCCCTGCTCTAAAACACTTCATTGTGCTGGAAATCCAAGTGAGGATCAGGAAAGTCCTTACAAAGTCCTGTCAAAGACAGTGAGCCAGAAGGAAACATTTTGATGTGGTCACTGAGGTTCAGTGACCTGAACTTGCTGATTTCCAGGTGAAACTTCCCACAGGTGAATTCCTTGGCAGGTTGAGATAACAGGGGAGCCCGTGGAAATCCTGGGAATCCCAGAGTAACCCCCAGATCCCACCTGGAATGTGCATTGCATAAAGAATTGTTGGGAACTGGAGTTGAGAAAGTCACTGATACCAAATACCTTCCACTGCTGCCTGGAATTAACTATTCCAGTTCCTTGGAAGAGGATTCCAGAGTGGAACAGGTGGCACCACAGGTGTATCCTGGGAATAGTGAGGAATGTGTTGTTGGATGTGGATATGTGGATTTATTCACCCTAAATATTGACCTGAAATTCCTGTGTGTCCTCTGCATGAATTTTACAAGGGATGGAGTGCCAGGACACAGGGAATGGTTTCCCTCTGCCAGAGGGCAGGGATAGGTGGGATATTGGGAAGGAATTGGTGTCTGGGAGGGTGGGCAGGCCCTGGCACAGGTTGTTCCATCCCTGGAAGTGTCCCAGGCCAGGCTGGAGCCACCTGGGCCAGTGGAAGGTGTCCCTGCCCATGGAAATGGTGGGAATGGGATGGGCTTTAATGTCCCTTCCCACCCAACCCATCCTGGAATTCTGGGATTCTAATTTGTGTTTTTTCTTACAAATCCCTGTGCAAATTAAAACCACCTTTGTGTAACCTGTGTATTCAGTGGCTCTGCCCTTTGATTTTTCTGAAGGAGGTTCAGCAGCATCTCACAGGGATTCCTGGGCTGGGTTTTGTCCATTCTCCACTGCCAGGGCTGCCAAACATCCCATCCCAGGGCTCTGCAGGCACCACATGTCGGGATCCTCCTGGCACTGGGCAGGGTTTGCATTTCCTAAAACAATTCCACCATTGCTCTGCACCACTCATCAGATTTCTGGAGCATGACTAAAGGGTTTATTCTTAGCAAACGTTGTGTAGGGAAATAGAAAAGACCATTCTGAGGCCTTTTTTTTTTAAGTTTACATTAGTTCAGTGCATCTCTATTTTGGAACATTTGGAAGTGACCGTGTGTGGCTTGTGAGGGGTCTCCTGGTTGGGGTTGGGTTGGGGAAGTGCAGGAGTGTCCCACTTCATTCCCTGCATGTTTTCCATGGCAGGATCAGTCCCCCCTTGGGTCAGAGTTATTGAATGTCTTACAGTCTCATTATAACAGATTATAATTAATGCATTCTAATTTCATTAGCATGCATTATTATTTAATGCATTGTAATTCCAACAGGAAAGTTGGTTGTTAAGAAAGTTTTGAATAGTTGTATTTAGGCTTGAAATCTCTTGGGTCATTGAGCTTCTATAAATATATTTATTTGAGCTCAGAAGTCTGGACCTTTATAGACTTGCAGTTGCCAAAACCATGAATTTGAGTGACCTGGAGTAGTGGAAGGTGTCCCTGAGATGAGCTTTAATTCTGGGATTCTGTGAATGCCTCAGCTTGGAACCAAAGAAAACTGGTCCTTTTCCTTAAATCCCATTATTTTCATGCTTTTTTTTCCCTTACAATGTTGAACTGAAGTACCAGCAGAGGAATCTGCAGCTGGAAAATGGTACCAGGAGAGTTTTCCCAGCCAGTGGTGTGAGTGGAGGTGGATTTGGATCCGAGGTGTTTAGTGGGAATGGTGCAGCAGGAGAGACACTTCCCACCTGTGCTGCTGGAGTGGCACATGGACATCAGTGTTGGGGGTGGCTTGGGGAGCAGTCCCAGGAGGGAAGGACCACCAGGGCTGTGATGCACCTCCTTGTGGTGCCTTCATCCCTCGGGATCGGGCTCCAATCCCAGTGGGTGCTGTTCCCATCCCCACTCGTGTTCTCCCACGGAGCCTCCTCACCTCTCCCACTGTGTGTCCCTTCTCCACCTCTCCCTGCTTTTTCACCCCTCTCTCTTTGCTCAGTGTTATCTAATCTCTTCCAGAGGAGCTGTTGAGTCCCTTGTTTGCTGCTGTAATTCCCTTTCCAGGCTTCCAGGAATGCTCTGCTCCCCTTCCTCCAGTCCAGTGGGAATTGTGGCCCTCCTGTCTCCCAGTTCTCTAATGGCATTTCAGTGACCTGCTGGTTCACAGAGAGATTCCTCTGAGGGTCTTCACTGCCTCCAGGGTGTAGAAATGTGCTCTGGCACAGGGTGGGAGCTCCCTGCCTGCTCCTGCTTCCCTTCCCCATCCTCTTGCAGCTCCTGTTCTTGTCAGTCCTCTGGAGCATCCCTGAGGTTCACAGAAATTCCACCTTATTTCCTTGTCTCAGCTGCCTCTGCTTTATGGGGGGACCTTAACTCAGCACTTCCCGCTTGGCCTTTGTTTTGGGAATGAAACTCTCCTGTTCAGGAAGAACACCAAAGGCCCTGACTATTGTTGTCAAACTGCTGTCCTTCAGTAAGAGTTTTCAAGGAGTGGGTTTGGCTTTCTTGAGGATTCTTTCCTTTTTTCAGGATCTTTTACCTGTGTCAGCTGCGAGTTCTGGGAAGCGCAGAGGGAGGTTTGTGTTGGAGGCACAGAGAAAGTGAGGTTACATTTGTAGGGCTGTGCAAAAACTGTAACAAAACTGCACAGCTGGCAGGGCTGGGTGGGATATTGGGAAGGAATTGGTGTCTGGGAGGGTGGGCAGGCCCTGGCACAGGTTGGGCAGAGAAGCTGTGGCTGCCCCATCCCTGGGAGTGTCCCAGGCCAGGCTGGACAGGGCTTGGAGCAGCCTGGGCTGGTGGGAGGTGTCCCTGCCCATGGCAGGGGTGGCACTGGGTGGGCTTTGAGGTCCCTTCCAGCTCAATCACGGAGATGCTCCAGGGCTGGAGCCAGGCTGGGAGAGCTGGGGGGTCACCTGGAGCAGAGAAGACTCCAGGGACACCTGAGAACCCCTGCCAGTGCCTAAAGGGGCCTCAGGAGAGCTGGAGAGGGACTGGGGGACAAGGGATGGAGGGACAGGACACAGGGAATGGCTTCTCACTGCCAGAGGGCAGGGATAGGTGGGATACTGGGAAGGAATTGGTGTCTGGGAGGGTGGGCAGGCCCTGGCACAGGTGCCCAGGGAAGCTGTGGCTGCCCCAGCCCTGGGAGTGTCCCAGGACAAGTTGGAGCAGCCTGGGCTGGTGGGAGGTGTCCCTGCCCATGGCAGGGGGTGGGATGAGATGATTTTTAAGCTCCTTCCAACCCAAACCATTCTGGGACTCCCTTAAGTCTGGAGGAGCCCTCAGAGCCCCCCAGTGTTGGGGTCTCACCCTGTGGGGTTTGCAGTGGGAAGTGTCTGCATTTCACAGGATCAGGGTTGGACCCAAAGGTGTCCTTGTGTTCCCCCAGGGAGCTCCCAACCCCTTTGTCTGGTGAGTGCCAATGTGAGTGTGTCAGGTCACTTTTTGAGGTGATAACACAGAATTTGTATGGGGAGAGGAGGGAATTTCCCTGGATTGTACTCCTTAGGAATCTCTTGGCTGTAGTTTTGGATCTAGTTAGTGCTTTCCTGATTGAGAGGCTGCCAGGGAAAACTGAGTGTGGAGACCAACTGCAGTGCTTTTTTTTTTTCCTTTTTAAGGTGGGGTGGTTTGCTTGGGGGAATTTTTAGTGGGAAAACAGCCCTGGGATGAGTTCATTGTGGGCACATGCTGAGGTTGCCCATTTTGGGGTGTCTGCGCTGGTGTAGCCTCGGAACCCAAAGCTGGGAATAATCTCTGTGGAGTGAGATAAAGCACATTGTCCTGCCTTGCTTGGTGTGAGGGAGCTTTTCCTTGCTTTCCTGTGCTGCTCCTCTGTTCAGGTGGGGTGAGTGGTTACCACAGGCAGTGACCACATCAGCCACCCCTTGGGGTTGGTAACGTGACTAGTTACTCACTCTTGGCTGAGAAATGCAGAGTTACCCTCAGGGACTGTCTCACTGCACTGCTGGCCTGAGTGTCTCCTTCCCCCCCATAGTGGCAAAACATGCAGTTCCAAACTGCAGGAGTAGGAATCACCACCTTAACTCCACAGGAAAACCTGTGGGAAGTGAGTGGCAGTGTGTGAATTCCCAACCCTGAGCCACCCTGCTTCTGCTGGGATCCATCCTTTCCTCTGCAGCTTCCAGTAACAAACTCCCACTCCTTGTGCTTCCCTGGGCAGGTGCAGCAGCAGGTCCATCCCACCCTGTCTGCCCAGGAGGATTCCCTGTTCTACATCGAGGAGCTGATCCTGCAGCTGCTGCACAAGCTGTGCATCGCCCAGCCCCGGAGCGTGCAGGACGTGGAGGTACCTCTGGGCGTGGGAAAAGCAGGGATTGTGCCTCCAGCTCCCTGCCTGGAGCAGCCTGGCACTCTGGGATGGTCCTTCCAGCCCAAACCATTCCATTCCCAAACCCTCAGCACTGTCTGGAACTCCCTGAAGGGAAGTTCTGGCCAGGTGGGGGTTGGTCTCTTCTCCCAGGCACTCAGCAATAGGACAAGGGGGCACGATGGGCTCAAGCTCTGCCAGGGGAAATTGAAGTTGGAGAGCAGAAAGAAATTCTTTGCAGAGAGAGTGCTCAGGCATTGGAATGGGCTGCCCAGAGAGGGGGTGGATTCCCCATCCCTGGAGGTTTTTCAACTGAGCTTGGCCATGGCACTGAGTGCCATGATCTGGTAAAGGGACTGGAGTTGGACCAAGGGTTGGACTTGATGATCTGGGAGGTCTTTTCCAACCCAATCCATTCTATGATTCTGTGATTCTATGGATGTGGCACTGAGTGAGAATGCACCATGTCTTGATCCAACCCCACTGTGATCACAGTGGGACTGGATCTGGTGATCACAGTGGGGTTGGATCAAGGGTTGGACTTGATCTCAGAGGTCTCTTCCAACCCAACTAAGAAGAGCAACGAGGCTGGAGAAGGGACTGGAGCACAAGTGCTGTGGGGAGAGGCTGAGGGAGCTGGGGGTGTTCAGCCTGGAGAAGAGGAGGCTCAGAGGTGACCTCAGCACTGTCTGGAACTCCCTGAAGGGAAGTTCTGGCCAGGTGGGGGTTGGTCTCTTCTCCCAGGCACTCAGCAATAGGACAAGGGGGCACGATGGGCTCAAGCTCTGCCAGGGGAAATTGAAGTTGGAGAGCAGGAAGAAATTCTTTGCAGAGAGAGTGCTCAGGGATTGGAATGGGCTGCCCAGAGAGGGGGTGGATTCCCCATCCCTGGAGGTTTTTAAGGTGAGCTTGGCCGTGGCACTGAGTGCCATGATCTGGTAAAGGGACTGGAGTTGGACCAAGGGTTGGACTTGATGATCTCAGAGGTCTTTTACAACCCAATCCATTCTATGATTCTGTGATTTGATAAATGTGGCACTGAGTGAGAATCCACCATGTCTTGATCCAACCCCACTGTGATCACCAGAGTGCCCTGGGCTGGTGATCACAGTGGGGTTGGATCAAGGGTTGGACTTGATGATCTCAGAGGTCTTTTCCAACCCAATCCATTCTATGATTCTATTTTATGCTCCTCTTTGGATTTTATCAGCAAGTTCAATTAGAAACTCATTTTTCTATCCAGCATTTTAGGATAGAAATAGTGGGAATTTTCCCTTTCAGCTTTGGTTGTATAATTCTAAGAGGCCCTGATGAATTTTCTGCTGCTCAAATGCCTCTTGGGTTTGAGAATTTTTCCTGGGGTTTGGAATAAATGCACAGGGGGGAAAAAGGAAACACTGGAATGAAAGGTTTCTGTTGTCAGGCCTGGATTGTGCAGCTGAGGGAACAGAGTTGGGTGTTCCTGGGACTTCCCTGGACTCACTGAGGCTGTTGAGTTATTGGAGCAGTTCTGCTTTTGTGTCAGCATTCCCAAATGAGGATTTAATGGAGTCTGCAGGGAGAAGGTGCTTCCATGTGGCTGTGACCTGTTAGAGCTCTGTGGAGTATTAATTTGCCATCAATCTCTGTGTCCACCCTGAAGCAAAAGGAAGTCCTTGTCTGGAATTCTCTATGGAAATAAAAGAACAACACATAAAATACATAAAAATACCTTATATTCTACATTTGTGACATGGAAATAAAAGATATATGCATAAAAATAGATATAAATATATATTTGCAAAATAATTGGCTGAAGGGCTTAGATATTTATTAGATGCCCTTTATAGAACATTGATTCATAAAAATATATGTACAAAAATAGATATATATTTCCAAAATAATTGGCTGAGGGGCTTAGATTGTTATTAGATGCTCTTTATTCAACATTGATTAATAAAAATATATGCATAAAATTATCTGTAAATATATATTTGCAGAATAATTGGCTGAAGGGCTTAGATTATTAAAAGCCCTTTATTCAACATTGATTCATAAAAATATATGTATAAAAATATATATAAATATATAATTCCAAAACAATTGGCTGAAGGGCTTAAATTCTTATTAAAAGCCCTTTATTCAATATTGATTCATAAAATATATATATAAAAATAGATATAAATATATATTTGCAGAATAATTGGCTGAAGGGCTTAGATTCTTATTAGATGCCCTTTATTCATAAAAATATATGTATAAAAATAGATATAAATATATATTTGCAGAATAGTTGGCTGAAAGGCTTAGATTGTTATTAGATGCCCTTTATTCAACATTGATTCATTAATTGTTAGTTTTGGTTCATGATTCATGTAGTTTGAGATGCTGATGCATCGAGATTATCATATCACTAAATTAAAGCAAAACTTCACAGTCCCTTAATTGCTCTTGGGGTTGGAGAGTCTGATTTGAGCCTGGATTTGACCTTTGGATGTGGAGCTGAGAAATTCCACGTTCTTCCCACAGTTCCAACTGAGCAAACCCCCAGCCCTGAGCTGTGATCGTCACACAGCAGATGCCAAACCCTGTGTGTTTTCCATATACCTGGCACTGTAAAGCTGGGAAGGATAAAACATTGCTGGTCCTGCCAATAGAATGATTTAATTTAAAGCCACAGAGTTAGGGCTGAGTTGCTGCTCCCCAAAAATGTTCTGTGGGTTGATCCATTCAGACTCTGCCAGAGCAGGGACAGTCAGTTCTGCTTTGGGCTGCTGAGGAGGTTTTGGTGCCAGCAGGAATCCCAGATCCATGGATAAAGGAGGAAGGCTTTGGGATCCACTCCTTGGCTGTTAAGGGAGAACAAGAGGGCTGTGACCTCTGGGGTTTATCATGTAGATATTTCCATACCAGCCTGGACTTACTGGGACTGTTTGTGCATGATGTTAGACTGGAGTGCTTGCAAGATCAAGGCCTAAAAATCTCAAATTATAGATGGTTTGTAAATAGAAAAGGCCCTTCAAATTGTTCCCAAGGAAACCCTGGGAAGCAGTGAGGTTGGAGTGCAGGAGGCATCTGTTACTCCTGAGATTTAGGTGGGATTTTGGGAAGGAATTGGTGGCTGGGAGGGTGGGCAGGCCCTGGCACAGGTGCCCAGAGAAGCTGTGGCTGCCCCATCCCTGGGAGTGTCCCAGACCAGGTTGGACAGGGCTTGGAGCAGCCTGGGCTGGTGGGAGGTGTCCCTGCCCATGGCAGGGGTGGCACTGGGTGGGCTTTGATGTCCCTCCCCAGCCCAAACCTTTTGATGCTTCTGTGGTTTCCAGGAGTAACATGGGAGAGACAACCCTCTGGTCACTTCTCTCCAGGTGACCAACTCCCACCTCAGAGCAAAGAGCTCCAGAGTGGAGAAGAACAGGAATTGTGGCTGGTCCTGCTTGATGTGGAGAGCAGATCAAACTCTGCTGGACTGACAGGGAGCCTCAGGAGAGCTGGAGAGGGACTGGGGACAAGGGATGGAGGGACAGGACACTGGGAATGGCTTCCCACTGCCAGAGGGCAGGGACAGGTGGGATATTGGGAAGGAATTGGTGTCTGGGAGGGTGGGCAGGCCCTGGCACAGGTGCCCAGAGAAGCTGTGGCTGCCCCATCCCTGAGAGTGTCCCAGGCCAGGTTGGAGCCACCTGGGATAGTGGGAGGTGTCCCTGCCCATGGCAGGGGGTGGAATGGGATGGTCTTTGAGGTTCCTTCCCCAGACCACTCTGGAATTCCCTGATTCTGTGTTGAAGGACATCTGAATGCCACATTATCTCCATTTCTGGGCCATGTCCTGGCAGGAGCTCAGGAGGGTTCATTCCATGGCCTCTCCCAGGGAAAGGTCACCTCGTCCTCAGCTGGCACCGACACAGCAGGTTGAGATTAAATGGCCACACTGCAGATATTTAAAAGCTGCCTCCAGGAAAACCCACCTCTGTGGAGACCTTGGGCCTCCTGTCAGAGCTCAGAATACACACAAACTTCTTTTAATCAAAGGCACATGAAGATTCCACCATTTTTTCCCATCTCATTTCTCAGTTTTAATTTCTGCCATAAACTTGATCTGATATTGGGCAAGTTACACCATTTTTTGAAATAGGAACAATATCAATTTGGGGTTTTTTTTAACTGTGAACTGTTCAGTACTTCTGATGGTGTTTGTATATTGAGTCCTGGTCTCACAGAGTCCCAGAGTGGGTTGGATTGGAAGGGACCTCAAAGACCCTCCACTCCCAAGATCCTGCCATGGCAGGGACACCTTGTGCTGGAAGCAGAGGCTGAAACCTGAGTCCTCTGGCTGCTCTTGTAAAGGATCATAGAGCAGGAGGCATTTTGGGAGATCTGAAGGAGTTCCTGGTGCTCAGGGAAGGGAAGTTTTTTGGGATTGCTGAAAGGAGAGAAGCCGAGTTGGGTAAGAGGAAGAGAACAATTAGGAAAACGTGTTGTAAACACTGAGGAGGAGGATAATTGTTTGTGCTGCAGGGGCAGCAATTTGCTGTGCTGTGTTTTCTTTAATCCCCTGATGGCTGTGGTTGATGCCAGTGCACTTTGTTTGGGCAGGAGAGGGTTCAGAAGACGTTTCCTCACCCCATAGACAAGTGGGCCATCGCTGACGCTCAGGCTGCCATCGAGAAGCGGAAAAGAAGGAACCCCCTCCTGCTCCCTGTGGACAAAATCCATCCCTTGCTGAAGGTACTCCCACCCTCTGCTGTGGTGCTGCCTTCCAGCACAACCCTCCTGCATTCCTTTAATTGGGGGAATTAAAGGAGTTTGTCTCAGAGTCACCATAAAACAGGGTGAACTCATTTATTGTGGTGTGCAATAAAAGGAGATCCTTAAATTCAACACACTCATCAGATGTGTGTTAATTGTTGCTCTACTTTGAAATATGGCTGGTTGGTTTTTAACCTAAATAAAACTCAGGTAGTTCCCCTACTCCAGCAGCACTGCTTTGATGCCTTTATTTGTTTCAAAATGCTGCAGAAGCCAAAACAGGAGGAAAGAGAACAAGTAGATCCTGTTCCTTGTGTTCTGTCAACTGAGCTGTGGGTCAGTGTCCTCTGAGTTACACCTGAATGCCACTTGGGCTTAAAAATCAAGAGATCTGCAAAGGGGTTTCCAGCTCCTGAGGGAACTTTTTTGAGCACAACTTTTTCAGGTCTCCTTGCTGTGTTTTCATACCCAGAGTCTCAGTTTGTGAGGGATAATGAGAGGGAGGAGATCCAATTGTGGCCTTCCAGTGCCTGAAGGAGCCAACAGGAAACACAGAGAGAGACCATTTACAAGGGCCTGGAGGGACAGGACACAGGGAATGGCTTCCCACTGCCAGAGGGCAGGGCTGGGTGGGATTTTGGGAAGGAATTGGTGTCTGGGAGGGTGAGGAGGGGCTGGAATGGATTTCCCAGAGAAGCTGTGGCTGCCCCATCCCGGGGAGTGTCCCAGGTCAGGTTGGACAGGGCTTGGAGCAGCCTGGGCTGGTGGGAAGTGTCCCTGCCCATGGCAGGGGTGGCACTGGGTGGGTTTTAATGTCCCTTCCAACCCAAACCATTCTAGGGTCTGTGGCAATGGAACCTGCTCTGATCTCAGGGCCCACACTGAGGCCACAGTCCTGCAATAAGCTCAGCTGTGGATGAAGATTTAGGCACAGGAGTGGTTCCAGTAAAGCCCCTTCCTTGCAGGAGCCCTGTTTGTAGGACTGTCACTTGGAGAGGAAGGATTATTGAAAGTTCTGTAGCTTTTCATCTGTTAATACCTGGCAGAATAACAGAAGCATTTACAAGCTTTGAGGCAGATACTCCCATTTCCATTTGAAGTTCTGGGCCCTGGATGTTACATTTAATCACCACCACAGACAGGGCCAATGTCAGTCAAAAACTCAACGTGTTAATTGTCATTCCAGATGAATTTCTCTTATAAATACCTTATTTTCCCTCTTGTTCTCACCTTGCAGGAGGTCCTGGGCTACAAGGTGGATTACCATGTGTCTCTCTACATCGTGGCTGTCCTGGAATACATCTCAGCTGACATTTTAAAGCTGGCTGGAAACTATGTGTTCAACATCCGACACTTTGAGATCTCCCAGCAGGACATTAAAGTGTCAATGTGTGCTGATAAGGTGAAGAGTTGGTATTAGAAAGCAGGTCTAGAGGGGATTTTGTAAACTTTATTTCATTTGGAAGGTGTGTCCAGAGGAGGGTAGGAGGGAGAGCCTGGTCTTACTCAGATGCAGAAGTTTCTCTCCTTATTCATGCCAGACCTTAAGCAAAGATTTAAGCTTAAGTTAAGCCTAAGTTTTGGAACTAAAATTTGTAAGTAGTACTTAAAACCAGTGTAAGGACAGAGAATGATGTTGTCCTTTACTCCTCTAATGTCACTTTGTCATGACAGCTCTTTATAACACAGAAAAGACCTTTTAGTCTTCACCCCCATTAAAATGAGAAACATTTTTGTTTCATTTAGTCTTTACCAGGAGGGTTTTGGCCAAGATGTCATGTTTTCAGAGTGGATTCTGCATGAATTGTAACTTGTTTTCTGGGTCATACCAACTTCCAAAGGGAGAAAGGAATGGCTTTGGCAGCTGGTTGAAGTTTGAATATTCCTCCCTTAGGAAAGTGTTGTATTGAAACCTCCAGGGGTTTCTCTGCACACATGGAAACAGCAGAGCTGGAGCAGAGTGTGCAAGCCAGGCCTGGTTGATCCTGTTAGATTTCTTTATGCCTCGTTGGTGCTGTGTGTTGTGTGAATTCTGCAATGATATGGTGATTCTCCTGGTCCTGGAGCTGTTAGTCCATAACCCAGGAGAAATGTGCTCTCTGCTTTTCCCCTACCTCGTGGTCCCTGAGAGCCCAGAGAAGGACACGCCGAGACCACCAGAGAGGGAAGAGGAACACAGAGGAAGTTTATTCATGGGGAAAGGTTTATATGGACTTTGAAGGGATTCAAACTCACCAGTAAGGGACAAGAGGGGAATCTGGCTTTGGGCCAATAGGAGTAAGGGGATTTACATTCAGTGAGAGAGGGTTTCAAGTAACATGAGGTCACAATCTTTCCTCAGCCCCCTGAGCTTACAGGGGTATTCTGGGAAGAAGAAAGTGACTTAGCAAAAAGATCTGTGCATTTAAACCCCATTAAGAACATCACTTGTTGAAGCCTTATCAGTGGCTGATCGATTCTCTTCGTCAGCCCATTTTTGGCAGGAATTTCTCCATGCCATATACTGTGAATCCACCCCCACACCTGGTGTCCTGTTTCCCCACAGGTTCTGATGGACATGTTTGACCAGGATGAGATCGGGCTGGTGTCCCTGTGTGAGGATGAGCCCTCCTGCTCGGGGGAGCTCAGCTACTACGAGCTGGTGCGCAACGAGATCGCCGAGGAGCGGCAGTACCTGCGCGAGCTCAACCTCATCATCAAGGTGTTCCGAGAGGCCTTCCTGGCCAACAGGAAGCTCTTCACGCCCACTGTGAGTCCAGCACGGCCTGCTGGTGGCCCCTCCAGCACTCTGACCCTGCCAGCTGGGCACATGGAGTCTGGGTGCTTGGCTGGCAGCGAGTGAGGAGTGTTGGCTGGGTGTGGGATCCCCTTTAGCAGGGGGTGGGTGAAGCTGGATGGACTCAGTTCCCTGCCAGGTGCCAGCAGGATTGGTTGGGTCATACAGGGCATAGTTTCACTTAAGATAAAAATTAATTCTCCCTCCTGTGCAGTGAATGCAGCTCAGCACTTGAATTGACATTGGAAGTCAAATGGACACTGATCTGTAGAAATTCCAAGCCCTTGGCTCTGGATTCTCCTAACTGAGAAGAGAATTTCTGTTTGATAAAGGGTTGACCCCGAGATCAGCTCAGTTGGTTAAAACTTGGTTGTAATAATGCCAAGGTCACGAGTCCAATCCCCTGTGTGGGCCACTGACTTAAGTGTTGGACTCGATGATCCTTGTGGGTCCCTTCCAACTCTGAGTAGTCTGTGATTCTGTGAAGTGTTTTAATTGAAATTGCACATGTGGCAAATTCTGTTTTGGAATGCTGGAGTCTGAAAGGGAAGCACAGCTCTGCTACGAGGAGGAGGAGGTATGAGGAGGGATTGGTGAATCCTCCCTGTGGGAGAAGGAGAAGGGAACCCAGCACAGCCTGAACTGGGATTTTCAGGTTAAAGAGAGGCAGCAGGAGCCATTCCCATTCCAGCTGGGTGTGGAGGCTCCTCAGGAGCTGGTGGGGTGTCAGGGAATTGTGCAAATGATGGGAGGGGAAAGGAGTGATACTTTGGAGCTCAGGAATGTTCTTTTGGGAATGGTTTGAGAAATTTCTAATCTAAAAGTAGAATTTGGGAAAGGAAGCTGCTGATTCCTCCTCTGATGAAGGAGTTCAGGAGCTGATTTAGTTGGATCTGTGATTTAGAGGATCTGAGCTGTAAATTCCCTCCTTCAAATTGTCTCTTTCCTTTTGTTGTGTGGGATAAGAATGAGCAGAGGGGACAATAACAGCTGGAAAGGCCAGGAATTTCTGTCCAAAGCCCCAACAGCCTGTCCTGGGAGCTCCAGCCTGGAGGATGGTGTGGGAATTGGGCAAGGATGTTGTACCCAGGGGGGGGTTGGTCTCTTCTCCCACACAACCAGCAGCAGGACAAGAGGGCACAGGCTCAAGCTGTGCCAGGGCAGGCTTGGCTTGGCCATCAGGAAGGAATTGTTTGCAGAGAGGGTGCTCAGGCCTTGGAATGGGCTGCCCAGAGAGGGGGTGGATTCTCCATCCCTGCAGGTGTTGGAGCTGAGACTGGATGTGGCACTGAGTGCCCTGGGCTGGTGAGCACAGTGGGGTTGGAGCAAGGGCTGGGCTGGGGGAGCTCAGAGGGCTCTTCCATCCCAGTTCATTCCATGATTCCATGATTCTATATCCATGGAGGCCTCCCAGGGGAGGAACCAGAGCCCTCAAACAGGTTGTGTCTCTCTTCTCCTAAAAGGAAAGAGGCAGAACTAAGCCAGGACTAACCTGCAGTGGGGCCCAGGAACCACCTGAGTGCCCTGGGCTGGTGAGCACAGTGGGGTTGGAGCAAGGGCTGGGCTGGAGGAGCTCAGAGGGCTCTCCCAACCCAGTTCATTCCATGATTTTGTGATTCTAAGGTTGGCTGTGCCCAGTGTGCTGTGAAGACCACAGAGTTTTAACTTCTTCCTTCCTTTTTGGTGGCTCCTCTCCATTCCCCTCTTGGCTGAGACAAAACCAAACTCCCACTGTTTCCACAAGCAGTGAATGCCCTCCCCAGGCAGCACTAAAGCAGTTTGCTGTTGGCAGGACATCGAGGTGATCTTCAGCAACATCTCTGACATCCACGAGCTGACGGTGAAGCTGCTGGGGCTGATCGAGGACACGGTGGAGATGACAGATGAGAGCAGCCCCCACCCCCTGGCTGGCAGCTGCTTTGAGGACCTGGCAGAGGTAACTCTGGGTTGGGTTGGGTCTGTGTTTATTGGAGCACTCAAATATGCTTTTAACTCAGCAAAATGTGTTGGTTTCCATCTGGAATGGGAAGTGTCCCCACGGAGCAATGTGGGATCAAATCCCAGGACGGAGGGAAGGATCAAACCAGTTTATTGCAAAGGTGCTGTTGGTACCCACTGTCCTGTAAAGGAGATGTTAAAGAGCAGGAATAAGGGCAGCCAGTGCACAGGGATTTGGTGTGGATCATGCTGGAACATCATTAACAGTTACTTGGTCTGTTGTTTGCTTAATGGGTACTGAAATATTGGAAGTAATTTTTTTATTCTGAAATGCCCCATATTCAGCTATTCCATAAAATTACTTAGAAATGCAGAAGGGAGTCACAGAACTGAAGTTTTGGGCAGTGAGAAAGAGCTCAGTTTATTCAGGATGTGAGGGATGTGGGTACCTGCATGGCGTGGAAGTGGGTGCAGAATGGCTGGAATTCAGCAGAGGGCACAGGGAAAGCAGGAGCTGAGGGACAAGAGGAGAGCTCAGGTGAGAATCCTGCACACACCTGAGGACAGCTCAGGTCAGAATCCTGCACACATCTGAGGACAGCTCAGGTCAGAATCCTGCACACATTTGTGGGGACAGCTCAGGTCAGAATCCTGCACACATTTGAGGACAACTCAGGTGAGAATCCTGCACACATCTGAGTACAGCTCAGGTGACAATCCTGCACACATCTGAGGACAGCTCAGGTCAGAATCCTGCACACACCTGAGGACAGCTCAGGTGAGAATCCTGCACACATTTGAGGACAGCTCAGGTGAGAATCCTGCACACATCTGAGGACAGCTCAGGTGAGAATCCTGCACACATTCCTGAGGACAGCTCAGGTCAGAATCCTGCACACACCTGAGGACAGCTCAGGTGAGAATCCTGCACACATCTGAGTACAGCTCAGGTGACAATCCTGCACACATTTCTGAGGACAGCTCAGGTGAGAATCCTGCACACATTTGAGGACAGCTCAGGTGAGAATCCTGCACACATCTGAGGACAGCTCAGGTGAGAATCCTGCACACACCTGAGGACAGCTCAGGTCAGAATCCTGCACACATTTTTAACTGTCTGGAAAGCAACTCTTGGCATGAGTGGCCAAGGCAGGGCTGGAGGTTTGGCTGCTGTTGCCCATGTTCAAGTGGAGTCCTTGGGAGGTTTATGAATCCCATTTTAAGGCCCAGAATGTGAGGATGATCATGTAAACCACTGTTGGAGAGGAAATCAATGAGTTCTTCCATCTTGAGAGAGAATATATATGAGTTTTAGCTTTTAAAATTCCTATGTTTATTAGAAATAACAATAAAAGTTCCATTTCATTTTCCCTTCAGTTTTTAAAGTCAGGGGATGAACACAATGTCTGTGGGCTGCATGGACACACCAGCACCACCTGGGAAGTGCTCACATTTTGTGGCTGTGAGGGATGTGATCTTTGGGCCCAAGTGCCACTCACTTAGGAATGGACATGAAGATAAAGTTCTCTTGGCATCACTTCAATAAAACACTCCTGAGTAGGAAAGTCCAGCTGACCAAGTCTTAGCTCTGGAGTTACTGAAGCACAATTGCTTTACAATGATAAGGAGGAATGATTCCTCAATGAATTAAAGTAGCTGTTTTATTAAAACTGGAAAAAGAAACCTTAAAATTTGAAATGGTACAGGAAAAAAAAATCTCATTTTATTGCAAAAGCTGCTTTTAGTCCTGCTGTGCTTTAAGGGAAACAAATCCTTTTCAGTGAGTCAAAATCACACCTGATTTTTCATTCATGGAAAAACTGGAATAGGAAATGAAGAGCAGATTATTTTTCCAAGCTTATTATAGAGGTAATAAGTTTGAATGTAATAGTTCAGTTAATATGGAACTGAACTTAATATGGAACCTACTTAATAACTGGGCTGTTGATTTGATCATCCTGAGGGGTGAGATCATCTCTCTGTGAGTGTTTGCAAAGGGATCATTAAAGAGAGATAGGAAAGTGAAGTGTTTATTTGCTCTGCTTATCTCTGCTAGGGTTGTTCACTTAGTGTGTCCATTAGAAAGGTCCTTCAACTTCTGGGAAGGAGAATTGAAGCCAAACAGTCCTCACAGGCTGGAATCTCCTGCTTTGTTTTCCTGCATCAGGTCTCTGGAAGGTTTAGAAACATAAATATTGTGGTTTTGAGATAAGGAAGTGTGGGGAAAATAAAACAGTAATTTCAAGTATGAGGAAAAGAAAACATTTTTTTTATTATTGGGCAAATAAAACACCATCTGTCCCTGCCCTCCTTCAGCTTAAGGCCATTCATTCCAGTATTCCATAATTCCATGTTTCAGTAATGGTGTAAACCCCTTTTTGTGTGATTGGTCTCTTAGGGGAGATCCCTCATGCACTTTGTTTCAATCTTATGTTCACAAAACAACCCTCAAACAATAAATCTCAAAATCCTGATTAAAGCCTAAGTGGGGAAGAAAGTGAAACCACTTGTAAAATGCAGTAAAACTGTAAGAAGAGCACAGAGTGAGTGTGTGTTGGCTCCCCCAGTGGATTCACCCCAGGGTTCCACTGAGTGGAGGCCCAGCTCTGCCCTCTGCTCTGTCTCCTCTGCCTCCAGTTTGGGGGATTTAAATTCCAGGCCCCTGAGCAGCTCTGCAGGACCTGAAGGGAACTGGGAAGGGCAGGAATATTGGCAGGGGATGGAGGGACAGGACAAGGGAAATGGATTTATATTGAGAGTGGGGATAGGTGGGATATTGGGAAGGAATTGGTGTCTGGGAGGGTGGGCAGGCCCTGGCACAGGTGCCCAGAGAAGCTGTGGCTGCCCCATCCCTGGGAGTGTCCCAGGCCAGGTTGGACAGGGCTTGGAGCAGCCTGGGCTGGTGGGAGGTGTCCCTGCCCATGGCAGGGGTGGCACTGGGTGGCCTTTGATGTCCCTCCCCAACCCAAACTTTTTGATGCTTCTGTGGTTTCCAGGAGTAACATGGGAGAGAACCCTCTGGTCACTTCTCTCCAGGTGACCAACTCTCAGCTCAAAGCAAAGAGCTCCAGAGTGGAGAACAGGAATTGTGGCTGGTCCTACTTAATGTGGAGAGCAGATCAAACTCTGCTTGACTTACAGGGAGCCTCCAGGAGAGCTGGAGAGGGACTGGGGACAAGGGATGGAGGGACAGGACACAGGGAATGGCTTCCCACTGCCAGAGGGCAGGGACAGGTGGGATATTGGGAAGGAATTGGTGTTTGGGAAGGTGGGCAGGCCCTGGCACAGGTGCCCAGAGAAGCTGTGGCTGCCCCATCCCTGGGAGTGTCCCAGGCCAGGCTGGACAGGGCTTGGAACACCCTGGGCTGGTGGAAAGTGTCCCTACCCATGGAATGGGATGAGCTTTAAGCTCCTTCCAACCCAAACCATTCTGGGATTCTTTGTTTCTATATTTGTAGTAGTGGAATAAGCAAAAAATCCACCACGCTCTAAAATGGATTCAGAGTCTGCTGAAGAAAACCAGTTTGGGCAATGAGAGTGTCTCATAATTTCTCCTCAGCTCCTGAAGTGCCAAACCTTCCCCTCCTCATCCCCCTCCCACAATACCAGTGGCCAGTGATGATTAAACTTGAGAGGAGAGGTGAGAGGGGTAATTCCAATTTGCATGTAAAGAGAGAGTCGTTCTGTGCCTCTCCTGCCCTCAGAGAGTTTCCTTGGAGCTCCCCAGAGAAAGGCAGCAATTCCCCTGGACCCTCAGCAAGACCTGAGACCCTTTTGTGCTGCTTGGAATTCCCAAACTGGGCATAGTTGGAATTCCCAAACTGGGCAGCTGGTTGGTATTCCCAAACTGGGCATGGTTGGAATTCCCAAACTGGGCATGGTTGGTATTCCCAGACTGGGCAGCTGGTTGGTATTCCCAGATTGGGCAGCTGGTTGGAATTGTCAAGCTGGGCATGGTTGGTATTCCCAGACTGGGCAGCTGGTTGGAATTCCCAGATTGGGCAGCTGGTTGGTATTCCATGCTGGGCAGCTGGTTGGTATTCCCAGACTGGGCATGGTTGGAATTCCCAAACTGGGCATGGTTGGAATTCCCAGACTGGGCAGCCTGTTCCCTGCAGGGATCAGGGTGAGGAGACGGGTGTCCCCTCTCTCTCCCTGGCACGGTGCCATCCCCTCATGTTGGCCAAGGGGGTGGGAGGTTGGGGATTGCTCAGAAAATCCTGTGCTTGTAAAAGCTGGAAGTGAAAAGGGTTGTGGTTTACTCAAGATTTGTTTTGCAAAATTGGTATTTTCTCGAAAAGTTCCCCTTGTGTTTCAGCTTCTCCAAGGGAATTACTGGAGCAGCTGGGGCAGAAATATCTTCCATCCTTCCTGTATTTACACCATTCTGTGTTTCTGTTCAGGAGCAAGCCTTTGATCCATATGAGACCTTGTCCCAGGATATTCTCTCTCCACAATTTCATGAGCATTTTAATAACTTGATGGCAAAACCTGCTGTTGCTCTCCACTTCCAGGTGAGTGCACATGGGGAACACTGCATGGCTTCATCCTCATCTTTCAAAGTTTGAGTTTTGTCAGTAATTCCTCCCTTCCAGCTGAGGGAAAATCCTCAGGGCTCTGCTCTGTCCTCAGTGTGAGATCCCTGGGCTTTGGCTCCTCTGTGGGACCTGGCAGAGCCCTGACAGAGCCACGAGTCTGCTGGGTCCTCCTGGCCCCACATCAAACACAGGCACCCAAACCCCACATTTTCTTTTCCACACATCCCCAAGGCCTCCCTCAGCACTGAGGCTGCAGCTGGGAGTTTTCCCTGGATAATTCTCCATTAATTTCTTAGTCCTTGCTGCCCAGCAAGATCATCAGTGAGATTTTTGTTGTTTTATTTCTTTCCCTGCCAGTGTGGCTGGTTTATTAAAGGTGCTGAGCAAGGGGGGTCAGTGCTGCTCCCAGTTAATCCCAGTTCAGGGGGGCTTGGTTTGTGAGGCTCACTGGGGTGTCCCTGCTCTGAGCTGGTCCTTCAGGTCAGTGTTTTTCCTCAGCTCTGAGCCCTTGGAGAGCTGGATCCTCTCACCTGAATCCTCCTTGGTCAGTGCAATGAGACCCCTCCCCTCCCTCCCTCCCAGATTTAAAGCTCTGCTCCACATTAAATTGGTAATCAAGTCGATTTTCAGTGAATTTGACCCTCATCACTGATTCTCCTCCTGATATCATGAGATCTTAGGAAGGAATTGGTGGCTGGAAGGGTGGGCAGGCCCTGGCACAGGTGCCCAGAGAAGCTGTGGCTGCCCCATCCCTGGGAGTGTCCCAGGCCAGGTTGGACAGGGCTTGGAGCAACCTGGGCTGGTGGGAGGTGTCCCTGCCCATGGCAGGGGTGGGATGGTCTTCAAGGTCCCTTCCAACCCAAACCATTCCATGATTCTGTGATGGCCACAAAAGGCTTTCTCAGGAATGGTCCTTCACACTTCTCCAAGCTGTGGAGCGAAGGCAGGAAGGGAATTCCCAAAAAGGACTGAGGTAATTCACTTTCTGCTCCACAGTTACCTTGACATGGAAGATGGCAGGAATTGCATCATCTCTCCTCGTGGTACAACCTGAATTCTTGGCTCAGTTAACTGCTGGGAATGGGGAAGGATTTCTCAGTTTTTAGTTTGTAAACTTGTGATGTGCAGTGTGTGAGGGTGACCCTGATTTCCTCAGTGCTTGGTGAGAATTTTGGCTGTGAGGGAAGCCCAGCAAACACCCCTGGCAGAGAAGGGCACTGGAGGCAGATTATTGGGTTGTGTGGCAGCACTGCTGGGCTCTGGGCAGTGCAGGGTTCCAGTGTCAATAAAATCATGCTGTTCCTTTCCTTGCAGTCCACAGCTGAGGGCTTTAAGGAGGCTGTGCAGTACGTCCTGCCCCGGCTCCTGCTCATCCCTGTCTACCACTGCCTGCACTACTTCGAGCTGCTCCAGGTAAGGCAGCCACACTCTCCTTCCCACTGAACACATCCATTAATCATAGAATCATAGAATGGGTTGGGTTGGAGAAGACCTCCGAGATCATCAAGTCCAACCCTTGGTCCAACTCCAGTCCCTTTACCAGATCATGGCACTCAGTGCCACAGCCAAGCTCACCTTAAAAACCTCCAGGGATGGGGAATCCACCCCCTCTCTAGGCAGCCCATTCCAATGCCTGAGCACTCTCTCTGCAAAGAATTTTTTTCTGCTCTCCAACTTCAATTTCCCCTGGCAGAGCTTGAGCCCATCGTGCCCCCTTGTCCTATTGCTGAATGCCTGGGAGAAGAGACCAACCCCCACCTGGCCAGAACTTCCCTTCAGGCAGTTCCAGACAGTGCTGAGGTCACCTCTGAGCCTCCTCTTCTCCAGGCTAAACACCCCCAGCTCCCTCAGCCTCTCCCCACAGCACTTGTGCTCCAGTCCCTTCTCCAGCCTCGTTGCTCTTCTCTGTTGGGTTGGAAGAGACCTCTGAGATCAGCAAGTCCAACCCTTGATCCAACTCTGTGCCCTGGGCTGGTGATCACAGTGGGGTTGGATCAAGATGTGGTGGATTCTCTGTCTCTGGCCCCGCTCCAGTCCCTCAATCTCTTTCCTCAACTGAGGGGCCTAGAACTGAACACAACACTCAAGGTGTGGCCTCCCCAAGGCAGAGTCCAGGGGAAGGGTCACTACCCTGGGCCTGCTGGCCACGCTAGTTTGGATCCAGGCCAGGATCCCATTGGCCTTCTTGGCCACCTGGGCACACTGTTGGCTCCTGTTGAGCTTCCTGTCAATCCAAACCCCCAGGTCTCTTTCTGCCTGGAGTTTCTGCAGACTTCATTTCTTGCTTCTGCAGCAGCTCAAGGTCTCCAGACAAATTCCATTCTTATCTTAGCAGCACCTGCAAATTTGTCTTTGGTTTGCTGGCCTGAAAATGTCTGAATCCTCTAAGAGTGAAGGAGACAGGTGTGCAGAGTGACTGTGTGTTGTGTGCAGCAACTGCAGGAGCGCAGCGAGGACGAGGAGGACCGGGAGTGCCTGAAGCAGGCGATCACGGCGCTGCTCAACCTGCAGTGCAGCATGGAGCGCATCTACAGCAGGCACTGCCCGCGCCGGCGCCCGGGGTGAGCACACAGCCCTCTCTTCCCCTGGGGAGGTCCCTGGTGTAGTAGTTTTGGCTTTAGTCAGCATAGGTCCCCATTTAGGCCTCAGTTTTTAGCAGGCCTCAAAGGTTGTGACACAGATTAGAGGGGACAGGTATCATCTGACTTAAGCAGCCATAGAGGTATTTCATATCATCTGACCTCATCAGGAAGTGTCAGGGAGTATAACAAGCAAGGGGGGAAGAGTCTCTCCTCTTTTCGGTCCCTGCTTCTGACCAGGACGGTTCCCGCTCCCTGACTGCTGATATCAGGCCCTCCTGCCGGTCCCACGTCTGTTTAGCCGGGGACGTGAGCACATTCCTGTTAATTCCTCTTTCCCTCTTGCTGGGAGGTTTCCTTTGGGGAGGGGGTTTGGTTGGTTTGGAGTTTCACCTGTTAGCTGGGGCAACCTCGGTGAGCCTGTTGTTGTTTCCTGTCACTATGTGCTATTCCATATTCTGTGTTAAGCTCTCCTCTTCTCTGTATAAATATAAAAACCTCACTGTGTTTAAAGCCTCGTTTCTGCTGTTTTCCCTCACTCTCCTGCTCTGGGAGTGGACTTTTTGACTGGGTACCAGGCAGTTGGCATTTTGCCAGCTCAAACTATAACACCTGGGTTCCCTTCCCAGGGCGTGTCTGCAGGCCAGGTTTGGTTGTAAATGGAGCAGCAGCCCGAAGCCTTCACACCTCACTGTTATGGGCTGAGCCAGCTGACTTCTTGTAGCCAATGGTATCCATACCATATTCCAACATCATCTCAAAGTGTAGGAGCCGGTGTGGGAGTGGCTTGGGCAGCTCCTTCAAACTGTGGGCCCAGGAGGACACACTGGGCCATCCCAGGAGGGATGGGGAGGACCAGGCCCAGAGCACTGACATACCACTGTGTTATCTTAGGGAAGCAAAATGTTTGATTTTAGTCTTTCTCTCTGCTTGAGTCTGTCCCTCTGGAGATTGAGTTCTCTGGAGTGATTTGTAGTTAGAATGGTGGGATTTGTGTTTGATGGGGAGTGGGGAGTTATTTCTTGTTATTTCTAACTTGTGTAAGTGTGTGTTATATTGTAGTTTCCTTTAATTTTCTCTTTACTGTATCAATATATATAGTCAGTTTAAGTCTAAACTGGTTTGAGTCTCTAGTTTAAATTTGTTTCCAGTTAATTTTCCCCTTCTCCTTTGTCTCACCAGGGTGGGGAAGGGGCACTAACACTGTGTTGGGCAGTTGGCATTTTGCCATCTCAACCCAAGACACTCACTTGTAAGAGTGATGTGAATCTCTTACTCCTTCCCCCAGTGGGCTGAGCTGGCAAAATGCCACCTGCCCAACACAGAGTGTCAGCTCCCTCCCCGTGCCAAGAAAAGGGAGAAAGGAAAAAAGCCTCAGAACAGGTTTAACCTTAAACTAACTATAGATATTTATACAGAAAGGAGAAAAATTAAAAGAAAGCTGTGGTTCTTTTATAACACACACTTACACAAGTTAGAAATAACAAAAAATAACTCCCCGCTCCCCATCAAACACAAATCCCACTATTTTAGCTACAAATCACTCCAGAGAACTCAATCTCCAGAGGGACAGACTCAAGGAGAGGGAAAGACTAAGAGCAAACATTTTCCTTCCCTACAATAACATGGTGGTAAGACAATGCTGGGTCTGGGCCTCCCATCCCTCCTGGGATGGCATGGTGTGTCCTCCTGGGCCCACAGCTTGGAGGAACTGCCCAAGCCACTCATACACCACCTCCTACACTTTGAGATGATGTTGGAATATGGTATGGATACCATGGGCTAGAAGAAGTCAGCTGTCAGCTGGCCCAGCCCAGCTCAGCTCAGTGATGATTTCAGGCCCACTCTGAAATCTAAACCCTAAATTTAGCCTAGACCAGCTAAACCCATAACACTCGGCCAAAGCAGGGCATGTGGCTTATCTGCAGCTTGGTTGGGGCATGTTTAGGGGAAAAAATAATACAAAGGCAGTTAATTGAGTTGGTTGTTTTGGTCTCCTGGGATGGCAGACGCGGATGTGACGTGTCTGTTCTGCCCTCCAGGGAGCAGGTCTGTCGCTTCTACCACCGGCAGCTCCGCAGCAAACACTTGGCCATCAAGAAGATGAACGAGATCCAGAAGAACATCGACGGCTGGGAGGGGAAGGACATCGGGCAGTGCTGCAACGAGTTCATCATGGAGGGGGCCCTGACCAAGGTGGGGGCCAAGCACGAGCGGCACATCTTCCTCTTCGACGGGCTGCTGATCAGCTGCAAGGCCAACCACGGGCAGTCGCGGCTGCCCGGCTACAGCAGCGCCGAGTTCCGCCTCAAGGAGAAGATCGTCATGAGGAAGATGCAGGTGATCGACAGGGAGGACACCCCTGAGGTCAGGCACGCCTTCGAGCTGGTGTCCAAGGACGACAGCAGCGTGCTGTTCGCCGCCAGGTCGGCCGAGGACAAGAGCAACTGGATGGCGGCGCTGATCTCGCTGCAGTACCGCAGCACCCTGGACAGGATGCTGGACGCGGTGCTGCTGCAGGAGGAGAACGAGCAGCCCCTCCGGCTGCCCAGCCCCAGCGTGTACCGCTTCGTGGTGCAGGACTCCGAGGACAACATCGTGTTTGAGGACAACCTGCAGAGCAGGAACGGCATCCCCATCATCAAGGGCGGCACGGTGGTGAAGCTCATCGAGAGGCTGACCTACCACATGTATGCAGGTACCCCGCACCCTCAGCCCTGGGGGGCTCACATCAACCCTCAGTTGAGCTGGGTTTATTCTTGATGCTGAGAAAAGGCTGAAATTAATGATGCTAAGAGAAAAGTTTTGTCTTTTAGCAGAGGGTATTTATTTGCTGTGCAGGGGAAGTGAAGCAGTGGGTACTGCCCAAAGTTCACTTCCAACTTTTGGTAGGAATTTGGGGGGTTTTATGCAGTGTTAGGATGGGGTGACAACATTTACATGCACATAACAGGTGGGGTTGAGGCAGAGTTAGAGGAGGAGTCTTGCTGGAATCTTCTTTTAGGGGATGTATCTTGGGGTTGTTCCGGTGTCTTCAGCCTCTCTGAGGGTCTTTCTTACTCATCTTCCTCGTTTGAACTTTCCAGCTTTCTTTGTTCTCTTGACTCATGGTGCTTTACAGGGAGTTTCCTGATTTCATGTTTTCTTTAAGTGAACATCTTTTCACTCTGTGACTAAAAGGATGTTTTAAGTACATTTTGACATCCTTTTCTAGGATAGAATAATTTATTTGGTATTTAGATAATGCTGGTGGTACAAGGCACATGGAATGTGAGTTTCACAGTTTCTCAGTTAACTCTATAAAGCCAAATGCCTGTTTCATTCTGTATATACTTAAATGTAAAGCTTTGCAGGGGGGAAAAAAAAGCTGTTCTTAAATGCCCTGGCAAAGCTGTAAGGCAGTTTTGGGTGTGCAAACCCTTCACCCCCCAAACACCCCACCATGGTGTGTTTGCTGAAACTGTAATTACCAAAGCAGTGGAGCTGTTGCAAGCTGTGTCTGTGGAGGAGGGAAAAGGTTGGAAGTTGTATTTATTTTATTTATTATGCTCAACCCGCCACTTTGTGCAGTCCCTGTGTTGAAGAGGATGCAAATCACAGTCAGCATTTGTCACACTTTGCTGTGAAATAGTTTTGCAGGCACAGAAATGAAACCTTGAAGTAGTTTCATGGTGAGGAAAGTGTTAGGTCTCAGTTTGGGGGTGAAAGGCATGGGCTGGAAGGGGAACCTGGGGGTACTGGTGTGCAATTGGTGTTACAACTTCTCAAATAGTAACAGTCTCCCTTGGGCTTTTTACCAAACTATCTGGTGTTTAAGTGATTATTTTTGTCAAATGAAGATTGTACTGTGTGAAACCACAGTAATTTCTTTAAAACAGCGTTTCCCACGTGGTAGCTCAGTGCTGAGCAGCTGCTCAGTGTGCAGGTAACCCACAGCTGTGTCATCTGTGAGTCCTGACTCATCCAGGTCTAAAAAGTGGTGGACTTGGGTGGCTTGTGCACTTCCCACCTTCCCTGAAAGAACTGGTGTGTTTGAGTATTAGTTCCATGTTGGTTTGGGTTGGAAGGGAATGTTGAAGACCATCCCATTCCACCCCCTGCCGGGGCAGGTGTCGGTATTTTTGGTGTTAAAGGAAATTTTCTGCACATTATTTTTGACATTTTGCAGCTGGATTAAAAAAAAACCAAAACACTTCCATCATTCTCTTCTTCTGTCCTCACAGATCCTAATTTCGTGCGGACTTTCCTCACCACCTACCGCTCCTTCTGCAAGCCCCAGGAGCTGCTGAGTCTGCTGATAGAAAGGTGAGGAATGGGCATCCTTCCCGAAGCTGTGGAAGGGTTTTGGAATCAGAAGAGAGTCCCAGAATGGTCTGGGTTGGGAGGGACCTCAAAGCCCACCCAGTGCCACCCCCTGCCATGGGCAGGGACACCTTCCACTATGCCAGGTTGCTCCAACCTGGCTTGGGACACTCCCAGGGCTGGGGCAGTCACAGCTTCTCTGGGCACCCCGTGCCATGGTTCATGTGATCCAAGCTTTTAATGCAACCTTCCTTTTCCCAGTGTAATGAGTTACCTGCTCTGGGTGTTACCTGGGGTGCCTGGGCTTGGGGTGGGGATGTTGTGAACTGCCAGACTCGCTCCTCAGAGTGTTCCAAGTCTCGATGCAAATCAGGACAGAAATGTTCTAAGGAGTTTATTTGAGCACATAGACTTGATGTAAACAGCATTTTAATGCAGTGTGATAAAGCTGCTCTTAAGCTCCTGTCTAATCTTCCCTTAATCAAGCCAGCAGGCTCTTAAAAACCTTCTATCCCAGTCTAGACATCCTGTGATGAGCAGGGAAGCAGTGAGTGAGCCGGGTGTGGGTCTCGGGGCAGAGGCAGTTCCAGGCAGACTGGATGTCAGAGGAGTCTCCCTGCACTGGATTTCTTTGACTCCAGCTGCCCTCCATGTGCTCCATGAGGGTGTATCCTGGCTGCCATCAGCTCTGTGGTGCTGTTCTCCACAGGTTTGAGATCCCGGAGCCGGAGCCCACCGAGGCAGACAGGATGGCCATCGAGAAGGGCGAGCAGCCCATCGGCGCCGACCTCAAGCGCTTCCGCAAGGAATACGTCCAGCCAGTGCAGCTCAGGTGCCTCTGCCTCCCTCTGTCCTACAGCCACACTGGAGCTCACTGCTCCCTTGGTGTTCCTGGACACAGCAATCCCTCCTGGAGACAGCAATCCCTCCTGGAGACAGCAATCCCTCCTGGAGACAGCAGTCCCTCCTGGAGACTCTATGCTGTCGGGCAGGGACCTGTCTGTGTCTGCAGGCAGCCCTGCAGCCCAGAGCGTGTTGTCCTTGGTCACAGGGACTCCTGGAGCTGCTGGAACTGTCCTCTGGTTCCCAGGGCTGTGTCCTTGCCCAGAGGTGGCTGCTCTGACAGCAGGGGGGTGAGGGGTGTGCAGCTGAGAGCAGTTCCTGTGCCCAGGCCCTGTGAGGGTCATTCCTCTGGTTTTCCAGCCCTGCTGGGGTGTGGCTCCTTTCCAGCCCCGTGGATGTGTTTGCACAGAGACAGGGAGACTCCTGTCTGTGCTGCACATTGCAAAGGCTGCAGTGAATCCTCAGGGTCTTGCTGACCAAGCTAATTTGGGGAACAATTAAGCATTTCTAGCATGAATGAGGCTAATTTGTTGCCCTGCCTGAGGACTGAGTCAGGAGGACAGAGATCACCACCAGTGCTTGCCAGAACAACTTTTATCTGTTCAGCTGTTTTGATGAGTAGCATCAATATGTTATTACCATTAATGACACATTAATTTTACTGTTAATGGCACTGTAATGATACACACAGACCCCTCAGTTACTCTGCTGCCACACATTCCCAGTTACCAGCTGGAGCAACAGCAGGAGACTCCAAGTGAGGGTCACACTGACATGCCAGTACCTTCAAGGTGCTCAGAAAGTCACTTGGGGTCCCCTTTTCATCAGATCCTGTGTACATATGTATATAAAAGATTAAAAAGATAAGGCTGTGTGTAATCCAGGAGTTTTCCTCCCTGCACAGCAGCCACCACCTTCCTGAACGTGATCCAAGGTACACAACCTCAGTGTGACCTTGAGACTCGTGAGCTGCTGGCCTTGGATGCCTTATCAGGCCCTTGGTGTGCCCAGTTTATCAGCTCCTGTGGGTCCACCAGGACCAGGAGTCTCCACAGTTATCAGTTCCTGGGAGAGTTGCCTCTTTGCTGTTTTTTGGGAGCTCTTTCTGATCTCTGTGATGTGTTTCCAGTAGCTTGAAGCTGTCTCAGAGCTGAGAATCAGTGTCTGGGTTTCAGCTGCTGGGTTGGTACACTCAGCACATCCCAATATTAGTGCACTGACCTCCACTTGGGAGAGATCTGGGATTTGGGAGCAAGGTGGAGAACATGGAGATGCCCATCCCTGCCTGCCCAACCCTCCCCATCTCACAGAGGCCTCTCTGCAGTGCCCAGGCAGGGAAAGGGCCAGTGGCTTTGGCATAAATCACCTGAGGGCATGAGGAGAGGGAGCTGCTCAGCTGGAAGTGCAGCCAGCAGATCCAGGCAACCTCTGGCTTTCCCAGGGCTTTTCCCAGGGGATCTCAAAGCCAGGGATGGATGGGATCAGATCCTCTTAGTGGGAACTCCTGTCAAAACTTTGCTCCTTACAAGGTGGTGTTGATTTCCAGCCTAAGCAATCCATTTAGACAGCAGTTGTTTGATGGGATAAACCTTATATTTTCCCTTACACACTGGGAAGAGGAGAGCTGAGGGCCTTCTTTGTGTATTCACAGGGATGTAATTCCTTTGTCTGAGCTAGACCAGCCCCTCTCCAGAGCTGTGACTCACAGATTGCCATCAGGTCTCTGCCCTGTCCCTCTCAGAGCTTCTTGCTGCCAATTTAAAGGGCTGAACCACCAAAACCAGTATCCTGATGGCCAATTAGCACTGGTTTCCCAGTAGGAAACTCCCAGTTCAGCAGCTCAGGGCTGGAGTTCCCACATCTCTGAGCCCCAGGCCGTGGGCTCTCCCCCAGCCTGTCCCACCTGCTGAGCTGGCACAGGGAGTGTCTTGTCCTGGGTGATGCAGGAGGTTTTTGCTCCCTCCTCAGGCAAGGTGATACTTTGCACCTTGATAATCAGATGTCTGAGGTGTGAGCCCAACTTGTTTACCTGAGGAAGAAGCAAACCAGGTTTTTAGGCTGATTTATCCTGAGTGTGGAAGGCAGAGGAGCAGCTGGAATTCACTGTGAGAGGCTGGTTTATGGGTGATTTGTTGAAGAAAGGGCAGAGAAAAATCAAGAGGAAATTTAGTCTTATCCTTAAAGGAATTATTGGAACTAGTGTGGCTTTTTGTCATTAAAAAGTTGTAAAAGTGGGGCAGTAACAACAACTGCAGCAACTTTGAAGCTGAAATTTGTGTGTATAAAAGGAACAATTACAATTTTGTTTCTTAACAAAATCAGCTTTTTCATTAAAAAAAAAGCAAACCCAGCAAAAGACATTAGAAATAGAGTTTTATCTGATTTTGATACATTTTTTCCCCTTCTGAAACTTATCTCAACACTGGCATTTCTTAAATTAGATTTTAAAAGCCACCAAACTATGTCTATGCTAAACCTGGGAAATCAGGTCTTCAGTACCTGGGATTTCTGTGGTCTGCTCCTTCCTTCCCATGTATTTTGACAGTCACCAACTACCTGACAGTCCCTGAGTTTGGTGGGATGGTGTTTTGTTGGGTGTTTATGTGGGAGGATCCGTGGAAGTCCTAAAAAAGCAACATCCTGTGCCTTTCTTCTCTCCCCTCAGAATACTGAATGTTTTTCGGCACTGGGTCGAGCACCATTTTTATGACTTTGAGAGAGATCTGGAGCTGCTGGAGAGGTTGGAGACCTTCATTTCCAGTGTCAGAGGTACAGTGACAGGCCCTGCTCTCCTCCCACATTTTGGGACAGCCTGGGCTGATCCTCACAGGGTTTAGGCACGAGAATATCTTTACACACAGGAGCAATTTTAATGCCTCTCCTTTACATGAGCAAACTTTGGCCTGGAGCCTGAACAGCCACCAAAATGACTGCAAGCACTAGGATAGTAATACTTGAAATATATTTATTTCTGGACAGTATGTTCACCCTTGGCTGACTGCAATTCAGCCTGTCACCTTCCCTTTCTCCACAGAGAATTCCTTCCCTGGTGGTTATTGAGACCAGATTTTCCATGTTGTGCTTTTCCCATTTATCTACAGTTCCAGTGAAATTATTATCCTTTTAGAAGGGGACACTTGACCCATTTGCTATCACTCCCACAAACCAGAGTTTGTTTTTATGTGGAGGGCAGCACTGTTGGCATGTCAATTCTAACAGTTTTCCTGGCAGTTCCAGACCTCCCTTTTCAGCTTGTCAGGCCCTAACTGGGCAATGTAATTCTGAGACAAACAGGTGAAAGACAGTGGATATGGGCCACTTTTTTACAGGGATGTGGTTAAATACACCTGGATTCTCATGTGTCTGTTTGGGAGCTGATGCAGGTGCAAGAACCAGTAAGAGGAAAATAGGGAACTACAAACCTAATGAATTTGCATGGAGAAATGCAGAATTTTGAGTGTGTGTTCAAACTGGAAAGGGGAGGGGAGGGGGGGTTAGACTAAATTATCAGGAGTCTTTTAAAATCATAGAATCCTAAAATGGTTTGGGTTGGAAAGGGTCTTAAAGACTCTCTAGTCCACCCCCTGCCATGGGCAGGGACACTTCCTGCTATCCCAGGTTGCTCCAACCTGGCATGGGACACTCCCAGGGATGGGGCAGCCACAGCTTCTCTGCCCAACCTGTGCCAGGGCCTGCCCACCCTCCCAGCCACCAATTCCTTCCCAATATCCCACCTAACTCTGCCCTCTGGCAGTTCAAAACTTAAGATGGTATTAAATTTGGGGAGGAGAGCACTTTTTTCATGGTTTCTGCCTTCCAGGGAAATCCATGAAGAAGTGGGTGGACTCCATTGCCAAGATCATCAGGAGGAAGAAGGCTCAGGCCAGCGGGATCAGCCACAACATCACGTTCGAGAGCCCCCCGCCGCCCATCGAGTGGCACCTGTGGCGCGCGGGGCACAGCGAGGGGCTGGACCTGATGACGCTGCACCCCATCGAGGTGGCTCGGCAGCTCACCCTGCTCGAGTCCGACCTGTACAGGTGGGCTGGGCTCACACCCCCCCGGCCTCCTGCAGCGAGGAAACAGCTCTGAAATTCAGAGAATCCATCAAAAACACGGCCCCGAGACTTCCAGGCTTGGTGGGGGGTGGTTTTCTTGCCATTGCTCAATATCCAAACAAGCCACTTTTCCACAGGTTGCACCAAGTGCTTCACTTCCCATTTGTAACTCTCCTCAAGTTGCTTTCCTGGCCTTTCAGAAAATTAAACTCACTCCTTTGTAATTTTCTTTATCTGAAAATGCTCATTCAGACCCACCTGATTTCAATTAAGATACAAATGGCTTTCCCCCTGTGCTGGGATACTCTCAGAAAGCTGTTTCAAGGGCTGTTCAGCAGCAGGTTAGGTAGGGTTGGATTTGTGAAGTATCAGCTCGTGATTAAGGGAAGAATTAACCTTTTAATGCAAACACAGAAGTTCCAGTTGTTATTTGTGTGTGGTGTTTGGCCATTCCAGGGCAGTGCAGCCTTCGGAGCTCGTCGGCAGCGTGTGGACAAAGGAAGACAAGGAAATCAACTCCCCAAATCTCCTGAAAATGATCCGTCACACCACAAACCTCACTCTCTGGTTTGAAAAGTAAGTCCAGGGCTGGCAGGGTCGTGGCATTGGCCATTTGGATCCTGGGATTTGCTGGGGGTTTTATTTCACAGGCTCTGCCAAAATCCTCTCTTGGCTTTCCAACTTGAACATAAGATGTGATTACCTAAATTTGGACTTGAGATTCTGGAAGGAGAGCCAAAATCTGCCTGTTGGATGGTTTTTCTTGGGGAAAAATGATTTAGTAGTTTGCAAAATGTCAGGATGTCTCTGTCAGTGTTTCTCAAATTGCATCTTTTGCTCAGGTGCATCGTGGAGACAGAGAACTTTGAGGAGAGAGTGGCTGTGCTGAGCAGGATCATAGAAATCCTGCAGGTTTTTCAGGACCTGAATAATTTCAATGGTGTTCTGGAGATTGTCAGTGCCATGAACTCAGTGTCAGTGTACAGGCTGGATCACACATTTGAGGTAAGGTTGGGCATGGAAAAGAAATCAAATCAGCATCCAGGCCTGTATCACACACAGCTCTGAAGAGAATTCCATGGATCCATGGAAGAAAACAAGTGTGAAATGTTGGCAGCAAAGCCTGCCCTGAGTAAAACAGGAAAAGAACATGAGTTTGAGTTTTGGATATCTTTGAAAGGCAGCACTTTAGGTTAAAATCAAAATGAAATGTTTAATTCTTATTAAAAGGCCAGGGTAATGCTTGTAAATTGACAGACAAATAACCATCTGTTCACAGCAGTCTCAGGACTCACATGACTGACCTGCTGGGCTGACAGTGCTGTAATCCAGAGCAAACCTCATACAAGAGGTGCTTTCAAATCTGAATTTCAGCTCCAAAGTTTCCCCAAGGCAGCCAGGGAATTGCCTTGGATTTGCTGATCCTGGTACTGAGATTTCCATCCCTGTTTTTTTACCTTGGCAACTTAGGCACTGCAGGAGAGGAAAAAAAGAGTTCTGGATGAAGCAGTGGAATTGAGTCAAGACCATTTTAAGAAGTATTTAGCCAAGCTCAAGTCAATCAACCCACCCTGTGTGCCTTTCTTTGGTGAGTCCCACCAGCACTTTGTGGGTCAGTCCAAGGCTGACTTTGCTGCAGGTGTGCACTTAAAAACTCCTTCTCTTTTCATCAGGAATATACCTGACAAATATCCTGAAGACAGAAGAAGGGAATCCTGACTTCCTTAAAAGACAAGGGAAGGAATTAATCAACTTCAGCAAGAGGAGAAAAGTGGCTGAAATTACAGGAGAAATTCAGCAGTACCAAAACCAGCCTTACTGTTTACGGATAGAGCCAGAAATCCGGGTAATCAACCAGTAAATGTCTGTTTGGGGATTGGAGAGGGGGAAAAAGGTACCAAAAATGCCAAATAATCTTCTAGTACTGGACCTGACTTTGCATGAATTGTGGCCATCAGAAGATGGGAAACAGTGGCTGATATAAAACAAAAGCAGCACCACTAAGAACTACCCAAAAGTGGTAAAAAACTGGATTTTAAATCAGTGAGTCACAAATATTTCATTAACATTCTGTGTGTATACTTATTTTTTAAATATTGTTGGTCCTTGTTTCATTTAGAAATTCTTTGAAAATCTCAACCCCATGGGGAAGATTCCAGAAAAAGAGTTTACAGATTACCTGTTCAACAAGTCCTTGGAGATTGAACCCCGGAACTGCAAGCAGCCCCCTCGATTTGTAAGTGTTTTCCTGGGCTCACAGAACACCCTGAGATGGAAGGGCCCCACAGGGATCAGAGTCCAACTCCTGGTTTAATTAATTAAAATTAAACAGCTGAAATCCACTGGCCACAACACATGGTCAACTCAATAAGTATTTCCCTCAGAATTCCTTACCATGAGATGATTTTCCAGCTTAACTTGATTTAAAAATATCTTTATTCCTGATGCTTGTCTCTAATAAAACATATTACCTTTGGCTTATATTAAGATTTTTTTCCCCAAAAAACATTAAATATTGCTGTTAAATTACTGTTTCTTACCATATAGTCATATGATAAAATATGGAGTAACATTTCTCATTTCACAATAACAAGAAGTCTTACATTAATACTAAATGAAATATGAAAGACTAAATGAAATATGAAAGACTAAATGAAATATGAAAGACTAAATGAAATATGAAATATGACTTTTACACATCATTTTCTTTAAATAGAAGGTAATTACTATTTTTGTCTAAATATTTGGTATTGTTGCAAAATTTGCAGACTTGACCAGGTGCAACTTTCTTGCTGAAGAAAACACAAATCAAAGGAGTAGCAATTTGGGGGTTGAAAAAAGCAGCCACTGGAGCCCAGAGTTCTTTTTTAAGCAGGAAGATCATGGTCTGGAGCACTTGTTTGTTGTATGTTGTAACTGCCTGAGGAGCTGGAGACACCTCTGATTCTTGAGAGAGCTGTAAATCATTCCTTGATGGAGGAATGAGTAAGATGATGTTACAAATGTGGCAAGAAAAAGCCAGAAATTGCTGTTGCAAAAACTGTGACAGTAATTTCTGTGACATCTCCTCTAAAAATAGGAGCCCACACTGCCAGTCTGTCAGCTGGGCAGGAATTGTTCACAGCTCACCATTTCCAAGGACAGGCTCTCATTGGAATTTCAGGAAAGTTCAGATTTGGTGCTGAAATTTGGTGGCCACCATTGCAGGGTGGGAGTAATTCACTTTCCAGGGCTCAGCTTTAGAATCATAGAATGGATTGGGTTGAAAAGACCTCCAAGATCAGCAAGTTCAACCCTTGATCCAACCCCACTGTGATCACCAGCCCAAGGCACTCCGTGCCCTGGGCTGGTGATCACAGTAGGGTTGGATCAAGATGTGGTGGATTCTCCCTCAGTGCCACATCCATAGAATGACAAAATCATAGAATGAATTGGGTTGGAAAAGACCTCCCAGATCATCAAGTCCAACCCTTGGTCCAACTCCAGTCCCTTTACCAGATCATGGCACTCAGTGCCATGGCCAAGCTCAGTTGAAAAACCTCCAGGGATGGGGAATCCACCCCCTCTCTGGGCAGCCCATTCCAATCCCTGAGCACTCTCTCTGCAAAGAATTTCTTTCTGCTCTCCAACTTCAATTTCCCCTGGCAGAGCTTGAGCCCATCGTGCCCCCTTGTCCTATTGCTGAGTGCCTGGGAGAAGAGACCAACCCCCACCTGGCCAGAACTTCCCTTCAGGCAGTTCCAGACAGTGCTGAGGTCACCTCTGAGCCTCCTCTTCTCCAGGCTAAACACCCCCAGCTCCCTCAGCCTCTTCCCACAGCACTTGTGCTCCAGTCCCTTCTCCAGCCTCGTTGCTCTTTGTTGGGTTGGAAGAGACCTCTGAGATCATCAAGTCCAACCCTTGGGCCAACTCCAGTCCCTTTACCAGATCATGGCACTCAGTGCCACGGCCAAGCTCACCTTAAAAACCTCCAGGGATGAGAATCCACCCCCTCTCTGGGCAGTCCTTTCCAATCCCTGAGCACTCTCTCTGCAAAGAATTTGTTTCTGCTCTCCAACTTCAATTTCCCCTGGCAGAGCTTGAGCCCATCGTGCCCCCTTGTCCTATTGCTGAGTTTCATCCACACAGTGACCTGGGTGTAGGAATTTTGTCCTGACTAACCCAAAGGATGTGGGCAATGTGTGTCCTGGATCCTGGGGGTGTGTAGGATCCTGGTGACCTTCTGTGGTCACACACAGAGCATGTCCACAGTGCTGCTCTGAGGCCTGAAGGAATTTCTTTTTCCTAAGGCTGTGACCTGTTTTTCCCTGTGTTTTTCCTGCTTGGCATCAGCACGGGCTCTTCATTCTTCAGAGCTGTGGGAGAAAACCTGAATTAGGCTGTGAAGAAAAGACTGATGAAGCTGCATCCACAACTTCCCAGTAAACTCCTGCTGTATAAATAACACTGTTCCTCACACCAGGTGTCTCCTGCACTGCTCTTTAGGGTGTATTTGATAAATCTTGGCTAAAATTTCTCATGGAGCTTTGGAAGTGTTGCTGCCTGGAATGCAAGCAGTGCTAACAGCTGCCTCTCTCCAGCCCAGGAAAACAACATACCCCCTGAAATCCCCCGGGATCAGGCCCAACACGGGCAGGCACGGCTCCACCTCGGGCACCCTGCGGAGCCACCCCCTGCCTCTGGAAAAGGAGCCCAGCAAGATCAGCTTCAGCAGGATCACTGAGGCAGAACACGAATCCACAGTGTCGGCCCCAACCTCTCCCAACACCCCGTCCACACCCCCGGTGTCGGCGACCTCGGAGTTCAGTGTGTTTTCAGACATTGATCTCAACAGCTCTTATGGTAAACAGGTTTGAAGAATTGTTGGGACTGCCCCAGGGTTATCCCTGTGCATGCCAGCCTTTAAAACAAAAGGTTGGAAAATTGAGAGTTAACAGGTTTGAAGAATTATTGTGACTGCCCCAGGGTTATCCCTGTGCATGCCAGCCTTTAAAACAAAAGGTTGGAAAATGGAGAATAAATAGAGTTGAAGAATTGTTGTGACTGCCCCAGGGTTATCCCTGTGCATGCCAGCCTTTAAAACAAAAGGTTGGAAAATGGAGAATAAATAGAGTTGAAGAATTGTTGTGACTGCCCCAGGGTTATGCCTGTGCATGCCAGCCTTTAAAACAAAAGGCTGGAAAATTGAGAGTAATGAAGTTAATTCCCATCATAACTTAAGTCGATAGTTTGGGAATGTTTTACACAGGAAATTCTAATTCACGTTGGCAGGAGGTAAACTTGGAGATTATGGTGGTCCTTGAGGGCATTCAGGCATTCCTTATGTGCAGTTGTTCTGTCTGGAAGGGCTTTAACCCCCTTTTTTCCCCCCAGGTAACAACAGCATCTTCGCTGCAGTGAGTTTGCCTCAGTCAAGTGAGTACTGGGGCTCTGTCAGATATTTAACTCTGCCTTTCCTGGGTTCAGGGGAGCTGAACAGGAGTGAAAATCTGGAATCTGGGATGGAATGTGGGCTGCATTCAGCAGGGGTCTTTGTAGTCAGATGTCCAGTGAGGAACATAAAGTCTAAGAACTGGTTTAGTTTTGGTTTGGGGTTTTATCTCCAGGCTCTCACGTGATTTTGCTTCTGTTTTGAACGTCCTTGATGATTGTTTTGTTTGACTAATGCTGCAAAGGAAGCAACTTGATCATGTTCTGATTCCACTTAGTGGACACAGCTGCTCTGTTGCTGAGCAAGAGGAGGCTCTTTCTGTACCACTCCTGTGAGGGATATCCTGCATTCACCTGTTTTCAGCTGCTCTTTCTCCTTATTCCACATAATTTTTTTCATAATATAATTAAAATTTCCTATTTTGACACATTGCTCTGGGCACTTCTAAGAGAAATAACAAAAGTGTGACAAAAGTCATCAGTACCAGGTGGGGGGTTGTGTGGTTTCTTAAACTGAGGATTCTTTTCCCCCTCTGTAAAAACTCACTTGGAGTTGCCTTGATTTATTTACCTGCTGATTGTTGATGCATATCTTTGATACTGGAAATAGGAGAGCACTTTGTGAGACCCAGATCTGATTGAAGCAGTGAATTAAAGGATTTCTCACTGCTGCAGTTACTGGTTCATGTTGCTCTGGAGCACAAAGATCTGCTTATCTGAGTTGCTTCGAGTTTGGCTTAATATTCCAGAATATATTAAAATATCTGCTTTTCCCTTTCCAGAGACTTTCTTCAGCTCCTGGGGGAGCTTTCCTAAACTGAGTGATGAGCCTCAGAACCCTCCTCCGCTTCCTCCAAGGAAAAAGATGGATCAGGATGCTTCCAATGCTAAGGTATCTCTGTCCTGGACTGGATAACTTTGATGATAAGTCAGGGATCATCCAGAGTCATTTAGGTTGGAAAAGACCTTGAAGATTGTCAAGTCTGACCACTGAGCCAAGCAAGACTCTCTCACTGTAAAACACTTTGAGGTGCAGAGCTCCAGTTGCCCTTTCTAAGTTTTATGCTCCCAATGTCCAAACTCTGCAAGGAATTTTAGGAACATGGTGGTCCTGTTTGGATCAATGGGCTGTCCCATTTCTGCACCACTGGCAGAGGTCAGGAAAACTCTGCATCTGTCACATTGGTTCTTTATCTAAACACCTGCACAAGGGGGAATGGCCTTCAGCTGCCAGAGGGCAGGAATAGATGGGATATTGGGCAGGAATTGGTGGCTGGGAGGGTGGGCAGGCCCTGGCACAGGTGCCCAGAGAAGCTGTGGCTGCCCCATCCCTGGGAGTGTCCCAGGCCAGGCTGGACAGGGCTTGGAGCAGCCTGGGCTGGTGGGAGGTGTCCCTGCCCATGGCAGGGGTGGCACCGGGTGGGCTTCAATGTCCCTTCCAACCCAAACCATTCTGGGATTCTGTGATTCCAGACTGTTTGGTTTTGGTTTGTTGTGGGTTTGTTTGTTTATTTGTTTATTGATTGATTGATTGATTGATTGTACCTTAAGCACCTCAAAATGTCTTGGCAGTAACTGGCAAACAATCTGGGCCCTCCTTTCCCAGCGTGTTTTTGGGAGCAGACGAAGGAAATGTAGGGGGGAGCCACAGCCTGACCAAACCTCTGTGTGCCCAAATCCTGGATCATGGCAGGGGTGGGATGGGATGAGCTTTAAGATCCTTCCCAACCCAAACCACCCCAGGATTCCCCAATCTCCATTTCTCACTGTGCCTGTTCCTCTGTAACGCTGCAGGGAAATCTGAAGTCAGACGACGACCCTCCAGCGATCCCGCCTCGGCAGCCGCCGCCTCCAAAGATCCAGCCTCGTGCTCCTGCTCTCGCCGCGCCCCTGGAGCAGCCCCTGCACAGCCCTCCCCCTCCGCCCCCCCGGGACCCCCTGCCCGACACTCCGCCGCCGGTGCCGCTGCGGCCGCCCGAGCACTTCATCAACTGCCCGCTGAGCCTGCAGGCGCCGCCGCTGGGCCGGCTGCCCCGGGACCCCGAGCGGCTGCGGGAGGCGGGCACGGGCCCCAGCTCGCCGGGCACGCCCCCCAGCACCCCCTCCCCGCGGGTGCTGCGCCGCTGCTGCGTCACCAGCGCCAGCCACAACAGCCTGGTGCACCCGCCCGTGCCCCCCGTGCCGCCCCGGCACAACTCCAGCCCGCAGCTACCGAAACTGCCACCAAAGACTTACAAAAGGGAGCTCTCCCACCCTCCTTTGCACAGACTGTCTTTGCTAGAGAATGCAGAAACTCCTCAATGACCTTTGCCATAGTAGTCATTGACACTGGAATAGTATTTGTAAAGTTCCTCTTTTTTTTTTTTAATTTATTCAAAAAAAAAGGCAGTTGTATTTTAGTATTTTCACAAATTATGCTCTTAAAGTGCTGCTGATCAAAAAAAAAAGGTTTAAATTGGAAAAATTCAGATTACACACACCCCAGCCTGTGTGGCTGGGCAGCATTACCCTCAGGTGAGCAGCAGCATTGCCTTGGTTCACACCCTCAGTGCCGACAGTTCTGCCAGGACACAAAAATAGACCTTTTGCACTGTAAACTACACTAAATGAATTTTAAACTGACATCATTTAATTGCACTGAGCCAAAAAAAAAGGTGCGTCTGTGGAATTTTTTTCAAATTTGAGCACTAGTGGCCTTTTTTTAATTAAAAAACCCAACAGTGGGACTGTCCCAGTTACAATGGATGGGACCAGTTTGTCACCGTGTGGGAGTGACCAACACTGTGTGTTCTGCACCCTCTGTGTCACTTCTGATGGACTGGGACCAGTGGCTCGTTGGCAGCAGCTGCCCAGGGCACACCTGGCCCCTCAGGACACAGAGTGGGTGTTACAGAACCCTGTGAGACAGGAGGGTGTTCTTGTCCTCACACCCGTGACTCAGGGGTGGTAACTCCCTCTGGGGGGGCATCAGCACCTCCACACCCACCTGAGGGGCTGTGTCTGCCCATGGGCCAGCAGGGACTGGCACAACAGGCAGTTGCAACGGCCCAGACCATCAAAGATTCCCAAAATATCCCATGACTCGCAGAGTAAATCCCCCATTGTGGAACTCCCTGCCCTGGGGGAGGCACTGGGGGCTCCCACCTGCACCTGAGCATAGATAATCTTGGGGCCTGGGGGCTTCTGGGACCACCTGTGAGATCCAGAGGAGGAGCAGAACCTCAACAGGACTGTGACTGCCACTCTGGACCACACTGTGACCATCATCCTCACCAACAGGTTTTCCTTGCCTTTTACTTTGTACCCAGGGGGCCCACGTGGGGCTCAGCACAGGGGCCAACAAACACCATTGTGTTTGTGCCCCACATTGCTGCGTCACACATCTGGGTTTTAGGGGTGAAAACCAATTTTTCTCTGTATCATATTTAATGTAATCTTTTTAAGTAAATTGTAACTCTGACTTGCAATCTCTCTTGAGTTGGGTTCATTTCTCCTGCCGGTTTACTTAAACCAGCACATGTTTTGGTGCCCAACATGAGGCAGGAGAGAAGTCAGAATTACAGTTTCATTTTAACCAATGGTGTATTTGGATACAGAAGCTCCCTGATCACCCTGTTTCTCATGCATTCACCTGGATGTTGACCTTTAAACCAGCAGAGGGACAATGAACAACTCAAGGGTACAAAGTGTCACAGATTTGAAGCCTCTGGCTGAGCTTGGAGGTTCCAGATTGACAGCTCCTATTCTGGGATATTTTCATGCCTTGTCTTAATTGCCATTGATTTGCTGCTGAAGACAAAAAATAGGTTGAAATCTAAATACCAAAATCCTCAGTTGGCCTTGGTTATTTGGAGAAAGGATGAACAAGGAGTACCCGTCTGGGATATAGGGAAGGATCCCAAGTACATCCTATTCAGATGTGCCTTTTTGTTTTGGTAGGCGAAGGTGTCTTAAGCTAAAAAGTTTATCTACTGTTGTGGAGAACAAAGCTATGCCTGTGTCTGTACAATTGTTTATATTGTATATTTACATATATTCTAATCACCTGTATAAATTGAAGTTGACTTTGAGGCCCATAATGCAGTTGCTACTCCTGCGATCGTATCCGGTCAGAAGCATTTCCTCTGGCTTAGGAACAGTCTTGCCTTCCAAACATAATAACTTCTCTTTAGATCTACACTTAACTTAATCGTGAATCCATTTTGGAAATTGGTAGCATTTAAACCAGCAAACACTTAAAAGCTTTATTAAACTTTTTAAACTGGTAAGTGAATGGAACTTTGCCAGTCGGACGACGTGTTTGAACTGGTGTGAGAGCGAGTCTGTTTTACTGGTAGTACTGTAGCAGCATTTATAAAGTGGCCTTCAGAAGCCACATTTTATTTACTGCTCTGTGGCCTTTTACTGTGCTTTGTATCAGAGTTCTTAACAAGATTAATAAATCACCCCAGTCTTAATTTTTAAGAGTTTGAGCAGTGCGTGTTCCTTGTAAGGACAAGGTTGGGAAGTGCATTTTTGACAACACAAAATGCCCCAATTTTCCAGGCTGCTGGACTCACCTTTGGCTGCCCTTTGGTCTTTGGCAGCTGGGCCCATCCCAGGCTTCCCAGTCACACTTCAGGTTCTCATCATCCTGCTTATATTGCTCCCACTCAGGCATTCCCTCTGGAAAAGGAGTGGAGACATGCCCGGGGAAGGATGTAATTAGAAATACCATGAGTTCGAAGGGACCCACCAGGATCATCCAGTCCAGCTCCCAGCCCTGCACTGGACCACCCAAGGATCCCCCCATTTTCTTCTGGGAAGATGTATTTTGTCATCTGTCTCTTGGACAGCCCTCCCCAACTGCCCATCCACGTTATGTTCCTTTCCTGAGGAAGAAGAGGGATGGAATCCATCCAGGTAAGGGGCAGAACACACTTTTTATAGGAGAGCCTGTTCATTTTGCAAAAACAAGGTTCAGGAAGTCCCAAATTTGAGATGCATGAACTGAGAGTGCAGGTAGGAAACAGATGATGCCTCAAGTAGAATCATAGAGTCATAGAATGGATTGGGTTGGAAAAGACCTTTGAGATCATCAAGTCCAACCCTTGATCCAACCCCACTGTGATCACCACCCCAGGGCACTCTGTGCCCTGGGCTGGTGATCACAGTGGGGTTGGATCAAGATGTGGTGGATTCTCACTCAGTGCCACATCCACAGAATGGATTGGGTTGGAAAAGCCCTCTGAGATCATCAAGTCCAACCCTTGGGCCAACTCCAGTACCTTTACCAGATCATGGCACTCAGTGCCACGGCCAAGCTCAGCTGAAAAACCTCCAGGGATGGTGAATCCACCCCCTCTCTGGGCAGCCCATTCCAATTCCTGAGCACTCTCTCTGCAAAGAATTTTTTCCTGCTCTCCAACTTCAATTTCCCCTGGCAGAGCTTGAGCCCATCGTGCCCCCTTGTCCTATTGCTGAGTGCCTGGGAGAAGAGACCAACCCCCACCTGGCCAGAACTTCCCTTTAGGGAGTTACAGCAAAATTGGCTCTCTGGTTCTTTGCATTAACTTCTGAAATCTTTGCCAGCACCTACTGCTAAAGAAAGAAAAGAAATTTTTTAAGACCTTTGTGTGTTACTGAAGAGCAAAAAGTTCTCCCCTAAATTTTAGAATATACAGATATCAGCTTTATGCCTTCCTGTACAAATGCTTATGCCAGAACCATTTTCAATATCCCACAGGAAAACACATCATAACATGGCTATGGAAGGGGTCAAACACAGTCAGATTCCCACCAGTGTGGTTCAAGGAATGCCAAAAGAGCAATAAATTAACATTTCAGTTACTTCATAATTGGAGGGACAGGTAAGAAGAACAACAAAATAATGTTGGAGAGGAAAAACGTTCAGTTTGGGTTTGAAGTTGGCTGGTGTGGGAAAAGGGCAGCTCCTTCAGCAAAGCACAGATAAACAGATGGAATGTGAAGGCAGTTAATGGCAACAGCAACATCTCTGTAGTTGTTTTCAGTGATCCTGTTTTGAGTTCCTGAATTACAGCACTTTCATCTGCTCTGGAGCCGGAATAATCTGGGTGCTCTGGCTCTGCTGAGCAGATCAAAAACCAGGAGGGACAAACAGAACCATCTTTTATGATTTTTTTCCCAGATGTAAAACTTTCCACCACAAGTCTGACTATGCCATTCAGAACCCCTTGGGGACAGGCAGTAACTCCTCCCCAGAGCTGGGAGTGAGTGTTACAGGATCAGAATTCCCTGAGCTGGGAAGGACCCCCAGGGATCATTGATCCAACCCCTGGCCCTGCACAGACACCCCAACAATCCCACCCTGTCCCTGTCCCGTTGTCCAAACCCTCCTGGAGCTCTGGCAGCCTCAGGGCTGTGCCCACTGCCCTGGGCACTCACTGAGGGAACTTCCAACCAACTCCTGCCTCTCCCAGCCCTTGGGAAGGAAGTTGGTGCCTCCAAGGAGTTCTCAGCCAAGAGCTGCAGGTTGTTCTTGCCCACAGGGCTGGATCCACGGGAAGCTGCAGCTCGGGATGGTGTCCTGTGTTTCCCAGAGCCCAGAGGGAACAGCCAGGACCTTTTCCTCCTTCTCCATTCCAGCTGGACCCAGTGACCCCCCCAGAGCTCCCAGCAGAGTTGCAGCCTCCCCTCTGGCCCAGCAGCCCTGGCTGGGGACTGTGCTGGGAGACCTTGGCTGGTGGGAAGGACTCACACTGTGGGTCTGGAGCTTGGAAGAGCCGTGGAGAAAAGCAGAATAAACTGTTCCCCAGTTCATCTCCATGTCCATGGATGTTCTTCCCTGTGTATTCTCCAGGATCCACTGACAGAGGATCATCCAAACCCTCCTGGAGCTCTGGCAGCCTCGGGGCTGTGCCCACTGCCCTGGGGAGCCTGGTCAGTGCCCACCACCCTCTTGGGGGAAGGACCTTCCATGAGATCCAACCTAAAGCTCCTCTGACACAGCTCCAGCCCCTCCCTGGGTCTGTCCCAGCTCACAGAGAGAAGGGACACGAAGAACCTGCCATGAGGTCTCCCCTCAGCCTAAAAAAAATAAAAAAAGTTTTAAAATCTTCCCACAAATCCAAGGGAAAAAAAAGCACAAAATCAAAAGCCTTCACACTGCAAAATGTCAGCCCACAATTAGTGCATCGTGTTCTGCTGCTTCATTAACACCTTTCTGTGGGTTTATTAAAACTTTTCTGTGGGCTTATCAAACTCTTCTGCAGGTTTATTAAAACCTTTGTGTGGGTTTATTAAACACTTTTTGCAGGTTTGTTAAAACCTTTCTCGTGGGTTTATCGAACTCTTTTTGGGGGTTTATCAACCCCTTTTTGCAGGTTTGTCAAACCCTTTTTGTGCCTTTATTAAACCCTTTTTTGCAGGTTTATCAAAGAAGGTTGATTAAACTTTTTTCTGTGTTTATTAAACCCTTTTTGCAGGTTTATTAAAACCTTTTTGCAGGTTTATTGAACCCTTTTTGTGGGTTTATTAACCCCTTTTTGCAGGTTTGTCAAACCCTTTTTGTGCCTTTATTAAACCCTTTTTTGCAGGTTTACAAACCCTTTTTGCAGGTTTATTAAACCTTTTTTGTGGGTTTATTGAGCCCTTTTTGCAGGTTTAACCCCTTTTTGCGCATTTATTAAACCCTTTTTTGCAGGTTTATCAAACCCTTTATGAAGGTTTATTAAACCTTTTTTGTGTGTTTATTAATCCCTTTTTGCAGGTTTATTAAAACCTTTTTGCAGGTTTATCGAACTCTTTTTGTGGGTTTATTAACCCCTTTTTGCAGGTTTGTCAAACCCTTTTTGTGCCTTTATTAAACCCCTTTTTGCAGGTTTATTAAACACTTTTTTGCAGGTTTAAAACTCTTTTTGTGTGTTTATTAAACCATTTTTGCGGGTTTATTGAACCCTTTTTTTGTGGGTTTAAAACCCTTTCTGCAGGTTTATTAAACCCTTTTTTGCCGGTTTATCAGACTCTTTTTGTGGCTTTATTAAACCTTTTTTGCAGTTTTATTAAACCCTTTTCACAGGTTTGTTGAACTCTTTTTGCAGGTTTATAAACCCTTTTTGCGGGTTTATTACAACCTTTTTGCAGGTTTATTAACCCTTTTTGCAGGTTATTAAACCCCTTTCGCAGGTTTATCGAACATTTTTTGCAGGTTTATTAAACCTCTTTTGCGGGTTTATCAAACCCTTTTTGCAGGTTTATTAAACCTCTTTTGCGGGTTTATTGACCCCTTTTTGCAGGTTTGTCAAACCCTTTTTTGCAGGTTTATTAAACACTTTTTTTCAGGTTTAAAACCTTTTGTGGGTTTATTAAACCTTTTTTGCGGGTTTATTGAACCCTTTTTTTGTGGGTTTAAAACCCTTTTTGCAGGTTTATTACAACCTTTTCGCAGGTTATTAAACCCCTTTCACAGGTTTATTGAACCCTTTTTGCAGGTTTATTAAACCTTTTTTGCGGATTTACAAACCCTTTTTGCGGGTTTATCAACCCCTTTCTGTGCGTTGTGAGGGACCGGGCGGGGTTGCCGTGAGGGGTCGGAGCTGCCTCAGGACACGGGTCGGGATCCCTGGAATGGTTTCTGTGGGAAAAGCCTCCGACTCCACTGAGCTGACACCAAAAATGGGAAATAAGCTCTCTAATCACTTTGTTAATTGAGAAGGTCGGCATTGCTTTAATCAGCATGAGGTACGTGGGGACTGCCCTACAAAACATGAACATCGCTCATCAAAACTTTTGCCTATTAATACAATTTAGCAAATAAAGTGTTTATTGCCTACATAGTTTTATTAATTGGCACTCAGGGCGGGGCCGCCATTTGCCCCCCTCAGAGACGGGCGAGGCCGCCATTTCCCTCCCCTCAGGGCGGGGCCGCCTTGTTCCCCCTCAGGGATGGGCGGGGCCGCCATTTCCCTCCCCTCAGGGCGGGGCCGCCATTTGCTCCCTCAGGGATGGGCGGGGCCGCCATTCCCTCCCCTCAGGGTGGAACCGCCATTTGCTCCCTCAGGGATGGGCGGGGCCGCCATGTCCCCCCTGAGGTATGGGCGGGGCCGCCATTCCCTCCCTGAGGAGAGGCAGGGCCGCCATTTGCTCCCTCAGGGATGGGCGGGGCCGCCATTCCCTCCCTCAGGGCGGGGCCGCCTTGTTTCCCCTCAGGGATGGGCGGGGCCGCCATTCCCTCCCTGAGGAGAGGCAGGGCCGCCATTTGCTCCCTCAGGGATGGGTGGGGCCGCCATTCCCTCCCCTCAGGGCGGAACCGCCATTTGCTCCCTCAGGGATGGGCGGGGCCGCCATGTCCCCACCTCAGGGCGGGGCCGCCATTTGCCCCCTCAGGGCTGGGCGGGGCCGTCATTTCCCCACCTCAGGGCGGGACCGCCATTCCCCCCTCAGGGCGGGGCCGGCATGTCCCCCCCTTCAGGACGGGCGGGGCCGCCATGTCCCTCCCCAGGGCGTGGCCGCCATGTGCCCCCTCAGGACAGGCGGGGCCGCCATTTGCTCCCTCAGGGATGGGCGGGGCGGCGCCGCCGCAGAGCCGCGGCCATGGCGGGTTTCGTGCGGGAGCTGGAGCGGCGTGCGGGGCCGGCGCTGCGCCTGGAGCAGCGGGTGGCCGGCGGAGTGGGCTCCGTGGTGTGGGACGCCGCGCTGGTCCTCGCCAAGTTCCTGGAGACCGGCGCTTGTCCCCTGGCCCGCCGCCACGTCCTGGAGCTGGGCGCGGGCACGGGCGCTGTGGGCATCATGGCAGCCACGCTGGGGTGAGGGGGGCCCGCCAGCACCGCGCTGTCCCCTCCCTCAGAGCCCTGAAATTCCTTTGAACCCCCTTTCCTGTGTTCTGGCGGCGCTCCGCTGCCCTGGTGTCGTTCCCTGACCCCGTGTCTGTGTTACAGAGCGAATGTGACGGTCACAGACCTCGAGGAGCTGCAGGAGCTGCTGAGGGTGAACATAGAGAACAACAAGCACCTGGTCACAGGGTCACTGCGAGCCAAGGTACTGAAATGGTTTGTATGAGCCTTTAATGTCTCTGTTCAGCGTTAGCGGAGATTTTGGGTTCAAATGGGAAGAGGGCAGGGTTAGGTGAGATATTGGGAAGGAATTCCTGGCTGGGAGGGTGGGCAGGCCCTGGCACAGGTGCCTAGAGAAGCTGTGCCTGCCCCATCCCTGGGAGTGTCCCAGGCCAGGTTGGACAGGGCTTGGAGCAACCTGGGACAGTGGGAGGTGTCCCTGCCCATGGCAGGGGGTGGAACAAGGTCATTTTTAATGTTCCTTCTAACCTAAACTATTGTGGGATTCTGTAATTCTGCACTGGCTTTGTTAAATTGCTAAATGTACTTTAAAACATTGCTGTTTTAAGTGGTGCTTAGTACAAAAATACAGCTAATTTTATACTTAGTCCTTTAGTTGTATGTGTTGTTGCTGAAGCTTTTTTTCACTTTTCGTTGTTTTTTTCTTCTTTTTAGGGGTGAAGATGTAACAGAATTTCAGCCTCCCCCTGATTATATACTCATGGCTGATTGCATTTACTATGAGGAGGTAAATGAGAACTTTGCAAAACCCCCACAGAAAACTTCCTTGGGAAGGGAATGTGGGTTCACTGTGTTTAGTGTGAGAAGTGGTCCAATAAATAGTGTCTGTCTTGGGCCCTGTGATTTAAAGGAATACGTAGAACAAGACAGGAAAAGACATTTTTTATAGTTTCAGGGCCGTTTGAGTTTCAAACAGAGACTTTTTAATGTGAAAAAAACCCAAAATTTAATATTCGTGCCTCCCTCCTCCTCCCTTTTTTTTTTCCATTGAAATGAAATGTGAAGCAAAACATTGTGAACTGTTGAAATAATTGGTAAATGAAATGTAAAAGTGCCACATTTTTGCTCTGTTTGGGTTCTCCTCACACTTCCCCTGGGAAGGCAAGAGAAGAAACCATGCTCTGGCTTACTGGTTTTTGTAGTTGTTCTGTGTCCTCAGCTGGAGCTCTGTAGGATGTGCACAGAGAGCCAAGAGAAGCTACAGGGAAAGGGAAATGACATGAAGAACCCCCCACGTGCCAGTGCCCTTCCAATGGATTTACCAGCCACGATTCCCTGTGTGTTGGTCCCGTTTCCATAGTAGTGGTCTGGATCTGAGCCATGTTCAGAGAATAATTGAGGAGACTCATTTTTGAAACATGTCAAGAAATACTGTTGTGTGCTCAAGGAAGTGCCTGCTCAGCAGTGTGGGATGGGTTTGGCTTTGATTCTAGTTCAGTTTCTTGGTCAGTCTGTGAAACTCTCCTCCTGTGCAGTCTCCCTTTCTCCTCTCCTTCCAGCTTGCCCCCATGTTCTTGTCCCAATTAAAGTACTAAAAATAACTCCCTGCAAAGGAAAATTGGGAATTCCTCTCCTGGGTGAAGACTTTTGCTGCAGGGCATCATACCAGGGAAATGAACTTGAAATCCAAGTGGGAAATAATTAACCTCTTTTGGGCAGTCTTTGGAGCCATTGCTGAAGACACTGAAGGACCTGACTGGCCCTGACACGTGTGTCCTGTGCTGCTACGAGCAGAGGACTATGGGGAAGAACCCTGAAATTGAGAGAAAATACTTTGAAGTAAGTGTCTTTAAACACATTTTCCTTTAAGCTGTTTCATTGAAAGCAGAGGGAAATACCAAGTTTCAGTCAGGAGCTCAACACTCTGTTGGTAGAGCTGCTTTTGGAAAAATTTTCCCCCTCTACCAGGTGATTTCATTAAATATTCCAGCTGTGTCTTGTGTGCAGGTAAAGGAAAGGAACACAGGGAACACCTGGATCCCTCCCAGGTGGTGGGGTGATGGTCAGTGCAGATTGAACTCTGCACTTGTGATGGCTGGTGGAAAGCATTACATGTAGTAGTAGTAGTAATAATAATAATAAAAAAGGGGAATGGTGAGAATTCCAGGGTGATCTGTGTTAGTAACAGCACCTGTTTGATAATTAGCTGTGCCTCTCACTCTGTGGGGCCCTGGCTGGGAGGAGGGCTGAGCTCAGCTCTGCTGAGGGGCCACTCCCACAATAAACACAACAGGTGTTGGTGCTTCTGGCTGATTTCTACTCTTTTGTGATTTATTTCCTTCCTTGGCTTGCCAAGTTCAGCCCAGTTAATCTGAGCGTGTCCCAGAGCTGATACTGGAGTGGTTTAGCCTGTTTGTTTATCCCCCTCTCCCTTCCAGTTGAGAAGGTTGGCAGACAGAGGCAGGTGCTGTGGTTTGGCTCAGCACTTGAGACTGGGGAAAGCAAAATCTTGGAATCACAGAATTTTCAAAGGTTGAAAAGCCCTCAGATCATCAAGTCCAACCATTCCTCCAGCACTGCTGAGCCCATCACTGACCCATGTCCCCAAGTGCCACATCCACAGGGCTTTTAAATCCCTCCAGGAATGTTTTATCACAAGCTTATAGAGATTTTTCTGAAGTGTTGCAAGGTGTCTGTAGCTTTGAATTGGGGATGGAATAATTAAAACAAGGGCAAATGTGCTGCATTGCTTGGGGAAAATGGCTTGGGTGGTTGGAGGGGCCTTGGTGAAATCATTCTGTGTGTTCTTGGATAATCAGCTGCTTCAGATGGACTTTGAGCTGGAAAAGATTCCCCTGGATAAGCACGACGAGGAATATCGCAGTGAAGACATCCACATCATGAACATCCACAGGAAGCAGGCAGTAGGTCCAGGGAATCCCAGAATCCCAGAGTGGGTTGGGTTGGAAGGGACCTTAAAGCTCATCTCCTTCCACCCCCTGCCATGGGCAGGGACACCTCCCACATGGAATGGTTAATGGAGCCAGCACAGTGACTGCTGCTCCACCCCCTCCCAAACACCAGGCTCTGGACGTGCTCAGCACCTGCCGGGGCTGGTTTGGTCATTTTTGGGTTAACTGATGAAGGGTGAAGAAAACACTTTGCATATTGTGCTGACACAAACATGTGGGTTTGGTGCCACTGATGTTTTACAAAAATCTCTTCACAGAATTTTCCATCGTGAGGCCCTTGACCACAGGATGTGTCCTTTGGCAGAGCTCTGGAGAAGAGGGAGAGGGGATAAGGATAACACCACAGAGGGACTGTCTGCAGTGTGGTTGGTGACTCATCTACCCCAAACAGCTTCTCGCTGGTGGACTTGGCACGAGGCACCAGGAGTGGGCTCGGCAGCAGAGATCTCCAGCAGCGCCTTCCGGCAGGACAGATGTGGGCTGGCTGTGCCTGTGGGCCGAGGGAGGCAGGAAATGGAATGGGAACTTCACCTGGAAAACACTGGGATGCGTGTTCTGGTACCTCTGCTGGGCAGCTGCTTGTTGGAGCAGCAGTGCCAAGTGCTCACCCAGCAGATCTGAGGACACTGCACCAAAAACTGGGGGCCCGTCAATAAAACTTTTGCACCGGAGATGGGGCAGGGGTGGTGGGTTGTTCTTTGATCCTGTGTCATTCCTGCATTGCAGAGCTCCTGGGAGTCCCATCCCAGGAACTGTCATGGTGGTGGTTCCTGCACAGACACACTGTGCCTGTGTGAAATCGTTGTGCCTTCTGGTTTTTCCCTGCACTTTTCCAGTGGAAAGATCCGAGGCATTCACATTTGAGGCATTTGTGTTGTTCTGGTGGGCAGGATCATTGTGGCTCTTGCTGTTCCTCACCACGCTGCCTCTCAGCACAGTGATGGCTTTGAGGTGTCACTTCAAAAGAATTCTCACTTCTCTATGGTGGGAGCAGCTGTGGGAGATGGGGCTGTGACAGAGGTGCGAGTTTTCTACAAAAACTGGTGGATTGGGAGGAGCTCTGCAGGTTTCCAGGTGTTTTCTGCACCTGCCCCGAGCTCAGGCTCCCTTCCTCTCCAGTAAGAGCATTCCTTGCAAACTCCACACATCCTGAAACACTGTCCTGGCTTGCCGAGTGCAGCAGTGACTGTTAGCAAAGGTGAGAATGTAATTTGTCAAACGACACGTGCTATTTGTTACCATCAGCTGCTTAATTACCCAGTGGCCTGCAGGGCCTGCAGGAAGGGATTTGCTGGTGTGTTTAGCCCAAGGTAGTTTCTTGGGTGACTGTTCTTGTTCCAAAAGCTTTGTCCAGTGTGTCCAGTCCTGGTGGTGAGGGGGATGTTGTCCCAGCCACGAAGGGATGGTGCTTGGGCCACGTGCTGAGGGTGATGCCATTCCCAAGGGTTTGGAGCTGATGGAGTAACTGTGTTTTATCTGCAGGGTGTGTGATTTCAGCACTCTTTGCACAGGGCTCACATCTCTTAGAAGAAAAGGGAGGAAGTCGTGCTTTCTCTTCCCCGCTGGTTGCTGCTCCGTGCCCTCAACTTGAAGCCTGCAGCGCTCAGGTTGTGACTGTTCCTGGGTGACAGGGACCTCATTGGCCGGGGGCTGGGTCCTGTCACCACCCCCTGCGTCACCTCCCTGTCACCAGCGAGGGGGATGGAAAACCCAGCGGCTTCTGCCGCTGCTCCGTGGGGAGGGAACTGCTGCCAACCAGGGCAGCAGGGAGGGGCCTGGGGAGGAAAAAAGGGCTTTTGGAAAGGGGGATGGGATCTTCCCGGGGCTCAGCTCCCACTGTGTCTGGGGAGGGTGGTGGCTGCCTGCTCCGAACTGGGAGAGGCTGTGGGGCTTCTCATGGAAAACGGGATGCGAGGGAGGTGCTGGTACTGCTTCTTGCTCACTGCTGCTGCCTCACCTGTCCTGTTTGTCCCTGTTGGCTTTTTGTCCCATTTCCTTGGAGAGACAGGGTGTTTTGGTGCCGTTTCCACAAACGTGAGGGCTCTTCAGCAGGGTCTGGCTTTGCTGGAGCTGGGCTTTCTGTTCAGCCCCATTTACCAGCCCGGATCTGTCCCAGCTCTCTCCACACAAGAGAGATCATCCCTGGCCTCCAAGGGGTGAGCAGCCGCCTCCAGGCTGGCTGTGGTGAAACTGGCAGCACCAAAGCCACCACCATCCTGTGCTTCATCTTGCCAAAATTTGGTTACACCCTCAGACGAGAGAGCAGGAAACCTCCCTGTGCCGCTGCCGTGAGAGCAGGTCTGGTGCCACAGGCACAGACGTTTGGGACACTGGGGCGTTTGCCTCCAGTCATTCCTAAATCATGGATGATTTTCTGGAATGGTTTCGACACCAGCTGGAGTGATGGGAAAGTGTGTGGGTTGTGGGTGTGGAGGTATTTTCCTGGGAGAGCCGTGGTGCTCCTGTGCCAGGGCGGCATCACCTGGCACAGCCCTGGCAGGTGGCTTGGGTTGGGCCCTCCAGTGTCACCCGTGTCGCGGTGGCAGCAGTGGCAGTGCCACATCCTGTGGCCCCGCTGGGGCTTTCCTGGGCTGCTTGCACTGCTGTGACAGCCACTGTAGCTCTTCCGCTTCCCCCTGGATCGATGGCGTGTGTCTGAGGGAGCGCAGTGGCAGCTGCATAAACCCCTGGTGGCTTCTTGTCGTGATATCAGTCACGACACGGCTCAGAAAGTGAAGGACCTGTGATGTTCCATGATTATGTTTTGCTTTCCTAGCAAAAGCATGGAATGTGGGGCAGTTGCTGCAGAGTGCTGGTGTCCTGATCCAACCACCCATGGGTGATTCCTGGTGCTGCTGCAGAGCTCCTGGGACTGTGTGGAGCCAAGCCCTGCGCCCACACATCCCATGGGATTGCTGGCTCTGCTTGGGAAATCTGTGCTCCACAGCTGTATAATCATTTTCTGTGGCATGTAATCCTGGACAAATGGATTTTCCTCTTAAAAGCTGATGCTTCTTGCCTGCAGCATTGAGAGAGTATGTTGGAAAATTGGCTTTTATTCCGGTGGGTCTGCTCCTGCTCCCGCTGGCTGCGGTGGGTTCCTGGTATGGGGCAAACAGCTCCGTTAAACGGTGTCTCTGATTGATTCTGTGGGAGCAGCTGCTCCCAGCCTGTGGCTGCTGCTGCCGTTGTGCCACTTCCTGAGCCTCACCCAGGAGCAAATGGCACAGCAACACCATCACCACCCATATGGTGACTGGAAAACATATCCAGGGGCTCCCATCCCGCTGCCCCTGCCTCCCACCTCATAGAGCAGTGTGTGGAGGGACAGGACACAGGGAATGGCTTCCCACTGCCAGAGGGCAGGGTTAGATGGGATATTGGGAAGGGATTGCTGTCTGGGAGGGTGGGCAGGCCCTGGCACAGGTGCCCAGAGAAGCCGTGGCTGCCCCAGCCCTGGGAGTGTCCCGGGCCAAGTTGGAGCAACCTGGGCTAGTGGGAGGTGTCCCTGCCCATGGCAGGGGATGGAACTGGATGGGATTCAAGAACCTTTCCAACCCAAACCATGTCAGGATTCTTTGATTTCAGCCCGTCAGGGTTTGAGCAGCCTGAGCTGGGGATGGGGATACCTCTCCATGGCATTGCAGGCACTGTCCCATGAGAAGTGTGTGGGATGCAGGGAAAGGGGTCCCAGCCTTCCCCTCCCTCCACCTCCCCAAACTGTCTGATGTGCTTGCTGGCACTGCCATCAGGCTGGGCAAGCCGTGGGACCTCAGCCTTGTGGTCTCCTTTCACATCCTGAGAACAGAAACAGAAAGTTGATTTTCCGGGGCCATGCAAACCGTGGGGTTTGTGCAGCACAGAGCCCAGCGAGTTCTGCACTGCTGGGCAGCCACAGCCCTGGTTTCCAGCCCTGAGTCTGAGTGTTCAGGTACTCCCAGCCCCAGGGAGTGACCTGGGACCTCCAGGCTGGCCCAGGCTCCTGTCCAAGTTCAGTGGCCTCTTGAGGAACAGCTCAGCCACCATCCTGTGGGAAAGGGAAGGAAGATGAGCAGAGAAAGTGGTGGCTGAAACACTGTCAAACTTTTCTGGCCTATGGGATGGACATCTGAGTCCACCCCGGATTTGCTGTGGGAGGTTTCTCCCATCCCTGTGAGCTGTGGGAACACGTGGCCCACAAGCAGCACCTCTGTCTTCAGGCCTGGAATTATTTGTGCTGATTATTTCTGCCCTCACAAGCTTCCATGTGGAATGTCAGGGCAGCCGAGGGCTTGTCGGGGTGACTCGGATCAGGTGGTGAAACAGCTCCTGCTTTGCTGTGGGTGTTTTCTTATTCCTCTTGCACTTCTGGGTTTGCTTTGGGGATGTGTCACAAAAAGGAAAAGGCTGAGGAGGCAGGAGTGGGCGGGAGGGAAGTGGCCTTGGGGAAGCAGCCGGGCTGCAGTCGGCTGTTGCCGAGCTGGGATGTGGTTCCTGGTGCCCTGCCAGAGCCGGCTGGGAAGTGCAGGACATCCCCCTGCCCGGCTGCCGGCAGGACACGTGGCAGGGCCCTCTCCCTGCCCTCAGTTCCCCCTTTCCCTTCCTCTCCCTGCGACCAGGCGGAGAAAAGCCACGTTTCTTCCTGCTGTTCCTCACCCTGCCCTGGAGGAGGGTTTGTTCAGGGCGATGATGCAGCCCTGACTGCCTTGTGGCCCCATCCTGGCACGTCCCCGTGCCGGCGTGTCCCTGTCCCTGCATGTCCCCATCCCTGCTGAGCCCGCGCTTCCCATTGTGCCCGAAACCTCTGACTCATCCGTCTCTGCTCCTCTCCGCTCCAGCGCAGTCCCGGGCGCGTGTCTGTGCCCTCGGTTGGGCAGGACCTGCTGTTTCTCTTCCCACTTGGCCCTGCCTCGGGATCAGCAGAATCCTGGCCCGAGGGCCTTGGAGCAGAGGGATAATCCCCCTCTGGTTTGGACCTGTGCATCCCAGGGGGAAAACAGTTGTGTCCCTGCCGGGGATGGATGTGTGCCTGGATGCTCCCTGCCTCCCCCTAAGCATCCATGCCCACATGCCAGTTTCCATGTCCAGGGTGATGCAGGGATCCATTCCCGGTGCAGGCGCTTGGAATCTGGTCTGAAGACACATAAAGTTGGTGATGACTGTTTTTCCTCCCCCTGCCCAGCCCAGTAGCCCAGGCAGGACCCACCTGAGGGATGGCAACACCATGAGAAGGGATATTGTCCATGCTTCCCTATGGATTCCCGGGCTCCAGCCACCCTCAGTGAGTGTGGAATCCCATAAGATGCCCTAAATAAAAATAAACCAGAAATAACCTGAAACAGCCCCTTCCCTGTGCTGGGCATGTTCAGGGGCTAAATCCAGCATGGCTGGTTTTGAGTCAGGGCATCACTTTTTTAGGGATTGTACCATTTTTGGGGCAGTACATCCCTTTTTTGGGATGTACATTTTTGGGAGAGCAGTGTGGATTCAGGGCTTGCTTCCCACAGTGTTTCCCAGCACGTGTGGGACCCTGAGACCTCCAAGAGCCCAGGCAGGAGAGGAAGCCGAGTGGGATGGGGCAGGTGGATGCTGTGGATCCAGCAGGAGCTGGGAGGTTTCCACAGGAGCCGGGAGGTCCCCAGGGAAGCCGGGATTGCCCATCCACCACATCCCCACCGCCCACGCCGTGCTGAGTCACTGCTGCAGGCTCGGCGCTTCCTGCAGTGTTTGCACCCACCATCCCATCCTCTCCGCCCCGTTTAGGTGCCCAATTTCCTTTGGATTGGAGTGCAAGGAAGGAGTTAAGAAACTCTAGGCTCGTGTGGATTTGGGCCAGATATTTAAAGATCCAGGGCTGGGAGGGGAAAGGGGAGGTGTGATACTCTCCCTGCAAACACCTCGGAGGCTCCCGCTGCCGTCCCTGCGCTCCCGGCAGCGCCTGGCGGGGGAGAGGCAGAAAATGCCTTTCTCCTATTTTTAGGTCTTCCACGGTGTCATTAGAATAATATGGGATTGGGGAATGTTGCTGTGCAAAATTGCCTGGGAAGGTAGAACTCGGAATGTGAAGGTTTGGGATGCTGCAGAGTGAAGGGGATGGGGATGGAGAGGGAACATGTGGATGTGGCCCAACGGGAGCTGCCCAGGGAGTGCCAGTGGTGACAGGGACAGGCCGGTGTGACACAGCAATTAATAGGCATGTCCTTAATTACATCCCAGGAGAGGGGGGTTGAAATTGAGACAAAGCACCTCCCAAGGTGGGTTATCCAGGCCAGAGAGATGTGCTCAGTCCTGTGCCAGTGCTGGGGACACGTTTGAAGCCCTGCCAGTGATGCCACCCTGTTCATGATGGTGTTTTCATGACAGTGTTCCCATAGTGCAGCCCTTGCAAACACCCCTCTGGAGACTGGTGTGTTGGGGATAAAACCCATCAGGAAGAGCTGAGCTACAGGGAGGAGCTCAGCAAGGCCTCCTCAGGGAGTGTCCCACTGAACCAGGACCAGACTGGTTGGAATCACACCCAGAATCACCCTGCTCTGAGCTGGAGCTCGTGCAGGAGTCCCAGCCCTGGGCACTGTGCCAGCTCCAGGCCACACTCCACCCCACATGGGTCTCCTGCCCTTGTCCTCCTCCTCCTTTGCCCCTTGGACAACTGAGCAAAGTCCAAAGCTAAACATTAGCTCAGGTCTTGGAGCAGCTGCTGACGTGCCACCCACAGCCGTCCCCTGGCCGGCTGGACCTCGTCCCCTTGGACTCAACTTCCACCTCCACGTGTTTCTCCACCTGACTGAAGGCACTGCCTGATCCTTCTGCAGATATCTGGGTCCAACCATCATTTATTTGTTCACCTTTCCCCCCTGCCTATGCCCTGAAAAGCAGTGTCTCCCTGGCAGCAAACCCCTGGGGGGCCACACCAAACCCCCTTCCCAGCACCTCTGCACTCTCCCTTCCTGCTTGTCCCCCTCCTTCTTTCTATCCCTTGAGCTTCCCATCCCAAAAATACCTGATTTCACATCCTGATCTTGCAGCTCAAGTCCATCCTGGCCAAGCCTGCAAATCCAAACAGCTGGTGTTTATTTGCCTGCAACCTGGTCCTGCTGGGGGTTCAGTGGGACTGGCCTGATTTTGTGGTACCTCCATCATGAGCCTTTGTTATTTTTTGGCAGATCAGATCACGGGAAAGAGCTCCTTGGGAGTTGTGGCTGGGTTGGAAACCATCCTTCCCATCCCCATCCATCCCCTGGGCCGGGTCAGAGGAGGACCAGAGCATCTTCCTCTGCAACCAGACATGACATGGAGCTCAGAGGCTCATGGCAAACCCTGATTCTGGTCTTGGAAGGTTGGTGGGACACACATGGGGGTTTGGAAGTTGGTACCACAACCAAGCCAACTGGGAAAATGGGAAAAAGAGTCACCTCGAGCAGAACAAACACCACAAGTCCCAGACCAGCTCCCCTCCCTCACACCTTGCCCAGACAGACCTCCCGGCTCTCACAAAGCCCTTTTTTATTTAGGAACAAACCCCACTGAAGGGCAGGGATGACTCCTCTTCACCCCCAGTGGTGCCATCCCGAGGGACACCACGGCTCTGTTTGAAGCCCCGCCGGGCCGGGAGGGTGGAGTGTGATCCCTGCACGGTTAATTGGATTTGGCCGCTGTGACAGAAGGGCTGGGGATTAGGGAACAGGGGAGGGATTACTGGCGGGGGCGGGAGCTGCCCTCGGGGTCTTTTGTCCCGGGGGATTATTGGCAGGACAGGGTTGGAATGGTGCTCGGGATGGTCGCTGTGACCGCCTGTGGCAGCGCCGTGGGTGGCCACGGGGATGGGCACGGGGGGCTTTGGGATTCCCCTCTCCATGGACAAACCTCTGGCTCTCCTTGGGCTGAGGATACAGGATGCTCCAGGTGCTGCTTTGTCCTCATCCAAATCATGGGAAGGGACCGTGTTCCACACCATGCACTCCTTGAGTTTGGCAGCTCCTGAAACCCACTAGCAAACCATGGAGTCATCCTTTCCCGATGTCCTGTGGAATTCCACAGCAGCCAGACATGTCCCAGGGCAGCCCTTCCCAAGCCTGGCCAGCTGCTGGTGTTGACCCAGTGCTGGATCCTGCCCTTCCTGAGGTAGGGGGTGTGGGGTTCTCATGTGACAGGGGGTCTCTGGGACCCCAAGGTGAGGTGAAGGGGTGAGACATTCTCAGGGAGGGGATGAGATTTTTGCTCCCAGCAGCTGGAGGTTCCCAGTGGGTGGGAAACACCAAAAATGCCCAATAAAGGGACTGTGGGTGAGGATTTCAGCCCCACATGGGTAGAGGAGCATCATAGCGGGCTGCCCAGACACCCCTGGCCTGCCACGGGCTCCTGCTCTGCCAGAGCAGCTGAAATGCCTCATTTCCTTGGAAATGAGTGGGAAATGAGCTCCCCAAATCCTCTGGGAATCGGCCATCCTGCTGCCCAACCTGCCCATCCCACTGGAGAGGACACCCCCACCCCAGGGTTTGACTGGGTATTAACTCCTAGTTAATGTTAAAATAGCAAAAAGAAGTGCTGGCACTTGGGATTTTTGGCAATTCCAGGTTTGGGGAAGGCACTGGATCTTCTCCAGGGCATCTGAGAACTGATACACCAGTCGGAGCATGGCTGCTCCTCTGGAAAACTGAAATTCAGGAGAAGCTGGTGAAGGCAAGGGTGTGATATCAGGTGGTAGCTGAAAGTCACCAGGTCACCTCCCTGCTCAGAGACTGCCCTGACATCCCCTGGAATGACAGACACATCAGGAAAATTCAACCTGTTGTGGCAGTGACAGGGAAATCCAGGGACAAATCCTGGGGGAAAATCCTGGGGCAAATCCCAGCAATTTGATGATGCAGCAGGAGCCACTACCACAAGTCATTCCTTGTCTCCACAGGGCACTGCCATCCTCTCCCACCAGGAAGGTCTTCCCATATTTATTTTGGAAACCTGGAGACCGCACGGCTCGTCCTTGCCGCTGGCACCGTCCTGGTCATGCAGGACCCAAATCCACCTGGAGGGCCCAGGAGGAGCCAGGGAGCTGCTGGGAGCAGCCTGAGCCAGGCAGGGCAGGTTGGAGCAGCCCGGGAACAGGTAAGACCTGCTGCACCTCATGGCAGGGATTGCAGGTGGAGCCCGGAATGCCGTGGTAGGACGGATAGAACCCTGTGCTCCGGGCTCCTGGCAAGGCCTGGGAGCACTGGGAAGAGGGGACACACAGGCACCAGCCTGAGGGTGTCCAGAAAGCTTCAAGGAATCTCCTTTTCCACCCAAATTCCCAGTTCACAGCTGAACCCTGATGTCAATGTGTTTGGCAAAGCTGAGAATGTGATTCCCTCAGGGAAAAGCTGGAGTTTCCCTAGGGATGGGGTCCAGCAGGTGGCCATGGGATGCACTGGGAACCAGCCTGGGGTCTGTGTCCAGCAGAACAATGTCTCTGGTCAACAAGATTTTCCCTCCCAGAGAGTGGGAGTGTTTCACAGCATTCACCGTGCGGGAGTTAATTGGGTTTTCTTTATGCTAATTGCGAGGGGAAGTGAAGAATGCCCTTAATTAATTGGAGGGCAAGGCAGCCGTGCAGAACGGGCTGGATCCACCAACCCATGCACGAAAATCCCAGCTCTTCCCCTTGCCATAGCAACGGGAAAATGGAGGGGATCCTGCTTGTTCAGCCAAGAAAACACCCGGAATACCCTCCCGGGAAATGTGTTCCCCTCGCCCCCAAAGTGGGTCATTCCCAGGGAAAGTTAAGACTCAAAGTAATATTTTTTAGGGATTAAGACACTCCTGGGGAGGTCTGGGTGCAAGGAATGGTTGGATTTGCCTTGTGCTGAGGAGCACTGGTGGGGTTTGATGGATCTGCCTTGGCTGGAGTCATTTGTAAGGCCCCAAGTTGAGCCTTGGGAAGGATTTTTGGTCCAGGAGGGATGTGGTTCATCCCACCTCTCTTTCTGTCTTGCCCTAAATCCTGCTGTATTTAAGGAAGAGGGATAGGAGAACCATGTTCTCCTCTGCATAAATAATAATAATAAAAAATCTCCAGTAAATATTAAAAAAACCCACTCTTGTGAATCAAACTTTGGAGAGACCCCAGGGCTCGCCTCCGCAGCCGCTCCCAGTGGGAATTCCCATGTTTTCTCCTCTTCCATTCCAAAACCCAAACATCCCTGCTGGGACAGCTGGTTCCACAGGTCCAAAAAAAAAAAAAAAGCCCAGCCCTTTGTATGAAAATCATATTGAAAAGAGCTGCAATTTAATTAGGTCACATCCTTGTGATCTGGTGATGCAAATCAGCGCCTGGCACTGCCTGGAAAATGTGACAGCGGCTCATGAGGAAACCACGCCGGTGGGATTTCCCTCCGGAGCTGCACAGCTGGGCAAGACATCAGGAAAACTGGGTGTCCCTCTGGATTGCTGGGAGACAAAACTGCTGCGGGTCTGTGTTGGGCCTGGAGCAGAGCTGTGGTGGCACCACCTGGCACAGGTGACACTCACTGGCATCGGGATGGACTCAGGCACCGGATTGGCACCATCATTCCCACTGGAGCTTCTCCAAGGAGGGAAATGGGCACTGCCAGCTCCTCAGGGGTGGGTGTGGGTCGGGGTTGACCCTCTCAATAATCTACACCCACCATGGATTGAGGAGTGGGGGTGGAATTTCATGCTCCAGTTTGCTGTGCCAAGATTTGACCACCACAATGTCTCCGCATTGGGGTTGATCCCACCCATATTTTTGGGAAAAACACGGGGTTATTTTACAGGACAGAGTGTCCAGGAGACTGTGCACATGATGGGTGTAAATCCTTAGGGAGAGCCCTCTGCTGCTCTCCCCGTGAGATCCCCTGGGATTTCTCAGGATCCCACATATCTCTTGCAGCCTCCAGCATCAACCAACTCTGCCCCTTCAATTTGGCAGCTTCTGGAAAAGGGAAACCTTCTCCCAACCCCAGCAGCAGCTTTTCCACCACATTCCCGTGATCCAGCCTCCTGCCACCCCTCTGCAGAAATCTTGGATATTTGCAGACGCTTTTTGGGCTCGGTTTGGGAAGAGAAAGCCAGGCCACAGCTCTATTGCTTGGCAACAGATTTCCTTCCCAAAAACCCACCCCAAACCCAAGTGTTATATATAAAATTCAGTGGGAAGGCCCACAGGCAACGCCCTGAGAGTGCTGTCAGGGCAGCCTGGCCTGTGAGAGCTTCGTGGAGGGGATATTTTGGGGAGGTGGGGACTGGTGAGACACAGCTGTGACGGGGGGTGCTCCCAAGGCTTCCCACTTGTGTAAGGAAGGGGCAGAAATGCCCAGATTCAGTTCCTGAGTCTCCCACAAACCAGGAGGGATGGGGGGTGTGCCCAAAAAAATCACATGTTGGCACCAGGAGCCACATCAGAGCCTTTTCTTCTTGTCATGCCCAGAGAAGCTGTGGCTGCCCCATCCCTGGGAATGTCCCAGGCCAGGTTGGACAGGGCTTGGAGCACCCTGGGATAGTGGAAGGTGTCCCAGACCATGGCAGGGGGTGGGAAATAAATGGTCTTTAAGGTCCCTTCCAACCCCAACCAGTCTGGGATTCTGCAATGTGTCGTGTCTTCAGGTTTACTAAATCCATAAAATCTGGGATCCACTGAACAGCAATATAGATAAACCTTTGCAATATATAAAGATATGTATAGCTGTATAAATACACAGATATAAATCTTTGCAGCTGGAGCCAGCAGCAATCCTTGGGGTTTTTCCTTCCCCTGAGCTCCCCCAGCACAGAATTAGGCTGAGATCTAATTCAGATCCACATTTGAAGGGGTTTTGCTTCCAGCTCCAGCCTGAGCACGGCCCCGTGCACGGCCCACAGCCAGGCTGTGTTCAGGGCTGGCTCTGCTACAGGAACATCATCCCAGTCTTTTTTCCAAGAGCTGACAAAGCAGCTGGCCTGGAAAGATGCTCCAGGAGCGGATCACCCAGCCTGGCAGAGTGGTCCTCCCACTCCAGGAGGCCTTTTCCAGGTATGTTGTGGTGGGATAGAAAGGGCAGCACAGATCCCACCGAAGCTGATGGAGAAGTTTTGGACCTGCTGGAAAATGCCAAACTCCCAACTCCCCAGAAATGGAGCCCACAAACCAACACGCCACGTGCTCCCCTCTCCCAGCAGGGACAGGGCATTGCCAGGACAAGCCGTGCCAGCACAGCTGGAGCCTGGATTTCCTCGTGTCTTTGGGAAGCAGCTCCAGGTCTTGCATTAATTGCTTTCCTAACCACCCTCGTGCCCCTCTCTGTCTCCCGTGGAGCCACTGACAGCCTGTTGGACCCGCTGGATCACCCGGGATTCTGTCCCAGCCCCGTTTATTTATTAGCTCCCTTCCCAACTAACCGGATTTAATAGTTTTGTTCCACTTGGCCAAGGCTTTATTGACCGTGGAGAGGCAGAAATCGCTGCCACACACCCACCAATGTGGGCGGGGCCGGGCCGGAGCAGCCCATGGAGCCACATCCCAGATCCAAAGGGAACTGGGGAAGCAGCAGCTTGGACATCATTTTTTCCTCTCCCAAAGCCTGGCTGCTGGCACTTAACTTGCTCCAGACTCGCTGTATGTGCACATACATTCCTTGGCCATGCGGTCAGACCGGAAAAGATTGCGGGAAGGAGGCTGGGAAGAGCCGTGCCGGCAGCGGGGTGGGAATGCTGCAGCCCCCCAGGAATCTGCAGCCCCCAGGAATGCTGTATCCCCAGGAATGCTGTGTCCCCCAGGAATGCTGTATCCCCATGAATGCTGGATCCCCCAGAATCTGCAGCCCCCAGGAATCTGGAGCCCCCAGGGATGCTGTATCCCCCAGGAAAGGTGTATCCCCCAGGAATGCTGTATCCCCCAGGAAAGCTGTATCCCCAGGAATGCTGTATCCCCAGGAAAGTTGTATCCCCCAGGAATGCTGTATCCCCAGGATTGCTGTATCCCCAGAAATGCTGTATCTCCCAGGAATCTGCAGCCCCCAGGAAAGCTGTATCCCCCAGGAATGCTGCAGCCCCCAGGAATGCTGCAGCCCCCAGGAATGCTGTATCTCCCAGGAAAGCTGTATCTCCCAGGAATGCTGTATCCCCAGGAATGCTGTATCCCCCAGGAAAGCTGTATCCCCAGGAATGCTGTATCCCCAGGAAAGCTGTATCCCCCAGGAATGCTGCAGCCCCCAGGAAAGCTGTATCCCCAGGAATCTGTATCCCCAGGAAAGCTGTATGCCCCAGGAATGCTGCAGCCCCCAGGAATGCTGTATCCCCAGAAATGCTGTGTCCCCAGGAATGCTGTATCTCCCAGGAAAGCTGTATCTCCCAGGAATGCTGTATCCCCAGGAATGCTGTACCCCCCAGGAAAGCTGTATCCCCCAGGAAAGCTGTATCCCCCAGGAATGCTGAAGCCCCCAGGAATGCTGTATCCCCAGAAATGCTGTATCCCCAGGAATGCTGTATCCCCCAGGAATGCTGTATCCCCCAGGAATGCTGTGTCCCCAGGAATGCTGTGTCCCCAGAAATGCTGCAGTCAGGGCTTTTTTTTGTGGGGAGTTGTGGTGCTAAAAGAGGAACCTCTGCGGGACACGCGGTTGGAAAGGCTGAGATGGGCAGAGGGAAGAGCTTTTATTTCGGAAAAATCCCCCCTCCCTCCTGCAGATCTCCCTGCAGGACTGTGTGTGGTGTGAGGGCTGTCCGTGCATGGAGCCCCTCTGGGATCCGTGCCCAGGACATGGATCCAGCTGCTCCAGGAGCCTGGACTTTGTCACCTCTCCCACCAGCACAGCCCAGTCAAAGGGTATCTGGGCACCTCCCCCAGCCAGGGCTGGCTCCCAATGCCCAAACCCTATTCCTGGCTGGAATCATAGCCGGATCCAGGCACCAACCCTCACACTCACCCATGGATCAGGCCAGAGTGGTTTCTGGAGGGTGGCAGAGTTCCAACCCTCCCATCCCTCGAGCCTTGAGCTCCAGAGTCCACTCTCTGCTCCCACCAAGCAGCCCTCTGAATTCCCATTGGGAAGCTCAGCATCCCACATCCCCAAAACAGCTCCAGAACGTGACCAGCAGGAATTTTGGCAACACCAGCATGGCTGAACAACGGTGTCACTGCTCCAAGCACCTGGGTGTTCCCACTGAGCCCTGCTGTTTGCTGGGAATCCCTGGAGCAGGATGGGGTGCTCAGGAGCTGCAGCAGGAGTGGGACTGAGCCCTCAGATCCCCCTGGATGGTTGAGGTTTCCATGAGCTCCGGAGCTGTGCCCTTCTCTGAGTGTGTCACTCACTCCCTCCCTCCCTTCTGGTGCCTCACATGAATTTGCATAATTCCAATTATATTTCCAAAACAGGGAACAGGCTCTGACAATAACAACAACTCTGCAGTGCCCTGAACAATCAGAGGAGATGGGAAAGAGTTGTCTGGGACCTGATGGCGCTGGAAGTGCCTTCTGCCAGCACAGACTCAGCAGGAGGGGATGTGACAATCCAGGTTTTGCCAGTGGAACCCATGGAAATAAATGTCCCCCAGGCACTGCTCTGCCTCTCTGTCCTCCCATCCCTGCAGCTCCCACCCTCTGCCTCCCCCAGGAGCATCCCAGATACCACAATAGCCTTTCCCAATTTTCTCCTGCACCCGGAGACAAAAGAACCCCAGGAGTGATGGAGCCGGCTGGATGTGCCGTTGGGATGTTGAGCCATCGCTGCCTCACTGGGAGCAGCAGGATACTGAATGTCCATGAGTCACCTCTCCCTCCCTCTGTGCCATCGGCAAGTGCTCCAGCCTGAGCCGCAGGTTTGGGATCCGGCTGCTCCAGCCCCACCTGCCCACGGATATCCCGGAGCCTTCCTTGGTGCCACAGAGCAGTTCTGCCAACCTGGGTATGTCAGGGAATTGGCAGATGTTAAAACACATCCATGGATCCAAGGCCTTAAATAGCACCTGGGTTTTGGAGGTGGGACAGATCCCAGGAGGAAGCTCTGGGTGCCGGAGGCCTCTTCTCCAGACTACGGAACCGGCGGCAAAATACTCCGGATCTGTCGTGGAGCGCCCATGGGTAATTGGCAAGCCAGGGGAGGAGGAGCTGCAAGGAGAGACATCAGTTCATAAGCCCTCAAGTGTTGGGAGGCTCCAGACTTTCCACAGGCCCACAAGCAGCCTGGCTACTGACTGTGCATGAGTTGGGCCAACACCTGAAGGAGTTAATCCACAGGTCCCGCTGGGATGCCAGAACTCCTCCAGTGTCAACTGATGAACCAGTTCCACCACTCGCAGCATTTCCGGGAGCAGGAGGGCTGGAGACTCTGTGGAGACTCTGGAGAGGGGAAGGAGGAGCTGTGGAGCACCAAGGAACAGCAGGGCTGGGGGAACTGGCACAGGGAAAAGGCAACAGGGAGAGTAGCAGTGGAGCAGGAGGGTCCAGGCTGTGAGCGGGAGGCCTTGGGTCAGGGAAACTCACAGGCAGCTCCAAACAGGGTGGAAAAGCTGCAGCTTGTCCTTGTGAGGAGATTCATCCCCTTTCCAAAATCACAAGGGCAACAAAAGCTGGGAAGTGTTGGTGCTGTGGTTAAAAGTGTAAGGTCTCATCCAGGGGGAAAGGCAGGGGAGGATTCCTGCAGGAGAATCGGCCAAACAGGTAGAGCAGGAGTGAGAGCCTGAGATTGCAGCTGCCAGACTTTCCTTAGAGGAAAACACATCCCTGCCCTGGTCTGCAGCATTCCCAGCCCTCCCCAAAGGGAATGCCCAGCCAGTGTGGCCAGGAGCAGGTCTGGGGCAGAGCCTTTGGAGCTGCAGGAGCTCCCAGATCCCAGCCTGGACAATGATCCTGGCTCACAGCTCAGGATGTTTGAAGACAAGGGCTGTAGGACTTTGGAGTCATTAAGGAGTCTCAGGCTGTAAGATGAGCCAGAGTGAAATCCAGGGACAGCTCATTGGCAGCGATTCAGTGGCTCCCACACCAGCCCTGCTGAGCTTGGCTCATCTTCCAGCGGGCAGGTGCCGGGAAAGCTCATCCCAAACCTTTGTGCCAGGCAGTAACGAGTCCCTGGGCACACCAGCAGGGTCTGTGCTGCTGCTGCCCCTCACCTGCCCCTCAAAATGCTTTCATTTTCTGTGCTGGCATGGAAACTACTCTGGAGTGGGTCACCACAGCCCAAAAAACTCATTATATTGAAAATATGAGTTACTCTGTGATACATGGCATGGAATTGGAACGCTGAACAGACAGACTTGCTCCAGAGGGAAAGGCAGAGCCAAGTCCTTGCTTCCCTGCTCTCCATGGAGCCAGGGGCGTGCTGGGGTTGGTCACAGCCAGGGCAGCAGCCTGAAAGCCACAGGAATGGGATGGGAGAAGCCCCCAGAGAGCTGGCTGAGCTCCAGACTAATCCAGCCCCGTGGGAGAGACATCCTGGCAGATATTAAGTTACAGGATAACTGCACTGGTGCATCCCAGTCCCTGGAAGTGACCAGCCATGGGGTTGTGCTGCCCTACCACAGCCCCCATTTCCCAAGGGGAAAGGCACAAAGCTCCTCAGGGCAAGCACTGACATCTCAATCCCACATTCCACGGGCAAAGTGTGAATCCCTGCGGAGCCAGTGCCCAGCCAGGAGTCAGGAGCTGCCAGCACCAAACCCTGGAGCTCCCATCCCACCCGTGATGGGCCGAGCTCATTCTCCAAACACCAGCTTGAAATGAAGGGCAGAGGTATCTGGGGGCAGGACAGCCCTGAGTGCTTCCCTCTGCTCCTCCATCCTGGCAGGTCCTTCCTTTGATGGGCCCTCGTGAGCGTTGCTGCAGCTCAGGAGTGTGGAGAGCAATATGGGCCTCTCAAACAGCCCTTGGAAATCCTGGGAAAATGCTTCCCTTGCTCCTCCCAACCAGCTCAGCCCATCTGTCCTACTCTCCTGTAACTGCAGCTCTGAAAGCTGCCTTGAGGCCTTTCCTTGGCCCCCCAAAATGGGATATAAAAGTGCATTCCCATAAACCAGCCAAACAACCATTGGATCAACGCAGCATTTGGTGCAGCTTTCCCTGGGTTTCATCTCCTGCAGTGCTGAGGGAGAAAACCTCCCCTCCTGCTCCATCAGAAGCTTCAGGATGAAGCCAGTGCCTGGCCCAGGTGATGTTACCCCTGTTATAATTCAAGGAATCCATTCCAGGCATAGACATGGGGACAATTTCAGGAGCTCAGAGAACAAAATCCCCCAAACAAAGGGACCTTAAAGATCATCCCATCCCACCCTGCCATGGGCAGGGACACCTCCCACCAGCCCAGGCTGCTCCAAGCCCTGTCCAACCTGGCCTGGGACACTCCCAGGGATGGGGCAGCCACAGCTTCTCTGGGCACCTGTGCCAGGGCCTGCCCACCCTCCCAGCCAGGAATTGAGGCTGTTTTCTCCACCTTGGCTCCCTCCCCTCCTCTGTTCAGCCACAGAGGGAGTTTTCACCCACTGAAGGGCAGTTGGGGGCACAGGAATCCTGTACAGACCCAGGAGCTGCTGGTGACACCCCTAAGGGGAAAAAAAAGTCTTTAAAGTGCTACCAATTTCCAAGCATCACCAATTTCCATCTCACTTTCCACCCATCCAACCCTGCTGAAACATTTTCCTGACTAAAGCTGTCCTGGAAGACAAGACTGGAGAAACCAGGAGTGAAGTGCACCCTCTGGAAGGGAAAACTTGAGAGGCAAAGCAAGAGCCAGAGCCTGTTAAACTGCTGTGAGACTCAGCAGATGAGTCACATCGTGACTTTTTTTCCCCCCCCTTCTTTCTTTAAGCAGGGCAGAGATACCTGTTCTTAAGCAAGAGCAGAGCCACTTCCTGCACAACCCACCACACACCCCATTTCCCGCTGGTGCAAACCACCCTCCCCGCGAGCTGCTGGTGCTCTGACTCAGCCCTGCACCCTCCAGAGCTGACACAGGGCCAACATCACCCCATTCTGCTCCCTGGGTGCTCCCCTGGACTCTGCCTTGGGGAGGCCACACCTTGAGTGTTGTGTTCAGTTCTGGGCCCCTCAGCTGAGGAAAGAGATTGAGGGGCTAGAGCGGGGCCAGAGAAGAGCAACGAGGCTGGAGAAGGGACTGGAGGTGGCACTGAGTGTCCTCTGAAACACCTCCAGGGACAGAGAATCCACCATGTCTTGATCCAACCCTACTGTGATCACCAGCCCAGGGCACAGAGTGCCAGAGTGATCCCAGTGGGGTTGGATCAAGGGTTGGACTTGCTGATCTCAGAGGTCTCTTCCAACCCAACTGAGAAGAGCAACGAGGCTGGTGAAGGGACTGGAGCACAAGTGCTGTGGGGAGAGGCTGAGGGAGCTGGGGGTGTTCAGCCTGGAGAAGAGGAGGCTCAGAGGTGACCTCAGCACTGTCTGGAACTGCCTGAAGGGAAGTTGTGGCCAGGTGGGGGTTGGTCTCTTCTCCCAGGCACTCAGCAATAGGACAAGGGGGCACGATGGGCTCAAGCTCTGCCAGGGGAAATTGAAGTTGGAGAGCAGAAAGAAATTCTTTGCAGAGAGAGTGCTCAGGGATTGGAATGGGCTGCCCAGAGAGGGGGTGGATTCCCCATCCCTGGAGGTTTTTCAGCTGAGCTTGGCCGTGGCACTGAGTGCCATGATCTGGTAAAGGGACTGGAGTTGGACCAAGGGTTGGACTTGATGATCTGGGAGGTCTTTTCCAACCCAATCCATTCTATGATTCTGTGAATGTGGCACTGAGTGAGAATCCACCATGTCTTGATCCAATGGAGTGCCCTGGGCTGGTGATCACAGTGGGGTTGGATCAAGGGTTGGACTTGATGATCTCAGAGGTCTTTTCCAACCCAATCCATTCTACGACTCTGTGGGGCTCCACCTCAGCCTGGAAAGTGTCTGCTCTGCCGTAATTCCCACCCACAGACGGGACAGGGACCCCAGAGGAGGAACTGGGTGAGTCAGCAGAGGTGACACTCACTCACCAACAGCCCCTGGGAGCTGATTCTTCCCCACGAGGGGAGGGGGAAGCTTTTTTTTTGCCTTCCAGAAAGCTCCAGAGCTGAGGGGATTTCAGATGCCACAGTCTGAGCCCTTCAGGTCCCACAGACACGAGAAGCCAATCCAAGATAAAAAGCACAGTGGGGCTTTAGGGGGAGGTCTGAGTCACAGAGCTCACACCAGAGCTGCTGCCACACTCCACAGCAGGCTCCCCACTGCTTCCAGTTGCTTTTCCCATTCCCAGTTCCCATTCAGAAGGGATATAACCTCAGGTGCCCCACCAGCTCTCACACACCTTGTGCCCAGCTGTTTTGGTGGTGTTTTCAAAGCAAGACACATTCCTTTAGGAGGACTTGGATTAGCAGGGTAATTCCCATGAGGAATGGCAGGCAGAGTTTTTCCAAGCCCTGTCCATGAGGAGCAGGGCTCTGTGGCAGGGGCAGAGCCCAGGCTGGAGTCTCACTCCCCTTGAGCCATCATGACTCACCACCACAGGGACAGAGACACAGGTTGGCCCCTCTGCAGCTCTGTCTGCCAACCCCGAGGAGCTTCATTAACTCAGAGTGAGTTCATTTACTCGGCCACACCCTGAGCTGACATCCAGGCAGACAGAGCTGAACACCCGGGAAGGGAAGGCTGTGTGGAGGATCCACCACCCCTGGGCCCAGGTACTCCCACCTGGCTGGAGAATCATGGAATCATGGAATGGTTTGGGTGGGAAGGCACCTCAAAGACCACCTAATTCCAACGCTCTGCCATGGGCAGGGATGGCACTGACTCGACCAGGTAACGATGATGCTTCCAGAGGGTTCCCAAAAGCTTTGGACAAGGACACAGTTCCTCACCTGCAGCTGTGGGAGCCCCCTCAGTGCCAGCCCAGCCCCTGCCTGTCCCATGGGATGGCAGCTGTCACAGTATCCATATCCCAGCGCTCATCCCGGCCCTCCCTCAGCCCCAGCACCTGCCCGAGTCCTTCCCTCGCTCACTCCTGTCCTGCTGGGGCTCCACAGAGTCCCCACGTCACACCTGTCACTCCACACACACCTCAGGTCACTCAGCAGCCCTTTGGTCCACCAAGTCCTGCACCAGCCTCTTCTCCCCCTTCCCAAGCAATTCCCTCCATGGAACAACGACCTTCCCACCTCATGTGGGGCTGGCACAACTTCACTAAATCTGACACTAAAATTTGCTGAGGACTCTCAAATGCAAAGTGGGGATATTAAAGAAGCACCATCCTTTTCCACTTACAAAACCAGCCACTCATCTAATTCCCCAAGGAATTCCAGCCAGGCTCCCAAATGGTTGATCCAAACAGAGCCCTCTTTGCTCAGCACCAGATTGCCCCTTTCTGCTTCTCCCAATGAGGTGTAAGTAACATACCAGGAGAGCTCCGCTGTGTAATTGCTTTATTTTCTGCTTATGAGTTCTTTACCAACACTACAGCCATACTGAGAACACAGAATTCCTGGTTTTCCAGTCGGGGGGATCACAGACTGGCACTGACCACACACCATTTGATGCCACCCAGAACTTACTCCACAGAATTCACACGGACACAAAGCGACGCACTGGGAGCTCCAGGTGGGTCTGGGAATCCCAGGGATTGGCACAGAATTCCCACTTTATCCTGCCTGGGAGCCACTGCCCCGTGGGGAGGCTCAGCCACAGCCCAGAAAGGAGGTGTTGGAAGTGAAACCTGTGGGTGTGGTCGGGACCGACGGCCCTTTATTTTTGGCGTCTCCGCCGCATCTTTCAGTAACTTTTCCTCCCCCCTTTTTTCTCCCTCCCCCCCCAAAAAAAAAGACATTAAAAAAATTCCAGAAGCAAAAGCAGTTTCCTTTCACCTACAAAAACAGAGTAACAAAGGGACTAAGGGGATACAGAGTTGTGGAGTCAATGCAGGGGCTGCCCCAGCGCTCGGAGACACAGAAACCAACCCAGACACAGATGGAGTTACTGAAGTTTTCGTGTTGACTGAGAACAGGTTTAAGAAAGTTCAAGAACCATCAATAGAGCTTCAAGTTTTCCAGTTTAGGCATTTACTTTGTGCTTGGCTATTTTATTGATGCTCCAGAAGAAAACAGTAACCATATTGTTGTGTATTTTTTTTTTTATACCACCACACTTGTTTGTCAAGTTACAGCAACAGGAAAAAAAAAATAAAAAAAGGAAAATAAAAGCCAGAAAATAGAGCAATGATTTTCCAACGGCAAAAAGCCTTGGATTAAAATAAACTAATCCCACTTCCTCTTCTTTAGGGCTGAGATTGAAGAGTTATTTCTACATTGAGCTTCTCCAGACTCCCTAATTCACCAAGCCCATCACTGCTCTATCTTCCAGCACCAAGAACCCACATCCAGAAAAGCCTTTTTGGAACCATATTCCAAAAGGACTCTGAGCAAAGCATTGGATTTCAGAGGGGAATTCAGGGGGTTTTGTCTTCCCACACATCTTTGGTAAGAGCTCCACACACAAGGTACTCTCCCTGCAGCAATGTAGTGTAATGCCCCCAATTCCATGGAAAACTCGGACTCTTGGAAAGAAAACCAACAAAAAAATAAGGAGAAAAAAAAGACAAAAAGGAAAATAAAAGCCATTTTCTTCTGGTTTTGTAGCATACATTCCTAGAATTCCCCACGGGAGTTTAACTCCTGGGGGAAATCTGAAGTTAATCCTTAAGGCTGAATAAGAACCAGCTGCTTGAACAGTTTGTGCACCCAGCGTTAATTAATTAATACTTGATTGAGTTTTTTATGCAAATCCTCGCCCTGGGTGGGGTGTTTGATTGGCCAGTCAGCTCTGCAGGCTGTGACACGGCTAATGAGCCGCTTGCCCTTTAACAACTAATTATGGAAGTTTTACATTCAGCGTCGATTCTCCGCCTGTCTCTGCCCTCCCCGGGAGTTCCTCAATGGGCCTCGCTCATCCAGCAGAATTCCCTTCCCTTTCCTACAGGACTAGAGGACAACCAGGAACCTCGGGAGGCTCCCGGAGCTCAGCCCGAGCCTGGAAAAGTAAAGCAAGGAGTGATTTCCTCCAAATGGCCATAAGTGATGTCAGAGCCCCCGGCAGGGAACGCGCCCCTTCCCTGGGCTCAACACGGAAAAAGGACAATAACAAAACAACTTCCTCCTTTCTGGTGGAAAGGCTCGGGAAGCCTTTTAAGGTAGAGGCAACTCAGTGCTGGATTTCTGCCTAAACATCTGCGATTTAAAGCAAAACTGGCTGCGAGGTTTAATCGCAGGAACCTCCGCTCGGGGAGGGGGGAACTGACACACCAAGGAGCAAAAAACCTGCAATGAAACGTCGTTTTAAGACAAAAAAAAACGGAGCTGGGACTACGAGCGCGGCTCGTGGCTGGTTTGCTGCGGGGTGTGGGGAGGTGCTTTGCATCCCCCTCATGCACAACCTCCCGGCTGACATTCCAAAGGAGTTCTCTGCAATTCCCGAACACGCGTTAAACTCGTGGAATTCCCACTCTCCGCCGCCGCAGGCAAGAATTCCCCTCGTTAGGCTGAGCCGTGGAGCCAGACCGAGCCACTGGTTAGTTACAGATTAACAGAACTTTTGGTTTTTTAAAAAAAAAAGAAAAAAAAAGTCCTTAATATAAAAAGACAGACTGCGGTTTGATTTTAAGCAATAATTTTCAGTTTACTGGATGAAGTCGACCTAGCAACGTATCCTGCAGGAATGCAAAAAAAAAAAGGAGCAATCTACAGCAAAGTGAGAGAGAGAGGGGGGAAAAAAAATATATATAATCAAAAAAGTAAGACCCAGAAAGCATACACTGAAAACGGACCCTCCCCCGACATCCCCCCAGAATAATCAAACCAGCCAAGGGCGATGGAGAGGGGAAAAAAAGAAACAAAACAAAAAAAAGTTACTTAGCAAGTCTACAATGTGTCCTTCCCCTGTTTGCTGGAAGTCTGGCACAGCGTCTGCTGCCCGGTCCGTGTCCCGTGCCGAGCTCGGAGCATCCCAACGCCAAGCGGGAGGAGTTAGAACAGGAATCCAGCCAAGGGTGCGGGAGGAAAGGGTGGCAGAAAGGTGATCATAATCCTATGGATGCGTTTTGTTTTTCACTTTTCAGTAGAGAATCATTCTTCTGGAAAGCCACGTGGGTTATTTTTATTTTTTTTTCTGTAAATTTGTTTGGTTTTTTTTTAATTATTTTTCCGTTTGTTTCTTTTTTAATTCTTTGTAGACTAAATAGTTCCTCTCCCATTAGGATTTATAATTGGACGTTAACCACGTCAGCCCCTCGTAGAGTCCGTCCCCCGTGGTGGCACAGGAGGGCTGCACATACCAATTCCTATCCCTGATCCGGGTCAGGCCCAGTTTCTCCTGGATCTCGTGGGGTTTCATGGCGTCGGGCAGGTCCTGCTTGTTGGCGAAGATGAGGATGATGGCGTCCCGCATCTCCCGGTCGTTGATGATGCGGTGCAGCTCCTGCCGCGCCTCGTCGATGCGGTCTCTGTCTGCGCAGTCCACCACGAAGATCAGCCCCTGCGTGCCGGTGTAGTAGTGTCGCCACAGCGGCCGGATCTTGTCCTGGCCGCCCACGTCCCACACGTTGAACTTCACGTTCTTGTAGGTGACGGTCTCCACGTTGAAGCCCACGGTGGGGATGGTGGTCACCGACTGGCCCAGCTTCAGCTTGTACAGGATCGTGGTCTTGCCGGCCGCGTCCAGCCCCAGCATCAGGATCCGCATCTCCTTGTTCCCGAAGATCTTCGACAGCACCTTGCCCATCTCGGCGGCATCCAAGGGCGGCCGGCAGGGCGAGCGCCGGGCCCGGCGGCGGAGCGGGGCGGGCGGGGCTCAGCGCGGGCCGCGCATGGGGCGCGGGGCGAGGCGGCTCCGCCGGGCCCGCTGTTGCCGCCGCCGCCGCTGCTGCTGCTGCTGCCGGTGCTGCCTGCGCGGGGCTCAGCGGGCGGGCGGCATGTGCCGGGCGGGCCGCGGGGCTGGGCGGGGGTGGCCGCGGGTCCCGGAGCCGGCGGGTCCCTCAGGCCGCGCTCGCTCCTCCCGCCGCCGCCGCCGCCGGAACTGGGGCCGCGCGCGCCCGCGCCCGCTTCCGCCCCGCCCCGCGCTCCGCGCATGCGCCCGCTTCCGCCCGCGCCCCGCCCTTCTTCCGCCCGCCCCCGATTCCGCCCCGCCCCGCGCTCCGCGCATGCGCTAAAACACAGCCCCGCCCCGCCCTTCTTCCGCCCGCGCCCCGCTCTTCTTCCGCCCGCCCCCGAGTCCGCCCCGCCCCTCGCACTGCGCATGCGCTAAAGCACAGCCCCGCCCCGCCCGCCTTCCGCCCGCGCCCGCTTACGCCCCGCCCCTCACACTGCGCATGCGTCCGCGCACCGTCGCGCCCCGCCCGTCTTCCGCCCGCGGCTTCTCGCGCGCCCGCTGCGCACGCGCCAGAGGGAGGGGGCGGTGCCTCAATGCCGGCCGCTGATTGGCCCGCGGTGGGGAGAGGAGCCCGCGCGATGGCGCGTCAGGAGGGGGCGGGGCCTGCCTTAAAGGGGCAACGGCGGCGGGAGCGGGAGGGGCCCGGAACGGGCTGGGAGGGATTCGGGAGGGATCGGGGACGGGGACGGGGACGGGGACGGGGACGGGGACGGGGACGGGGACGGGGACGGGGACGGGGACGGGGACGGGGACGACAACGAGGAATGGCTTTAAACTGGAAAAGGGGAGATTTAGGATGGATACTGGGAAGGGATTGGTGTCTGGGAGGGTGGGCAGGCCCTGGCACAGGTGCCCAGAGAAGCTGTGGCTGCCCCATCCCTGGGAGTGTCCCAGGCCAGGTTGGACAGGGCTTGGAGCAGCCTGGGCTGGTGGGAGGTGTCCCTGCCCATGGCAGGGGTGGCACTGGGTGGGCTTTGAGGTCCCTTCCAGCTCAATCACGGAGATGCTCCAGGGCTGGAGCCAGGCTGGGAGAGCTGGGGGGTCACCTGGAGCAGAGAAGACTCCAGGGACACCTGAGAGCCCCTGCCAGGGCCTGAAGGGGCCCCAGGAGAGCTGGAGAGGGACTGGGGGACAAGGGATGGAGGGACAGGACACAGGGAATGGCTTCCCACTGCCAGAGGGCAGGGATAGGTGGGATACTGGGAAGGAATTGGTGTCTGGGAGGGTGGGCAGGCCCTGGCACAGGTGCCCAGGGAAGCTGTGGCTGCCCCAGCCCTGGGAGTGTCCCAGGACAAGTTGGAGCAGCCTGGGCTGGTGGGAGGTGTCCCTGCCCATGGCAGGGGGTGGGATGAGATGATTTTTAAGCTCCTTCCAACCCAAACCATTCTGGGACTCCCTTAAGTCTGGAGGAGCCCTCAGAGCCCCCCAGTGTTGGGGTCTCACCCGTGGGGTTTGCAGTGGGAAGTGTCTGCATTTCACAGGATCAGGGTTGGACCCAAAGGTGTCCTTGTGTTCCCCCAGGGAGCTCCCAACCCCTTTGTCTGGTGAGTGCCAATGTGAGTGTGTCAGGTCACTTTTTGAGGTGATAACACAGAATTTGTATGGGGAGAGGAGGGAATTTCCCTGGATTGTACTCCTTAGGAATCTCTTGGCTGTAGTTTTGGATCTAGTTCTTTCCTGATTGAGAGGCTGCCAGGGAAAACTGGAGCACCCTGGGCTGGTGAGAGGTGTCCCAAGTCCTCTGGCTGTGGGAAACACAGGACACCATCCCAAGCTGCAGCTTCCCGTGGATCCAGCCCTGTGGGCAAGAACAACCTGCAGCTCTTGGCTGAGAACTCCTTGGAGGCACCAACTTCCTTCCCAAGGGCTGGGAGAGGCAGGAGTTGGTTGGAAGTTCCCTCAGTGAGTGCCCAGGGCAGTGGGCACAGCCCCGAGGCTGCCACAGCTCCAGGAGGGTTTGGATGATCCTCTGTCAATGGATCCTGGAGAATACACAGGGAAGAACATCCATGGACATGGAGATGAACTGTGAACAGTTTATTCTGCTTTTCTCCACGGCTCTTCCAAGCCCCAGACCCACAGTGTGAGTCCTTCCCACCAGCCCAGGTCTCCCAGCACAGTCCCCAGCCAGGGCTGCTGGGCCAGAGGGGAGGCTGCAACTCTGCTGGGAGCTCTGGGGTGTCACTGGGTCCAGCTGGAATGGAGAAGGAGGAAAAGGTCCTGGCTGTTCCCTCTGGGCTCTGGAAAACACAGGACACCATCCCAAGCTGCAGCTTCCCGTGGATCCAGCCCTGTGGGCAAGAACAACCTGCAGCTCTTGGCTGAGAACTCCTTGGAGGCACCAACTTCCTTCCCAAGGGCTGGGAGAGGCAGGAGTTGGTTGGAAGTTCCCTCAGTGAGTGCCCAGGGCAGTGGGCACAGCCCTGAGGCTGCCAGAGCTCCAGGAGGGTTTGGACAATGGGACAGGGACAGGGTGGGATTGTTGGGGTGTCTGTGCAGGGCCAGGGGTTGGATCAATGATCCCTGGGGGTCCCTCCCAGCTCAGGGAATTCTGTGATGTCAGCAGGAGCTTCCAAGGAAGCTTTGGGTCTCTCCTGCAGGGAGCCAAGAGGAGGATGCCAAGGCAAACCCCCTCCATGGCCTCTCCTGAGCAGAGTCTGTGCCAGGGGCACGTCCTGCTGACCCCAGAGCTCAGGAGTGTCCCTGCTGTGCCAGAGTTCAAGCTCTGGTGATTAAAACAGCAGATAAAACTGCTAATTATTGAGCTGGGCTGGGATTTACAGCAAAACCTGACCCTGCTGGGTGCAGCTGGCTCAGCCTGCTCTCACCAGCCAGGGATGTTTGAACAGAGAGGAAAACTCTTGCAGGGCTAAAATTCCCCCCCAGGATGTGGATGTTCCTGGAGTTCTCCTGGCTCTGCTCCCCAATCCTGGGCTGGTGAGCACAAGCTCAGTGGATCAGGCAGTGCCAGGCCAGGAGTGCTCACCAAAATAGTGCAGAAAGGGGCTGGCAGGAGCTCTGAAGTCCTGCCTTGCCCTTGTCCTGGCACTGCTGGCCCTTCCTGGTGCCTCCAAGCAGCGAGTTCTGCTGTCAGGAAATGAGTTTTCAGTGCTGTTGTTCTGGCAGTGGGAGCGTCCAGGGGAGGGTGGGACTGAACTGGGGTTGTTGTGCTTTCCTTTTCAGGAGCTGGGAGTTTCCTTCGGGGCTTCTCCCACATCCCACCAGCTGAGGGAGATGGATCTCAACCACTGGGATGTGGGATGGGGTGTGGGATGCTGTGGGAGGGGGTGGCTGTGCCTGTGTGGGCAACCAGAGAGGGAAAGAGCCTTTTCCATCATTTCTTGCCATCTTGCACCCTGGCACACCATTCCTTGGGTTTCTCTGCTTGAATCATGGAATCGCAGAACCATAAAATCAGTTGGGTTGGAAGAGCCCTCTGAGCTCCTCCAGCCCAGCCCTTGCTCCAACCCCACTGTGCTCACCAGCCCAGGGCACTCAGTGCCACATCCAGTCTCAGCTTCAACACCTGCAGGGATGGAGAATCCACCCCCTCTCTGGGCAGCCCATTCCAAGGCCTGAGCACCCTCTCTGCAAACAATTCCTTCCTGATGGCCAAGCCAAGCCTGCCCTGGCACAGCTTGAGCCTGTGCCCTCTTGTCCTGCTGCTGGTTGTGTGGGAGAAGAGACCAACCCCCCCTGGGTCCAGCCTCCTCTCAGGGGGTTGTGGGGAGTGAGGAGGTGCCCCCTGAGCCTCCTCTTCTCCAGCCTCAACACCCCCAGCTCCCTCAGCCTCTCCTCACAGGGCTTGTGCTCCAGACCCTTCTCCAGCCTCGTTGCCCTTCTCAGTTGGGTTGGAAGAGACGTCTGAGATCAGCAAGTCCAACCCTTGATCCAACCCCACTGGGATCACCAGCCCAGGGCACAGAGTGCCCTGGGCTGGTGATCACAGTGGGGTTGGATCAAGACATGGTGGATTCTCTGTCCCTGGAGGTGGATTCTCTGTTCCGGCGGCGGCGGCGGCGGCGGGAGGAGCGAGCGCGGCCTGAGGGACCCGCCGGCTCCGGGACCCGCGGCCACCCCTGCTCCAGCCCCTCAATCTCTTTCCTCAACTGAGGGGCCCAGAACTGAACACAACACTCAAGGTGTGGCCTCCCCAAGGCAGAGTCCAGGGGAAGGGTCACTGCCCTGGGCCTGCTGGCCACGCTAGTTTGGATCCAGGCCAGGATCCCCTTGGCCTTCTTGGCCACCTGGGCACACTGGTGGCTCCTGTTGAGCTTCCTGTCCCTCAGTCCCCCCAGGTCCCTCTGCCTGGCTGCTCTCCAGCCACTCTGTGCCCAGCCTGGAGCGCTGCAGGGGGTTGGGGTGGCCAAAGGGCAGGACCTGCACTTGGCCTTGTTGAACTCCATCCCATTGCAATCAGCCCATCTCTCCAGTCTCTCCAGATCCCTCTGCAGACCCTCCTGCCTTCCAGCAGGTCGACACTCCCTCCCAACTTGGTGTCATCTGAATCGTGGCTTCTTCTGGGTTGTTGGAGCCTTGTCCCTCCTCCCTGGGGGTTGGGTGCAGGTGGGGATTGCCCTTTCACTTGGCTTTGCCCCTTTCACTTGGCTTTGCCCCTTTCACTTGGCTTTGCCCCTGTCACAGCTTTCCAGAGCTCCCCCTCCCCTTTTCCTCCTGCTAAACTGGGAGTGCTGGGGGCTGTGGGATACCTGGATGTGTCCCAGTGCCAGCTGCTCCTGCCCTGGGGCCAAAGTGGAGCCCATCCCTGGGGACAGGCCCTTCCCATGACTCAGAGTCCAACCTGCCCGTGCTTGACACAGCAAGGAGAGGCTGTTCCAACCTCTGTTCTCCCTCTGCCAGCTCAGACCTGCTCCTCTCCTGCCCTGTGTCCTGCCCTGGGCGGGTCTGTGGCCAAGAGCAGCCGTGTTTACTCCAGGCTCTGTGACCCTCTGGATCATCCAGAGTTGGTCTTCCCATCATCCACACCCCAAATCCTGGCAAGGAGAAGTGGTGGAGCTGCAGCTGCTCACAGAGGAAAGCCCAGACTTAAGTGGGGATGTGGTTGGAAGGGACCACAGTGGGTCCCCTGGTGCCACCTCCCTGCTCTGGGTCATCCCTGGTACGGGGTTGTGTCCAGGTGGTCCTGGAATAGCTCCATTGGGGGAGACCCCACACTCTCTGGGAATTCTGTCCCTGTCACCAGCACAGGGAAAAGTTTTCCCTCAGGAAGAGAAATGGGATCCACTCAGGCAGATGTTTTTCCACCTGCACTGGGATTTGTTTCTGAGGATCCTCCCTGCCCTTCAGGAAAACTTCCTGTCCTCACTCTCTGTGCAGGAGGATTTTACAGGCTCTGGTGTGTGTTTTTAGGGAGATTTCACAGGTTCTGGTGTGTGTTTTTAGGGAGATTTCACAGGTTCTGGTGTGTGTTTTTAGGGAGATTTGACAGGTTCTGGTGTGTGTTTTTAGGGAGATTTGACAGGCTCTGGTGTGTGTTTTTAGGGAGATTTGACAGGTTCTGGTGTGTGTTTTTAGGGAGATTTTACAGGTTCTGGTGTGTGTTTTTAGGGAGATTTTACAGGTGTCTGGTGTGTGTTTTTAGGGAGATTTCACAGGAACTGGCACGTGTTTTTGAAGGAATTCTTCCTGCTCTTTAGGATGACAGAGCAGGAGGACAAGTGAGAAATCAGCACTTTGGGGAGTTGAGATCTCCAATTAGTCACTAACGAACCCTGGGCAGGTCAGCTCAGGTTTCCCAGCCCTGCAGGGAATAGGGAGAAGCTGGAGAGAGAGAGAGAGGGAGCACCACCTGCTTTTGGAACATTCCAGTGTGGCTTTCCCTGCATGGACAGCAAGGATGGGAAACAGGAAGCAGAGTGGGAATGGCATAACTTTGGGAAAGCTCAAATGGCTTTGTGGGGTGAGCAATCCCAGTGCTGAGTCCCTGCAGAGCCCCTGGAGAGCCAGGAGGTAACACAGTGGGAATTCCAAAGGGATGAGCCTTTAAAATGGGAATTTGTCCCAGTGCAGGAAGGTTTGAAAGAGAAGTTCTTGTGAGTGAATTGGCTGTGACAGAGGAATGTGGCACCAAAGGAGGGGTGGTGGCCTGGGAAAGGCAGATCCTTCACCTCAGTGCTCAGGTGATATAAATTGATATAAAATTGATATAAATCCACACCCTGTGACCACCCCCAGGGACAGAAATGCATCTTTGGGGCACTATTTGCTTGATACAGCACAGGGCCTTGTGTTGCTGGATGATTTTCAAGGTCAGATACCCAACAAAAGCACTTAAAATGCCCAAAGATGTTACCTGGAAAACCTGAGCTCTTAGAAAGGGTTCAGTTTCCCACACCTGCTTAGGAATTAAAACCCTTCTGGGGCCCTTGGTAACCCCCAGTGAGTTACTGGGCAGCCTGGAGAAGTTAAATATTTGAAAAGAAAGTTAAATATTTGAAAAGAAAGTTAAATATTTTAAAAGGGAGTTGAATATTTTAAAAGGGGGTTGAATATTTTAAAAGGGAGTTGAATATTATAAAGGTGGGTTGAATATTTTAAAAGTAAGTTGAATTTTTTTAAAGTCAGTGTCCCTGTTGTACATTGTTGATTTACAGCCTGGAGAATAAAAAGCAATTATGGTTATAAAGTGATTAGGGATTAAACCTGGGGGGAAAAAAGATAATAAATATCTGTAGGGCTTTGTGGTAACTCACCTGGGCCTGGCTGCTCCTTGTCTGTCGTGGTCCATAAAGGGACTTGCAGGCAGAGCAGGTGCCAAGGTTTGCACTTATTGTTTTCCATGGATTTGAGCAGCTGTGTTGGCATGTCCTGTCCAGAGATCCACGTGTTTGGTTAGTCAGACCTTGAGGGAATGGATTGACACTCGAACACAAATGAAATTCCATTCCTTTTGGATCATCAGCCCAAACCTGTGTTAATAAAAGCCCATCTTTGCTCTCTCCTTTGGCAGAGGGAGATGGGAAAGGCCTTTTGTTGTCCTGATCCTTCAAAGAGCTTTGTGGCTTTCCAAGGAAGGAAGAGGGAACATAACAAGGCTGTGGGTTTGGTATCTGTGGCAGATAAATCCTTCTGTTGTGAAAACAAATTCTGCCCTGGCTGGAACAATGGGGAGATCTGTCCCTGAGATACTGACACAATGGGCCAAGTGTCCCCTGGTAAGAGAGCTGTGGTCACTCCTGCCTGGGGACAGGGAGGGGTGGGAATTGTCCCCATGGATGTCTCAGCCCCGTTTCCTGCAATTCTGCAGCTCCTGAGTCCGTGCAAATATCTGGGATTGGCAGGAAACGAATCCTGCAGCCTCCAAAGGGGGTGTGTGTGTGCTGAGGCTTCAAACACAGCCTGGGATCTTCCCAGGATGGAACAGGCAGGAGCAGAGGTGGGAAGGGAGTGCTGGAGAGTGCTCTGACTGCAGCAGGTCCCTCTGTGTGGAAATGGTCCTGAAGAACTGCTGGAAATCCCACATTTATCATCAGACTTGTCCTGGTGTTCCTCCAGCCCCCTGTGGAAGCAGGAGGGGCTCTTCTTCCACAGTGGCCTCCCAGCAGGAAAACTCTGGAGAAACCGGGAGAAGAGAAGGCTCCAGGGACACCTGAGAGCCTCTGGCAGGGCCTGAAGGGGCTCCAGGAGAGCTGGAGAGGGACTGGGGACAAGAGATGGAGGGACAGGACACAGGGAATGGCTTCCCACTGCCAGAGGGCAGGGCTGGGGGGGATACTGGGGAGGAATTGGTGTGTGGGAGGGTGGGCAGGCCCTGGCACAGGTGCCCAGAGAAGCTGGGGCTGCCCCTGGATCCCTGGGAGTGTCCCAGGCCAGGTTGGACAGGGCTTGGAGCAGCCTGGGCTGGTGGGAGGTGTCCCTGCCCATGGCAGGGGTGGCACTGGATGGGCTTTGATGTCCCTTCCAACCCAAACCATTCTGGGATTCTGTGATTCCAGACTGTTTGGTTTTGGTTTGTTGTGGGTTGGTTGGTTGGTTGGTTGGTTGGTTGGTTGGTTGGTTGGTTGGTTTGTTTGTTTATTGATTGATTGATTGATTGATTGATTGATTGTACCTTAAGCACCTCAAAATGTCTTGGCAGTAACTGGCAAACAATCTGGGCCCTCCTTTCCCAGCGTGTTTTTGGGAGCAAAGGAAATGTAGGGAGGAGCCACAGCCTGACCAAACCTCTGTGTGCCCAAATCCTGGATCACCACCATGGCAACATCAGCCTGGAGAGTCCTGAAGTCTTAACGAGTGTAGGATTAATGAGGCACATGGTGTGATATTTGGGGTGTCCTGTGCAGGGCCATGGGTTGGACTCAGTGATCCTCGTGGGTCCCTTCCAGCTCAGGGTGTTCTGTGAGTTCCTGACCCTCGCAGGGGGATGTTCTGGAGCTCAGTGGGATCCCCAAGCCGGGTTTTTTTGGAGGCTGGAGCTTGGCTTGCCCACAGCTCCCTGCTCAGAGCACAGCTCCTGCCAGGGGGGAGCTCAGGGGGATCCTGGAGCAGCTGAGCAGGACACAACAAGCAGCTGGCAGAGGAGCTCCACGGGGCAGAGCTGCCCCTGAGCCCAGAGAGGAGCCCCTGAGGAAAAGGAGGAAGGCGAATGAGGGGAAGAAAGAGAAAGGGAGGAAAAAGGGGGAAGAAAAACAGGGAAGGGGAAGGGAAAAAGGGGAAGGGAAAAAGGGGAAGGAGGAAAGGGGAAAAGGGAAAGGGGGAAAGGAGAAAGGGAGGAGGGAAGGAGGGGGAAAAGGGTAATGGGAAACAGGCAGGAAGGAGAAAAGGATGGAAGGCAAAAGAGAGGGAGACAATGGTGAGGAGGAGGAGAAAGAGGAGGAGAAGAAGGGTAAGGAGTGGGGAAAAGGAGAATGGAAAATGGGAAAGGGAAAGGGGGAAGGAGAGGGTGGGAAGGGGAAAAGTGGGAGAGGGGAAGTGGGAAAGGAGAAAGGGAGGAGGGAAAGAGGGAAGCGGGGGGGAAGGGTAATGGGATGGGGGAAGGAAGGAGAAGGGGATGGAGGGCAAAAGAGAGGGAGACATGGAAGATGGAGAAAGAGGAGAAGGAGAAGGAGCTGGAGAAGGAGGAGGAGAAGGAGAAGAAGAAGGAAAAGGAGAAGGAGGAGAAGGAGAATGAGCTGGAGAAGGAGAAGGAGGAGAAGGAGAGGGAGAAGGAAAAGGAGAAGGAGGAGAAGGAGAGGGAGAAGGAAAAGGAGAAGGAGGAGAAGGAGAGGGAGAAGGAAAAGGAGAAGGAGGAGAAGGAGAGGGAGAAGGAAAAGGAGAAGGAGGAGAAGGAGGAGAAGGAGGAGAAGGAGGAGAAGGAGGAGAAGGAGAATGAGCTGGAGAAGGAGAAGGAGGAGGAGAAGAAGAAGGAAAAGGAGAAGGAGGAGAAGGAGGAGAAGGAGAATGAGCTGGAGAAGGAGGAGGAGGAGGAGGAGGAGAAGGAGAAGGAGGAGAAGGAGGAGAAGGAGGAGAAGGAGGAGAAGGAGAATGAGCTGAAGAAGAAGGAAAAGGAGAAGAAGGAGAAGGAGGAGAAGGAGAATGAGCTGGAGAAGGAGAAGGAGGAGGAGAAGGAGGAGGAGGAGGAGGAGAATGAGCTGGAGAAGGAGAAGGAGGAGGAGGAGGAGGAGGAGGAGGAGGAGAATGAGCTGGAGAAGAAGGAGGAGGAGAAGGAGGAAGCAGACAAGGAGGAGGAGGGGAAGGAGAAGGACGAGGCAGAGAAGGAGGAGGAGGCGGAGGCAGGGGCGGGCCGGGGCGGTGTCGGGGCTGTCCCGGGGCGGTGCCGGGGCCGCTCCATGTCCCTTCCCGGCCGCGCTCCCATCGCCGGGCGCGGTGGCGCGCGCCTGTAGTCCCAGCTGCCGGGGAGGCTGAGCCCGACGGATCGCTTGAGCCCAGGAGTTCTGGGCTGCAGCGCGCTGTGCCGAGCGGGCGTCCAAGCTAAGGCCGCCATCAATATGGTGACCCGCGGGGAGCTGCGGGACACCAGGTTGACTAAGGAGGGGTGAACCGGCCCAGGTCGGACACGGAGCAGGTCAAAGCTCCCGTGGCGGTCAGTAGCGGGATCGCGCCTGTGAACAGCCCCTCCAGCTTAGCCTGGGCAACACAGAGACACGCGGGCTCCTTTTTGACCCAGAACGCACCCACCCCACTCCAAAAACACCTTTTACAACCCAAAATCACACGCGAACACAGCGCCTCCCCCTGGCACCCTTTGGCAACACACCGACACTTTATTCCTACATCCAGCCCAGCCTGGGCAACACACAGACACGCGGGATCCTGTTTGACATAAAATACACCCACCCCACTCAAAAAACACCTTTTACAACCCAAAATCACACGCGAACACAGCGCCTCCCCCTGGCAGCCTTTGGGCACACGCAGACACTTTATTCGCACATCCAGCCCAGCCTGGGCAATACAGAGACACGCGGGATCCATTTTGAACAAAAACACACCCACCACACTCAAAAAACACCTTTTGCAACCCAAAATCTCCCGCGAACACAGCGCCTCCCCCTGGCAGCTTTTGGGCACACACGGACACATCACCCTCACATCCAGCCCAGCCTGGGCAACACAGAGACACGCGGGATTCTTTTTGCTCCCTCCGAAACAACAACACACCCCTACACACACCAAAAACACCTTTTACAACCCAAAATCTCCCTCTAACACAGCGCCTCCCCCTGGCACCCTTTGGGCACACCCGGGACACTTTGGGCACACCCCGGGACACTTTGGACACACACGGACACTTTGGGCACACACGGACACTTTGGGCACACACGGGGGACACTTTGGGCACACACAGGGACACTTTGGGCACACACGGACACTTTGGGCACACATGGGACACTTTGGGCACACACAGAGGACACTTTGGGCACACACGGGACACTTTGGGCACACACGGACACTTTGGGCACACACACGGGACACTTTGGGCACACACGGACACTTTGGGCACACACAGGGACACTTTGGGCACACACAGGGACACTTTGGGCACACACAGGGGACACTTTGGGCACACCCAGGACAGTTTGGGCACACCCGGGACACTTTGGGCACACACGGGGGACACTTTGGGCACACACGGGACACTTTGGGCACACACAGGGACACTTTGGGCACACACAGGGGACACTTTGGGCACACACACGGGACACTTTGGACACACACAGGGGACACTTTGGGCACACACAGGGGACACTTTGGGCACACACACGGGACACTTTGGGCACACACAGGGGACACTTTGGGCACACACAGGGGACACTTTGGGCACACACACGGGACACTTTGGACACACACGGGACACTTTGGGCACACACAGGGGACACTTTGGGCACACACAGGGGACACTTTGGGCACACCCGGGGACTTTTTGTCACACACAGACCCTTTTGTCACACCTGGGACACTTTTGTCACACACAGACCCTTCAGTCAAACATGAACTCCTTTGTCACACCTGGGACACACACCTGGGACACACACCTGGGACACTTCTACCAGACCTGGGACCCTTTTTGTCACACCCACTGCCCTTTAGTGCCACACGGGGACACTTTATCACACACAGACCCTTTTGTCACTCATGGACCCTTTTCTCACACATGGAGGACCCTTTTATTACACACAGGCACTTCTGTCACACCCGGGACACTTTTTGTCACACACAGACCTTTTTATCACACATATGAGCACTTTTGTCACACACACGGACCCTTCAGTCACACGCAGTGCATCGATCCTTTTATTCCACGCAGTGGATCCTTTTGTAACACACAGACCTTTCTGTAACCCGGTGGACCCTTTTATCCCACACATGGACCCTTCTATCCCACGCGGAACCATTTTATCATCCACACGAACCCTTTTATCCCACCCGGGACCCTTTTATCCCACCCGGGACCCTTTTATCCCACCCGGGACCTTTTTATCCCACTCGAGACCCTTTTATCCCACCCAGGACCCTTTTATCCCCCACATGGACACTTTTATCCCCCCGCAATCCCCTTTTATCCCCCACATTGACCCTTTTATCCCCCACATTGACCCTTTTATCCCACCCAGGACCCTTTTATCCCACCCAGGACCCTTTTATCACCCCCAATGGACCCTTTTATCCCACCTGGGACCCTTTTGTCACACATGTGGGACACGTCCATCATCCCCAGTGGACCCTTTTATCCCACCCGGGACCCTTTTATCCCACCCCGGACCCTTTTATCCCCCACATGGACACTTTTATCCCTCCGCAATCCCCTTTTTCCCCCCCAATGGACCCTTTTATCCCACCCGGGACCCTTTTATCCCACACATGGACCATTTTATCCCCCACATGGACACTTTTATCCCCCTTCAATCCCCTTTTTTCCCCCACATTGACCCTTTTATCCCACCCAGGACCCTTTTATCCCCCACATGGACCCCTCTATCCCCCCGCAATCCCCTTTATCCCACCCGGACCCCTCTATCCCCCCCTCGCACACAGCGCCCCCTGCCGGCGCGCTCGGCCCTGCTCCGGTGCGGCCGCGGAGCGCGGGGATTGGCTGCGGGCGGCACCCGTAGCGCGCTGCGCGCATGCGCAGGGCGGCCCCGGAGCGCTGAGGGCCGCGGCCTGTGCGGGGCCGGGAATTCTGCGGGGCCGGGAATTCTGTGGGATCGGGGTCTCTGAGGGTCCCGGCGGGCGACGGCGGCGGCGTCATGAAGTCCCGCTTTAGCACCGTCGACATCCGCGCGGTGCTCGCCGAGCTGCGGCAGAGGTACCGCCACCCCCCGAGCGGGGCCCGGCCCGAGGGCGCCTGGCACTGGTTCTGGTTCAGGCACTGGTCCTGCTTCTGGCACTGGTTCTAGTTCTGGCCTTGGTACTGGTTCTAGATGTGGTTCTGGCCTTGGCTGTGGTCCTGGTCCTGGTTTTGGCCCAGGCACTGATTCTGGTTCAGGCACGGGTTCTGGCACTGGTCCTGGTTCTGATTCTGGTTCTGGCCTTGCCACTCGTCCTGGTCCTGCCTTTGCTCCTGCTACTTCTCCCAGTCCGGCTTCTTCCCCTGGTTGTTGTCCCGGTCCTGGCACTGGTCCCGGGTCCTGCTGCTGCTCCTACTCCTGGTCCTGCTCCTGCTGCTCCTGCTCCTCGTTCTGGGTCCTGGTTCTGGTCCTGGTTCTGGTTCTGGTCCTGCTCTCAGGGCTGTGTGGGTGCTCAGCCCTTGCATCATGTCCTGCCCACCCAGCTCTGCCCTGCCCGAGCTCTGCATCCTCCCACCACCCACCCTGCCATCCCACTCCCCCCCTGCCATCCCACTGTCACCCTGCCATCCCACTGCCACCCTGCCATCCCATTCCCACCCTGCCATCCCACTGTCACCCTGCCATCCCACTGCCACCCTGCCATCCCACTGCCACCCTGCCATCCCATTCCCACCCTGCCATCCCACTGTCACCCTGCCATCCCACTGCCACCCTGCCATCCCACTGCCACCCTGCCATCCCACTGTCACCCTGCCATCCCACTGTCACCCTGCCATCCCACTGCCACCCTGCCATCCCACTGCCACCCTGCCATCCCACTGTCACCCTGCCATCCCACTGGTCACCCTGCCATCCCACTGTCACCCTGCCATCCCACTGTCACCCTGCCATCCCACTGTCACCCTGCCATCCCACTGCCACTCTGCCATCCCATTCCCACCCTGCCATCCCACTGTCACCCTGCCATCCCATTCCCACCCTGCCATCCCACTGTCACCCTGCCATCCCATTCCCACCCTGCCATCCCACTCCCCCCCTGCCATCCCATTCCCACCCTGCCATCCCACTCCCCCCCTGCCATCCCATTCCCACCCTGCCATCCCATTCCCACCCTGCCATTCCACTCCCCCCCTGCCATCCCATTCCCACCCTGCCATCCCATTCCCACCCTGCCATCCCATTCCCACCCTGCCATCCCACTGCCACCCTGCCATCCCACTGCCACCCTGCCATCCCACTGCCACCCTGCCATCCCACTCCCACCCTGCCATCCCACTCCCACGCTGCCATCCCATTCCCACCCTGCCATCCCACTCCCACCCTGCCATCCCACTGTCACCCTGCCATCCCATTCCCACCCTGCCATCCCACTGTCACCCTGCCATCCCATTCCCACCCTGCCATCCCACTGCCACCCTGCCATCCCACTCCCCCCCTGCCATCCCATTCCCACCCTGCCATCCCACTGCCACCCTGCCATCCCACTGCCACCCTGCCATCCCACTGCCACCCTGCCATCCCACTCCCACCCTGCCATCCCATTCCCACCCTGCCATCCCATTCCCACCCTGCCATCCCACTGCCATCCAGACCCACCCCCTGCCATGGGCAGGGGCACCTCCCACCAGCCCAGGCTGCTCCAAGCCCTGTCCAACCTGGCCTGGGACACTCCCAGGGATGGGGCAGCCACAGCTTCTCTGCCCAACCTGTGCCAGGGCCTGCCCACCCTCCCAGACACCAATTCCTTCCCAATATCCCAACCAAATCTTCCCTTTTCCAGCTCAAAGCCATTCCCTGTGTCCTGTCCCTCCATCCCTGTCCCCAGTCCCTCTTCAGCTCTCCTGGAGCCCCTTCAGGCCCTGCCAGGGGCTCTCAGGTCTCCCTGGATCCTTCTCTTCTCCAGGTGAACAGTCCCCCCCATCTGGAGGCTCTGCTGTTTCTCCCCTCCCTGTGGAGCTCTGACTCCCTTCTGGTGTCCAGGACCATCTGCACATCCAGCCCCACTCTGAACAAAGGCTCTTGTTCAGCTTTTTGCACTCCATCCATGAACAGCAATTCCTCCATCTCCCAAATTCCCCCATCTCTTAATCCCTGTCCCTTCACAGCCATTTCTCCGTGATTGTTCCTTCCAGCTCATTCCATTCATCTTCCCTTTGCTGCCTCCTCACTTCCTGCCTCACAATTTACCACAACTTGCCCTGCTTTGTATCCTGGTTACCCCTGGGATTTTTCCAGCCCCTTGTGTGTCAGATTCTCCCAAGGATTCTGTGTTTTCCCTTTGCAGCTTGCTGGGAATGAGAGTGAACAACGTTTATGATGTGGATAACAAGACGTACCTCATTCGCCTGCAGAAGTAAGGACTGGGAATTCTGTTCAAAATTCTTGGAAAAGGCTGTCACTGGATGTATAAAAACTAGATTATTTTTAGTCTTTAGTAATTTATGTGGCTTTTCTGACTGGTTTTCAAGGGAATTTTTCTGGTTTTTGATGGAGTGGAGGGGGTTTTACTCCAAAAATTTATTGGGAAATGGGATATTGTGGTTTGTAAATGGGCCCAACTACCCTGAGTGGGAAACACTCTGCAAACTGGTGGGTGGTGAGGGGTGGGGGCTTATGTGGGGAGCCTTGGGAATCATGGAATACCCTCAGCTGGGAGGGATCCTGAGGGATCTGGGCTGTGCTCTGCCCCAGGCCAGACTGCAAGGCCACGCTGCTCCTCGAGTCCGGGATCCGCATCCACCTCACCGAGTTCCAGTGGCCCAAGAACATGATGCCCTCCAGCTTTGCCATGAAGGTGAGCAGCCCTGAGCTCCTGGGGCAGGGAGTGCTGCCATTCAGGAGGGAATCTCCATCTCCTGTCCTTGGAGACAGCATAGCACTGCAGGGATTTGCCTGGCAAATCCTGATCCGGTGGGAGACTGAGGGCAGGGGAAGGGCAAACATGGGCTCGGGATCCTGGAGCTGATTTTAAGTTCCTAAACTGGGAATATTTCAATCTAGATGTAATTAAGACTAGTCTGGATGTTTCCTGAGCCACCCAGACCATGGAGCTGATTTTAAGTTCCTAAACTGGGAATATTTCAATTAGATGTAATTAAGACTAGTCTGGATGTTTCCTGAGCCACCCAGACCATGGAGCTGATTTTAAGTTCCTAAACTGGGAATATTTCAATTAGATGTAATTAAGACTAGTCTGGATGTTTCCTGAGCCACCCAGACCATGGAGCTGATTTTAAGTTCCTAAACTGGGAATATTTCAATCCAGACATAATTAAGACTAGTCTGGATGTTTCCTGAGCCACCCAGACCATCTGGAATTTTACTCCTTGCCCTTCCATTTGGATTGTCCCAATATTTAGGCCCTGTGTCAGTCCTGGCCCTGCAGTTCAGGCTGCTGGACTTGGAGGGCTCAGCTCCTGCTCCAGACTCTTGGGCTGGGTTCCTGCAGGTGGATCCCCAGGGATACAGCCTGGTCTCTGCCTCACATGGACCTGCTTGTCCTCGGGGCACTCCCTGTGAGCATTCCCACATTTTCAGGCTGGCAAAGCAGGTGCAGCTGCTGAGATAAGAATGGAATTTGTCTGGAGACCTTGAGCTGGAGCAGAAGCAAGAAATGAAGCTGCAGAAACTCCATAGAGTAACATCAAAGGAGCTGTTTTATAAAGTTAAAATAAGTTGCATTAAGGCTGTTCAGATCTAGCCATTTATAGGAAATATGTATTACTTAATAATTAGCCAGAGCTGTGTGATGTTGGATGGTTTGCAGGGGGTGTGTGGGTTTTAAGGTTGTGTAACTGTGTGAGAAGTTAGTTCTAAATACAGTCCCTCCTGAAACTTGAATATTCTTGCACAAGAACAGTTTAAATATTGTAAATGTAAACACAGTTGAGTCCTTTTCCCCTTGACAGTTTTTCCCTTCTTCTGCTCCTCGTCCCTTCTCTCCACAACAACTCATGACAAAGAGGACTGAGAAATAAAACACCAAAAAGAGTAAAACCCACATGAAATGAGATGCAGTCAAGTGATTGTTTAAGGACAGGGGTTGGAGCCTCTGCAAGCCCCTAAAGGCTCAGTTGAGATCAGGTGTTGTGACAGCTCCCCCTGGGAATGACTCAGCAGAGGCTCTTCAGGGTGGCTTTCCATGGATTCAGGGATAATCCCAGCTCTCTGTGAAACAAACCCTTGGAATTTTGGCTGGCAGCTCCCCAGGGCTAAAACCCCAGCAGGTTTTAATGGAAAAAATACTCAGAATTGGGAACAATGATGTTATTTGGAGACATCAAGGTGTTGTTTAGGTAGGGAGCTGTATTTTCCCTCTGGGGAGAGCTGCATTAACCCAGCAGAGGGTGCTGTGCCAGGAGGGCATTCCCAGGTGTTTTCAGCTCTCCCAGCCCCGTTTCCCACCCCCTGCAGTGCCGGAAGCACCTCCGGAGCCGCCGCCTGGTCCGTGTGTCCCAGCTGGGCATCGACCGCATCGTGGACCTGCAGTTCGGCAGCGACGAGGCCGCCTATCACCTGCTGGTGGAGCTCTATGACAGGGTGGGTGTGAGGGTCCCTTTCTTGTCCCCTCCTTGTGCTGTGTGCTGATGCCATGGATGACCCCTCCCCCCAAAAACAGGGCTCTGAGCCACGTTAGTGTAGGGTAAGATAAAAAGTAAAGGTCCTTTAATAACCCAGGGCCTACAGCCCACAGGAATACAGGATGACATGCATGTGCCCCAGTTCTTGTTTCCATGGCTTTTATAATAAGATCCCTCCAATCATTGCTTTACACATTTCTCAGTCCAGCCCCAGTCCCACCCCTGGTCCAACCCCCTGGAATTGGGTCTGGGGTCGTCAAGACCCTCTGTCTTCATCAACTCTTCTTCCTCAGGCACACAAAGGTCTCTTGGAGTTCATCAAATTCTGGCTTTTGGGTCACTCTGACCTGTGTTTATGTTTCATTCTGTGGGCCTTCTGATATCCTTCAGCTCTACCTTGGAAAGGAGTCTAAACAAGATTAATTAACTAAAGGAGTTTGAGCTCCCTGTTCTGGGACAGGGGTAGTGATAGAAAGGCATTAAACTTAAACTGTTAGAAATATTAACCCTCTAAAAATCTACAACTACTGTGTTCCTAAAATCGACAAAATGTGAAAATCAGAACAAAAACCCCTTTGGCATCATGCTGAAGGAATCTGCAATGATATGGAATCTCCTGGTCCTGGATTGTCAGTCCATTAACCCTGGAGAAGTGGGTGCTCTCTGCTCACCCCGACCATGTGGTCTCTGAGAGCCCCCAGGAAGGACACACAGGGACCACCAGAGAAGGCAGGAACAAAGAGGGAGTTTAATCAGGGGTACAGGTTTATATGGACTTTGGAGGGAGACAAATTCAGCAATAAGGGACAAGAGGGAAGTCTGGATTTGTGCCAATAGGAGTAAGGGGATTTACATTCAATGGGAAAGGGTTACAGGAAATATGAGGTCACTGTCCTTCTCCCAGCCCCCTGGCCTGGCAGGGGTTTATGGGAAGAAGAAGCAGTGACTATGCACTTTTTACATTTAGTAAATTTAAACCACATTAACACCATCAGTTGTTAAAGGATTCTCAGTGGCTGGTGGGTTTTCTTCATCAGCCCATTTCTGGCATGACATTCTCCAAGCCATGTATTGAGAATGCATTGCCACAGGTGGGTGCAGAGCCCGGGGTGTCCCATGGCTGCGGGGACACTGGTGGGCTCTGCTGAGGGTCCCTGTGCCCCCAGGGCAACGTTGTGCTCACGGACCACGAGTACATCATCCTCAACATCCTGCGGTTCCGCACGGACGGGGCCGACGACGTCCGGTTTGCGGTGCGGGAGCGATACCCCCTGGACAGTGCCAAAGCTGCTGTGCCCCTGCCCACCCTGGACAGGTAACTGCCTGGTCACTGTGTGTCTGTGTGTTGGGATAAACCCAAACTGCCAGGGCAGTGACCCTTCCCCTGGACTCTGCCTTGGGGAGGCCACACCTTGAGTGTTGTGTTCAGTTCTGGGCCCCTCAGTTGAGGAAAGAGATTGAGGGGCTGGAGCGGGGCCAGAGAAGAGCAACGAGGCTGGAGAAGGGACTGGAGGTGGCTCTGAGTGTCCTCTGAAACACCTCCAGGGACAGAGAATCCACCATGTCTTGATCCAACCCTACTGTGATCACCAGCCCAGGGCACTCTGTGCCCTGGGCTGGTGATCACAGTGGAGTTGGATCAAGGGTTGGACTTGCTGATCTCAGAGGTCTCTTCCAACCCAACTGAGAAGAGCAACGAGGCTGGAGAAGGGACTGGAGCACAAGTGCTGTGGGGAGAGGCTGAGGGAGCTGGGGGTGTTTAGTCTGGAGAAGAGGAGGCTCAGAGGTGACCTCAGCACTGTCTGGAACTGCCTGAAGGGAAGTTGTGGCCAGGTGGGGGTTGGTCTCTTCTCCCAGGCACTCAGCAATAGGACAAGGGGGCACGATGGGCTCAAGCTCTGCCAGGGGAAATTGAAGTTGGAGAGCAGAAAGAAATTCTTTGCAGAGAGAGTGCTCAGGGATTGGAATGGGCTGCCCAGAGAGGGGGTGGATTCCCCATCCCTGGAGGTTTTTAAGGTGAGCTTGGCCGTGGCACTGAGTGCCATGATCTGGTAAAGGGACTGGAGTTGGCCCAAGGGTTGGACTTGATGATCTCGGAGGTCTTTTCCAACCCAATCCATTCTGTGATTCCTGGAGCTGGGAAAAGCTCCGGGTAGTTTTTCGAGTGTTACGTGTCAGTTTTAGTTTTTTTTAAGGCTGAAAATGTTTTGTGGCTTCTGAGTGATTCAGAGTGGTTTTAAAGCTCGTGATTCATTGGAATTTCATTGGAAATTCATTCATTGGAATTTCAGCTCTCCATTGTCTTTCACAGGTTGACTGAAATCATATCGAATGCACCCAAAGGGGAGCAGCTGAAGAGGGTTCTGAACCCACTGCTTCGTAAGTAATGGGGCTTTACTGGGGAGTGCAGTGAGCTCAGTCAGTCTGGATTATAATTTATGAATAATTTATCACAGAATCACAGAATGGGTTGTGTTGGGAAGGACCTCAAAGCCCACCCAGTGCCACCCCTGCCATGGGCAGGGACACCTCCCACCAGCCCAGGCTGCTCCAAGCCCTGTCCAGCCTGGCCTGGGACACTCCCAGGGATGGGGCAGCCACAGCTTCTCTGGGCACCTGTGCCAGGGCCTGCCCACCCTCCCAGACACCAAATCCTTCCCAATATCCACCCCTATGGCAGTGGGAAGCCATTCCCTGTGTCCTGTCCTTCCATCCCTTGTCCCTCTCCAGCTCAAACAGTCTTTTTTTTGATGTTTTTCTGAGCATTCTGCTTTTATACCTGTTCAAAAAAACACCAAACCCCTAAGCCTTGGGCAGCAGTAGATTTATTGACTGCAAGAGAGATGAGCCTGGCCATGACCCTGCAGTGCTGAGGCCCTGCCAGTGGCTCTGTCAGAGCCAATTTGCAGATCTAAGTTTTTCTTCCCCCTTTTCTTGCTTCCCTTTCTCCCCACCCTTGTCTCTCTCTTTCTCCACACTGCTCTCTCCCTGAATACACAGCCCATTGCTGCTGCCTGTCCCCCAGTGTTGTATCCACACTGCAATGGGGTGTTCCTGCTGCTGTCCCACATGGTGTTCCTGCTCTGGTTATCCAGGCACAGCTGCTCCCCTCTGAAACCTCCATGATTTTTCCCTTCAGGTGCCATGGGAGTTGGGCTGTTTCTCACCCCCCTCCTCCTTATCCTCCCATGAAGTCCAATCATCCCTCCTGCCCTTTCTCTCATTTTTGGCACTCCTTGTGTCCCTCACTTTCTCACATGTCCAATAGTTCCCCACATCCCATTCCTTGGCCTTACCCTCAGGCCAGGGCCTGCTCCCAGCCCTGCCAGGTTTTCCCAGGACAGTCTCAATTCCCAGCATTTTGGCATTTAGAGACTTCCATTCCTGAGCAGGAGACATCTTTGTATTTCATGGCCTTGTTGCCCCTCTCTGTGCCAACATTCCCACAGGAAGTGCTCCCTGGATTTATGCTGTGGCCTGAATTCCCATGTTCTGTTTGCTGTTCCCTTCCCAATTCCCAACACCCTTGTGCTCACTGACAATGGATCCTGTGTTCCCACAGGACCAGCTGTTGGTAGGTCTTGCTCCCAGAGAGAAATGCTCATACACATCAGTGGGATGGGCCTTCCACATCTGCATTATTTTCTGTTGCTTTATTTGCTGTTGGTTTATTTGCTGTTGGTTTATTTTCTGTTTGTTTATTTTCTGGTTTTTTACACTGAGTTTTTGTGTCAGTTCTTTATATCCAGCCTTTTGTTGCTCCAGTCCCTCCAGCTGGCTCTGGGAGTTGATGAGTTGTGTTGTTCCAGTCCAGGCAGGGGCTATCCTGCATTCCAGGGGCAGTGTGTTTCCTCCCACACCTTTGGGATGTGCTTTCCCAAGTGCTTTCTGGAGGCCCAAGCAGACCTTTTTTGTCCATGTGACCTCCCTTGTCTTTGGGCCTTGAACTGTTGTAGGATTAGGGTGGAAGATCCAAACTGTGCTGGCTCTCCTGTATCCAGTGCTGGGCTCCCTGTTGGTTTTATCCTGAGCCTGGCAGGGGCTGGGGCTTTTCTGGGCCATTTTTACAATCCCTGGTGCATGAACCTCCCTGTGCCTCTCCTGCTGAGCTGAGAGAGGAGTTTGGGGCATCTCCACCCTGGAGTTCTTCTAAACTCCTGAGTTGCCTCTTGTTGTGCCTGTTGGATCCATTTCCTCTTCCAACAACTGGATTTGGGGCTGATTCCTCTGCCTGCAGAGAAGCATTCCCACCAGATTTCCCAGTGCCCTTCCCTGTGGATGGAACCCCAGACATTCATTTAATTTTCCTGCTCTTGTCACAGCCAAGCTTTTCCCCCTTGGTACTTCCTGACCCTCCTGGTTCTCCCACACTTCCAGCTTCTCATCCCTCTGGAAAAGCTTTTGTTATCCATCCTGGTGGGGTTTTTCCCCCCCAGATTTTCCAAACATTAATTTTGTTTCTGTGTTTGAGAGTTTGGTCCCCCATTTTCCACAAGGGTCACAACCTCAGACAACTTCTTGCATCCAACAGTTCTCCTGATGTTTAGTCCTGCCAACCATCCTTGGATTTCTCTGGAACTCTGTTTAACAGCAGCACCTTTGAGCAGCCTGCACTTTATTTGCAGGCAGCTCCACAGCCTCAGCTTGTTGAAACACTTCTTAAAATGAATTTTAAAGGCAGATTTCACTGTGAATGTTTTCTACAGATGATCCTTCAATGTTTTTTTAACAGCTTATGGGGCCACTCTCATCGAGCATTGCCTTATAGGGGCTGGATTTTCTGGCTCTGTCAAAGTGGATCAACATCTGGAAAGTAAAGGTAGGTAGGAAATAATAAATATGGTGATTTTTATGTAGTGTTTTTTCCCCAAAGAGTTGAGTTAAACCTGTGGGTTCTGTCTGTGTGGTTTTATTTTTTAATGCTTTTAGGCTGAGGACCAACCTTGTTTACATTAAAACTCTTGAGCTGTGCATCTGTTGGAGATAAATCACCAGATTTTATACATTATAAATGGTTTTATGATAAGATTCCACCTCACTCAGGAGGTGGACTCTGTAAAAGGATGTTTGACAAGAATCCTGTGTAGGAGAATCAGCCTCAAATCTTTATAGCAAACCTTTATAGCTTTATATTTATTTGGAAATTATGGATTTGGGTGGTAAAGTCAGGATGGATTTTCCTGCAGTCTTATTTTCCTTGTGTGCTTTATTTTTGCCATAAATCCACAGGATTTTTCACTTCCTCCTGCATTATGGTGCTGTAATAACTCAGCTTTGTAACAAATAAGCTCTCACAGCTTCTGGTTTGTGCTTTGCCTCTGCAGTTTTTGCTTTTATATAATGGCAGTTGTGTGGTCTTTTTCCCTTCACTGAAAAAACTTGAATAATTATGTCATGAAAGCACCCAAATAGATTTTTTTTATTAAAAATTTCCCAGCTGTAAATAAAATATGTGCTGAAACTGCTTTTCAGGTTGAACAGTAATTGCTGGAGTGAAACACCAGGGCTGAAATACTTCCCTTGGTTTGTTTTTCCCTTTAGAAAACCTTGAGAAAGTTCTCTCAGCCCTGGAGAAGGCAGAGGAGTACATGGCACTGACTGAGAACTTCAGTGGGAAGGTGGGTCTGGGGGGTGTTTGGAGCTGCAGGAATTGCTCAGGATGTGGATTTTGTAGTGAAATAATTGGTGATGTAAATGCTGTGAGAATTGCAGTGGTGCTTTAGTGAACTCTGTGCATTGTGGGCTGAGCTGAGGGTTGTCCTGAGGGCTGTGAGGAGTCTCCTCCTTTTCCAGAAGAAGTTGGAGGCAGGACAAGCCTCTGGTCAGGGATTTACTCGTGCTGGAATGGCCTTGTGCTGATCAGCAGCTCACACCTGAACCTTCACAGATCCTTTTCATGACTTCTCTCTATCCTTTTAGGGATACATCATCCAGAAAAGGGAGAAAAAGCCCAGTCTGGAACCAGATAAACCAGCAGAAGACATCTACACGTAAATATCTGAAGTATTCCCTTCTTTTGGGTTTTTTTCTGCTAGTTTGCATCACAGAAATCAGTTTTCAGGTGATCATACCAAGTGTGTGTTTTACAGATATGAGGAATTCCATCCTTTCTTGTTTTCTCAACATTCCAAATGCCCCTACTTGGAGTTTGACTCCTTCAACAAGGTACAGTGCTTTGCTGATACTGCCCTTAAGTGCTTGTTAAAAAGAGTAATTAAAATATGGTGCAGAGGTTGTTAATGAAAAAACAGACCTTGGAAGAGGTGGTTAATTTTATGGAGAAATGGTTCCTGGGGAAAGGCCTTTGGGCTCCTGCTGAGCAGAGTTGTCCTCCTGAGCTCAGATCCTGGAGCTGTGTGGGGAAGGTGGGTATTAACAGAGCATCCCAAATGTTTTGTTAGTGGAGAGTTGGATGCTGAGGTGTCTGTAGAGATAAACAGTCATCACATTTGTACTTTTGCTGCTTTGGAAGTTCAGGCACCTGATTTATTATTTCCTTGAGTGTTGTCCTTCCTGGTCCTCCACTCATGAAATCATTAAGTGCCTTTTGTTCCTGACCTTGATCTTCCCATTTCCCATTCCTGTCCTGCTTTGTGGCTGAATTTCACTCATCTCCTTCTCCTGATACTGAAATAATGGAATGGTTTGGGTTGGAAGGGATCTTAAAGTCCATCCAGTGCCACCCCTGCCATGGGCAGGGACACCTCCCACCAGCCCAGGCTGCTCCAAGCCCTGTCCAGCCTGGCCTGGGACACTCCCAGGGATGGGACAGCCACAGCTTCTCTGGGCACCTGTGCCAGGGCCTGCCCACCCTCCCAGACACCAATTCCTTCCCAGTATCCCACCCAGCCCTGCCCTCTGGCACTGGGACGCCATTCCCTGTGTCCTGCCCCTCCATACCATTGTAAGAGGTCCCTCTGATGCCTAAACAGCCCAAGACCTTCCTCATCCTGTGTTTTGGGCACAGCTGGAACACCAGGAGCAGTTCCTGGGCATTTTCTGGGTGTCTGTGGGTTTTTCACTGGCCCAGTGAATTCAAGGCAGACAAGGCTGTCACTGCAACCACTTAATCTGTGTCAAACCAGCTGCTTTTTCAGCATTTCTTAGCACAAAAATGGGCCATAGTTTGGCCACTTATTTACTTGTGCCCAAGCCCTGGTTTGCTGAGGGTAAATGGAGAAAGTTCTGAGTGTTGTTTTAGCCTCTATTTCCTCCTTCAGGGCTCTGCAGCCACCTCTGTGGAGGGAACCTCCTCTGCCTGCTTGTTGCTGGTCTAAGTTAGGACAGCCTGGAGATTCCTAAACCTGATTTTCTCTTCCAGGCAACAGATGAGTTCTACTCCAAACTGGAGGGACAGAAGATTGACCTGAAGGCCTTGCAGCAGGTGTGTCCTCACCCAGGGCTGGGGGAGCTGGGCTGTCCCAGAGGCTTCAGAGCCTTCTCTTACTTCTTGCAGGGATTGGATGATGCCATCAGTCCTTATTTATTTTTCCATTTATTTTTGAAAGGAAAAACAAGCACTGAAGAAACTTGAGAATGTCCGTAGGGATCACGAGCACAGACTGGAAGCTCTGCAGCAAGCTCAGGTGAGGCACATGTTGGTTCTGAACTGATCCTGGAATCCCAGACTGGTTTGGGTGGGAAGGGACCCTCAACTGATGATGGAATCCCAGACTGGTTTGGGTTGGAAGGGACCCTCAACTGATGATGGAATCCCAGGCTGGTTTGGGTTGGAAGGGACCCTCAACTGATGATGGAATCCCAGACTGGTTTGGGTTGGAAGGGACCCTCAGCTGATGATGGAATCCCAGACTGGTTTGGGTGGGAAGGGACCCTCAACTGATGATGGAATCCCAGACTGGTTTGTGTTGGAAGGGACCCTCAACTGATGATGGAATCCCAGACTGGTTTGGGTGGGAAGGGACCCTCAACTGATGATGGAATCCCAGACTGGTTTGGGTGGGAAAGGACCCTCAACTGATGATGGAATCCCGGACTGGTTTGGGTGGTAAGGGACCCTCAACTGATGATGGAATCCCAGACTGGTTTGGGTGGTAAGGGACCCTCAACTGATGATGGAATTCCAGGCTGGTTTGGGTGGTAAGGGACCCTCAACTGATGATGGAATTCCAGGCTGGTTTGGGTGGTAAGGGACCCTCAACTGATCCTGGAATCCCAGACTGGTTTGGGTGGGAAGGGACCCTCAACTGATGATGGAATGTGGTGGATTCTCCAACCATGGAGGTTTTTAAGATGAGACTGGACGTGGCACTGAGTTCCATGATCTGATAATCAACCCAATCCATTCTGTGATTCTGTGAATGTGGCACTGAGTGAGAATCCACATCTTGATCCAACCCCACTGTGATCACTCTGTGCCCTGGGCTGGTGATCACAGTAGGGTTGGATCAAGGGTTGGACTTGATGATCTCAGAGGTCTCTTCCAACCCAACTGATTCTATGAATCCCAGATTGGTTTGGGTTGGAAGGAACCCTCCAGTCCATCTCATTCCATGGGCAGAGACACCTCCCACCATCCCAGGTTGCTCCAATCCCATCCAGCCTGGCCTTGGACACTCCCAGGGATGTCTCTGCAGGAGACAAGTTGGCCATTTTCCCACAGAATCACTTAACTCTTGGATTTAGCTATAAATATATATAGCTAAAGTTTAAGTTAAATCTATTTTGAGTTTCCAGATTTTTTTCCTTTCTCCCCTTTTCTAAGTGTGTGTTCTATTGTAGTTTCTTTTCAATTTTCTCTTTTCAGTATAAATATATGTAGTTAAAGTTTAAACCTGTTTTGAGTTTCCAGTTTTTTTTCTCTCTCCCTTTTTCTCAGTGTGTGATATATTGTAGTTTCCTTTTAATTTACTCTTTCCTATATAAATATATATATTTAGTTTGAGTTTAAACCTGTTTTGAGTTCCAGTTTTTTTCCTTTCACCCTTTTTCTCAGTGTGTGTTATATTGTACTTTCCTTTTAATTTTTCTGCATAAATAGATATTTAAGTTTAAACCTGTTTTGAGTTTCCAGCTTTTTTTCCTTTCTTCCTTTTTCTCAGTGTGTGTTATATTGTAGTTTCCTTTTCTCTTTTCTGTATAAATATATATAAATTTTAAACCTGTTTTGAGTTCCCAGGTTTTTTTTCCTTTCACCCTTTTTCTCAGTGTGTGTTCTATTGTAGTTTCCTTTTAATTTTCTCCTTTCTGTATAAATATATATAGTTAGAGTTTAAAGCTCTTTTGAGTTTCAGTTTTTTTTCCTTTCTCCCCTTTTCTTAGTGTGTGTTCTATTGTACTTTCCTTTTTTCTGTATAAATATATATAAATTTTAAACCTGTTTTGAGTTCCCAGGCTTTTTTTTCTTTCTCCCTTTTTCTCAGTGTGTGTTATATTGTAGTTTCCTTTTAATTTTCTCCTTTCTGTATAAATATATATAGTTAGAGTTTAAAGCTCTTTTGAGTTTCAGTTTTTTTCCTTTCTCCCCTTTTCTCTGTGTGTGTTATATTGTACTTTCCTTTCATTTTTTCTGCATAAACACACACAGTTAGTTGAAGTGTCACCCTGTGCTGAGTTCCCGGTTTCTCCTCTCCCTTTCCCCGCCCCAGGCCGGGCGGGCGGTGCTGCCCCCGGGCCGGGCTGTTGGCACTTCCCGGCTCAGTCCCGGCCCCCTTTGTCCCGCAGGAGGCCGACCAGCTGAAGGGGGAGCTGATCGAGGTGAACCTGGCCGTGGTGGACAGGGCCATCCAGGTGGTGCGGAGCGCCCTGGCCAACCAGATCGACTGGGGCGAGATCGGGGCCATCGTCAGGGAGGCGCAGGCTCAGGGGGACCCCGTGGCCTCTGCCATCAAGGAGCTGAAGCTGCACACCAACCACATCACCATGCTGCTCAGGTGGCTGGGGGGCAGGGGCTGCAGAGACCCCACCTGGCAGGGACACACCCCAGCATGGCTTTGACAGCAGGAAAATCCTTTGCCTGGAGCGGGCACAGTGTGGCAGCAGGACCAGGGCAGTGCCCCTTCCCCTGCACTGGGCACTGCTGAGGCCACACCTCGAGTGCTGTGCCCAGTTCTGGCCCCTCAGCTCAGGAGGGACATTGAGGGGCTGGAGCAGGTCCAGGGAAGGGCAACGAGGCTGGAGAAGGGTCTGGAGCACAAGCCCTGTGAGGAGAGGCTGAGGGAGCTGGGAGGGGTTGAGGCTGGAGAAGAGGAGGCTCAGGGGGCACCTCCTCACTCCCCACAACCCCCTGACAGGAGGCTGAACCCAGGGGGGGTTGGGCTCTTCTCCCACACAAGCAGCAGCAGGACAAGAGGGCACAGGCTCAAGCTGTGCCAGGGCAGGCTTGGCTTGGTCATCAGGAAGGAATTGTTTGCAGAGAGGGTGCTCAGGCCTTGGAATGGGCTGCCCAGAGAGGGGGTGGATTCTCCATCCCTGCAGGTGTTGGAGCCGAGACTGGATGTGGCACTGAGTGCCCTGGGCTGGTGAGCACAGTGGGGTTGGAGCAAGGGCTGGACTGGAGGAGCTCAGAGAGCTCTTCCAACCCAGATCATTCCATGATTCTGTGATTCTATATCCATGGAGGCCTCCCAGGGGAGGAACCAGAGCCCTCAAACAGGTTGTGTCTCCCTTTTCCTTTAAGGAGAGAGGCAGAACTAAGCCAGGACTAACCTGCAGTGGGGCCCAGGAACCACCTGAGTGCCCTGGGCTGGTGAGCACAGTGGGGTTGGAGCAAGGGCTGGGCTGGAGGAGCTCAGAGGGCTCTCCCAACCCAGTTCATTCCACAATTCTGTGATTCTAAGAACTTTCAGTATGAAAAGTGGAATGTGCAAAGTTAACCCATGAATCTTTAGTCACCTCACTTACAGAAGGGTCAGTGCATGGAATAAGCTTGTTTTCAGTCAGGTCCTTGGTTTGGAACAATTTGGCTCTTTGTTTCTGCTTTTGTTTTCTTTTCCCTCACAAAATTTGGCTGACTCCAAGACATAAAGAGGCATCCTGGAGCCTCCCTGTGTCTGCACAGGTGAAAGGGTTTAGGGCTCCTTAGGCCATTTCCAAACCTCCTGAGAGAATTAAATGAAGAGCACTTTGCCCTAAGAATTAAAAAAGAACCAGTTTTCTTAATCAGAGTTCTGTGTTTTAGGAACCCATATTTGTTATCTGAAGAGGAAGAGGAGGAGGATGCTGATGTAGAGAAAGAAGAAACTGAAGAACCAAAAGGAAAAAAGAAGAAGAATAAAAACAAACAGTTGAAGAAACCTCAGAAGAACAAACCCTTGTTGGTGGATGTTGATCTCAGTTTGTCTGCCTATGCTAATGCCAAAAAGTAAGACTTTCAGTCAATGTGTTCTGTAGCAGAAATTTCCCTGTGTTTGCAGTTGTTGCTGATAATATTGTAGCAGGAAAAAGGCTTTGGGGTATCTTGTTAAAGGGTAAAAATGGAAATGGGCAGCCTGTCCTGAGCTCTGGGCTGTGCCTTTCCTTGGGCCAAACCCTCTGGTGCAAAGTCTCTCCCTGTCACCTCAGTTTAATTTTGGGTCCAGTTGTGCACAGTGGCACGTGGGACAAAAGGCAGATGTGTGTGGGATAAGCACAGCCTGGAAAGTTGGGAACCTGCTGGGATTCCAGGGACAAACTCACCTGTGCTTCCCAGGTACTACGATCACAAAAGACACGCAGCCAAGAAGACCCAGAAAACAGTGGAAGCTGCAGAAAAGGTATTTTGCCTTTGTTTTTTGGAAGATATTTATAAGTAGAATCCCTGTCACTGATAAGTAGAAACTCCTGGCCTGGTCTAAGTTGCCCTATTGAGACATGAAAAGGAAAAACAACCAACCAGAATTGTTTTATTCGACATTTTAAGCTCACCAGAGGATTGCAGATCCCTGAGGGATCCTCTGTTTCCACCAGTAGCACTGGGAATACCCAGAGCAGGTGGAGAGATGGTGCCAGACCAGGACTCAGGGAGGCAGGAGTGGCAAATCAGTGGGAATCCCTGCAGCCAAAGAGCTGACAGTTCCAGGGTGAGGTTGAAGGGCAGCTGTGCCACATGTGCACACAGGGGATGCCCAGCACAGTGTGGAGCTGCCCTGATGAGTCCACAGCCATCTCCCACCAACCTTCCCACTGTTCAGGCAGCAGTTCTGTCATTCCTGCCGGACTGTGATCCTGCTTTCTGGAGCACAAGTGCTGTGGGGAGAGGCTGAGGGAGCTGGGGGTGTTTAGCCTGGAGAAGAGGAGGCTCAGAGGTGACCTCAGCACTGTCTGGAACTGCCTGAAGGGAAGTTCTGGCCAGGTGGGGGTTGGTCTCTTCTCCCAGGCACTCAGCAATAGGACAAGGGGGCACGATGGGCTCAAGCTCTGCCAGGGGACATTGAAGTTGGAGAGCAGGAAAAACTTCTTTGCAGAGAGAGTGCTCAGGGATTGGAATGGGCTGCCCAGAGAGGGGGTGGATTCCCCATCCCTGGAGGTTTTTCAGCTGAGCTTGGCCGTGGCACTGAGTGCCATGATCTGGTAAAGGGACTGGAGTTGGACCAAGGGATGGACTTGATGATCTGGGAGGTCTTTTCCAACCCAATCCATTCTATGATTCTGTGGATGTGGCACTGAATGAGAATCCACATCTTGATCCAACCCCACTGTGATCACCAGCCCAGGGCACTCTGTGCCATGGGCTGGTGATCACAGTAGGGTTGGACCAAGGATTGGACTTGATAACCTCGGAGGTCTTTTCCAACCCAATCCATTCTATGATTCTAAACAGGCATTTAAATCTGCTGAGAAGAAGACAAAGCAGACTCTGAGGGAAGTTCAGACAGTCACCACCATCCAGAAAGCCAGGAAGGTCTATTGGCAAGTACAGCTCTGTTGTCCTTCTGTCCTGTCCCATCAGGCTGAGTTTCCTCTGGCTTAGAACTGGAGCTAATCAGGATTTCTGAGCACTACACTTTGTGCTGGGTCTCCTTGCAGCTGCTTCCCAAAGTCAGAGAATCCCAGAATGGTTTTTAGGGATAGCAGCCCAGAGAAGCTGTGGCTGCCCCATCCCTGGAAGTGTCCAAGGCCAGGTTGGACAGGGCTTGGAGCAACCTGGGATAGTGAGAGGTGTCCCTGCCCATGGCAGGGGCTGGAACAAGATGGTTTTTAAGGCCCTTTCCAACCCAAACCATTCTGTGAGTCTGTAATTTAAAAAAGAACAAATGAAACCAAACCCCAAAGCTTTTAATTATCTAATATGAATTATTAAAATTGAAATAAGTAGGAGGACTTTGTGGTGATGGTACTTACTGTTTGATGTCAGAACATCACTGGCAGAGCTGCTGTGGTTGTCCCATGCCCTGTTTTTATGCCCCAGGCACATGGATGGACATGAAACCATTTGCAGTGTCAGAAATCGTGGATGCTGAGATGGTTATTCTCAGTGATGCCCAAAAAGGCAGAACAAACTGTTTAGAGACAAATTTTTAGTCCATAAACAGCAAGGTATTTATTAAGACAACGTTGGGAAGCCCCCGACTAGCGTCGGACAAAGAGCTTCAAAATCTACAGTGAGAAGCTACAGTATTTATACATTTTGGTGAGGGATTACAGTATTCTTACATACATATTCATGCATAATTATAATATTGCAATATAATATTCATAGCAGGCGGAGTTGGGGCGGAGCTGTCCATTTTGAGGAATATTATGAGGGGAGATCCTGTTACTTCATCAGGTGGTGGTCGCATTCTTGCTCCTCATCCTCATGAACTCTGTATGATCTTGCAGTGGGTTTTGCCAACTATGGTGTTCTGGTTTCTTTTCTTGGGATTAACCTGTCAATTTGTTGTTTAGCTAAGCACAGGTCTACGCTAATTGGATCGTTAATCATGACTCCACTGAAGGTTAAACCTTATCTCTTGGAAACTCCCATGAAAGTTGGGTGCTCTTTGTAAAATCCCTTAAGTTCTGGCTTTTCTCTACTTCATTCCCCCCCTTTTCTTATGGCTTGCGGATTCTTCCGCCAAGCCCAAAAGAATTTTGTGCTGTTTTCACCATAATCTATAAAGTTTGGGTTCTCTTAATTATGGTGCTAATCTTGTACCACAAGTACACATTCAGGAGTGTTAGCAGGACGGTACTTACGGCTATAGCTATCATTGGATGCACTAGAGAATTGAATACCTGTGTTGCAGTAGGGGAACGTCCTGTTAGGATATCCCACCAATGCTGTTCTCCCTCTCGCTCTACCTTTGTCAGGATAGTTTTTATCTTTGCTGTATCGTGTTCTACTTGCCATAAGGTGCGTTGTGTACTTCTGTTTACTTCTTGCACTAATCTTTCTATGTCTGGGTGTCTAAGCATTTTCTTAAGAAGTTCAGTATCCATACCTATTTGCAGGTGTGGTATATTATGATACAGGCTATAATCCACTTCTATCAGCTGTTTAGTAGTTATCGGAGCAGTGTAGTCAAAATCACAACCTATAATGCGACCAGTGTCCCGAAATCATTATGAGGAGCATGGTTAAATCCATTGTCAATGATTGTCGTTAGGGATCCTTCTTCCTTTAGTGGAGAGTCATTCCTTGAAATTCCTGGTCCAGGCTACAGGGAGTTGAGGGGGCAGAAACAGTTACTCCTGAAACAGACATTCCCGTTATTCTTTCCCAGGATTCCTCGTCATAATTTTGCAAATAGTGAGCCCCGATTCCTGCCCCACAATACTCAGCTATTGCCCAGGTTTTATCCTCACAAAGGATTCTCCGCACTGCGTTCCTAGTCCAATGTTCCAGATTCATTAAATACCAATGATCCCTGTTTTCTACTACTAATGTTGATATTATGTGTAGATTTTCTACATCTTGTGGTGACCAATGTTGTTCTAACAGATCTCTATAGCGGTCTGTGATATCCTGATTAAATTTACGGTCGCAACTCATACAAGTACCGTAGTGTCTGTAATAATTTTGATGTACCCACCAAATTTTCTGACACCCACCACACAACACTTTGTACCAACGGTAGTGGGACCCATCCTTCCCACATCCACAAAAATATCTTGGTCCTTTTGATATTCTTTTTCTGATCTGTGATGATTTCGACCAATTCCTTCCTCCCGTGTGGGCTAATTCTTGAGCCAGGGATATTACTCCCCATGCTTTTACGTTTGGCTTAACCTCTTTAACTATTGGTAACAGGGCTCTTGTCCAGCGCCGCCTCTGTATTTTAGTGAGATTACGTTCATCCATTTTCTGAGGGGGAGTTTTCTTGTTCAGGTTCCGGGGCTTTCTTAACCCGTGAGTAGTGGATCCAGGTAGGTCGTTCCTTTATTCGGACTGCCGTGAAGGTGGTCAGCAATACCTGGAACGGTCCCTCCCACCTCTCTTGTAGGGGTTCTCCTAAAAGATTCTGAACATATACCCAGTCACCAGAGTTAAAGGGGTGCAACTTGTTATCGGGTTGTCTAGGCTGTTGTCCTATTACTATAGTGGCATTTTTGTCAAACTGTTTCCCTATCGCAGTAATGTAATCATATACATACTGGTTGCCTATATGATCTATAGCTTCACTGTTCACAATTTGCATTGCATAGGGTCGCCCATACAGGATTTCAAACGGGCTCAGCTTTTCTTTTGATCTGGGCTTGACCCTTAATCGAATCAAGGCAATAGGCAAGGCTTGGTACCATTGCAGGTTGGTCTCCTGACATATCTTAGCAATTTGTTGTTTAAGAAGATGATTCATTTTTTCTACTTGCCCACTGGCTTGGGGCCTATAGGGTGTATGCAATTGCCACTTGATTTGTAGTGCCTTGCTGATTGCCTGAACAATCTTTGCACAAAAATGCGTTCCCCGGTCCGATGAAATATTTTTAGGTATCCCAAACCTTGGTATAATTTCATTCAGTAATACTTTAATCACCTCTTTTTCTTTACATGTCTTACATGGAAAGGCTTCAGGCCACCCAGAAAATGTGTCAGTTAAAACTAACATATATCGATATCCCCCTTTCCTTGGGAGTTCGGAGAAATCAATTTGCCACATTTCCCCTGGGAATTTCCCTTTGTTAATTGCTCCCAAGTGTACTTTTGTTCCAGTGTTTGGATTGTTTTTCAGACAGCGCTCACACCGGGAGGTCACTTGTTTTATGGTAGTATATAGTTTAGGTCCTGCTATTCTACTTTTAAGATACTGATAGAGGGGATCTAAACCCCAGTGAGTTTTCTCATGTTCTGTCTTTACGAATTGCCACATTATATTTCCTGGCAATATTAACTGCCCTGTTTCCATTTGGCCCCATCCACTATCCAGTAGCTTGCCCTTATTTCTCTGTATCCACTTATGATCTGTTTCTCGATATTCCGGTTGGAAGTTAGTATCCAACTCTCCAGGTACTAATGCAGTTACTAGTAGTCCTTGACCCTTTATTGCAGCTAACTTGGCTTCTGCGTCAGCTTTCCTATTACCTATTTCTGGGACGGTGTTACCTTTCAGGTGTCCTTTACAATGCATTACGGCCACTTGGTTCGGGAGCTGGACGGCTTCCAGTAGTCGTAGGATTTCTTCTGCATGTTTTACAACCTTCCCCTGGGTGGTTAATAATCCCCGTTCCTTCCAAATCGCTCCATGAGCATGCACTACGGAGAAGGCATATTTAGAGTCCGTCCACACATTTATACATAGTCCGTCTGCCAATTCAAGAGCCCGGGTGAGGGCTATCAACTCTGCCTTTTGTGCAGAGGTCCCCACAGGTAAAGGATTTGATTCAATCACCTGTTCCGTAGTGGTTACCGCATACCCAGCCATCCTCACGCCTTGTTTCACAAAGCTGCTGCCGTCTGAGAACCAGTTCTCTGCTTCCGGGATTGGTATCTCTTTGAGGTCAGGACGGCTGGAGTACACTGCTTCAATAGTTTCCATGCAGTTATGCTCAAGTGGTTCCTCTGGTGTCCTTCCTTCTAAAAATGAAGCTGGATTGACAACGTTAGTGACCTGAATTACTATGTCATCAGATTCAACCAGTATTGCCTGGTACTTCAGGAATCTCGAGGGTGACAGCCAATGGCCACCCTTCTGTTCCAATACTGTCGATACAGTATGAGATACTAACACTGTCATCTTTTGTCCCAATGTGAGTTTCCTGGCCTCTTCAATGTTCAGAATTACGGCAGCAACTGCCCTTAGACATGTAGGCCATCCTTTGCTCACCTCATCCAGTTGCTTCGAGAAGTATGCCACAGCCCTTTTACATGGTCCCAGCTGTTGGGCCAACACCTCCATTGCCATTCCCTGGCGTTCATGAGAGTACAACCAAAAAGGCTTCGTCACATCTGGCAAACTCAGTGCCGGGGCCCTCATAAGTTCTTGTTTTAATCTTTTGAATGCTGCCTCAGCCTCAGGAGTCCACTCGACAGTCCTTTTGGTGTCCTTGAGTAAGTCATATAGTGGCTTTGCCAGTATCCCGTACTGGTATATCCATAACCGGCACCATCCTGTCATCCCTAAAAAGGCTCGTAAGTCTCTAGGTGTTTGGGGCTTAGGCATCTGGCATATAGCTTTTTTCCTTGTTGTTCCTAGAGATCTCTGTCCCTTTGAGATTTCATATCCCAAGTACACGACTTGTTTTTGTACTAACTGGGCCTTTTGTTGGGAGACTCGGTATCCGTTTAAGCCCAAGAAATTTAAAAGCGAAATGGTCCATTGAACACAATCTTCTTCTTTCTCATTTCCCAGGATCAGATCATCGACATACTGTAGAAGAACGCCATCTCCTGGCGGCCGTTCCCATTGCTCTAGCTCTTTAGCCAATTGGTTCCCAAAAATTGTGGGACTATTCTTGTAACCCTGGGGCAACACCGTCCATGTTAATTGAGTTTTTCTCCCCCCAATGGATTCCCATTCAAAAGCAAAAATCTTCTGACTTTCTGACGCTAAGGGAAGGCAAAAGAATGCATCTTTTAAATCCAACACTGTAAACCAGATTAAGTTATCTTTCAATTTGGTTAAAAGGGTATATGGATTGGCCACTACCGGATGTATAGTTTTTGTAATTTCATTTACGGCTCTTAAGTCCTGTACCAATCTATATGTTCCGTTTGGTTTCTTTACTGGCAGGATGGGTGTATTAAATTCAGACTCACATTCTATTAACAATCCTAATTCTAAAAACTTCTTTATTATGGGTGTTACTCCCTCTCTGTCTTCCAGCCTTAGTGGGTATTGTTTTTTATTTACCGGCTTTGCCCCTTGTATTAATTCAACCTTTATTGGTATTGCTTGTTTCGACCTCCCAGGTGTGTCCGTTGCCCAGGCCAAGGGATACACTTCGTCCATGATTCGCTTGTTATTTTCATTGTTTCGCTCTGGCTCAACGCTGCTCATAGCTAAGCTTAGAGCAGCTATCCATCTGTCTTCATTAACCAAAAATTCCAGTTCCCCCTTACTAAATTTAATGACCGCTCCCAAGTTCTCCAGCAAATCTCTCCCTAATAAAGGCTTAGGAGAATTAGGTAAATACAAGAATTGGTGTATTCCCATCTGTTTCCCAATTTTATACTTTAAGGGTTTTAGGAAAAATGCCTTTTCTGGTTGGCCTGTTGCACCTATGACTCTTACAGATTCATCACTTTGTGGTACCAATTTTTGATTTAAAACCGAGAATGTTGCTCCAGTGTCGACTAAAAAATCTAGTTCTTCATTACCCTCCCCTAGCGTTATTTTAACCAGTGGGTCCGCTAGGGAACAACCCACCGGTCCTCCTCATTGATTGCTTTGATGTGCAATAGTGGTGGCAGAGTTAGCACTTTTTATTGCCAGGAGGGGACAGTCCCGCTTCCAGTGACCTATTTGCAGGCAGTGGGAACACTGATTTGGTCCTATTCTCTGCGATACGTGTGCACCTCCCCTTCCTCGCATGAAGTTACCACGACCCCTTCCTCCTGTATTAGATCCAGGGACCCTGCCCCCGGTCCCCACAGGGTACTGACCATATGTTTCAGGGAATCCCTGGGTCATAGCTACCAAACGTGGTGGCTTCCCTGCTAGTTTCTTTTCTTCTCTATTGTTATATACTCTCCAGGCTTCCGTCATCAATTTTTCCAGATTTTTGTCGTCTGGGTGACCTAATCTTTGCAACTTTCTTCTTATGTCTGGATTACTTTGCCCTACAAACAGCCCGACCAGTTGTGCAATGCCTATTTCCGAAGCGGGATCCAAGGGAGTATATTGTCTCATTGCCTTTCTGAGTCTATCTAAGTAGTCGGTAGGTGATTCCCCTGTATCCTGTCTGATTTGATATAGGGCAGCCCAATTTATTGCCTTAGGAATCGCATTCCTTAAACCCTCGGCAATTATTTCTCGATATTGCTTCAACATTGCATAGTCTTCTGGTCGGTTCACGTCCCATCTCGGGTTTTCTCTAGGGAAAATATCCCTTAAATCTCCCCGTAAGGACCTCGCGTGCGTCCTAGCCGCATTTAGCACCAACTCCTTCTCAGTAGGAGTAAATGCATTCAATAACAAGTCCGTATCCTCCCAGTCAATGTCTTGGTTCCTAGCTATTAATTCAAATCTCTGTGCTATACTTTCTGGTTCTTCCCTGAAACTCTTCACTGCCTCCTTCCATCTATCCAACTCCCCTGATGAAAAGGGGACCTTTATTCTTCCTTGTTCTCCTTTGAGATTTATTACTTGTCTAAGGGGAGCATTTAAACGACTATCTGCTTTCTTTCCTGTTTTCCCTTTGCTGCCTTTTTGCTTTGCCGACCTGGTTTGATAGGAATGGCTGGCACCTTCTGATTCATCACTGTCACTGCTACTTTCAGTGTCTGTTTTGCCTTTCAGTCTTCTTGTGTCTGGGGTTTTCGGTAATGTCCCAGTTTCTGCAGCGTTGGCGGTTTCTATTCTGCTTTTTCCCTGTGTTGTGTCGCTCGAAGTATCCTCCTCGCTATCCTGTTTTTCCACCGTTCCTGGCGTCACAGGAGCACCTTTGATTGTTTTTGTTTTTGTGGCAGCCTCAAATATTTGAAATCTCTGTATCAAGTCTGTTATGTCCATAAGGCTTTCTTTTTCACTATCACTATCTCGTCTCTTTCTATATTTAAGACATTGTTTTCCAATACTGCAGGCATCACAACAACGCTTTTTTGCTTTAGAATTCTTCCGATCTTTTTCTAGTGCTAACACAAAAGGGTCTTGGGGTGGGATATTTACCCCACAATCTCTCTGCCACTCTGGTTTGTCTCTCAATGAAAAAAACATTTCACAATATATAACCTCATCCCACTTTTCCAATCTGCGGAGGAACAGAAGGAGCTGCAGCATTGTATTATAATTCAAGCTCCCCTCAGGGGGCCACTTTTCTCCCTCGTCTAAGGTATATAATGGCCACCAGTCTTGACAATACTTTAACAGCTTCTTTTTACTCATGTTTCCACCCGGGACCCCTCCAAACTCTTTCCAGTGTTTCAGAATACACCCAAGGGGGGTTTTTAAATTTATTTCTTTACCTTCCTTACTCGGTTGACTGCCCATTGTCAATATTTACTCCCACTAGATTGTCAATCGCTTCGTTCGTCTCTAGCCGGCCTTCTCGCGAAGGACGCGGAAACGTAGATCGGAACTCCTCACTCGCTTCGCAGTCAGACTGCGTCTCATTCACTCTCTTTCACACTCTTGCACTCCCCTCTGCCGCCCCCCCTTAATATTGGATCAAAATAATGATGTTACCAGGGGAGGCCACAAGATGTCGCTGTAGACCGCAGGATTTTCAGGTGGTCCCTGGTGCAGCTTGATTCTATTATTACAAAAGGTCTGAAAGCATTTGGAGAAAGACTAAGCCTCGAGTTCTCTTACAGAAATATTTCACGCACTTAACCATATGCAGAGCTTGCTCTGAGAAACAATGGTCACACCTTATATATGACACCCCTGGCAAACGATCTTCATCAAAAATTAAGCCACTGCAAACATTACATCTAGCAATCATAAACAGCGAACATTCACAATTTGGACAAATCTTTATCAGAGGCTCAGAGGAACAAAGCCCTTCTACAGACAGCCTTTCAGTACCTTTTCCCATACAGAACTCTTGAAATCTAATAGCTTACAGGAATTAGTTAACAGCAATCTCCTTCTCTCTCTTTTTTTTTTTTTTTTTTTTCTTTCTTGTAGTTCAAAAGGCTAAAACAACACAATTATTAGCACCCCACTCAACATACATACCAACTTCACATATAATTCAAATAGCTAAAACAACACAATTATTAGCATTACACTCAACATACATAGTAGCATCACATATAGTTCAAACAGCTAAAACAACACAATTATTAGCATCACACTCCACATACATAGCAGCATCACATATAGTAATAAGTTCATACGCTATTCTGCCTTCGTGAGATTCAAATCCATGTTCTTGAGGGGACTCCAACCCCTAAAAAAAAACCTCTTAAAATCGGGGACTCTAACCCCTTTCAGGACTCAGGCTCTGGGGACTCTAACCTCAGACCTGGGAGCGTCCTCCTCACCCTGTTCGATTCAGTTTTATAGTGCACCTTTATTCCTTCATTCAAATACGGTTATAAATACCTTTTGATCCTTCGAGAGGTCCTTGTCCACCAGTGTATGAGACCAGGGGTCAGGGAGACTGTCCGACAGCAAACTCGGTCGTGGGGGCGCCCTACAGTGTCCCCAGCCCCTCGGGTTTCAGCACCGATGGAGCAGGACTGTCCCACCAGAGTCGCCAGAATATGATGCCCAAAAAGGCAGAACAAACTGTTTAGAGACAAATTTTTAGTCCATAAACAGCAAGGTATTTATTAAGACAACGTTGGGAAGCCCCCGACTAGCGTCGGACAAAGAGCTTCAAAATCTACAGTGAGAAGCTACAGTATTTATACATTTTGGTGAGGGATTACAGTATTCTTACATACATATTCATGCATAATTATAATATTGCAATATAATATTCATAGCAGGCGGAGTTGGGGCGGAGCTGTCCATTTTGAGGAATATTATGAGGGGAGATCCTGTTACTTCATCAGGTGGTGGTCGCATTCTTGCTCCTCATCCTCATGAACTCTGTATGATCTTGCAGTGGGTTTTGCCAACTATGGTGTTCTGGTTTCTTTTCTTGGGATTAACCTGTCAATTTGTTGTTTAGCTAAGCACAGGTCTACGCTAATTGGATCGTTAATCATGACTCCACTGAAGGTTAAACCTTATCTCTTGGAAACTCCCATGAAAGTTGGGTGCTCTTTGTAAAATCCCTTAAGTTCTGGCTTTTCTCTACTTCATCAGCTTGTTATAAAAACCACGTGTGGAGTGCCCTGTCAGTGCCAGGGGTTCCTCACAGGGCTCTGCTGTGGTTTGGCAGGTTTGAGAAGTTCCTGTGGTTCATCAGCTCTGAGAATTACCTGGTTATTGCTGGGAGGGATCAGCAGCAGAACGAGCTCATTGTGAAGCGCTACCTGAAACCAGGTGAGTCCAGGGGAGTGGTGGCTTTGCCTCTCGTTCTCCAGCTTTGTTCATGTCCAGGGGTGGCATGGGAAGGTCTCTCTGCTTTGTCCTTGAGCTGGGTCTTGGATCAAAGGGGGCTTTGTGGTTGGGAGTCCCTCTGGCACTGTGGGGTTAGAGCAGGTCGGATGGGCCCCCTCAGGAGCAAAGGAACTGCTTCTCCCTGGGACAACTGATGGACTACAAGGCTGAGGGAGCTGGGGGTGTTCAGCCTGGAGAAGAGGAGGCTCAGAGGTGACCTCAGCACTGTCTGGAACTGCCTGAAGGGAAGTACTGGCCAGGTGGGGGTTGGTCTCTTCTCCCAGGCACTCAGCAATAGGACAAGGGGGCACGATGGGCTCAAGCTCTGCCAGGGGAAATTGAAGTTGGAGATCAGAAAGAAATTCTTTGCAGAGAGAGTGCTCAGGGATTGGAATGGGCTGCCCAGAGAGGGGGTGGATTCCCCATCCCTGGAGGTTTTTAAGGTGAGCTTGGCCGTGGCACTGAGTGCCATGATCTGGTAAAGGGACTGGAGTTGGCCCAAGGGTTGGGCTTGATGATTTCAGAGGTCTTTTCCAACCCAATCCATTCTGTGATTCTGTGGATGTGGCACTGAGTGAGAATCCACATGTTGATCCAACCCCACTGTGATCACCAGCCCAGGGCACTCCGTGACCTGGGCTGGTGATCACAGTGGGGTTGGATCAAGGATTGGACTTGATGATCTCAGAGGTCTTTTCCAACCCAATCCATTCTATGATTCCATGATTCTGTGTCCTCCTCCCATCCTGCTCCCTGCAGCCAAAGAGCTGTTTCCAGCTGGTGTTGGGAGGGGTGTGTGTCTGACTGCAGTCCCCTCTCTTCCAGGGGACATCTACGTGCACGCCGACCTGCACGGGGCCACCAGCTGCGTCATCAAGAACCCCTCAGGTGCCTGACTGGGGCTGGGCAGGGCCTGGGGGGCCCTGGAGGGCTGGTTGGGGCATCTGTGGGGTTGGCTGATGGTTGGTGGGTGTCCCACAGGGGAGCCGGTGCCGCCGCGGACGCTGACGGAGGCCGGGACCATGGCCCTGTGCTACAGCGCGGCCTGGGACGCCCGCGTGGTCACCAGCGCCTGGTGGGTGTCCCACAGCCAGGTGAGCACACCTGGGGGGCTGGGAGGGCTCTGCAGGCAGCTGAGGGGGTGGGTCACCCTGGGGTGTGCAGTGTGGACATCCCGCTGCAGTTCTGGTGGTGTTACGTCCTGAATAACCCCATTGCTAACCCCAAATAAAGTGCTGAGTGGATTGGAACATCTCCCAGGAAAATTCCCTGCAAAGGAGGGGAGGAACCCCCCTTGGACACACAACCCAGCAGTTGCTTTGTGGGTGTTGCTATTACATGGTGCTGGCTTCCTGTCACACAGATTTTTTTATGGGATATCATGACTTTTTGTTTAGGTTTCTAAAACTGCACCCTCAGGAGAATACCTCACTACTGGGAGCTTCATGATCCGAGGTGAGACACAGAAACAGTGGGAATGTGGCATTTTCTCTGGAGGTGCTGGGCTGTCCTGTCCCCCCCTCACTGTGAACAGCCAACAGATCCTCTTTCTCCCAAAAACCTGCTAGGGAATGGCTCAGGCTGAGGATGAGGCAGCTGCAGCAGCATTTCTTGCCAAGCCCTGGACAGGAGTTCATCAGCTCAGCTGCTTTGAGTTCTCCTGTTCTCATCCCAGAGATAAAATAAGCCCCAGTGTAATTTTTTGGTAGCCTAAAGCCTCTACTAAAAATGAATTTTGGAAGTACATCCTGACTGTGAAACCTCCCCATGAGACTCTGCCTTTGTTTTGCAGGGAAAAAGAATTTCCTCCCACCCTCCTATCTGATGATGGGCTTCAGCTTCTTGTTTAAGGTACAGCTTTTCCCATCAGCTCCTCCTGGCTTTTGTAATTTGCTTTGAGCTGCAGGAGGTTTATTTTCTGGGTCTTGCTTATCAGCATATTCCCAATTACTTCTTTTCCCACTGGGACAAATCCCATAAAAGTCTTCTTGCTGGTAATGACTTTGCTTTCATTCCCATCTCTCCCCAGGGTGCACTGTCTGTAGAACAGGCTGAGCATTCCTGCCCCTGCCAGGTTGTTATCCCAGCTCAGTCTGGAGCAAGTGGATGTTCAGGGAATCTGGGTGTGCAGCTCTGTGTGTCACACCCAAAGGTGTCACACTTGGGCTTAAATGTGCTGGGTTAGTTTTCTTGCCTTTTGATGGCAAAAGTTGTGAAAAGGGAAAGGAAAAGCTGAGTCAGGTGTTGTGTGAACAGAGCAGGGAGCTGGGGCTGGGCCTGCCCTGATGGAGCTGCCTCTTCTCAGGTGGATGAGAGCTGTGTCTGGAGGCACCGGGAGGAGAGGAGGATCAAGGTCCAGGATGAGGATCTGGAGACGGTTTCCAGCAGTGCCAGTGAGCTGGTGGCTGAAGAAGTGGAGCTGCTTGGTACAGTGGGACTGGTGCTGCATGTGCTGCATGTGCTGCTGCTCGGGGTCTGTGTGATCCCCACGGGGTCCTGGAGCACTGACAGGACACAGGGAATGGCTTCCCACTGCCAGAGGGCAGGGCTGGATGGGATATTGGGAAGGAATTCTTGGCTGAGAGGGTGGGCAGGCCCTGGCACAGGTGCCCAGAGAAGCTGTGGCTGCCCCATCCCTGGGAGTGTCCCAGGCCAGGCTGGAGCAGCCTGGGCTGGTGGGAGGTGTCCCTGCCCATGGCAGGGGTGGGATGGGATGAGCTTTAATATCCAATCCTTCCAACCCAACCCTTTCTGGGATTCTGTTGTTCCATGATTCTGTGATGGATCAGTTATTGTTCCTGACTGTTTTTCCCCCCTTTGTGCCCCAGAAGGAGGAGACAGCAGCAGTGAGGAGGAAAAAGCTGAGTGTGAGGAAGCTCCAGAGGATGTGGAAGCAGCTCCAGAGGATGTGGAAGCAGCTCCAGAGGGTATGGAAGCTCCAGAGGATATGGAAGCCACAGCTGACAGTAACCATGATGAGGGTGTTGCTGACCTGGAGCAGGGCAGAGGAAACACAGGTGCTGCTGCAGAGGGTGACTCTGAGGAGGAGGAGGAGGAGGAGGATGGGGAGTCCGAGGATGAAGCGGAACATCCGGAGCCGAAGGGCGAAGGGAAGGAGGAGGAGGAGGAGGTGGATTACCCAGACACCACCATCGACCTGTCACACCTCCAGTCTCAGAGGTGAGAGAGGCAGCAGCAATGGGGGCACCTCTGAGGGTCTCCTGGAACGCTGGGCTGAGTTGCCATCGCTCCTTCCCATGCTCAGCAGGGCAGTGCTGTGGGAATGCTGCCCCTTCTGCATTCCAGGCCTTGCACACTGGGGAGCTGAGCCCTGAGCTGTCTGCTCTGCCCAGCTGGCTCTGCTCCCTGCTGTCCCTGCAGGTGGCACCCCTGGGAGTGCCAGCAGATGGGATTGAGTGGGGGGCGAGGGACAGCTCTGCAGGGCACACCAGGGCTGAGGGGGCTGCCTGCTTGGGAAGCAGCACAGCAGGGGCTCCCTCGGTGCCCTTTGTTCTATTTGTGTGTGTGAGATGAGCTGGCAGAGGTCTAAGACTTGTTTTGTAAACTAAATCCCAGTGTTCCTGCCTTTTCCATTCTCCAGAGCTGGGATTTTCAGGAACTGGAGCTGGGAGTGTTACACCCACGTTGCCCAGGTGTCTGACATGTCTGTGCTTGAGCTGCTCTGCACCTGCTGATGCTCCTTTTCCATCTCCCCACAGATCCCTGCAGAAAACCCTCCCCAGGGAGGAGAAGCCCAGCCTGGTAAGGCCCCAGCTGTGGTGCTGGCACCGGGCAGTGGGAGCTGCTGCTGGGCAGGGCGTGCCCTGACTGCCTTTCCCTCCCCAGAGTGACAGCAGGGCCCAGGGGCGAAGGCATCTCTCTGCCAAGGAGAGGAGGTGAGAGCCAGACTGTGTCATGGGATCAGAGTCCCAGGGGCGTTGGGTTGGGAGAGACCTTAAAGATGACCCAGTGCCACCCCTGCCATGGGCAGGGACACCTCGCACTGTCTCAGGGTGCTCCAGCCTGGCCTGGGACACTTTCAGGGATGGAACAGCCACAGCTCATCTGGGCAAATGCCTCTTCCCCATTCCCTCCCCAGGCCCAGGGCATGTCTTGCACCTCCCAGTGTGGGCTGATCCACAGATCCGTGCCCAGTGTCCATCCTGCATTTCCACTGTGGGGTGCTGCTCCTGCCCTTGGGGAATGCTGGCTGGGAACAGTTCCTGGAGGGTTTTACTGGGAAGGGGCTGTTCCCACAGCTGGTGCCTCAGGTCCCTCCATAGCCCCATGGCATGGGAGCAGGGTGGAAATGCTGCCAGGAGAGCAGCAGCCTCTCTTGTCACAACCAGGGGCAGTGTGTCCTGATTGTTTTCCTCAGAGAAATGAAGAAAAAGAAGCAGCAGAACCAGCCTGAGAGCTCCGAGCTGGCTGAGGAGAAGCAGAAGGAGGTGGAGACACAGCCCCCCACTGTCCCCCCCAGCAGCAGGGCAGGACCAGCCCCCCAGCCCATCAAGCGGGGCCAGAAGGTGGGCAGGGGCAGGGGCAGGGGCAGGGTTGGCAGGGCAGGTGGGGACAGCAATCCCACGTTTCCCAGACATCCATGGTGGGCAGGGCTGGTGGGGACAGCAATCCCACGTTTCCCAGACATCCATGGTGGGCAGGGCTGGTGGGAACAGCAATCCCACGTTTCCCAGACATCCATGGTGGGCAGGGCTGGTGGGAACAGCAATTCCACATTTCCCAGACATCCATGGTGGGCAGGGCTGGTGGGGACAGCAATCCCACATTTCCCAGACATCCATGGTGGGCAGGGCTGGTGGGAACAGCAATCCCACATTTCCCAGACATCCATGGTGGGCAGGGCTGGTGGGGACAGAAATCCCACATTTCCCAGATTTCCCAGATTTCCCAGACATTCACGGCTGCCTCGTGGTTTCACACTCCTGGTGGTGCTGGTCTGTGGGCAGGAGCTGACTGGAACCAGTCTCCTGGTTACTGGTGACCTGCACTGGAGGAGGTTGGGATACTGGGGAGGGGAGTGCAGGTGGGATCAGCATCCAGCTGTTTGTGGATGCAGAGTGACTGTTCTGAAGCTGTTGGTGTTTCCCTCTGCAGAGTAAGATGAAGAAGATGAAGGAGAAGTACAAGGACCAGGACGAGGAGGACAGGGAGCTCATCATGAAGCTGCTGGGGGTGAGGAGGGGGCTCTGCCTCCCCTGGGCCTGGGGGGCTCCTTCCAGCCCTGACCAGCTGTGTCTCCACAGTCTGCAGGATCCAACAGGGAGGACAAGGGCAAGAAGGGCAAGAAGGGGAAGACAAAAGAAGAGGCAGTGAAGAAGCCACAGCAGAAAACCAAGGGCCTGCATCGTGGAGCAGGAGGGGGCAAGGAGACCCTCCCAGCAGGAATCCTGCTGCATGAGGCTCAGGATCCAGCCCTGGAGGAGCAGGAGGAGAAGGTGAGGAGCAGGAGGGGAAGGAGGAGGATAGAAAGGTGAGAAGCAGGATTGAGGTGAGGAGCAAGGTGGGAAGGTGAGCAGGGTGGGAAGGAGGAGCAGGATGGGAAGGTGAGGAGCAGGGTGGGAAGGGGAGGAGGATGGAAAGGTGAGGAGCAGGGTGGGAAGGTCGGGAGCAGGATGGGAAGGAGGAGGAGGATGGGAAGGTGGAGAAAGGTGAGGTGAGGAGCACTCTCCTCTCCTCCCCTCTCCACGTGACTGTCCCTGGCTGTGGCTGTCCTGGCACTGTAGGAGCTGGGCTGCTCCTCATGGTGTCTGGGCACTGTGCAGGGCTCTGTGCCAAATGGCACAGCTGGGGGAGCCCATTGGTTTCCCAAAGCCCTCCAGCAATCCATGGGCATGTCCTGTTCCCAGCACAGCCAAACTGGGGCTTGGAGGAGTTCCAGGATCAGTTCACTCAACACCTCCCACTCAGCTGAGCTGTGACTGAGCTGCCTGCCCTGCTGTGGCACTGGGAGCCCCATGTGCCCCTCCCAGCTCGGTGTGTGCCAGGCAAACTGGAGCTTGGAAAGAAACACTCCAGCCCCCACCCACTGCAGAATGTGCTCTCACCTGTGCTTTGAAACGAGTCCAGCTCTCTGCAGGGACAATGTGGCTTCCTGGGCACTGCTGCTAACGGGGTTGCTGTCTCTGGGTCAGGGGAGGGAGGGCAGCTCTGCTCCCTCCAGCCCTGACTGTCCTGTTTGTGTGTGCAGGAGGAGCAGGACCAGGAGCAGCCAGGAGTGGAGGTAAATGTTTGTCTGCAGCTCCCCAGGTGCTGAGGGCAGGGCTGTGCCCCCTCCAGGAGCCCCCCAGCTCTGTCTGAGCCCAGCTTACCTGTGTTGTTATAAATAACCCCCTGTTCTTCCTGCCCTGCTCTCTCCCCACCCTCCATAAACCCAGAGCTGGCTCCAGGGATGCTTGTCCCTTGTTTGTGCCTCTGGAGGTGCTGGCACCCCCAGGAGAGCTGGCTCTGGGCTGGGGGATGACACAATGGGCAGGGCAGGTTGTTCTTTAGTTTAGAAGTTTATTTACATATCACATTGCTTTAGACTTTTCTGTAATTACAGGCTGTGAGTGTTGCCCAGGGCTGGGAATAAGTGAATTCCTTTAAATTGTTTGCTGAAGGAGGATAACGGTGTCTGTCCTGGGGGAAGATGGAGGTGACCCCATGAAGATGTAACTACATTTGGGGGTCCCAGAACTCAGATCCATCAAATGATGTGATTTTAGTAATCAGAGAGGGTCAGTCATGACTCATGGCTGGATGATTCAGTGCCAGTGAAAGGAGTGATCAGAGTCATGGAATGATTTGGGGTGGAAAGGACCTTACAGACCACCTGATTCCACCCCCAGCCATGGGCAGGGACCCTCCAGTCCCCAGGGGCAGCAGAGGGAGGGGCTGGGGGGCACTGCCTGGTTCCCAGTGAGGCTCTTTGCCCCTCAGGATGCTGAGGCCCTGCTGGACTCCCTGACTGGGCAGCCCCATCCCGAGGACATCCTGCTCTTTGCTGTCCCCATCTGTGCTCCCTACACAGCCATGACCAACTACAAGTGAGTGGCAGCACCTTCTTGGGCTGGGCTTTGGTGACAGTCTGTGTTTGACTCAGAGAAACCTTCTCTTTGGGCAGGTATAAAGTCAAGCTCACCCCAGGCACCCAAAAGAAGGGCAAAGGTAGGTCTGGAAGTCTTGGCTCCTTTTCCATGCTCTGCCTGGTGAAGCCAGTGTGGTTCTCCAAGCCAGTGTGGTTCTCCAAGCCAGTGTGGTTCTCCAAGCTGTTCCACCCTTCCCTGTGTTTTCACAGCTGCCAAGATTGCCCTGCACAATTTTATGCAGTCCAAAGAAGCCAGTGCCAGAGAGAAGGATCTGTTCCGCAGCGTGAAGGTGCCTCCTTTCCTGCAGCTCCTCCTGTACTCACGTAGCAGCAGCAGCAAAATACCCACCAGTGCCATTCTGGGGGGAAATGCTGCAAAACTGAGTGTGCTCTTGGTTTGGGTGTTTTTAGCCCTGCTGGGGAGGTCAGAGAGCCCAGAATGGTTTGGGCTGGAAGGGACATTCAAGATCATCACCTTCCACGAGCCCAGGTTGCTGCAGCCTGGCCTGGGACACCTCAGGGATGGGGCAGCCACAGCTCCTGTGGGCACCCTGAGCTGCTTGGGCTGGGAAGGACCATCAGAAATGGAGCCCCAGTGGTATCCCTGGGCCTTGATCTAAAATAACGATCTGACAAGAGCAGCATCCTCCAGGAAATCCTCTGGTTTTGGGAGGGGAATTCCTGGGAGTTGAGGCTGGAGGTGTGTCCTGTGCCCCTCCCTGTGGCACCCTGTGCTTTTCTGCCGTGTCCAATTTTTCCTCTCCCCTGTTTTCCAGGACACTGATTTGTCAAGGAATATTCCTGGGAAGGTGAAAGTGTCTGCACCTCACCTCCTGAACAGGAAGAAGAAGTGATTCCATGCTGGGGGTTCTCACCCCCAAACTGGTGCAGCAGCACCTGGAGCTGGGACAGACGGACACAGACCCACCCCTGGTGCCACTGGGACTGGATTGTTTCCATGGGCCAGGGAGCCAGCGTGGCTTAGATGGACCCTGATACCAACAGCAGATAAACATGGAAGTAAATTGCTGGCAGTTGGTCAGGAATGTCCTGCCATGTGGTTCTCTCATTCCTCACCACTGGGCAAATGCTCTGGCAGGTGGGGCTGCACAACTCCAGGGTGTCCAGCCCCTGCCAGGGGCTGGAGATTCCAGGAGGGCACTTCCAGTGCAAAATGCCTCCTTTGGGAAGGCAGAATTGTATTTCCCCCTAGCCCTCCCGTGGCTGGGGAGAGAGGGAAGGTGCAGGCCCAGTCCCACCCTCTGCTCCCACCAGGACTGTTCTCCTGAGGGCTGGGAGTCAGGATGAACCCCAGGGCTCTGTCAGGAATTACAGCACAGGAATTGTTCTACAAGTCCAAGTTTTTAATTGTTTTTTTTTGAAGACAACTTAAAACATGATTCCTCCCTCCCCACAGCAGCAGAGCCTGTTCCTGTCCCCGCTGTGCCCCTGGACAGGAGCTGGGACAGCCAGGGCAGCCCTGCCCCTTCCGTGCCCCTCAGCCAGGGCAGCTCCCCAGGCACGGACAGAGCTGGGAACAGGCTCCAGCACTTCAGTTACACTCCCAGGGCAGAATATCTGCTACCTACGGTTCACAATTGAAGTTCCACAACATAAAAGAGTTCCAAAAAAACCAAACTACAGCCAAGCAGAGAGTGGTGGTGCTTTAACATCTCAAGGTTTACAACAGTTGATCGATGGACAACGGACAGTTCCCAGATCCTGCTCCTCTGACCTTAAGCTTTTGTGGCAAAAGGTTAAGCTGTGCCCAACAACGGGACCTGCAGCCTGGACTAAAGCCACACTCCTGGCTGGGGTGTGCTCAGCAGGCCCTGCACAGCCACCACTGTCCCCAAGTCCCAGACTGGGGCCTCCCAACACGTCTCTGTGGGCTGGGGGTGCCCTCACACCTGCCCAGGGTGCACAGCCCCAGCACCAGTTCCAGCTCAAACTCAGGCTACTTCTCCACTTGCATTAAATACATTTATTGCAAACATCTGGACACAAAAATAGGTTCTCTCTAGGCCATTCACATGCAACGTAAAGGCGAGAAGCGACTACCTAGGACGACACAGAGGTTTAACCCACACACCTTCGGCGTGTGCCGCGCTGGACCCGCCCCGCGCTGCCCGGGGCTCAGGAGCCAGAGGTGTTGTTGCTCCCGAAGCGCTGGTTGACGCTGTGCAGCAGGTGCTTGGGGAGGCAGTTCCAGGAACTGGCCAGCATCTCCTTGAAGCAGATCACAGCCTCGAGGCACAGCCTGGCAGGGGAGAGGGAGGCTGTTAGCAGGGAAGGGCTGCAGGGGAAACTCATTCCTTGGAGCTCTGAGTGAGGGCTCCTTCTCATCAGCAGTGCCAGACGTGCTGACAGGAGTCCTGCTCCATCCTCACACCTGCCTGCTGCTCTGGCAGCATTCCTTGGAGAAGGAACATTTCCCACCATTTTAGGAATATAAATGGGGCTGGTGGTAGTCCTGTACCACTTCTACAATTACATGGTCTGGGTTGAGAGGGACATTAAAGCCCACCCTCCCAGCCAGCAGTTCCTTCCCAATATCCCACCCAGCCCTGCCCTCTGGCAGTGGGAAGCCATTCCCTGTGTCCTGTCCCTCCATCCCTTGTCCCCAGTCCCTCTCCAACTCTCCTGGAGCCCCTTCAGGCCCTGCCAGGGGCTCTCAGGTGTCCCTGGAGCCTTCTCCTCTCCAGGTGAGCCCCCCAGCTCTCAGCCTGGCTCCAGCCCTGGAGCAGCATCATGACTGGGTTGCAGACACATCAGAGCCCACCCAGTGCCACCCCTGCCATGGGCAGGGACACCTCCCACCAGCCCAGGGTGCTCCAAGCCCTGTCCAGCCTGGCCTGGGACACTCCCAGGGATGGGGCAGCCACAGCTTCTCTGGGCACCTGTGCCAGGGCCTGCCCACCCTCCCAGACACCAATTCCTTCCTGACATCTCTGCTGGGACTCACCAGTTTGATGCTGAAATCTCATTCCTTACCTTACAAGAGATCTTGGTTGTAGGGAAAACACAAGGATTTCATTACTGTGAGCCTGGGAGGGCACAAGAGAGTGTGAGTTCACGCTGTTCCAGCAGGAGCCAAAGCAGCCCAGGCTCACACAACAGATCATGGAAACATGGAATGGTTTGGGTTGGGAGGGACCTTCAGGCCCAGCTCATTCCAACCCCCTGCCATGGGCAGGGGCACCTCCCACCAGTGGAAGCCCTGAGGGTTCCACGTGCAGGCACCTGCACTGAGAGGCCTCTGGACAGGAGCAAACCATTTCCCCCTCAGGCTTTGTTAATGCACCTCTGTGGCCCCCACGAGCCCCCAGTGCCAGCCCCAACCCCTCAGCCTGGTGGAGAGAGCTGGGAGGGAACACTGAGCCAACTTACAGCCTTGGAGTGGGCGAGCAGGTTGTTGGCACAGCCCCCGAAGACGATCACCTCTCCCTCCTCGCTGGCACAGGCCGTGTGCCACAGCCTGCAAACAGAGGGCACTGCATGAGCCCCAAACCAGGCACTGCCCTGGCACTGCCCAGGGAAGATCCCTCCTCATCCCCAGGGCCAGGCCAAAGGGGAGAACACCAGGAAGCATCATGAACCTGGATCAGATCACTTCCCAAACTAGATGGATCCCAGGAACTGCATGACCTGTGTTTTCCATGCCACACGTGTGTATCACAGGGGCTTTGGTGCTTAAATTGCAGGTCAGCAACTCCTTATTTGCTCTTCAGGAAGCCAAAACCAAAGTGGGTGTGTATGGGATGAGCCACCAGCTTGGGGACAGCAGCCTGTGCTGGGACAGCAGGGACACACAGGTTCCAGTCCCAGCTCAGGGCCCTCTGCAGCCAAACCAAACCCTAAATCCCAAGATCAACCCCCAAATACTGTGATTGCTGCTGTTTCACACACCCTGAGCCACAGGATGCCTCCAGCACCTGCCCCACGTGGGGCTCACTGGAATTCTGGGGCCACAACACCCCTGCAGCTCTGGGACACATGGAAAATGAGAGCTGTGAGGCTGAAGGTGTGTCCTCTCTCTGCCAGCCACCACTCAGAGCTCCCACACTGCTTTGATAACCAGGGAAATTGTCTGCCATACCTTGGTTTGTCTGGATAGTTGTGCTCAAACTGTACCCACTCGTTCTTGCTGATACAATAAATCCAGGCATCACCTGCAGACAAGCCAAACCCCAGATACAAGCAGGATTCTGTTAGTTCTGGCATGTTTGCTGCAATGAACATGTTTCTCTGCTGTAGCACAGCCCATTTCTGTTCTTAAATAAACCAAGTATTTTAGGAAAAACCTTCTAAAACTTTGGCTCCTGTTTGACAGCAGGTGTTCAATGTAACAGAGGTGTTTGGGAGTGAAGATGGAGAACTGTGAAGCTCTTAATAACTGCAATTTGCATTAGAAATGTTTTTAGAGCAGATGAATTGCTGCAAATAATTGTGTCTCCACACATTCCACGCTCCTGCTCCGTGGAATCAGCCATGAAGAGCTGGATCCCAAGTGCATGGGAGGAATTTAGAAGGAATTTAAGCAATAATTGAAGCTCCTGTGCACAGCTGTTCAAGAGCACAAAGACACCACCAAATCCCTCTGGAATGACTTACTCAGTGGCTGCTTGTCAGTGGTGAATCCTCCAAAGAGGAAGAGGTGATCCGAGGAGATCGGCGTTAAGGAATGCCAGGACCGGCCGACGGGGCAGGAGCCCTGTGTGAGTCTGGATGGCAACGAAAACACCCCCAGTTACACAGGAGGGACAAGCAAATCCCCCTGCTCTTTCCTGCTCTGGTTATTTCTCAGGGATCTGCAGGACTCAGCTCCTCCCTGCACAGACACCCACAAGTTTCACTTCTTTAGACACACCAAAGAACCTCAGCGGGTCAGGTTTCAGTACCCACATTTCGTTCCACTCCCACGTGTCCAGGTCCAGGTAGTAAAAGTCGTTCATTCTGGAGTCCTGCAACAGAGCAGGGGGTGGGTCAGAGCCTGTGCTGGGGTTTGAGCAGTCCCTGGTTGAACTGGGCTGGGCTTACCCTGTATCTGCCCCCGAAGACAAAGCCCCTGTTCCCCACCGTGGCACAGGCGTGGGCGGCGCGCGGCGACGGCGTCTTGCCCTGGCACAGAAACAGCCCAGTCAGGAGGGGCAAGTGGAACAGGCACTGGGCTTTAAAGAGTTAACTGAGAAACTGGAACTCACGTTCCACCTGCCTTGTACCAGCAGCACTATGGAAATACCAGATAAATTGTTCTATCCTGGAAATGGATGTCAAGAATGTACTTAAAACATCCTTTTAGTCACAGAGTGAAAAGATGTTCACTTAAAGAGAACATGAATCAGAAAACTCCCTGTCAAGCACCATGAGTCAAGAGAACAAAGAAAGCTGGAAAGTTGAGTAAGAAAGACCCTCAGAGAGGCCGAAGACACCACAACGACCCCAAGATACATCCCCTAAAAGAAGATTCCAGCAAGACTCCTCCTCTCACTCTGCCTCAACCCCACCTGTTATGTGCATGTAAATGTTGTCACGCCATCCTAACACTGCATAAAACCCCCCAAATTCCTACCAAAAGTTGGAAGTGAACTTTGGGCAGTACCCACTGCTTCACTTCCCCTGTGCAGTGAATAAATACCCTCTGCTAAAAGACAAAACTTTTAGCAGCATTAATTTCAGCCTTTTCTCAGCATCAGAAGGCTCAGAGAAACTCAACTTTAGGGCCAACAAGGAACAGGGGGGAAAAAACCAGCAGGAAGTCATCCTGTGTGCAGACTTGCTTTTTGGATGGATGGAAAAGCAAAAAACTTATTAAAAATGGTTTTTTTCTTGCCTTCTTGAAGTGTACAAATTTTGCTTTTAGCCACAAAAGACAGACTAAATGAGCCAGTGATATAATAAGTCATTATAAGCATAAATCAATAAGTGTCCCAGGCCAGGCTGGACAGGGCTTGGAGCCACCTGGTCCACTGGAAGGTGTCCCTGCCATTGGAACTGGATGCGCTTTCAGGTCCCTTCCAGCCCAAACCATTCTGGGATTCTCTGATCCTATTAAACATTATTTTTCTTTAGTTTCTGAAATCCCTGAGCCCTGTGTGCAGCAAGACAAAGCAACTCTTGGGCAATCCAGAGTGACTCGTCTGTAATTTCACTTCCTCCTACTCAGTATCACCCCTTTCCCCTGTTCCTCAACACCTCTGGGACACTTCCAAAGTGTGTGTTTGCAACCAGGAGGGTTTAATTCTCTCCTGACAAGTCCCAAAGCCCCACGTGGCAGGGAGGGTGAGAGCAAAGCACAATTTCACCCTCTGAGCTCCCCCTGAGCACAAGGCACTGAGGCGTGAAAGAAAACAAGTCACAGGGAATAAAAGATACAGACAGATCAAAACAAAAGGCAAATCTCCTGGTTTTGGAGAGTGGATCTATGTAAAGGAGTGGTTTAAATGGCTCCAAGAGCACTACTATGTAACATTAGTGAGCTGTAACTTAATTAACTGACAATAATTACCGTAGTTATAGGCTGGCTCCAAGTGAAAGTTTCAAGGTCCAGAATGTGCACGTGGTCGTTCCACCCTCTAGGAAGACCTGAATTCTTTAAAAGTCATAAATAAGCAACAAGTTTTAATAAGCACTGATTAAACAATAAAGCTGAAACAGAAGTGACTTCCAGGGTTACTCACCCAAAAAGAGGTTTCATCGAATTCAAACGTTCCCCGTTGTTTCCCTTCAGGAAAATAGCCATAACCTCCAAAAAATATCAGCCTGAAAGGAAACCAAGGTCTGTGCAGAAATCCTGCCCCATCTGTTGTTATAAATGACAGTTCTGTAAAGGCTGTGCTCAAACTGGAAGACCAGGGAACTCCTGGATTACTTTCAGAGGATCTACAGTGCCAGTTTCCAGGTGTGGGGCCCCAGTTTTTGCCTCATCAACCTCCCACCCACACTAAATCCCTCTGGAGCTGCTTCCCAAGCCTCAGGCTTCCAGCTTTGCTCCAGTTCCAAACACATGAAGCTGCCAGGCTGTGCTGGCTGCTCTCTGCACCTCAGCCTCCACCACTGGGGCTCCCACACCCTTCTCCTGGTGTTTTAACGGGATTTACCTTCCAGTTTTATCTCTGGGGTTCAGCCTGTATAAGAAATTAATGGCATGGCCTTCCCAGGAATTCCTACTGGATTAAGGAGTGACAGAAAACAATTTGCACCACCTAATTAAACACCCACAGCTCCAGCCCTGCTAAGATTTAGATCTGAACTGATCACATCAGGTTTGGGAACAACAAGCTCTCTCTCCACACCAAGAACCTGAAAACCAGCACCATGGGAAGGTCATGGAAACACAGAATATCCTGAGCTGGAAGGGACCCACAAGGATTTTCCTGTCTTTCCTGAGTCTCTGCAGCAAATTGCACAGCAACTGAATAGTCAAAGCAGCACAAGTTATACTCCAAAATCACCCCAAAATCACCATGGTTTGGGTTGGAGGGACATTAAAGCTCATCCATCCCACCCCTGCCATGGGCAGGGACACCTCCCACCAGCCCAGGCTGCTCCAAGCCCTGTCCAACCTGGCCTGGGACACTCCCAGGGATGGGGCAGCCACAGCTGCTCTGGGAAATTCATCCCAGCCCCTGCCCACCCTCCCAGACAGGAATTCCTTCCCAATATCCCAACCAGCCCCGCCCTCTGGCAGTGGGAAGCCATTCCCTGTGTCCTGTCCCTCCATCCCTTGTCTCCAGTTCCTCTCCAGCTCTCCTGGAGCCCCTTCAGGCACTGGAAGGGACTCTCAGGTGTCCCTGGAGCCTTCTATTCTCCAGGTGAGCCCCCAACCAGCACCACAGGGAATGAATGAGGAGGAGGAGAGTGCACATCATCAACATTTTTGCCTTCAGCACCTTCTGCTCCTCATCCTTCCCAAGGTCTGGCCCAGCTCAGTAACCCCCCCCCAGCTCACCCAACACATCCCTTCTCTGGGCAACCTCAAGCCCTCCTGCAAGTCCTGCTCAAGCCACAAGCTCAGCAGAGACAGGACTTGGGGGGGATGGAGAGGGAGTTGCTGTGGGGCCCTTACTTGTTCCTGTAGACCCACACCCCGAGCTTGTCCTTGGAGGAGGGGGGCACCCCCTGGCACTCCACACGCACCCACTGCAGCACCTTGTCTGGGCACCTCGAGTTCAGCATGTAGAACTGCAGAGAAACAAAAACCAGGGGGTTAACCCACACAGATCAAAGGTTCAGGGCTAAAACAGTAACTTTGGGGCTAGAAATAGTAACTCTTGGTGCTAAAAATAGCAACTCTTAATTAACACGTATTGCCAAAGGAAGACGTAAGTGAAAAGTCCTTTTCTTAGCAGAAAACATTTGGAACAAATCGTGGGTTCACAGATCCTTTCTCTTTTTGCAGACTCAAACACTTTTACACAAGTTGAGGGTTGTGAACAGTGAGTTTCACCACCCAAAGCTGACATGGGGTGCAATGAAGGTGTGCAGAGAGGAGCAATTGTCTTATAAATAAAAAGATGGTTAAAAACATGGAAAAAATGGAGCTTTTTTATGGTATTATCCTTTCTCTGCATGTTACATCCCTTTAGAGGGAGAGAAATAGCTGCATGTAAAAATGAGCTGAAATGTAGGAATGCCAGAGCAGGAAGGAATTCACACTTTATAAAAGCAGCTTGTTTCAAACTGCCTGCAAAAATTGCATCAAGCTCCTTTCAGTTTTTTTCAATTTAAATCTATAAACTATATATTTATATAAGCAAAAGTTATTTAATTTAAACCACACTGCCACAACATCAGAAAATAATAATTAACTGTAGTTGGCAGGGTGGGGATTGCTCAGAGTTTGGACTTGATGATCCTGGAGATCTTTTCCAACCTTTATGATTGTGGGATTATCAGATTCCAGGGAACAAAACCAATCCCAGCCACCACAGAGCAGTTCCAGATCCCCTCCTGACATTATTTCAGGCAATTCCCATCTTTCCAAAGCCCAAACTCAGAGGCACAGGGTGAACTCAGAGGGTGAACTGCACAAGAGCAGAACAAATGCCAGGTCGGGGTGTTCCCTCAGAGCTCCCAGGGCACCCAATCCTGTTGGGGAAGGACGGGCTGAAGGGATTGCTGACCTTGTTTGTGTTGCCCCGGGCGTGGTGCCCTCCAAACAGATACACCACTCTGTCCACACACACAGCACAGCTCCCAGACATGGAGGGGGGAACATCTCCCTCTGTTCTGCTCTTCTTCCTAAAGGAACAGTGGCAAACATTTCACCTCATCACAACAAACAGGAATGGGGTTTTTTTACCTAATGCTGCCAGTGTGGTTTGGGTTACAACAGGTCACTGTGGACACTCAGGTGGGAATTCCTCACACCTTTCCAGGTGAAACAATTAATAAAACCAACCTGGTAGGATGGAGGGAGTGGGGGAAAGGCAATTTCATTAATAAATGGGTTTTTTGGAGGGGAGCAATCCTGTCTGCCCAGCTCAGGAGTGTGGAATGCTCCAAATCCTCAGGCAAAGAGGATGCACCTGTCTAAACTGCAGGGTTCTATTTTGCCACTGGATTTTTCCTGTTTGCAAACACCACAAAGAGGAGCTTCCAGCCCATGTCCAGGGCTGTCCCTAATCTGGGGGAGGACTGGAAGCACAGCTGAAATCCCTCTTTCTGCAAAGAACCCAGGACTTTCTTTGGCTGCATCAACATTTAAAAACAACTCCTTAAAAGAATAACAAAATAAAAAACTCAGCAGGGGCTCCCTGACCACAACTGTCATCAAAAGTGGTAGAAATACAATTTCCATGTGCCATATCCTATCCCAGGCATCCCAAAACACTTTTCACTCCTGTCTGAGCTGCCTCTCCCACCTCACCCTGGGAAAAAACAATTTTGATGTTTTCATGATGGTTTTTTTCCTGTGGAAATATATTTTATGTTCTCACAGAAAAAAAAAAGCCCCAAACCTGAAATATTTTACATATTTTTGCAACAGTTTGATAGGTGGGAATGGAGAGATCAGGGAACTCTCTCCCTGCTCAGCCCCTCAGAGTGGTTTCTCTAGGAATTTTAGGATTTATCAAATGAATTATTTACTGTACCATCTCCCAGTTTCCATGTTGTAGATCCAAATTTCATCTCTAGGCAGGTAGAAGTCATAAAATCCCCGGACTTGGGCGTTCTGCAGAACAGGTCAGAGAACAAGCCATGTCAGAAGGATGTTTGACACAGGGAATTACAGACTCCTGGGAATGTTCACACCCCCTCAGAGATCCCCTCACAGGACAGAGCACAGCAGGACAGTGCCTGCTGCTCTCCTGTGCCTCTGCTGGGGACCACACCAGCTCCCAGCAGAGCCAGAGGGGTGAATGGAAGGTAACCCTCTGTTTTACAGCCCAAGCCAGGGAGCAGAAATGAGCCCAATTTTTAATTCCCCCACCAATTTATTTCCTGAGCTCCCTGACAATTCACCTTGCTGTCAAAATCATCAAACCATTTTGTCCTTCAGCACACACACAACCCCCCCAGCGTGACAACCACCAACCTGAGGCCTTTAACACCCAAAACATTGTGCTGACAATGCTAGGGGGAAAACCAAATCACCATTCCCAGGGTGCACAACTCCAACCAGACAACACTCCCTGCCAACAACAACAGTCATCCACGTGCCAAGGTTTAACACTCGTGACTTCTCTCAGCACTGCAAAAGGCTTTGGTGCTGTGCTCCAAACTGCCAGCTGGAGGGTGACACCCCAGAATGGGCAGAAAGGGACCTGGGGGGACTGAGGGACAGGAAGCTCAACAGTAGCCAAGAGTGTGCCCAGGTGGCCAAGAAGGCCAATGGGATCCTGGCCTGGATCCAAACTAGCGTGGCCAGCAGGCCCAGGGCAGTGACCCTTCCCCTGGACTCTGCCTTGGGGAGGCCACACCTTGAGTGTTGTGTTCAGTTCTGGGCCCCTCAGTTGAGGAAAGAGATTGAGGGGCTGGAGCGGGGCCAGAGAAGAGCAACGAGGCTGGAGAAGGGACTGGAGGTGGCACTGAGTGTCCTCTGAAACACCTCCAGGGACGGAGAATCCACCATGTCTTGATCCAACCCCACTGGGATCACCAGCCCAGGGCACAGAGTGCCAGAGTGATCCCAGTGGGGTTGGATCAAGGGTTGGACTTGATGATCTCAGAGGTCTCTTCCAGCCCAACTGAGAAGAGCAATGAGGCTGGAGAAGGGACTGGAGCACAAGTGCTGTGGGGAGAGGTTGAGGGAGCTGGGGATGTTCAGCCTGGAGAAGAGGAGGCTCAGAGGTGACCTCAGCACTGTCTAGAACTGCCTGAAGGGAAGTTCTGGCCAGGTGGGGGTTGGTCTCTTCTCCCAGGCACTCAGCAATAGGACAAGGGGGCACGATGGGCTCAAGCTCTGCCAGGGGAAATGGAAGTTGGAGAGCAGAAAAAAGTTCTTTGCAGAGAGAGTGCTCAGGGATTGGAATGGGCTGCCCAGAGAGGGGGTGGATTCCCCATCCCTGGAGGTTTTTCAAACTGAGCTTGGCCGTGGCCCTGAGTGCCATGATCTGGTAAAGGGACTGGAGTTGGACCAAGGGTTGGACTTGATGATCTCGGAGGGCTTTTCCACCCCAATCCATTCTATGATTCTATGGATGTGGCACTGAATGAGAATCCACATCTTGATCCAACCCTACTGTGATCACCAGCCCAGGGCACTCTGTGGATTTAAGGGCTCCCTGTCATCACTGCAAACAGGAGCTGAGCTCCTCATTAACTCCAATTTATTGAGCTGTGCAAGGTTATTGTGGCCACCCTTATCTCCAGCAAGGGGGGAGCGTGAATGATGGTCAGAAGAGCTCAGGCACAGCAGCATCAGAAGGTTTGATCAGAAGGCTTACAAGAGTTTATTCAAGATAGTTTCACAGTTTCCTCATAGGTCATGGTTCACAGTAGTAGTAATTCATAGTAGTAGATGCAGTAGGTCTAGTTCTATTCTCAGTAACATCCACACCTTTTATATCCTCTCACATCCAACATGTCATGACATTATTGGCTGGCCCATTCACCTCACACTCACTAAAGCATCTCATTGGCTGCAAGACCCCCCCACACACTCCAGGTAGCTCTTTTCTCTTTAAGGGAGAACTCTAAACTCCTTTCCTTAAGGGATGCACTCACTGAAACCCCTGCACAAGGTCTGAGAAGTTCTGTGTTGGAGAGAAACACTTTACCTCACCCACTTTGCAGAAGTTTGCAGAGCTCAGGCAGGAGCCTCTTGGCTGAGGGAAATGGGAGGCAAAATCAGGCTCACAAACCCCTCAGTGCCTCAAAGGAGAGCAGTCCATGGCTCTAGAGGTTTCAAGATCAGCATTGTAAATGCACTTTGTACAGGCAGCACAAACCAGAACTCCACCTTCCAGCCCTTAAATCCACTCTGTGCCCTGGGCTGGTGATCACAGTGGGGTTGAATCAAGGGTTGGACTTGAAGATCTTGGACATCTTTTCCAACCCAATCCATTCTGTGATTCATCCCGACCAGCCAGAGGGTGCTCTCCCAGAGCCCTTCCCAAGGGGATTCCAGAGGGGCCATACCTTGTATCCTCCCCAGACATACATGCAGCGCCCGTCAGTGACAGCCACGTGCCCGCTGCGCTCCGCGGGGCTGTCGTGCTCCAGCTGCTCCAGCTGCTCCAAGGGGTCCTCGGGTGGCCCCGCCAGCTCCTCATCCGCCGGCAGCTCCTCGTTGTCCTCAGCCATCCCGGGATCAGGGAATTATTATGGAATATTAGGGAAGAGCCCGGGAGGACCCCACGGATGGTCCAGTCTTAAGGGAATCCGCAAGGGAACGGCCTGGCTGAGGTGGGAGATTAGAGACAATTCAAACCTCACCTGTAAAAACCGTAACAATTAAGGGTTAAAAATGTCTTCAAAATTCAGATCTTACCTTTAGAAATCATAACAATTAAGGATTCAAATGTCTTCAAAACTTTAGATATTACCTACAAAAATCGTAAAAGGGTTAAAAATGTCTTCAAAATTCAGATCTTACCTGTAAAAATCGTTAAAATTAAGGATTAAAAATGTGTTCAAAAATTCAGATCTTACCTATAAAAATCGTAAAAATTAAGGATTAAAAATCACTTCAAAAATTCAGATCTTACCTATAAAAATCGTAAAAATTAAGGATTTAAAATGTCTTCAAAAATACAAGTCTTACCTACGAAAATCATAAAAATTAAGGATTAAACATTTCTTCAAAAATTCAGATCTTGCCCATAAAAACTGTAAAAATTTAGGATTAAAAATGTGTTCAAAAATTCAGATATTACCTATAAAAATCGTAAAAATTAAGGATTAAAAATGTCTTAAAAAATTCAGATCTTACCCATAAATACATTAATGACATGACTGGGTTTCCCCAGAGCAGCCGTGGCCGCTCCATCCCGGGAGTGTCCCAGGCCAGGCTGGACCAGCCTGAAATCCTGGGGGTGTCTCTGCCCATGGCAGGGGGTGGTCCTGGATGGGCTTTGAGGTCCCTTCCAACCCAAACGTTCTGGGATGTCACAAATGGAATGAATTTCCCTGCTTTGCCTCTGATATGGTTTTCACAGACCTGGGAACTCCTGGACCTTCTCCAGCAAAGCCCCTTTGGGTCCCAAGTCCCAAGGAGAGTCCCCTGTCCCGCACAGAATTCCAGAAACCCACCCTCCCTGCTCCCAGCGAGGAGAATTCCCAACCCCGGTGTGTGTCCCGGGAAGGCACTGATGGGAGGCTGGACATTCCCAGTTTGTGCAACTAAAGCCGGGGAAAAGGTCTGTAGTGGGACACCCACACACTGCAGGCCCGGAACTGATGTCCCAGGTTTGTTATCCCAGCTCTGCCATTCCCGGCTCTGCCATTCCCCGGGTTCGCTCTCCCGGCTCTGCCGTTCCCGGCTCTGCCATTCCCCGGGTCGCTCTCCCGGCTCTGCCATTCCCCGGGTCGCTCTCCCGGCTCTGCCATTCCCCGGGTCGCTCTCCCGGCTCTGCCATTCCCCGGGTCGCTCTCCCGGCTCTGCCATTCCCCGGGTCGCTCTCCCGGCTCTGCCATTCCCCGGGTCGCTCTCCCGGCTCTGCCATTCCCCGGGTCGCTCTCCCGGCTCTGCCATTCCCCGGGTCGCTCTCCCGGCTCTGCCATTCCCGGGTTCGCTCTCCCGGCTCTGCCATTCCCGGGTTCGCTCTCCCGGCTCTGCCATTCCCCGGGTCGCTCTCCCGGCTCGGCCATTCCCCGGGTCGCTCTCCCGGCTCGGCCATTCCCCGGGTCGCTCTCCCGGCTCGGCCATTCCCCGGGTCGCTCTCCCGGCTCGGCCATTCCCCGGGTCGCTCTCCCGGCTCGGCCATTCCCGGGGTCGCTCTCCCGGCTCGGCCATTCCCGGCTCTGCCATTCCCGGCTCTGCCATTCCCGGGGTCGCTCTCCCGGCTCGGCCATTCCCGGCTCTGCCATTCCCGGGGTCGCTCTCCCGGCTCGGCCATTCCCCGGGTCGCTCTCCCGGCTCGGCCATTCCCGGCTCTGCCATTCCCGGAGTCGCTCTCCCGGCTCGGCCATTCCCCGGGTCGCTCTCCCGGCTCGGCCATTCCCGGCTCTGCCATTCCCGGAGTCGCTCTCCCGGCTCGGCCATTCCCCGGGTCGCTCTCCCGGCTCGGCCATTCCCGGCTCTGCCATTCCCGGCGTCGCTCTCCCGGCTCGGCCATTCCCCCGTTCGCTCTCCTGGCTCTGCCATCCCGGGTTCGCTCTCCCGGCTCGGCCATTCCCCACGCTGCTCCCGAGGGATGGATCCCGGTTCAGTTTCCCTCGCGGCCCCTCAGGGGGTTCTCTCCGGGCTTTGCTGTCCCCTCAGAGCAGGGAGAGCCCGGCCCGCAGCTCCGGGAACCGAACCCGCTGCCCCGAGGGGTATCCGGGGACAGCTACAATATCCATTTATTTCACCGGGGAACACCCCCAAGCCTGGTAACAGCTACAATATCCATTTATTTCACCGCGGAACCCCCCCAAGCCTGGTAACAGCTACAATATCCATTTATTTCACCACGGAACACCCCCAAGCCCTGAGGGGCTCCCCGGTAACAGCTATAATATATATATACATTTATTTCACCAGGGATCCCTCTGCCCCTGCCCTGAGGGGCTGTCAGCGCCTCCCCTCAGGGAGATAATACTTATAATATACATTTATGTCATCCGAGACCTGTCATTAATGTCCCCCCTCACACACGCTGCCCCTTCAGCCGTTTCCGAGCGCCTTCAGTCCCACAGCCCTCACACAGGCCTCCCGACACGTCCTACTATCGCGACATGCCTCCGGAACGGCCGGGCCAGGCGGGGCCTCTTCCCGACACGACCTCCTGTCGCGACATGCGCGTACCCAGTCCGAGCGCTGCCCCCTCCGAGCCCCCCTCACCCTCCGGCCTGGCCTGTCCCCTCGTACCGGGCTCCGGGGCTGATCCCCGGCCTGCCCCGGTCTGTCCCCTCGTACCGGGCTCCGGGGCTGATCCCCGGCCTGTCCCGGCCTGTCCCCTCGTACCGGGCTCCGGGGCTGTTCCCCGGCCTGTCCCCTCGTACCGGGCTCCGGGGCTGATCCCCGGCCTGTCCCGGTCTGTCCCCTCGTACCGGGCTCCGGGGCTGTTCCCCGGCCTGTCCCGGCCTGTCCCCTCGTACCGCGCTCCGGGGCTGTTCCCCGGCCTGTCCCCTCGTACCGCGCTCCGGGGCTGCTCCCCGGCCTGTCCCCTCGTACCGCGCTCCGGGGCTGCTCCCCGGCCTGTCCCCTCGTACCGGGCTCCGGGGCTGATCCCCGGCCTGTCCCCTCGTACCGCGCTCCGGGGCTGATCCCCGGCCTGTCCCCTCGTACCGCGCTCCGGGGCTGTTCCCCGGTCTGTCCCGGCCTGTCCCCTCGTACCGGGCTCCGGGGCTGATACCCGGCCTGTCCCGGCCTGTCCCCTCGTACCGGGCTCCGGGGCTGATCCCCGGCCTGTCCCCTCGTACCGCGCTCCGGGGCTGATCCCCGGCCTGTCCCCTCGTACCGGGCTCCGGGGCTGATACCCGGCCTGTCCCCTCGTACCGCGCTCCGGGGCTGTTCCCCGGCCTGTCCCCTCGTACCGCGCTCCGGGGCTGATCCCCGGCCTGTCCCGGTCTGTCCCCTCGTACCGCGCTCCGGGGCTGCTCCCCGGTCTGTCCCGGCCTGTCCCCTCGTACCGCGCTCCGGGGCTGATCCCCGGCCTGTCCCCTCGTACCGCGCTCCGGGGCTGATCCCCGGCCTGTCCCGGTCTGTCCCCTCGTACCGCGCTCCGGGGCTGTTCCCCCGGCCCGGCCCGGCCTGTCCCGCCCCATCCGCTCGTCGCCTTCCGGCAGCACCGCGCACGCGCCGGGGCCCCATTAACGAGCGTAATCAACATCCCCAATTAACAGCCGGGGGGGCAACTGAACACCCCAAATTAACCGGGGGACAACTAACACCCTGAATAACCAGGAGGCGATTAACAACCTGCAATTAACGGCGAGTAATTAACACCCAGAATTAACCTAGAGGGGCAACTAAACACCGTGCAATTAACCAGGGGGCAATTAACACCCTGCAACTTAACCGGGGGGGGGGGGGCACCTGAACCCTCGAAATTAACCTCGGGGAGGCAACTAAACACCCCAAATTAACCGGGAGGGGAGGCAATTAACACTCCGAATTAACCAGGGGACAACACCCCAAATTAACCTTGAGGGACCTCTGAGCCCCCCAGAATCAAAGCTCAGGGAGCACCTGAGCCTCCAAAATTAACCTTGGGGGCACCTGAACACCCTCCCCCAAATTAACCCAAACCCCTAAACCCAAACCTTGGGGACACCTGAAACCCCCAAATTATCCTTAATGGGCACATGAGCCCCACAAAATTAGACCTCAGGGGGCACCTCAACGTTCCAAAATTAACTTGGATGGGGACCTGAGCCACCTCCTGAAATCAAACCTTGGGGGGTACCTGAAGCCCCCAAAATTAACCTTGGGGGGCACCTGAACCCCCCCAAAACAAAAACCTTGAGCACAAAAAGGAGGGAAGAAGAGGAGGGGAGTTTAGCACATAAAATTACAGCTGTTACAAGACCCACTCACAAAACTTCCCTTCCTCTAGGATACGAATTTGCTCCCAAACCTCCTTTCCTGAAATAATTAATTTTCACAGATTGTAAAAACATCAAAAACTTGTCAAAATGTATCTCAAGTCTCTATAAAACTTTAATGACTGTGCTCCTGTTAACTAAATATTTGAAACAGAAAAATAGCCCGGTACTACATTTGCTCTTTTTAAACAATAAATAAGCAAATTTTTGTTTGGTTTTTTTTTAACAAGAATGAAATATAAACTTTACACATCCAAAATACAATATACAACTTATTTCCAAAAGGACTTGGTGATGACAGAAACTGAAACCAGGTGATGAGCAGAAGGTTTCCTGCTGACATGAGGTCACGCTGCTCGTCGCAGGTTTTTCTTCAAGTTCCACAGTTCCCTTATGGATTTTCCCACTTGGAGCACAAGGTTGGGCTCCATCATTTAAAGGGATGGTGAGGGAGAGGCTGCTGGAATCACACAGCAGGATTTGGTTCCCAGATTGTTACCTTTAAGACTGACGGGTGTGGATCTCCCCAGGACACTGTTGAACTAATTTAGGCTGATGTGATAAGGCTGGAGGAAGATTTTTAGATTTAAGCCATATTTTATCCAACTGAAAGAGTTTTGTATCATGTCCCCTTCCAAAAGAACAAGTTGTATGGACTGTCTCCTGAAGACCACAACAGAAATGAACAATATATACAAATGAAGTCCTATCAGTTTTCTACGCAGAAAACAAGAGAGACTTCCCATAAAAAGGATTTCTTTTGTTCTCAAACTTCACTTAGAAACTCAGCTTAACACACAGTCGTTCTGGAACACCAGTAAAGTTCACTAACAAACAGCTGGGGGTGTCCCAGGGTTCCCCAGCCCTCCCTCATCTGGTGCTGAGCTGGTTTTGTCTCTCGGTCTCAGCTTTCCTCTCCTGCCGGTGGGTCACTGCAGCCCAGAAGGTGATTTTCTTCAGCACTTCCTGCAGCAGTTTGGATGGCAAGTGGGGAATTTGGTTCTCCAGGAGAGCTGCATTCTTCCCAATGCAGTCAAGACACAGCCTGGAGGAGGAAAAGAGGAAAAAAAAAAGAACTATTTCAGTAAATGGTGTATAATCTGAAGACAGGAAGGAGACCCCTCATTAGTGTTGTGCACTAATCACAGGTGTTTGCAGTGCAGGGCAGGGGGATGACACACCCCCAGTGATTAAACTGCTGTGGATCATCACACATTGCAGGGCTCAAGTATTTCCTGGGGAGGTAAATTGGTGTTTTACCTGCCTGTGCAGGAGCAAATAACCCAAATAACCCCGGGAACACCCTGGGCTGGTGGAAGGTGACCCTGCCCGTGGCAAGGGGTGGGACTGGACGGTCCTCCAGGTCCCTTCCAGCCCCAACCTGCCTGGGATCCAGGGATTCTGTAACCACAACTCACCTGAGGAGGGAATAAGGCTGAGTCTGAAATATCAACAAGTCACTGCAGTGACCCTGTGAAGAGGAAAAAGAACCATTAGAATGGCAAACAACAGTTTATCTCAGCAATAGTGCTGTTTTCTAGATTAATGTCACATTAATTACCACATGCATGATTTAAAACTGGTAATACCTAAATAACTACTTATGAAGAATCTGAATTACAAATTCCTCTTTAGTCCATCAGTCAAGGAAGTTTCAGGTGGGGATTCCTCAGTGGTCCATAATTTATACTCGTTTCAGTCATCAATTTGAGCCAACGTCTCAATCCATTTGTTTGTTGGATTTTTTTTAAATTTAAATCCCATCTATATAAATACATTCATTGATTTGCTCAGAGAGGTTGTGGATTCCCCATCCCTGGGAGTGTCCCAGGCCAGGTTGGACAGGGCTTGGAGCAGCCTGGGCTGGTTGGTGGGAGGTGTCCCTGCCCATGACAGGGGTGGGATGGGATGATTTTTAAAGTTCCTTCCAACCCAACCCATTCTATGATTTTATATCAATTGGAATTATCATAATAATAGGATTGATTATCCAGTTTACTGACTGTGTCCATGAAAAGCAAGTCATCTTTGCTCCCACCAAACACCATCACTTCTCCTTCTTTCCCCAGGCAGGCTGTGTGCCACAATCTAGAGAGAAAACCACAAATGCAGTTAGTGCCCAGCTGTGTTATCAGCAAGACAAAGACATTCTATCAGAAGTGTTCAGTGGTAAAACACAGTACCTTAAAATATATTGCTCGTTTGTTTAACAATGTAAAAGGAGAGAGCAATGTGACTATCCATCTCATGAGAATTATTTTCATGCAGACCAATATATTTTATCATTATTTGACTCTCCTGGTTATATAAACTTTGTCTTATTTATCACTACAGTGGAAAAGTTTTATACAAAAACATAACTCTACAAACAAAGCTTTTGCCAAGGATGGCTCTTCTTTTCCTTTTTAAATTTTCCACTATTCCTTTGATTCAGAAGTACAACTCCAGTGGCTTTCAGCCTGTGGGGTCCTCAGTCCTGACTCAGACCCCTGAGCAGCAGGAGCATCAGTTATCCTGTTTCAGTCCTTACACTTCCCCCAGAGATTCCTGGGGATCATTTCCTGTGTGTCAGTCACATCACACCAGGCTTTGTGTTGTGCTTATAAGAATACATGATGTAAAAAGCCCCCACAAAACCAAAACCTGCTTTTATAATCAAAGACTCTGCAGCCACACCTTGCTAGGTTTATTTTTTATTATTAGCAGATTTTCTGCTGGTCTCTCACCACTGCAGTGAATGGCACAGGATGATCCCCACAGAGCTCTGGCCCTTTACAGCTACTGAACCAAATAAAATGCACCACTAAACTTTCATGCAAAAGTAACTGTTCCCACTTTCTCTATCAGTCCTTAGGCTAAACTGCATCCCACCTTTTCCCTTCCTCATACCTGTGGATAGATCTGTCTCTGCCTGATCTGCTTTAGGAAAACTCTGGCCTGGACTTGGTCACGAAGAAGAGTGGGAAGCCTTTCCTGCCTGGGCTCTGGTGACATCCTATCTCGCAACCTGAGGCTTTTCCTACAGCCTGCCAGAGTCTCTGTCCTCCCACGGCTGCTCTAACTTATCACCTACACATGCTGACAGAGCAGGGAATTGCCAGCACACACAGCCTTCAGACACAGCAGCACCTGGCAAGGAAAACACTGGCAATTCAGGAGTTAAACACTTTGTTCTCTGTTTAAACCCGGCGTGCAAAACGTTGGCTGAAGTGCCACACAGGGATGGAAAGAAGAACAGTATTTTCCACCAGTACAGAGTCACCTGAGAAGGCAATTTTTTAGAAAGCACTAAAACTGAAGGTTAAAGGAAATTATTCTTCACAGAATTTAGGGAGGGAATCAAATTTGCAGAGGCATCAGGCAAAGACACTGATGAATGTGAGCTGTACTGTGTATTATTATACAATAACAGAAATCTTTATAAAATAAGTACACATACATGGATTATTGCCCTGTACTTTAGGTCATAGAGGAACTCTGCACCTTTTCCAGCTGCAGAAATCCTGAGTGAGTACAGGGGTACAATTATGCTACAAGGAAGTACTTCACACTCAAACTAGTTCAATACACACACATAAAGGCATGGCTGCTTTTATCCATGTTTCCAGGAGCCATTCCAATCCCACCTGGAGTGTTCCTGTGCCACCTGCTGCAGGTGACCCTGCCTTGGCAGAGGGGTTGCACAGGAGGATCTCCAGAGAGCCCTTCCACCCCACCCATTCCGTGACTCTGGGACTTTCTGAGAAGGGTGAATGAAGTTTTGGGGGGTCCTTTCCCTCAGTAATGAAGCCCTGAGCCTCCATCCCAAACACCCAGATCCTCAGGGGATGGAGCAGCACAGGACATGTTTGGAATGGGGGAGCTCTGAGGTCCTGTCAGGATGGGATCCCAGGGCTCTGCTCTCCCAGGACAGGCTGGGCTGTGTGTGCACAACAGCTCCACTTGTATCCCACTGTGGGATGTGCCCTGGAATTGCCTGGGAACCCCCTGGGGCTCAGGAGTCGCTGGTTCCTCCCATCCACCCTCTGCCAAGGGAGGCACAGGGGTTATTCCAGCTCAGCTCCTGGGGCTGCTGCTGCTGTACAAACAGCACATTCCGTCCCTTCCATGATCCCTTTCCATGATCCTCAGTTATAGTAATGGCACACTGGAGGTTTATGAGACCAGCCATGTGTGAAGAACTGAACACAAACCCCTGGCTGCTCCTGCTGGGCTTTACTTGAGGCAGCCACTGGTCCCTTTGCCTAACAGCTCACTGATCATAAAAAGAAAATATTCTATGAAGTTAAGGGAGTTTATTGGCCCTTGACAGAGTCTGAAGTACAAAACTTGGTCTAGCTGTGGCTGTTATATTGAAAAGATACCCTAGAACAGGATAAAACAGGAAGAAAATTAATGGAGGTAAAGATATTTCAGTAACAGAACACAAGGCAGGAATCCTGCAAATGCCAGACCAGAACTGTACATGTTTGTATCATCAAAGGGTGATAGAAAATTGTGCTGAGAGTTCCTGGGTGGATGCAGAGAATGAATTCCATGAAAACCTGGATATTAATTACCTACAGCAAGTCAATTCAATAGTAATTATCTTACAGAGTTAACAAACAAGGTATTTTACTTTTGAACCCTGAAAGATGCATCAACTTTTTTGTGGTTCTCTCCTCCTCTGCTTCTTATAATGTATCAACATTAATCAACTATTATTATTCTCCTTGGTCATCGATTCCCCAAAAGTTCTGTGATTATTTGATTATGTAACAATTATTTTTACTGTAGAACACCAGGTTAGTTGGACACCCAGACCCTTCACCACAAAAACATCTTTCAATGCAAGTAAAGATCAACAATAACAAACACAGAAATTCAAAATGCTGCAAAGGTATGAAGGAAAATAAGGCATTAAAGCAAACCATTCAGCCATAGTGCATTAATTTGCTAAAATACTCATATCATGTTGTTTTAAATTCCTGTTCAACAATTTAAACACCACTTAGTTTGTATAAATGATTAAATTTCAGCAGACATGGTTGTGTTTGTGTACCTAGGCCTACTCTTAGGCAAGTGGGTGAGTTGTTTCCATCCATTAGTTGTAATGCTGTGGATCCAGCCATCACCTGCAGGGTAAGAACATCCATCAGTGCCTTTTCTGGGGCAAAGAATCACCTTTTTATTTATACAGACAGCTCTGTGCTCCAAGGACATGTTACACTCAGGGAGCAGGAACATCATCACTACACTGAGCTGCATTTTTTCACTCTTTGTGATGTAACTGAACACTCAGTGCATTTAAATCTGGAATTAAAATACATTTTAGTTTCTTTTCCTTTGGTTAAATTGAGAAAATCACCCCCTATCAGTGGATTTATCTGTAACACTTAAAATTATCCTCACTCATTTTTTTCATGAAAAGAAAGAAGCTGTTTTTTCTACAAAAGGAACTGAGACTGTCCCACTTCTGTTTAACATTTGTTGCTGATTTGAAGGGCACAATAAAATTATAACCTCTCCAATACTTACTTAAAGGAACATTATCAGAGCTTAGTCCTCCAAAAAGGAAAAGTCTGTCATCTCCTATTGGAGTCAGTGTGTGCCAGGAACGATCCTTTGGTTTCTCTCCACTGATATTAATTCTTGGTGAAACAAAGAAACAAAAAAAAAAAGAACAAATTTGCAAAGAATGCTGAAAATTAACTGGGCAGAAAATGTCAGAGTTTGTCCTAGAATAAGTCTGGATGTTTTCACAGTGAAAAACCAAAGACTAAATGTTTAAATAAACTGCAGGAAAAGAGTTAACTGAGATAAAATTCCATGTGAGGGGTTACAGCCTTTCCAATCCTGGGAAAACTGTAAATGATCCAAGGATTGTGGCTTTACCTTTGATACAAAACCTGCCACCTCTTCAACCATTGTAACAAATGGTGGGCACCCAAATTTTGGGGTAAATGTCAGTGAAAAGGGGATTTTCTAAGTCCAAAACATATGGAGGTTTAGTATTGCAAAGGCACAGTCTGGGCTTTAAAGGTTAAAAAAATATAAACCAGATACTGAGAAGTGACAAAATTTCAATTTTCATGCTGCAAAAAAGTTCTCCCAGTACCAGAAATAACAAAATATTCAACGTTTTGGGTAACAAGTCAGTGGAGCTCAGGGAGGGCAAGGGGATTGCTGGGTAATGGCAGGTGAAGTGACAATTGCAGCTCCTGCTGGAGGACACTCCTGGATTAGGAGGTTTGTGTCATGCAATTCCTTCAGAAACCTGTGCAGAGTTGAGTAAGAGAGAAACTTGACTGGTTAGTGGGGCTTTAAATGAAATCACCACTGCATTTGGAGTTTTTCTGCTCTTATTTCTGCTCTTATTTCTGCTCTTATTTCTGCTCTTATTTCTGCTCTTATTTCTGCTCTTATTTCTGCTCTTGTCTGGGGAACCAGGGGACTTTTGGAACTAAATTCTTTATGTTGGGGTGATCCCTACAAATGCTTGGGGTTTAATGCAGCCACCAGTGCTGATTTTGTGAAGGAAGTTTGGCCAGAAATAACTGGCCAAGCAATTTATGTAAAGACTGTAAACTGCAGTCAAAAATGTAAACAGTGATTTGATGTTGCCCTGAAAGATGCACTGAGATGAAATAAATAATGAATAAATATGAACATTTTACCTCCTCTGAGGAGCCACCACAGCAGCAAACACTGTGAAAAGACTCTTTTTCCCCCTAATACCTTAAATATCTTTTCAGTCCTCTCTGCAGAGGTGCTGGAATGGCTGCACAGGAGGCTCCTAAACATACAATGATCCAAGTCTGCACTAAATCTTGGGAGCTGTGCTTGGATCACAATATGGAAATAACTGAGTTTTGGGAAAATGTTCACTATTTAGGATTTCCTGGTCTTTTAAGGCAGAGACCCTTCCCCAAGCTGTGCTGTAATTAGCCAACTACAGAGACTAAAAGCACCATTCAGAAAACATCAGAGCTGAAATTCCATATGGATAAATGCACCCATCCTGAAAATTAGGATGTTAAATCACTGCATGCTGTGCTTGAAACAGCATCCTCAGTGCTTTGGTGCAGAACAGAAAAAGCTCAGTAACCACTATGAAATTAAATTAAATTGAAATCACAATACAGCAGCTGTTAAAAGAGTCCCCAAACTCTCGTTTTCCTCTTGGAAAAGCTGCAGGATTAGCTCTGGAATTACTTAACAATGTGTTTCAATCTGCTGCAATCAGTTTTAGGTGTTAAGAGAGGGAAACTCACCTTCCAGACCAAGTCCAAGTGTCTAAATTCAGGCAGTGCAAATCATTCATTCTAGTTTGCTAAAACAAAGAAATAAAATCACACTTGTGTTACATGAAGCAAATAACAAGCCAAGGATTTCAGTGAGGCCTTCCTGGGACAGAACATTATGAGTAAGAATATTGTGAGGAAATCTGTACCCATGTGCCTTGTAATATAAATCTTTATGATGTGGCAGATGAAAAGCATTTCTTCTCAAAACAAACATGCAACTCTCAGGAAACTGCCTGTCAGGAATATTTCCAGTCATGCAACAGCACTATGGGGCCAATTTTAGCTCTGAGCAGTGAAGAACTATGTGATATTTATTCACTTCCTGCAAATGTATTTAACTTTCAGCCACAGAATTCATGGTAGGTAAATGCACAAGGTATTTTACTCTCATGGAGTTGCCTCATGGTATTTTTCTTTACATTCTGATCATTCTGTGTCCTCCTGCCTGGTCACTTACTCCTTGGAGTATCCCAGTAGTGCTCAGGACATCCCACAAAAGTCCATCACGTCTGTGGTTTTCTCTCTCTCTCCCTTTCACCAAGTTACTCCAAGCAATGAGAAGGTTTTATGACCTTTGAGCATTTGCCATAAACACAACAAAATGGGAAATACTACACTTTCCTGTCTGCCTGTGATCTGAGAAGGAGAACTGACTGTCTGCCTTAGGCTGGGGGAGAGGCTAAGGAAGGATTTCTTTGCTTTAGATTATTTTCAATGACTCACAACACACTCGACTGCCACCTGTGATTCCCCCAGGCACTACAAAAATATCTGGGAAGTAGGGAAATGTATCTTGCCTTACCTTCCAACTCCTTTTCTCCTAGGGTAGTCCATAGATCTATTAGAATAAGCCTTTCTCCAGCTGGCAGATCCTTTGAGGCAGAAACTAGGCTGGTCATGTAAGTCAGAACAGGAGTAGCTTTACCCCTGAGAGCTCAGCCAGGGAGTTTGAGCCTCCCAAAGCTGTCCATCAGAGCTATGGGAAGTCTCTTGGGGGATTTCAGGGAACAACAAGGCTTTCAGGATAGCTATGGCCTCCTCTGACCAAGCACTTTGCTGTCCTGGAGAAGGGCACATCAACCACAATCCTGGGATGCCTTCAGGGAGGGCACCAGGGTAAGGAAAGGCACAACGTGAGGGTCTGGGGCATTGCCTGAGAAACTTTATCCCTCAAAGGGGTGACTGTAACAACAACATGTCCAGCTGACAGCCAGGGGAACACATCTGTCTTCCATGACAAGTCTATCCAGTTTCCTGCTCCTTCTGGTGGCTATGAAGGAGATGAGGAACAAATTATCCAAGCAGAAAGCAAAACGCTGTTGGTGTCTTCTGTGCACAGCCAGACACTTGGGGCAGGGTGGGGAAAAACCAACATTCTGGCCTCTACAACTGAAAACATTTAATCATCTTGGAATGACACAATTTGATATGAAGGGCATCTATCAAAGAAAGGGAAGGAAGTTGCTGTTATGTTGAAAATTTAGGTTTCAAGAAGATCCTGTCCAAGCCCTCCTCGCTGACTGTCCTTTCCTAGGCATTAGGCAGAAGATGGAGAGGTTTTCAGTTTCCTTGTCCCTGGGAAATCAATGTGTTATAATCTTTACATTCTCATGGTTCAACAGCTTGACAGATGCACAATTACAGCAACCTTCTCTGGAATTCAACACACCATCAGCTGGACATTTCTGTCCAAGACTCAGTCCTTTAACAAAGCCTTTCTACCCAACCCTCACTTGGGAAACTGGAAAGCACACAAGTTTACAGTATCACCACTTGCCATACACAGTTTTCTTGCAGTTTCTCATGTATTTCTAACTGTTATCTGCTACATTTAATCATTCTGACAATCCTACAATGGTTCTTAACAGGCTTAAAAGCCCCAAGCCTCCTAAGAGGGTTTGCACTTCCCTCTGAGCTGGAAGGACTCCTGAGACATTCTGCTTATCTCTGGCATGTTCATTTATTTGCAGCCCAGTAAACATTAACCAGGACCTGCTTTGTCTCAGGATTAACCTTCCAGCCTGATGAAAGGCACTAAGGGTGACATTGTTCTCAGCTCACTGTTCTTACAGCAAATTCTGCACCTCTCCATTCTGGATTTACAGCCAAACAGCTATTCCAGCTCCAACCTTTGCCAGGAGAAGGGCTGCAGTCAGATGGATGTTCAGTGACAGGAAGGATTACAGGAAATACAAACATGCTTACATTAAGGCATCAGATGTGGGAAGAGCTGCTGGAAAGACTCTGGTTTGTTATTTCAGTCTTGGCAAGAAAATTTTCCACTTAAATTAAACATAAGACTTGCATCAACTTTTGGACTACCTCTCCTTCCTTCCCACTTTCTCCCATTTCTGTTTTTCCAGGGGCTTACCTGAAGGAACTGAGTCCACATAACACTTCTGAGCCTGTTTTCAAATGATTCCTGGTACAATTGATTTTGATCATCATCATCATCATCTTCTTTTACCAGTTCTAGCTCCAACTTTGGAAAAAGGTGCCCTTTCCTCCCAGAAAGATGAATAGGAGAAGCCTCATGACACTTCCTGGCCCTTTCTGGTTCCTTGCAGAGCCTTTTCCCTGGGAAGATTTGTATTATGGTGAACTAGAAGGAGAAGGAGGAGCAGAGCAAGCCCGTATTTGCTCCTTAATTTATGGAGAAAAGCAAGACTTCATCCTTTGGGGAGGAGTTACTCCTGTGCTCAGGAAATGCAGTGGGGTTTGATGTCTTTAGCTTTCTTCTTTCATGACTTACATTAATTCCTCACTGAGTGCTCCCTAACCTTTCCAGGTTTCCCTCCATTTCTTTCTAGGATAGAAAGTGAATCAATAACAATCACTAAGGTGAAAATTACACTCTCTGCTCTCCCACAGAATTAAAAACAGCTTTCCACAATTTCATCTTCTCTGACAAGGTTCCCAAGTGGTTTCACTGAAATTTAGCACCTTTTTAAGGAAGCTGGTGCTACATGAGGAACAGAACCACCTTTTCAGATCAGAGCCTTCTGAATCCTGTGGTTAAACAGTTAAGCAGAAGCCCGAGGGCAAATCCTCTGAGGGCAGCTCTGATCGTGCACCAGCACAGAGAGAAATGAAGGGTGAGCTCCAGGTAAATAATAAATCCACTTGCAGAGGCTGCATGAAATCCCAGCTGGAGCTCCAGAGCAGTTCAGCTGAGCACAGCCCTGGGTGCTGTTCTGAGGCAGTGATGGGAATAAGTGGGAGGGCAAGAGCTCCTGAGCTTCATGTTTCACTCTTCACATCTGGGTTTCTTCCCCTCCCTGAAGGAGGAGCAGGACTTGTCTGTGTCAGCAGACAGGGAAGAGAATTCCATGACAGAGCCACGGGGCTCACTCAGCCTGGCATGGACAACCCTGACACACAAGACTTGGCAATTTTTCAGTCTCTTCCAAAATCCCTGCATTTCCTGAGGCTCTTTGCAAACCAAGTGTGCCCAAACCTACAGCTCCCTCAGGCAGAGGTGGGGCTTGAGCAACAACTCCAGAGACCCCGGGCCTGGATCAAAGGCCACATAATGGCAAGAACAAACAGGATCCATTTTGGTTACTTTCTTTCCTGATTGCTCAGAAAAGGTACTTAAACAAAACGTTTTCCTGTGGATGTGGGAGGAAATTCAGACTGGCAATGGGCTGGCCACGGTGTGGCCCCTCTGACCATGGGGCTGGTTTCTGTCTGAGCAAGCAGGGGCAGAAACCTTTGCTAACAGAACTGCACACGTGCCTGGGGACAACATCACAGCAGGGAAAACAGGGAACAGGGAGCAAAGGGCAGTTTTACACTGCTGTCTTTGCCACTTTTTGGGGTTAGGTTATGGCAGCCTCCCAAGATGAAGTTGGTGTATGTTCTCTGTAGGGCATTCCCAAACAGCTAATTCCTTCTTTTCTGCAAAAACTCAGCACTGGGGGCTTTCAAAAGCTTCTTCACTGTTACTTTTCAGAGCAGTAGAGATAGAAAACATTCAGTCTCATCCTCTAGATGAGTAGCATTAAAGGCTCTAAATTAGCTGTAGTGAAAAGAGCTAAAAACTTAAATTTATAAAAAAATACAAGAGTAGACAGTAACTTGAACTGGAAGGGGTTTACTTGCCTCAGAGAACCTGTTTCTGACATTAAAGCTTCAGCAGAGAGGAACTGAAGAGAAAATCTCCTCTGACTAGAGAAATTCAGTGTGTGGCTGAGAGGTTCAGTATCTCCTTGCTTACCATGTTGGCTTCATGGTTTTTGGGCACAGACAAGCAGGGGGTGATGCCTGTGACTTTGGGTCACAAAGAGGCAGGAGGAGTTAAGGTTACACAGCCACAATCCAGCCTTAATTAAAATGTGCACTGATTGCTTCCTACACAGACAGCTCTTCAACTGTTACCTCTTCCAGACATCTGTGCTGCAGTCACTTATGAGCAACAAGTGACAAAAGGTTAAATTATAAAGCCAACTCCAATCTGGTATTTACTATACAGTCACCTGGGTTTCCTCTTTTTGGACAATTAGTGCTTCATCACTGATATGACAGAGAGAAGACAGGCTCTTCTTTTTGGAGAGGGTGATGAATTCAGAGCCCTTCCAACATCCAGCTTAGGGCAAGACATTTTGGTTTTGTTCCCGACTATGAAGTGATTTTTAATTACAAAAATAACAGGCAAGAAAAGAACATTACTGCCAAGAGAATGGCCCATTACCAGCACTCGTCCTCCAAAGATGTAGCCTCTGTTTCCCAGCACAGCACACGTGTGAGCTGCTCGAGGCTGAGGGGGATCCCCGCCCTGCAGGAGCCAAAACAAGATCCTTCAGAACATCAAACCTTTATCTTCTTTATCTTTCTAAAGTGCAAACCATCAGGAACTGCCACTAAAATCCCTGGGTGGCACATCTTAAAATTTGATGTTACAGCCACCTGTGTAAATCAGAAATAAAGAGCAAAACTGGCTCTTACTTTTCAGTGGTACTTTTTATTTTTTTGGCATTTAGTTTTATTGGAACTTCAGCACATCTTATAAAGACCATAAAATACTGTCTGACACTCTTTACAACTCAAAACTTACTCTTATGTGAACTCACCTGGATTCTGTGAGCCTTTGGAGAATATCCTGATATCAGTGTCAGCAATTCTGGAATATTCCAGTGCTTTGTCTTTCCAGTGCTCATTTTACAGTAATTTTACACTCCCAACAGTTGCATTAAAGTTGAACACAAAGCTTTATCTCAAACTATCCCCCAGAGACACAAAGCTGTACCATCTCCTAATGCATCCAGACTTCTCTGGAATTTAGGACAATTTCTACATCAGAACCAGAGTAAAGAACAAACACCAATCTAAAAACACCCCACAGGAAAAAAAAAATTCCTATCAGTGGTGAATTTTCCACATTCCAAAGGAACTGGGTGTCCTGTTTAATGTTACAAGCCTGGGCAATATTAAGCACATTTAAATTACTTTTCCCAGCATCAATTTCTAGAGCAGAGTAACTATTCAAAAGAGTGAAATCACAACTGTGTCAAGAGATGAGATTCAAAAACACTCACTCTAATTGGTGGTTGAAACCAAGTCTGTGTGGTTGTATCAAACACATGAACATCATTGTGCCATCCCCAGAATATCTGTCCCTCCTGAAAAAGAAGTTTAGAAAATTAAAAATAAATATACTTTATTTCAAAGTCTTTGAGCTTATTGAAGGACACAAACCTGGATGGGATCTGTCAAACCACAAAATGAACTAAAATACAGAGTTTTATTTAAAAATACATTAATATTTTTAATTATGATGCAGCAGTTCAGGTCTAGATGAAGGTCAGCAGCAACCAGGTATGTTAAGGCTGATGCCACCTGGAAATGAGCTCCAACATCAATCCCTGCACTGGGCAAATTTTACCTTCTAATTTTTATTGTAATATACTGAGAAATAAATAGATTGTACAAAGTAGTGCATTTCTGCAATTCAACCTTTAACATGTGATGTCAGGAGCTCCATTCTATTCAATACACATTTTATTTCTCATTAATTCCTGTCTCTAAGCACTCTGATCAGTCTCTTTTCTATTAACTGTAAGAAATTATTATGGGAAAGTTATTACATTGTTACAAAAAAACCAACCCAGGCACCTTTCTGGATAACAAATGAAATAAATTAACTAGGACTAGTTGTCAGTTAGACTCAGGAAGCCATAAACTCCCTAATGTTATCTTTAAAGAAATAAATTCTAAAATTTTCTGGGAGTTTCAGCTTTCAAATATGTCTTCAGATTAAACAGTGCCTTTTTTCCTGCCTTTTGTTTCCCTGCACTGGGACTTGGAATCTGTGGATTCCAACGTGCAGGATCTGGAATTTCAGATCTCAGGAGACTCCAATTTGCATTTTTGCTGATGCCATAAATAAAAGGAAAATCAGAGAGATTTTCATACTCACTGAGTTCACTATAAAGGATCTTTTTTTTGAGAATCAGAAAGGACAAATCACTTGGAATTGTGACAAATCTTACCCAAAATGCATCGTGGACATCGAAACAATCACTCAGCTCATTGTGCTTCCTACAGCCATAGCCACCAAAATATATTAGCCTAAAAGAACAACAAAACAAGGTCATTTAATTAACAACACTCAAATCAATAAGCTGCAATAATTAGTTTCAAATTTGGGGTTACCTGCTGCACTAGTAGTAACAAACTGAAAATACTGCACATTACACCTGATTATGCAAACCTTAACGAGGTGAAAGTAATAATTACACCCTCAACAAGCCTGACACAAATCCACAGCAGCAAAGAGGTTCAAGGCACCTCCAAGTCTATTCCTCTCTCCAAAAGCTTTTTCATTTCAGGTATGACTCTCAAAATTATTGAACACACAGGACAGTGCAATGCCTCGTTCTGCTCCAATTCCTGCCCTTCCCTAGGGAAATTCCTGCACTCCTGCTTTATCTGTTGGCCTCCTGTGTGCATCCTTTGGCAGGAAATGTTCCCAAGGGTCACCCCACTGGCTGCCTGGGACACAAAAAGCTCTGTCTCTGTTTCAAGGGAGACTTTCCAAGGGGGCACTGCGGAACAAATCACATTGCAAGGATCGTTACACACCTCCCAGCCTAATATTCCACCCATGAACTGGCCATCCATAGCAAAGCTTCCTAAGTCTGGCTTAACTCCAGCCTGTGAGGACACTTGCTCTAGTTGCTAGTGATCCTGGGAGAAGGCAATTTAGGAAATGGTGAAGCTCATTCCAGACTGACATTCCTAGGGAAACAGAGTTACTGACAGCATTGTGCAAGACACCAAGACATCCTCATCCGCAAACTCACCAGGAAATTGTAATGTTTAACACTTTCTTTCAATGAAAAGGTCCCACTCTGACACCTAAAACACCTGATTTTCTCAGTATGCAATTACATGATACTCTGAGTGAATTTAGTGTTGAATGATCTGGTATTAACAGCTAAGGAGTTGTTAAAATATCTGTGATTTCCTGTCTCTTGCAGCTCAATTAGAATCACAAAAGCAGAGGTATCATGTTAAAATATCTGTGATTTCCTGTCTCTTGCAGCTCAATTAGAATCACAAAACCAAGAGATATCATGTTAAAATATCTAATTTCCCATCTCTTGGAGCTCAATTAGAATCACAAAACCAAGAGATATGTTAAAATATCTGTAATTTCCCATCTCTTGCAGTTCAATTAGAATCACAAAACCAAGAGATATCATGTTAAAATATCTATAATTTCCCATCTCTTGCAGTTCAATTAGAATCACAAAACCAGAGGTATTGCAGCTCAGCACAACCTCTTCAGATGGGGAGTCCAGAAACAGAAAATCCATTCACATTTGATAATGTTAATTGTAAATTATATTCTTTCTTGTTTAGAACAATTTCAATAACAAATCACTCCCACAGGACTTTCTTGTGACCACTTTTATGCCACAAGATCCAGGCACTTCCCACAATAAACACAAAATCTGGAGTATTTATTTCTAGCTAATAATTTTGATAAATACACTTTTACAAGACAAATATCTAGGCTGGCTCAGTTCTTGAAAAATAAAGATAACCCCTAAAATGCCTTTGCAACTGCCAGCTATTAAAATCCTTGAAAACACATTAAGTACATATTATTGAGGCAATAATTACATTAATTACATTAATCAATACAATAAACAAGTCACTTTACACTGATTTTTAACATGTTAAATCCATAAATAACAGATGCATAATGATTTTTTATCTGAAGTCTCAAAGCATTCCACAAACTTTCACTGAGTTTCCCACCCCTCTCCTAAAGTGGGTTTTACTTACCATAATCCAGCCTAAATGTGAGAAAACTCTGGTACAAACTGTCACACAAAATCCCACAGCAAGCCAAGCTAAGAGTGAGTTTTCTGACTCCCAGACCTGTGTGCTCTTCACTTTACAGCCCTTCCTCCCTGCAATAACACATATCAAATATTCTGAATGTGTTACCTGTCCTTATACACCCAGCAGGAGAGCTTGTCACGTGGGGTGGGAGGCTGACCTGTAAAGTTTGTGATTTTTTTCCACCTGTAGGTTCCGGTTTTTGTTCGCAAATTAACGTAATAGAGCTTAAAAGAAAAATAATTACAACGTTTTCAGTGCAAAGGGCAGCAAAGAAAGCAGCACAAATCACCAAGAGAACACACCAGTGGGAATTTAAAACGCAAAGGAACTGGCAGTGAAGTTTACAAGATGTAGCAACACCCAGGAAGAGCCAAATACACCACAAAAATACAGTTAAAGGGTGAGAATTGGCAGGAAATTTCCCTGCCTGATGAGAGGCTCCATTTCACTTATTTTCTAGTCAGGAGTGAACTCTTGAGTTCATCTTCATTAAGGGATAAAACAACTAATTTAATCTACTTTGCTAATTCAGTCTTCAGTTACCAAGACAACAGGTAGCTCTGGTTTAACTTTAATTATTTAATAATTAATTATATTTAAAAATTAATTAAATTAAATATAATTTATTATCTTTAAATTTAATTTTAATTATATTCATTGTAATAATTATTAAATTATTACTTAACCTGATTATACACAGTAATCACTAACAAAGAAAAGAATAAAGGTGATATTCTATTATTAGTCTCATTATGGCTGTCAAAATATTTTTTTAAAAAAGCCATTGGGAAAACACTGGCAGTTTTCAGTAATAATTATTAAATTATTAATTAACCTGATTACATGCAGTAATCACTAACAAAGAACAAGAATAAAAGTGATATTCTATTATTAGTCTCATTATGACTGTCAAAATATTTTTTTAAAAAAGCCATGGGAAAACACTGGCAGTTTTCAGTAATAATTATTAAATTATTACTTAACCTGATTACATGCAGTAATCACTAACAAAGAACAAGAATAAAAGTGATATTCTATTATTAGTCTCATTATGGCTGACAAAATATTTTTTTAAAAAAGCCATTGGGAAAACACTGGCAGTTCTCAGTAATAATTATTAAATTATTAATTAACCTGATTATACACAGTAATCACTAACAAAGAACAAGAATAAAGGTGATATTCTATTATTAGTCTCATTATGACTGTCAAAATATTTTTTTAAAAAAGCCATTGGGAAAACACTGGCAGTTCTCAGGAAAGAGTTTTGCCAAAATTAAGTTTTCTCTCAAATTTCTCCTGAATTCAAGCACAAAATGCACCAGACAAAGAGGAAATCAGGGTTATTATTCACTGAAATCCAGTGTTATGGAATCAAACCAGCACAATACCCGATTGCTGTATCCTTTGTCATCAAATCCCCCAAAGATGTAGAGCCTCCCGTCGATGCTGGCGCCGCAGCTCCCGGACATGGAGGTGGGCAGCTCCCCCTCCATCAGGTGCATCGTCCTGCAAGGCAAAAACACACCAAGCCCTGTCAGATCTGAGGCACTTTAATAACCCCAAACCACATTTGTTAATATATTTATTAGTAATATTTAGACTTGAAGCTAAAAATACAGTTTGGGCCATGGCAGTCAGCAAGAGGACAAGGGGGCATGATGGGTGGGAATCCCTGCAGCCAAAGAGCTGACAGTTCCAGGGTGAGGTTGAAGGGCAGCTGTGCCACATGTGCACACAGGGGATGCCCAGCACAGTGTGGAGCTGCCCTGATGAGTCCACAGCCATCTCCCACCAACCTTCCCACTGTTCAGGCAGCAGTTCTGTCATTCCTGCTGGACTGTGATCCTGCTTTCTGGAGCACAAGTGCTGTGGGGAGAGGCTGAGGGAGCTGGGGGTGTTCAGCCTGGAGAAGAGGAGGCTCAGAGGTGACCTCAGCACTGTCTGGAACTGCCTGAAGGGAAGTTCTGGCCAGCTGGGGGTTGGTCTCTTCTCCCAGGCACTCAGCAATAGGACAAGGGGGCACGATGGGCTCAAGCTCTGCCAGGGGAAATTGAAGTTGGAGAGCAGGAAAAAATTCTTTGCAGAGAGAGTGCTCAGGGATTGGAATGGGCTGCCCAGAGAGGGGGTGGATTCCCCATCCCTGGAGGTTTTTCAACTGAGCTTGGCCGTGGCACTGAGTGCCATGATCTGGTAAAGGGACTGGAGTTGGATCAAGGGTTGGACTTGATGATCTCAGAGGGCTTTTCCAACCCAATCCATTCTATGATTCTGTGGCACTGAGTGAGAATCCACCACGTCTTGATCCAACCCCACTGCGATCACCAGCCCAGGGCACGGAGTGGAATTGGATCCCAGTGGGGTTGAATCAAGGGTTGGACTTGATGATCTTTGAGGTCTTTTCCAACCCAATCCATTCTATGATTCTGTGATTCTATGGATGTGGCACTGAGTGAGAATCCACCCCATCTTGATCCAAGGCTATTGAATCCACCATTTCTTGATCCAACCCTACTGTGATCACCAGCCCAGGGCACTCTGTGCCCTGGGCTGGTGATCACAGTGGGGTTGAATCAAGGGTTGGACTTGATGATCTCAGAGGTCTTTTCCAACCCAATCCATTTCTATGATTCTGTGACTACCACAGTGAAAATTGTGTGTTTATAAAACATCTCGATTTTTCTGTAGGTGAAATTCATATGAAAAGAGTTTTAGTAGGGCTGGAACACTGGTTGTTCCACACACAGAAGTTCTAATAACTCCAAAACCTCCTGCAATGAGCAAATGGCACTGCTGTCATTTTACAAAGGGAAAAGTGAGCAGTGAAAACTGAGCACAAGTGAAAATTCCTGCAGTTCCCATGCCCTGCATGTGGCCAGCTGTGTGTGCTGTGAGCTCAGGGAGATGCTGGGGATAAATATAACCCTGACAAAATAAAAGTTAGGTTTAACCCAGATCACCTTCCTGATCCCAGTTCCTGATCCAGGAAAAAGGGGGGAGAAGGAGGGCAGGGAAAAAGGGGGGGGGGAAGGAGGGCAGGGAAAAAGGGGGGGGGGAAGGAGGGCAGGGAAAAAGGGGGGGGGGAAGGAGGGCAGGGAAAAAGGGGGGGGAAGGAGGGCAGGGAAAAAGGGGGGGGAAGGAGGGCAGGGAAAAAGGGGGGGGGGAAGGAGGGCAGGGAAAAAGGGGGGGGGGAAGGAGGGCAGGGAAAAAGGGGGGGGGGAAGGAGGGCAGGGAAAAAGGGGGGGGGGAAGGAGGGCAGGGAAAAAGGGGGGGGGGAAGGAGGGCAGGGAAAAAGGGGGGGGGGAAGGAGGGCAGGGAAAAAGGGGGGGGGGAAGGAGGGCAGGGAAAAAGGGGGGGGGGAAGGAGGGCAGGGAAAAGGGGGGGGGGAAGGAGGGCAGGGAAAAAGGGGGGGGGGAAGGAGGGCAGGGAAAAAGGGGGGGGGGAAGGAGGGCAGGGAAAAAGGGGGGGGGGAAGGAGGGCAGGGAAAAAGGGGGGGGGGAAGGAGGGCAGGGAAAAAGGGGGGGGGAAGGAGGGCAGGGAAAAAGGGGGGGGGGAAGGAGGGCAGGGAAAAAGGGGGGGGGGAAGGAGGGCAGGGAAAAAGGGGGGGGAAGGAGGGCAGGGAAAAAGGGGGGGGGAAGGAGGGCAGGGAAAAAGGGGGGGGGGAAGGAGAGCAGGGAAAAAGGGGGGGGGGAAGGAGAGCAGGGAAAAAGGGGGGGGGGAAGGAGGGCAGGGAAAAAGGGGGGGGGGAAGGAGGGCAGGGAAAAAGGGGGGGGGAAGGAGGGCAGGGAAAAAGGGGGGGGGAAGGAGGGCAGGGAAAAAGGGGGGGGGAAGGAGGGCAGGGAAAAAGGGGGGGGGAAGGAGGGCAGGGAAAAAGGGGGGGGGGGAAGGAGGGCAGGGAAAAAGGGGGGGGGGGAAGGAGGGCAGGGAAAAAGGGGGGGGGGAAGGAGGGCAGGGAAAAAGGGGGGGGGGAAGGAGGGCAGGGAAAAAGGGGGGGGGGAAGGAGGGCAGGGAAAAAGGGGGGGGGGAAGGAGGGCAGGGAAAAAGGGGGGGGGGAAGGAGGGCAGGGAAAAAGGGGGGGGGAAGGAGGGCAGGGAAAAAGGGGGGGGGGAAGGAGGGCAGGGAAAAAGGGGGGGGGGAAGGAGGGCAGGGAAAAAGGGGGGGGGGAAGGAGGGCAGGGAAAAAGGGGGGGGGGAAGGAGGGCAGGGAAAAAGGGGGGGGGGAAGGAGGGCAGGGGAAAAGGGGGGGGGGAAGGAGGGCAGGGGAAAAGGGGGGGGGGAAGGAGGGCAGGGGAAAAGGGGGGGGGGAAGGAGGGCAGGGGAAAAGGGGGGGGGGAAGGAGGGCAGGGAAAAAGGGGGGGGGGGAAGGAGGGCAGGGAAAAAGGGGGGGGGGAAGGAGGGCAGGGAAAAAGGGGGGGGGGAAGGAGGGCAGGGAAAAAGGGGGGGGGGAAGGAGGGCAGGGAAAAAGGGGGGGGGGAAGGAGGGCAGGGAAAAAGGGGGGGGGGAAGGAGGGCAGGGAAAAAGGGGGGGGGGAAGGAGGGCAGGGAAAAAGGGAAAAAGAGAAAAGAAGGGGGCAGAGGCACAAAGAAGGGGAAGTTATTCTTGAGTTGCACTGTATTATGCAATTAAGTAATGACAAAAAAACGTAATTTTTAAATAGATTAAGAACCCAAGTGTCCACTGTTTAACTGTTCTTTCTAACATAAAAGTTAATGTATGAAGAACTGAGCCAACATAAACTTCCAAAGAAATGCACCTGTTTCAACAGAGCCTCAAGCTGACCATTCAAACATTCCATTGAACACAATAATTAGACTTTAGGCATGGATGTGTTTCCTGGAGTTAATTCCCAAGCACACAGGTCAGTTCTTCAGTCTTCACACTAAACAGCAACTAAAACTCAAGAACTTGGCCAGTAACTCACGTCACTGAAGCCTCTTCACTGAAGTTCATTGTCATCAATGCAAAGATGAACTTCATATATTAATTAAACATAAATGATGCAACTTGCCATAACCCACTGTCCATTTCATAGATCCAGAGCTCGTCGTTGGGCAGATAAACTTCATTTTCTTCAATGGACTGAAATGGAAAAGAAATGTGCAAATGTTCAATCAATTATGCCTCACACACCACACATTTTAACACGGAATGCCAAACCTTGTTACTAAGCAACACAGAATAACCTTTAGGAAATAATCTACCAGAGCATAAAAGTCATTATTGCTCTGATCATCACAATTTTAAATTAATTTATTTTGAAAATAAAGAATTGAATTCCTCATGACCACTCATTAAAGGCAAAGATTGACCAACAATGTTTTGCCAAAAAAAAGATGTGTAGGAACACAACCCAGATTTGGAGCTCCTGAATTAAAATTCATTATCTTTTGTTTAGGGAGATACTTTTAATTAGGAGGCAATTTTTGGCATAACGGAGAAGTGTAGAATAAAAAGCAGAATAGAAAAAGGGAACAGAAAAGCACCAAAAGTTACTTGCAGCAGCTGAGAGAAGGAACTTGAAAGAACAAAATGTCAAATATAAAGGAGAAAATTAATTTCTCTGTGGAACAAAACAAAGAGTCCTGAACAGTGGTCATTAACAAAGAAAAACAATTTAGGAAATAATGATGAGGAAGAACAACAATCAGGAGAAGGAAGCCCAAAAGAATTCAGTGCTCATGCTGAGTAACAGCCACAACATTAATTTCTTTCTAATGCCAAGGCAATAATTAAAGACTGGGAGGGAATAAACAGCCAGAGCCAGTAAATAAACAAGTAAATCAGAAGTGGATCAAAATTAAATGAACGTGAGGAAGTTAAATACAAAACTGATATTTTATTATTGATGATTTAGTTCCTGATACTGTTCACGTGCCTTCAAATGAAGCTTTATTGAGACTTCCTCCATCTGAAAGGGGCAAACCAGGCAGGTACATCCTATTTTTGGTAGGTTTGCCCTGCCAGGTCCCTTTCCTCTGCTGTTCCACACTCCTGGCACCTCCTGACACGTGCACAAGTTGACTCAGTTTCATCTGGATGTGTCAGAGGTCGAGCATTTGCTCCAGAACCAGCTCTGAGCAAACACACTGATGCCAAAAATAAGTTTGCTGGGCAGCAGTGCATCAACAACGTGTTATAAGTTATTTATCTGGGTAAAGTGCTGCTTAAAGAGCAACGATTTTCATAATATTCTCATAAAAAGAGTAATACTGTTTAAAACATTTGCAAAGTTTATCTGATAAAACACATTGTCTGTTTTGAATGTGCCACAAACCCACAATTTTTTGCTATAAAACTTCAGAAAACATTTCACTCACCAGTCCACCCTCAGTTTTAAAGACCAGAGCACAGAAAAGTAACAAGAATTACCAATGATTCAGGTGATATGTAGTTACACAAAGTATTAGGAAGTTTAAATCCAGGAGACTCCAACTAGAATTCTTTGCTTCACTGTGGAAGGCCAAATTTTGTACATTTAAAATTTACCTGAGCCCATTGAAAATTCAGATAGAAGAATATTAAATATATTAATAGGAACATAGTTTCCACTTTATCAAGACAAAGAACAACACCAAGCACAGGTATGTTCACATTTTATGGCAAATGGGCACAGACACCTGAGATAAAATAAAGTGGGTGCATTTAATGTAGAATTATTAATGGCTTTTGTTTGAGAATTTATAGAGCTGACAGACAAGGATTTACTGAGCAGTACCAGAACTGATCTGTTATGAAAAGGAAATAAAAGATGTGGGGTTTAGCCTGACATCAGCCTGAGGTGACTGTCACTGTGAGCTGACCAGGTGACTGTCGCTACAAGGTGACCAGGTGTCACTTTGAGCTGATCAGGTGACCGTCACTACGGGCTGACCAGGTGACCCGTCACTGTGAGCTGACCAAGGGGACTGTCACTATAAACTGACCAGGTGACCGTCACTACAAGGTGACCAGGTGACCGTCACTACGAGCTGACCAGGTGACCGTCACCGTGAGCTGACCAGGTGACCGTCACTACGGGCTGACCAGGTGACCGTCACTACGGGCTGACCAGGTGACCGTCACCGTGAGCTGACCAGCAGTGCTCTCTGAGGGAGGCAGACACACTGTATACACAACTATCAACAAATAAAAAAAGCGGGGACTCGGCAACAGGAACACGAATGACACACTAGAAAACGCCTCTACGAATGAAGCCGAGAGACCCCCTCGGAGGGCAGGGGAAGGGAGGGGAAGCGAACCGGCTCCACCAGCCCGTCCCCACACGTGCTCCGTGACGGAGCGGCCGGAGCGGGGGAAGGAGGGCGGTGATGACCGCGGAGGGAAGAAGGTGACACGAGGGCAAAGGGACAGGAGTGCCGGAGGAGCCCCCTCAGCGCTCCCGCCGCCATTCGAACCGCACCGGCTGAGAGCTGAGGGGCGAAGGGGAACAACCACCATGCCCTGCCCTGCCCGGCCCTGCCGGGGGTCCCGGCAAGGCTGCCCCGCTGCCCTGCCCGCCTCGCCCACTGCCCCTGCCCGCCTCGCCCGCCTCTTACCACGTATCCTCCCCACACGTAGAGAAAGTTCCCATCCACCACGGCGCAGTGGCCGCTGCGCTCCTCGGCCACGCAGAACTGCTCGGCGGGGTCCGCCGCCATCTTAGGGGAGCGGGAGGAGGACGAGGAGGAGGAAGAAGACGGAGCAGCTCGGCCCCCTTACGGTTCGACCGCCTCACGGCCCGGCCCCTTCACGGCCCGGCCCCCTCACGGCCCGGCCCCCTCACGGCCCGGCCCCCTCACGGCTCGGCCCCCTCAGGCCTCAACTTCCTCACGGCCCGGCCCCCTCACGGCCCGGCCCCTTCACGGCCCGGCCCCTTCACGGCCCGGCCCCCTCACGGCCCGGCCCCCTCACGGCTCGGCCCCCTCACGGCTCGGCCCCCTCAGGCCTCAACTTCCTCACGGCCCGGCCCCCTCACGGCCCGGCCCCTTCACGGCCCGGTCCCCTCACGGCTCGGCTCCCTCACGGCTCGGCCCCCTCAGGCCTCAACTTCTTCACGGCCCGGCCCCCTCACGGCTCGGCCCCCTCAGGCCTCAACTTCCTCGCGGCCCGTCCCCCTCACGGCCCGGCCCCTCACAGAGCGGGCCCCTGACGGCCGGGCCTGTTCACGGCTCTGCCCCCTCACGGAGTGGCTCACTCAGGGCTCAGCTCCCTCACAGCCCGTCCACCTCACGGCTCGGCCCCCTCAGGCCTCAACTTCCTCACAGCCCGTCCCCCTCACGGCTCGGCCCCCTCAGGGGCTCAGCTCTCTCAGGATTCAGTCCCCTTACAGCTCGGCTGCCTCACCGCCCAGCCCCTCACGGCTCAGCTCCCTCACGGACCGGCCCCCTCAGGGCTCAGCTCCCTCACGGCTTAGTCCCTCAAACCTCGGCCCCCTCACGGCCCGGCCTCCTCACGGCCCGATCCCCTCACGGATCGGTCCCTCAGGCCTCGGCCCCCTCACGGCCCGGTCCCCTCACGGCTCAGCTCCCTCACGGCCCGGTCCCCTCACGGATCGGTCCCTCAGGCCTCGGCCCCCTCACGGCCCGGTCCCCTCACGGATCGCGTCCCTCCTCCGGGCCAGGCTCCGGCTCCGCCGCCCGGCGCTCCCCGCAGGCGGACGGGAGCAGGAGTGTCCAAGATGTGGGGCCCGCCCCGGGCCGCGGGGAGGGTTAATAAACACTCCGGGAGGATGTGAGTAAACACCACGAGAGGAGGAAAAAGGCGCCCAGAGTAGCAGAGCCAAAGATAAACCCAGTGCGAGAAGGGAAGGGAGAACGGGATCGCAGCGTCAGTCAGGACAAGGGGAATGGCTTCCCACTGCCAGAGGGCAGGGATAGATGGGATGTTGGGAAGGAATTGGTGTCTGGGAGGGTGGGCAGGCCCTGGCACAGGTGCCCAGAGAAGCTGTGGCTGCCCCATCCCTGGGAGTGTCCCAGGCCAGGTTGGACAGGGCTTGGAGCAGCCTGGGCTGGTGGGAGGTGTCCCTGCCCATGGCAGGGGGTGGAACTGGATGGGCTTTAAGGTCCCTACCAACCCAAACCATTCCATGATTCTGTGATGAGACAACCACAGCAGAATCCCTGTCTCTGAAGGTGAGACAATCTATGCCCCTGCCAGAAATAGCACTTATGAAATAGTAGCTGATATTAATTAAACAGTTATATGGTAGTTCAAACACTCTCTTTCCAGTTCTTACACTGTGAGATCAACAACCCAGTGAGTTCCAGCTGAACTGTGGAATTGATGAAATCCAAAATAAAACAGGTACAGTGCTTCAGAAAGAGTAATAAAGTCAAGCTGGGGAGAACCAAGTGCTTTAGTATCTTGTAAAAGGACACCAAAACACAATTATGAAGATCTTCTTGTGAAAGTGGGGCATGTACTTTCTCAGCTGGATCTAGGAGGGAAGACTAAATACTCCTTTCATCAACTGATAATATTAATCATAGAATGTCTTAAGCTGGGAGGGACCCCCAAAGATCATCCAGTCCAACTCCTGACCCTGCACAGACACCCCAACAATCCCACCCTGTCCCTGTCCCACTGTCCAAACCCTCCTGGAGCTCTGGCAGCCCCCACTGCCCTGGGGAGCCTGGGCAGTGCCCACCACCCTCTGGGGGAAGGACCTTCCATGAGATCCAACCCAACCCTGCCCTGACACAGTTCCAGCTGTTCCCTCAGGTCCTGTCACTGGTGACAGAGAGAAAAGATCAGTGCCTGTCCCAAACTCAAAATGAAGCCAGGTACTGATGGTGGTTGAAATGCAGGAGCCAGCATTTGGAGTTAAGAAAAACATGGGTAACAGGGAAACTTATCTGTAGATCAGCAGGTCAGGTGGAGACAATGGGCTGCCTCAGGAGATTTGCACAGTCAGGAGCCCGAGGTTTGCCAGGGGAGCAGTGACAGACATGAAAAGCTCTTTGTCCTGCTCCATGTGACAACACAATTCCATGGATCCAGGTAGATGTGCTGGCTCATGGATCATTGGGATCTCTCTGCTGGACCACTGCTCTCCAGGCTCTGTGATGTCCAACAAAGCCATGGCAGGTGAGAGACAAGGAGCTGGGAATGGCTTCCAGAGCTCCAGACAGATGGCTCAGTGAAACACAGGTCTGCATCTCACACTGGAATACTTTTATATCTCTGGTGGGAGGCTCCAGGCAACCCAAGAGAATCCCAAATACAGCAGGATGCTGTGGGACTGTGCTTTTGGTAATAGCTTTAAATAAAACTAATTTTGGGTGAGGGGCTCATCCCTTCTCCAGGTGCACCTTCCTCCTCAAGGCAAGACATGAGCCAAATGGCAAAATCCCATTTTCTTTGAAGGAGAATAAGCAGTAATTTAGCAAATGGAAGTACTTATGTAAGGATTGGGTTCATAATTTGCACCTGGCTGTGTGCCTGTGATGAAAAATGGATCATATTTCCTGCCAAAATTGCTGAGACCTGTCAGATGGCAGCTTTTTGTCTGAAAAGAGTAGCTGCAGCTTCACCCATGAGCTCCTCCTTGATGAGGAGGAGTGGTTATAAATTATGCAGTTGAGAATGGACTATGGAAAATAGCTGGCATTTTTTGTCTGTGTTTAAATCCCTGCAGACTTTTTTGATCAAAGAACATTCTTTCAGAATTGCTTTGTGAGCCTTCTGTGAACTCAAGCTGGGCTTTGAGAGGTGGGGATGAGTGTTTGAATGAAATGTCATGTATTTTTCATTTGGGGAGAAGGCAGCTGCCCCACAAGGATGGAATCGTGGCTGCCCCATCCCTGGAAGTGTCCAAGGCTGGGCTGGATGGGGCTTGGTGCAACCTGGGATAGTGGGAGGTGTCCCTGCCCATGGCAAAGAAGATGAGCTTTGAGGTCCCTCCCAGCCCAAACTATTCTGTTCTATCATTAGGTGTAAAAACAGCCCTGTGCTTGTCAGCCAAGACAGACCCAGCTGGAAGGGCTCTCTGGTCTGACTAAACATGTCAACAGGTGAAAACAAGGTTCAGTCCCAGGAGTGCAAGCAAGACCAATTCACAGCTGGACGTGATGGATGTTTTGTGGCAGGTAAATCTGGGGCTGGAGAGACTGGACGGGTCAGTCTGGGGTGCTGGAGGTGCAGGGGGAAGGAGGGGGCAGAGGAGGTGTGAGCTACACCTGCAGGGCAACAAACTGATACCGAGCGTGGTTGCATCGGGTGACTTGTGTGTTTCACAGAATCGTGGAATGCTTCAGGTTGGAAAAACCGTCTGAGATCATCCAGTTGTTCCCCCAGCAGTGCCAAGGCCACCACTGCCCCGTGTCCCCAAGTGCCACATCCACAGGGCTGTTAAATCCCTCCAGAGATGGGGATCCACCCCTGCCCGGGGCAGCTGTGCCAGGGCTGGACAACCCTTCCCGTGAGGAAGTCTTCTGCAATATCCAACCTGTCCCTGCCCTGGCCCAGCCTGAGGCCGTGCCCTCTGTTCCTGTCCCTGTGCCCTGGGGCACAGCCCAACCCCCTGTCCCAGCTCCCCCCTCCTGGCAGGGATTGTAGAGCCAGAAGGTGCCCCCTGAGCCTCCTTTTCTCCAGCTGAGCCCCCTCAGCTGCTCCTGCTGCTCCAGCCCCTTCCCTGGACATGCTCCAGCCCCTCAGTGTCTCTCTTGTCTGAGATTCCCAGAGCCGCCCCAGCACTGGCGGTGCCCCAGCAGGGCCGGTCCGTGTCCCGGTGCTGTGCCCGCCCGGGTCCCCTTCCCGCACGGCTCTCACCGCCCGGGCCCCTTCCGATCCCGGCTCTCACCCCGCCCGAGTCCACTCCCCGCCCCGTCCCGGGTCCCGTCCCCGCCCCGCTCACCCCGCCCGGGTCCCGTCCCCGCCCCGCTCACCCCGCCCGGGTCCCCTCCCCGCCCCGCTCACACCGCCTGGGTCCCCGCCCCGTCCCGAGTCCTCTCCCAGCCCCGCTCACCCCGCCCGGCTCTCACCCCGCCCGGCTCTCACCCCGCCCCGTCCCGGGGCTCCTCCCGCCGGGGCCGGGCCGGGGCTGTGGGGCGGCCCCGGCGCGTTTGGCGCCAATTCCCGCCATGGAGCCCGAGCGGCTGCGGCGGCGCCTGAGCTCGGCCTTCCGCCTGCGGGGGCTGCTGCTGCGGCCGTGAGTACCGCGGGACGGGACAGGGATGGGACAGGGCCGGGACCGCTGTGGGGACAGGCTGGGACAGGCCGGGACCGCTCTGGATCGAGCTGGTACTGCCGTGGGGCTGGTACCGCTGTGGGCTGGGCTGGTACTGCTGTGGGGCTGGTACCGCTCTGGATCGAGCTGGTACTGCTGTGGGGCTGGTACCGCTGTGGGCTGGGCTGGTACTGCTGTGAGACAGGGCTGGCACTGCTCACGGTTAGGCTGGTACCGCTCTGGGACAAGGCTGATACTGCTCTGGGTTGGGCTGGTACTGCTCCGGGACAGGGCTGGCCCCGCTCAGGGCCCGCTCCTTCTGCTGCCATCGTGCCCAAGCAGCGCTCAGGCCCAGGGTCCGGAGTCGTGGGTTGGGGTCGGGGCAGCTCCTCCTCAGGATGTGGTGGTGCTTTTCTCGCCTCTTCCTCCCTCACCTCACCGAGACCTCTGCTGTCCTGCTGCTGTGGGCATCTTCCATCCACCCATCCATCCGTCCGTCCATCCACCCATCCACCCATCCGTCCGTCCATCCATCCATCCACCCATCCACCCACCCATCCACCCATCCGTCCGTCCGTCCATCCATCCACCCATCCACCCACCCATCCGTCCGTCCGTCCATCCATCCACCCACCCATCCATCCACCCACCCACCCACCCACCCATCCACCCATCCGTCCGTCCGTCCATCCATCCACCCATCCACCCACCCATCCATCCGTCCGTCCGTCCATCCATCCACCCACCGATCCACCCACCCACCCACCCACCCATCCATCCACCCATCCATCCATCCACCCACCCATCCACCCATCCCTCCATCCATCCATCCACCCACCCACCCATCCATCCACCCACCCATCCCTCCATCCACCCATCCACCCACCCACCCATCCATCCATCCCTCCATCCACCCACCCCCCCACCCCCCCCTCCACCCATCCACCCCCCCCTCCACCCATCCACCCACCCCTCCACCCATCCACCCCTCCATCCATCCACCCCTCCATCCATCCACCCCTCCATCCATCCACTCCTCCACCCCTCCACCCCTCCACCCACCCCTCCACCCACCCCTCCACCCACCCCTCCACCCACCCATCCACCCACCCATCCACCCATCCATCCATCCATCCATCCACCCATCCATCCATCCACCCATCCATCCATCCACCCATCCATCCATCCACCCACCCATCCATCCACCCATCCATCCACCCACCCATCCACCCACCCATCCACCCACCCATCCACCCACCCATCCACCCACCCATCCACCCACCCATCCACCCACCCATCCACCCACCCATCCACCCACCCATCCATCCACCCATCCATCCACCCATCCATCCACCCATCCATCCACCCATCCATCCATCCATCCATCCATCCATCCATCCATCCATCCATCCATCCATCCATCCATCCCTCCCTCCCTCCATCCCCACGGTTCCCCACCCCACTGCAGCGCTTGCCGTGTGTGCCCCCTTGGGGCCCTCCCAATGGCAGTGCTGGTGTTTGGTTGGGTTGTGTGTCTGACACTCTCCCTAACAACTCTGGGATCTCTTTCCCAAGTTGTACTTGCCAGTCCTGTGTTCAACATCCCTTGCTAGAAGAAGGAGAAAATGGCATTTCCAAAGGCATAAATGATGTATTTCCAAATATAGTAGTGTTTATTATTTGGAGATGACAAGGTCAATGAGAAGTGGTTCCTGCTTGCAGTGGAAGGTGTCATGATTTATAGGACAGCCAGGGGCTCCATCACTCCTCTTTTCCCTTTCTAGCTCATGTGTTACTGTTAGTTCCATTTTGTTTCTGTCGTGGATGGGATGTGATTGTTCTGGACAGTGCCCTGGCACTTTCACTAGTGAGGAGCCCAAGTCCAGAGCTCCTCATTCCACAGTTCCATGAACTGAGATGTTTTGAAGGTCAGGCTGATACCCAAAACACCAGCTTGGTTGGCCAACAGCTGACATTAATAAGGAAATTGTCATTAACTGCAAGACTTTAGTCTAAGGATGAGGGAAGAACTGGATTTCTGATTCTTGTGTTGTTTAGAATTAAAATAATTCCAGTCCCAGAGACCTTAGAGCTCCTTCCAGGGCCTAAAGGGGCTCCAGGAGAGCTGGGAGGGAGCTGGGACAAGGGATGGAGGAACAGGATACAGGGAATGCCTCACTGGAGATACTCAAGGCTTGGCTTGTTGGGGTCCTGCTTTGAGTAGGTTGGACCAGATGGTCTCCAGAGGTCCCTTCCAAGGTGGACAGGATTGTATGAGCTGAGGTTCTCCACAGCCATATCTCATCCTCAGTGTTTTCAATCCCAATGAGTTTTTTCTTTGCCTTAAACTAATTAGCATTACTAATTGTTTCTACTTCTTTTAAACCACAAGCCATGTAGTGATGATTTGCACACCTGCCAAAACCAGCACAGCTTGTATAAACTATGGAGTATTAATTGCTTTTTGTGCTTTCTCCTTCTGAATTAGGGATGCTCTGAAGTATCTCACTGAAACTTTTCAGTCCATCAGTGAAGCAGAACTTCAGGATGTCATTGAAAATGTCATCGATGCTGTTGAGAAACAGCCTTGTGAGTAAACAATTTCTTAAGCAAATTTACCAGCCACTTATATTGTGATTTAGACAAAGACAGTTATTGGCAGCAGAGGCACTGAGGTATCATTGGGCTGTAATGGGTTGATTGAGATAAATGTATTTGTTGGCATTTTGTTTTGTTAAATACTGAAGTTTGCAGTGTCAGCAAGAGACATTTATGCCATTGCAAAGTTGGCAGCCTGGTACACCCTGACTTTTCCAAAAGTGGTAAAATCTTTCTTTGGCAGTTACTGAAAGTCTGTATGGACATCTTTGTACTTGAAACTATCATTTTGAATATTAAAATGGAGGGAGATGGATAAAGATTAAAATGGAGAGATGAGTAAGAGCATGGAGTGACAGGACAAGGGGGAATGGCTTCAAATTGAAAGAAAGCAGGTTTGGATTGAATATTGGGAAGGAATTGGTGGCTGGGAGGGTGGGCAGGCCCTGGCACAGGTGCCCAGAGAAGCTGTGGCTGCCCCAGCCCTGGGAGTGTCCCAGGCCAGGCTGGACAGGGCTTGGAGGAGCCTGGGCTGGTGGGAGGTGTCCCTGCCCATGGCAAGGGTGGCACTGGGTGGGCTTTTAGTTCCTCCCAACCCAAACCATTCCATGATTCTGTGATAAAATAAACCAAAGAAATAATGAGAAATGAATTCACTTGTTATTCAGTAACCTGTGTCCAGGAAAGGGTTGCTGACAGGTGTGATCTGAGGGGTCTGACAGCTCAAAAGAAGAGTTGTAGCACCCTTAGTTAAAGGCTGTGACTGACAGAGGGTGCCTGACACGTGTATTTACTGATCAGAGCTCGTGAGAACTAAGAAACTTGGGCTCACTTCCAGTTTTTTGGCCAAGGAGATTCAAATATAAGTATGATCTAAAATAAAATCCAGGCCTTAGGTGAGTTCAGGAAACCATCTCAGCCTATTCTATTTATACCTAATTAAATCCAGAGGGGCACATGCTTATTCTGTTAGTGTTCAGAAATATTTTTAACTTCAATTATCAGTTCAAATCCACAAAGACAACAATGTGCCTGTCTCCAGAATTGTGTCAGAACATTTCCTTATGACAGCAATCCTTGTGATAATGTTCTGGAACAAAATTAACCTCCAGGATGTGAAAGCTCAGCTCCTCACACATTTGTAGTGTATTTGGCAGCTTTGCATAGGCTGTAATTTGTCCTGTTCTCCCTGTTTAGGGAATTAATGGTGGGCACAGTGTGTGGTTTTGCTAGAAATGTGTCCTTTTGGTGCCAACACGAAGGGATCCATTTGTAAACACTGTGTGTCATTAGCTCACAGAAAATGTGCTGATTTGTCTGACAGATTCCTCTGACAAGACTCAACCATTTAATGGGAAATATTCGAGAACCACTTCCTCAGTGCATTCCACAGGCTGCAGCCTTAATCCTTGGAATTTTTCTTTTCCAGTGTCATCTAACATGATTGAACAAGCCACAGTGGAAACAGCAGTCCAGGAATGCAGCCGAGCCCCGGATGAAGCCACGTAGGTGACACTGTGTGTGATTGAAGGTGTGTGGCTGTGCCTCTCCTGATTTCCCCTCAGGGAATGGATGTCAGGCATTTTCTGCAGTGCTGTAATTGCTGTGTGCTTTTGTCTTCCCTGCTGCTTCCTGTGCAGGTTTGGGAAGTTCCTCCTCCCAAGGTTTGTTCCCATGGATTGGCTCCAGGGGTTTCTAAATATAACCTGGGATTGGGATGCTGTGGTTGTGTGTGACCAGTTGTCCCTGTGATCTGTAGAGCTTTTCCCTTCAGGGCTCTGCACTGAGAATCTGCACACACACAGATTTCTCTGAAGTATAAAAAGCAGCACAAAGGAAAGCCACACTCAAACCATCTGCACCAAGGAGGTTCCAAGGACAAGGAGAGAAGTTAAACCCAGTTTTGCTCCACCTGGAGAGGCTGTGGGATGACAGTGTCTGATTGCCATGCCCAGCAAACCATTTCTTGTCATGCTTTGCATTGCAGTGTCAATACAACATAAACACTAAAGGAAACACATTCATTCATCACGATCACAAAGTTCTCAGGAACTTCACTAATTGCTCCACACTTTGGGAAAATCAATCAGGATTTCAGAAAACTACATAAAAAGCAGGAACAAGCCCCATAGAGGAAAACTTTTCCAAGTGCTCTCAAGGAAAAAAAAAGGCACAAAAATACCCTGAGATCATTTTCTTCAAGAGAAAAGCAAATCAAGAGGTGAACAGAAGGGTTGGTTAATATCTCAGGGTATTTTTGTGCCTTCTTTTTCCTTGAGAGCACTTGGAAAAGTTTTCCTCTATGGGGCTTGTTCCTGCTTTTCATGTACTTTTCTGAAATCCTGATTGATTTTCCCAGAGTGTGGAGCAATTAGTGAAGTTCCTGAGAACTTTGTGATCATGATGAACCTTTAGTGTTTATGTTGTATTGACACTGCAATGCAAAGCATGACAAGAAATGGTTTGCTGGGCATGGCAATCAGACACTGCCATCCCACAGCCTCTCCAGGTGGAGCAAAACTGGGTTTAACTTCTCTCCTTGTCCTTGGAACCTTCTTGGTGCAGGTGGTTTGAGTGTGGCTTTCCTTTGTGCTGCTTTTTATACTTCAGAGAAATCTGTGTGTGTGCAGATTCTCAGTGCAGAGCCCTGAAGGGAAAAGCTCTACAGATCATAGGGACGACTCTAATTATTTAATTAGAATCCAGTGGATGCAGGAGAAAATAGAATGGAAAATAAAACAGAAAATAGAAGAGAAAATAGAAAGATTCAGGAGAAATGGTGATAACCCAGAGTGACAGTGAACAAAACAAATGTCATTTTATTCAACATATTTATTACTCTTTGTTTCATGCACTTCATGGAGTCACAGAGTGGTTTGGTGGGAAAACAATGTTCAAGTAATGCTGTAAATGAATTCTTGTTTCAGAGAAACTGTTTTCAACATTATTGGAGCCTTTGATATCCCACGTTATATTTATAACTCAGAAAGAAAGAAGTTCCTACCGTAAGTCTTCCATATTTTAACTTTCAACTACTTCTTGCTTTAAGAAAAAAGCCTCAGTTTCTCTGTGGTTAAAAGTCTTATTTTTATTCTTTCCCCCTTGGGTCTGTTCAGCTCAAGCCTGAGTGAGAAAGGTAGTAAATGTTCCAAACCATAAACCATATTTATCCCATGCAATGAATAAAAAAGACAGTAAAGCTCAGGACATACATCACTAAGTGTAGCTTGGACTTGGTTTTTTTCTCACACTTGGCTATTAAAATTTATTTTTTTAATAAATTTAGTCTGTCTGTTGCATGTTTTTATTTTTCAGTCTGTACCTGGCAGCTCCCTGGTGCCCTGGGGGATTTCTAAGGCAAAGTCCAAATGCTAAAATAATTAAAATTAGGAGCAGCTGGTGATTCTGGAGGCTGGAAAAACTGGAGGAATAACACTCTTGTTCCTGGCCACTTAAAAGGCATAACTGCTTTTTTGTAAAAAATGGATTTCTGCAGAGGCCCTTTTGGGTGGAAAGATAAATCTCAAAGCCTGTGGGTTAGAGGGAAATGAAGTGGATGAAACCTTCAGAATGCAGACACAGGATCCAGAGCAGGAATGTCCCTCATGGAGTACCTACACCCTGCAGGGGTGTCTGTAGCCTTTGCAGCCTCCCAGAACCTGGAGGTCAATAAGTCATTTCTGTGTGTGGAATGTATTTTTTAATTAAATCCTGACTGTGTTACCCTCCTTGCAGTCTGTCAATGACCAACCTCCCTGCCCCAAGTTTGCTTGGAACTGCCAGAGACAAAGCAGAGCTGTTCCGTGAGCGCTACTCCATCCTGCAGCAGGTCAGAGGCCCTGGATTTCTGGGAACAGCAGAGGGATCCTTAGGGATATATCCTAAATCCTCCTTTTACAAAAGCAGAATCAGAGAAACATAGACTCATAGAATGGATTGGGTTGGAAAAGACCTCCGAGGTCATGAAGTCCAACCCTTGATCCAACCCCGCTGTGATCACCAGCCCAGGGCACTCTGAGGGCGCTCCCAGCCCACTCTGTGCCCTGGGCTAGTGATCACAGTAGGGTTGGATCAAGATGTGGTGGATTCCCACTCAGTGCCACATCCATAGAATCACAGAATCATAGAATGGATTGGGGTGGAAAAGCCCTCTGAGATCATCAAGTCCAACCCTTGGGCCAACTCCAGTCCCTTTACCAGATCATGGCACTCAGTGCCACGGCCAAGCTCAGTTGAAAAACCTCCAGGGATGGGGAATCCACCCCCTCTCTGGGCAGCCCATTCCAATCCCTGAGCACTCTCTCTGCAAAGAATTTTTTCCTGCTCTCCAACTTCAATTTCCCCTGGCACAGCTTGAGTCCCGCTTGTCCTATTGCTGAGTGCCTGGGAGAAGAGACCAACCCCCACCTGGCCAGAACTTCCCTTCAGACAGTTCCAGACAGTGCTGAGGTCACCTCTGAGCCTCCTCTTCTCCAGGCTAAACATCCCCAGCTCCCTCAGCCTCTCCCCACAGCACTTGTGCTCCAGTCCCTTCTCCAGCCTCGTTGCTCTTCTCAGTTGGATTGGAAGAGACCTCTGAGATCATCAAGTCCAACCCTTGATTCAACCCCACTGTGATCACCAGCCCAGGGCACAGAGTGCCCTGGGCTGGTGATCACAGTGAGGTTGGATCAAGACATGGTGGATTCTCTGTCCCTGGAGGTGTTTCAGAGGACACTCAGTGCCACCTCCAGTCCCTTCTCCAGCCTCGTTGCTCTTCTCTGGCCCCGCTCCAGCCCCTCAATCCCTTTCCTCAACTGAGGGGCCCAGAACTGAACACAACACTCAAGGTGTGGCCTTCCCAAGGCAGAGTCCAGGGGAAGGGTCACTGCCCTGGGCCTGCTGGCCACGCTAGTTTGGATCCAGGCCAGGATCCCCTTGGCCTTCTTGGCCACCTGGGCACACTGGTGGCTCCTGTTGAGCTTCCTGTCCCTCAGTCCCCCCGGGTCCCTCTGCCTGGCTGCTCTCCAGCCACTCTGTGCCCAGCCTGGAGCACTGCAGGGGGTTGGGGTGGCCAAAGGGCAGGACCTGCACTTGGCCTTGTTGAACTCCATCCCATCATTTTGCACCTCTCTGCCTTGTGGTTTCACACAAACTTTCTTCCCTCCATTTAGTCATAAATAATTTCTTTCAGAAGCATCAGAGATGCTTTGCTAATACATTTTTAGGCTGAGTTTTATTATTATTTATTAGTGTTATTGATCATCTATTTATTAAAATCAAATTCTTGTCAAAAGAACTGGTTATTAAAAGCTGCTGGATATACCAGAGAAGAACTTTATAAAGTATTTTGCACAATGGTTGTAATGAATTGGCTTCTTGACAGTGCTCATTTATTTTTTAAACTGAATTACTTCAATTCTGGTTTCTGCAGAGAACTCACAGACATGAGTTGTTCTCTCCTTCACCGATTGTGGCTCACCCTGATGACAGCAAGAGTAAATTCCAGGTAAAAAATCCTGTTCTCTTCAGTTTTAATCCAGTTGAAAGCCAAATAATCCCAACAGGCATTACTGGAAATCTTCTCCTAACCTGTGCTGCTTTCAGACACTACCCTTGATTTTAATAATGAATTTGTTGTACCTCATCTGTGTGTTTGTGTAAAAACATGTGCTGTGTGAAGAAAAAGAGGCACCTGGAGGGTTTGATTAATTCTGGTGTGATTCTTTGCCTTTGGTTCCAGCTGAAGACAGTGGAAACTCTGCTGGGCAACACAGCCAAGGTGGGAGAGGTGATTGTGCTTGGGATGATCACTCAGCTCAAGGAGGTGAGTTGCTTTTTGTTGTTGATTATCTGGACACTGGTCATTCAGTGTTACATCAGAAAATGAGAAAACTTAAATATATCACCACTGGATCCATTCTCAGAGGCTTTTCCACAAGTTGGTGCCAGTGGGAGAAGGAAAATGCCTTCTCACTACAGAATTCTGTAATGCTTCATGTCAGCAACCAGAAGCAGGTAGAATTTTTGGGCATGTCCCTGGCTGGAGCTCCCAGTGACTGTGTTTGGACTTGCCATTTCCCTGGGCTGTGGTTTTGGGGGAGGGAGGCAGCAGCAACCCCAGCTGCAGCAGCCCAGAGGGAACCTGCTGACATACAATAAACTGCAGTATTTTCAGTTCTGCCAGTGTGTTCTAAGCCTGCAATGTTGAACACAGCCAAATTACAAACAAATACTGACTGAGAGATGCTTCTGATTGAAGCATTTATGTGTTTGGGTATATTTTGCTTTATTAATTCTGTTTTTTAGGGGAAATATTTCCTAGAAGACCCCACAGGAGTTGTCCAGCTAGACCTCAGTAAAGCAATATCCTTTTTCTGTGATGGAAGGGCTGAAGGAATTTCCTGTACACCTGCAGAATTTTAAATTGAGTAGTAAATCAATACTTACCATTAAAAATTATACCTTGAGAGTTGCAGCTCTGTCTTTCTCCTTCCTTTCAAATTCCTTGGCTGCTGCAGCTCCATGTCCTTTCTCCTGGGACAAGGTCAGTACTTTTTCTAGTGGAAGCAGAACCTGTTCCTGGTTTGGAGCTTTCTATGAACTTTCCTGCTCAGCTAACAGGGAATTTCCAGGCCCTTCAGTGAACTTTCTGTAATTTCCAAGTGTATTACACCAGCTGGAAAGCAAATTTTGGCTAAAGAACCAACTTTAAGAGTCCTGATCTGAGAAAAACACATTCTTTAACCTTCCTGCACCAGTTCCACAGTGGGTTATACACTGAATGCTGCTTTGTGCTGGCAGAAGGTAAAGCAAACTGGGGGTTTTTTTTTTGCTTGTAATAAATTATTCTGTTCAGGCTGTCTCTGCCAGATGTGGCTGAACAAACAAGTCTCATGTTGGCAAGGCTTGACCATAAGAAGTGTGTGACTGAGAGTTTTGGCCATAAACCTGTTGCTTTGTGGGGTCTGGAGGCAGAGAGCAGGAATTTGGGGGTGTTGGGGGGATGTATCTGTGGCAGCTTTGAGGATTGGCCTCCAGCACTGGAGGAGTTATCACTGGATTAGGAAGACAGACTAGAATATGTGATCTACCAACCTGAAAATGCTGCTCTGTGTTGGCAAAGCTTGGTCCTTTAGAGGCTTTAAAGAGTCTTTTTAAAATGTCAGGCCTTGCAGTTTAAGAGCCTTGTTTTAGCACAAAAAAAGGCTATTTCTGTAGAATATTCCCCTGTGCAATGTGCCCCATCTCAGCCTGTTTTCCAGTGTGTTCTGTGTTTAACATGTAGAGAGTGAGCAGAAGTTGGGAGCACAAATGATGATAGTGGGGACAAGGATCTCATCAGCCTGTTCCTTGAGAGGAGGTGCAGTCTGGTGGGGACTCCTCCAGGGCAGGGCCAGCAGGAGTGATTCCTGTTCCCCTGGATTCTCCCTGGGCTGAGTTGGGGAGGTTCTTCATGTGGCTGTGCAGCAAATCCATCCAGAGAAGCAAATCCATCCTTTGTTAACCTTTGTGGGGCTAACAAAGCACTTGGTTCCTTCTCAGCCCGTTTTCCAGCAGGATCATTCCATGGCCTGGATCTGGGGCTGGTGCTGTCACAAGGGGGGTTGGTGGAGGCTGGAATAGCTGCTCAGCACAGCTGCCAGCTCTGACTGACTCATGTCTGGGACATGATGCTGTTAGAGAGACTAAAGGTTGTTCTGCTGCTCCAAACTCTCTTAGGTTGGTATGAAGATGAAGTTTTCCATGTGAATGCATTTGGATTTCCACCCACTGAGCCTTCTGCCACCACGAGGTACAAACCTGGCTGCTGGCAGCCTCACTCCTGATTTCCTTAAGGGTTTCTGAGTTAGAGCATTGTTATTTTCAAATTTCTGGGACATTCAAGGATGTTTTTATTCCTCCTCCCCCAGTGGTTCAAAATAAATACAGTTTTAAGGAAGCAGTTCTGGGACTTGCTGATCTGCTTGGACCAGCACTAAAGCCTGGAGTGTTGGCAGGAAAACCCTTCCAAAGGCCTTTGGGCTCTGCAGATTAATGGAAATTGGGATCTAAACCCTTCTGAATTGCAAAACTAGGGGACTGTTACATGGGAATAACAAATTCCTTGTTGCTGGAAGGGTGGATCACAGAACCCCAGGATGGTCTATGGCAGAGAGTTGGAATGGGATGAGCTTTAAGATCCCTTCCAACCCAAACCATTCTGGGATTCTGTGATCCTAACTTGAGTATTTCAATGATGCAGAGCCTTCTATGGGAATATAAACTTCTTTGGAGGCCCTTCTTCATCATCAGTAAAGGCTTCTGCCAAACTCAAGCAGCTGGAGAATGAGAATGAAGATGCCATGTTTGTGTTTCTCTCTGATGTGTGGCTGGACCAAGCAGAGGTGCTGGAAAAGCTTCACATGATGTTTTCAGGTAGGTGAGAATTGCTGTGACCCTAAACCTCGTTTTCATAATTTGTTTTCATAAATTCTTAGTCCTTTGTTTTGGCCAGTAGCCATTTTATGTGCTGTGACAGGAATGTTTCTTTTGCTCCTGGAAGATCTTCCTGGGCTTGGTTTAAAGAAAACTCCTTAATTCAGAGAGGTGGGCATTGCTTCCCACTGCCAGAGGGCAGGGACAGGTGGGATATGGGGAAGGAATTGGTGGCTGGGAGGGTGGGCAGGCCCTGGCACAGGTTGGGCAGAGAAGCTGTGGCTGCCCCATCCCTGGGAGTGTCCCAGGCCAGGTTGGACAGGGCTTGGAGCAGCCTGGGCTGGTGGGAGGTGTCCCTGCCCATGGCACAGGTGGGATGGGATGATTTTTAAGGTCCCTTCCATGCCAAACCATTCCATGATTCCATGATTAGTAATCCTGACAGCACTGGGATAACAAGCATGAGGGAATGGCTTCTCTGTATTCCAAAGCAGTTCAGGAGCAGCCTGTCCTGTCTGCCTTGGATAGAATGGGAGTTGGGAGTGGGCACTGCTTTAAAAACAAACAACATAAAACTCATGGTGGGAAACTGCTGCCCACCCAAAGAGAACAGGACACAAATTAACACACTCATCCAGAAGTTAAAAACCAGTTCAGTGTCTCCATCAGAGCTGGCAAATCCTTGGAGCAAACTGGAGCTGGTCCAAGATTTCAGGTGTTGAAGTGACAAAGGGGCTTTGGTTGGTGAGATCCATGTGCTGAACTCACCCAGCAAAGGTGCAGACATTGCATGTGCTGTTTGGGGGTTTTAATAGGCAAGTGATTACCTTCCTAATTACAAACTGAAGGGAATAGCTGAGTGGAACAGCAAGGAAAATAATTGATGAGCCATTTCCCTGGGATAAGCAGTTTTGTTCTATTTACCAACCCAATTGGAAACCACTGAAGTAAATCCAAGTCTGGTCTTGCATGTGAGGAAAATGGAGAGGAACTGGGATGTGAGATGAATGCCTGAGTAGATGTTTCTATTTTTATTTCAGGTTTCTTTTTTCACCCTTTGCTATGTGGCCTGTGTTTCTGGCTGATCAGTGAGGTTGTCAGGATTCATCAGATCCTTAAACTGCTCAGGCAATTCCAGAGAATGGAATTTATGTGGCTTTATAATGCCAGAGAGTGAATTAAATATTGGAGTTGGAATGATCATGGATCTCAACAGCAACACATTGCTGCCCACTTGCTGTTGTTAAGGAAATAATAACACATTTTAAAGTATTATTTGTTAGATTGTGTTTTTCTCTGGCTGGGTCAGCAGTTGGAGCCACACACAGTGTTGAAGTCTAAATAACAGAGGGCTCCCTTGAAGTGCCATTTGTACATTGTCATCCCCCTTTTTAGGCTAAAAACAGCCTCTATCAGGAAAATTGTGTGTATTTATAGCAGCAGAGCTTGAAGTGCTGCTTGTTTCTGCCTTTCATGGAAGGAGCTGGAGGCTGAGAGATGCTGAAGGGAGTGGAATTCACTCACAGATCCTCTCTCTTCCCAGGTTATTCCTCTGCACCTCCCACCTGCTTTTTCTTCTGTGGGAATTTTTCATCGGCGCCGTATGGAAAAAATCAAATCCAGTCACTGAAAGGTAAGGAAGGCTTTGTAAACAGCCAGCCATGTGCAGTGAATTAAAATAATGATGGCAAACAAATGAAGGCAGGGGAAAATAGACCCTTATTTTCTGAGTGACACACTTTGAACGCACTGAAGTGATGGGGTGACTCATCCCGTGTGTGTTTGTTGTCTAACCAGGGGTTGTGTGTGTTTTTTCCTGACTCCAGGTTCCTTGAAGGCTCTTGCAGATATCATATGTGAATATCCCAGCATTCATAACAGGTACAGAGCAGAGGGACAGCTGTTTATTTGGTGAAACCTGCAATTAAGAGAGTGAGAGGTACCACCTTTGCTCTGTGTTGTGAGCCAGCTGGGATCAGATAACGAGCTGGTTTCGTAACAGGTTTGTTTTGGGAGCAGATTGAGGCTTTGATTTTATCTAAAATAGCTGAGGAATGGAAACTGCTAATGAGAGAGCCCGGAGCTCTCCGTGGACTGTTATTCTGGCTCCTGATCTTTGAATTCAATGCATTAGATCACTTTATCTAAAGTGCTGCCTTTTTTCCAGTAGTCGATTTGTGTTTGTCCCTGGCCCTGAAGATCCCGGGCCTGGTTCTATTCTACCAAGGTCAGTTTGCTTCACTTTCTCAAGAATTTTGAGTTAAATACTTAAAGAAGGCAAGAGTTTTTCTTGATACATCTGCTGCTGTTTATTTCAGACCTCCCCTGGCTGAAAATATTACTCAGGAGTTCAGACAGCTGGTGCCATTTTCAGTTTTCACCACAAATCCTTGCAGGTGACAGTGTAACTTCTAATTTTATTTCATATAATTTTAAATTTTTTACTAAATGACCAATTCATGTAATTTTCAAAACCCACAAATTTTGGAAAAACTGGTTTTAAGTTTGTCAAATTAATAGAATTCTCCACATGCCTGAATTGTTACTAGTTCTAAATACATCAAGACATAAATAAGTCAGTGATGAAAAGCAGTTTGATTGTGGGTATAAAAGTCCTGCTCAAAAGCATCGTGTGTTTTCTGAATCTGGAGGAAATGAAGAAGGGAAAATACTATTTTAATTCAAATATGCTTTTTATTTGGATGTATTAAGGGAGAAAAACTCCCTAGTTTTTAGGTTCATCTTACTTAATCTCATTATGTTTTCTGCTTAGGGTTCAATACTGCACCCAAGAAATCGTCATCTTCCGGGAAGATTTGGTCAACAAAATGTGCAGAAACTGTGTCAGGTTCCCCAGCAGCAACATGGACATCCCCAACCACGTGAGTGTCTTTTGCTCAGCACCTTCTGCCAACATCTTTGGCTTGTTTATTGACCAGCAGGTCTGGATTTTGGGTGCTCTGATCCTCATTCTCGTGACACGTTGCGAGAGGAACCCAGAGGGACTGGGAGAAGCATCTGTAAATTCAGTATTTGCATTTTGACAGTAAAATAACTCAACCCATGGTACTTTTAGGATACTTTTAGGTGGTGGTGAGTCATTCTGTGACACTGCAGTGCCCTTGCACACAGAACTTCCTACAGCCATGAATGTCCTACCAGGACACGTTGATTCCTGAGGGCAAAGTTGAACTCCAACTACCATTTTTTGAAGGATTGGATCAGTTCCCCAGTGCCATTGGCACTAAAGCAGCACTTCTCCAAAAGTTCATCTGCTTGTTTTGCCTTCCCACTTGAAGTCTTAATCCTGCTTTTTGTACACCAGGTTTGGGCTCCAGTTAATGAGCCCACAGCAGGAGTTGATGGGATTTGGTGATATAATTGGATGGGAATGATCCAGGTAGTGCTGGCTCATTGGATGCAGCCTGGGCTGAGGTATTTTACAGGGATTTTTTAGTTTGCTTGACTCAGACACTTGTTTTAGCTCTTTCCTCCTCAGTCCCTCTGTGTGAACCCTCAGTGGGCAGTGACACACCTGGGTTTGCTGGGCACATTTCCATTCCTGTCACTTCCCTGTCCTTTTTTCCCAGGAAGGAACCACAAAGGCAGTGTAGGGTTATGATTTCAGCCCTTCCTGCAGGTGCTGCTGCATTCTCTACTTTTTCTCTGTCTTTTTTTGGCCTGTCACTGTTTGTTTTTTTTTTTTTTTTAAATTTACCCATCAGTGTTAAAAAATGAGAGGGAAATTTTATTGCTAAGAAAGGAATCAAAATCATTTGGGAATCAAATTATTTCTTCAGTTCAGGGAAAAGAGTCAAAGTGTGGGGTTTGTCATTAACTCACACTGTGAGGAAAGCCAGGAGGGGAAAAAACAAGCTCTAAAATGGAAGTTCTGGCACTGTTGGTACTTCCTGGGCTGGAGCAACAGGTAAGGAGATTTTCCTGGGAAGAGTCTGAATGATGAAATAGTTTTGGTATCTTCAAATATTGGCTGATGTGCTTTAGAGAGGATTTTGTGTATTAAAAACCTACAGAAATGAAAAAAAACATAACAGTGAAAAAAAACCATAAAAGTGAAAAAAATCCACAAAAATGACAAAAAAAGGGAAAATCTGATAAAAAGGAAAAGACCCATAAAATGAAAAAAACCTGAAAAATTAAAAAAAAACAAACACAAAAGTGAAAAAAAAATAAAAATGAAAAAAACCCACAAAAATGAAAAAAATCATAAAAATGAAAAAACCCTGAAAAATTAAAAAAAAACAAAAGTGAAAAAAACCCCATAAAAACGAAAAAAACCCACAAAAATGAAAAAAACCTGAAAAATTAAAAAAACCCAAAACACAAAAGTGAAAAAAAAATAAAAATGAAAAAACCCACAAAAATGAAAAAAATCATAAAAATGAAAAAACCCTGAAAAATTAAAAAAAAACAAAAGTGAAAAAAACCCCATAAAAACGAAAAAAACCCACAAAAATGAAAAAAACCTGAAAAATTAAAAAAAACCAAAACACAAAAGTGAAAAAAAAATAAAAATGAAAAAACCCATAAAAATGAAAAAACCCATAAAAATGAAAAAAACCTGAAAAATTAAAAAAAACCCCACAAAAGTGAAAAAAAACCCATAAAAATGAAAAAACCCATAAAAATGAAAAAAAACTGAAAAATTAAAAATGAAAAAACCCATAAAAATGAAAAAAACCTGAAAAATTAAAAAAAACCACAAAAGTGAAAAAAACCCCATAAAAATGAAAAAACCCATAAAAATGAAAAAACCCATAAAAATGAAAAAAAACTGAAAAATTAAAAATGAAAAAACCCATAAAAATGAAAAAAACCTGAAAAATTTAAAAAAAACCCACAAAAGTGAAAAAAACCCCATAAAAATGAAAAAAACCTGAAAAATTAAAAATGAAAAAACCCATAAAAATGAAAAAAACCTGAAAAATAAAAAAACCCACAAAAGTGAAAAAACCCCATAAAAATGAAAAAAACCACAAAAATGAAAAAATCATAAAAATGAAAAAAACCTGAAAAATTAAAAAAAACCAAAACACAAAAGTGAAAAAAAACCATAAAAATGAAAAAATCATAAAAATGAAAAAAACATGAAAAATTAAAAAAAAAACAAAAGTGAAAAAACCCCATAAAAATGAAAAAACCCACAAAAATGAAAAAATCATAAAAATGAAAAGACCCACAAAAATGAAAAAATCATAAAAATGAAAAAAACCTGAAAAATTAAAAAAAAAGTGAAAAAAACCCATAAAAATTAAAAACCCCACAAAAATAGAAAAACCCATAAAAATGAAAAAAACCCACAAAAAGTAAAAACCCTGAAAAATTAAAAAAAAACAACACAAAAGTGAAAAAACCCATAAAAATGAAAAAAAACCACAAAAAGTAAAAACCCATAAGACTGAAAAAACAGCATAAAAATGAAAAAACCCCATAAAAATTAAAAATCCATAAAAATGAAAAAAAAACATAAAAATGAAAAACGTAAAAAAATTCCTAAAAATGAAAAAATATAAATACCCACAAAAATTTAAAAAACATAAAAATGAAAAACCCCATAAAAATGAAAAAAACCCCACAAAAATGAAAAAACCCCAAAACTGAAAAAACCCCACAAAAATGAAAAAAAAAATGGAAAAACCCAGAGAAATTTAAAAAAACCCTAAAAATGAAAAAAACCACACAAAAATTTAAAAAAAACCATAAAAATGGAAAGACCCCTAAAAGGGAAAAAAACCCCTGAAACCAAAAAAAACCCAAAAAATGAGAAAAACCTCATAAAAATGAAAAAACCCACAATGATGAAAAAACCCATAGAAATGAAAAAACCCATAAAAATAAAAAACCCACAACAATGAAAGAGTATCTGAGTGCTGAGTATTTGTGGGGCAGCTGAAATTATTGATAATCAGAGCGAGTGAGATCCAACAAAACAAAGCAAACTGGAGTGGGTTGGATGTAGGAACATTCCCAGCCCCTCTCTGTGCCAGACACACCTGTGCCCGCTGGGTTGGATGTTGGGAACATTCCCAGCCCCTCTCTGTGCCAGGCACACCTGTGCCCGCTGGGTTGGATGTCAGGAACATTCCCAGCCCTTCTCTGTGCCAGGCACACCTGTGCCCACTGCCCGGAGTGGGTTGGATGTAGAAACATTCCCAGCCCCTCTCTGTGCCAGGCACACCTGTGCCCGCTGCCCGGAGTGGGTTGGATGTCAGGAACATTCCCAGCCCCTCTCTGTGCCGGCTGTCTGGAGTGGGTTGGATGTAGGAACATTCCCAGCCCCTCTCTGTGCCAGGCACACCTGTGCCCGCTGGGTTGGATGTCAGGCACATTCCCAGCCCCTCTCTGTGCCAGGCACACCTGTGCCCGCTGCCTGGAGTGGGTTGGATGTTGGGAACATTCCCAGCCCCTCTCTCTCTCTGTCTCTCCCCACAGCTGGTGCGGACGCTGCTGTGCCAGGCTCACCTGTGCCTGCTGCCCAGAATGGGCTGGATGTAGGAACATTCCCAGCCCCTCTCTGTGCCAGGCACACCTGTGCCCACTGTCCGGAGTGGGCTGGATGTAGGAACATTCCCAGCCCCTCTCTGTGCCAGGCACACCTGTGCCCACTGTCCGGAGTGGGCTGGATGTAGGAACATTCCCAGCCCCTCTCTGTGCCAGGCACACCTGTGCCCACTGCCCGGAGTGGGTTGGATGTAGAAACATTCCCAGCCCCTCTCTGTGCCGGCTGTCTGGAGTGGGCTGGATGTAGGAACATTCCCAGCTCCTCTCTGTGCCAGGCACACCTGTGCCCGCTGGTTGGATGTAGGAACATTCCCAGCCCCTCTCTGTGCCAGGCACACCTGTGCCCGCTGGGTTGGATGTCAGGAACATTCCCAGCCCCTCTCTGTGCCGGCTGTCTGGAGTGGGTTGGATGTAGGAACATTCCCAGCCCCTCTCTGTGCCAGGCACACCTGTGCCCGCTGGTTGGATGTAGGAACATTCCCAGCCTCTCTCTGTGCCAGGCAGACCTGTGCCTGCTGGGTTGGATGTAGGATCACTCCCAGCCCCTCTCTCTGTCCCCACAGCTGGTGCGGACGCTGCTGTGCCAGGCCCACCTGTGCCTGCTGGGTTGGATGTCAGGAACATTCCCAGCCCCTCTCTGTGCCAGGCAGACCTGTGCCCACTGGGTTGGATGAAGGAATCATTCCCAGCCCCTCTTCTCTGTCTCTCCCCACAGCTGGTGCAGACGCTGCTGTGCCAGGCCCACCTGTGCCCGCTGGGTTGGATGTAGGATCACTCCCAGCCCCTCTCTCTGTCTCTCCCCACAGCTGGTGCGGACGCTGCTGTGCCAGGCCCACCTGTGCCCACTGCCACTGTCTGTCAGCCCCGTGTTCTGGGCCTACGACTACGCCCTGCGGCTCTACCCCGTGCCCGACCTGCTGGTCGCTGCCGACCGGCACGACGCCTTCACCGTCACCAACGCCGACTGCCTGTGCATCAACCCGGTGAGCTGCCCCTTCCGCACCAGGGACACTGTTCTGCCCACACCCCGGAGTGAGAAACGCCTCGAAATAAAGAACTGCTGAGAAGCTTTTTGTCTTTTTAGCAGCAAAGGTGTTTATTGACAATGTTGGAGGCAAAGGCAGTTCATACTGGGCAAAAACTTGCCTGGCTTGTGTGTGTAAAATAGAATCATAGAATGGATTGGGTTGGAAAAGACCTCCAAGATCATCAAGTCCAACCCTTGATCCAACCCCACTGTGATCACCCCACTCCGTGCCCTGGGCTGGTGATCACAGTAGGGTTGGATCAAGATGTGGTGGATTCAATAGAGTTGGATCAAGACGTGGTGGATTCTCACTCAGTGCCACATCCATAGAATCACAGAATCATAGAATGGATTGGGTTGGAAAAGACCTCCAGGATCTCCAAGAAAAGACCTCAGCACTGTCTGGAACTGCCTGAAGGGAAGTTCTGGCCAGGTGGGGGTTGGTCTCTTCTCCCAGGCACTCAGCAATAGGACAAGGGGGCACGATGGGCTCAAGCTCTGCCAGGGGAAATTGAAGTTGGAGAGCAGAAACAAATTCTTTGCAGAGAGAGTGCTCAGGGATTGGAATGGGCTGCCCAGAGAGGGGGTGGATTCCCCATCCCTGGAGGTTTTTAAGGTGAGCTTGGCCGTGACACTGAGTGCCATGATCTGGTAAAGGGACTGGAGTTGGCCCAAGGGTTGGACTCGATGATCTTGGAGGTCTTTTCCAACCCAGTCCATTCTATGATTCTGTCATTCTGTGGATGTGGCACTGAGTGAGAATCCACCACGTCTTGATTCAACCCCACTGTGATCACCAGCCCAGGGCACTCTGTGCCCTGGGCTGGTGATCACAGTGGGGTTGGATCAAGGGTTGGACTTGATGATCTTGGAGGTCTTTTCCAGCCCAATCCATTCTATGATTCTAAAAGAACTGCTTAGAGACAATTCATCTTTAAGCAGCAAAGGTTTATTTTCCAGTGTGGGGAGGCTTAGCCAGTTAGCCCTGCACAACTAACTCCCTGTTTTAGTGAGGAATGGGGTAATTTATACAGTCCTCATACAAAGTTACATCATCTTAACATACATATTCATATAATTTTGACTTAATTATCATATTCATAATAAGCAGAGTTTGGGTGGAGCCTGAGGCAGAGTCTTGGACCTTCTCTGGGCAGGGTTTTCAGGGGTTGTTCTGGCCTCACTTTTGGGGTCTTTGCTTCTCTTCCTCGCTTTGAACTTTCCAACTTTGTTATCCTGACCCAGGTGCTGACACTTGTATATCTTCATATCCTCTCCTTCTCTGAATGTCCACCTAACCTTTATTTATGATTCCTGGGGTAATTCCTAACACCATCTCTTTAGTCAGGACAGAACAAGTTACCAAAGGTTCACACAGCACTTTTTAGAGGCACCAACATTATAACTTTTTAAGGCCTTGTTTTTGTTTCAGTTCTGTGGTTTATTTTCCAGGGTTCGTTTCCAAGGAGTGGGTTTGGCTTCAAGGTGTTCTACCCCTCCAACAAGACAGTGGAAGACAGGTAAATAAATTCACTTTCTCATAGAAAATAAAGTGTTTTCTTAGGTACAAACCACCAGGAGGAACACAGGAAATAGATCTTACAGTGATGTTCTCCCAGTGTAACTCCTGCTTCACACTTGGGCAGTGTCAGGAATCCAAATGGGCAGAACTAAAGCAATAAATTCAGAAATTTAGCAACAATTCTTGGTTCATTTTGTGATCGTGCTTTGATTTCACAAATTTTTAAATCTCTGCTCATTCATTCCAACTGTTTTGTTCCACTGAGTGGAAAAAGAGCAGCTGCAACACCAAAAAGTATTAAAAAGTATCCAAGGGCTTCCAGCTGTGAGGAAAATTTACCTGTTTGAAATAATGATGGTGGGAAAAGCACAAATTTATTCTGATTGTTCCATACCTTGTTGCAGAAATTTCCAAGGGAATTGATAATGGATCAACTCGTGTAACCTTTACTTGAATATAAAAAATGCCATACCATGAGATACTTTAGGTCTTTAAATATCAAGTCTTTAATAGATCAAGAAATAGAATAGTATTGTGAATTATCTTTAGGAAAAAAAAACCCTAAATAATGTTTTTCTTTGGTATTTTCAGCAAGCTTCAGGGACTCTGAATTTCTGCAGGAAACCAAAAAGGGAGCAGCCACCTCCAGCTCTTGCTTTTTAAATGGCTTGATTTTATGATGTATTATGGCCTTTTTATAGTAAATGTCAAGTTTTGTACACAAATAAACTTTTCCAGGAAAAGACACTGTTGTCAGTTTAAGGAGCAGAGTCAAGAGTGAAGAACTGGCCAAGCATAAAAAAATGGCAACTGGAGGAACCAGCTGCATGTGCAGCAAACTGAAAAGATGTGTTTGATAAAAAGAAGTTAAAGATGGGGAGAACTTTGAGCTGAACTGACATGTCAGGTTACCTGGAGGGGACACTGGGGGAGGAGATGGTGGAAAACCACCCCTGGTAAAGGCAGGACTGAGGGCCGAGAGCCACCAGGGAGCCACTGAGAGGGGGGAAAGGCTCAGCGAGGCCGGAATGGAGGGCTGGGAGGGAAAAGGCCTCGCCATGAGGGCAGCCCACCATGTTGTTTGCAGCTTCCATAGCAACCACCTCCATGGCAACGCCGCCATCTTGCCCACGTCTCCATAGCAACGCCCGCCATGTTTACAATCCCCCATGGCAACGCCCGCCATGTTGTTTACCGTCCCCACAGCAACGCCCGCCATCTTGCTCGGCGCCTCCTCCAGCAGCCCCACCGGGCCGTGCCGGGGCCATGGCGGGCGCGGGGCGGCTGCACGACCTGGACCTCAGCGCCGAGGAAACGGAGCGTCTGCGCCGCGCCTTCCGCGACGAGCAGTTCCGCGCGCTGTTCGCCGAGTACGCGGCCGAGCTGACCGACCCGGAGCAGCGCCGGCTGTACGAGGAGGAGGTGGCGGCGCTGGAGCGGGAGCGCGGCGTGGAGGTTCGCTTCGTACACCCCACTCCGGGCTTCGTGCTGCGCACCAGCCAGGATGGCTCCCGGCGCTGCTACATCAACGTGTGCAGCAACGCGGCGCTGGGGGAGCCGCGGGCGCGGCCGGAGCGCGGCGGGCAGCGCTGGGCCCTGCCCTACAGCCTGGCGCCGGGCCGCGAGGAGCTGCTCCGCGCCGGCCGCCGCCGCCTGCTCTACGACGTGGTGTTCCACCCGGCCGCGCTCCGCCTGGCCGACCGCAGCGCCGCGTTCCGCCGCCTGCTCTGCCGCACGGCGCTGGACGCCGTGGAGCGGCACTGCGGGGTGCGGCTGGACCGCGCCAACGCCGCCGTGCTGCGCGACACCCGCTACAAGGGCGTCCCGCAGGCGCCCGTCATCCGATCGCCGCTGCCCGGCGGCGCCCCGGGGCCGCCCCACGGCGGGGACTCGCCGCTGCCGCCCTTCCCCTTGCCCCCCTTCCCCAGCCCGCCCGCCCCGCCGCCCCCCGCCCGCCCCGCCGCGGCCTCCCCGCCCGCCGGGCCCACCACGCCGCGCTGGAGCATCCGCCACCGCTCCTTCGTGGACCTGCAGGACTACCGGCACAGCCGCGACTCGGCGCCCAGCCCGGTGCCGCGGGAGCTGGTGGTGACGGTGGAGCTGCCGCTGCTACGCTCGGCGGCGCAGGCGGAGCTGGAGATCCGCGGGCGGGAGCTGCGCCTGGACTCGGCCTGTCCCGCCTACCGCCTGCGCCTGCGCCTGCCCTACCCCGTGGACGAGAGCGGCGGCCGCGCCGAGTTCTGCCGGGCCCAGCGGCGCCTGCAGGTCACGCTGCCCGTGCTGCCGCCGGGCCCCGCCGGCCAGCGCCGCGAACGGGCCGAGCCCGCAGCGCAGGGGCCGGGCGGGCCGCGGGTGGCTGGGCCGGGCGGCGGGGACGCTCCTCCGCGGGGCCCCGGCGGCGCGGCCCGGAGAACGTGGGGCGGCGGGGAGCCCGGGGATACACCCGGTGATCCATCCGGTGATCCCCCTGGTGATACACCCGGTGATCCGCCCCGTGATTCCCCTGGTGATACACCCGGTGATCCTTCCGGTGATTCCCCCGGTGATCCCCTCGGTGATACACCCGGTGATCTGCCCACCGAGCCCCCCGCCGAGCCCCGCTCTCAATCTCCCGCTGAGCCCCGCTCTGAATCTCCCACTGAACCCCGTGCTGAGTCCCTCGCCCATCGTCCTGCTGAACCACTTTGTGATCTACCTGCAGAACCCCACGCTGAACCACCTGTTGAACCCCCTGAACCACCTGTTGAACCTCCCACTGAACCACCCACTGAACCGCTCAAACCACCCACTGAACCCCCTGAATCTCCTGAACCTCCTACTGATCTACTCGCTGAATCTCCTGCTGAACCCTCTGAACCTCCTTCTGAACCCTCTGAACCTCCTTCTGAACCTCCCACAGAACCTCCTGCTGAACCCCCCACTGATCTCATTGAACTCCCTGACCCTCCTGCTGGATCTCCCACTAATCTACTCGCTGAACACCCTGAACCTCCTGCTGATCCTCGTGCTGAACCTCCCACTGATCCACTCACTGAACCCCCTGAACCTCCCACTGATCCACTCACTGAACCCCCTGAACCTCCTGCTGAACCACTTGCTGAACCTCCTGAACCTCCTGCTGGACCTCCTGCCAAGCCCCTCACCAAACCACCCACTGAATCCTGCACTAAACCCCTCTCTGAACCACCCTCTGAACCCCCCTCTGATCCACCCTCTGACCCACCCACTGACGCCCCCAGCCCCTCAGGACCCCCCTCCAGCGCCGCTGCCCCCTGTGCCAAGCTGGCCGTGCCATCGATGGGCACCACGTGCCCTCCGTTCCGGGCCCGGCAGGACGAGGTGTCCGTCACTCTGCTCGTGGCAGTGCCTGGCATCGACCCGCAGAGCCTCTGTGGGCACGTGGGCACCCACCACTACAGCCTCGGCTTCCGCACCGACGGCACGGCCTTCGCCCTGTTCCTGCAGTTCCCTCCCGACCACCGCCTGGAGCGCCCCGAGAGCAGCGTCAGCGTCTCTGCCCACAACGCCGTGGTGGTGCTGGCCAAGGCCCCCGGCAGCACCGGGCCCTGGCACAGCTTCAGCTTCGGCCTCGACCCCTCTGCCCTGCAGGTAATGCCTTCCAAGTGGTGTGGCTGCGGTTTGGTGAGTGAGGGCTGACTTTGGTGAGGTTGAGTTCAAAGTTGGTGGAGGCAGAAGTTGGTTCCTTCGAGAGCTGCTCCCGCACTGAGTGGAGTGACCTGATTTGTGGGAGTCTTGTCCAAGGTCACACCGTGCAGCTGACACTTTCATCCTTGCATGTGGAATGACTTCTGCCTCCCACACCAGCTTTTTCTAAGAGACATTCTGGTGATGAGTGAAAACGGAGCCTGCTCTGGCCTTTATGTCCTTAGTGTCCACTGTTAAAAACCAAGTAAATTGCTTGTGCAGCCCGTTCATGCAAAGAAAGGAGGTGTTTATGGTACCCCACATGTGCATACACTGTCATGAAGTGTGGGTGGAGTGTCCCTGTGCCTGTATTTTGGGACAGAATTCCCATTTACAGCCATGGGAAAACTCATTATTTCAACCAGAACAGAACACCAAAAGCAGCTGTGAACTGCCCATTTTTCTGGGATAAATCTTCACCTTCTCTACTTCCGTGTTAGGATATGATCTAGTTTAGTGTTTTATTATTTTATGGGTTGTTGGGCAGTGGTGGGAGGAGGTGGGGTGGCTGCATCCAGGTGGCAGTGCCAGCTGGGAGCTGCCAGTGTCCCCAGAGGGGTGCCCACCTTGTGGCACTCTCGCTGTCCAGAAGCACTCACAGGAGTTTTTTTGAAATCCCTATTGTTCTGTCAGCTCAGAGTTTCAAACAGCTTCTCATGGGCAGGGATTAAGGCTGCACAGCTCTTGTGTAACCTTCCAGCCATGGGATTTGGAGTTTGGCTCGATTTTAGAGCAATAAAATCCTTTGCAGTTTGGAGTGCAAGTCCAGGAAAGCTGGCAGGCTTCAAGTGTATCCACTGGGATAGACTTGGCTTGGAGCAGCTTAATTGCTCCATCCCTGCAACTGGAAATTACTTGTGCATGATTTTGAAAGATATTTATCCAATTAGTGTTTGTGCAGCTGAAACATCCCATTGAATTTCCCATTTAGCCACTGCACACCTTTTACAACAATGTATTGTAGCAATTCCAGTGAAGGAGGAGCTGATCATTTCGGGGAAGTATCAAAGATGATGAATTTATGGAGAACCGCCCACGCTGAGCTGTTTGCAGAGCATTTCCTCTGCTTTTCTCCGAGCAGGAGCCTGGCAAGCCTGTGCAAGTGGGGCCACAGCACACTCAGCACTGCTGCTCCTTGCTGTGATCAGGCCCTGGGTGCTGCTGCCACACCAAGGAAGCCACTGTGCAAACTATTTTCTTTTTCTGTGCAGGTGCAGAGCCTGCTCAGGGCAGTGGTGGAGTCACCACCCCTGGAAGGGCTGAAAAAACACGAGAATGTGGCACTTGAGGCTTAGTGAGGAACATGGAGGGGGTGCTGGTTGATGGCTGGACTAATGGTTGGAAGTTGTTACTATGACTGGGGGAACATCTTGTGAGTGGAAGTTGCTGGAAGGCCACCCAGTCGTGAGATTTTGGGTTTGTGAGTTAAAAAAACCAGCTTGAATGTGCTGATTTTAGTATATATTGCCAAATGCTTTGGGTGGAGTAGGAGGAAGAGACTGGGCATTAGTCACAGGCTTCCCAGCCATTCATTCATGCAGCATCTCCAAGAGATTCTCCTGGCGTGCAATCCTCTTGGACACTGGGCCTGCAGACTGAGGCAGGCAGAATAAACTGAAGTCATTTGTTCTGTTTGCTTTTTTTAACTGATATTTCCCCGAAGTGCCTGTGCCAGCACTGAGAGCTGCACTCGCTCAGAGTGAGGGAAGAAAAATTAATATTTAATTAGAGCCACTATTACATGCTGTCTTCTGGCCATTAACTATTTGCTCCTGGTCACTTTTCTTCTACTTGTGCTGATTTCTGCAGTTTGTCTGATGTCATCTTGGGTGTTTTGCTGCCTTGACTCTCGTTCTGTAAATCAGAGCTGTGGTTGTGGCACTGAGACCTGTAATGAGTTGCATCAGTCATTGCAAAGTGCACAAAGCAGTGCCCTGTTTGATCCTCTCAAGGAGCTTCTGGTGTGCAGGGAGAGTAGGAATTTTATCCTGCACTTCCCATTGTGCTTGTTTGTCATCCCTTCTCCCACAGCAGCGTTGCCAGAGGATGGTGCACTGCAAAAGTGAGTGATGGAATCAGAGAATTCCAGAGCAGTTTGGGTTGGATGGACCTTAAAGCCCATCTCATCCCACCCCCTGCCATGGGCAGGGACACCTCCCACCAGCCCAGGCTGCTCCAAGCCCTGTCCAGCCTGTCCAGTGCTTTGAACAGATTTGGAATTCCTACTCTGGAATTGTTTGGGACGTTGTTTCCTGCTGGAGCCCAAGGGTTGCCGTGTTGTTTCATGGATCACATTCCTCACTGGGTTAGCTCAGAATTTCCTCCTCACTGGTAACTCGTGCCATGGTGGTTGTTCCAGCACCCTGTGAGGCTCTGCCTGCCCAGTTCTGTCCCATTAACTACCAGTTTCTTCTGGGAAATTGGTCTGATCAGACACTGGTAGAAGAATGAGCTGAGCTTTGGAGACAATGCTTGAACCAGAGTTTCAGGGGCTGCTTTTGCTCTTGTAACCAGCTGTGGCTGAAATGCCTGGGCTGGAAGATGGTCTGTTTGGAGCTCAGTTTCCAGGGGTGCTGAGCAGCTGGAATTCCCACCCTTGCTTCTTTTCAGCAACTCCTTACAGTGCCACAGTCCTCCTGGACTTTAATTGTGAGTAGTTTCACTCCTTGGCTAAACCATGATGTCCACACAGTGGTTGAACAGGATGATCTTGGAGGTCTTGGAGTCTGTGACTAGTTATGGTGACCAGAAATCCTATAAAAATAAAGATTCCATAACTTTTGGTGTTGTGGACTAAGAGTCACATATTTCAGGGGTTTAAAAGTGACCTTTTCTCACTGCCCTGGTGCTCAATCACTGCACCAGAGACTACACAGCACTGAGCCTTCTGCAGGGCTTGCTCCAGGCTCTGTTTTTCCAGGGAATGCCTGAGGAAGCTGCAGGGCTTGCTCCAGGCTCTGTTTTTCCAGGGAATGCCTGAGGAAGCTGCAGGGCTTGCTCCAGGCTCTGTTTTTCCAGGGAATGCCTGAGGAAGCTGCAGGGCTTGCTCCAGGCTCTGTTTTTCCAGGGAATGCCTGAGGAAGCTGCAGGGCTTGCTCCAGGCTCTGTTTTTCCAGGGAATGACCTGAGGAAGCTGCAGGGATTGCTCCAGGCTCTGTGTTTCCAGGGAATGCCTGAGGAAGCTGCAGGGCTTGCTCCAGGCTCTGTTTTTCCAGGGAATGACCTGAGGAAGCTGCAGGGCTTGCTCCAGGCTCTGTGTTTCCAGGGAATGCCTGAGGAAGCTGCAGGGCTTGCTCCAGGCTGTTTTTCCAGGGAATGACCTGAGGAAGCTGCAGGGCTTGCTCCAGGCTGTTTTTCCAGGGAATGCCTGAGGAAGCTGCAGGGCTTGCTCCAGGCTCTGTTTTTCCAGGGAATGCCTGAGGAAGCTGCAGGGCTTGCTCCAGGCTGTTTTTCCAGGGAGTGCCTGAGGAAGCTGCAGGGCTTGCTCCAGGCCCTGTTTTTCCAGGGAATGCCTGAGGAAGCTGCAGGGCTTGCTCCAGGCTCTGTTTTTCCAGGGAATGACCTGAGCCTTCTGCAGGGCTTGCTCCAGGCTCTGTTTTTCCAGGGAATGACCTGAGAAAGCTGCAGGGCTTGCTCCAGGCCGTGTTTTTCCAGGGAATGCCTGAGGAAGCTGCAGGGCTTCCCCACTGCCAAAATCACTGTCTGCTCTTTGCCTCAAGACTGTGCTCTCTCCATTACTCTGTTGCAGTTCATCCACTGGGAACTTCTACATCTTTCCCTTAAATCCTTAAACTCAGGCTTGGGAAACTTCTCCATCAGAGAGTTCTCCCTCATTTCAAGACAACAGAGCCTGGAGGGTGAATGATGAAGAAAGAGTGGCTGAGAGTTAAATAACCATTAATAAAATTTGTAAGCCTGCCAGGCAAGGTTTGAGAGAACAACATGTCCCAGAGTGTCCTGGGTTAATGTAGAGCAGGAGTTGGGCAATTATGGAAGTGGTGCCTTTGGAAATGTTGTGTTGGAATTTTGGCCTCCTGGGGTGAAATGCTCAATTCCTGACAGAAATAGAAAGCAGTTCTCAGGGGGGTGTTTGAGCTGCTGAGACCTGGAGGCTCCGTTATCACAGCATGTGAAGCACGTGTGGTGGTTCTGGGGCTGTGTGTGCTCATTTTCACGGGATTAGAAGGAGCTTGGGCCATGTAGGAATTCCCTTTCCTGCTGATCCACACCCTTCCTGCCCCTCTCAGCAGCCTGGGGTGAGTTAGTTCAGAGGATGTGTGCTCACTCCCTGGTCAGTGCTTCCCACTGGGAACCCCTCACTGGGAAGGGAGTCACAGCCAGTCCATCCTCTCCTCATAAACCCCCATCTCCTGTTATGGAGAAAATGAAGATTTAACTCACATAAACCCCCCTGGGGCTCCAGGGAACAGCAGGAGAGCAGAGGAAAACACAGGAAATATTTCCTCTGCTTTCCTATGCATTATGTTTTTTTAACATTTACAGTCTGAAAAATATTATACTGAACATTCCTGAGGAGTTCATGGCTGGAGCTAAGCAGGAGTTCTGCTGCTTGTCAGGTATCCAGATGGGAATTGCAGTGAACATGGAAGCTTTGTGTGACATCTCTGTGCCCCTCCATGGAGGGTGTTTCACATGGGTGGGATTTTTCTGCTTGGCACAGCCAGCAGTGCCTTGGGAAGGAGACGCTTTGGAAGCTCTTGGTGCTGGTAAAAGAATGTGTGGACCTGTTGGAGTGAGTCCAGAAGAGGCCACTCAGTTGATCCCAGGGCTGGATCCCTCTGCTCTGGAGCCAGGCTGGGACAGCTGGGGGATCACCTGGAGAGGAGAAGCTCCAGGGAGACCTGAAAGCCCCTTCCTAAAGGGGCTCCAGGAGAGCTGGAGAGGGACTGGGGACAAGGGATGGAGGGACAGGACACAGGGAATGGCTTCCCAGTGCCAAAGGGCAGGGACAGGTGGGATATTGGGAAGGGATTGTTGGCTGGGAGGGTGGGCAGGCCCTGGCACAGGTGCCCAGAGAAGCTGTGGCTGCCCCAGCCCTGGGAGTGTCCCAGGAGGAATTTCTTCCCAACATCCCATCAAAATCAAAGTTCCCTGTGTGAGGTGCAGGTGCCAGGGCTGTGTTGCTCCCAGCACTGGGAACATGTGGAAAAGGGCTGGATGTGCTCCCGTGGGCACAGCCTGGGCCGTGCTGGAGCTGTCCTTGTGCTCTGAGAACTCAGAATTAGGGCTCTTGTGGATAAATATTTCTCTTGGTCTGAGAGTCAGCCAAGCATGAAACCCAGAGAGCCATGTGGGAAGTGTAGGATGGGGATGTTTTCAGCCTTTGCCACCTTTCCGGGAGAAATCCATACTGGAAAGCTCTTTGCCCTCATTTCCAAGCTCTTTGGAGTTGTTATGTGCTTTCTGTGGGAGTCAGGGTTGTAATTTTCCATTTCCAAGCTACTATAAAGACTTAATACAATAGTCAGGGGTCACTTCTAAGAAGGTGCTGCTGAAAACTGGGAGTGTTGAGTGTAATCCTACAACAGTTTATTTTTGGTTCAGTTAATTCTGTGCTCAGCATTTCAAGACTCTTGGCAAGTTTTTTGGGAGGTCAGAGAAGGACAGGGAAGGAGGAGAAGAGAACAAACTTATTATTTCATATTTTTCAAAGTAATCTCTCTCCCAAGCTGCATTCAGAACCATAATTAGTTTGCTTCTGCCATAAAACAAACTAATTTCTGAATAGCCTTTAATTGGTAGCTGCATTGTGGGAATAACGTGTCTACACAAAACAGTTATGTCAGGAAACATTATTAACCTACTGATTAAGCTCATCAAAGCTCCTTTAGAGCTGTTTAATCTTCACAGCCATGAGCTCCTTGGAAAGGTTTTCACCCCATGATGCTTCAGAATCTCATGCTGAGCTGGTTTGTGCTGTGACCCCACAAACCCAGAGGGGCAGGACATCCCAGATCCAGGTCCCTTTCCATCCTGGGTGAGCTGTGCTGGCTGTTCCCAGAGTGGGCATGTCTGTCCCATCCCTGGAAGTGTTCAGGGCCAGCTTGGATCATCCTTGCCCATGGAGGGAATGAGATGGTTTGTAAGATCCCTCCCAACCCAAACCATCCCATGATAGCCAGCTGGGGGTTGGTCTCTTCTCCCAGGCACTCAGCAATAGGACAAGGGGGCACGATGGGCTCAAGCTCTGCCAGGGGAAATTGAAGCTGGAGAGCAGAAAAAAGTCCTTTGCAGAGAGAGTGCTCAGGGATTGGAATGGGCTGCCCAGAGAGGGGGTGGATTCCCCATCCCTGGAGGTTTTTCAGCTGAGCTTGGCCGTGGCACTGAGTGCCATGATCTGGTAAAGGGACTGGAGTTGGCCCAACTGTTGGACTTGATGATCTGGGAGGTCTTTTCCAACCCAATTCATTCTATGATTCTGTGATTCCATGGATGTGGCACTGAGTGAGAATCCACCATTTCTTGATCCAACCCTACTGTGATCACGGTGGGGTTGGATCAAGGGTTGGACTTGCTGATCTCAGAGGTCTTTTCCAACCCAATCCATTCTATGATTTTGTGATTCTGTGGATGAGGCACTGAGTGAGAATCCACCATGTCTTGATCCAACCCTACTGTGATCACCAGCCCAGGGCACAGAGTGGGGTTGGACCAAGGGTTGGACTTGACAATCTCAGAGGTCTCTTCCAACCCAATCCATTCTATCATTCTGTGATTCTGTGGATGTGGCACTGAGTGAGAATCCACCCCATCTTGATCCAAGGCTATTGAATCCACCATTTCTTGATCCAACCCCACTGTGATCACCAGCCCAGGGCACAGAGTGCCCTGGGCTGGTGATCACAGTGGGGTTGGATCAAGGGTTGGACTTGACGATCTCAGAGGTCTTTTCCAACCCAATCCATTCTGAGCTTCTCTGAGGTTCTCATTACAGGAGCCACACAAATAGTTTAAGCCTGAAATCTGTCCTGCTTTTAAAACTATAGCAGCCTGTGTGGGAGGTAACTCTGGATGGAAATTGGCTGCAAATTTGGCTGAATTAAGGCCAAATAAACCCATCTGATTGTCAAGGGCAGCCGTGAGGGGCTGGGAGAGACAAGGATGGCTCTGAGTGATGAAGAGTTCTAGAAACCAAAGTCCTTCCTGCTACCATTTATGTTAATTTGGTCTCAGTTTAGTCACAGGGAGAAATGAATGTGTAGCAAACAGCAGATGACAGTATGTGCAGGGAAAAACAAATTAAATTGGAAGTTGCTAAGAGAGGATCATAAATACCAGAAAATAAACGGTTTAAACCGACGAATTATTTTACAGGGTCACTGAAATCATCTGCAGATGGTTGTCCTCTGTTTGCTCTGGCTTGGAAGGCAAAGCAGGCTTTAGAATAAATTCCTGAATCATTTTTTTCCAAGGTCTGTGCTTTGATAACATCTGCAGTGATATAAATGCCTCGGCATGTGCTCCCCGTGAATGCAAAGTCGGAGTTACAGTCTCAGGCTAATGATAATCACTGACAGCAAACACATCCAGGGTGCTGTGATTTATGGCAGGGCCACGGGGCAGCACTGTGATAAAATGTTAAATACTTACAGGAATAATACAGTGTTGGGCTGGGATGAGACTTGGGAAAATTGGTTTGGAGCAATCAGTCAAAATTAACGGAATGTCACAAGTGGTTACTGTTTAGCCTTGTGTGAAATGCTGATTAATCAAGGAATTACAGGATATCCTGAGCTGGAAGGGACCCCCAAGGATCACCCAGTCCAACCCCTGGCCCTGCACAGACACCCCAACAATCCCACCCTGTCCCTGTCCCATTGTCCAAACCCTCCTGGAGCTGTGGCAGCCTCGGGGCCGTGCCCACTGCCCTGGGCACTCATTGAGGGAACTTCCAACCAACTCCTGCCTCTCCCAGCCCTTGGGAAGGAAGTTGGTGCCTCCAAGGAGTTCTCAGCCAAGAGCTGCAGGTTGTTCTTGCCCACAGGGCTGGATCCACGGGAAGCTGCAGCTTGGGATGGTGTCCTGTGTTTCCCAGAGCCCAGAGGGAACAGGCAGGACCTTTTCCTCCTTCTCCATTCCAGCTGGACCCAGTGACACCCCCCAGAGCTCCCAGCAGAGTTGCAGCTTCCCCTCTGGCCCAGCAGCCCTGGCTGGGGACTGTGCTGGGAGACCTTGGCTGGTGGGAAGGACTCACACTGTGGGTCTGGAGCTTGGAAGAGCCGTGGAGAAAAGCAGAATAAACTGTTCCCCAGTTCATCTCCATGTCCATGGATGTTCTTCCCTGTGTATTCTCCAGGATCCATTGACAGAGGATCATCCAAACCCTCCTGGAGCTCTGGCAGCCCCCACTGCCCTGGGGAGCCTGGGCAGTGCCCACCACCCTCTGGGGGAAGGAGCTTTTCCTGATAACACACCTTCCCTCCCTTCAGTTTTTCTTTTTTGACAGTATTTTCTGGGAAGAAAACAAATTCTTTCACTTACAATCAGGAAGAAAATGCTCAGAAAGAATTCTTGGGTTTGTTGCCAAAGTGCAAAGTCCTAATTGTGTTGAGGAGAAATGTCTGTCCCTCCCTCAGGCACCTCTGCCAGGTGCAGGTTCACAGGGAAAACAGACTGTTTGCCCCATTTCTGTAGGAAATACAGGATGGGGAATGGAACAGCCTGGTCTAGTGGAGGGGTGTGCCTGTTTCCATCCTCCAACACCCTCCTGGACTCTGCAGAGTGTTCCCACAGGCCTGAAGCCCTGGCAGGTCCCTCTGTGGGAGGCAGGAAAGGTGTAACATGAGGGAATAGGTACTGAGGCTTTGCAGACAGAAATGCAGAGAGTGGGTGTGTTATGGGAGGGGTTTCTGTCAGGGCAGCCCTGCTGGACTTTCACCTTCCCCCAAACAGTCCCAGCATCCAGTGCTGGCTCTTTGCCTGGATTGTGATCTTTCTGGATAGAAAACTAATTCAATCCTCTGGCTTGGAAAACCAACAATACCTATGTTATGACTTTCCATATTGTGAGCTCCAATTTCAACAGTGGAAAAAAGAGGACCCTGGGTTATTTTTCCTGTCCTGTTTTGGTTTTTTCCAAGATGCCAGTTAAATTCTGTCCCTCAGACACAGTGTGACATCTGGCTGTGCATAAGGCTGAGTCCACAGGGGGCCAAAAATGTGCAGAATTGTCTTTTTGCTTCTCAGTCTGCAAGATGTCAGTGATAATTGAATTTAACTTTCATTGGATTGACAAGAGGGTTGAGCTGGACCGAGAAATTTAAAAGTGTGGCTTAAAGTGGAAGGTTTGCAAGTTCTCCCTGTTACTTCCAATTAAACAGGAAAGGTAATATCCCAACATAAAGTGCTCCTCTAGGTCAGAGTCTGACTGTCCTTGCCCTCAGCCTACACAGATGGTTTAGGAATAACACAAGGACAGGGAAAGCTCTGCAGTTCTTATGAAACAGCCCCTCCAGGATATATTTTAGGCCCTTTAATTACATGTGACTGATTTAAATCTCTGGACCTGTAGCAACATGTTTTAGTGTTTATGAAGGGCACTGGAAACACACCCCAGGCTGGAAACACACCCCAGGCTGTCTCTGCCTCTGGACACCTCTCTGGTTTTTCCAGCTGGTTTTCCCCCTTGTCTGCAGGGAGATCTGAGCAGCCTCCGTGGCTGGGTGTGAAATGGATCCAGCCCTGTGTGTTCTGTATCTGATCCTGGGGCTGAGGGCTCACAGATCCTGCACTCCCAGGAGGTGTTTGTGGTATCCCAAACACACAACCAAAGCCACAACAGTGTAACACCTTCCTGGGGTTAAGCCAGGTGAGGGCAGGGGAATGATGTCAGTGCAAATCATTCCTCAGAGAGAGTCTAAATCTATGTATTAGTCATGTACCCAAAGAGAGAAAGCATTTTTCTGTTATATTTGATCTCTAATTTCAATTAACATGAGCTAAACACTGCTCTTATTTCACCTTGTTACCCTGAGTGTCTGACTTAGAATGTCTCTACCAAGCCATGACTGTGCTGTGAAACTTGTGAACTGTCCTGCCTTTCTTTGCAGGGAGTTTTTAGCCCAAATAGCCCTGAGGTTTAGCATGAAAATAACACAACCTGCTCTTTCTCTCTTTCTTTTCTTTAGGAGAGATTGTTTGTCAGTGAAGAGAACATTGATGGATTTCTAGGCACTGCTTTCTGCCCTTCCTCTAGCTCCCAATCAGCACTGGAAAGCCAGCCATTAATTGAAGTGCTGGATGTTTCTGAGGACAGAATTCAAATCAGGGTGGAGGTGAGAATCTCTTGGAGCAGCACATGCTCTGACTGATTTATGTTCTTCAGCAAGATCCTATCAGATCCCACTGAAACAGCTTTGTTCCTGTTCTACAGGAGCAGGGAAAACCAGGAGTGGGGTTATTTACAGGTAGAAATGTCAGTTTTCAGAAGCCCAGGTTGTGTTTGTGCCATTTAATGTGACCAAGGGTTTGAAACCTCCTGGATTTCACTTGCAAGAAGAACTGTGAGCCAGTCATTAAAGACAGGACTTTCTTCTTGCAGGAATCCTTCACTCTCTCAGCCTTGTACAGGCAGAAAAGTCCTAGAGGATTTTCTGGGAAGAATCATCTCTCCTTATCTTTATTTAGTCCAAGTATTTGAATACTTGGTGAGCTGCTGTTGTGTGGATAATTAAACATGAGGCCATTAATGTTAAACACTGGTCTCAGATTCACATTTGTGATGTTCCAGGCCTCATTCAGGCCACTGTTCTTCCTCAGCCACCCTGTCTAGACACAGGATGCAGGGCAGGCTGTTCCTGGGATCTGCCACGGGATTAAAATGTCCTCTCAGTACAAAACAGATGGACAGATGAAGAAACCAAAATGCTAGTTTTGTAAAGAGGAAAATGTGGGGTAAACACCCCCCATTAACTGGGATTTCTTGGCAGACACTGTGTCAGAAATTCAGATTAAACTTTTGTTAAAGGAAGCATAAAATGCAGGGCCAGTGAGGGCACTGTTGTGGCCACAGCCTGGATCTGCACAGAGTTAATGTGCAGGAGCCTCGTGGGGAGGCAGGTCCAGACAAGGCACATGACCTTTGGAACGAGGCTGGAGGCCCCAGGGGTTCCTTAGAGATAGTGGCTTTACTTGGCAGGCTTGACTTGTGCACCCTGTGTGGATTGTACATGAAAGTCTAAAGTTCAAAGTGTTGGAGGGCAGATCTGTGTGTTTGGGGGCCTAAGAAAAGGCAGCTGAGATACCAGAAATCCTGTGCTGGGCCAGGCACTGCAGCTGATGATCCCTGTGGGTCCCTTCCAGCTCAGGGTATTCCATGATTCTGTGTCCACGTGGGAGAAGCATCCAGTTTGGAGAAGAATTTCCTGGTGGTGCTTTTGTTTCCTGCTGGAGTGAGCAGTGGTTTGGGGTGAGAGCAGGCTGGGGGTGTGAGGGAGCAGCTCTGTCTCTGAGTCCATGAATCCAACTGCTCCTGGGCAGATCCCTGCTTGGTCCTGACTGCCCACTGACAGGGACCTGGGAGTCACCAGCAGGTTTTTTGGCTAAAACACTCCATAATGGTGAAACTGGGGAACTGCTACATAGACAGCACTTCTCCTAGTTCCTCTTCTCCCGAGGCAACCACAGCAATTCCTGGATTAGCTCCACAGGCCGGTTAATTCCCTAATTGCAAGGTTCAAACACTCTCCTGCAATGAGGGATCAGTTCCCTTGGCTGATCTGTGGCCCCTGGGATGTGGGAAACAGGCTGGGTGTGGTGCAGGCCCTCCCTGATCCCGCTTGGCCACTGCCCAGCAGCCTTTCCTGGGGCACAGGAAACCCTCGGGAAGAGCAGGAGAGCCCCAGCACCAGAAACAGAATCACAGAATCATGGAATGGTTTGGGTTGGAAAGGACCTTAAAGATCATCCTGGTCCAGCCCCCTGCCGTGGACATTCCACTAGTGCAAGTTGCTCAGCTGTTGGAGTGTCTCGACAGCAGTTTTGTGTGAACTGTTTGTTTCAGCTGGAAAATAATTCCTTTATTTCCTTGACAGCCCGAGGAACGTGATGGAGAAGGAACACTTGGCGGCTCAGGGGGAGACCTGGCTGGAAAGAGCAGCGGCGACTGCCCCGAGGCAAAGGCAGAGACAAACCGTCCTGCAGCCGATGGAGAACGTGCTGCAGGAACCAACGCGGCTCCCGCAGCCGAGACAATGGGGAAAGGAGCTTGTGGTTCACACCATTGTTTGGAGCACGAACCTCCTGACACCAGTTCAGCAATTCCTGGCGGATCGGAGAGAAAGGAGCCACATTTAGGAAGTGCTGTCTCAGCAGGCGACACGGCCGCGGCTCCAGGCTCTGGGAAACAGGGAGAAGCTGTGCCAGGGGGGCAGGGGGCAGCGGAAGGGCAGGAAGGGGCTGCACCCCCAGGGCTGGACAGCAGGGCAGCCCCCCCTGTCCTGCGAGAGGTGAACCCCCAGGACGGGAGCGAGCGCATCCTCAGGGACCACGTCACGCGCTGCCCGGTCGTGTTTCACAATTCCTTGTTGTATGAGCTGGATTAGTTTAATGGGTTTAGGATTTCCTCCTGTTGTTTGGTGTCTCCTGCGAGTTCCACGTGCTGGTGGGTGGTTTGGGAGCTCCGAGGTTCCCACTGACACTGTTTCAGCATCAAAACCTTACGTTGTTACAATTTTTGAAGTGAATAGGTCTGTTTTCTATGGGCTGAAATAGTTTTATTGCAAGGAATACACAGTTGAAGTGAATCTCAGCTCTTGGAGGAAAATGTATCTTCATTGTTTATGTAATATTTTTATTCTTTTGCCGGATTTCAGGGATTATTTGTCTGTATCCTTGGTCTAATGGCTCCCTTGGGAACTGAGCAGTATTCATCATTTTTCAAACCTTTCATTTTGAGATAACTGCAGGATTAGACTCACAGTGATTTTTAGCAATCAAATGAAATTTCTAATTACCCGGAGAAGTTCTAATTAGTCTCCTAGAAATAATCAACGTCTCTACCCTGTGTTCCATCCTAGTGTGGTGCTTTGCAGCACCCAGACATCCCCCAGCTGAGCAAATTCCATTGCACAGTAACAGCATCCTCTGGGGGCACGTCTGCTGTGAGGTATTTACAGTTTGGGAGATGGATTCTCTTTATCCAGATTTCCTTTCAGAGTTTCCCTCGAGTTTCCACGTGCTGGTTGCTGGTTACCCTCCCTAAAGTGCCATAACCGACAGAACACATCTAATAATAAACTTCCAGTTCCCTTTCCCACTGGTGCTGCACCAACTTCTCTTTTCATTTGAGCTCTCCAAGACACGGAGATGCTTTAGAGGGAGGTTCAATGTGCCTTGTTTCAGAACAGCTCTGGAGTTCCTGTCACATTTCTGTGTGAAACTCCAGCGTGCAGTGGGGTGTGTGGTGTGAGTGTTACTTTCTGACTCCAGTGGAGCTGCCAAAACCCCCTGCCCTGCCCTCCAGGGCAGCACATCCATGGGAGGAGGGCGAGTGAGGGCTTTGCTGGCTTTGCTTCAACCCCCAGCAGCTTTTTGGGGAGGTCTCGGAGGGCTGAGGCACCAGCACAGCTTCATCACCACCCCTGACCCAGTAAAACAACACAGAGCAAGAATGTTGTGAAACTGCAGCTGGGAGAAACCCCAGAGCATTTCCTTTCTCTGACACACTTCTGTGTTCTACAAAAAGCTGCTGAGATGCTCCTGAACCAGCTGTGCCTTCAAAGCAGCTGCAGGGTTAGCAACCAGCTCTGTGGGTCCCAAGTCCAGATCACAGAATGGATTGGGTTGGAAAAGCCCTCTGAGATCATCAAGTCCAACCCTTGATCCAACCCCACTGTGATCACCAGCCCAGGGCACAGAGTGCCCTGGGCTGGTGATCACAGTAGGGTTGGATCAAGAAATGGTGGATTCAATAGCCTTGGATCAAGATGGGGTGGATTCTCACTCAGTGCCACATCCACAGAATCACAGAATGATAGAATGGATTGGGTTGGAAGAGACCTCCCAGATCATCAAGTCCAACCCTTGATCCAACCCCACTGTGATCACCAGCCCAGGGCACAGAGTGCCCTGGGCTGGTGATCACAGTGGGGTTGGATCAAGACATGATGGATTCTCACTCAGTGCCACATCCACAGAATCACAGAATCCTAGAATGAATTGGGTTGGAAAAGACCTCCCAGATCATCAAGTCCAACCCTTGGGCCAACTCCAGTTCCTTTACCAGATCATGGCACTCAGTGCCACGGCCAAGCTCAGCTGAAAAACCTCCAGGGGTGGTGGAATCATCAGCCCATTCCCACTTCACAGCAGCGTTTTCACTCCTGGTTTTACACAGCTAGTTTGAAACCAATTTTTTTTAAAATCCAAACAATAGAGGTGTTGTGCCACCAATTTGCTATTTTTTCCTGCCTCGATTAATGAGTAGCATTAAAAATTTAATGAAGTTAAATGCACCCTGCTGGAAGGGGTGATGGACATGTCCAGCCCCTGGGATTAAAGAAGAGAAACTCCCCTCCCATCCCATCCTGACTTTTTAGGAACATGAGATGACATCATCTGTTTGGTGACAATCAAGGACTTCTCTGTGATTACAAAACAACTGAGTTTTTATTTCGGCAGAACTTAAAAAAATCATATATTTATCTACATCGTAGTAAAAACAATGACTTTTATTTTTTTCCATCCTTCATATATCCATGGACACTTTGCAACCGAGCTGGGACACGGGGACGGGGCATGAGGTGACCCCGGGTGGGGCAGCACGTGAGGGCCCCCCCCCGGTGCAGTGTCACGGGCACCACCAGAGCTTCAGCACCAAAAAAGATGCACTTAAAACTGTCCTCCTCCTCCTCCTCCTCCTCCTCCTCCTCCTCCCAGCAAACACAGCAGCAGGTCACTGTTTGTGTAGGGGCTGCAGCACGTCACCCATTTCCAAAACGTGGTTGCCAAACATGAGAGATTACTATTTTGGGACACCTTTAAACAAGAAGGTTTATTCATATTAAAGCAGAAACCAACTCATAAATGCTGTTTATACACATGCGTGCCTGTAAAAGACACAATGGGACAACTCAAGAAGAAAAGAAGGCTTGGAGAGGAGGCTCCTCACTGGAGTCTGCGGTAACTCTTGCAGAGTTCGTGGTCCCTGATGTCTCCCCACCCTCCATTTTTCACGTGAGGGGACAGGGGGGCCATGGAGTACCTTTTACCGACACTCATCGTTTTGGGAAACAGGTACTGTTGGTTGCTGTTCAAGAGAGAGTCGATTTTGGCACTCTGGGTGGAGGGTCTGCAGGATTTCTTGTGGTGCATGCCACAGTCCCCCGTGTGAAAAACCCTGGGGATCTCGGGGACCAGCACCTTCCAGAACTTTGGAAGACAGGACACCGTCAGGTGCTGCAGAGTCCAGTCCCAGTTGTAGTCATCGTAGGTGCAGAAGGCGTCCGTGCACTCGATGAGCCTCTGGTAGGTGTCTCTGCCGAAGGCCATGCCCATGTTGTGCTCCGTGGACTTCCACGTCTTCATCTCCACCTTGTCTGCGCGGCCGGCGAGCCCCCCGCGCACGGGGCCGTAGGTGCCCAGGGACACCAGCTGGCACTCGGGGCACTCGCGCTGGCGCAGCGCCCACAGCCGCTTGAGGACGTGGTAGAAGTCGGGGGCCAGGTAATGATCCTCCTCCAGGAACAGCACGGGCCCCGCGTGCTCCCGCAGCGCCCGCACGCGCTCCCACACGAAGTGCAGCTTCCACCACCAGTGGTGCTTGGTCTGCGCGAACCGCGCCTCGCGGTAGTGCCCGAACGAGTCGGGGAAATCGGCGTTGATGCAGCCCAGGCGCTGCGCGGCCGCCCGGCCCACGTCGCGGGGGCAGTCGCGGGGGTCGTGGCCCGGGAACTCGCGCGGGTACAGCTGGATGCTGAACGGGAAGAACACCTGCAGCACGGCGCAGAAATCCACGCGGGCCGCCAGCCGGTTCAGCTCCTCGGCCCACAGGTCGTGGCTCAGCACCAGCAGCACGTTCTCCACGCCCGGCGCCCGCCGCAGCGACTCCAGCAGCAGCCGCAGGTGCTCGGCGCGGTCGTGCACCTGCACCACGAGCACCAGGTCCGGCGGCGCCGGGAAGCGCTCGGCGTTGCGCACCGGCTGGTCGAAGTTCAGCCGGTACACGAGCGAGCGGTAACTCAGCGTCGCGTTCTCGCCCAGCACCGCCGGCACCACCACGGCGGCGGCGGCGGCGGCGGCGGTGACCGAGGCGTTGGCGGCGGGGCGGCGCGCCGGCGCCGGGGGGGGCTCGCTGACCCGCGGGGGCTCCCCGGTGCTACCGGGACCTCCCCGCTGCTGCTGCTGCTGCTGCTGGTGCCGCCGCCGCGCCCCGCCGCCGCCGCCGGTGCCCCAGAGCGCCAGCGCGCAGAGCGCCAGCGCCAGGGCCAGCAGCAGCACCTTGCGCTTGTAGACGCGCAGCCGCATGTTCCTGTTCCCGGTCCCGGTCCCGCTCCCGGTCCCGGCGGCGGCGGCCCCGCTCCCGCCGCTCCCGCCGCCGCCGCCGCCGCCGCCGCTCCCGCCCCAGCGCGCGCGCGCCAGCCCCGCCCCGCCCCGCCCCGCCAACACACGTTCCCGCGTCCCATTGGCCGCCGCCCCGCCCGCCGCCGCCGTTCCATTGGCCAGCACGCCCGTCACTCAGCCGAGCGCGAGCTTCCGCCGCGCCGCGCTCTGATTGGGCGGCGCCGCCGAAAGGGGGCGGGGCCTCGGCTGGGGTGGGAGGGGGGGGAGAGGGCGGGAATTCCCGGGGGAGCGGAGGAATGGCGGGAATTCATTAACCCGGGAATTAATTAACCCGGGAATTAATTAACCCCGGGATGCACGGACGGCGCGGGGAAAGCGGCGCGAGACGCGGGGATTCCGCGTCGGGAATGACGCGGTAAAAGTGGGGCAAGAATAAGGTGAGAAGATCGTTGTGGGATGGCGGGAACGAGATCAAACCATTCCAGGAGGGAAGGAATGGGATGGGATAATTCTGATTAAAGAATGAGATAAAACCATTCCAGGAGGGAAGGAATGGGATGGGATAATTCTGATTAAAGAATTAGAGAAAACTATTCCAGGAGTCAAATAATGGCATGGATAATTCTGATTAAAGAATAAGATCAAACCATTCCAGGAGGGAAGGAATGGGATGGGATAATTCTGATTAAAGAATGAGAGAAAACCATTCCAGGAGTCAAGAAATGAGAATTCTGATTGAAAGAATAAAATAAAACCATTTTAAGATTAAAAGAATAAGATAAAGTCATTCCCAGACTGACAGAACAAGAGAAAACCATTCCAGGAGTCAAATAATGGGATGGGATAATTCTGATTAAAGAATAAGAGAAAATCATTCCAGGAGTCAAGAAATGAGAATTCTGATTTAAAGAATAAAATAAAATCATTGTAAGATTAAAAGAATAAGATAAAGTCATTCCCAGGCTCACAGAACAAGATAAATCCATTCCAGGAGTCAGGGAATGGGATGGATAATTCTGATTGAAAGAATAAGAGAAAACCATTCCAGGAGTCAAGAAATGAGAATTCTGATTGAAATAATAAAATAAAATCATTTTAAGATTGAAAGAATAAGATAAAGTCATTCCCAGACTGACAGAACAAGAGAAAACCATTCCAGGAGTCAGGGAATGGGATGGGATAATTCTGATTAAAGAATAAGATCAAACCATTCCAGGAGGGAAGGAATGAGATGGGATAATTCTGATTAAAGAACAAGAGAAAATCTTTCTCAGATTGACAGAACAAGATCAAACCATCCCAAATTTGAAGGACTAAGAAAATAAACACTTTGCAGAATGGCAAGAATTGATTAATTCACTCCAGGGGCTGCCAAGAATAAGTTTAATTAATTCTAGAACAGCAAGTATGAAATGATTCTGGAGTTTCCAAGATTAATTTATAAGAGTGGAATAATTCTAGAATTGCTGGAACAAGGTGAGAAAATCATCCTGGATTGGTGAGAAAAATACATAAAATAAACCAGAACATAAAATAAAATAGAACATAATTCTGGGTTGGAAAGAATGAGGTGATAAAATAATTCTAGAATGGTAAGAGTAAGAAATTCATTCCAGAATGGGGGGAAAAAAATGGTTCTAGGATTGCAGGACTGAATTATTCTTGATTTGCAATAATATATGAAGAGTTCTGGAAAGGCAAAAGTACAAGAGAAGAATCTGGACTTGCAGGAATAATGAATTTTAAGTCATTGGAATTGGAAGAATAGGAGAAAATCATTCTGGAGTTGTGAGAATGAGGTAAGAAAATAACTCTAAAATTGCAAGAATAAGGTGAGAAAATGGTTCTGGAATTTCAAGAATAATAAATGAAATAATTCTACAAGAATAATAGATTGTAATTCCAGAATTTCAGGAATATAAGCAGGGAGTAATTCTGGAATTATAAGGATAATCTGTAATAAGACAAGAGTTCTGAATTGCAAGATTATAATAAAATAATTGGATGATTACAAGGAATGAATGGCCAGAATTCCCCTCCTCACTCTGGGCTTCCTGTCCCAGCCCCTCCCCTTGGGCTCTGGAATTTGGGACCAATTCCATGGGAAGCCAGGGCAGTTTGGGATGACATTCCCTGCAGGGAAGCAGAGCTGCCTCCCCAGGAGGGTCCCACAGGTGAGTTCCTGCTCTCCCAGCACACCTGGAGGGTCCCACAGGTGAGTTCTGCTCTCCCAGCACACCTGGAGGGTCCCACAGGGTGGTTCTCCTGTCCTAGCACACCTGGAGGGTCCCACAGGGGGGTTCCTCCTGTCCCAGCACACCTGGAGGGTCCCACAGGTGAGTTCTGCTCTCCCAGCACACCTGGAGGGTCCCACAGGTGAGTTCCTGCTCTCCCAGCACACCTGGAGGGTACCACAGGTGAGTTCTGCTCTCCCAGCACACCTGGAGGGTCCCACAGGGAGGTTCCTCCTGTCCCAGCACACCTGGAGGGTCCCACAGGGGGTTTCTCCTGTCCCAGCACACTTGGAGGGTCCCACAGGTGAGTTCTGCTCTCCCAGCACACCTGGAGGGTCCCACAGGTGAGTTCTGCTCTCCCAGCACACCTGGAGGGTCCCACAGGGGGGTTCCTCCTGTCCCAGCACACCTGGAGGGTCCCACAGGTGAGTTCTGCTCTCCCAGCACACCTGGAGGGTCCCACAGGGGGGTTCCTGCTCTCCCAGCACACCTGGAGGGTCCCACAGGGGGGTTCCTCCTGTCCCAGCACACCTGGAGGGTCCCACAGGGGGGTTCCTGCTCTCCCAGCACACCTGGAGGGTCCCACAGGTGAGTTCCTGCTCTCCCAGCACACCTGGAGGGTACCACAGGTGAGTTCCTGCTCTCCCAGCACACTTGGAGGGTCCCACAGGTGAGTTCCTGCTCTCCCAGCACACCTGGAGGGTACCACAGGTAAGTTCCTGCTCTCCCAGCACACCTGGAGGGTCCCACAGGGGGGTTCCTGCTCTCCCAGCACACCTGGAGGGTCCCACAGGGGGGTTCCTCCTGTCCCAGCACACCTGGAGGGTCCCACAGGGGGGTTCATCCTGTCCCAGCACACCTGGAGGGTCCCACAGAGGGGTTCCTGCTCTCCCAGCACACCTGGAGGGTCCCACAGGGGGGTTCCTGCTCTCCCAGCACACCTGGAGGGTCCCACAGGTGGGTTCCTGCTCTCCCAGCACACCTGGAGGGTCCCACAGGTGGGTTCCTGCTCTCCCAGCACACCTGGAGGGTCCCACAGGGGGGTTCCTGCTCTCCCAGCACACCTGGAGGGTCCCACAGGGGGGTTCCTGCTCTCCCAGCACACCTGGAGGGTCCCACAGGGGGGTTCCTGCTCTCCCAGCACACCTGGAGGGTCCCACAGGTGGGTTCCTGCTCTCCCAGCACACCTGGAGGGTCCCACAGGGGGGTTCCTGCTCTCCCAGCACACCTGGAGGGTCCCACAGGGTGGTTCCTGCTCTCCCAGCACACCTGGAGGGTCCCACAGGTGAGTTCTGCTCTCCCAGCACACCTGGAGGGTCCCACAGGTGGGTTCCTGCTCTCCCAGCACACCTGGAGGGTCCCACAGGGAGGTTCCTCCTGTCCCAGCACACCTGGAGGGTCCCACAGGGGGCTTCTCCAGTCCCAGCACACCTGGAGGGTCCCACAGGGGGGGCTCCCCCTGTCCCAGCACACCTGGAGTGTCCCACAGGGGGGTTCTGCTCTCCCAGCACACCTGGAGTGTCCCACAGGGGGGTTCCTGCTCTCCCAGCACACCTGGAGGGTCCCACAGGGGGGTTCCTGCTCTCCCAGCACACCTGGAGGGTCCCACAGGGGGTTTCTCCTGTCCCAGCACACCTGGAGGGTCCCACAGGGGGGTTCTCCTGTCCCAGCACACCTGGAGGGTCCCACAGGGGGGTTCCTGCTCTCCCAGCACACCTGGCTCCCTGGGGAGTTCTGGACACCACACAGACACTCCCCCCTCTCCATCTGACATTCCTGAGGGGTCCCACAGGAGCCTGAATTCCTGTGCCTCCTCCACTTCCCTCCTCTTCCTCGTGTGCTCCACCCAGCAGGTGTTTTTCCAATGGATAATCCCAAGGCTGCTGCAGTCAGAGCTCTCCCTTTACAGCAGCACCAGCCAGGGGGCAGCTCTGCTTGGCATCAGTGTGTAATTAATTCATGGAATAATTACAATTGGGAAAAAACCACTGAGATTGTTGACTCCAACCATTCCCCAGCACTGCCAAGGCCACCACCAACACCTGTCCCCAAGTGCCACATCCCAATGGCTTTGAAACCCCTGAAGGGATGGGGACTTACTCACCTCCCTGGGCAGCCTGAGCCAGTGCTGACCACACCACCCTCTCCCTGAAGGAATTTCCTCCAATATCCAACCTCAACCTCCCCTGGGAGGCCTCCAATACCCCTCCAGAAATAACTGAGCTCCCTCCAAACATGTCCCAGGGCATGGGATGCTCAGAAACTTCTCAAGGGCCTTTTGTTCCAATCCCAGCCACGAACCAGCTGACAAGACATGAAAGAGGGGCCTGTGGATACACTCAATATTTCAGTGTTCCCACCAGGAAAAACCCCTGGAATGCCCTGGATGAAAAACTCCTTAGAGAAAACACAGTCCAGACGTCCTTACAAGGGTTTCAAAGTTTAATAAGTCAACACAGTGAAACAACTTGAAGAATCACTGGAACAGGAGAGTTAAGAAACAAAGTTTCTGGCACATATTTAGAAAAAAGACATGTCTCGTGTCACAGAGAGATAAAACCCCCAAACCCACATTTGCTCTGGTAAAAAAATGAGCAATGCTGGTCCCTGCTTGAAGTGGGAATGTTGTAACAGAACCTTAAAAAAAGAAGCACCTGGAATTATGTAACTGGTTTGGACTGGCATTGTCTCCTCCACAGTAAAGAGGTTGGGAAGAGCAGAGTCCAGCGACGAAGCCAACACAGTCACTGTCCATGGGCAGAGCTCAGGGCACCACATGTGTCAGGAAGTTTGGGATAAATCCCTAGGAAAGAACCACTTGCTCCACAAACCCAGGAAAACCGCCGCGATGCTCCGAGGAAAGTCACAGGAACAGGGAAAGGAAGGGGAAAAGTCCTAAGGAAGGTTCGTTCAAGCTACAAATTGCTTTTCATTCCAACCACAAGGACATCCCAGGCTGGTGTGTCCCCTCAGTGCCACTGAGCTCCTGCACCCAGCCAGGTCACCTGTTACTCTGGAGGTGCCTGTCCAGGAATTGGGAGTAGCAGTGCAGGGAACAGAAGTAACAGAGCACAGGAGCCTCAGTGCCACCCATGTTGTCCACCAGGACCACCGTGTGGGCCACGTGGTGCAGGTTCATGGTCACTGTGATCTGGATGAAGCTGCTCAGGCAGGCACTGCCACACTGGCAGGTTTTGGCCACTTCCAGGTCTTCACAAAGGTGGGAAGGGAGGAGGTGACAGCCGTAAGGGATTCTGTGGGATGAGAGGAGTAAGCACAATGAACCTGTGTCAGTCAGACAGGATGAGAGGCCACCAGCTGGGAGACACTCTGAGAGCACAAACAGAAATCTGGGATTTTCATAGAATCATTGATTGATTGGGTTGGAAAAGACCTCCAAGATCATCAAGTCCAACCCTTGATTCAACCCCACTGTGATCACCAGCCCAGGGCACAAAGTGCCCTGGGCTGGTGATCACAGTAGGGTTGGATCAAGACGTGGTGGATTCAGTAGGGTTGGATCAAGATGTGGTGGATTCTCACTCAGTGCCACATCCATAGAATCACAGAATGATAGAATAGATTGGGTTGGAAAAGTCCTCTGAGATCATCAAGTCCAACCCTTAGTCCAACTCCAGTCCCTTTACCAGATCATGGCACTCAGTGCCACGGCCAAGCTCAGCTGAAAAACCTCCAGGGATGGGGAATCCACCCCCTCTCTGGGCAGCCCATTCCAATCCCTGAGCACTCTCTCTGCAAAGAATTTCTTTCTGATCTCCAACTTCAATTTCCCCTGGCAGAGCTTGAGCCCATCGTGCCCCCTTGTCCTATTGCTGAGTGCCTGGGAGAAGAGACCAACCCCCACCTGGCCACAACTTCCCTTCAGGGAGTTCCAGACAGTGCTGAGGTCACCTCTGAGCCTCCTCTTCTCCAGGCTGAACACCCCCAGCTCCCTCAGCCTCTCCCCACAGCACTTGTGCTCCAGTCCCTTCTCCAGCCTCGTTGCTCTTCTCTTCTCACTTGGGTTGGAAGAGACCTCTGAGATTATCAAGTCCAACCCTTGATCCAACCCCACTGGGATCACTCTGGCACTCTGTGCCCTGGGCTGGTGATCACAGTGGGGTTGGATCAAGACATGGTGGATTCTCTGTCCCTGGAGGTGTTTCAGAGGACACTCAGTGCCACCTCCAGTCCCTTCTCCAGCCTCGTTGCTCTTCTCTGGCCCCGCTCCAGCCCCTCAATCTCTTGCCTCAACTGAGGGGCCCAGAACTGAACACAACACTCAAGGTGTGGCCTCCCCAAGGCAGAGTCCAGGGGAAGGGTCACTGCCCTGGGCCTGCTGGCCACGCTAGTTTGGATCCAGGCCAGGATCCCATTGGCCTTCTTGGCCACCTGGGCACACTGGTGGCTCCTGTTGAGCTTCCTGTCCCTCAGTCCCCCCAGGTCCCTTTCTCTGGCTGCTCTCCAGCCACTCTGTCCATTTTGGGCTGGTTAGGAATTAAATGTCACTTCCCAAGACAGTCACTAAAAACATTCACCCCTGAGTGCCAAGACCTGAATTCCAGGAGACAACATCAATCCTGACAGCCCGGGGCACAGCCAATTAGGGAACTAAAAAGAAGATTAATGATAATGAGAATTAGGGAATTAAGGGAAGATTAAGAACAATGAGACAACTGGGCACATTCTTTTCTTCCCTCCCATTACCCAGGGAGGTCAGTGGGTTTCACCCTGGCCTGACACAGCACCCACAATTTACTCCTCCCTCTCTTACACGAAGTGGCAATAACATAAAACACAACTCAGGGGAAAGGGGAGATAAACTGAGCCTTTTTGCAGCAGTGCTGCACTGCAGGGCTCAGATTAAGGTTCTCTTGATCACAGCTCTCTCCAGCCATCGTGTCAGCAACGACATCCAGAGTCAGGAGCAGGAATTGCTGCTTCCTAAATCCACAGCACAGCAGTGCCAAGTCTGGGGGGTACAAAAGAAATAATTCCTCTGAAGTCTTTTGCCAAGTTCAGCTGCAGTGTGGGTATCACCAGTGCCCAGCAGGCTCTCCAGGCTCAGGTCCCACTGACTCACATCCTGCTACACCTACACATTCCCAGTCCTTTCCACGTACCATCACTCACATTGCCAACACTCCTGGGAGGCTTTTTCTCATCACTTTAATTTCAGGACACCTTTTTTTCCCGTCAGGAAAAGCCCTGGTACTTTCCCAGAACCAAGACTGATTTCCAAATGTTTATTTTGCATCTTCTCTGCTTCTGGTTTTTCCCTTTCTCAAGGTTTTTGCAGTAACTGGGCACTGAAATCTGACCAGTGCTGAGGGTTTAAATCCTCTGAAAAAAAAAAAAGCTTTAATGTTTACCTCAAATCCACTGCAATTTATATAACCTTGGGAAAGGAGACCTGTGGGGTTTAATTATAAAATCAGCAAGGTCAGAAGTGGGTGTTTTGGCCCAGAACATGTGGTGGTTCAGTGCCCTTCAGGGTGTGCCCATGGATGCCTCTGGTGCAGATTTCTGGGCAATTACCCCACATTTGTGGGGCACTCCCCACCCCCAGGGCTGGGATGGCACAGGATGGAGATCAGGGACACTCCAAGCCTGTCTCTCACCCTCCTCTGTGCCAGATTTTCATCTTCTGTGCTCCCTTTCCACCCAGAGCAGGGTGGGAGTGGCAGCAGGTGGTCCCTGAAGGATCCTGGTAGGTGGTGGAGCCATGGAAGTGGTGTGGAGGAAGAGAAGGAGCTGGTAACAAACAGCAGCCTGGGAGGGTGATAGTCACTTGGTGAAATAAAAATTTTACAATTCCCTTAGACCCAGGACTGTCTGAATAAGCCAGAACACCAAAGGAAATTAGGAAATTCAGGAAAACCCTGCAGCAGAAGTGGGTCAGGGTTGGAGGGCTGATTCTCTTTCCCAAAGCTGACCAGAAACATTCTGTTTATCCCTCTTTGGTGGATAAAAACATTTCAACCCGTAGCTTTGCCTAAATGCTTCCAAGGCAAAAATTTCCTGCCTTATCCTGATGATTTTAAAAAGTGGAATTCGAAGGGGGTGGATTCTCCATCCCTGCAGGTGTTGGAGCTGAGACTGGATGTGGCACTGAGTGCCCTGGGCTGGTGAGCACAGTGGGGTTGGAGCAAGGGCTGGGCTGGAGGAGCTCAGAGGGCTCTCCCAACCCAGATCATTCCATGATTCTGTGATTCTATATCCATGGAGGCCTCCCAGAGGAGGAGTCAGAGCCCTCAAACAGGTTGTGTCTCTCTTCTCCTTAAAGGAGAGAGGCAGAACTAAGCCAGGACTAACCTGCAGTGGGGCCCAGGAACCACCTGAGTGCTCTGGGCTGGTGATCACAGTGGGGTTGGATCAGGGTTGGACTTGATGATCTCAGAGGTCTCTTCCAACCCAACTGAGAAGGGCAACAAGGCTGGAGAAGGGTCTGGAGCACAAGTGCTGTGGGGAGAGGCTGAGGGAGCTGGGGGGGTTGAGGCTGGAGAAGAGGAGGCTCAGGGGGCACCTCCTCACTCCCCACAACCCCCTGACAGGAGGCTGGACCCAGGGGGGGTTGGGCTCTTCTCCCACACAAGCAGCAGCAGGACAAGAGGGCACAGGCTCAAGCTGTGCCAGGGCAGGCTTGGCTTGGCCATCAGGAAGGAATTGTTTGCAGAGAGGGTGCTCAGGCCTTGGAATGGGCTGCCCAGAGAGGGGGTGGATTCTCCATCCCTGCAGGTGTTGAGGCTGAGACTGGATGTGGCACTGAGTGCCCTGGGCTGGTGAGCACAGTGGGGTTGGAGCAAGGGCTGGGCTGGAGGAGCTCAGAGGGCTCTTCCAACCCAGTTCATTCCATGATTCCATGATTCTATATCCATGGAGGCCTTCCAGTGAAGGAGCCAGAGCCCTCAAACAGGTTGTGTCTCCCTTTTCCTTAAAGGAAAGAGGCAGAACTAAGCCAGGACTAACCTGCAGTGGGGCCCAGGAACCACCTGAGTGCCCTGGGCTGGTGAGCACAGTGGGGTTGGAGCAAGGACTGGGCTGGAGGAGCTCAGAGGGCTCTTCCAGCCCAGATCATTCCGTGATTCTAAAGGAATGTGAACCTTATGAATGCAGCAGGTGATGAGCAGCAGGCCCTGAGGGAGAGGCAGCAGCCAGGTGAGTGGCCAGGTGTGCTCTTACCTGTGATTCACGGCCGCCCTGGCAGCGCATTCCAACAGGGTCAGGGGGATTTTCAGCTGGATGTTGGGCACCAGCGGGTTGGGCTGCTCGAAGGGATTCCCAAAGAGGTCCAGGTTCTCCAGGCAGAGCCTCCTGAAGTCCGCGGGCAGGAAGGGCAGCCTGTTGCGCGCGGCCGACAGGAAGCGCAGGCGGCCGAGCTGCCCCACCCTGCAGGGCAGTCGCTCCAGCTCGTTGTCGTCCAGTTTCACCGTCACCAGCGCCCGCAGCCCGCAGAACTCCAGCGGCAGCGCCCGCAGCCTGTTCTGGCTCAGGTCCAGCAGCTGCAGCGACCTCTGCAGGCCCGAGCAGCACAGGGCCCCGCTGAAGGACTCCAGGTGGTTGTCGTGCAGGTCGAGCTCCTGCAGACACACCAGGTCCCCGAGCGTCGCCGGCAGCTGCTGGATGTGGTTGTGGCTCAGGTCCAGCCGCCGCAGCCTCCGCAGGCTGAGCACGCGCGTGTCCACCCGCGCCAGTTTGCAGTAGGAGGTCTGCAGGTGCTCCAGGGAGTAAGGGAAGCCTTTGGAGAGAGGATAGTCCCTCCTGGAAGTGATGATCATTTTAGTCTTGAGTTTTTCCACCTCCGAGTTCTTTGCTGGGACCAGAGTGGAGAGAGGCAGGAGTGCAGCGTCGGTGCCTTGGTGAGCCAGTCTCAGGGCTGAAAGGAAAGTCTTTAGATTGCTGACATTGGCCTGCAGGGAGACACAGGAGTGGAAGGTAAAAGCTCCTTACCCCTGCCCATGTGTTACACTAACACCTTCCTGGCTGTATCAGGAGCTACTAACTCGGCAGGGCAATGACATGGGAGGGAGCAGCTCTGTTTGCAGTGCCTGAGAAAAACAGGAGCTCTTGGAGCAATCCGGATCAAACTGTGCTGCAGCACCCGGGAAAGGAACAGCACTGAACTCACAGATGAAAATAAAGTACAGGAGAAAACAAGGCACTGGGGTTCCCTAAAATGCAGCAGGATAAAGGGACAGTTGTGAACACACATGGGGAGATCGGCTCTGAAACCTGAGGCAGTAATTCCTGGAAGTTGCTAGGAAGGATAAGGATGGAAGCTGGGGTTACAGTCCACATAAAGGAAGGGGGAAGCTTCAAGGCAGGTTCAGTCAGTGCTTCTGGCCACACACAGCTCTCGCTGTGCCAGCAGCAAACAAGGGGAAAATTCATTGCAAACAACTGACCAAACAACATTTAGGTGGGATATGATATAATGGCAGTGGAAACTCAGAATGGTTTGGGTTGGAGGGACCTCAAAGCCCCCCCAGTGCCACCCCTGCCATGGGCAGGGACACCTCCCACCAGCCCAGGCTGCTCCAAGCCCTGTCCAACCTGGCCTGGGACACTCCCAGGGATGGGGCAGCCACAGCTTCTCTGGGCACCTGTGCCAGGGCCTGCCCACCCTCCCAGACACCAATTCCTTCCCAATATCCAACTTACATCTACCCTTTTCCAGCTTAGAGCCATTCCCTGTGTCCTGTCCCACCAGGCCCTTGCCAATGGTCTCTTTCCATGTTTTCTCTTGGCCCTTTCAGGTCCTGGAAGGTCACACTGAGGTCACTCCAGAGCTTCTCTCCCCCAGGCTGGACATTCCCAGTATTCCAACCTCCCCTCCCAGCAGAGCTGCTCTGCCCACCCTGGTGATCTCTGGGCTCATCTCAGCAGATCTATGCCCTTGTATATATATATATAGTCATATCTATATCTATCCCCACACCAGCTTCTCTGGGCACCTGTGCCAGGGCCTGCCCACCCTCCCAGCCAGGAATTCCTGCCCAACATCCCACCCAGCCCTGCCCTCTGGCAGTGGGAAGCCATTAAAGCCTTTGACTGACTCTCAGTCAGGACAGAGGATCAGGTGACCTGTGTTTTAAATAAAGATCCAGAAAGCATCTGATGCTTCTGTTGTACTGATACAATTCACTTTCATCAACAGGAGGGCCACCAAATATTTCTCTCCTAGATTCCTATTTCAGGTGACAGACTAAAAAGTGAACTTTAAAGTAAAAAACCCTGTTGCATCCTTAAAAGGAAAGGCCAAACTTGGAGTCTGGGCACACTGTGGGAGCCCAGAGGGTGTCTCTGTTCCCTTTCCTGCACCTGAAAGAGAATTTTGCTCCCAAATTTGTTTGTTTAGACCCAATTCCAGAGGGCTCAGGACTGGTGTCCACAATGGGCTATGAACAGCCAGCACAGCAGGGCAAGGAGCCTGGAGACCTCTGGATGCTCAGGTGAGATTAATAAAGACAACAAAGATCAATCCTGGCTGCACCAGTAACCAAAACTGACTGTTTTCCTTCAGCATTCCAAGCACAGCCATTCCCTTGACACCCTCCAGAAATGGGGAAGCTGCACAACAAACACCTTTGTATCCAAGGCAGGTTTTCCAGAGAATCTGTGGCTGCCCCATCCCTGGGAGTGTCCCAGGCCAGGCTGGAGCAACCTGGGACAGTGGGAAGTGTCCCTGTCCATGGCAGGGGGTGGGACTGGATCATATTCAAGTCCCTCCCAACCCAAACCCTTCTGGGATCCTGAAACCACCACCATTCCTCATCTCAGCCAATCTAAGACATTTAGCTGTAGAATTTCCTTTAATTACAGGCAGATTTGTTGTTTCTGAGCCAGCTGAGACTGGGATTAAGTAAAAAAAAAAGTCCTCCAAATTTGTAAAGAGCAAGTAAACCAAATATCTGTAGATTGTAATGAAGTCACAGGCAGGGCTTTGCTCTCAAGCACAAAGCAGCTTCATCCACAATGCCCTCACCAGGATCTTTACACCTTGCTCAGAAACCTTGAAAATGGTGAGAGAAACACAAAGACACGTCAGAGGGAGAGAGAAAAAGAGCAAATAATTCGTTGGAAAAGCTCAACAGGCAAATTTCCTGCCACAAATATCAAGCCTCAGCCACAGAAAAGATGTTGGGAAAAGGGTTAAAGGGTTGTTGGTGCCTCCCAGGTCTCCTGTTGGAGCTGACACAGATCCAGGGCAGCAGGAACAGACAGAAACCCCCCAACAGACACTTCACTGTCTTTGCTCCAGGGCTGAAGGGTCTGCACTGATGTGTCTCAGCTCAGTGCAGCAAATCCACTGCCTGGCAGGGCTCAACAAAGGGCATTTTTCAGGGATTTTTTACATTTCCAATACCTGGAAATCTCTTTTCTACAAAGTTTTTGTCCAGCTTGGGGAGTTAAAAACTTTTCTGTAATAAAATAATAAGAAACTTGGCAGAAACACTACAGAAAAATGATGAGATCTCTTCAGTTTGGGGTCTGGATGTGGGGCAGGTAAAAGGACTCTGTAATAATTCAAGATAATATTTCAAGATAATATTTCAGATAATATTTCAGATAATATTTCAAGAGAATATTTCAGATAATATTTCAAGAGAATATTTCAAGATAATATTTCAAGATATTTCAAGAAAATACTTCAAGATAACATGCAAGATAATATTATTTCAAGATAATATTTCAACATAATATTTCAAGATAATAATTCAAGATAATAATTCAAGATAATAATTCAATATAATACTTCAAGATAATAATTCAAGATAATGTCTCAAGATAATACTTCAAGATAATACCTCAAGATAATAATTCAATATAATACTTCAAGAGAATAATTCAAGATAATACTTCAAGAGAATAATTCAAGATAATACTTCAAGATAATATTTCAAGATATTTCAAGAAAATACTTCAAGAAAATATTCAAGATAACATTATTTCAAGATAATATTATTTCAAGATAATATTTCAGATAATATTTCAAGATAATATTTCAAGAGAGTATTTCAGGAGAATATTTCAGATAATATTTCAAGATATTTCAAGATAATATTTCAGATAATATTTCAAGATATTTCAAGATAATACTTCAACATAATAATTCAAGATAATATGTCAAGATAATACTTTAATAGTTCAACATAATATTTCAAGATAATATTTGAAGATAATATTTCAAGAAAATACTTCAAGATAATACCTCAAGATAATAATTCAAGATAATATTTCAAGATAATAATTCAAGATAATATTATTTCAAGATAATACTTCAAGATAATATTATTTCAAGATAATATTTCAGATAATACTTCAGGATAATAATTCAAGATAATAATTCAAGATAATATTTCAAGATAATACTTCAAGATAATAATTCAAGATATTTCAAGATAATAATTCAAGAGAATACTACAAGATAATACCTCAAGATAATAATTCAAGATAATACCTCAAGATAATATTTCAAGATAATATTTCAAGATATTTCAAGAAAATACTTCAAGATAATATTCAAGATAATATTATTTCAAGATAATATTTGAGATAATATTTCAAGATAATTCAAGATAATCATTGAATATAATATTTCAAGATAATAATTCAAGATAATACTTCAAGATAATATTTCAGATAATATTTCAAGATATTTCAAGAAAATACTTCAAGATAATATTCGAGATATTATTTCAAGATAATATTCAAGATAATATTATTTCAATATAATATTTCAAGATAATATTATTTCAAGATAATATTTCAATATAATACTTCAAGATAATAATTCAAGATATTGTTTCAAGATAATACTTCAATATAATACTTCAAGATAATATTTCAAGATAATAATTCAAGATAATACTTCAAGATAATATTTCAAGATATTTCAAGAGAATACTTCAAGATAATATTATTCAAGATAATATTATTTCAAGATAATATTCAAGATAATATTATTTCAAGATAATATTTCAAGATAATATTTCAGATAATATTTCAAGATAATATTTCAGATATTTCAAGATAATACTTCAAGAGAATATTTCAAGATATTTCAAGAAAATACTTCAAGATAATATTATTCAAGATAATATTTCAAGATAATTTCATTTCAAGATAATAATTCAACATAATATTTCAAAATAATACTTCAAGATAATATTTCAAGATAATAATTCAAGATAATACTTCAAGATAATAATTCAAGATAATGTCTCAAGATATTTCAAGAAAATACTTCAAGATAATATTATTTCAAGATAATATTTCAAGATAATATTTCAAAATAATATTTCAAGATAATACTTCAAGATAATAATTCAATATAATAATTCAAGATAATATTTCAAGATAATAATTCAAGATAATACTTCAAGATAATACTTCAGATAATATTTCAAGATAATATTTCAAGATAATATTTCAAGAAAATACTTCAAGATAATATTCGAGATAATATTATTTCAAGATAATATTCAAGATAATAATATTTCAGATATTTCAGATAATATTTCAAGATAATATTTCAGATAATATTTCAGATAATATTTCAAGATAATACTTTAAGATAATATTTCAAGATATTTCAAGAAAATACTTCAAGATAATATTATTCAAGATAATATTTCAAGATAATATTTCAAGATAATATTATTCAAGATAATATTTCAAGATAATATTATTTCAAGATAATATTTCAAGATAAACTTTTTGTCTGCTCATTTCCAGCAGAAGAATTCAGATTAAAGGAGCAGAAGAAGATATTCTGGTTCTAATAAAACATGCAAGAACTTTCATTTTTGCAGGATCCACATTGGCTTCTGAGAGGAAAAAGTTCACTGAATTTGGACTCCTTTTGTATTTAACCCTTTGACAGGTTCCTGACATTAAGGCTGTTTTCCTCAGAGCAGATTCAGAGCACAGAAAGTCAACAGGATTTCCCAAACCACCAATCAACACAATTTGGTTTCATTTAAACATCCTCACTCTGAGGTTTTAGAAAAGACCTCAAGAGGTTTAGGAAAACTTGTCCCACTTCCCTCTCCTACAGAGCTGCAGAACATTCCCAAGACAGGCACAGAAAAAATACATGAAAATTTAGTGTTAAAACATTATTAAAACATTTCCCAGCTTCCAGATCTCCTGTGACCTGCAAACAGACACCCTGGAGTTGGAATAAAGGGGGGTGGTGGCTGTGCCCTGACTGGTGTGCTCTGACAGCCCCTGCTGCTCTGAGACAGGAATGTTCTTTTTTTTTGCCATTAGAAAGGCTGTAAGGAACAAATGGTTAGAACAGAACCATGGAATGATCTGGGTTGGGAGAGACCTCTGAGATCAGCAAGTCCAACCCTTGCTCCAACCCCACTGTGCTCACCAGCCCAGGGCACTCAGGTCGTTCCTGGGCCCCACTGCAGGTTAGTCCTGGCTTAGTTCTGCCTCTCTCCTTTTAGGAAAAGGGAGACACAACCTGTTTGAGGGCTCTGGTTCCTCCCCTGGGAAGCCTCCATGGATATAGAATCATGGAATGATGGAATGAAGTGGGTTGGGAGAGCCCTCTGAGCTCCTCCAGCCCAGCCCTTGCTCCAACCCCACTGTGCTCACCAGCCCAGGGCACTCAGGTGGTTCCTGGGCCCCACTGCAGGTTAGTCCTGGCTTAGTTCTGCCTCTCTCCTTTTAGGAAAAGGGAGACACAACCTGTTTGAGGGCTCTGGCTCCTCCCCTGGGAGGCCTCCATGGATATAGAATCATGGAATGATGGAATGAAGTGGGTTGGGAGAGCCCTCTGAGCTCCTCCAGCCCAGCCCTTGCTCCAACCCCACTGTGCTCACCAGCCCAGGGCACTCAGTGCCACATCCAGTCTCAGCTCCAACACCTGCAGGGATGGAGAATCCACCCCCTCTCTGGGCAGCCCATTCCAAGGCCTGAGCACCCTCTCTGCAAACAATTCCTTCCTGATGGCCAAGCCAAGCCTGCCCTGGCACAGCTTGAGCCTGTGCCCTCTTGTCCTGCTGCTGCTTGTGTGGGAGAAGAGCCCAACCCCCCCGGGTCCAACATCCCTTCAGGTAGTTACAGAGTTAATGGAATTAGAGGCCAAACAGCAACTTTACATTAAAAGAGTAAAATAAAAAATGTTTCTCTCTAAAGAGGCTGTGAAGAACAACTTGAAAATGGGCCTTTCTGTTCCTGAAAGAGCAGAGTTGAGAGGACAGCCCAGAGGAGGGGGAATGGCTTCCCACTGCCAGAGGGCAGGGCTGGGTGGGATATTGGGAAGGAATTGGTGTCTGGGAGGGTGGGCAGGCCCTGGCACAGGTTGGGCAGAGAAGCTGTGGCTGCCCCATCCCTGGGAGTGTCCCAGGCCAGGTTGGACAGGGCTTGGAGCACACTGGGCAGGTGGGAGGTGTCCCTGCCCATGGCAGGGGGGGGATGGATGAGCTTTAATGTCCCTCCAACCCAATCATGGAGATGCTCCAGGGCTGGATCCCTCTGCTCTGGAGCCAGGCTGGGAGAGCTGGGGGGGTCACCTGGAGCAGAGAAGGCTCCAGGGAACCTGAGATCCCCTGGCAGGGCCTGAAGGGGCTCCGGGAGAGCTGGAGAGGGACTGGGGACAAGGGATGGAGGGACAAGACACGGAATGGCTTCCCAGGGCCAGAGGGCAGGGCTGGGTGGGATATTGGGAAGGAATTGGTGACTGGGAGGGTGGGCAGGCCCTGGCACAGGTGCCCAGAGAAGCTGTGGCTGTCCCATCCCTGGGAGTGTCCCAGGCCAGGCTGGACAGGGCTTGGAGCAGCCTGGGCTGGTGGGAGGTGTCCCTGCCCATGGCAGGGGTGGCACCGGGTGACATTCCGGGCCGCTCCGTCCCCTCACGCACCTTGCTGAGCCGCAGATCCACCGCGGGCTCCCGCAGCCGCACCGTGGCCTTGCCCTGCTCCACGAACCGGGTGAAGAGCCGCTCCACGTTGTGCTGCACCTGCGGGCAAAGCGCGCTCAGAGCCCGCCGGGCCCGCCCCGCGCTCCTTGTACCGGGCCCCGCACACCGTCAGGCACACCCCGGCCCCGGCCGCCCCCCGCGCACCTTGTACCGGGCCCCGTTGCGGTCCCGCGCCGTGCACACCATCAGGTACACCCCGGCCCCGCCACCGGCCCCGCCACCGGCCCCGCCGGGCGGCCGCCCCAGCGACACGAGGGCCTGCGCGGCGCGGCCGCGGCCCTGCAGCCCGCAGCTGGGCAGGAGCTGGCTCAGCACCTCCACCTCGCACCGCAGCCGCATCCCCGCCCCGATCCCCAATCCCCGATCCCGGTCCCCGATCCCGGTCCCCGATCCCGATCCCGATCCCGATCCCGGTCCCGGTCCCGGTCCCGGCCCCGCCACCGGCCGGCGCAGGGCGCGCAGGGCCCTCCCGCGCTGTGCGCGCACAGCTGCCCGCCGCGCTGCCTGCCTGCCGGGATGCCGCCCGCCGCGCTGCGTGCCCGCCCCGGGATGGCGGCGCTTCGCCCGGGCAGGGCCGCGGGGGCGGCGGGCGGGGCGGCGGGCGGGGCGGAGGGGCGGGAGCGCGGAACGGCGACAGCGGCGGCAGCGGCCGCACCGGCACCCGCGGGGGCAGCCCGGGGTGTGGGGGGCCCTCAGCGCGGGGTCCTGCTGGCGGCGGGTGCGGGTCCGGCCCCTCCGTCCCCTCAGACGGACCGGGACGGCCCCGGCGGCCCCGCGGCCCCTTCTCGGTGCTTCCTCCGCCGTTACCGCGGGGCCGTTCGGCTGCTCAGCACCCTCCACAAGCTCCCCAAGCCGGGTGTCCTCAGGGCCACCTGTCTTACCGGTGAAAACAGGCCCGGACGGTGTGAAGAACCTCAGCCTTCTCCTCATCAATCTTAATTATGTTCCCCCCAAGTCCAACAAAGAACGGAAATTTTCCTTGTCCCTCCTTTTGTTACTGTATTTCCAGAAACACTTTGTGTTGTCCCTAACAGGAGTAGCCAAATTGACTTTAATTGTGCCTTTATCTCTCTTAATTTTCTCTACGTGGCCTAACTATATTCCTAAACTCTCCAGGAGTTTTTTCCACAGTGGGCAGGGTTTCTTTTTTTCCTTGATTTTCCTGAGAATCTCCCTGTTCGTCCAGCCTGGCTGTGCCCCCTGCTGGCTCCCCCAGGGCCAGGCGGTTCCTGCACGCTCAGGATCCATTGGAGAACATCCTGCCCTCCTGGAATCCCCTGGGATTCCAAGGGCATTCCCAGGGCACCCTCCGAACAGGTGGGGAAATCCGCCCTCTGGAATTCCTGGGAGAAGTGTGAGGGAATGAAGGGACAGTGAGGGGACAGGGGGTGTGAGGGGACAGGGAATGAGGGGACATGGAATTAGGGGATATGGAATGAGGGGATTTGGAGAGTGTGAGGGAATATGGAATGAGGGGACATGGAATGAGGGGACATGGAATGAGGGGACATGGAGAGTGTGAGGGGACATGGAATGAGGGGACATGGAATGAGGGGACATGGAATGAGGGGACATGGAGAGTGTGAGGGGACATGGAGAGTGTGAGGGGACATGGAATGAGGGGACATGGAATGAGGGGATATGGAGTGTGAGGGGACATGGAATGTGAGGGGACATGGAATGAGGGGATATGGAATATGAGGGGACATGGAGAGTGTGAGGGAATATGGAATGAGGGGACATGAAATGAGGGGACATGGAATGAGGGGACATGGAATGAGGGGACATGGAGTGTCAGGGGACATGGAGAGTGTGAGGGGACATGGAATGAGGGGACATGGAATGTGAGGGGACATGTGTGCCCAACGTGTCCCCTGTGTGTGCCCAAAGTGTCCTCTGTGTGTGCCCAAAGTGCCCTGTGTGTGCCCAAAGTGTCCCGTGTGTGTGCCCAAAGTGTCCCTGTGTGTGCCCAAAGTGTCCCCTGTGTGTGCCCAAAGTGTCCCTGTGTGCCCAAAGTGTCCCCCGTGTGTGTGCCCAAAGTGTCCCCTGTGTGTGTGCCCAAAGTGTCCCCTGTGTGTGCCCAAAGTGTCCGTGTGTGCCCAAAGTGTCCCCTGTGTGTGCCCAAAGTGTCCCTGTGTGTGCCCAAAGTGTCCCGTGTGTGCCCAAAGTGTCCCTGTGTGTGCCCAAAGTGTCCCCTGTGTGTGCCCAAAGTGTCCCGTGTGTGCCCAAAGTGTCCCGGGTGTGCCCAAAGTGTCCCCTGTGTGTGCCCAAAGTGTCCCCTGTGTGCCCAAAGTGTCCCGTGTGTGCCCAAAGTGTCCCGTGTGTGCCCAAAGTGTCCCCTGTGTGTGCCCAAAGTGTCCCCTGTGTGCCCAAAGTGTCCCGTGTGTGCCCAAAGTGTCCCCTGTGTGTGCCCAAAGTGTCCCGTGTGTGCCCAAAGTGTCCCTGTGTGTGCCCAAAGTGTCCAGGTGTGCCCAAAGTGTCCCCTGTGTGTGCCCAAAGTGTCCCCTGTGTGTGCCCAAAGTGTCCCCTCTGTGTGCCCAAAGTGTCCGTGTGTGCCCAAAGTGTCCCTGTGTGCCCAAAGTGTCCCTGTGTGCCCAAAGTGTCCCGTGTGTGCCCAAAGTGTCCTCTGTGTGTGCCCAAAGTGTCCCGTGTGTGCCCAAAGTGTCCCCTGTGTGTGCCCAAAGTGTCCGTGTGTGCCCAAAGTGTCCCGTGTGTGCCCAAAGTGTCCCTGTGTGTGCCCAAAGTGTCCCCTGTGTGTGCCCAAAGTGTCCCCTGTGTGTGCCCAAAGTGTCCCTGTGTGTGCCCAAAGTGTCCCCGTGTGTGCCCAAAGTGTCCCTGTGTGTGCCCAAAGTGTCCCCTGTGTGTGCCCAAAGTGTCCCAGGTGTGCCCAAAGTGTCCCGTGTGTGCCCAAAGTGTCCCCTGTGTGTGCCCAAAGTGTCCCCTGTGTGCCCAAAGTGTCCCGTGTGTGCCCAAAGTGTCCCAGGTGTGTGCCCAAAGTGTCCCGTGTGTGCCCAAAGTGTCCCCTGTGTGCCCAAAGTGTCCCTGTGTGTGCCCAAAGTGTCCGTGTGTGCCCAAAGTGTCCCCTGTGTGTGCCCAAAGTGTCCCGTGTGTGCCCAAAGTGTCCCCTGTGTGTGTCCAAAATGTCCCAGGTCTGCCCAAAGTGTCCCCTGTGTGCCCAAAGTGTCCCCTGTGTGTGCCCAAAGTGTCCCCTGTGTGTGCCCAAAGTGTCCGTGTGTGCCCAAAGTGTCCCGTGTGTGCCCAAAGTGTCCCGTGTGTGTGTCCAAAATGTCCCAGGTCTGCCCAAAGTGTCCCGTGTGTGCCCAAAGTGTCCCCTGTGTGTGCCCAAAGTGTCCCCTGTGTGTGCCCAAAGTGTCCCGTGTGTGCCCAAAGTGTCCGTGTGTGCCCAAAGTGTCCGTGTGTGCCCAAAGTGTCCGTGTGTGTGCCCAAAGTGTCCCCCGTGTGTGCCCAAAGTGTTCCCTGTGTGTGCCCAAAGTGTCCCCCGTGTGTGCCCAAAGTGTCTCCTGTGTGTGCCCAAAGTGTCCTGTGTGTGCCCAAAGTGTCCCCGTGTGTGCCCAAAGTGTCCTCTGTGTGTGCCCAAAGTGTCCCTGTGTGCCCAAAGTGTCCCTGTGTGTGCCCAAAGTGTCCCCTGTGTGTGCCCAAAGTGTCCCCTGTGTGTGCCCAAAGTGTCCTGTGTGTGCCCAAAGTGTCCCCGTGTGTGCCCAAAGTGTCCTCTGTGTGTGCCCAAAGTGTCCCTGTGTGCCCAAAGTGTCCCTGTGTGTGCCCAAAGTGTCCCCTGTGTGTGCCCAAAGTGTCCTGGGTGTGCCCAAAGTGTCCCCTGTGTGCCCAAAGTGTCCCGGGTGTGCCCAAAGTGTCCCGTGTGTGCCCAAAGTGTCCCCTGTGTGTGCCCAAAGTGTCCCTGTGTGTGCCCAAAGTGTCCCAGGTGTGCCCAAAGTGTCCCCGTGTGTGCCCAAAGTGTCCGCGTGTGCCCAAAGTGTCCGCGTGTGCCCAAAGCGTCCCTGTGTGTGCCCAAAGTGTCCCCTGTGTGTGCCCAAAGTGTCCCTGTGTGTGCCCAAAGTGTCCCCTGTGTGTGCCCAAAGTGTCCTCTGTGTGCCCAAAGTGCCCCGTGTGTGCCCAAAGTGTCCCGTGTGTGCCCAAAGTGTCCCTGTGTGTGCCCAAAGTGTCCCCTGTGTGTGCCCAAAGTGTCCCAGGTGTGCCCAAAGTGTCCCTGTGTGTGCCCAAAGTGTCCCGTGTGTGCCCAAAGTGTCCCGGGTGTGCCCAAAGTGTCCCCTGTGTGTGCCCAAAGTGTCCCCTGTGTGCCCAAAGTGTCCCGTGTGTGCCCAAAGTGTCCCGTGTGTGCCCAAAGTGTCCCCTGTGTGTGCCCAAAGTGTCCCCTGTGTGCCCAAAGTGTCCCGTGTGTGCCCAAAGTGTCCCCTGTGTGTGCCCAAAGTGTCCCGTGTGTGCCCAAAGTGTCCCTGTGTGTGCCCAAAGTGTCCAGGTGTGCCCAAAGTGTCCCCTGTGTGTGCCCAAAGTGTCCCCTGTGTGTGCCCAAAGTGTCCCCTCTGTGTGCCCAAAGTGTCCGTGTGTGCCCAAAGTGTCCCTGTGTGCCCAAAGTGTCCCTGTGTGCCCAAAGTGTCCCGTGTGTGCCCAAAGTGTCCTCTGTGTGTGCCCAAAGTGTCCCGTGTGTGCCCAAAGTGTCCCCTGTGTGTGCCCAAAGTGTCCGTGTGTGCCCAAAGTGTCCCGTGTGTGCCCAAAGTGTCCCTGTGTGTGCCCAAAGTGTCCCCTGTGTGTGCCCAAAGTGTCCCGTGTGTGCCCAAAGTGTCCCTGTGTGTGCCCAAAGTGTCCCCTGTGTGTGCCCAAAGTGTCCCAGGTGTGCCCAAAGTGTCCCGTGTGTGCCCAAAGTGTCCCCTGTGTGTGCCCAAAGTGTCCCCTGTGTGCCCAAAGTGTCCCGTGTGTGCCCAAAGTGTCCCAGGTGTGTGCCCAAAGTGTCCCGTGTGTGCCCAAAGTGTCCCCTGTGTGCCCAAAGTGTCCCTGTGTGTGCCCAAAGTGTCCGTGTGTGCCCAAAGTGTCCCCTGTGTGTGCCCAAAGTGTCCCGTGTGTGCCCAAAGTGTCCCCTGTGTGTGTCCAAAATGTCCCAGGTCTGCCCAAAGTGTCCCCTGTGTGCCCAAAGTGTCCCCTGTGTGTGCCCAAAGTGTCCCCTGTGTGTGCCCAAAGTGTCCGTGTGTGCCCAAAGTGTCCCGTGTGTGCCCAAAGTGTCCCGTGTGTGTGTCCAAAATGTCCCAGGTCTGCCCAAAGTGTCCCGTGTGTGCCCAAAGTGTCCCCTGTGTGTGCCCAAAGTGTCCCCTGTGTGTGCCCAAAGTGTCCCGTGTGTGCCCAAAGTGTCCGTGTGTGCCCAAAGTGTCCGTGTGTGCCCAAAGTGTCCGTGTGTGTGCCCAAAGTGTCCCCCGTGTGTGCCCAAAGTGTTCCCTGTGTGTGCCCAAAGTGTCCCCCGTGTGTGCCCAAAGTGTCTCCTGTGTGTGCCCAAAGTGTCCTGTGTGTGCCCAAAGTGTCCCCGTGTGTGCCCAAAGTGTCCTCTGTGTGTGCCCAAAGTGTCCCTGTGTGCCCAAAGTGTCCCTGTGTGTGCCCAAAGTGTCCCCTGTGTGTGCCCAAAGTGTCCCCTGTGTGTGCCCAAAGTGTCCTGTGTGTGCCCAAAGTGTCCCCGTGTGTGCCCAAAGTGTCCTCTGTGTGTGCCCAAAGTGTCCCTGTGTGCCCAAAGTGTCCCTGTGTGTGCCCAAAGTGTCCCCTGTGTGTGCCCAAAGTGTCCTGGGTGTGCCCAAAGTGTCCCCTGTGTGCCCAAAGTGTCCCGGGTGTGCCCAAAGTGTCCCGTGTGTGCCCAAAGTGTCCCCTGTGTGTGCCCAAAGTGTCCCTGTGTGTGCCCAAAGTGTCCCAGGTGTGCCCAAAGTGTCCCCGTGTGTGCCCAAAGTGTCCGCGTGTGCCCAAAGTGTCCGCGTGTGCCCAAAGCGTCCCTGTGTGTGCCCAAAGTGTCCCCTGTGTGTGCCCAAAGTGTCCCTGTGTGTGCCCAAAGTGTCCCCTGTGTGTGCCCAAAGTGTCCTCTGTGTGCCCAAAGTGCCCCGTGTGTGCCCAAAGTGTCCCGTGTGTGCCCAAAGTGTCCCTGTGTGTGCCCAAAGTGTCCCCTGTGTGTGCCCAAAGTGTCCCAGGTGTGCCCAAAGTGTCCCGTGTGTGCCCAAAGTGTCCCCTGTGTGTGCCCAAAGTGTCCGTGTGTGCCCAAAGTGTCCCCTGTGTGTGCCCAAAGTGTCCGTGTGTGCCCAAAGTGTCCCCTGTGTGCCCAAAGTGTCCCGTGTGTGCCCAAAGTGTCCCAGGTGTGTGCCCAAAGTGTCCCCTGTGTGCCCAAAGTGTCCCTGTGTGTGCCCAAAGTGTCCGTGTGTGCCCAAAGTGTCCCCTGTGTGTGCCCAAAGTGTCCGTGTGTGCCCAAAGTGTCCCGTGTGTGCCCAAAGTGTCCCCTGTGTGTGTCCAAAATGTCCCAGGTCTGCCCAAAGTGTCCCCTGTGTGCCCAAAGTGTCCCCTGTGTGTGCCCAAAGTGTCCCCTGTGTGTGCCCAAAGTGTCCCCTGTGTGTGCCCAAAGTGTCCCGTGTGTGCCCAAAGTGTCCGTGTGTGCCCAAAGTGTCCGTGTGTGCCCAAAGTGTCCGTGTGTGTGCCCAAAGTGTCCCCCGTGTGTGCCCAAAGTGTTCCCTGTGTGTGCCCAAAGTGTCCCCCGTGTGTGCCCAAAGTGTCTCCTGTGTGTGCCCAAAGTGTCCTGTGTGTGCCCAAAGTGTCCCCGTGTGTGCCCAAAGTGTCCTCTGTGTGTGCCCAAAGTGTCCCTGTGTGCCCAAAGTGTCCCTGTGTGTGCCCAAAGTGTCCCCTGTGTGTGCCCAAAGTGTCCCGTGTGTGCCCAAAGTGTCCCTGTGTGCCCAAAGTGTCCTGGGTGTGCCCAAAGTGTCCCCTGTGTGTGCCCAAAGTGTCCCCTGTGTGTGCCCAAAGTGTCCCGTGTGTGCCCAAAGTGTCCCGTGTGTGCCCAAAGTGTCCCGTGTGTGCCCAAAGTGTCCCCTGTGTGCCCAAAGTGTCCCGGGTGTGCCCAAAGTGTCCCGTGTGTGCCCAAAGTGTCCTGGGTGTGCCCAAAGTGTCCCGTGTGTGCCCAAAGTGTCCCCTGTGTGTGCCCAAAGTGTCCCTGTGTGTGCCCAAAGTGTCCCAGGTGTGCCCAAAGTGTCCCCGTGTGTGCCCAAAGTGTCCCGTGTGCCCAAAGTGTCCCCGTGTGTGCCCAAAGTGTCCCCTGTGTGTGCCCAAAGTGTCCCCTGTGTGTGCCCAAAGTGTCCCGGGTGTGCCCAAAGTGTCCCCTGTGTGTGCCCAGAGTGTCCCGGGTGTGCCCAAAGTGTCCCGTGTGTGCCCAAAGTGTCCCTGTGTGTGCCCAAAGTGTCCCCTGTGTGTGCCCAAAGCGTCCCTGTGTGTGCCCAAAGTGTCCCCTGTGTGTGCCCAAAGTGTCCCTGTGTGTGCCCAAAGTGTCCCCTGTGTGTGCCCAAAGTGTCCTCTGTGTGCCCAAAGTGCCCCGTGTGTGCCCAAAGTGTCCCGTGTGTGCCCAAAGTGTCCGTGTGTGTGCCCAAAGTGTCCGTGTGTGTGCCCAAAGTGTCCCCTGTGTGTGCCCAAAGTGTCCCAGGTGTGCCCAAAGTGTCCGTGTGTGTGCCCAAAGTGTCCCCTGTGTGTGCCCAAAGTGTCCCGTGTGTGTGCCCAAAGTGTCCTGTGTGTGTGCCCAAAGTGTCCCCTGTGTGTGCCCAAAGTGTCCCCTGTGTGTGCCCAAAGTGTCCCGTGTGTGTGTGCCCAAAGTGTCCCCTGTGTGTGCCCAAAGTGTCCCCTCTGTGTGCCCAAAGTGTCCGTGTGTGCCCAAAGTGTCCCCTGTGTGTGCCCAAAGTGTCCCCTGTGTGTGCCCAAAGTGTCCGTGTGTGCCCAAGGTGTCCCCTGTGTGTGCCCAAAGTGTCCCCTGTGTGTGCCCAAAGTGTCCCGGGTGTGCCCAAAGTGTCCCCTGTGTGTGCCCAAGGTGTCCCGTGTGTGCCCAAAGTGTCCCGGGTGTGCCCAAAGTGTCCCCTGTGTGTGCCCAAAGTGTCCCAGGTGTGCCCAAAGTGTCCCCTGTGTGTGCCCAAAGTGTCCCCTGTGTGTGCCCAAAGTGTCCCATGTGTGCCCAAAGTGTCCGCGTGTGCCCAAAGTGTCCCTGTGTGTGCCCAAAGTGTCCCGGGTGTGCCCAAAGTGTCCCCTGTGTGTGCCCAAAGTGTCCCCTGTGTGTGCCCAAAGTGTCCGTGTGTGCCCAAAGTGTCCCCTGTGTGTGCCCAAAGTGTCCCCTGTGTGTGCCCAAAGTGTCCGTGTGTGCCCAAAGTGTCCCCTGTGTGCCCAAAGTGTCCGTGTGTGCCCAAAGTGTCCGTGTGTGTGTGCCCAAAGTGTCCCCTGTGTGTGCCCAAAGGGTGCCAGGGGGAGGCGCTTTGCGTGCGGGTGATTTTAGGTTGTAAAAGGTGTTTTGGTGTGTGGTGGGTGTGTTTTGTTCAAAAAGGAGCCCGCGTGTCTTTGTGTTGCCCAGGCTGGGCTGGAGGGGTGCGGGTGCGGTGCGGGGCAGGCCAGGGGGAGGCGCTGTGTTCGCGTGTGATTTTGGGTTGTAAAAGGTGTTTTTTGAGTGGGGTGGGTGTGTTTTTGTTCAAAATGGATCCCGCGTGTCTCTGTGTTGCCCAGGCTGGGCTGGATGTGCGAGTGATGTGTCGGTGTGTGCCCAAAGGGTGCCAGGGGGAGGCGCTGTGTTCGCGTGTGATTTTGGGTTGTAAAAGGTGTTTTTTGAGTGGGGTGGGTGCGTTTTGGGTGAAAAAGGAGCCCGCGTGTCTCTGTGTTGCCCAGGCTAAGCTGGAGGGGCTGTTCACAGGCGCGATCCCGCTACTGACCGCCACGGGAGCTTTGACCTGCTCCGTGTCCGACCTGGGCCGGTTCACCCCTCCTTAGTCAACCTGGTGTCCCGCAGCTCCCCGCGGGTCACCATATTGATGGCGGCCTTAGCTTGGACGCCCGCTCGGCACAGCGCGCTGCAGCCCAGAACTCCTGGGCTCAAGCGATCCGTCGGGCTCAGCCTCCCCGGCAGCTGGGACTACAGGCGCGCGCCACCGCGCCCGGCGAGCGCTCTCTCCGCCGGCAGCGTACACAGCGCTTAGAGCCGTGACGTCACGGGGCGGTACTGCCATGACGTCACGGGGCGGTACTACCATGACGCTATGGGGCGGTACTGCAATGACGTAATGGGGCGTTACTGTCATGACGTCATGGGGCGGTACTGCAATGACGTAATGGGGCGTTACTACCATGACGTAATGGGGCGGGATGCTAATGACGTCATGGGGCGGGATAGCGATGACGTCACGGGCGGGGCGGGCCCGTCTCACACACGCACCCACCCAACTGCCAAAGTGTCGCAGGTCTGGCCTGGCTGTTGCCAACTCTGGACTGGCCCCCCCTTCCCCCTTGCAGGACCTTCTCAGCAAAGGAAAGGAAAAAAACTGAAAAGAAACACACTCTAAAGAAACTGAACTGAATAAAAAGAATAAATTATATTTACTAACATTTACAAACCACACTGTATACATGTAATGGTTTGACCCATGGCTTCCTCAGTAACCACTGTATCCAAGGAAGTTCCAATATTCCACACGTGTCTTCCACGTAGCAGGGGGGGAGTGGTTTGGGTTCTTACTTCCCTTCCTTGGCTGAGGAGCTGGAGGGAGGTGGTTGGAGTCTGGTCCCTCCGGTCCCTGGTGGTTCTCCTGTCCTGGGTGAGATTGTTTCATTCTTGTTCCCCTTCCTTGAGGTTTTTAATTGTGTTTGTTTTGATTCATTCGGTTTCTTTGGGTTGGGTTGGTGTCTTCCCTATTTTCCGGCTAATCCATCCCCTTTTCTCCCTTCCCCTCTCCCCTGGGGGGTGGGATCCTGTGTATTGTGTATACAGGGTGGTTTGTAAATATTAGTAAATATAATTTATTCTTTTTATTCAGTTCAGTTTCTTTAGAGTGTGTTTCTTTTCAGTTTTTTTTCCCTTTCCTTTGCTGGGAAGGTTCTGGGAGGGGGAAGGGGGGGCCAGTCCAGGGTTGGTGTCTTGGTTTGAGACAAGCAACTGCCAACCCCCCCAAGCACAGAGAGAAAAGCCTCCCTCCTAACACCAGGGAAAGGGAGGAAAAGAGAGGGGAAAGAAAAAAACCACTTCAAACTGCATTTATACTAAAACTACATATATTTTTCACAGAAAGAAAGAGACAATTAGAAGAGAGTACAAATATACACTCACACAAGTCTGCAACAACAACAAAGTCCAGTTCCCCACCTCAACTTCTGAATGAACACACAAATTCTACTGTCCTAACTACACATTACTTAAGAAGAAGCTTATTCCCCAGGGAGACAAACCCAAGCAGAAAGGAGAGACCCAGAACAACACAATTTACTTTCCTGAGATACCCTGTGAGCCAGTGGTGGGCCTGGTCCTCTCCATCCCCCCTGGGACAGCATCGTGTGTCCTCCCAAGAGGAGGCTGAGAAGTGACTCCTTAACCACTCCCACACTGGTTCCTACTGCCCTGGAGATGATGACAATGTGGGATGGAATCCAAAATTCCTGGCTAGAAGAGGTCAGCTGTTGGCTCAGCCCAGCTCAAGTCAGCTGACAGCTTCAGCCTAGTCCAGACTTCAGGGCCCAAATCCAGGCCCACCTGGGTGAACCCATAACAGTTGGCAACAGCGAGGCTAAACCTGCGACAATACACAATACACAGGATCCCACCCCCCAGGGGAGAGGGGAAGGGAGAAAAGGGGATTGATTAGCTGGAAAAAAATAGGGAAGGCACCAACTCAACTTAAAGAAACCCAATGAATCAAAACAAACACAATTAAAAACTTCGAGGAAGGGGAACAAGAATGAAACAATCTCACTCAGGACAGGAGAAACACCAGGGACTGGAGGGACCAGACTCCAACCACCTCCCTCCAGCTCCTCAGCCCAGAACACCGAAACTGCAGCTACTCCCTCACTGCTACGTGGAAGACAGGTGTGGAATACTTGTAACTTCCTTGGATACAGTGGTTACTGAGGAAGCCACGGGTCAAACCATTACACAAAGAGATCTCGTTCTGCCTGTTAAATGTCACGTATTTCTATGAGTGTGTTCTTCAGGCAATACATATAATTTAGAAATTGTAATTCACACCAAGATTTGACTAACAGGACAACATACTCTCCCTGCCATACCTGCACATACACAAGTTTTCATTTTCTCAGGGAAGGCCAATTATTGACCAACAATCAAATGTTGAGACTGTTTGAATAATGTTATAAAGCTGGAAGGTGCCTGTAGACAGAGACTAAACCTGGTGCTTGTAAAAGATATCCCCACTTGATGTAGTTTTATATTTTATACTGTTCACAACAGTTAAACCCCACAGTCTTAGTTAACAAACAAAGCCAATAAAATCATCTTACTCTTTTGGGTGGAAAACAAGAGGGTGGAATTGGAAATCTATTAAACAAAGGAATCAACTGCAATTATCACGTGAAAATAATCAATGCACCAAGAGAGTCATTAGCCAAATAAAAATTTGGATTCTTCACAGTAATTAACAAAAACCTATTGAAAATACTATGTAAATACCTCTTATTTCCCAAATCAAACACCAGGGGAGTAGAGGGCTGCCTCTCCCAATGACACTAAAGCAGAGGTGCAGGTGCAAAACCATTTGAGAAAAAAATAAGTCTTACAAAAGCACTTTATTACACAAATTAATTCAAATTAGTAAAGCAAATACATAAACGAATGAAAATTGGAGCTTTAAATAGTAAAAATTATCTTGTAACATGAGTAATAACCAATAAACTTCAAGTGCAGACAATGCACTGTCCCACTGCCCAGGGACACCGATATAAATTTCCATTATTTGCCGTACGGGGCGGGCGGGCGGTGGGTGTGTGAGACGGGCCCGCCCCGGCCGTGACGGGACGCGCTCGGCACGCCGGGAGACACCGGGAGGGGTATAAGGACGTGAGGCCGCCGCCATTTCCTTCTCGCCGCCGCCATGGGACACCAGCAGCTCTACTGGAGCCATCCCAGGAAGTTCGGGCAGGGATCCCGCTCCTGGTTGGTGCCGCTCCTCTGTGCGCCCCTCAGGCTGAGCCCCCGCCGCCATTGCCCCCCTCAGACACCCCCTCGCCGTTCCCCTCTCTATCCCGGCATTACCGCTCTCCCGGCATTGCCGCTTTCCCCTCACACCCTCACCCGCCATTCCCCACTCTCCCCTCACACGCCCCCCCTTGCCATTATCCCTCTCCCCTCACGGCCCTGCCCCGCCATTACCCCTTGTCCCCTCACACACCTCCCGGCATTTCCCCTTCTCCCCTCACACGCCCCCACCCGGCCATTCCCCCCTCCCCTCACGGCCCTCTCCCGCCATTATCCCCTCTCTTCTGCCCTCACACACCCCCTCCCGGCCATTCCGCTCTCTCCTCTCCCCTCACGGCCTTGTCCCGCCATTCCTCCCCCTCCTCTCCCCTCACGGCCCTGTCCCGCCATTCCTCCCCTTCCTCTCCCTTCACATGCCCCCTCCCGGCCATTCCTCCCCCTCCTCTCCCCTCACATGCCCCGTCCCGGCCATTCCGCCCCCTCCTCTCCCCTCACGGCCCTGTCCCGCCATTCCTCCCCTTCCTCTCCCTTCACATGCCCCCTCCCGGCCATTCCTCCCCCTCCTCTCCCCTCACATGCCCCGTCCCGGTCATTCCTCCCCTTCCTCTCCCCTCACATGCCCCGTCCCGGTCATTCCTCCCCTTCCTCTCCCCTCACATGCCCCGTCCCGGTCATTCCTCCCCTTCCTCTCCCCTCACATGCCCCGTCCCGGTCATTCCTCCCCTTCCTCTCCCCTCACATGCCCCGTCCCGGTCATTCCTCCCCTTCCTCTCCCCTCACATGCCCCGTCCCGGTCATTCCTCCCCTTCCTCTCCCCTCACATGCCCCGTCCCGGTCATTCCTCCCCTTCCTCTCCCCTCACATGCCCCGTCCCGGTCATTCCTCCCCTTCCTCTCCCCTCACATGCCCCGTCCCGGCCATTCCCCCCTCTCCTCTCCCCTCACGGCCCTGTCCCGCCATTCCCCCCTCTCCTCTCCCCTCACACATTCGCCCCCGCCATTGCCGCTCTCCTCTCCCCTCACAGCCGCGTGTGCTCGAACCGCCACGGCCTCATCCGCAAGTACGGCCTGAACATGTGCCGGCAGTGCTTCCGCCAGTACGCCAAAGACATCGGGTTCATCAAGGTGAGCCCTGGGGCAGCGCCGCGGCCATGGCCGAGCCGGGCCCCGCTGAACCCCCCCTCTCTGTGTCTCTCTTGCAGCTGGACTGAGCGCACAGGAGGATGAGGCGGCAGCCCGGAGATCCCGGGGCATCCCTGACACATCCTGGGATATCCCTGGCATGTCCAGCTCGCGGGGCATCCCTGGCCATCCCCGGCACACCCGCAGTGTCTCGGCTCAGCCTTACTCAATAAATGCTCTCCCAGTCCAGCTGCTCGGTGCGTGTTTGCTCTGTGTCGAGATGTTGGTGGCTGCAGGGGTTCCTCTCCTGGAGCAGAGAGGGCTGCCCTGCTCTCCTTGGATTCCCCGCCTGGTGGTCTCCATGGTGTTTGGTGCTCCAATGATGCCCCTGAGCCTTCAAGTTTGCAAATGCCAGGGATGGATGGGCAGCTTGGAGTGACTGGGAGGACCAGGCAGTCTGCTGGAATGTGGGTGTCAGCCATGGAATTATGGAATGGCTTGGATTGGAAGGGACCTTGAAGCCCATCCAGTGCCACCCCTACCATGGGCAGGGACACCTCCCACTATCCCAGGTTGCTCCAAGCCCCATCCAGCCTGGCCTGGGACACTCCCAGGGATGGGGCACTCCCTCTGAAACTCCATGAGTTAATATGGTTGGAGCCACACGCCCCTTCCCCTTCCATCTGGCATTTTCCAGAGTCTCCAGCCACATAACAGGTGTAATATGATGGGACTGCAAAGAGTATTAGCAAAGGACTGGAATTAAGCTTTCCATTTCCTTACTGGGGACTGAAAGTGCATCTCTCCTGCTCTTCAGGTGGGTTTGGAGCCCCTCAGCTGCAGCCCCACTGCTCTGATGAGGTGACTGAGCAGGTGAAGGCTTTCCTTACACCTTTGGGAGTCTCTCACAGCCTCTATTTTGTCTCCCTGGATATTAAATTTAAGAGGTGGTGAGCAGGAAATGGGAACAAATCCAGGTGTGCCCACAGCAAGAGCTGAAGGGCTGTGGGATAATCCCAGGATGGTTTGGGTTGGAAGGGGCCTTAAACCCCTCTCGTTCCACCCTTTGCCACAGGCAGGGACACTTCCCACTATCCCAGGTTGCTCCAAGCCCTGTCCAACCTCTCCTTGGTCACATCCAGGGCTGGGGCAGCCACAGCTTCTCTGGCAACAGGTAACGCTGGGTTGGCAGCAGCTTTGGGGCTGCTTTTCCTCCCCTTGTCTGGATAATTCCCACTGAGCTCTCTGCTGCTTTTAGGAGCCACATGAAACTGAGGAGACTTGGGAAAACCTCTGGGAAGTCACACACAAATGTGGAAATGTGATTTAGAACAGCTCCAGCTGGGTTGGTGCATCCACTGCACTGGGGACAGGTATCCTGGGAAAAGGGCAGGGATAATGCCTGGCTGGGGTCAGGAGTGCTGAGGGGCAGCTGGAGCTGAGCTTGGAAAGGGATACAAAGATGACCAAGGGCTTGTTCAGCCAGGGAATTTTTTCTTACAGGGAGGGTGGGCAGGCCTGGCACAGGTGCCCAGAGAAGCTGTGGCTGCCCCATCCCTGGGAGTGTCCCAGGCCAGGCTGGACAGGGCTTGGAGCAGCCTGGGCTGGTGGGAGGTGTCAGGAATGGAACCAGGTGGGCTTTAAGGTCCTTTCCAACCCAAAACATGCCATGAGTTGGGAAAAAGGTGGTGGTACCATCCTAAGAGCTTTGTTACCTGAGCACTAAACCCCCTGTGAGTTACATGGGAGGAACAGCAAGTCTTGGGACACTAAATAACATCAATTCATACCTAAAACCTGATAAAAAAATAGAGGATCACTCTATGGATCTGCCTTGCTCAGGATTTCCACGTTCCCTTTTCCTTGAGCCTGGGACTGGATGATTCCTGAGACAGTTCCTTCATTCCACTGTTGTCCCATTCCCAAAATGCCATGTGGATGGTGCTGGAAGGTGGTGGTGAGGAAGCAGCTCCTGTTCCTGCTCTTCCCAGCCCAGCCAGGGATGTGGATTTGGCATCAGCTCGGGGAGCTCTGCCTGGTGCTGAGCCAGGTGTGGTGCTGGAAATGGTTAAATCCTGTTCCCATCAGCAAACCCTTCAGTGAGGAGGTTCTACACTAAATAAAGAGAGATTGAGTTGCTCTGCTGGTGGTTTTGGGCTTTTTTTCCCCAAGGTTTCTGTTGATGGACACAGGGAAGTGAATCCTGTGGGGTTTGTTTGGCTTTGGTGTGATCCTGAAGAATCACAAATTGCCTTTTTAACCAGTTACTGAATTTCTTGTTTTTGGCAGCTCTGAGTGAGGTGTAAAATTTTGGAGAAGCACAAAATCAGTGAGGGAGGATGCAGAATGTGAGGGGAAATCGGTGTGTTCCTGCCCTCACCAACATAGTGGGAGAAGGAGGATGTTCCCAAGCTTTGGAAGTGGCAGCAGGATCAGAATTATTGAAGTTCTCAGAGCTGTTTGAGCTTTGCAGGGAGTTTCACTTCAAGAGAGACCCTTTGGTGTTGAAGCATGTCCTGAGCCCCCCAGATCTCTGTGCCAGAACATCTCCTCATCTACATGATGAAAAACAAACACATAATAATACACAAAATAAAATATAAAATCCCAAATTGCTGGGGCTGATAATTCCACAGCAGCTTCCTGTTGAAAGCCAAGCTAAAATAAATTTTGAAATTACTTTGTACACATTAAAATACCTAAATTGCCACATTGTAATTTTGAAAAAGCTTTAGACCTCCCTCCCTTTTCCCTCTTGTGTTGCTCCCATCTTCTAACTCTGGGGAGAAAGTGATGTAGGACAACCTGTAATTCCATTTTAGCTCCTCGCTGCCTTAACCAGGAATTTATTGCTCAATACACAAGGAAGATGAGGTGCCAAACCCTTGAATTTCCTGAGCTCATTGTGCAAATTGCCGTTTTGTTTCTTCCCCAAGCTTGTGGTTTCAGCCTCTGAGGGCTCACAGGTGTGAAGCTCGAGCTCAATTTGGATGCAAAATCGTTTATAAAGAGCTGCTGCTTCCACTGAAGAACAGGTAAAATCAAAATATTCCTCAAGGACTTTGCATTATTAGCGAACAACTAATCCAAGTTTTCCTGTAGGGAAATAAAGCTGCCTCCTCAGAGCCAAGGGAAAGGCAGTGATGTCTTGGCTTCCACAGGGATGAGCCTGAAATAGCTGAAATTGGGTTTAGAAGGGATTTGGACCCTGAAAAAAAAACACTAAATGGCACTGGATTATGCACCAGATAAAATCTACAGTTGTCAGAGGCTCCAGGAGGAATTTTCAAGGCTTTGGGTAAAACATTGGCTTCTAAACTTACCCTTAGGCTGGGAAATGAAGGAAATGTAGGAGAGCAGCAAAATTCCTGCGGGGAATCTGGGACAGCACCGGTGTTGGGAGTATTTAGTGAGGACCCTCCTGGTGCAGAGGGGGCTTGGGCTCCCTGGAATGGGGTTCGTGGTTGATTTTTGGGCTCTTCTCCTTCTTCCAGCATGTCAAGGTGACTTCCAGCTTGGCCAGGTGGATCCCAATCCCCTGGATTGGGATCTGGCAGCTCCTCTGCCCGGGGTTCACTTCCCCAGCTGGGACTGGCACAACACTTTGGCACCATGAAATGTGTTCAGGCAGGGAGAGCAGATTGTCCAGGGATGGGGATATTCCCAATATTGACATTCCTGAATTCCTGCAAGGGGCAAACTCCACCTGAGGCTGCTCCAACGTGTGTCACCTGCAGGCTGTGCTTGGGGCAGAGAGAGCAGAGCTCAGAGCTGTTCATCATTCCAGGCTGAGGGAAAGGGAGAAGGATCCTCCAGAGGGTGGGAGCAGGGACAGGCAGCCTGGCAGGATACACAGAGCTTGTCCAAGCAGGAATTAGGTCGGGAAAGCCTTGGGAGAATTAAATCTGACCAGGGCCAAAGGCTTCTGAGAGGACCTTGGTGATAAAAGGGAGACCAGGGACAATGTGGTCCCTCTCCAGAAGGAAAAGGGAGACCTGGTGATCAGGGGGCTGGAGCCAGGCTGGGAGAGCTGGGGGTGCCCACCTGGGGAAGAGAAGGCTCCAGGGAGATCTGAGAGCCCCTGCCAGGGCCTAAAGGGGCTCCAGGGAGATCTGAGAGCCCCTGCCAGGGCCTAAAGGGGCTCCAGGGAGATCTGAGAGTCCCTGCCAGGGCCTAAAGGGGCTCCAGAAGAGCTGGAGAGGCACTTTGGGTGCTTTGATTGATTCCCTTTGTGACCAGTGACCAGGTGAAGGTTTGAACATCTTCATTTCACTGAATGGTGGCCCCAGAGCAACCTGATGGCTCCATCTTTGGGCAGTTACTCACCCAAGGCTTGGCAAAAATAGGGTTAAATTTGGGGTTGAGGGATTAATTAAGCTTGATCAAAGCATTATGGATAGCTCAGGGAAGAAAAGCTCTGGAATTCTTTCAGTCAGGGCTGAGCTTCTTGTGGGAATATGGTGTTGGTGTGTGCTTGGAGACTCCACCTGGGATGCTGCATCAGCTCTGGGGGCCCAAGAAAAGAAGGACCTGTTGGAGAGATTCCAGAGGAGGCCACGGAGCTGCTCCAGGGCTGGAGCCCCTTTGGAGCCAGGCTGGGAGAGCTGGGGGGGTCACCTGGAGAAGAAAAGGCTCCAGGGACACCTGAGAGCCCCTGGCAGGGCCTGAAGGGGCTCCAGGAGAGATGGAGAGAGATTGGGGACAAGGGATGGAGGGACAGGACACAGGGAATGACTTCCCACTGCCAGAGGGCAGGGTTAGATGGGATATTGGGAAGGAATTGGTGTCTGGGAGGGTGGGCAGGCCCTGGCACAGGTTGGGCAGAGAAGCTGTGGCTGCCCCATCCCTGGGAGTGTCCCAGGCCAGGCTGGACAGGGCTTGGAGCAGCCTGGGCTGGTGGGAGGTGTCCCTGCCCATGGCAGGGGTGGCACTGAGTGGGCTTTGAGGTCCTTCCAACCCAGTCACGGAGATGCTCCAAGGGCTGGATCCCTCAGCTCTGGAGCCAGGCTGGGAGCGCTGGGGGGGCTCACCTGGAGCAGAGAAGGCTCCAGGAGTGATCTTAGAGCCCCTTCCAGTACCTGAAGGGGCTCCAGGAGAGCTGGAGAGGAACCGGGGACAAGGGATGGAGGGAGAGGACACAGGGAGGCAAATCCACCCAGCGCAGCATCGCTAGATGGCCCCCTCTGCCCGCGGTTCCATCGGCATTCCGCAATTCCGGGAGCCGGAGCGGGCAGGAGTTTGTCCTGCGGGTGTTCTGTCCCTGTTTTCTTTGGAGAAATCCCGGTGTGTGGAGTCCTTGCAGCCGGATGGCAGGACTGGGACGCGCTGACATCGGAAGCGAAATTCCAGTTCTTGCCATTCCTCTCCCTCTGATTTTGGTGCCTCCTGCTCTGGTCCTGCACACTCCTTTTGGGGAGGGAGCTGAAACCCAATCCCTGCTCAATCCCTGCTCGGGTTATCCCTGAGCTTCTCCAGCTGAATGCTGAGCTCCTCTGGTTCTTCCCAATCCCAGAGCTCTGCCCAGCCGTGCCAGCATCCCAAACACTCCTGAACTGAGGGATTTCAGTCAGGAATGTATCTTAGGAGAGTCTCACTCACATCTGTGTGTCACTCAGGTGGCTCAGGGCTGTGCTGAACCCCAGGGTGATGCTCCCTGCTCCAGGGAATGCTGCAGTGCTCCCGCATCCAGCACTGCAGCCACATGGGATTTGGATAAATCCCACAGATTCCTGTCCCCTGATTCCTGCACCAGGCAGGCTGGAATTGCAGCAATGCTCAGGTAGCCCAAGCTCCTACTTTATAATTTTATTTACTCCTTTAACAAACCTTTGCTGAACCTTCCCCATTCCGGTGCCCACATTTCCATTTTCCAGGAAAAATTCCTTCTTGGGAAGGGTGGTCAGGCTTTGGGACAGTGGAGTTCCCACCCTGGAGGTGTCCAAGGAGCAACTGGACGTGGCACTCAGTGGGTGACAAGGTGGGAATCAGGCAAAGGGTGGACTTGATCTTGGAGGCCTTTCCCTCAATAATTCTGGGAATCTGCATAACTGGGAAGCTGAAGGTCCAGGAAAGCCCAGGCAGATGGGCTGTGGCTGGGTGGGGAGCAGAAGTGCTTCTAAATAAAACACTTCCAAGGGCTGGCATTGGGCACCAGTGGCTCTGATTCATGTTCCTCACAGACAGTGTTTATTTATGGCATCTAAAATCCATTTCAATCAAACCATTTCCATAACTGAATATTTATGCCAACAGCCACTGAATGCTCCTTGACTAAACTGAAAACTATTTATTCAGTTATAAATGTTTACTTGTTTAGTGTCAAAACTGCCTCAAACAAACTTAAAAATCAAATTGCTGTCTCCTCCATTAGCAGCATTTCCGTGGTATTCCAGACAGCAGCTTGCTGAGCAATGATAATGTTGTGTCATCATTCCAGCTCAAATGGCTCTGGATATTTATCCCTTCTCATGGCTCTGATTGCCCAGAGAAGCTGTGGCTGCTCCTGAATCCCTGGGAGTGTCCCAGGCCAGGCTGGACAGGGCTTGGATCACCCTGGGCTGGTGGGAGGCATCCCTGCCTATGGAAAGGGTGGGATGGGATGAGCTTTGAGGTCCCTTCCAACCCAACCCATTTTGGGATGAACAGACTGACCAGGGCAGTGTTGGATCCCCATCCCTGGAGGGATTTAACGGCTCTGTGGATGTGGCACTTGGGGACATGGATCAGTGGTGACGTTGGCAGTGCTGGGGATGGTTGGACTTGGTGGTCTTAAAGGTCCCTCCAGGGACAGGGACTACCCCCTGTCCTGGGCAGCTGTGCCAGGGCTGGATAACCCTTTCCATGAAGGAATTTTCTCAATATCCAACCCAAAGCTCTCTGGGCAGCCCCTGCCAGTGCCTGCCCACCCTTTCCAGGAGGAAATTCCTGCTGCTGTGCCCCCTGCCCCTGCCCTGGCACACCCTGAGGCCGTTTCTCCTTGTCCCTGTCCCTGTTGGCCACTTAAGAAGGTGCCAAATGACATTCAGGAAACTCAAGTTGTGAGAATGTTGCAGGTTGAAAAATAAGCAGCTTTAGGTCAAATTTGAAAGTACAAAGAGCACTTTCCACTCTCCAGGGTTCAGGGAATCCCTGAGGCTGGCAAAGCCCTGCCAGCCCCTGGAGCCCACCCTGTGCCCGATGCCCACCTTGGCAAAGCCCTGCCAGCCCCTGGAGCCCACCCTGTGCCCAATGCCCACCTTGGCAAAGCCCTGCCAGCCCCTGGAGCCCACCCTGTGCCCAATGCCCACCTTGTCCCCCAGCCCAGAGCACTCAATGCCACGGCCAGTCTTGCCTTGGGCACCTCCAGGGCTGGGCACTCCAACCCTCCCTGGGCAGCCTCTGCCAGTGCCTGCCCACCCTTTCCAGGAGGAAATTCCTGCTGGTGTGCCCCCTGCCCCTGCCCTGGCCCAGCCTGAGGCCGTGCCCTCTGCTCCTGTCTCTGTGCCCTGGGGCACAGCCCAACTCCTCTCCTGGCAGGGAGTTTTGGGGAACACAGTCTGGGCAGTTGTGACCTTGCACTGTTTGAGAGGCTGAAGCTGCCCCTCCTCTCCCTCTGCCCAGCTCTATCCCACGGCCATGTGGAGCTGCTGCCTATGGATTTTTATCATTTCTTCTGGCATGAGATCAGAAGAGGCTTTTTGGGTGGTGATGGAGACTTAAAGTCAATATTTCATCAGGGTAAAGGCAAGTTTTTTTCCTGCTCTGACAGTGAATAAAAGCACCTCCAAGCTCACTGGTGTGATGTGTCCCCCAGCTCTCAGCACAGAGGGGCTCACTGGTGAGCTCTGCCAGGGCACATCCATGCCAAAGCCAGGGATTTCTTGGATGGGATCCAATAAACAGGGATCCTGCCTCTGGTAAAGCTTCGTGCTTTGCAGAGGGGGCTTTGCTCACTCAGCACAGCCTCCTTGCTCCTCTCCCTCCTCCTCCCTGTGCCTGCAGTGGCTCTGCAGAGCTGGGATTTCTCCCAGAAAATGTGTGGATCTCCCACAGGCTGCAGAAATCCCTTCCCAGCCGAACCCCTGGGACTCTCACACGCCTGCAGAGCCTCCTGATGGCTTAATTACTTCTTGTTTCTCCATTAACTCCCCTGCAATGACAGGGAAAACCAGGAGGTGAAGCCCAGCAGCCAGCCCTGCCCCGGGGGTTTAGCTTTGCCCAGGATGTGCTGGTTTTCCTGGAGCTCTGGGAACACAGATATATCCATTTTTTTGGTGTGTGCAGGTATTGCTCATCATCACTCTGATGGGGGTGAGCTCTAAACAAGCCCTGCCAAGGAAATGCCCTGTGGCTCAGAGGAGCAGGAACCCCTCAGGATTATGCTCTGGGTTTATGGCCCCTTGTCTGGAGCTCTGCTGTGTTCACACAGGCCATAAAACTCACTGATGTTTCCCTTGCTCCTTCCCAGTGTTTGATGGAAAGTGTCACAGCAGTTGGTGACACAAAATCGATGCCCAGCTCTGTTCTCCCAGTCCCTCAGCCCAGCACGTGGTGGGGCTCTGGCTCAGGGCTCTCCTGAGCTCACAGGATTTGGCCTCCCGTGGCTCGTCCTTCCACAGACTTTGTGGATCCCACAGGTCTGGATAATCTCAGGGAAATTTTCAGGTCCAACCTTGCATCACTCATGGAGCTCATGATGAATTTTGTATGGAAATGAGACATTGCAAGATTCTGGGGGGTTGTTTGGGTTGGATTTGAGTGGTTGGAATGGTGAGATGCTGGCACTGGAATGCCCAGAGAAGCTGTGGCTGCCCCATCCCTGGGAGTGTCCCAGGCCAGGTTGGACAGGGCTTGGAGCAGCCTGGGCTGGTGGGAGGTGTCCCTGCCCATGGCAGGGGTGGCACTGGGTGGGCTTTGAGGTCCCTTCCCACCCAATCATGGAGCTGCTCCAGTGCTGGATCCCTTTGCTCTGGAGCCAGGCTGGGAGAGCTGAGGGGGTCACCTGGAGAAGAGAAGGCTCCAGGGACACCTGAGAGCCCCTGGAAGGGCCTAAAGGGGCTCCAGGAGAGCTGGAGAGGGACTGGGGACAAGGGATGGAGGGACAGGACACAGGGAATGGCTTCCCACTGCCAGAGGGCAGGGCTGGGTGGGCTATTGGGAAGGAACTGGTGTCTGGGAGGGTGGGCAGGCCCTGGCACAGGTGCCCAGAGAAGCTGTGGCTGCCCCATCCCTGGGAGTGTCCCAGGCCAGGTTGGACAGGGCTTGGAGCAGCCTGGGCTGGTGGGAGGTGTCCCTGCCCATGGCAGGGGTGGGATGGGATGGGATTTAAAATCCCTTTCAATCCAACCCGTTCTGTGGTTCCACAATCATGAGCAGGTGCTGATGTTCCTTCTCTGTGAGGTGACACATGAATTTGTGGCTAATCAGTGTTGCCTTTGGGATGAGCAGATTCAGTAGCAGGAGGGGAGATGGTATTTTGGGATTATGCACATCCAGAATTGTGTCCTTCCCAACCTTCTCTGGGCACCCGTGCCAGGGCCTGCCCACCCTCCCAGCCAGCAATTCCTTCCCAATGTCCCACCCAGCCCTGCCCTCTGGCAGTGGGAAGCCATTCCTTGTGTCCTGTCCCTCCATCCCTTGTCCCCAGTCCCTCTCCAGCTCTCCTGGAGCCCCTTCAGGCCCTGCCAGAGGCTCTCAGGTGTCCCTGGATCCTTCTCTTCTCCAGGTGACCCCCCAGCTCTCCCAGCCTGGCTCCAGAGCAGAGGGATCCAGCCCTGGAGCATCTTCATGACTGAGTTGGAAGGGACCTTAAATCCCATCTCATCCCACCCCCTGCCATGGGCAGGGACACCTCCCACCAGCCCAGGCTGCTCCAAGCCCTGTCCAACCTGGCCTGGGACACTTCCAGGGATGGGGCAGCCACAGCTTCTCTGGGCACCTGTGCCAGGGCCTGCCCACCCTCCCAGACACCAATTCCTTCCCAACATCCCACCCAGCCCTGCCCTCTGGCAGTGGGAAGCCATTCCCTGTGTCCTGTCCCTCCATCCCTTGTCCCCAGTCCCTCTCCAGCTCTCCTGGAGCCCCTTTAGGTGCTGGATCCATTCCCTGCTTCCTTCTGCCAGTAACACCAGTCACAGGAGCAGATGAGGAGATGGGAACTGGTCACCTCTTGCTTCTCTTGCCCAAATGTCAGAGCTCCTGAGGCACATTCTGGCATTTAAAACAAATGCCTGCAGAGGAGGAGCCTGATCAGCACAGGGTTTGTGTGGATCACAAAGTGCCTTCTCATGGCAGGAAACACAGGGATGTGCTTGGAGCAGACTTGGAATATGTGATCCTTGGGGCACCCTGGGACAGTGGGAGGTGTCCTGCCCATGGCAGGGTGGGGAGTGAGGTGGCCTTTAAAGTCCCTTCCCACTGAAACCAGTTTATGGTGCAAACTGGACTGTTGTTCATATGAACCACAAATCACCCTCTGCTGTGTCACATCTCCCTGGTGAGAGGGCCAGGCTTTGTCCTCAGATAATGTTAAATCCCTTGGATTTCTCCAAAGCCAGACTGAAATCCAGCTGCCAGGTGGATTTGCAGTTCTTCCTTTCCTCTGCCAACACCTCCATCCCTGCAGGAGCCTCAGCTCTGGCTCCCTCTGCCTGTCCCTGTGCTGGTCACACCAACCCCTGCAGCAGCTCAGGGTGGGCACAGAGTGGCTGGAGAGCAGCCAGGCAGAGGGACCTGGGGGGACTGAGGGACAGGAAGCTCAACAGGAGCCACCAGTGTGCCCAGGTGGCCAAGAAGGCCAAGGGGATCCTGGCCTGGATCCAAACTAGCGTGGCCAGCAGGGCCAGGGCAGTGACCCTTCCCCTGGACTCTGCCTTGGGGAGGCCACACCTTGAGTGTTGTGTTCAGTTCTGGGCCCCTCAGTTGAGGAAAGAGATTGAGGGGCTGGAGTGGGGCCAGAGACAGAGAATCCACCTCCAGGGACAGAGAATCCACCATGTCTTGATCCAACCCTTCTGTGATCACCAGCCCAGGGCACTCTGTGCCCTGGGCTGGTGATCACAGTGGGGTTGGATCAAGAGTTGCACTTGATCTCAGAGGTCTCTTCCAACTCAACTGAGAAGAGCAACAAGGCTGGAGAAGGGACTGGAGGTGGCACTGAGTGTCCTCTGAAACACCTCCAGGGATAGAGAATCCACCATATCTTGATCCAGCCCCACAGAGTGCCCTGGGCTCGTGATCACAGTGGGGTTGGATCAAGGGTTGGACTTGCTGATCTCAGAGGTCTCTTCCAACCCAACTGAGAAGAGCAACGAGGCTGGAGAAGGGATTGGAGCTCAAGTGCTGTGGGGAGAGGCTGAGGGAGCTGGGGGTGTTCAGCCTGGAGAAGAGGAGGCTCAGAGGTGACCTCAGCACTGTCTGGAACTGCCTGAAGGGAAGTTCTGGCCAGCTGGGGGTTGGTCTCTTCTCCCAGGCACTCAGCAATAGGACAAGGGGGCATGATGGGCTCAAGCTCTGCCAGGGGAAATTGAAGTTGGAGATCAGAAAGAAATTCTTTGCAGAGAGAGTGCTCAGGGATTGGAATGGGCTGCCCAGAGAGGGGGTGGATTCCCCATCCCTGGAGGTTTTTCAGCTGAGCTTGGCCGTGGCACTGAGTGCCATGATCTGGTAAAGGGACTGGAGTTGGCCCAAGGGTTGGACTTGATGATCTCAGAGGTCTTTTCCAACCCAATCCATTCTGTGATTCTCTGGATATGACACTGAGTGAGAATCCACCATGTCTTGATCCAACCCGACCGTGATCACCAGCCCACAGTGGGGTTGGATCAAGGGTTGGACTTGATGATCTGGGAGGTCTCTTCCAACCCAATCCATTCCATGATTCTATGACTCTCCCTCCCTGCTGGATGCAGTGGCTTTATGGATGCTTTGGATCCTTTGGATGCTCCAGGCAAACCTCCTGTCTCAGTTTGCCCTCAGGCCCCTCTGGGACAAGCAGCATTTCCCTGTCCACGGACACAGCTGATTCCATCTGGCTGTGAACCAGATTTCTGGGCTTAAAAACTGGGATGAGAACCTTGCTCTGTCCTCCAACCCTCCCTGGAATATTTTGGGGCCCATCTCAGTCTTCAGCTCAGTGTCCCATCCAACCATGCATTGATAGGATGGGGGGAATGGCTTTAATCTGAAGGAGTGCAGGGTTAGTTGGGATATTGGGAAGAATTCCTGGCTGGGAGGGTGGGCAGACCCTGGCACTGGAATGCCCAGGGAAGCTGTGGCTGGTCCTGGGGGGTCTGGCTCAGGCTGTGAATGTCCATCCTGCTGCAACACACACAAAAATGACCTTTCCTGGCTCGAGAACTGATCAAAGTGTTGGCTGGAAATTCAGGTTTGGGGTAAGGAATGAGGAGCTGACAAACAACCTTTGAATCTTTTATTGCAGAGCAGCAGTTTTATCTCCTCCCTGCCAGTGCCATCTTCCAAAATAAATATCAAAGAGATGATGTGACTCTCCCACTTGCAGTTTCCTGCCTTAAAAGGGTGGTCCCTCATCCTCCAGAGGGACTGTAGGTCCAAAACTTCCCAGAGCACTTGTAGGGTGGCCAAATTCCCCATTTACATCCCCCCTTTGCCAGTGGCAGTGCCCTGACAGGACCAGACCCCAAACCTGTGCCTTGGGTGACAGAAAAGAGAGGAAAATACAGAGGAGGGAAAAGGAGCCATTATTTCTTTGGTGTTTTTCTCTCAGGATGGGCTGGAATTAGGATGGGAAGGTCTTTGGGCATCAAGAAGGCATAAAATGAGTCGGTTTGGGGCTCTGAAATGGTCCTTTTGAGGACCTGAACTGGCTGGTGTGTAAAGCTGAGGCATCTTTTTTTAGATATATGACCACATGTGTGTGTTTTTCCTTCCCATCCCCTTCCAGGCAGGTTCCAAGGACATGATGATGGCCAAAATCTCGGGATGAGAGTGGCTGGAGTGACCCTCTGTGTGAGTCCCAGAGTGTTTGCTCCCAACCTCTCACAGAGCTGTTCAATCTGTCCTGTCCTCAGCAGGCAATTTTAATTAATTACTATAAAAGAAACACAGATTCCTGCCTGGTTTGGCTTCAGTGAGTGGATTTCTTCCCTGCAGAGGGATGAAACAAACCCAGTAAATAAACTTCTGCAGCAGCAGTAACTGGATGGCTGCAACTGGAAAGGTCTCGGCGTGTCTGGAGGGAATGGACTGGATTGATTTATGATTTTCCCAAGCCTGGCTGGGTAGGGAATTCTGCCTATCTGGTTTTAAAGTCGTGGAGAGATATTAATCAAAATTAAGGCTGCTCTAAGCCAGTGGTGCAGTTCCTGGCTAATTGATTGCAGAAGTGAAGCAGAGACAGGCAGAGCACAGCCTGGGTGGAGGGCTCAGGGCTGGGAAGCAGAGCCTGGAACAAAGGGCTGATGAGGAATACCAGGGATCAGTGCCAGGGCCTGTGCCTTGTGCCCATTGATTGGGCTGCGTGGGAAGGGAGGGAAGGATTAATGGGATGAGGAGCAGAGGTGGCATTTGTGCAGCTGCAGCCTGAAATGCCACCCTGGCAAAGGGCACTGGTGCTTGGGGGGTGATCACAGGTCCGGGAAAATGAGGGATTGGGGCTCAAGCCTGGCTGTGGCCCTGGGGCCAGCCTGGCCAGGAGTGGTGCTGCTTCCTCAGCTAATTCCTGCAGTAATTGTCGTTCTGGTGGAAAACGCCTTAAAATGGCCACGTGGGGGGAGTGGTGGGGCTGCCTCCCACCAGGAGGATGTTCATAGGATCCCTGGGGTTGGCAAAGCCCTGCCAGCCCATCGAGCCCACCCTGTGCCTGGTGCCCACCTTGACAAAGCCCTGCCAGGCCCATGGAGCCCACCCTGTGCCCGATGCCCACCTTGGCAAAGCTCTGCCAGCCCCTGGAGCCCACCCTGTGCCCGATGCCCACCTTGGCAAAGCCCTCCCAGCCCCTGGAGCCCACCCTGTGCCTGATGCCCACCTTGGCAAAGCCCTGCCAGCCCCTGGAGCCCACCCTGTGCCTGATGCCCACCTTGGCAAAGCCCTGCCAGCCCCTGGAGCCCACCCTGTGCCTGATGCCCACCTTGGCAAAGCCCTGCCAGCCCCTGGAGCCCACCCTGTGCCTGATGCCCACCTTGGCAAAGCCCTGCCAGCCCCTGGAGCCCACCCTGTGCCCGATGCCCACCTTGGCAACACCCTGCCAGCCCCTGGAGCCCACCCTGAGCCCGATGCCCACCTTGGCAAAGCCCTGCCAGCTCCTGGAGCCCACCCTGTGCCCGATGCCCACCTTGTCCCCCAGCCCAGAGCACTCAGTGCCACGGCCAGTTTTGCAGCTGCATTTCCCTGTCCCGCCTCCAGCTGGGATACAATGCCAAGTTTTGCCCACTGGGGCTTGACACTGGGTTGCCCTTGGCCTTCGCAACTCAGGGCATCTCTGGGTGTTTCCCTGTGGTCAGGATGGTGCTCACACAGGGCAGTGATGCCAAATCAACCTCATTCCATGGCCTGCACTCTTGAAGTGGTGCAAAAATTCGTGGAGGTTTTATTGGAAATGTCCACATATGGAATCCAAGGTTTCCAACCTTAAGTTGGAAAATATGAGGAGCTCAGGAGAGGAGGGGCTGAGGGAGCTGAGGGGGCTGAGGGAGCTGGGGGGGCTCAGCTGGAGCAAAGGAGGCTCAGGGGGCACCTTCTGGCACTGCAATCCCTGCCAGGAGGGGGGAGCTGGGACAGGGGGTCGGGCTGTGCCCCAGGGCACAGGGACAGGAGCAGAGGGCACGGCCTCAGGGTGGGCCAGGGCAGGGGCAGGGGGCACAGCAGCAGGAATTTCCTCCTGGAAAGGGTGGGCAGGCACTGGCAGGGGCTGCCCAGGGAGGGTTGGAGTGCCCAGCCCTGGAGGTGCCCAAGGCAGGACTGGCCGTGGCACTGAATGCTCTGGGCTGGGGGACAAGGTGGGCATCGGGCACAGGGTGGGCTCCAGGGGCTGGGAGGGCTTTGCCAAGGTGGGCATCAGGCACAGGGTGGGCTCCAGGGGCTGGCAGGGCTTTGCCACTCTCAGGGATTCTGGGATTCCCTGAACCCTGGAGAGTGGAAAGTGCTCTTTGTACTTTCAGGATTTGACCTAAAACTGCTTATTTTTCAACCTGCAACATTTTCACAACTTCAGTTTCCTGAATGTCATTTGGCACCTTCTTAAGAGGCCAACAGGGACAGGACAAGGAGAAACGGCCTCAGGGTGTGCCAGGGCAGGGACAGGGGGCACAACAGCAGGAATTTCCTCCTGGAAAGGGTGGGCAGGATCTGGCAGGGCTGTGACTCTCTTTGGGTGACTAAGTGTGGTCAGAGGGCATCCTACAAGAAACATGGAGAGACCATTTACATGGCCCTGGAGTGCCAGGACACAGGGAATGGCTTCCCAGGGCCAGAGGGCAGGGATAGGTGGGATATTGGGAAGGAATTGGTGTCTGGGAGGGTGGGCAAGCCCTGGCACAGGTGCCCAGAGAAGCTGTGGCTGCCCCAGCCCTGGGAGTGTCCCAGGCCAGGTTGGACAGGGCTTGGAGGAGCCTGGGCTGGTGGGAGGTGTCCCTGCCCATGGCAGGGGTGGCACTGGGTGAGCTTTGAGGTCCCTTCCAACCCAATCATGGAGATGCTCCAGGGCTGGATCCCTCTGCTCTGAAGCCAGGCTGGGAGAGCTGGGGGGGTCACCTGGAGAAGAGAAGGCTCCAGGGAACCTGAGAGCCCCTGGCAGGACCTGAAGCGGCTCCAGGAGAGCTGGAGAGGGACTGGGGACAAGGGATGGAGAGACAGGACACAGGGAATGGCTTCCCACATACAGAGGGCAGGGATAGATGGGATTTTGGGAAGGAACTGGTGTCTGGGAGGGTGGGCAGGCCCTGGCACAGGTGCCCAGAGAAGCTGTGACTGCCCCATCCCTGGGAATGTCCCAGTCCAGGTTGGAGCAACCTGGGATGGCAGGAAGTGTCCCTGCCCATGGCAGGGAGTGGGACTGGATCATCTTTGAGGTTCCTTCCAACCCAAACCATCCTGGGATTCTGGGATAACCACCAGCTTGAGGACACTCATTGCTTTGCAGGCTCTGAGCTCCTGCAGCTTCCCTATTTTTTTTTTTTTTGGATAGTTTTATTCCTCAGACAGCAGCACAAGGAGTCATCTGGCCCTGAGCCCTCCCAGCTGACAGTGGGACAATATCAGCCCATGATTTATCCTCCCTTTTCCTATTTTGGGCCCCATCCAGTTGCTCACAGACGTGTCCCTGTTCTGTGGGTCTGGGGTTTGCAGTGTCCTCACTGACTTTGAAACCATCTCCTCCTTTTCCTCTTCCATCACAGCTCGGCCATAACTCAATGGGATCAATAGTGGTGGGGATGGAAATGAGGGAAGGATGGAAATGAGGGAAGGATGGAAATGAGGGAAGGATGGATCCCCTGTGTGAGCATCACCCAGAGAATTGCTGCACTTGCTGGAATTCCTGCAGCTCAGCTCAGCTTCCAGCCCTGCTGTTCATCATCCCACAGACTCCACTGCACAGCTCAGCCTTTCCCTGCAAGGAGCTCCATCAAAGCCACCAGCAGCCTCATCCACGAGATTCAGCACTTTCCAAAGGACTGCAGTGCCCATCCTGCCTTGGATAATGCAGGAGACCAGGTGTGCTCCTGCAGCACCTTCCTCTGAGCAAACCCTCCTGCCAGTCCCATCCTGTGTGTCTCCAGCTCAGGATGATGAGCACGGAGTGACTGGAGAGCAGCCAGGCAGAGGGACCTGGGGGGACTGAAGGACAGGCAGCTCAACAGGAGCCACCAGTGTGTCCAGGTGGCCAAGAAGGCCAATGGGATCCTGGCCTGGATCCAAACTAGCGTGGCCAGCAGGCCCAGGGCAGTGACCCTTCCCCTGGACTCTGCCTTGGGAAGGCCACACCTTGAGTGTTGTGTTCAGTTCTGGGCCCCTCAGTTGAGGCAAGAGATTGAGGGGCTGGAGCGGGGCCAGAGACAGAGAATCCACCTCCAGGGACAGAGAATCCACCTCCAGGGACAGAGAATCCACCATGTCTTGATCCAAACCTACTGTGATCACCAGCCCAGGGCACTCTGTGCCCTGGGCTGGTGATCACAGTGGGGTTGGATCAAGGGTTGGTCTTGATGATCTCAGAGGTCTCTTCCAACCCAACTGAGAAGAGCAACGAGGCTGGAGAAGGGACTGGAGCACAAGTGCTGTGGGGAGAGGCTGAGGGAGCTGGGGGTGTTCAGCCTGGAGAAGAGGAGGCTCAGAGGTGACCTCAGCACTGTCTGGAACTGCCTGAAGGGAAGTTCTGGCCAGGTGGGGGTTGGTCTCTTCTCCCAGGCACTCAGCAATAGGACAAGGGGGCACGATGGGCTCAAGCTCTGCCAGGGGAAATTGAAGTTGGAGAGCAGGTGGAAATTCTTTGCAGAGAGAGTGCTCAGGGATTGGAATGGGCTGCCCAGAGAGGGGGTGGATTCCCCATCCCTGGAGGTTTTTCAACTGAGCTTGGCCGTGGCACTGAGTGCCATGATCTGGTAAAGGGACTGGAGCTGGCCCAAGGGTTGGACTTGATGATCTTGGAGGTCTTTTCCAACCCATCAATTCTATGATTCTGTGAGTCTCTGATCCCACCAGCTCTCCAGGTCCCCCCAGCACTGCTCATGCCACAGGATGGGGGGGCTCACTGGTGTCCAGCTGTCTGTCTGCACACCCTGAAGCTCAGCAAGAGCTGCAACCAGAGTGCATCAATCTGTAAAGCACTTCAGTGTCTCCTTCCAGGTTCTGGAGCCTCCTCTCCCAGAGGAGAAGGATGTTGCCTGCAGGAACATCCAGCTCAGCCACGGACTAAGTGCCACCATCAAAGCTTTATGGGCAGTTTGCTCAGGGGTAAGTTCTTGCCAGGGAGGGAGAAATAGAGTTTGGAAACAAAACTCATTTTAAAGCATCCATAACTTTTCTGGGCAAAGGCACAAGGGGGAGATAAGGAATTGTTTAGAGAGTGGGATGGATGGGGAGCACCTCGGGATGTGCCGAGGGAGCCACCAAAGTGCCAAACCCCAGGAGATGTTGCTCCCCCTGGGCTTGGGGGCTGCTTGGACACCGCAGCCCCTCACCCTCATTCTCTCCTTGCTCCCAGAGGAGCTCCCCACCCTCCAGAGGCACTGGAATGGTTCTCCTTGTTGGAATAAACCCTGAGGATCACAGCTCGGCTCATGCTGAACTCAGAGGCGAAGGAGATGGACCACTCTGGTCCTCCCTGACCTTGAAATCCAGGCTGGCAAATGCCAGCTCCTGTTCCTCGCTGCTCCTCAGGATTAGCAGGATGAGGTCAGTGTGGAGCACTAATTCACTTTGCTCTGCACTCCTTTCATTAGTTCAGGGCAGCTCAGCTCTCGCTCAGTTAATCCTCAGCGCTGCTCTCCTCTTGCCTCTGCCTTTGTCCTAAATTAAATCAGCCACTGTCATTTTCCACCTATAAAGATCCACTTTTTTTTTTAACTACACTGAGGCAAGTGATGATAATTTATACATCTTAAATTTGCCCACTTTTAGCTGTCCCTCCAGCTGGTTGGGTGGACCTGGAGCTGGCTGGTTTTCCCTTTTCCCGTCCCCTCAGGCGATGAGCTCTTGGCAAAGGGACATCCAAGTGTTTCTGTGCTGTGATGTGAGAGGGACAGACAGACCTGAGGGGGCCACGCAGCTCCTGGGAATGCCAAAATAAGGGCTCGTGGTCATGGGAGGCAACGACCCTTCAGGGAGGGAGGAGGGAAGGGAGAAAGGGAGGAAAGAAGGGAGAGGGAAGGAGAGGGGAGGGAAGGTTTGGGAAGGTTTGGGAAGGTTTGGGAAGGGAAGGTTTGGGAAGGGAAGGGAAGGGAAGGGAAGGTTTGGAAAGGGAAGGGAAGGTTTGGGAAGGGAAGGTTTGGGAAGGTTTGGGAAGGGAAGGTTTGGGAAGGTTTGGGAAGGGAAGGTTTGGGAAGGTTTGGGAAGGTTTGGGAAGGTTTGGGAAGGGAAGGTAAGGTTTGGGAAGGGAAGGTTTGGGAAGGTTTGGAAAGGGAAGGGAAGGGAAGGGAAGGGAAGGGAAGGGAAGGAAAGGGAAGGTTTGGGAAGGGAAGGTTTGGGAAGGTTTGGGAAGGTTTGGGAAGGTTTGGGAAGGGAAGGTAAGGTTTGGGAAGGGAAGGTTTGGGAAGGTTTGGGAAGGTTTGGGAAGGTTTGGGAAGGGAAGGTTTGGGAAGGTTTGGGAAGGGAAGGGAAGGGAAGGTTTGGGAAGGTTTGGGAAGGGAAGGAAAGGAAAAGGAAAAGGAAAAGGAAAAGGAGGAAACACAAGGGAGGGAGGGAGAGAGGGAGGGAGGGAGGGAAAGGCGGATGGAAGGGAGGATGGATCTGGGTTGGGTGGACCTGGAGCTGGCTGGTTTTCCCTTTTCCCGTCCCCTCAGGCGATGAGCTCTTGGCAAAGGGACATCCAAGTGTTTCTGTGCTGTGATGTGAGAGGGGCAGACAGACCTGAGGGGGCCACGCAGCTCCTGGGAATGCCAAAATAAGGGCTCGTGGTCATGGGAGGCAACGACCCCTCAGGGAGGGAGGAGGGAAGGGAGAAAGGGAGGAAAGAAGGGAGAGGGAAGGAGAGGGGAGGGAAGGTTTGGGAAGGTTTGGGAAGGGAAGGGAAGGTTTGGGAAGGGAAGGGAAGGTTTGGGAAGGGAAGGTTTGGGAAGGGAAGGTTTGGGAAGGGAAGGGAAGGGAAGGTTTGGGAAGGGAAGGTTTGGGAAGGGAAGGTTTGGGAAGGTTTGGGAAGGGAAGGTTTGGGAAGGTTTGGGAAGGTTTGGGAAGGGAAGGTAAGGTTTGGGAAGGGAAGGTTTGGGAAGGGAAGGTTTGGGAAGGTTTGGGAAGGGAAGGTTTGGAAGGGAAGGTTTGGGAAGGGAAGGTAAGGTTTGGGAAGGGAAGGTTTGGGAAGGTTTGGGAAGGGAAGGTTTGGGAAGGGAAGGTTTGGGAAGGTTTGGGAAGGTTTGGGAAGGGAAGGGAAGGGAAGGGAAGGTTTGGGAAGGGAAGGTTTGGGAAGGGAAGGGAAGGTTTGGGAAGGGAAGGGAAGGGAAGGAAAGGAAAAGGAAAAGGAAAAGGAAAAGGAAAAGGAAAAGGAGGAAACACAAGGGAGGGAGGGAGGGAGGGAGAGAGGGAGGGAGGGAAAGGCGGATGGAAGGGAGGATGGATCTGGGTTAGATGGCCAGGGATGTCATGGCCTCTTCAACGTGGAAGTTTTTAAGACAGGGCAGACAAGGATCTCATGGAATGACACAGTGATGGGACTGTAGCTGGGGAATTGGATGAGCTCTGTAACTTCTCATAATTCCCTCAATCACCTTCAGCCCTGGGGGGTCTCTCTACTCTCTTTTCAACCTTTACAGCCCAACGCTCTTCATGAGGCTGAAACCCCCTCCCTACCCTCAACCCAGTTCCCAACAACACTTCAAACCTCAGGTCAGGGCACCCTAAAGATGTTCCAGCGATTCCATCACTCTGCCAACACCTCCTGTCAGTTGTCCTAATGGACAACAGAACCTTTCTGTGCTCAGAGATTTAATTTATTGTGTTTGGAAACCTAAGAGGTGTCTCTGCTGGGGCTGGGAGGTGCAAAAAGCACATCAGTGAGTCAGGAAGAGGCTTGTCCTTGTTGGGAGGCCCGTCCTGGATCTGGAGAGCACAAATTGCTTGTGAGAACCTACAGCAAAAAAATGTTCTCAGCAGAGGGAGGCAGATTAACTGCTGGCCTGGAGGCAGAGCTGGGAGATGCTGCAGATACAGCTGTACCTGCTGCAGCCTCGCCCCAGCTCCTGCAGGAACAGCAGGAGGACACTGCCAGTGAGGACACTGCAAACCCCAGACCCACAGAACAGGGACACGTCTGTGAGCAACTGGATGGGGCCCAAAATAGGAAAAGGGAGGATAAAGCATGGGCAGATATTGTCCCACTGTCAGCTGGGAGGGTTCAGGGCCTGATGACTCCTTGTGCTGCTGTCTGAGGAATAAAACTATCCAAAAAAAAAAAATAGGGAAGCTGCAGGAGCTCAGTGCCTGCAAAGCAATGAGTGTCCTCAAGCTGGTGGTTATCCCAGAATCCCAGGATGGTTTGGGTTGGAAGGAGCCTCAAAGATGATCCAGTCCCACCCCCTGCCATGGGCAGGGACACTTCCTGCCATCCCAGGTTGCTCCAAGCTGGCCTGGGACACTCCCAGGGATGGGGCAGTCACAGCTTCTCTGGGCACCTGTGCCAGGGCCTGCCCACCCTCTGCCAGGGCCTGCCCACCCTCTGCCAGGGCTTGCCCACCCTCCCAGCCACCAATTCCTTCCCAATATCCCATCTATCCCTGCCCTCTGGCAGTGGGAAGCCATTCCCTGTGTCCTGGCACTCCAGGGTCATGTAAATGGTCCCTCCATGTTTCTTGTAGGATTCCCTGTTTAAGGTGCCCCATCTGTGGATGCTTCTGGAAGCAAAGCTGTTTGCAGTGCCCACCAAGGACTCCTGTACCTTTATTTTTGTTCAGAGTTCTTCGGCAGAGGGAAAAAAAATCACACCTTTCCTTCACAGCTGAGGTGTTGGGGCTGTTTCCAAGTGTGGTTGTGAGCTGGAATTACCCCCATCGTGGTTTGGGGTTGGCTTTGAACCCTCAGAATTAAGAGCTGGGGGGTGTATTTCATGTGGATTTACTTTTGGCTTGTGCTGTTGACCATCAGAGACCAGGAGGGGCATTACCAGTGATCAAACCTTCTTTAGAACTGGTTTAGCACAGGAATAATTTCGTTTTCTGGCACAAATGGTGTCAAAGAGGGGATGTCAGAGCAGAGCTTTGGCTGGTGGGTTAAAGCCATGATGGGTCTACCCTGGTTGTGCAGGACCAGTGGGTTCCATAAAAATGGATTATTGACATGAAAATTCCAGCTCAGAACACACACACACAGAGGTTCAGGATCCTCTTGGTGTCTCAGCCTTGTCTGGGGTTGTCACCATGTGTGTGTGCAGGGGACAGCACTGTGGGGTCTCCCTGCCCTCCAGGTCCAGGAGCTGACTGGCAGGACAGACATTTGGTGTCTCTTTTGGGGCTTGGACTGTGATTTCTACCTTGGACTCCTCAGAAAATGAAAAAAAATGCAGTTGCTGAGTTTTCCTTCATTCTCTGACTTGCTGTCTGGTCCCTGGTATTAAATGTCCACCTTTTTTGGGGCCAGCTGGCTGAGCAGAGGACAGGGACCTTTTGGGATCATTCCTCTGCAGCAGAGCACGGAGTGTGTGCAAAGCCCTTGTTAGTGAGAAGAGGAAGGGCCACCACGAGTGGACAAATCCCAGATTTGGAATGTTTGGCATCTCAGAGCTGTGAAAAGGATGAGCTCAGCCAAGCTGGCCAAACTGTGGCACCAGTGAAACTCCTCCTCAAGGCTTTGTGGGGATGGAGACCTCCTGTAGGGCTCTCCCACAGCAGCACAGGGATGGGTGGAAATGTGGTTTGCCTTCAGGAGTTTTTGGGGATAAACAGCCTGGTGGGATCTCCTGGTCTGGAATATCAGAACTCTTGGCAGAGCCTGGGATGTTCCTCCTCCATAGAATCATGGAATGGTTTGGCTTGGAAGGGACCTTAAAGGCCATCTCGTTCCAACCCCCTGGTGAGGGGTCAACCCCACAGTGGGGCTGGATCAAGATGTGGTGGATTCTCACTCAGTGCCACATCCATAGAATGACAGAATCACAGAATGGATTGGGCTGGAAAAGACCTCCAAGATCATCAAGTCCAACCCTTGATCCAACCCCACTGTGATCACCAGCCCAGGGCACTGAGTGCCCTGGGCTGGTGATCACAGTAGGGTTGGATCAAGATGTGGTGGATTCTCACTCAGTGCCACATCCATAGAATGGATTGGGTTGGAAAAGACCTCCCAGATCATCAAGTCCAACCCTTGGTCCAGCTCCAGTCCCTTTACCAGATCATGGCCCTCAGTGCCACCTCTTACATGAACTTACCCCCATGTTTCCAGCAGGAGCCCAACAGTGCTGAGTTCACTGGAGGGTGGAGTCTGAGCAGCTATTTCAGCTAATTAATGTAAAAATGGTTTTTAGAGTGCCCTGGGGTGGTTGTTCTGGGGTAGGAACTCGAGAAGTGCAAGGATGGGAAGGCAGGGAAAGGTGAGAGCAACTCAGGAATGTCCTGCTGGAGGCAACCTGGGGGCAGAGGGGGGGAAAACTGGGATCTGAAAGGAAAATGAGGATTTCTGTCTGTTAAATTTGATATTGGGAAGGAATTGGTGTCTGGGAGGGTGGGCAGGCCCTGGCACAGGTGCCCAGAGAAGCTGTGGCTGCCCCATCCCTGGGAGTGTCCCAGGCCAGGTTGGACAGGGCTTGGAGCAGCCTGGGCTGGTGGGAGGTGTCCCTGCCCATGGCAGGGGTGGCACTGGGGGGGCTTTGATGTCCCTTCCAGCCCAATCACGGAGCTGCTCCAGGGCTGGAGCCAGGCTGGGACAGCTGGGAGGTCACCTGGAGAAGAGAAGACTCCAGGGACACCTGAGAGCCCCTGGCAGGGCCTGAAGGGGCTCCAGGAGAGCTGGAGAGGGACTGGGGACAAGGGATGGAGGGACAGGACACAGGGAATGGCTTCCCACTGCCAGAGGGCAGGGCTGGGTGGAATATTGGGAAGGAATTGGTGTCTGGGAGGGTGGGCAGGCCCTGGCACAGGTGCCCAGAGAAGCTGTGGCTGCCTCATCCCTGGGAGTGTCCCAGGCCAGGTTGGACAGGGCTTGGAGCAGCCTGGGCTGGTGGGAGGTGTCCCTGCCCATGGCAGGGGGTTTGGAGCAAGATGATCTTTAAGGTTCCTCCCAACCCAGCTTTATTCACTGCTGCAGACACAACTTGCAGCTTTAGCTGGAAAATCCTCCCACAAAAAAAAAAAAAAAACAAACCCACAACCCTGGATGAGATTCATGAGTAGATTTTTATTCCTGTTCAGCTGCTCTGTGGTAAAGAAATTTTTCAGTCAGTGTTTCCCCTCCAGCTCTGCTGGAGCCCAAGGGTTGAGCTGTGCCTGTGGAGACCTGAAATGTGGGCTCTGAGTGGTAGTTGGGAGTCTCTAAAACCTGAGCAGAGTTTGTTTCCCTGGACCTTCTGAAGGGAAGCAGGTTGAGATGGGATATTGGGAAGGACCCCAGAGAAGCTGTGGCTGCTCCATCCCTGGGAGTGTCCCAGGCCAGGTTGGACAGGGCTTGGAGCAGCCTGGGCTGGTGGGAGGTGTCCCTGCCCATGGCAGGGGTGGGATGGGATGGTCTTTAAAGTCCTTTCCAACCCAAATCACTCTGGGATTCCATTTATTTCAATGGGGCATCTGAGTTGGGTTTAAGCTGGAAAAGGGGAGAGTTAGGATGGTTATTGGGAGGGAATTGGTGTCTGGGAGGGTGGGCAGGCCCTGGCACAGGTGCCCAGAGAAGCTGTGGCTGCCCCATCCCTGGGAGTGTCCCAGGCCAGCTTGGACAGGGCTTGGAGCAGCCTGGGCTGGTGGGAGGTGTCCTTGCCCATGGCAGGGGATGGGATGGGATGATCTTTAAGGTCCTTTCCAACCCAAACCAGTCTGGGATGTCATAAAGATTTTATGCTGGATTTTGGCAGAAAGGATTTGGACACAGTTGGTTATTGCAGTGACATGAGTTCAACAGAGGGGACCACAAGCTCTAGAAGAAATAAGGAAAATGAGGGTATTTAAAGATATTAATCCTTGAGTTTGTCCCACTCCCAGGGAAGGGGGAACGTGCCAGCAGGGAAGGGCTGGAGCTGCATCCCTGAGTTGATGAGGAGTATTTTTGGATCTGGGAAAGCCAACCCTGCCAAGCAGAACGAGCAGCTTCGCCCCGGGCCATGCAGGGAGTGACAAACCGGCCTTTTATGTCCCCAGCCTGTTGTGAAAGGAGAGTTAAAGCTGTGACATTGTAAAGCAGCGGCTTTGCAGCCGCCGGAGCTGCCGCAGCCGCTTTGCCGCTTTTTCCCTTCCCGGGAGCTGCTTGGAGAGGGAGGATAAAAATGATGGTCCATCAACTCCAGCTTCCCACTGACAGATGGAAAGTGTTGTAGGGAGCAAACCCTGCTGTGGCTTCCCACGGAGCTCCTGCAGGAATTGGGGGTGTGGAAAGACACCCGACCTGCTCCGTAAAGGGAATTCCTTAGAACAGGAATGTTGCCGGGGCTGAGGGAACAGCATCCCACGCCCCAGGGGGGCAGGGCTGGTGCTAATCAAGCTGATGCTAATGAGGGTGAATAATTCCTGTTGCCTGGGTGCTGGCGGAGGGGGATCTGTGTGTGTGTGCCCTGGGATAGGATCATGGAATGGGATGGGGATGGCAGAGAATTCCCTGCGCAGCATCTTCCCCCGTGTCTGTGGGTACATCCAGCCAACTCTGAGCCCGTTCTCCCCGGTTTGTAAAACATCTGGAATGAGGCTGTGCCTGCCTGTGGGGAGGATAACAGGGATCGGCTTTCCCTGGGCATCCCCCGGGGGATGGAATGAGACCGTCATTAAGTGCCGTAATCACTCACCGAAACCCGCCCGAATTCTCTTCACCGAATTCTCTTCTCTAATTACAGCGAGTGGCTCCTCCGCTCATTAAGGGCTGGGAGGACTCCTCATATAGGGAGAAACTCCAGGGAAAAGAAAACGTCTCTGGTGTGTGTCTCCTGTGCCCATTGGAGAGATGTTTATTGCCTGGCTCTCTCCCTTCCCAAATCCTCCCTCCTGAAAATTCCCAGCCTTGGGTGTTGAATCCCGACGAGCCTGGACCGTGGAGAGCATCAGTGCCCTCCAAAGCCCCTTTGGATCCAAGAAACCAACAAGTCCTGATCAGAGAAAGACTTTCCCAGCAAAACTCGTTGTGTTTGGGCAGGAGAGGGGAGTGGGGGATGAGGAGAGGGAAGTGGCAGAGGAAATCAGGGCACTCCACCCACGGGGGAGCAGATTTTGGCAGCTGAGCCACCTTGGGAGCCCTGAGAGAGAGGCTGGGACTGTTTATACATTCAAACAAACAGCTACTCAACACAGAGGGTTTAAAAAAAATCATCTCTTTATAGCAAAATATCCACCTGAGGATGACATTTATAGAGAGAAATGGCAAAGGGAATTTCAGGTGGTCCATGACAGCCCTTACTGGAATGATCCATCACCACTTCTCTGCACATCTTTTCCCCATTTTTCTGCATTTTATGCCATGCTGGAAGGGCTTAGGTCCTCTCTGGACACCCTGGGAGCTTCCATTGCTTTCTGGAGCCTAAACTGAGGCTGGAGAGTTACAAGGGGTCGAATCCCTCCAGGGTTTCTTGATGCTGAATTTCAGTTCACTTTAATTAATGTTTCTAATGGTCATTAGTGAAGATGCAGAGTCACCTGCTGAGATTAATGGCTTTAAACTGCCAGAGGGCAGGGATAGATGGGATGTTGGGAAGGAATTGGTGGCTGGGAGGGTGGGCAGGCCCTGGCACAGGTGCCCAGAGAAGCTGTGGCTGCCCCATCCCTGGGAGTGTCCCAGACCAGGCTGGACCAGGCTTGGAGCAGCCTGGGCTGGTGGGAGGTGTCCCTGCCCATGGCAGGGGTGGCACTGGGTGGGCTTTGAGGTCCCTTCCAGCCCAATCATGGAGATGCTCCAGGGCTGGAGCCAGACTGGGAGAGCTGGGGGGTCACCTGGAGCAGAGAAGGCTCCAGGGACACCTGAGAGCCCCTGGCAGGGCCTGAAGGGGCCCCAGGAGAGCTGGAGAGGGACTGGGGGACAAGGGATGGAGGGACAGGACACAGGGAATGGCTTCCCACTGCCAGAGGGCAGGGCTGGGTGGGATGCTGGGCAGGAATTGGTGTCTGGGAGGGTGGGCAGGCTCTGGTACAGGTGCCCAGAGAAGCTGTGGCTGCCCCATCCCTGGGAGTGTTCCAGGCCAGGTTGGACAGGGCTTGGAGCAGCCTGGGCTGGTGGGAGGTGTCCCTGCCCATGGCAGGGGTGGGATGGGATGGTCTTTAAAGTCCTTTCCAACCCAAATCACTCTGGGATTCCATTTATTTCAATGGGGCATCTGAGTTGGGTTTAAGCTGGAAAAGGGGAGAGTTAGGATGGTTATTGGGAAGGAATTGGTGTCTGGGAGGGTGGGCAGGCCCTGGCACAGGTTGGGCAGAGAAGCTGTGGCTGCCCCATCCCTGGGAGTGTCCCAGCCCAGGCTGGACCGGGCTTGGAGCAGCCTGGGCTGGTGGGAGGTGTCCCTGCCCACGTCAGGGGGTGGATTAGATGGAATTTAAATCCCTTTCCAACCCAAACCTTTCTGTGATTCCATCATTTTCTGTCTCCTTGCACTAAATGTGCCATCACTGAGTTCCCTACCCGGTGTCAGTCCCCTTCTCCTCCTGCCTCTGCAGTTTTTAGGCTGTTGGATAACTGGGAAGGAGATAAAAGCAGATTTATGTGTGGAGAGTGGAGGCACAAATCAAGGAAGCTGAGCCACAGGGAGAGTTAAAGCAGCACTGGCAGGTTCCTCCCTGGCCCCCTCTCCCAGGAATGGATTAAACTTTAACAAGGGAGTGAAAGGAAGTTGGTGAAATGGAGTTAAAATTGCATCAGGAACATTTTCCTGCTCGGTGTTCCCTGTGATCTGTGTGTGGGGGAGAATCCAGAGGGGCTGAGGGTGGGCCTGGGTGGGACATGGACCTGCAGCTCCCACTGCACGTCACTGGTGTGTGGGTGAAACTGGGATTGAGCTCTGGGTGGGAACCTTTGGGTGGGAACCTCTGGATGGGAACTTCTGGGTGGGAACCTCTGGATGGGAACTTCTGAATAGGAACCTCTGGATAGGGACCTCTGGATGGGAACTTCTGGATGGGAACCTCTGAATGGAAACCTCTGGATGGGAACCTCTGGGTGGGAAACTCTGGATGGGAACCTCTGGATGGGAACTGCTGGATGGGAATCTCTGGGTGGGAACCTCTGGATGGGAACTTCTGGATGGGAACCTCTGGATGCGAACCCCTGGGTGGGAACCTCTGGATAGGAACCTCTGAATGGGAACCTCTGGATAGGAACCTCTGGATGGGAACCTCTGGATGGGAACCTCTGGATGGGAACCTCTGAATGGGAACCTCTGGATAGGAACCTCTGGATGGGAACCTCTGGATGGGAACCTCTGGATGGGAACTGCTGGATGGGAATCTCTGGGTGGGAACCTCTGGATGGGAACTTCTGGATGGGAACCTCTGGATGGGAACCTCTGAATGGGAACCTCTGGATGGGAACCTCTGGGTGGGAAACTCTGAATGGGAACCTCTGGATAGGAACCTCTGGATGGGAACTTCTGGATGGGAACTTCTGGATGGGAACCTCTGAATGGAAACCTCTGGATGGGAACCTCTGGGTGGGAAACTCTGAGGGGGAACCTCTGGATGGGAATCTCTGGGTGGGAACCTCTGGATGGGAACCTCTGGATGGGAATCTCTGGATGGGAACTGCTGGATGGGAACCTCTGGATGGGAATCTCTGGATGCGAACCCCTGGGTGGGAACCTCTGGACGGGAACCTCTGGACGGGAACCTCTGGATGGGAACCTCTGGATGGGAACCCCTGGGTGGGAACCTCTGGATGGGAACCTCTGGATGGGAATCTCTGGATGGGAACCTCTGGATGGGAACCTCTGGATGGGAACTTCTGGGTGGGAACCTCTGGATAGGAACCTCTGGATGGGAACCCCTGGGTGGGAACCTCTGGATGGGAACCTCTGGATGGGAATCTCTGGATGGGAACTGCTGGATGGGAACCTCTGGATGGGAATCTCTGGATGGGAACTGCTGGATGGGAACCTCTGGATGGGAATCTCTGGATGGGAACCTCTGGATGGGAACCTCTGGATAGGAACATTTGAATGGGAACCTCTGGATGAGAACCTCTGGGTGGGAACCTCTAGATGGGAACCTCTGAATAGGAACCTCTGGATGGGAACCTCTGGATGGGAATCTCTGGGTGGGAACCTCTGGATGGGAATCTCTGGATGGGAACCATTCCATGATTCCACAATTCCTTTGCTTGTGAACTTTCTTAACCACACGTACATTCATCTCCTTGGCTGAAACACAATAGTGAAGAGATACTCCATGTCTCTTAATGAGATGAAAACACCTTTAATTAATGTCAATTAATTGATATTCCAAGGGAATTTCAATAGAGCTGGGTCAGGGAAAGGCATTTTGTGTGGTTTTGTGGACATTTAAAAGACATTTATAGAGTTCACAGATGAAGGGGGTGATGTTTGTGTTGGATGAAAGGGAAGAATGAAAGAGGATGTGTTGGGCAGGGTGGGATCTGAGCTTGGCATAAATAATGTGGAATAAGGGGTGCAGGATGTGTGCTTTGGGCTGGGAACAGGGAATTCTCTTCCCAGGAGCTGCCCTGGGGCTGTGCTTTGGATTTGTGCTGGGAACAGGAGGGATAATTCAGGGATGATTCCCTTGTCACAGAGCCAGGGGCTGTTCTGCTCCTCATCCCAGCACCAAATCTGGGGGGGCACAAGGAATTGGGGGGCACATCCAGGCCAGCTGATCCAAGGGATGTCCCAGAGCACTCAGAGTGTGGAGCTGGGAAAAGCAGGAATTGATGGGACACATCCAGGCCAGCTGATCCAAGGGATGTTCCAGAGCACTCAGGGTGTGGAGCTGGGAAAAAGGAGGAATTTTGGGGCACATCCAGGCCTGTTGATCCAAGGGATGTCCCAGAGCACTCAGTGTGTGGAGCTGGGAAAAAGGAGGAATTTTGGGGCACATCCAGGCCTGTTGATCCAAGGGATGTCCCAGAGCACTCAGTGTGTGGAGCTGGGAAAAAGGAGGAATTTTGGGGCACATCCAGGCCAGCTGATCCAAGGGATGTCCCAGAGCACTCAGTGTGTGGAACTGGGAAAAGCAGGAATTTTGGGGCACATCCAGGCCAGCTGATCCAAGGGATGTCCCAGAACACTTGGCTCAGTGTGTGGAGCTGGGAAAAGCAGGAATTGATGGGACACATCCAGGCCAGCTGATCCAAGGGGTGTCCCAGATCGCTTGGCTCAGGGTGTTGAGCTGGGAAAAGCAGGAATTTTGGGGCACATCCAGGCCAGCTGATCCAAGGGATGTTCCAGAGCACTCAGAGTGTGGAGCTGGGAAAAAGGAGGAATTCTGGGGGACATCCAGGCCTGTTGATCCAAGGGATGTCCCAGAGCACTCAGGGTGTGGAGCTGGGAAAAAGGAGGAATTGATGGGACACATCCAGGCCAGCTGATCCAAGGGATGTCCCAGAGCACTCAGGGTGTGGAGCTGGGAAAAGCAGGAATTTTGGGGCACATCCAGGCCAGCTGATCCAAGGGGTGTCCCAGAGCACTTGGCTCAGTGTGTGGAACTGGGAAAAAGGAGGAATTTTGGGGCACATCCAGGCCAGCTGATCCAAGGGATGTCCCAGAGCACTCAGGGTGTGGAGCTGGGAAAAAGGAGGAATTTTGGGGCACATCCAGGCCAGCTGGTCCCAGGTGATCCAAGGGATGTCCCAGAGCACTCAGGGTGTGGAACTGGGAAAAAGGAGGAATTGGGGGGCACATCCAGGCCAGCTGATCCAAGGGATGTCCCAGAGCACTCAGGGTGTGGAACTGGGAAAAAGGAGGAATTGGGGGGCACATCCAGGCCAGCTGATCCAAGGGATGTCCCAGAGCACTCAGTGTGTGGAGCTGGGAAAAAGGAGGAATTCTGGGGGACATCCAGGCCAGCTGATCCAAGGGATGTCCCAGAGCACTCAGTGTGTGGAGCTGGGAAAAAGGAGGAATTTTGGGGCACATCCAGGCCAGCTGATCCAAGGGATGTCCCAGAGCACTCAGTGTGTGGAGCTGGGAAAAAGGAGGAATTTTGGGGCACATCCAGGCCAGCTGATCCAAGGGATGTCCCAGAGCTCTTGGCTCAGAATGTGGAGCTGGGAAAAGCAGGAATTGATGGGACACATCCAGGCCAGCTGATCCAAGGGATGTCCCAGAGCACTTGGCTCAGTGTGTGGAACTGGGAAAAGCAGGAATTGATGGGGCACATCCAGGCCAGCTGGTCCCAGGTGATCCAAGGGATGTCCCAGAGCACTCAGGGTGTGGAGCTGGGAAAAAGGAGGAATTTTGGGGCACATCCAGGCCAGCTGGTCCCAGCTGATCCAAGGGATGTCCCAGAGCACTCAGTGTGTGGAGCTGGGAAAAGCAGGAATTGATGGGACACATCCAGGCCAGCTGATCCAAGGGATGTCCCAGAGCACTCAGTGTGTGGAGCTGGGAAAAAGGAGGAATTGGGGGGGACATCCAGGCCAGCTGATCCAAGGGATGTCCCAGAGCACTCAGGGTGTGGAGCTGGGAAAAAGGAGGAATTTTGAGGCACATCCGGGCCAGCTGGTCCCAGGTGATCCAAGGGATGTCCCAGAGCACTCAGGGTGTGGAACTGGGAAAAAGGAGGAATTGGGGGGCACATCCAGGCCAGCTGATCCAAGGGATGTCCCAGAACACTTGGCTCAGTGTGTGGAGCTGGGAAAAGCAGGAATTGATGGGACACATCCAGGCCAGCTGATCCAAGGGATGTCCCAGATCACTTGGCTCAGTGTGTGGAGCTGGGAAAAAGGAGGAATTTTGGGCACATCCAGGCCAGCTGATCCAAGGGATGTCCCAGAGCACTCAGGGTGTGGAGCTGGGAAAAAGGAGGAATTGGGGGATGTTTGGAGTGATGGGCTTTGTCTTCCCAAATCACCCTCCCGAGTGCTGATCCCGCATATCCTGGTGATGCCTGAGCCCCTGCCCTGGGAAATGGGAAAGAATTCCTTGTTCTTCTTTGCACAGGGTTTGCTTTCCTTATTAAACCCGCGACTTCTCCCACTTTTCCCTTCGAGATTCTCTCCCCCATCCCGGGAACTCCGACGGGATGGGACGCGGTGGCAGCTCCTGACGCCGCATCCCGGGGGTTGCCTCGGGGTTTGGAATTCGGAGGGCGGGATGTCAGTAGATGGAGCTGTTTATTAACGTTTCCCGGTGATTTACAGCGCGGCATTCCCGGCCTTTGGAAAGCGCCGTGTCCTGCGTTCCATCGGGGAGCGCAGGGTGAAGGCTGCGATTCCCGGAAAAATTTCCTGGGAAAGGAGATTATTCCTGTCTGTGTTGAAGGCTGCGGGGGGTGAGCAAAAGCAAGAGCTTCCCCTGGATATTAAGGAATGTTCAGGTGGGATATTAGGAAAAAAGCTGAGCATTGGAACAGGTTGTCCAAGGGAAATGATGGAATCACCACCCCTGCAAGAGTTCAAAGCAGTTGTGGAATTTCACGGTATGGTTTGGTTGACAGGATGGGATTCCAAGGATCTTGGAGGTCTTTTCCAACCTTAATGATTCTGTGAGTCCATGGAATGGGGTGGATGCAGGAGCTGGGAATTGTCCACACATGTCCTGTCCTTTCATAGAATGGATTGGGTTGGAAAAGACCTTCGAGATCAGCAAGTCCAACCCTTGATCCAACCCCACTGTGATCACAAGCCCAGGGCACTCCGTGCCCTGGGCTGGTGATCACAGTGGGGTTGGATCAAGACATGGTGGATTCTCACTCAGTGCCACATCCATAGAATCACAGAATCATAGAATGGATTGGGTTGGAAAAGCCCTCTGAGATCATCAAGTCCAACCCTTGGGCCAACTCCAGTCCCTTTACCAGATCATGGCACTCAGTGCCACGGCCAAGCTCAGCTGAAAAACCTCCAGGGATGGGGAATCCACCCCCTCTCTGGGCAGCCCATTCCAATGCCTGAGCACTCTCTCTGCAAAGAATTTCCTTCTGCTCTCCAACTTCAATTTCCCCTGGCAGAGCTTGAGCCCATCGTGCCCCCTTGTCCTATTGCTGAGTGCCTGGGAGAAGAGACCAACCTCCACCTGGCCACAACTTCCCTTCAGGCAGTTCCAGACAGTGCTGAGGTCACCTCTGAGCCTCCTCTTCTCCAGGCTGAACACCCCCAGCTCCCTCAGCCTCTCCCCACAGCACTTGTGCTCCAGTCCCTTCTCCAGCCTCGTTGCTCTTCTCAGTTGGGTTGGAAGAGACCTCTGAGATCATCAAGTCCAACCCTTGATCCAACCCCACTGGGATCACTCTGGCACTCTGTGCCCTGGGCTGGTGATCACAGTGGGGTTGGATCAAGACATGTTGGATTCTCTGTCCCTGGAGGTGTTTCAGAGGACACTCAGTGCCACCTCCAGTCCCTTCTCCAGCCTCGTTGCTCTTCTCAGTTGGGTTGGAAAAGACCTCCAAGATCATCAAGTCCAACCCTTGGGCCAACTCCAGTCCCTTTACCAGATCATGGCACTCAGTGCCACGGCCAAGCTCAGCTGAAAAACCTCCAGGGATGGGGAATCCACCCCCTCTCTGGGCAGCCCATTCCAATGCCTGAGCACTCTCTCTGCAAAGAATTTTTTTCTGCTCTCCAACTTCAATTTCCCCTGGTAGAGCTTGAGCCCATCGTGCCCCCTTGTCCTATTGCTGAGTGCCTGGGAGAAGAGACCAACCCCCAGCTGGTAGAACTTCCCTTTGTAACCTTTTCTGCCAGATCTCACTTTTCTGATGTGCTGATGAAGCTTTTGGATCAAATCCTTGCCTGGAGTCCCGTGGGATGGTGAGGTTTAAGTGGCAAAGAGAGAAATCTGCTTGTCCTCAAGGTGGAACATGAAGATGTGACACCAACAGCGCCAGTTCAGACCATGGAACGCTCCCAGAATCCGATGGCAGCTTAACATGGACAACCAGGGAAAGCCAAGAGGAGCATCCCCACCTCTGCTCCATCCACAGCTGGTTGGGAGAGCCCATTCCACGTCACCCTCAGTGCCACAGACACATCCAGAGGGAGCAGAACCTCATTCCTCACCCCCCCAGCTCTGGACTCTCCTCCATGCAGGGAAATTATCCCCAATTGCCACAACAACACTCATTTTAACCTTCAGTAAACGAGCCATGAACTGTTGAATTTTCAATCCAAACACCCCAGAGGCTCTTGTGGGTATCAGCCAATATATTAATTTTATCTTAAATTGCAAGAGGCTGAAAATCCATCGGTAATTTATTAGTAAACACCGAAAAGAAATGTTGGGATCCCAGCGAGATAATTGGGAAACAAGAGAGGAAACCACATCTTGGTGGTGGGAAGGAGGTACATCCTCCTGCCTTCTTTGAGGTGCTGTGGAGAGAAGGAATTTCTCGGGAAAAAGCAGAAAGTTGGGAGAGGGAAAATTCAGATGATACAAAGGAAAAAAATGAGCAAACCCAAGAGGCAAAATTCTGCTTTCCCTTTGTGCACCATCAGAGATATTTATTATCTGCAGACCAGCACAGCACTTCATTTCTGCTCATTTGGAAGGGCTTGAGCACTTTGCTGGGAATATTAATCAACTTTGGCCCTGGCCAAGGAACTCTTAAGGATGTCTTGAATTTAAATATATTAAAAAAAAAAAATTGCCATGGAAACCACAGGTCCTAAGGATGACCCTGAGACTGCTGGAGTCGGGGTGGCAGCAGCACTTCCATGGAGGGACCTTCCTGTGATGCTGGGAAGTTGTTTTTGGTGTCTGAAGAAGTAGATTTTTGGTTTAATAATTTAGTATGAATTAATTAGACATTAATTTTATATTAAATAAGTGACTCACACTTACTGCTTGGGCTGACTCACGTTATGGTGTGTGGGGGGCAGAGGGATGTGCTGGTGGATTCACACCTGCCCCACCATCAGAAAGGGCAGCAGCACCTCAAGGCAGAGGAGTCTTCCCAGTTCAGACACTTGTTTGTATTATTTTGGGATTGTCTTCTCCAGCCAAAGCACTGGAGAACCCTTTGGAGCCACAGGGCTTTGCTTTTGCTGGGAAGAGCCAAGATTGTGGTGCAGAGGAAAGGTTTGGGTGCTCCAAAACACACATGGAAGGACCCAAATGTTTCCTTAGGAAAGGGAATCCCTGCCCCTTCTCCTGTGTCATTCCAATGACCCTGGGGATGGACTGGCCCCAAAGGGGTTGGTTGAAATACAGGAACAGGTTGGGCAGAGAAGCTGTGGCTGCCCCATCCCTGGGAGTGTCCCAGGCCAGGCTGGACAGGGCTTGGAGCAGCCTGGGCTGGTGGGAGGTGTCCCTGCCCATGGCAGGGGTGGAACTGGGTGGGTTTGGGGTCCCTTCCAACTCAATCATGGAGATGCTCCAGGGCTGGAGCCAGACTGGGAGAGCTGGGGGGGTCACCTGGAGCAGAGAAGGCTCCAGGGACACCTGAGTCCCTTCCAGTGCCTAAAGGGGCTCCAGGAGAGCTGGAGAGGGACTGGGGACAAGGGATGGAGGGACAGGACACAGGGAATGGCTTTGAGCTGGAAAAGGGAAGATCTGGTTGGGATATTGGGAAGGAATTGGTGTCTGGGAGGGTGGGCAGGCCCTGGCACAGGTGCCCAGAGAAGCTGTGGCTGCCCCATCCCTGGGAGTGTCCCAGGCCAGGTTGGACCAACCTGGGATATTGGAAGGTGTCCCTGTCCATGGAATGAGATGCCCTTTAAAGTCCCTTCCATCCCAAACCACTCTGTGATTCCATGATTTTCCAAGCTGATTTTTCATTCCTTCCTGTCCAACCGTGGGGTTACAGGAACACCCCTCAGACTCATCCTCCACCCCCAACAAGCTTTTCTTCCCCTCTGACTCTCCAGAATCCAACGATCACACCCCCCCTGGAGCTGCTTTGCTTTTGTGTTTCTGCTTTGTGGCACAACCTCCCTCTTTGCATGATCCATCTCAGCCCAGCACCTTGGACAAAGCAGAGCTGCTAATTCCATATTAGGGGATTATTATGAATTCCAATGAATTAATGGGGCTTATAAACACAGTCCCACTGAAATCCTTGACACTGCATATTAACCTGGCAGCTGAGCCAGAGAATGGGATGCACATCAGAAGTCAGTGGTCTGCACCTTCAGAGCTTTCAAACAAGCCAGTCTTGGTGTGATAGATGTGGAAAAAAAAGCCCTCCAAGAATCCTAGAGGGAAACAGGAGCTCTTTTAGGGCGAGGGAAATGCATTTATTTGTGTTGGGTGGGTGCTCAAAGGTGCTGCCTTTGGTCCCACGATCCCCATTTATTCAGGAGAAACTGAAATATTTTGTTTTTTTTTTTGGTGACACCTCAATGCAGCTCTGCAGCTTTTGCAAATTCTGCACCTGCTTGTCTATCTTAGTCTTGGAATTTTTACTCCAAGAGTCCCCTGACCCTGGAGGTCAAACCCAGCAACGGGTATTTTGTGATTCAACCTCATGAGGAGTTTTGATGGTTTCTCACAGCCCAAATTTTGCTCCCACGTTGAATAAGAGAAGGAAAAAACCCTCATCTAATGGAAGGTGTCCCTGGCAGGGACTAGAGAGCCTTTCCAGGTCCCTTCCCACCCAACTCATTCTTTTATTCTACAATTCTGGAAAACTTGGAGCCCTTTTTAACAGAATTTGGCTCCCTCCCTACTCAGCCAAGGATTTGCCCCTGGGAAGATCCCGGTGGGTTCAGGGATGTTGTCAGTGCTTGAGCCTGGGGGTGTGTGGGATTTCTGGCTGGCTGGGGATGTGCCTGTGGATATTCCATGGATATTGCTGTGCTGCAGAAGGAGTGATCTCCTCCTGGTTTCCCTCTTTTCCCTGTTTTCCTGCAAGAGCCAATAAATCCAAGCCATTCCCAGATCCCACCTGCTTTTCCAGTGTTTGGAACATCTTGAGTTTGAGGCTGGGTTGGGGTTTCTGCACCTCGAATTTGAGGCTGGGTTGGGTTTTTGCACCTTGGGTTGGGTTTTTTGCACATCGAATTTGAGGCTGGGTTGGGGTTTTTTGCACCTTGAGTTGGGTTTTTTTTGCACCTTGAATTTGAGGCTGGGTTGGGTTTTTTGCACATCGAATTTGAGGCTGGGTTGGGTTTTTTGCACATCGAATTTGAGGCTGGGTTGGGTTTTGCACCTTGAGTTGGGTTTTTTGCACCTTGAATTTGAGGCTGGGTTGGGTTTTTTATATCTCGAATTTGAGGCTGGGTTGGGTTTTTTTGCACCTTGAATTTGAGGCTGGGTTGGGTTTTTTTACACCTTGAATTTGAGGCTGGGTTGGGTTTTTTTACACCTTGAATTTGAGGCTGGGTTGGGTTTTTTGCACCTCGAATTTGAGGCTGGGTTGGGGTTTTTGCACCTCGAATTTGAGGCTGGGTTGGGATTTTTACACCTCGAATTTGTGGCTGGGTTGGGATTTTTGCACCTTGAATTTGAGCCTGGGTTGGGTTTTTTGCACCTCGAGTTTGAGGCTGGGTTGGGTTTTTACCACCTTTAATTTGAGGCTGGGTTGGGGTTTTTTGCACCTTGGGTTGGGTTTTTTTGCACCTTGAATTTCAGGCTGGGTTGGGTTTTTTGCACCTTGGGTTGGGTTTTTCTGCACCTCGAATTTGAGGCTGGGTTGGGATTTTTGTACCTTGAATTTGAGGCTGGGTTGGGTTTTTCTGCACCTCGAATTTGAGGCTGGGTTGGGATTTTTGTACCTTGAATTTGAGGCTGGGTTGGGTTTTTTGCACCTCGAATTTGAGGCTGGGTTGGGTTTTTTGCACCTCGAATTTAAGGCTGGGTTGGGTTTTTTACACCTTGAATTTGAGGCTGGGTTGGGTTTTTTGCAAATTGAATTTGAGCCTGGGTTGGGTTTTTGCACCTTGGGTTGGGATTTTTGCACCTGGAATTTGAGGCTGGGTTGGGTTTTTTGCACATCGAATTTTAGGCTGGGTTGGGGTTTTTTGCACCTTGAGTTGGGTTTTTTTTGCACCTTGAATTTGAGGCTGGGTTGGGGTTTTTTGCACCTTGAGTTGGGTTTTTTGCACCTTGAATTTGAGGCTGGGTTGGGTTTTTTTGCACCTCGAATTTGAGGCTGGGTTGGGTTTTTTCGACCTTGAGTTTGAGGCTGGGTTGGGTTTTTTTGCACCTTGAATTTGAGGCTGGGTTGGGTTTTTTTGCACCTCGAATTTGAGGCTGGGTTGGGTTTTTTCGACCTTGAGTTTGAGGCTGGGTTGGGTTTTTTTGCACCTTGAATTTGAGGCTGGGTTGGGGTTTTTTGCACCTTGAGTTGGGTTTTTTGCACCTTGAATTTGAGGCTGGGTTGGGATTTTTGCACCTTGAATTTGAGGCTGGGTTGGGGTTTTTCGACCTTGAATTTGAGGCTGGGTTGGGGTTTTTTGCACCTTGTGTTGGGGTATTTTGCACCTCAAATTTGAGGCTGGGTTGGGTTTTTTTGCACCTCGAGTTTGAGGCTGGGTTGGGTTTTTTGCACCTTGAGTTGGGATTTTTGCACCTCGAATTTGAGGCTGGGTTGGGATTTTTGCACCTTGAGTTGCGGTTTTTGCACCTCGAGTTTGAGGCTGGGTTGGGGTTTTTTGCACCTCGAATTTGAGGCTGGGTTGGGATTTTTTTTGCCTCGAATTTGAGGCTGGGTTGGGGTTTTTGCACCTTGAATTTGAGGCTGGGTTGGGGTTTTTTGCACCTTGTGTTGGGGTTTTTTGCACCTTGAATTTGAGGCTGGGTTGGGATTTTTGCACCTTGAATTTGAGCCTGGGTTGGGTTTTTTGCACCTCGAGTTTGAGGCTGGGTTGGGTTTTTACCACCTTTAATTTGAGGCTGGGTTGGGTTTTTTGCACCTTGAGTTTGAGGCTGGGTTGGGGTTTTTGCAAATTGAATTTGAGCCTGGGTTGGGTTTCTGCACCTTGGGTTGGGTTTCTTGCACCTTGAATTTGAGGCTGGGTTGGGTTTTTTGCACCTCGAATTTAAGGCTGGGTTGGGGTTTTTTGCACCTTGAGTTTGAGGCTGGGTTGGGGTTTTTTTTTGCCTCGAATTTGAGGCTGGGTTGGGTTTTTTGCACCTTGAGTTGGGGTTTTTGCACCTCGAATTTGAGGCTGGGTTGGGTTTTTTTTTTGCCTTGTGTTGACTCCTGCTGTGCATTCCCTCCTTTTTCCCTCCTGCAACCCCTTTCCTGGCCTTGGATACCTTCACATCTGGCAGCTGGTCCTGCAGAAAAGGAGCTGGGGAGGGTCCCTTGAACCTCTGCAGGGCTTTGTGTTGCTCTTGCTGGTCACTGTCACCTCTTGGCCCACAGCAATTTTTGGAGGACACACAAAATTCAGCTTTCCCATGGGATGGAATCTCTTGGAATGTTGTTTTCCCTGGGCTGAGCTTCTCTTTGTGTGGAGTGAATCTCTTACTGAGCGTTTAATGGGTGAGGGGGGCACGTCCCCTGCTCCCCCAGGGATCTCCTGCGCTCTCCCACCCTCCTGATGGAATTCCCAAGTGACACCTACTCCATTTGCATCCTTAATTACCAGCCTTTATGCTAATTATTCCCTCTTTCTGCGGCTCTTTAAAGAATGTCTGTTACAAAGACAGATCAAATGCAACCAAAGCGCTTCCATGAATATTCATCCCTTTCCATTCTGGAACAGTTTCCCCGTCGGTTCCTTTGCTCACCTCGCTCCTTTTGGGTTTGGGCAGCCACATTTTTGGACAAGTTGTCAGCCCAAACAGAACCTTCTTGCAGGAAGGGATTTTTTTTTGGGGGGGGTTGTTTTCACAGCCAAGATAAAAATCCCAGGAATTTGCTCTGAGAGCCACCACTGGAGATGGGGATGGGATGGGATGGATTAGTTGGATATGTGGGCTCCTGGAAAAGTCCTGCAAGTAACAGGGGGCTATTTATTGTGGCTACTGAGCCTTTGGACCTCTTAGTGCTGGTGCTGCCAGGGGGTTGTATCCCTACTCCAAATGTGTGGTTGGGACAACGGCCTTGGATCTGGACTCCTGGGACAGTGGGAGATGTCCCTTCCCATGGCAGGGGGTTGGAATGAGATGGTCTTTGAGGTTCCTCCCAACCCAAACCATCTGGGATTCCATGGGTTTGGTTCAGGGCTTGTTTTGATCCATTGGCTGGACATGGTGATCCCTCCTGGAGAGCAGAGCAGGTCCTGAGGTTAATTCCAGCTTGGTGTAAATATTGCTGAGAGTGGCTCCCCACCCTCTCCCTGGAGGAAATGGCCTCAAATCCACATTCTGGGATGAAGGAGGATGTTCCTCAGGTGTTCTGAGCCTGGCTTTGCTCTGGGTCCTGCTCCCCTCTGACACACGGACTGTGCTGGGGGGTCTCCCCCCTGAGCAGCTCCTCAAGCCACACCTGGGCATTTTACAACAACCATTTTATTATGAAATGTTTTCTTCTTTTAATGAGAATTCACCCTGTTATTTAATCCTGATGCCTTTACCAGCTCACTATGTCAGGTTTAGGTGGGATCTCAGGGAAAAGGTCCTTCCCCCAGAGGGTGGTGGGCACTGCCCAGGCTCCCCAGGGCAGTGGGCACGGCCCCAAAGCTGCCAGAGCTCCAGGAGGGTTTGGAAAACAGGACAGGGACAGGGTGGGATTGTTGGGGTGTCTGTGCAGGGCCAGGGGTTGGACTGGATGGTCCTTGGGGGTCCTGTCCAGCTCAGGATATTCCATGATTCTAATTTATCATTTATGAACAAGCCCATCCTTGTCCTGGGGAACCCCCAAACCAGCTCTGCAGGGCCACCAAGAGCATTCACTGCCTGCAGGCTCCCAGCTCCTCCCTCTGCTTCCCAGCTGGGCTTCTCATCCTTCCCGTGGTGGCAGGAGAAGAGTCACTTGGATTGGGACAGATCCTGACACATTCAGGGTGTCCTGATGCTGCACCAACCTCTGTGGTGGCTTCATGTCCCAGCCTGGAGATGCACCTGGCAGGGACCCTGGAGAGAAGCTCCTGTTTTGGGGCGAAGATGGAGCTGGGATGTGATGTGGGTGTGCACTGGAGGTAATTCTGGACGAACACACACCTGGCTCTGGGCCTGGCTGGTCCTGCTTGGAAGGAGCTGCTGGAGATAGTGGGGCTGCTCCAGATCTTCCCATTTTCCTTCTTTCCTTTTCTCTTTCCACCCCCCGTCGTGCCTTCAAAGTCGGTGTTTATTTGCACTGCGGTGAGTTTCTCTTCAAACAAACCCAAGGCACCGATGCTATAATTAGCAGGATATACTAATTTTTCTTCGAGCATAATGGGAAGGTTTTTACCGTTTAGGGATAATACTAAAACTATCCTATTTTATGGCTCATTTGGCGGAAAACGCCTGTGGATCTCCGAGCTTTATCAGCCCTTATCAATGGGTAGAGAGTGTCAAAGCGCGGGGTTTGTGCTCTCAGCTGCGAAACCTCCCTGCTAAATCCCCTCGTTCTCTAACTCGCGCTAATTGAACAGCCTTCCCTGAGTGTTTGGTGATAACAAGCTGCTAAAGAGCTCGGAAAACTCTCACAAAGGCTCTCCTGGAGAGGCTGAGCCTTCCCAGCTCGGCTTGCGTGGGCTGGTTTGCTTAGAATGATAGAATGGATTGGGGTGGAAAAGACCTGCAAGATCATCAGGTCCAACCCTTGGGCCAACTCCAGTCCCTTTACCAGATCATGGCACTCAGTGCCACGGCCAAGCTCAGCTGAAAAACCTCCAGGGATGGGGAATCCACTCCCTCTCTGGGCAGCCCATTCCAATCCCTGAGCACTCTCTCTGGAAAGAATTTTTTTCTGGTATCTCACATAAATTTCCCCTGGCAGAGCTTGAGCCCATCGTGCCCCCTTGTCCTACTGTTGGTTACTTGAGAGAAGAGACCAACCCCCACCTGGCTACAACCTCTTTTCAGGGAGTTGTAGAGAGTGATAAGGTCTCCCCTGAGTCTCCTCTTCTCCAGGCTAAAGACCCCCAGCTCCCTCAGCCTCTCCCCACAGCACTTGTGCTCCAGTCCCTTCTCCAGCCTTGTTGCTCTTCTCTTCTCAGTTGGGTTGGAAGAGACCTCTGAGATCATCAAGTCCAACCCTTGGTCCAACTCCAGTCCCTTTACCAGATCATGGCACTCAGTGCCACGGCCAAGCTCAGCTGAAAAACCTCCAGGGATGGAGAATCCACCCCCTCTCTGGGCAGCCCATTCCAATCCCTGAGCACTCTCTCTGCAAAGAATTTCCACCTGCTCTCCAACTTCAATTTCCCCTGGCAGAGCTTGAGCCCATCGTGCCCCCTTGTCCTATTGCTGAGTGCCTGGGAGAAGAGACCAACCCCCACCTGGCCACAACTTCCCTTCAGGCAGTTCCAGACAGTGCTGAGGTCACCTCTGAGCCTCCTCTTCTCCAGGCTGAACACCCCCAGCTCCCTCAGCCTCTCCCCACAGCACTTGTGCTCCAGTCCCTTCTCCAGCCTCGTTGCTCTTCTCAGTTGGGTTGGAAGAGACCTCTGAGATCATCAAGTCCAACCCTTGATCCAACCCCACTGAGTGCCCTGGGCTGGTGATCCCAGTGGGGTTGGATCAAGACATGGTGGATTCTCTGTCCCTGGAGGTGGATTCTCTGTCTCTGGCCCCGCTCCAGCCCCTCAATCTCTTTCCTCAACTGAGGGGCCCAGAACTGAACACAACACTCAAGGTGTGGCCTCCCCAAGGCAGAGTCCAGGGGAAGGGTCACTGCCCTGGGCCTGCTGGCCACGCTAGTTTGGATCCAGGCCTGGATCCCCTTGGCCTTCTTGGCCACCTGGGCACACTGGTGGCTCCTGTTGAGCTTCCTGTCCCTCAGTCCCCCCAGGTCCCTCTGCCTGGCTGCTCTCCAGCCACTCTGTGCCCAGCCTGGAGCGCTGCAGGGGTTGGGGTGGCCAAAGGGCAGGACCTGCACTTGGCCTTGTTGAACTCCATCCCATTGCAATCAGCCCATCCCTCCAGTCTCTCCAGATCCCTCTGCAGAGCCCTCCTGCCTTCCAGCAGGTCGACACTCCCTCCCAGCTTGGTGTCATCAGCAAATTTGCTGCTGATGGATCCTCTTTTTTGTTTAGTTTTTTGGTTTGTTTGTTTGTTTTGGTTTTTTTTTTGTTTTTTTTTTCTTTTTTCTTTTTTTTTTTGTGATGCTTTTGTGGCTTCAGCAGAGCTTTATGAAGTGCTGTGGCCTTGGCAAAGATCAATAGATGGCCTGTTCAAAAAAAAAAGGCTAAATCTGCTGTTTGGATGATTTCAGGGGAGAAAAAAAGTAGAACTTGAAATATTTAATTTAGTATTGAGATAAATTTCATAACAAGGAGAAAGAAACCCCCCATCTCAAATGGGAGATGAACAATTTTTTTTTCCTTAGGTTGCCTGAAGCCTTTAATTAAAACCCTGAAGAATTATATTTTTACTACTTAGTGAAAAAGCCTGAGTGGAGCAGAGGGTGAGAGTTCTCTGCTATTCTCAAACCAGGCAAACATCCTCTCTGTGTCCTGTTCTTCCCCACAAAGCTCTTTTAGACTTTTATTCCTTTAGATCATTAGAAACTCCCAGTTTCCAGCCTGGTTGTGCTGGTGAGCAGTTCCTCCTGATATTTCCCCTTGTTAACATCATCTTTGACTCTAAATAATTGATTTTCCTTTTGCTGGCTGCCCTTTCCAAGAGCAAGGAGACCAAACCTGTAGGTTCCCCTCCCTCCCTTGTGCTCCAGACCAAAATTTAAGTTGGAGATGAGAAAAAAATTCTTTGCAGAGAGAGTGCTCAGGGATTGGAATGGGCTGCCCAGAGAGGGGGTGGATTCCCCATCCTTGGAGGTTTTTCAGCTGAGCTTGGCCGTGGCACTGAGTGCCATGATCTGGTAAAGGGACTGGAGTTGGCCCAAGGGTTGGACTTGATGATCTTGGAGGTCTTTTCCAACCCAATCCATTCTGTGGATGTGGCACTGAGTGAGAATCCACCATGTCTTGATCCAACCCCACTGTGATCACCAGCCCAGGGCACAGAGTGCCAGAGTGATCCCAGTGGGGTTGGATCAAGGGTTGGACTTGATGATCTCAGAGGTCTCTTCCAACCCAAGTGAGAAGAGCAACGAGGCTGGAGAAGGGACTGGAGCACAAGTGCTGTGGGGAGAGGCTGAGGGAGCTGGGGGTGTTCAGCCTGGAGAAGAGGAGGCTCAGAGGTGACCTCAGCACTGTCTGGAACTGCCTGAAGGGAAGTTCTGGCCAGGTGGGGGTTGGTCTCTTCTCCCAGGCACTCAGCAATAGGACAAGGGGGCACGATGGGCTCAAGCTCTGCCAGGGGAAATTGAAGTTGGAGATCAGGAAAAACTTCTTTGCAGAGAGAGTGCTCAGGGATTGGAATGGGCTGCCCAGAGAGGGGGTGGATTCCCCATCCCTGGAGGTTTTTCAGCTGAGCTTGGCCGTGGCACTGAGTGCCATGATCTGGTAAAGGGACTGGAGTTGGCCCAAGGGTTGGACTTGATGATCTGGGAGGTCTTTTCCAATCCAATCCATTCTGTGGATGTGGCACTGAGTGAGAATCCACCATGTCTTGATCCAACCCCACTGTGATCACCAGCCCAGGGCACGGACTGGAGTTGGCCCAAGGGTTGGACTTGATGATCTCCAAGGTCTTTTCCAACCCAATCCATTCTATGATTCTATGAAAAGCTTTGGGTGGGTGCTCTGGATGGCACAACATTCCAGCTCAGCTCTTCCTTTGTGGGATGCTGTTGGAATTCTCCCTCCCATTCCAGCTCTGAAAACACTTCCCTTTCCCCTGGGCTGCCTCCCACCTGTGTGTTGGTTCCTTCTGGAAGGTTTGGGCTTCAGGATGATTCCTTTAACCTGCCCTTTGATCCAAACACTCTGAGTTTTCAGAGTCTGACTTTGGATTATCTTTGGTGGTACCTGGGAGGCTTCAGCCACCTGCAGGACCTGCCCCAAACTTGGCTGTTTGTTCTCTCTTGAGTTCTCTGCACATGGAACCTCCTGCAGAGGGTTTAGGCACCGGATTTGGGGCTGGTTTGGGAGCACATTGACTGTACCCACATGTTAAAGGTTCAAACACAGGGAGGTGGTGTTAGGTGGAGTCCCTCAGAGAATTTTTCTCACCCTACCAACACAAAAGTTTGGGCTTGGAGTGCCAGGACTGAGGACAAAAGGTGGCTGATGCCTTTCAGATTCCATCTGAATGGTGAGGAGTTGGTGAGAAACACAACCCCAGCACCTGGGGGTGGGGAGAGGTTTTTTTTTCTTTTTTTCCCTGTGTGCTGGAGGGACTTTTGACCTTTTTCTTTGGGCAGCTGGAGATAAAGAGCCACTGCTTGATGGTGAGAGCTGTTTTTCTGGCTCTGCTCTTTGCTTTTCCCCCTCCATCTCTGGGCACCCTGAGCTTTGGAGACAGAGAGAAGAGAGGAGAGTCAAGGCTACTTTGGGACACACTGCAGACCTTGTTATTCTTCCTGGGGACTGACTTGAACTGCAAGGAGATTCCTGGGAACCATCACCATCTCTCCACTCCCAGCTTTTCCTTCTTCTTCTTTTGAACAAAGGACAAGGAGAGACAGAGAGAGAGTCCATGTGAGTGTTCACCCCTTGTCTCTGCCTCGCTGGGAAGAGACTGAGAATTCCCCTCACAGCCAGCCAAGGTGTGACACTGACCCTGTCCATAAATAGAAGTTTTCCAGAAGGAACCCACCATTTTGGGGTTGTTCTCCTTTGTTTTTTACCTTTGGTGCTGGGGAGGAGTTTGTTCTGGTCTGTTTACAGTTATTTCTATATCTACACTTATATCTGTATCTATAATATATATATATATATATAGTAGTTAAGAACAGTTATCCTTCTTATAACCATTTTCTAATTAAAGTTCCTTCTTCTCAAATTTAATAAGGGGTGATGTGATTATTGAGGAGGAATCCTCTCCTCTGGTTTTTGGTAAACATTTTGGGTTTCCCCTCAAACTAAGACACCACAGCACAGGCTGAATGTCACCTCGTTGGGAGGTTTGGAACATGGAAACACCCTGGGGGACTCTCCAGTACCAAAACACCACCTCAGATCCCAGAAATCCCCCTCCTGGTGACCCTTTCCACATCCAAACCCCATCCTGAGGGAATTCCTTGCTCTGTGCCTGTTCCTCAGCTCTACAGGAGGAAGGGATTGCCAAGAACACGGAGAGGAGCAACCCTGGTTTACCTGTCTGGAAATAATGAAGCCAGAAACATTTTCTCCTCCTGGATGACTTAAATTTACAGAAGTGAACAATAATTTTGCAGCCTCTGAGAGTGAAATGTGGGGGAAACAAACTGATCTTATCGACTTTGCTGGCTGGAGCAGTGCAGGGAACATTACTTAGAGCTCCACCACGTTGAACTCTAATCCCAGGAGATGTCTTTGTTGATGCATAAGCTGTGACCTAAAATATTGACTTTGTAAAGTAATTGAATCCCAGAATCATGTTTCAGATGAAAAGCACTTGACAAATGACTACGGGAAGGAGCTGAGCCCAAAGGCCTGAGCGTGACCGTGACGGGATTTACTCCCCTTGCTCTCCTCAGCCTCTCTGGAGCACAGACCACACCAGGCAGCCCTGCTCCAGGTTTGGGGTGAGTTATGGGGCAAGAGGAGGTAAGTCTCAAAATGGTTTTCATTTTTTTTTCACAGGAAGAAGGGTAGTAAATCCTCCTGGCCCTATGAGAGAGGTGGAAACAGAGCGTGGTGTTGTGCAGGAGGTGGGGGAACATTCCAGGACAGGGTGACATGGCAGGTGTTTGTGGGTGCTCAGCTTGCTCCCTGACATGCCTTGATCTGCTTTCATCCATCCATGGGTGTTCATATCTAGTTTCTGCCCTGTCCCAGTCCAGCAGGTGGGCCCAGTTTGCCCCAGTGTGGGTGTGCCCAAAGCTGGGCATTCCAAACCCTCTGGGCCATTGCCCAGCAACTGTTCCCAATGGCCCATTGGCAGCAGCTGCCCAGGGCACAGCTGAGCCCTCAGGCTGGGAGCTGGCTGGGAAAGAAGCCTGGCAGAGGAGCTGGGAGAACTGCCCTGCAGGGAGTCCTTGACACCTCCACACCCACCTGAGGGCTCAGCTCTGCCCATGGGCCAGCAACGAGTCCAAACTCCCCCCTGACTGCCAGAGTCAGATCCCCCAGGGTGGAACTCCCTGCCCTGGGGGAGGCACTGGGGGCTCCCACCCAAACCTGAGGGGACAGAATCATGGAATGAAGTGGGTTGGAAGAGCCCTCTGAGCTCCTCCAGCCCAGCCCTTGCTCCAACCCCACTGTGCTCACCAGCCCAGGGCACTCAGGTGGTTCCTGGGCCCCACTGCAGGTTAGTCCTGGCTTAGTTCTGCCTCTCTCCTTAAAGGAAAAGGGAGACACAACCTGTTTGAGGGCTCTGGTTCCTCCCCTGGGAGGCCTCCATGGATATAGAATCATGGAATGATGGAATGAAGTGGGTTGGGAGAGCCCTGTGAGCTCCTCCAGCCCAGCCCTTGCTCCAACCCCACTGTGCTCACCAGCCCAGGGCACTCAGTGCCACATCCAGTCTCAGCTTCAACACCTGCAGGGATGGAGAATCCACCCCCTCTCTGGGCAGCCCATTCCAAGGCCTGAGCACCCTCTCTGCAAACAATTCCTTCCTGATGGCCAAGCCAAGCCTGCCCTGGCACAGCTTGAGCCTGTGCCCTCTTGTCCTGCTGCTGCTTGTGTGGGAGAAGAGCCCAACCCCCCCCGGCTCCAGCCTCCTGTCAGGGGGTTGTGGGGAGTGAGGAGGTGCCCCCTGAGCCTCCTCTTCTCCAGAGTAATCTTGGGCTTTGGGAACTTCTGGGACCACTGGTTGGATCCAGAGGAGGAGCAGCCCCTGGCCAGGAGGAGCCCCCCACTCTGGCCCAGACTGTGCCATCATCTGCACCAACAGGTTTGTCCCTTCCTTTTCCTTTGAACTCAGAGGGAACCACGTGGGGCTCAGCACAGGGGCCACCAAACCCCCCTGTGTTTGTGCCCCAGGGGGTGGGTTCCACTGCTGGGCTTGGGGGTTAAACCCAATTTCTCTTTGTGCCATTGCATTGATTGGAATATTGTTATTAAATTGTAACTCTGACTTGTAATCTTTTTTGTGTTGGGTTTGTTTCTCCTGCAGGTTTCCCTTTAAACCAGCACATGCACCAACTTGGAGTTTCAGAGAAGGTCCTGCCTCCATATCCCTGCTTTGCCTTCATGGATGTCCATGTCCATCCTGGGTCATCCCACCGCTCAGAGTGAAGCTGCTACTGGGGGGCACTGGGAGGATCCACCAGGGCAGTGATGCAAAGCCAAAGGACCATGGTGAGACTCTGCTCTGGACCAGGTGTCACCCCTGAGCCATTTCCCTGGAGTGTGGGGACAGCTGGATGAAGGTGAGATCCTCCTGGTGAGAAGCGATTTCAGGTTTCCCACAGTTCCCTCCTTCCTCTGCTCCTCAAAACAAACTCCCCTCGTTAATTTAAGAGGACATAATTACACCATCATTTCAAATACTCCATTTAAACAAGCTTTTTTTCCAGAGGTGTAACTGGTTACCTTGCTCATCCCACAGCTCCTGCTTCCCTTCCCAGTGTCTTCCCCTCCCCTCTCTCCGTTTGCCGCCGCTTTGCATAATGTTGGAACAAGCATTTAAATAACTGTAAAGGTTCCATCAGTCCTTGCCTTCATCTCCTGCTGTCTCCATGGCAACTGGCTACACTTCCCTGGCTATTTTACCTTTTTTTAGCTCCCACTCCCCGGGTCTGGGCACTTGGAGATGGAGTTGGACTCTCCCCTCTCTGCCCGTGCCTCAGGTTTGCTGCCCTGCTCCGAGGATTATTTTTCCTGTTGGTTCTCAGGGAGGGCACTTTGGGCTGGGAGATGGAAATTGAGTTCTCAATTGAGTTCTCAAATTGAGTTCTCAAATTGAGTTCTCCCCCAACGTGCTGGGGGATGGAGAAGCAGGAGGTGGGAATTGCTGGGATTTGGAATTTCGGGCTGAAATCGGAGTGGGTTTGGTCGAGTTCAACTGAAGTTTGCTTTGTGAGGTTTCTCATTCTGTGTCCCTCGTTTAAGGGCATGAAATCTCTTGGAGAATTTAAATTTTGGGGATATTTTTGTCAAGGCACTTCTTTAAAATGAAGCTGAAAACTCCCTTTGCCCATTCAAAATATCACTAATAATCGGAGAGCATCCCAACCCAACATGGTGGGTACGGATCTGACAGCCCCAGACCACGGGCTGGGCAAGCAAACAGCAGAGCTTCATGCAAATTACTCAAATGAACCCGGGAAGGACTAATTGGATGGGACTGTGTGCCACTGGCAGCAGTGCCAGCTTGTCTGGGGCCGGGATCTGGGCTGGCAGCGCGGGAGAGAACAGAAGGCAGCGGAGAGGGCTCGCAGCTCCTGCCAAGCTGCATCTCCATCAGCAGGGAGGTGCCCTCCATGAGGATGAGATGGCAAAGGAGAGGATGGCAGAGAGGATGCTTGCCCTTCCCCCCAGTCCGAGGTGCCAACGCGGTGCCGCTCGGGAAGGTGGCACAGATGGAGAGTGAGCGGAACAAACCCCAAACAAACAGGGCAACAAAAGCTGCTGGCACTGCCCCTGCTGCTGCTTCCTGAGGCTGCCCAGAAACGTGGCAGTGCAGGCTTGGGGGGGCTCACGGAGTCATGGAATGGTTGGGGGCGGGAGGGAACCTACAGATCATCTCCTGCCATAGGCAGGGACACCTCCCACCAGCCCAGGCTGCTCCAAGCCCTGTCCAACCTGGCCTGGGACACTCCCAGGGATGGGGCAGCCACAGCTTCTCTGGGCACCTGTGCCAGGGCCTGCCCACCCTCCCAGACACCAATTCCTGCCCAGTATCCCACCCAGCCCTGCCCTCTGGCAGTGGGAAGCCATTCCCTGTGTCCTGTCCCCCCATCCCTGTCCCCAGTCCCTCTCCAGCTCTCCTGAGGCTCCCTGTCAGTCCAGCAGAGTTTGATCTGCTCTCCACATCAAGCAGGACCAGCCACAATTCCTGTTCTTCTCCATTCTGGAGCTCTTTGCTCTGAGGTGGGAGTTGGTCACCTGGAGAGAAGTGACCAGAGGGTTGTCTCTCCCATGTTACTCCTGGAAACCAGAGAATCATCAAAAGGTTTGGGTTGGAAGGACCTCAAAGCCCACCCAGTGCCACCCCTGCCCTGGGCAGGGACACCTCCCACCAGCCCAGGCTGCTCCAAGCCCTGTCCAACCTGGCCTGGGACACTCCCAGGGATGGGGCAGCCTCAGCTTCTCTGGGCACCTGTGCCAGGGCCTGCCCACCCTCCCAGGCACCAATTCCTTCCCAATATCCCACCCAGCCCTGCCCTCTAGCAGTGGGAAGCCATTCCCTGTGTCCTGTCCCACCAGGCCCTTGTCAATGGTCTCTCTCCATGTTTTCTCTTGGCCCCTTCAGGTCCTGGAAGGCCACACTGAGGTCACTCCAGAGCTTCTCTTCTCCAGGCTGGACAATCCCAGTTCTCCAACCTTCCCTCCCAGCAGGGCTGCTCTGCCCATCCTGGTGACCTCTGGGCTCATCACAGCAGATCTATACCCATATATGTAGATATTCATATCTATATCCCCACACCAGCTTCTCTGGGCACCTGTGCCAGGGCCTGCCCACCCTCACAGCACCAATTCTGTCCTAATATCCCACCCAAATGTCCTGTTTTCCAGTGGGAAGCCATTCCCTGTGTCCTGTCCCTCCATCCCTTGTCCCCAGTCCCTCTCCAGCTCTCCTGGAGCCCCTTCAGGCCCTGACAGGGGCTCTCAGGTGTCCCTGGAGCCTTCTCTTCTCCAGGTGACCCCCCCAGCTCTCCCAGCCTGGCTCCAGAGCAGAGGGATCCAGCCCTGGAGCATCTCCTGGGCCTCTCTGGACTCTCCAGCAGCTCCATGTTCTTGAGCTGTTGGAGCCCAGGTGGCATCTTGTGGCTTTTCCAGGAGAACAGCCTCATCCTCTGTGTCCACACCGATGGGAATTATTCTTTGTCATCCTCTCTGGGCACCTGTGCCAGGGCCTGTCCACCCTCCCAGCCAACAATCCCTTCCCAAAATCCCACCTCAGTCTCCACACTGTTGGTTTTGCCCAGGATTCCTGGCAGCAGATGTGGGATGGTGGTGTCTGAGTAAGGATTTCTGGAGAGTTCCACGCCCCAACCACCTGTAGACTTTTTGGGGGGCAGAAATGGTGAAAAGCAGCTGTTTAATTTCATTTGCACTTTGCAAATGGCCTCGGGAAGAGTTTGTTTCCCTGGATTTTGGGAGAGGTCTCTGTGTGCAGGGAAGGCTGCACTGGGGGTGTCCTGTGCTGGAGGAAGAGCCAAACTCTGGGATTTGCTTATTTATTAAACTTTAGTCAGAGAAATATTGACATTATTGGATCAAGGAAGAGAAACAGTTACACCAGAGTAGAAGAAAAGAACTTAAAATTCATTGTAGCAGCTAAAGTTGAGTGAGTCCACCCAGGGTTTTGACCCTTTGCCACGAGAAATGAGCAATTCTTGTCTGGTGTTTTCCTTCTCACGGTGTCAGGGCCTTGTTTGGAGACAGTTGTGCTATTTGAGAAATGTATTTTTATGTCAAAGGGAGGTTTTGAAGAACCCTGATGGTCCTGGGAAACCTCTGGAGGGGCCATCAAGACCCGATGGAGAAAAGTTGCTGTGGGTGAGGCTGAAGCAAAAAAAATTCCAAAGAAAAACTGTTTTCATCCAGGAGCACAGTGGAGGAAAGTGCCTGGATCAGCCAGCACTCATCACTTGGCTTCTCTGCTGGAATCAGGTTCATTGATTTGGCTGGATATGAAACCTGAGAAATGCTTTTCAGAGCAAATTTAGGAGGAGTTCTGCAGTTGTCTGGCTCAGAGGGAACAAGGAGCACGTTGGGAGTGCAGCTCCTGACTGAGGGAGAGAGCACTTGGAGGCAAAGGATTGTGCAGCTTTATCAGGGGCTGGACTGTCTGGGGGCTGAGAGGAGCATGGGATGGAACCCCTTCTGACTGCTGGGACAACACAGGGAGTCCTGCAGGAGAGCTGGAGAGGAACTGGGGACAAGGAATGGAGGGACAGGACACAGGGAGTGGCTTCCCACTGCCAGAGGGCAGGGCTGGGTGGGATATTGGGAAGGAATTGGTGTCTGGGAGGGTGGGCAGGCCCTGGCACAGGTGCCCAGAGAAGCTGTGGCTGCCCCATCCCTGGGAGTGTCCCAGGCCAGGTTGGACAGGGCTTGGAGCCACCTGGGCTGGTGGGAGGTGTCCCTGCCCATGGCAGGTGTGGCACTGGGTGAGCTTGGAGGTCCCTTCCAACCCAGTCATGGAGATGCTCCAGGGCTGGATCCCTCTGCTCTGGAGCCAGGCTGGGAGAGCTGGGGGGGCTCACCTGGAGCAGAGAAGGCTCCAGGAGTGATCTTAGAGCCCCTTCCAGTACCTGAAGGGGCTCCAGGAGAGCTGAAGAAGGACTGGGGACAAGGGATGGAGGGACAGGACACAGGGAATGGCTTCCCACTGCCAGAGGGCAGGGCTGGGTGGGATATTGGGAAGGAATTGGTGTCTGGGAGGGTGGGCAGGCCCTGGCACAGGTGCCCAGAGAAGCTGTGGCTGTCCATGGCAGGGGTGGCACTGGGGGGGCTTGGAGGTCCCTTCCAACCCAGTCATGGAGATGCTCCAGGGTTGGATCCCTCTGCTCTGGAGCCAGGCTGGGAGAGCTGGGGGGGCTCACCGGGAGCAGAGAAGGCTCCAGGAGTGATCTTAGAGGTCCTTCCAGTGCCTGAAGGGGCTCCAGGAGAGCTGGAGAGGGACTGGGGACAAGGGATGGAGGCACAGGACACAGGGAGTGGCTTCCCACTGCCAGAGGGCAGGGCTGGGTGGGATATTGGGAAGGAATTGGTGTCTGGGAGGGTGGGCAGGCCCTGGCACAGGTTCCCAGAGAAGCTGTGGCTGCCCCATCCCTGGGAGTGTCCCAGGCCAGGTTGGACAGGGCTTGGAGCAGCCTGGGCAGGTGGGAGGTGTCCCTGCCCATGGCAGGAGTGGCACTGGGTGGGCTTTAAGATCCCTTCCAACCCAAACCACTCAAATTCCCTCACCCAACAGCAGCACAAACCCAGCAAACTGCTGATGTAAATGTACAGTGCAAAGCTTTTTCTCTCTCTCTTTATTGTGGAAGAAACTGGTGCATTAATTCATGGCATTTCTGCCGTATTTCCATCTAAATGCCTCTGCAAAGTGGAAGAAACTCACAAAAACCTTGCTCTTGCTCACATCTGATATGATATTTGGGTGGGGAAAAAAAGAAAAAAAAAAGGGAGAACGTGTCTTCGGCTCCTTTTCCTTTTCATTTCCCCATCCCCAAGTGGCACCTCTTGCCTGTCAGTGCCTATAAAGCCCGGAGTGAAGCGCTGCTGGAGCGGCGTCAGGAGGCTTCCCACGCTCCTCGTTAGCGGCGCGGCTCGTCTGAGCATCCTCTCTGCCAACGTGCCCTCCCTCGCCGGAGTCCCATTTCCTGGCAGGAAGGTGGGCATCAAAGCCCAGCCTGAGCTAATGGGCACCGACACCCCAGCTGGGCACGTCGCCGGTTCCCGGAGGAGTGTCTGGATCGTTCTCCCTCCTCCCGAGCAGCTTCCCCGGGTGCTGTGAGGGACACGGGGCAGTCGTGTTTAATCAGGATAATTGTAATTGCATCATTTATTAGCTCAAATGGCTTGATGCGTTTTCCCGTCACTGAGGCACGAGCGGCTCTGCTGTGGCTTTGCTTGAGGGCTTGGTTTGAAACTGGTGCTGGTGGGGGTGGGTGTGACACAGGGAATGCTCAGGAAAAGGGATTTTATCCCTTCTCCATAAAATCATATGGTCTTAACTAATTTTTAATCACATCTGAACGAACTTTGTATTTTACATTATTTTTATATTAATTTATATTATTTATATTAATTTATATTAATTTTATATTATTTCATACTAATTTATATTTTATATAGTTTTAATATTTTTATATTAAATATATTATTTTCTATTTTAATTTATATTATTTTCTATTTTAATTTAAATTTTCGTTATTTTATTATTTCATATTATTTTATAATAATTTTATATTAATTTATATTATTTTATATCAATTTATAATATTTTAATATTAATTTATATTATTTTATATTAATTTTATAGTAATTTATATGAATTTTATATTTTATATGAATTTTATATTTTATATGAATTTTATATTAATTTATATTATTTTTATATTTTTATATTGTTTTTATTTTAATTTATATTATTTCTATTTTAATTTATATTATTTTCTATTTTAATTTATATTATTTCTATTTCAATTTAAATTTTCGTAATTTTTTATTATTTTTATTATTCTATATTATTTTAATATTAATGTATATTATTTTAATATTAATTAATATTATTTTAATATTAATTTATAATAATTTTTATCAATTTATATAATTCTATATTAATTTATACTAATCTGATATTAATTTATATTATTCTATATTGATTTATATTACTTTAATATTGATTTTTATTATTTTAATATTAATTTATATTATTATATATAAATTTATAATAATTTATATCAATTTATATTATTCTATATTAATTTATATTAATTTTATATTAATTTATATTAATTTTATATTAATTTATATTATTTTTATTAATTTATGCATTTTAATATTAATTCACATTAATTTTATAGTAATTTATATTATTTTCTATTTTAATTTAAATTTTCATTAATTTTTATTTTATATTATGTATATTATTTTATGTTAATTTTATATACATTTATATTACTTTTCTATTAATTCTAGATTAATTTAACAATAATTCTATAATAATTCTATCATAATTTTACATTAATTTTTTATTGTACCTTGTCAAGTTTGTCAGTTCTCTTAACCAGGCAGAGCTTTAGACAAAGAGGAATTTAACCCTCTAAGTGGAAGTTGAACTTTAAGAGACAATCCAAGCCCTTGTTTAGATTAGAGGTGGAGCTGTAAGAAATAAATCAGCAAACCTGTCCAGGCTGAGACCTGAAGCTGCGACTCTGTTTGGTTGAAAGGAAATTCAGAGCTGCAGAAATCAGAGCAGCCCCTCAGAGCTGTTTAAAAGTCACCCCAAATCTCCTGCCTGACTTTGGGGAGGGGTTTCAGTTGGAACTCAAGATATAAACCTGGAAAATCAAAAGTCTCTTTGAACACCTTTGGTGGGGTCACCCCCCCCACGTTCCCAGCTCTGAATAAAAGGAAGGGTTTTGTTCTGTTCTTTTGGATTGGGTTGTTTCCTGACTCAGGTGGGACCTAAAGCCTGGTGTGCTCTGCCCATGGTGAGCCTTTGCCCTGGGGAGCCTGGTCAGTGCCCACCACCCTCTGGGGGCAGAACCTTTCCTCAATATCCAGCCAAACCCTCCCTGATGCAGCTCCAGCTGTTCCTGGGTCTCATCTCTGGCCATGGAGAGCAGAGGTGGGTCCCTGACCCTCCACTCTCCTCATGAAGAGGGTGTAGACCCCCATGAGCCTCCTCTTCTCCAGGCTGGGCACACCAAGTGCCCCTCTTGCTGCAGTGCCCATGGTTGGACAGGCACTTTCCTGCTCTGTCGCCTTCTGGTGAGTTATTTCCTTTTTTGTTTTTGAAACTGTCTATAAATTACTTTCTGTGAGGCACCTGCTCCTTTCTTGAGCAAATCCAAGAGGGCACAGGGAACTGAGATGAGTCCCTGGGCAGTGCCACCATCTGTGCTGACACACCATGTCCTGCACTGGTGAATCCCTCAGTAGTTATCAGAACACTCTGTGTATTTTTAGTGCCTGAATGTTCTCCTTGGTCTTCCTGAGACCTGGGAAATGGCTTTTTTCCTTCCCCCAGAGGGTGGTGGGCACTGCCCAGGCTCCCCAGGGCAGTGGGCACGGCCCCAAGGGTGCCAGAGCTCCAGGAGGGTTTGGGCAATGGGACAGGGTGGGATTGTTGGGGTGTCTGTGCAGGGCCAGGGGCTGGACTGGATGGTCCTTGGGGGTCCCTCCCAGCTCAGGGAATTCTATGATTCTTTTCTTTTTTAGGAGCTGCAAACCTGTTTTCCATCCTGGCTTTTCATCCACTTGGGTGAGGTTTGCAGAGGGGATGTCTGTGAGGATAACTGATGTCATCCAATAAATTAAAATTGGTTATTAAATTAAATTAAGGGGAAGGGAGAGACTCTGCAGCCTCTTGTTTGCAGGGAGAGAGGCAGGGGGTGGGTGGGCATTTGACCCAACTGAAGGCACTGCCCAAAACCTTGTGTATTTGTGCCGGTGTGACAGGCCCCTGGTGCTCAGGTTTAACTCAAGGGTTTGGTGGATCTCCAGGTGGTTTTCCATGGGATCTGGAGCACATGTGACTGAGCCAAGAGGTGTCACCTTCATGCAAGGTGGAGCTGTTCATGCAAAGGCCAGTCAAAGTGTGGCTTACTGGTGTTTATGCCTTTGCTTTGTCTGGATATCTGCCCAATGGAGGAGTTGGAATTCAAACCTTGGCCAGATGTTGCTCCTCCAGTGGACAAGAGGCCTGGGGCTTTGATCCCAAGGGAATGGGTGGGTTTGTGCCTTTGTGTGGTGCTTTGCTTGTAAGGCAGATTCCAGCTCTGTGTCCAGGAGTTCATCCCATGACCATCTGTTCTGGCTGTGGGTTTCCTGCTTTACTGCATCTTTTCTGTTCCGTCCCATCCCATCCCATCCCATCCCATCCCATCCCATCCCATCCCATCCCATCCCATCCCATCCCACCCCATCCCACCCCATCCCACCCCATCCCATCCCACCCCACCCCATCCCATCCCATCCCATCCCATCCCATCCCATCCCATCCCATCCCATCCCATCCCATCCCATCCCACCCCATCCCACCCCATCCCATCCCATCCCATCCCATCCCATCCCATCCCATCCCACCCCACCCCACCCCACCCGACCCCAAACCATCCCATCCCATCCCACCCCATCCAATCCCATCCTATCCCATCCCATCCCCCCCCCATCCCATCCCATCCCATCCCATCCCATCCCATCCCATCCCATCCCATCCCATCCCATCCCATCCCATCCCATCCCATCCCATCCCACCTCTCTGGGCTCTCAGCTCCATGAGTTCACCCCAACCAGCCTCTGTGGCTGCTGCTCCTCCTCACCTTCTGCTCCAGCACCTTCCATGTGGCCATTCCCAAAATCATCAGCACTGGACAGGCCCATCCCTGCCCTTCCTCCCTCCCTGGTGCCCACAGGGTGGGTTTGTTACTCCTGGGAGTGCCCCAAACTCACCTTTCTCTCGGTGGGTAAATGGAATGTTGGCTCTTGTGCAGCAGCAGGTGGAGCTTCTTCTGGAGTGAGGAAGGAAAAAAACCAGCAGGAGATGCTCAAGGGTGGGAAAAATGAGCTGCTCCTGAAATTCAGAGCAAGGCTGAGGAGCAGGGAGAGGAGTCCCACAGTGGGAGACCCCAGTGCGACCTGTGGCTGTGAGTGATGGCTTGGAGGTGACAGCTGAAGCCCAGGAGTGGCTACAGGTCAGGAATGGCAGATCCCAGCTGGGCTGAGGCAAGGGGATGTGTCCTTCCCAGTGGAGATGGGCTGGAAGCAGGAGGTGTGAGGAGGAGCGTGATGAGGGGAACTGTGGGAGGGGTTTGAGCTGGGGACAGGGAGGGGCTGAGCACCTGCAGTGACTGAGGATGGAGTGGTGGAGAGAAGGTCAGGGATTGGCTTTGGTTTCTCCAGAGGGTGTGGAGGAGCCTGAGGAAGTGCCCAACGTGTGTGAGATGTGGTCCTACCCCAGCATGAGTCCTCTGGGGAGGACATGGTGATCCTGGGGAGGACATGGTGATGCTGGGGAGGACATGGTGGTCCTGGGGAGGACATGGTGATGCTGGGGAGGACATGGTGGTCCTGGGGAGGACATGAGGATGCTGGGGAGGACATGGTGATGCTGGGGAGGACATGAGGATGCTGGGGAGGACATGAGGATGCTGGAGAGGACATGGGGATGCTGGGGAGGACATGGTGGTCCTGGGGAGGACATGGCGATGCTGGGGAGGACATGGTGGTCCTGGGGAGGACATGATGATGCTGGGGAGGACATGGTGATGCTGGGGAGGACATGGGGATGCTGGGGAGGACATGGTGGTCCTGGGGAGGACATGGCGATGCTGGGGAGGACATGGTGGTCCTGGGGAGGACATGATGGTCCTGGGGAGGACATGGTGATCCCAGGGAGGACATGGTGGTCCTGGGGAGGACATGATGATGCTGGGGAGGACATGATGATGCTGGGGAGGACATGGTGGTCCTGGGGAGGACATGGTGATGCTGGGGAGGACATGGTGATGCTGGGGAGGACATGAGGATGCTGGGGAGGACATGGTGATGCTGGGGAGGACATGGTGGTCCTGGGGAGGACATGGTGATGCTGGGGAGGACATGGTGATACTGGGGAGGACATGGTGATGCTGGGGAGGACATGGTGGTCCTGGGGAGGACATGGTGATGCTGGGGAGGACATGGTGATCTCAGGAAGGACATGATGGTCCTGGGGAGGACATGGTGATCCTGGGGAGGACATGGTGATGCTGGGGAGGACATGGTGGTCTTGGGGAGATGGAGCACCGGGCAGGTAGAGACAGGTGGGGCTGGGATCCAACTCTGGGAATGTAGGCAGGAATGGGATGGACCTGTGCTCACCAGGTGTCCTTTCAAACTGGTGCTTTCAGGCTGGTCACTGCTGGTGGGATCCAAGTGGGAATTGCACTGACCACGGCTTTGATCAGGGAGAGATGTTGGGCTGGAGAAAGAGCTTTGCTGGGGTAACTCTGCCTGTTGGAAGTAGATGAAGACTTTGGCTCGTGAGGAACAGACATTGTGGACAGGTCCTGGTGAGTCCACACAGTGGAATGGGTGGAGCAGCCTCAGTTTGACCCAAAACACTGAATTTCCCTCTGGTGGGGGCAGCTCTTGGAAGGTGCTGCCGTGCTGAGCACGTGAAGATGTGGAAGAAAATGAGATCACTTCGCTATTTTTACTTCACATTGGCTGAAAAGCAAAGTTTTCTGGGGAAAGCTTTGCCTGCGAGAAACATCTTTTGCTTGCTAAGAACTTTTGACCTTTCTCTGGGAGGGAGGGAATAAATCTGGAGAAATGAGTGACACGAATCGCAGCAGAAGAAAATGTAGCAACAATTTAAGGAAAACGTCCTCCCATTTGTTCCCATTACCTTCAGTGTCGGCGATAGGAATGTTTTTGTCTGCTTGTTTTTTTGGGAGGGAAGAAAAAGCCCCTTCCTGGCAGCTGCTGTAAGTGGCACCACTTCTGTCTGCCTTTTTTTGGGGAAGTTGTTGCTTTCCCTTAGGGAGCTTTTTGTCCTTCTCATCGCATTCAGCTCTGCAGGGCTCTGGGTGCCCCCACCATCCTCGCACAATAGAAGTGATAAACACTTGATGTGCCTCTGGCGAACAGGCGAGGGCTGAATTACCCCCTGAAGGTGTGTATTTGGAGGGAGCTTGGGGCTCAGAATGCCCAAATTTAGAGGTTTGATGGAGGAGAATAAGCTTGGGAAGAAGTCTGAGGAACTGAGAAGGATATAAAGGATATCAAGTCCCGTTTAACATCTTTATTGATGATTCAGATGAGGGGATTGAGTCCATCAGCAGCAAATTTGCTGATGACACCAAGTTGGGAGGGAGTGTCGACCTGCTGGAAGGCAGGAGGGCTCTGCAGAGGGATCTGGAGAGACTGGAGGGATGGGCTGATTGCAATGGGATGGAGTTCAACAAGGCCAAGTGCAGGTCCTGCCCTTTGGCCACCCCAACCCCCTGCAGCGCTCCAGGCTGGGCACAGAGTGGCTGGAGAGCAGCCAGGCAGAGGGACCTGGGGGGACTGAGGGACAGGAAGCTCAACAGGAGCCACCAGTGTGCCCAGGTGGCCAAGAAGGCCAATGGGATCCTGGCCTGGATCCAAACTAGCGTGGCCAGCAGGCCCAGGGCAGTGACCCTTCCCCTGGACTCTGCCTTGGGGAGGCCACACCTTGAGTGTTGTGTTCAGTTCTGGGCCCCTCAGATGAGGAAAGAGATTGAGGGGCTGGAGCGGGGCCAGAGACAGAGAATCCACCTCCAGGGACAGAGAATCCACCATGTCCTGATCCAACCCCACTGTGATCACCAGCCCAGGGCACAGAGTGCCAGAGTGATCCCAGTGGGGTTGGATCAAGGATTGGACTTGATGATCTCAGAGGTCTCTTCCAACCCAACTGAGAAGAGCAACGAGGCTGGAGAAGGGACTGGAGCACAAGTGCTGTGGGGAGAGGCTGAGGGAGCTGGGGGTGTTCAGCCTGGAGAAGAGGAGGCTCAGAGGTGACCTCAGCACTGTCTGGAACTGCCTGAAGGGAAGTTCTGGCCAGGTGGGGGTTGGTCTCTTCTCCCAGGCACTCAGCAATAGGACAAGGGGGCACGATGGGCTCAAGCTCTGCCAGGGGAAATTGAAGTTGGAGAGCAGAAAGAAATTCTTTGCAGAGAGAGTGCTCAGGGATTGGAATGGGCTGCCCAGAGAGGGGGTGGATTCCCCATCCCTGGAGGTTTTTCAGCTGAGCTTGGCCGTGGCACTGAGTGCCATGATCTGGTAAAGGGACTGGAGTTGGCCCAAGGGTTGGACTTGATGATCTGGGGGGTCTTTTCCAACCCAATCCATTCTATGATTCTGTGATTCTAAAGCTGTGCATGAGCTGGGAGATGTTTGAGAGGAGGTGCTGGGTCCTCCTGCAGAGGTTTGGCAGATGGTGGGGCTGAGCTGGGTGCAAGTCCCTGTTTTCCTGGCTGGGTGCGGGTCCTTCCCTGAATTTTCTGCAGATCCCAAACTATTCTGAGTTGGAAGGACCCACAAGGATCATCAAGTCCAACTCTCAAGTCAATGGCCCAGACAGGGGATTGAACCCCTGACCTTGGCATTATTACAACCAAGTTTTACCCAACTGAGATAATCTCAGGGTATTTGAAATCCTTCTCCTGCCGCTCCCTCCTGGCAGAGTTTTACTTGCTATGGAGTTACCTGTTCCTGGGAGGGAGGGAAGGAGAGAGGGGAGGGGTTATATAAAAATGCTGATGGAGAAAATTAATTTACTTTTTCAAAACAAATTAGAGCTTTACAGTCGTTTAACTAACTTACAAACTTGCTGATCAGCAAATCGAGCTCGTTAACGCTCCGGCTGCACTAACGAGGTTCCTTTGCCGATCCAGGCGGCGCCTCCGTGACCGCACCGCAGAAATCAGGGGAGTGGAATCATTAGAAGAAACTTGTCATTCTTCTGGTAGCGCTCTCATTAATAAAATAAAGCCTCAGATGGAGAAATGGGGGAGCTCAGAGCTCTCTGTGGGTTTGCAAAGCGGCGGAGATGCAAATAATTAGTCTAAGAATAGCCCGCCGGGCTCGCTGCCGGCAACCCTTTGCTGTGCCTGATCCTACACGTGGAATCCTTGAAGGGGAAAGAAAAGCTGCTTTTTTCTGGTGTGTCAGGATGTTTCATTTCTGACCTCTGCCTTGTGCTCGTGGACCTTCTGAGAGGAGGCTGTGGCAGCCCCGGAGTGGTTTCATTAATCACGGGCAGAGCAATTTGTGTGACAAAAGAGCAGCGCTTTGGCTGGAGGTGTCCCCTCCTCTCTGGGCTGTGACCTTGGGTGGCAAAGCACCACCTGATGGCCCTGACTGTCCTTGGAGCTGTGGCTTCAGGAGCCCCGTGCTCAGGGAACGTAATGTGGGATGTGCTCCTTGTCCTTGGGAGGACAGGGAGGTGTTTTGGGAGGAAACTCGGTTATAAATCACAAATCCAGGTTTGGAGCCCCCTCAGAGGAGCCTGAGGAAGGGCAGGGCAGGGCTGGGGTTGCTGTGGGTCTTCTCAGGGCTTTCAGACCTCCCCATCTGCCACATTCAGCTCCTTGACCCCACATTCCCATCAGGACACGTGCCCAGGACTGCATTATTTGGGAGAAAAGGGCTGATCTGCTTTCCTTGGGGGGATCACTCATGACTAATCCTCACTGACTTCCCTTCCAGTCCACCTACAATTTGGCTCCTCCAAACTTGGACTCAGGTACAGGAAGGATTTTCCCTCTGGCTTTCATTAGTTGGATGCAAATGCCCTCTGGCAGTGGAGGAAGTCCCCTCTTATTAATATCTTAATTTTTTACAGGCATTGCTTTAAATCCTCATGAAATTTAGCCCAGAAATGACCTTGGGAGGTGAAGTTCAAGGGTAAGGAGACTCTGGGAGAAGAAGGCAGGTTGGTACAGTCATTAAAAACTGCTTGGCCTTTCCATTTGGAGATGAGTTGGAATCAGGGACTGGGAAAACTCTCCTGGAACCTTGTGCTGAGTCCAGCAATGCTGATTAACCTCTTCTTTCCTTAAATGAAATTATAGTTGATCTACTCCCAGACTGTGTGTTTTGCACATTGGAGGAGCCTCCCAGGTTTTGGTGGAGATGAAAAGGATTTTCTGTGTTTTGGAGCTCAGCAGCTCTTCAGCAAGTTTAACTTTGTGCCTTTTAAAGATGCTCAAGTAATTTGCTTGATTGGGCTTAAGGAAATGGTTAATTCAGGATCTCCAGGGCTGTAACTGTGTTGCTTTTTCCTCCAGACTGGTGATTTTCATTTTTTTTGGTGCAGTTGAACTTCACAGGGACTATTCCAGCAGGAGATTTTGGGGTGATTGGAAGGACAGTCCTCACCTCTGCTCAATGACTTTTGAAGTTGCCTGATCTGTGGGTTGTGGGGTCTCTGCCTTGGCTTGATGAGGGCATTGAATATCAGTTTTGGGATGAAATGCCTCCTCCATGGCAAACAGGGCTCTGCAGGGTTTCTCTGCAGTGTTTAGGTGAGCTCAGCTCCAAAAGGGATGGCACCTCCTGGGTTTCAATCACAGAATCACAGAATGGATTGGGTTGGAAAAGACCTCTGAGATCATCAAGTCCAACCCTTGGGCCAACTCCAGTCCCTTTACCAGATCATGGCACTCAGTGCCACAGCCAAGCTCAGTTTAAAACCTCCAGGGGTGGGGAATCCACCCCCTCTCTGGGCAGCCCATTCCAATCCCTGAGCACTCTCTCTGCAAAGAATTTCCACCTGCTCTCCAACTTCAATTTCCCCTGGCAGAGCTTGAGCCCATCGTGCCCCCTTGTCCTATTGCTGAGTGCCTGGGAGAAGAGACCAACCCCCACCTGGCCAGAACTTCTCTTCAGGCAGTTCCAGACTGTGCTGAGGTCACCTCTGAGCCTCCTCTTCTCCAGCCTGAACACCCCCAGCTCCCTCAGCCTCTTCCCACAGCACTTGTGCTCCAGTTCCTTCTCCAGCCTCGTTGCTCTTCTCAGTTGGATTGGAAGAGACCTCTGAGATCATCAAGTCCAACCCTTGATCCAACCCCACTGGGATCACTCTGGCACTCTGTGCCCTGGGCTGGTGATCACAGTGGGGTTGGATCAAGACATGGTGGATTCTCTGTCCCTGGAGGTGTTTCAGAGGACACTCAGTGCCACCTCCAGTCCCTTCTCCAGCCTCGTTGCTCTTCTCTGGGGAGATCTCTGTCCCTGCCACCCCAACCTGGCTCCTTCTCCGTGGTGTGTGATCCTTGCAGACCCTCCCACCTGACCCACCCCCTAGTCAGTGTGTCCTTCATGCATGAAGATGCTTTGGGGGTACCTCTGTCCCCTTTCCTGCCCTCCATTCCCCACTGTCCTCCCTTCCCTCCCTTTTCTTGCAGATTCCATGTTTCCACATTTGGACTCTGTTCCCTTTGGCATCAAAACCAACATTTCATTATCCAGAGGCAGATCCCCCTCTTTGCTTTCATCACTCCCCTCCCCTCCCCTCCCCCTCCCCTCCCCTCCCCTCCCCTCCCCTCCCCTCCCCTCCCCCCTCCCCTCCCCTCCCCTCCCCTCCCCTCCCCTCCCCTCCCCTCTCCCTCCCCTCCCCTCCCCTCCCCTCTCCTCCTCTCCTCTCCTCTCCTCTCCTCTCCTCTCCTCTCCTCTCCTCTCCTCTCCTCTCCTCTCCTCTCCTCTCCTCTCCTCTCCTCTCCTCTCCTCTCCTCTCCTCTCCTCTCCTCTCCTCTCCTCTCCTCTCCTCTCCTCTCCTCTCCTCTCCTCTCCTCTCCTCTCCTCTCCTCTCCTCTCCTCTCCTCTCCTCTCCTCTCCTCTCCTCTCCTCTCCTCTCCTCTCCTCTCCTCCTTTCATCACTTGCTGCATTTCCCCTTAGATCTTGAGGGATTTAATTGCATCAGTCTCAGGTCTTTCTGCTGAGTAAAACGTGGCATTTCTTCAGTGCCTTCCTCTCTAAAAAGGTCTCTCCACACCTGCCAGCAGCAGGAGCAATTTGTCACTGTTTGGCCCAGCTAAGCTTTTTTTTTTTTTTTTTTTTTTTTTTCCCCCCCATCTGAGCATATTTTCCCTCAGTATTTGCTTTTCCTGCTCATTTCAGATGGAACATTGCTCAGGGTTTTTCTTGGCTTGCCACTACAAATGGTTCTGAGCACAGGGGGGATGAGTCCTGAGTGTTGGATGGAGCACCAGAGCAGGGTCTGACTCGCATTTTCAACCTGAACAGGAGGGAATGTCTTCTGGGATAAAAGTTCTGTTTACAGTCAGCTGCTAATTAGTGCTAGCAGAGTAATTATGTAACTGATGGAACAGGACTGCAGTTTGTGATTTGGAGGTTTTTTTTTTTTTGCACTGTAAGCACAGAGCTCAAAAAATCCCATAGTGGGGAGTGGAGTTTTATTCCAACTAAATTCAGAGAATCACTGAAGGGTTTGGGTTGGAAAGGATCTGAAAGATTATTTAGTTCTCACCTCCTGCCATGGGCAGGGACACCTCCCACCAGCCCAGGCTGCTCCAAGCCCTGTCCAGCCTGGCCTGGGACACTCCCAGGGCTGGGGCAGCCACAGCTTCTCTGGGCACCTGTGCCAAGGCCTGCCCACCCTCCCAGACACCAATTCCTTCCCAATATCCCACCCAGCCCTGCCCTCTGGCAGTGGGAAGCCATTCCCTGTGTCCTGTCCCTCCATCCCTTGTCCCCAGTCCCTCTCCAGCTCTCCTGGGGCCCCTTTAGGCCCTGGCAGGGGCTCTCAGGTGTCCCTGGAGCCTTCTCTTCTCCAGGTGACCCCCCCAGCTCTCCCAGCCTGGCTCCAGCCTTGGAGCATCTCCATGATTGAGTTGGAAGGGATCTCAAAGCCCACCCAGTGTCACCCCCTGCCATGGGCAGGGACACCTCCCACCAGCCCAGGGGGCTCCAAGCCCTGCCCAGCCTGGCCTTGGTTGTTTTGATATGGTGTGGTGTGTGTGAGGGTGTTAGAGGAAGATCTTGGATGCAGGTGGGAAGGTTTGGGATGCAGGTGGGATTGTCAGGTGAAGGTTTGGGATGCAGGTGGGAAGGTTTGGGATGCAGGTGGGATTATCAGGTGAAGGTTTGGGATGCAGGTGGGATTGTCAGGTGAAGGTTTGGGATGCAGATGGGGAGATTTGGGATGCAGGTAGGATTGTCAGGTGAAGATTTGGAATAGTGGTAGGAAGATTTAGGATGGAAGTGGGAAGATTTAGAATGCAGGTGGGAAGATCTGGGATGGAGGTGGGATTGTCAGGTGAAGGTTTAGGATGCAGGTGGGACTGTCAGGTGAAGGTTTGGAACAGTGGTAGGAAGATTTAGGATGGAGGTGGGAAGATCTGAGATACAGGTGGGATTGTCAGGTGAAGATCTGGGATGCAGGTTGGAAAATTTGGGATGCTGGTAGGGAGATTTAGAATGCAGATGGGAAAGTTTGGGATGCAGGTGGGATTGTCAGGTGAAGATCTAGGATGCAGGTAGGAAGATTTGGGATGCAGGTGGGATTGTCAGGTGAAGATTTGGGATAGAGGTGGGATTGTCAGGTGAAGATCTGGGATGCTGGTAGGAAAATTTGGGATGCAGGTAAGATTGTTGGGTGAAGATTTGGGATGCAGATGGGAAGGTTTGGGATGCAGGTGGGATTGTCAGGTGAAGGTTTGGGATGCAGGTGGGAAGGTTTGGGATGCAGGTGGGATTGTCAGGTGAAGGTTTAGGATGCAGGTAGGGTTGTCAGGTGAAGGTTTGGAATAGTGGTAGGAAGATTTAGGATAGAAGTGGGAAGATTTAGGATGCAGGTAGGAAGATCTGGGATACAGGTAGGATTGTCAGGTGAAGATTTGGAATAGTGGTAGGGAGACTTAGGATGGAGATGGGAAGATTTGGGATACAGGTGGGATTGTCAGGTGAAGATTTGGGATACAGATGGGAATGTCAGGGGAAGATCTGGGATGCTGGTAGGAAAATTTGGGATGCAGGTAAGATTGTTGGGTGAAGATCTGGGATGCAGGTGGGATTGTCAAGTGAAGACTTGGGATGCAGGTGGGAAGATTTGGGATGCTGGTAGGGAGATTTGGGATGCAGACAGGATTATCAGGTGAAGGTTGGGATGCAGGTAGGAAGATGTGGAATGCTGGTGGGATTATCATGTGAAGGTTTGGGATACTGGAAGGATTGTCAGGTGAAGATTTGGGGTGCTGGTGGGAAGATGTGGGATGCTGGTGGGAAGATCTGGGATGCAGGTGGGGTTATCAGGTGAAGGTTGGGATGCTGGTAGGATTGTCAGGTGAAGATTTGGGGTGCTGGTGGGAAGATGTGGGATGCAGGTAGGAAGATTTGGGATGCAGGTGGGAAGATTTGGGATGCTGGTGGGAAGGTTTGGGATGCTGGTGGGAAGATTTGGGATGCTGGTGGGAAGATGTGGGATGCAGGCAGGATTATCAGGTGCAGGTTTGGGATGCAGGCAGGATTGTTAGGTGAAGATGTGGGATGCAGGTGGGAAGGTTTGGGATGCTGGTGGGAAGATGTGGGATGCTGGTGGGAAGATGTGGGATGCAGGTGGGAAGATTTGAGATGCTGGTGGGAAGGTTTGGGATGCTGGTGGGAAGATTTGGGATGCTGGTGGGAAGGTTTGGGATGCTGGTGGGAAGATGTGGGATGCAGGCAGGATTATCAGGTGCAGGTTTGGGATGCAGGCAGGATTGCCAGGTGAAGATGTGGGATGCAGATAGGAAGATTTGGGATGCAGGTGGGAAGATTTGGGATGCAGGTAGGAAGATTTGGGATGCTGGTGGGAAGATTTGGGATGCAGGTGGGAAGGTTTGGGATGCTGGTGGGAAGATTTGGGATGCTGGTGGGAAGATGTGGGATGCTGGTGGGAAGATTTGGGATGCTGGTGGGAAGATTTGGGATGCAGGTAGGAAGATTTGGGATGCAGGTGGGAAGATTTGGGATGCTGGTAGGAAGATTTGGGATGCTGGTAGGGAGATTTGGGATGCAGATGGGAAGATTTGGGATGCAGGTGGGATTGTCAGGTGAAGATTTGGGGTGCTGGTGGGAAGATGTGGGATGCAGGCAGGATTATCAGGTGCAGGTTTGGGATGCAGGCAGGATTGTTAGGTGAAGATGTGGGATGCAGGTAGGAAGATTTGGTGTGCTGGTGGGAAGATTTGGGGTGCTGGTGGGAAGATTTGGGATGCAGGTGGGAAGGTTTGGGATGCAGGTGGGAAGATTTGTGATGCAGGTGGGAAGGTTTGGGATGCAGATGGGAAGATTTGGGATGCAGGTGGGAAGGTTTGGGATGCGGGTGGGAAGATTTGGGATGCTGGTGGGAAGATTTGGGGTGCTGGTGGGAAGATGTGGGATGCTGGTGGGAAGGTTTGGGATGCAGGTAGGAAGGTTTGGGATGCAGGTGGGAAGATGTGGGGTGCAGGCAGGATTGTCAGGTGCAGGTTTGGGTCTGAGCAGCTGGGGGCGGTGGGAGGCACTGGGAGCAGCTCAGCAGCTCCACCTCCTCTGCGGTTTCTCCTCCTCTGCCAGAAGATGGATGTCCCCACGGCACCATCTCCTTTCCAAGCCTCCAACTCCCTCCTGACCCATCACTTCCAGCAGCCCTTTCTGTGGATCTGCTGCTGCATCCAAATGAGCTCCCTCTGCTCTGGGGGGATTCCTGTGCTGGGAGGGTTCCTTTGTGGATCCACAGGGATCCTGCGGCTGGATCTGAGGAAAGAAGGACGGAGAGGAAGGTGATGGGATGACCTTTGAGTGCTCCATGCACATCTTTTGGTGTCTGTGCTGTGAGAGGGAAAGTTCCTTCTCCTTTAAGATCTGCATCCAGCACATCCTTCCCTGTCAGCTCCTCTTTTCCAGTGCCTGTGGATAACTGGGAAGCCTCATCAGCTCCAGCTCTTGCCTTGCCTGCTTTAATGCATTCTGTGTTTCTTCCAGCCCTGGGTGTCACTGGGATGTGGCACAGCTCTGATAAGTGGCAGCCACGTGGGCTGCTCTGTGTGGGCACGGGATGAGGGTGCCCAAGGGGTGGGAATCCAGATCTGTGCCCATCCCTGTTGTCTGGGAATGCTGCTCTTCCTGGCATGCTTTGTGCTCCTCATAAATCCAATCCCCATGAGGTGGCAGCTCAGCCAAGAGTCCTCCAGCTGGGCCAGCCCTTCCCCTGCAGCCTTGAAGAGGCTTTTTGGCTTTCTCACTTGTAACAGGCACCAGTAAATCATTTCCCAGTCAGCTCCACCTGAGAGCCCACGGTTAATTCCTGTCCTAAATAGAGGGAACATCTGTGTGAGCATCTGCAGGGTCGTGTTGATAAAATATTGGCTTTTTCATGGCCGTGTTCAGGCCCAGCAGGGCACGGGGCTGTCCTGAATTGTGGTGCAATCCATGCAGGAGGGAGCTGGCTGAGACAGCAGCTCAGGCTGTGCACACCTGAGCACAAAATATGGAAAGGCTCGAAGAGAGAAGTCAATAAAATAAAACCGGGGCTTTATTTCTCTGCAGTTTTGTGATGACTCTCAAAGCATCAGAAGGGGAGATGCTCCAGAGCAACGTGATTGGGAGGAGAGACAGGGACAGAGGATTCCTCCAGCCTTGGGAGTCTCTAAATTGGATTCTGGTGCAGGGACTGGGATGGTTGGACAGAGCTTGGAGCAGCCTGGGCTGCTGGGAGGTATTTCTGGGAAGGAGATGAGCTTTAAAGTCCCTTCCAACCCAAACCATTGTGGGATTCTGGGATTCTGCGAAGGGTGTGAAGGCTGAATTCATCTCTGGGGTGTGGAAAGCCTGAAGAGAGGACAAACTGCTGGATTTTGGGATAATCTGCCTGGATCTTGAGTGGCTCCACCCGGAGGGCTTCCAGTGCTGCAGCTCTGACAAAAATCAAGGCGTGGATCTCCCTGTGATTGCTCTGAAGGGAAGTTCTGGCCAGGTGGGGGTTGGTCTCTTCTCCCAGGCACTCAGCAATAGGACAAGGGGGCACGATGGGCTCAAGCTCTGCCAGGGGAAATTGAAGTTGGAGATGAGAAAAAAATTCTTTGCAGAGAGAGTGCTCAGGGATTGGAATGGGCTGCCCAGAGAGGGGGTGGATTCCCCATCCCTGGAGGTTTTTCAGCTGAGCTTGGCCGTGGCACTGAGTGCCATGATCTGGTAAAGGGACTGGAGTTGGACCAAGGGTTGGACTTGATGATCTCGGAGGGCTTTTCCAACCCAATTCATTCTATGATTCTATAGATGAGGCACTGAGTGAGAATCCACACCTTGATCCAACCCCACTGTGATCACCAGCCCAGGGCACGGAGTGGAGTTGGATCACGGTGGGGTTGGATCAAGGGTTGAACTTGATGATCTTTGAGGTCTTTTCCAACCCAATCCATTCTATGATTCTGTGATTCTATAAAAGTGGCACTGATTGAGAATCCACACCTTGATCCAATCCCACTGTGATCACAGTAAGGTTGGATCACGGGTTGAACTTGATGATCTGGGAGGTCTTTTCCAACCCAATCCATTCTATGATTCTGTGATTCTATAAAAGTGGCACTGAGTGAGAATCCACATCTTGATCCAACCCCACTGTGATCACCAGCCCAGGGCACAGAGTGGGGTTGGATCAAGGGTTGGACTTGATGATCTCGGAGGTCTTTTCCAACCCAATCCATTCTATGATGATTCTGAGTGTCTTGTCTTTGGGCCAGAAATGCGACAGCCCCAAAGTCACCGCAAACTCCAGGAGAAGCTCCTGGGCGAGGCCACTCCCAGTGATGTCACAGTTTGCTCCCAGCCTTAAGTTAGGAACGCGTCCTAAGCGGGGCTGAGGTAATTCCATCTTCAAAAAGAAGAAAAAAAAAGCCTTTAGGGGGCTGCGAGAATAAACAAACAGAGCCTTTTAGTGCCGGGTTATTGACGCAAAACAGTTTAGCCAAGTGGGTTGTTGAAGTGCAAATGCCGTGGATTATTCATGGGCCGCTTTCTCTCCACTCATCACCTCTACCCCTCTTCTGTTTGTTCCCAGCCCCTGGAAGCTCCACAGCTCTCTGGGAAGCTCTTTGGAAGCCTCATCCATCAGGGCCAGCAGTTGGATGCGTTGTTGTCTTCCAAATGGAGTCCGTAATGGGCAGAGAGGTTTAATTAATGCTTCGCAGCGCTGTGTCTGTTTGTAAAGAAATGATGGACTATAAAATGAGGCAGTGCCTGGTGAAATGTATCTCCTAATGGCCGGGCTGGCATTTTAAGTGATCACTAAATCACTTCAATATTAAGACCTTCTTGAGCAAGGATAATAAAGCAGGAGATTTGGAAATGGGAGATACCGGGGGCTTCCAATTATCCACTAAATAAACCATTTTTATAGTGATCACAGAGTTAATCCCCCTCACGGAGCAGGCAGGTGAGGGGGGCAGAGAAAATGTGAGATTCTGGCCTGCAGATAAAGGAGTTTCAAGTGGATTTTTGAAGGCCAGAGCCAAGAGGGAGGAAAATATCAACTTTTCCTGAACTCTTTCCCCATTCTTTTGATGAATAAATGCAAGCAGCCCTGGTTAGATAGAAAAGCTCATGATCAGAAATTCGATAGATCAAGACTATTCCCCAGACAGGCCTGAAGTAGCTGCATGGCAGAAGGGAGGGATGATCTATGAATATTGTTTCCCAACTCCTGCTTTAAATATTTGGGACTATTCTCAATAGGCTCCATATTTTTTAAATGCAAGTCAGGCCAAAATGCTGAATTGCTGCTTGGCAGCTTGGGCAGAGTGAGGCTCTGCAGCCCTTCAGTGATGGGGAGGAGGCAGGAGGAGCCTCCCAGGTCTCCTCTGCCAGAAGTTTTGGCAGGTTTTTGGAAGGTAAAATGAGGTTTTAATGAGGAGAATGAGATCCAAATGATGGTGCTGCTTTTCCAGTTAAACACACAGAACCTGATGGTTCCCCTGGACTCTGCCTTGGGGAGGCCACATCTTGAGTGTTGTGTTCAGTTCTGGGCCCCTCAGTTGAGGAAAGAGATTGAGGGGCTGGAGCGGGTCCAGAGAAGAGCAACGAGGCTGGAGAAGGGACTGGATGTGGCACTGAGTGTCCTCTGAAACACCTCCAGGGACAGAGAATCCACCATGTCTTGATCCAACCTCACTGGGATCACCAGCCCAGGGCACAGAGTGCCAGAGTGATCCCAGTGGGGTTGGATCAAGGGTTGGACTTGCTGATCTCAGAGGTCTCTTCCAACCCAACTGAGAAGAGCAACGAGGCTGGAGAAGGGACTGGAGCACAAGTGCTGTGGGGAGAGGCTGAGGGAGCTGGGGGTGTTCAGCCTGGAGAAGAGGAGGCTCAGAGGTGACCTCAGCACTGTCTGGAACTGCCTGAAGGGAAGTTCTGGCCAGGTGGGGGTTGGTCTCTTCTCCCAGGCACTCAGCAATAGGACAAGGGGGCACGATGGGCTCAAGCTCTGCCAGGGGAAATTGAAGTTGGAGAGCAGGTGGAAATTCTTTGCAGAGAGAGTGCTCAGGGATTGGAATGGGCTGCCCAGAGAGGGAGTGGATTCCCCATCCCTGGAGGTTTTTCAGCTGAGCTTGGCCGTGGCACTGAGTGCCATGATCTGGTAAAGGGACTGGAGTTGGACCAAGGGTTGGACTTGATGATCTGGGAGGTCTTTTCCAACCCAATCGATTCTATGATTCTATGACACAAAATGTTTGCAGAACAACCACACAGATCTTTGTCCCAAGGTGGGAAATTATCCCAACAGCTTTTAAAGGAGAGTCCCAGATGGCTGGAGAGTCTTTGGAGGTGAAGTCTGAGTTTCTGTGATGGATCCGACTCCTGATCACAGAATCACAGAATGGATTGGGTTGGAAAAGCCCTCTGAGATCATCAAGTCCAACCCTTGGGCCAACTCCAGTCCCTTTACCAGATCATGGCACTCAGTGCCACGGCCAAGCTCAGCTGAAAAACGTCCAGGGATGGGGAATCCACCCCCTCTCTGGGCAGCCCATTCCAATCCCTGAGCACTCTCTCTGCAAAGAAGTTTTCTCTGCTCTCCAACTTCCATTTCCCCTGGCAGAGCTTGAGCCCATCGTGCCCCCTTGTCCTATTGCTGAGTGCCTGGGAGAAGAGACCAACCCCCACCTGGCCAGAACTTCCCTTCAGGCAGTTCCAGACAGTGCTGAGGTCACCTCTGAGCCTCCTCTTCTCCAGGCTGAACACCCCCAGCTCCCTCAGCCTCTCCCCACAGCACTTGAGCTCCAATCCCTTCTCCAGCCTCGTTGCTCTTCTCAGTTGGGTTGGAAGAGACCTCTGAGATCATCAAGTCCAACCCTTGATCCAACCCCACTGTGATCACCAGCCCAGGGCACTCTGTGGGGCTGGATCAAGACATGGTGGATTCTCTGTCCCTGGAGGTGTTTCAGAGGACACTCAGTGCCACCTCCAGTCCCTTCTCCAGCCTCATTGCTCTTCTCTGGCCCCGCTCCAGCCCCTCAATCTCTTTTCTCAACTGAGGGGCCCAGAACTGAACACAACACTCAAGGTGTGGCCTCCCCAAGGCAGAGTCCAGGGGAAGGGTCACTGCCCTGGGCCTGCTGGCCACGCTAGTTTGGATCCAGGCCAGGATCCCCTTGGCCTTCTTGGCCACCTGGGCACACTGGTGGCTCCTGTTGAGCTTCCTGTCCCTCAGTCCCCCCAGGTCCCTCTGCCTGGCTGCTCTCCAGCCACTCTGTGCCCAGCCTGGAGCGCTGCAGGGGTTGGGGTGACCAAAGGGCAGGACCCTTCAGGACGTGTCACCTTTATCAGCACAAACCCATCAACACCTCAGAGTGTCCCCCAGTTCACGGGAGAGGATTTTCCTTACAGGTGTCGGGATTTTCTTCCTGACAAGAAAAGCATCAGGAGACGCTTCAAAGGGTCGTTTTAAATAATTCATGGCCGGAAAATAAGGCTGGGCACTTGTGGGAGATATTTTTGCATCGATGGCAGAGTTTGATGAATGAAGAGTGAGGTGTTGGTTAAGAATTCAGGCAAGTTAAATGTCTCTGAAGGTGAAAAATGGATCTCAGAATCTCCCCCGCTGCTTTTATTGCCGGGTACTTCATCATCCCTCCCTGAAAAGATGAGCAAAATGTCAAAGCAGCTCCTCGGGAAAAGGATGGAGAGATGATGGGATGGATCCTGTCATTGGGTGGGGGGAGGGAGATTTGCAGAGTCTGGAAAGGTTTGGCTGTCAGAGATTAAAAGAGGAAAACCAACAAAAAAAACCAACCAACCAAAAACAAACAAACAAACAAACAAACAAACAAACAAAGAATAAAAAACAAAACAAAAAAAACCCCAACCCCCCCCCAAAATAAAACAAAAAAAAAACCACAAAAAACCCCCCCAAACCCCCGCAAAAAACCCCAAAACCCCAAAAAACCCCCAAACCCCCAAAAAACAAAAAACAAAAAGCAACCAAAAAAACCCCCAAAACCCCCCAAAAATCAAAAAACCAAAAAAACACCAAAAAACAAAAAAACCCCAAAAAACAAAAAAAACAACCCAAAAAACCCCAAAAAAACCCCCAAAACCCCCCAAAACAAAAAACAAAAAAACCCAAAAAAACTCCAAAAAACAAAAAAAAACTACCAAAAAATAGAAAAACAAAAAAAAACCCCAAACCCAAAAAAACAAAAAAAAACCCCCAAAAAACAAAAAAAACCCCAAAAAACCCAAAAACCCCCCAAAACAAAAAAAAACAAAAAACCCAACAAAAAACAACAAACCCCCCCCCAAAAAAAAACCCAAAAAAACAAACAAAAAAAACCAAAAAACCCCCCAAAACAAAAAAACCAAAAAAAACCCAAAACCCCCCCCAAAAACCCCAACCCCTCCCCAAAAACAGAAAAACAAAAAAACCCCAAAAAATCAAAAAACCCCCCAAAAGCCCCAAAAGCCCCAAAAGCCCCAAAAAACAAAAAACCCAAAAAACAAAAAAAAACCCAAAAAAACCCCAAACCCCCCCCAAAAAACAAAGAAACAAAAACCCCAAAAAACCCAAAAAAACCCCAAAAAACCCCCACCCCCCCCCCAAAAAACAAACAAAAAAAGCAACCCCAAAAACTAATTATATAACATTAAAAAAACCCCAACAAATGAACATACTAAAAAAAGAAAAAGAAAAAAAAAAGAGTGGAAAAAGGAAAGGAAAAAAAGGGTGGAAAAAAGGAAAGGAAAAAAATAGTGGAAAAAAGGAAAGGGAAAAAATGAGTGGAAAAAAGGAAAGGAAAAAATGAGTGGAAAAAAGGAAAGGAAAAAAAAAGGGTGGAAAAAAGGAAAGGAAAAAATATTTCAGGATGATTTTCTCCATCCACTTGGAAATGTTTCCAAAATGAGGGAAAATGCACCTCCCAAATCCCTGTTTTAAGGAGGGTTCTTGAAACTTGACAATTCCATGAGAATTTTTTTTTTTCTTTTCTGAAAGAGAAGTTCAGGAAAAACTATTTTGAATTTCCAGGGAAAAAGCCCCCTGGGATTGGAATTTGGAATTTTCTCCCCATGGAGCTGTGCCCTGTGGATTCCCAGGGAAAAGCCCCCTGGGATTGGAATTTTCTCCCCATGGAGCTGTGCCCTGTGGATTCCCAGGGAAAAAAAAACAACCTGGAAATGGAATTTTCTCTCCATGGAGCTGTGCCCTGTGGATTCCCAGGGAAAAAACACCCCCTGGAATTTGGAATTTTCTCCCCATGGAGCTGCACCCTGTGGATTCCCAGGGAAAGAAAACTCTGGAATTGGAATTTTCTCCCCATGGAGCTGTGCCCTGTGGATTCCCAGGGAAAAGCCCCCTGGAAATGGAATTTTCTCTCCATGGAGCTGTGCCCTGTGGATTCCCAGGGAAAAACCCCTCTTGGAAATGGAATTTTCTCCCCATGGAGCTGTGCCCTGTGGATTCCCAGGGAAAGAAAACTCTGGAATTGGAATTTTCTCCCCATGGATCTGTGCCCTGTGGATTCCCAGGGAAAAAACACCCCCTGGAATTTGGAATTTTCTCCCCATGGAGCTGCACCCTGTGGATTCCCAGGGAAAGAAAACTCTGGAATTGGAATTTTCTCCCCATGGAGCTGTGCCCTGTGGATTCCCAGGGAAAAGCCCCCTGGAAATGGAATTTTCTCTCCATGGAGCTGTGCCCTGTGGATTCCCAGGGAAAAACCCCTCTTGGAAATGGAATTTTCTCCCCATGGAGCTGTGCCCTGTGAATTCCCAGGGAAAAGCCCCCTGGGGTTGGAATTTTCTCCCCATGGAGCTGTGCCCTGTGGATTCCCAGGAAAAACACCCCCTGGAAATGGAATTTTCTCTCCATGGAGCTGTGCCCTGTGGATTCCCAGGGAAAGAAAACTCTGGAATTGGAATTTTCTCCCCATGGAGCTGTGCCCTGTGGATTCCCAGGGAAAAACCCCTCTTGGAAATGGAATTTTCTCCCCATGGAGCTGTGCCCTGTGGATTCCCAGGGAAAGAAAACTCTGGAATGGGAATTTTCTCCCCATGGAGCTGTGCCCTGTGGATTCCCAGGAAAAACACCCCCTGGAAATGGAATTTTCTCTCCATGGAGCTGTGCCCTGTGGATTCCCAGGAAAAACACCCCCTGGAAATGGAATTTTCTCCCCATGGATCTGTGCCCTGTGCATTCCCAGGAAAAACACTCCCTGGAGTTTGGAATTTTCTCCCCATGGAGCTGTGCCCTGTGGATTCCCAGGGAAAAGCCCCCTGGGATTGGAATTTTCTCCCCATGGATCTGTGCCCTGTGGATTCCCAGGGAAAGAAAACTCTGGAATTGGAATTTTCTCCCCATGGAGCTGTGCCCTGTGGATTCCCAGGAAAAACACCCCCTGGAAATGGAATTTTCTCTCCATGGAGCTGTGCCTGGGGATTCCCAGGGAAAGAAAACTCTGGAATTTGGAATTTTCTCCCCATGGAGCTGTGCCCTGTGGATTTCCAGGGAAAAGCCCCCTGGGGTTGGAATTTTCTCCCCATGGAGCTGTGCCCTGTGGATTCCCAGGAAAAACACTCCCTGGAGTTTGGAATTTTCTCTCCATGGAGCTGCACCCTGTGGATTCCCAGGGAAAGAAAACTCTGGAATTTGGAATTTTCTCCCCATGGATCTGTGCCCTGTGGATTCCCAGGGAAAAGCCCCCTGGGGTTGGAATTTTCTCCCCATGGATCTGTGCCCTGTGGATTCCCAGGGAAAAGCCCCCTGGGGTTGGAATTTTCTCCCCATGGATGGTGCTTCCTGACACCTCTGAAGGGAGAGAGAATTTAAATTGTATTTTTTTTTCCTCCTTTCAGGAATTCCCTGGCCAGGCACACCTGGATTGATGGAAAAGCTCCAGGGCTGGACCAAACCCCCCCCCCCCAAAGTCTCTGCAGACCCTCCCAAGGCACTTTGATCCCAGAAAAAAAAAAAGGGAAATTCCTGGGGAAGGGAAGAAGGTTTTCATCTTTTGCTTATCAAAGATGGGAGTTTAGTCAGCTCTGAAAGCAGGAAAAATTTTCTTCCTGATCTTTCCTGTAGCCAGGAAAGGAATCCTGATGGAATTGTGAGTGGGGAATATTCCCAGGGAAGAGACCAAGTGTGTTAATGACATGTGGCAATTAGAGAACTGATTTCCAAGGAGTTTTCCTTCATTATTTCCATTCTGAACCGAAAGGAACTAAAAACATCCTTTGGTAATAATTGTAAATTCCACCCTTTGCTTTGGGAGGACCAAACAACTTAATCCCAAATTTAATTTGGAGTTTCTTTGGAAATACATTCAACTTTTAAAGGAACTGTTTGGAGAACAAATCGAATCATTTCAGGAAGGGCTGAATGAGGCTCAGGGAAGTTATTGAAGTGCTTTGGACTAAATAAAATATTCCTGGCATTAAGTGAGGTCTTGGGAACGTTCAGACTTGGCTGAAAACGTTCCTTGTTCAACAGCAGCTCTTTGAAGGATTTCCAGGCAGAGGGAATTTGAGTGACAAGTGAATTTTTCCTGATTTGGTTTGGAGAAGCATCTGAAGGGCTTCAGGCTGAAATCGGGGAGTCCTGGAATGGTTTGGGTGGGAAGGGACCTGAAAGATCATCCCATCCCACCCCCTGCCATGGGCAGGGACACCTCCCACCAGCCCAGGCTGCTCCAAGCCCTGTCCAACCTGGCCTGGGACACTCCCAGGGATGGGACAACCTGTGCCAGGGCCTGCCCACCCTCCCAGACACCAATTCCTTCCCAATATCCCACCCAGCCCTGCCCTCTGGCACTGGGAAGCCATTCCCCGTGTCCTGTCCCTCCATCCCTTGTCCCCAGTCCCTCTCCAGCTCTCCTGGAGCCTCTTCAGGCCCTGCCAGGAGCTCTCAGGGGTTCCTGGAGCCTTCTCTTCTCCAGGTGACCCCCCAGCTCTCCCAGCCTGGCTCCAGCCCTGGAGCATCTCCATGATTGTGTTGGAGGGACCCCAAAGCCCACCCAGTGCCACCCCTGCCATGGGCAGGGACACCTCCCACCAGCCCAGGCTGCTCCAAGCCCTGTCCAGCCTGACCTGGGACACTCCCAGGGCTGGGGCAGCCACAGCTTCTCTGGGCACCTGTGCCAGGGCCTGCCCACCCTCCCAGACACCAATTCCTGCCCAATATCCCACCCAGCCCTGCCCTCTGGCACTGGAAAGCCATTCCCTGTGTCCTGTCCCCCCATCCCTTGTCCCCAGTCCTTCTCCAGCTTTCCTGAAGCCCCTTTAGACACTGGAAGGGGCTCTCAGGTCTCCCTGGAGCCTTCTCTTCTCCAGGTGACCCCCTCAGCTCTCCCAGCCTGGCTCCAGAGCAGAGGGATCCAGCCCTTGGAGCATCTCCATGATTGGGTTGGAAGGGACCTTAAATCCCATCTCATCCCACCCCTGCCATGGACAGGGACACCTCCCACCAGCCCAGGGTGCTCCAAGCCCTGTCCAACCTGGCCTGGGACACTCCCAGGGATGGGGCAGCCACAGTTTCTCTGCCCAACCTGTGCCAGGGCCTGCCCACCCTCCCAGACACCAATTCCTGCCCAAAATCCAACTTAAATCTACATTTCTCCACCTTAAAGCCATTCCCTGTGTCCTGTCTCTCCATCCCTTGTCAATGGTCTCCTTCCATCTTTCTTGTAGCTCCTTCAGGCACTGGAAGGCCACAATGAGGTCACCCCAAAGCTTCTCTTCTCCAGGCTGGACAATCCCAATTCTCCAGCTGGAAATCTGCCCCACTTGTGCTTCAACCTCCTCCTTCCAGCACCTCATCCTGCAGAATCCAAACCTTCCCTTCCATTGTCACCAAAAGCAACTTCTGTCCCTCTGCCCAAAGAGGTGACACCTCCACTCTTCCAATTTAATTTCCAAAGGCTTTAATATTTTTTTTCTTAGGGAACTCTGAGAACAAACAAACACTGAATTCTGCCCCCACCTTCTTTAAGCTAAAATTAATTTCTATTTTCTCTTTCTATGTATTTGGGGAGAGGAAAGAGGGTTCACCTTCATCATTCCTTCCTTCTCAGTTCCTCCTGCTCCTGTCCCAGAACTTCCCATGGGGATAATGTTAAAAAATGGAATTTAAAATCAACCAAACCCTCTCACCAACAAATGTTCTTCTAGGAAAAGAAGTGGAAATAATGATTTTTTTTTTGGTAGGGATTTTTAGGTCTGTCTCTGGCTGTATCTCCATACACCAAATATTTGATTTTGGAGGAAATTTGTGCTGGAGAAAATAAAACAAAAAAAAAAAGAAAAAAAGAAAAAAAAAAAAGAAAAAAAGAAAAAAAGAAAAAAAGAAAAAAGAAAAAGAAAAAAAAGAAAAAGAAAAAGAAAAAAGAAAAAGAAAAAGAAAAAAGAAAAAGAAAAAGAAAAAAGAAAAAGAAAAAAGAAGAAAGAAAAAAGAAAAAAGAAAAAAGAAAAAAGAAAAAGAAAAAAAGAAAAAGAAAAAAGAAAAAGAAAAAAGAAAAAAAGAAAAGAAAAAAGAAAAAAGAAAAAAAGAAAAAAAGAAAAAGAAAAATAAGAAGAAAGAGAAAATAAAAAGAAAAAAGAAAAAGAAAAAAAGAAGAAAGAAAAAATAAAAAGAAAAAAGAAAAAAGAAAAAAGAAAAAAAGAAAAAAGAAAAAAGAGAAAAAGAAAAAGAAAAAAGAAAAAAGAAAAAAAGAAAAAAGAAAAAAGAAAAAGAAAAAAGAAAAAAGAAAAAAGCAAAAAGAAAAAAGAAAAAAAAGAAAAAAGAAAATAAAGAAAAAAGAAAAAAGAAAAAAGAAAAAACAAAAAAGAAAAAGAAAAAAGAAAAAAGAAAAAAAAGAAAAAAGAAAAAAGAAAAAGAAAAAAAGCAAAAAGAAAAAAGAAAAAAGAAAAAAAAAAGAAAAAAAAGAAAAATAAAGAAAAAAAAGGGGAATTATTTCTGGCCTTTCCTCTGGGAAGGTTTTGGAAGAAGGGACAGACCAGGAGCACTTTGGGAAGAACAACCTGGTCTCCATCTCCCTGTGAGTGGGAGTTTTTGGAGCTGAGATGGGAGAAAATGTGTGTGCAAAAGGGAATTTATTTAAATGCAGTTTTACACTCATTCCATAATAGTGGCATTTTATCTTTCTCACATTGATTTATGGGCACTGAAGCAGAACAGAAGAGTCAGAAAAAAGCAATTAATGAATAAAGCAAAAAAAAAAAAAAAGCAAAAAAAAACCCCCCTGTGCAAACGTCTCCAGATTAAATAAAAAAAAAGAAAAATGAACAAAAAAAAAAAAAGAGAGAAATCTTCCAAAAAGCTGAAGAAAGGGGGATAATTGATGGTTCCATTTTAACCTGATGTTATTTCTGGATCTCTCTCTCTTTTTTTCCCCCTAATAGAATGTGTTATTTACTGCCTGCTTTGGAGCTGACAGCAAAGAACCAGCATTTGCAATAAAACATCCTTAGCACCTTCGTGCACTTGCTCATCCCACTGGGCTGTCAGGGCCCGGCTCTGCCCAACATCCCTCAATGTCCTGCTGGGGGAGGAGGGCTGGAATCAGCACAGGGCTCTAATTACCTCTAATGACCTCATTGCAGAGCCAAAGCTGAGGGACACTCTTGGCTGAGTGAGTGGTGGGGCTGGTGGAGCATCCCCAGCCCAGATGGGAGGTGGGCAAGGGTTGGTTTCTTCTCTTGGGATGGCAGAGAAGGGGAGGGAGAGGAAGCTCTGGGGAAGTTCTGCCCAGGATGAAAGGGCTGGAGAGCAGCCAGGCAGAAAAGGACCTGGGGTTTGGATTGACAGGAAGCTCAATAGGAGCCACCAGTGTGCCCAGGTGGCCAAGAAGGCCAAGGGGATCCTGGCCTGGAGCCAAACTAGCGTGGCCAGCAGGCCCAGGGCAGTGACCCTTCCCCTGGACTCTGCCTTGGGGAGGCCACACCTTGAGTGTTGTGTTCAGTTCTGGGCCCCTCAGTTGAGGAAAGAGAATGGGGGGCTGGAGTGGGGCCAGAGACAGAGAATCCACCATGTCTTGATCCAACCCTACTGTGATCTCCAGCCCAGGGCACTCTGTGCCCTGGGCTGGTGATCACAGTAGGGTTGGATCAAGGGTTGGACTTGATGATCTCAGAGGTCTCTTCCAACTCAACTGAGAAGAGCAACAAGGCTGGAGAAGGGACTGGATGTGGCACTGAGTGTCCTCTTAAACACCTCCAGGGACAGAGAATCCACCATGTCTTGATCCAGCCCCACAGAGTGCCCTGGGCTGGTGATCCCAGTGGGGTTGGATCAAGGGTTGGACTTGCTGATCTCAGAGGTCTCTTCCAACCCAAGTGAGAGGAGCAACGAGGCTGGAGAAGGGACTGGAGCACAAGTGCTGTGGGGAGAGGCTGAGGGAGCTGGGGGTGTTCAGCCTGGAGAAGAGGAGGCTCAGGGGGCACCTCCTCACTCCCCACAACCCCCTGACAGGAGGCTGGAGCCAGGGGGGGTTGGGCTCTTCTCCCACACAAGCAGCAGCAGGACAAGAGGGCACAGGCTCAAGCTGTGCCAGGGCAGGCTTGGCTTGGCCATCAGGAAGGAATTGTTTGCAGAGAGGGTGCTCAGGCCTTGGAATGGGCTGCCCAGAGAGGGGGTGGATTCTCCATCCCTGCAGGTGTTGAAGCTGAGACTGGATGTGGCACTGAGTGCCCTGGGCTGGTGAGCACAGCGGGGTTGGAGCAAGGGCTGGGCTGGAGGAGCTCAGAGGGCTCTTCAACCCAACTGATTCCATGATTCTGTGATTCTCTGGGAAAGTCCTGCCTGGCATGCAAGTGATGGTTGTCTGCTGAGGAGGAGGGAGAGGAAGCTCTGGGGAAATTGTGCCCAGGATGGAAGTGATGGTTGGCAGTTGAAGGGGCAGGTGGGTGTGTTTATGGGAACCAAATCAGGGATCAGACTTGGTGCTTGATCTGCTGCTCTGCCCTGAGGTCCTCCCTCTGGTTTAAATCCAGCTGAGGATCCCTGGGGTTGGCAAAGCCCTGCAAGCCCCTGGAGCCTACCCTGTGCCCAATGCCCACCTTGGCAAAGCCCTCCCAGCCCCTGGAGCCCACCCTGTGCCCGGTGCCCACCTTGGAAAAGTCCTGCCGGCCCCTGGAGCCCACCCTGTGCCCGATGCCCACCTTGACAAAGCCCTGCCAGCCCTTGGAGCCCACCCTGTGCCCGATGCCCACCTTGGCAAAGCCCTGCCAGCCCCTGGAGCCCACCCTGTGCCCAATGCCCACCTTGGCAAAGTCCTGCCAGCCCATGGAGCCCACCCTGTGCCCAATGCCCACCTTGGCAAAGCCCTCCCAGCCCCTGGAGCCCACCCTGTGCCTGGTGCCCATCTTGGCAAAGCCCTGCCAGACCCTGCAGCCCACCCTGTGCTCGATGCCCACCTTGGAAAAGACCTGCCAGCCCCTGCAGCCCACCCTGTGCCCGATGCCCACCTTGTCCCCCAGCCCAGTGTACTCAGTGCCATGGCCAGTCCTGCCTTGGGCACCTCCAGGGCTGGGCACTCCAACCCTCCCTGGGCAGCCCCTGCCAGTGCCTGCCCACCCTTTCCAGGAGGAAATTCCTGCTGCTGTGCCCCCTGCCCCTGCCCTGGCCCAGCCTGACGCCGTGCCCTCTGCTCCTGTCCCTGTGCCCTGGGGCACAGCCCGACCCCCTGTCCTGGCTCCCCTTCCTGGCAGGGATTGCAGAGCCAGAAGGTGCCCCCTGAGCCTCCTTTGCTCCAGCTGAGCCCCCCCGGCTCCCTCAGCCCCTCCTCTCATGACTGACTCTCTCTCAAGTGATGATCCTGCTCTGCTGATGGGGAGGTGGCTCTTAATTTTGTCACAGATTTCCCAATATTTGCTGTTCCTCCTCCCAGGCTCTGCAGGTGCTCAGAGAAGTTGTGGAGCAAACTCTGCCTTCAGTGAAGTGAAACTTCTCCAACTGCTGAAAGGACTGGGAAGGGTGAAAGGATTTCCTTGGGTTTTCCAGCATGAAACTGGAACCATTTGGTGAAATAAAACTTCCTGCAAGGAAAAAAAAAATGACATTTTCTGCAGAACTTTATGAGAAATTGCCTATTAATTGTAACCACTATAAACTGCACTCCTTAAATCATCTTCCAGTTGCACATTTTCAACTGTGCTCCCTGTTCATCCTCTGGAACTAAAGAGGCTCTGCCTCCAGGAGCTGAGTCTTCTGGACATTAAATTAAAGAGGAATTTAACCTTTTGACACTGAGACATCAGTGGGTGCATTTAAATCTCTGTCTCTCACGTTACATTTATCAATAGGACAAGAGGGAAAGGCTTTAAACTGGAGTTTGGAGTAGAGTTTGGGAAGGAATTGGTGTCTGGGAGGGTGGGCAGGCCCTGGCACAGGTGCCCAGAGAAGCTGTGGCTGCCCCAGCCCTGGGAGTGTCCCAGGCCAGGCTGGACAGGGCTTGGAGCAGCCTGGGCTGGTGGGAGGTGTCTCTGCCCATGGCAGGGGTTGGAATGAGATGGGATTTAAGGTCCCTTCCAACCCAATCATGGAGATGCTCCAGGGCTGGAACCCTCTGCTCTGGAGCCAGGCTGGGAGAGCTGGGGGTGTCCACCTGGAGCAGAGAAGGCTCCAGGGACACCTGAGAGCCCCTGGCAGGGCCTGAAGTGGCTCCAGGAGAGCTGGAGAGGGACTGGGGACAAGGGATGGAGGGACAGGACACAGGGAATGGCTTCCCAGTGCCAGAGGGCAGGACTGGGTGGGATATTGGGCAGGAATTGGTGTCTGGGAGGGTGAGCAGGCCCTGGCACAGGTTGGGCAGAGAAGCTGTGGCTGCCCCATCCCTGGGAGTGTCCCAGGCCAGGTTGGACAGGGCTTGGAGCAGCCTGGGCTGGTGGGAGGTGTCCATGCCCATGGCAGGGGTGGGATGGGATGAGCTTTAAAGGTCCCCTCCAAGCCAAACCATTCCATGACAGCTGAAGGGCACTGGTGTTGGCACACTTGGAGCACGTGGCATTACTTTGGTTGACCCTCAGTTCACTCCATATCAGGAATAACCATTTTTTCCCCTCTGCTTTTTATGCACTGGGGCCGAATCCAGGAGTTTTCATTCCCTTGTTGGCTGAGGAGCACCCACATCTCCAGGTTTGGGATGGGTGCCTTGTTCCCTCTGCAGCTTTTCCTTCTCTGACATTCCTGAGACACCAAATCCATGGGAGAGCAACTCTGCAGCCACCAGCCCAAGGAGAAGACCTGAGGGTGGGTGTTCCCAACTCCCTCCATGCCCCAGGGCTTTGCTGCAGCTCCTGTGGGAAGGTGATGGAGTGGAAAAAGGGGACAGGAGGAAAGGGAATGGCCTCAGGGTGTGCCAGGGCAGGGGCAGGGGGCACAGCAGCAGGAACTTCCCCCTGGAAAGGGTGGGCAGGCACTGGCAGGGGCTGCCCAGGGAGGGTTGGTGTGCCCAGCCCTGGAGGTGCCCAAGGCAGGACTGGCCGTGGCACTGAGTGCTCTGGGCTGGGGGACAAGGTGGGCATTGGGCACAGGGTGGGCTCCAGGGTCTGGCAGGGCTTTGCCAAGGTGGGCATCAGGCACAGGGTGAGCTCCAGGGGCTGGCAGAGCTTTCCCAAGGTGGGCATCAGGCACAGGGTGGGCTCCAGGGGCTGGCAGGTCTTTTCCAAGGTGGACATCGGGCACAGGGTGGGCTCCAGGGGCTGACAGGGCTTTGCCAAGGTGGGCATTGGGCACAGGGTGGGCTCCAGGGGCTGGCAGGGCTTTGCCAAGGTGGACATCGGGCACAGGGTGGGCTCCAGGGGCTGGCAGGGCTTTGCCAAGGTGGGCGTCAGGCACAGGGTGGGCTCCAGGGGCTGGCAGGGCTTTGCCAAGGTGGGCGTCAGGCACAAGGTGGGCTCCAGGGGTGAGAGGGCTTTGCCAAGGTGGGCATCGGGCACAGGGTGTGCTCCATGGGCTGGGAGGGCTTTGCCACGGTGGGCATCGGGCACAGGGTGGGCTCCATGACCTCTGAGATCTTTTCCAACCCACTTTTCCAAGTGTTTGATTCTGTCACTCTGTGTTGCCCTCAGTGTGGACGTGGAGATGGTCAGAACCCACTTCCCACGTTTTTGGGTGGGCAGGAGTTGTCACACCCCCTGATCTCTGCAGCACCTCAGTGATGCCATCCAACCTTCCTGCTTCCAGTGGCACCTGATGAAAGGCTCCTGATGAAAGGGAGAATTGTTCTGGGGTAAAAAAAAAATCAAGATTTTGGTCATCTCGGCCCTGGCACAGAAATATTTTCCATTGGGCTTTTCACTGCTCAGTTTAATGTGTATTTTCTCTGCCTGAAAAAACCTATTGACTCAGCTCTTAAGATAATTACTGGATTTCACATTGAAAAGCCTTCATACAAATATTTAAAAGGAAAAAAAAAAACAACGAAAGAACAAAGACCAAACAGCTTCATGTTATTAATCAACGAGAGGAGAAGGGCGTATTGTTATGAAAATACAGCCCCCACTTTGCAGCTTTCAGGGAGCAGCAGATGGCAGAGCGTTTGTGGAGACGTGTCTTCCCCCAACAGGGTGGATTAACCATCAACCAGCTCCTCTTGCTGGGCTTTAAACAGGCAGGGAGAGGCTGGGCAAGCTCTTGGATGGCAGCAGGAACAGGCTGAAGGTGTCCTTGGTTTAATGCGAGTGACTTTGTGTCCCACTCAGATTTATGTTCCCTGCCTTTGGCGTGCCAAGCTCGGCGTTGCTTCCAGCAGATGGAGAGGGTGGTGCAGATCTCTTGGCCTGAGCCCAGCCTGTCTCACCCTCTGCTTTCTGGGGGGGTTGGCAGAGCTCTCAGTGCTCAGGGAGGGGGGACTTGGTGCACGTGATGCTGCTGCCAAGTGGGTCCTGCTCCAGAGGGAAGGAGAAGGGAAATCAAGGGTAACCAAAATGTGCTTTGCCAGCCTGGCCCAAGTGTGGCCAGCACTGCCAGAGTGTTGGCAGGAGATTGGAGGGACAGGGCAAGGGGAATGGCTTCAGACTCAGATTCAAATTCAGGTTGGATATTGGGAAGGAATTGGTGTCTGGGAGGGTGGGCAGGCCCTGGCACAGGTGCCCAGAGAAGCTGTGGCTGTTCTATCCCTGGGAGTGTCCCAGGCCAGGTTGCACAGGGCTTGGAGCAGCCTGGGCTGGTGGGAGGTGTCCCTGCCCATGGCAGGGCTGGCACTGGGTGGGCTTTGAGGTCTCTTCCAACCCAATCATGGAGATGCCCCAGAGCTGGATCCCTCTGCTCTGGAGCCAGGCTGGGAGAGCTGAGGGGGTCACCTGGAGCAGAGAAGGCTCCAGGAAGACCTGAGAGCCCCTTGCAGTGCCTGAAGGGGCTCCAGGAGAGCTGGAGAGGGACTGGGGACAAGGGATGGAGGGACAGGACACAGGGAATGGCTTCCCAGTGCCAGAGGGCAGGGCTGGGTGGGATATTGGGCAGGAATTGGTGTCTGGGAGGGTGGGCAGGCCCTGGCACAGGTTGGGCAGAGAAGCTGTGGCTGCCCCATCCCTGGGAGTGTCCCAGGCCAGGCTGGACAGGGCTTGGAGCAGCCTGGGCTGGTGGGAGGTGTCCCTGCCCAGGGCAGGGGTGGCACTGGGTGGGCTTTGAGGTCCTTTCCAATCCAAACCTTTTGATGCTTCTGTGGTTTCCAGGAGTAACATGGGAGAGACAACCCTCTGGTCACTTCTCTCCAGGTGACCAACTCCCACCTCAGAGCAAAGAGCTCCAGAGTGGAGAAGAACAGGAATTGTGGCTGGTCCTGCTTGATGTGGAGAGCAGATCAAACTCTGCTTGACTCACAGGGAGCCTTCAGGAGAGCTGGAGAGGGACTTGGGACAAGGGATGGAGGGACAGGACACAGGGAATGGCTTCCCACTGCCAGAGGGCAGGGCTGGGTGGGATATTGGGAAGAAATTGGTGTCTGTGAGGGTGGGCAGGCCCTGGCACAGGTTGGGCAGAGAAGCTGTGGCTGCCCCAGCCCTGGGAGTGTCCCTGGCCAGGCTGGAGCATCCTGGTCTGGTGGGAGGTGTCCCTGCCCATGGCACGATCTTTAAGTTCCCTTTGAACCCAAACAGTTCTACAATTCTATTCTACAGGAGCAGATCTCTTGCTCTGCAGCTTCATAAAGACCTGTAGGACTTTCAGAGGTGCCTGAGTGGTTTTTTCTGCCAAACCCAGTGTAATTTTTTGGTACAGCTTAATGGGAATGACAAGCAGGCTGTGCTGCTCTTGCAAATCAACCCCCTGGGGTCCCTTTTCAACCTCTTGACTTGGTGGTTTTACATGAGAAGAGCAGTGACTGTTAAAGGTGCTAATCCAGTTCTGGAGTTCTGGGTCATTCCATGAGCAGAAGAGCTGCCACTTGCCAAGTCCTGCAGTGACCCTGATCCTACAAAAAGTCATCATCTGAAGGGAGAGGCACCAAAAAGCAAGGAAGAGTCCACCAGATTTGCTAAGTCCACCTGCCTTTTGATACAACAGCAACTTTCCTTGACCATGTTTACATCAAATAACCACCCCCCTCCATTTTCATTTTCTGTTTTCATTTGCTGTTCAACAAGCCAGAAATAGAGAGATAAAAATAGAGAAAATCACCGTCCCAGAAACAAACCTGACAGGCAACAGCAGAGGGGACAATCCATTTTCATCTCCAGCCACTCACAGAATGGAAGGGGAAGTGTCTTTATTCTTTCATTTCTCCAGGGGACTTCCCCAAGTTATTAGACTCTGCCTTATTAAATAATTGAGAAGGCTTGTCAGAAAGTGACTTCTCCCTCCCTTATCCATCACTGAGATGTGCAGAAAATGGCACGTCAAGGAACATTTGCTGGGAAAGCTTCAGGGATCGTTAACTCTTGTCACCACTTAAGTGATTAAGGAACCAGAAACAGTGATATTTTCCCCTGGCTGGTTTGTAAATATTGAAGTGGCACTTTTTCCATCCTCCTCTGAGGGTGAGGTCAAAAGGAGGAGTGTTGGGGTGTGGACAGGACAGAGAGAACTCTCTGCCACGTTGATGGGTGTCCCAAAAGTCCCCTATGGATGGGCCACCACGGGAACTGCCACCAGGTATTGGAACCACACGTCACCCTCCCTGCCTGATGGCACAATTTTCTGCCCCTCCACATTTGGGGAAGTGGCCCGTCCTCATCATCTTCCCAGGAGCACCATGATTTTGTGGAGGGGAGGGTTTGGATGGACCTCAGGGAAAGGTCCTTCCCCCAGAGGGTGGTGGGCACTGACCAGACTCCCCAGGGCAGTGGGCACGGCCCCAAGGCTGCCAGAGCTCCAGGAGGGTTTGGACAATGGGACAGGGACAGGGTGGGATTGTTGGGGTGTCTGTGCAGGGTCAGGAGTTGGACTGGGTGGTTCTTTGGTGTCTCTTCCAGCTCAGGACATTCTGTGATTCCTTGATTTCTAGATCCTCACCATGATCTGTGGATATTTGGGTTCCTCCCACAATTTGGAGCCACCCTGCCCTCAGTCACCATGGGCTGTGGATTCCTCTGTCCCTCTTCCACCAGAACCCTCGTCCACCCTGACTCAGCTCTTGGTGCACCAGAAAGTCCCTCTGCAGAACCAGAACAAAGTTTGCACCTTTTCTACCATGATGTTTTCAGGCAGTTTGCTTTGCCCAGGGACAGGAGCTGCAGAGGACAGGACAGGAGGGAGGCTGGGACAAGATCTGCCACTGCACCAAGTAGGTTGTTGTTATAACCTGAGGGTTTAGAGTAATTCCATGAGTTCTCCAACTCTGGCAAACCATTCAGAGCCAGTGGTGGGATGTCTTTGTCCCAGCCACAAGGAGTGTGTTTAAATATCCTTCTCCTTTCTTCCTACAAGGACAACTCTGCAGAGCCACCCAAGACTGCAGTCCATGGTCCTGTGCAGGTGGAATCCAACCACGCAGGTGCTCAGGATCATAGTGAAGTCCATGACATCCAAACATTCCTTATGTCCCAAAGCACCTTAACCAAGGTGAATAAGCCCTGACCTTCCATCCCCGGAAGGAGCCTCTGGTGGGATTTGTGACCTCCTCACCCTGTGAAATCACAGCTTGATGGGGTTTGTTTTAGCTCAGCTGTGTCAAGGCACTGTGTCCCCTGCTGGCAATAAAGCAAAGGAATGATTAACACAGTCATTATGAAGTAATTGCAATGTCAATGTTGTCATGGGAGTCTTGTCCCCAAGAGTACCCCATGAAAGTCTGGTCCATCCAGCTGGGCCTCACCAACACCATGTGGACATCAGCCACAGCTTGGAGAAGATCTTAGTAAGTTTGGGAACCAGAATTTGAAGGAATTCATCATTCAAGTGGGATGATTCAACATCTCCTTATTCTCCAGACTCATCCAAGGGGGGACATGCCATGGGGTGCTCAGGAGCAGCCTCGTGTTTGATCCCTTCTTATCACGTTGTACATTCCAGGTCAAGGTGAAACCTGAGCTCCCGAAGGAGGCTTTGGAATTGCAGGCTCAGTGCTCTTCAATCTGCTCCCTCCTTTCTCCCAGTGAATTATGAACATGGAGATAACATCTCAGGCCTGTTGTGTTCAGACAAGTCAACAAATAGATGCCTTTTTGTTTTGGAAAGGCTCAACCCAGAAACAATTTTACACTCTGAAGGGGAAGGTCATTGCCTATCTCTTCCACTGATGAAATATTGCAGTTGGCTGATGAGCTGGAGCTTGTGTTTTCCCCAGGGCTGGCACAGCTCCTCAAACTGCTCTCTCCCAAAGAGGCCTCTGCTCTCCATAAATCACGGCGGTGGCAGCTCTGCCTTCACCTCGCCGAGTGAGATGCTGACACTTTGTTCTCTGTTTGCAGCAGCTCCTTCTCCCTGTGCTCAGGGGGAAACTGTGCCCTGGAGGCCATTTATGTGATGGATTCAGGCTCTCCTTCCACGTGGGAATTATCCAGAGAGTCCCTTGGATGGTTTGATGACGGTGTTTACTCTTTCAGTTGTGATGTTGAACGTGGTGAAGACACCAATGTCAGGCAATTCCAAGGCAGCACTTCATGCTTTAAGTGATGAGTTGTGCTGGTTTAAAGGGAAAGCAGCAGGAGAAATGAACCCAACACAAGACAGATTATAAGTAAGAGTTCCAATTTAATACCAATATTCCAATTAATGCAATGGCACAAAGAGAAATTGGGTTTAACCCCCAAGCCCAGCAGTGGAACCCACCCCCTGGGGCACAAACACAGGGGGGTTTGGTGGCCCCTGTGCTGAGCCCCACGTGGTTCCCCCGAGGCCAAAGGCAAAGGAAGGGACAAACCTGTTGGTGCAGATGATGGCACAGTCTGGGGGAGAGTGGGGGGCTCCTCCTGGCCAGGGGCTGCTCCTCCTCTGGATCCCAGGAGTGGTCCCAGAAGTCCCCAAAGCCCAAGATTACTCTGGAGAAGAGGAGGCTCAGGGGGCACCTCCTCACTCCCCACAAGCCCCTGACAGGAGGCTGGAGCCAGGGGGGGTTGGGCTCTTCTCCCACACAAGCAGCAGCAGGACAAGAGGGCACAGGCTCAAGCTGTGCCAGGGCAGGCTTGGCTTGGCCATCAGGAAGGAATTGTTTGCAGAGAGGGTGCTCAGGCCTTGGAATGGGCTGCCCAGAGAGGGGGTGGATTCTCCATCCCTGCAGGTGTTGAAGCTGAGACTGGATGTGGCACTGAGTGCCCTGGGCTGGTGAGCACAGTGGGGTTGGAGCAAGGGCTGGGCTGGAGGAGCTCAGAGGGCTCTTCCAACCCACTTCATTCCATGATTCTGTCCCCTCAGGTGTGGGTGGGAGCCCCCAGTGCCTCCCCCAGGGCAGGGAGTTCCACCCTGGGGGATCTGACTCTGGCAGTCAAGGGGGAGTTTGGCCCATGGGCAGAGCTGAGCCCTCAGGTGGGTGTGGAGGTGCCAAGGAGTCCCTGCAGGGCAGTTCTCCCAGCTCCTCTGCCAGGCTTCTTTCCCAGCCAGCTCCCAGCCTGAGGGCTCAGCTGTGCCCTGGGCAGCTGCTGCCAATGGGCCATTGGGAACAGTTGCTGGGCAATGGCCCAGAGGGTTTGGAATGCCCAGCTTTGGGCACACCCACACTGTGGTCTCAGTTGCTGAACCAGGACATGGGTCCAGAGATCAGATCCCTGAACCCTCCTGAGGTGTGTGAGTCTCTGCACAGTTGGATGTTACCCCCATAGAAAGACCTGCAGAAATGTCTGGATTTCAGGAATTTCCCCCTAAATCTCTGCTTGTCTAGTCAGGGCTGTGATTGGCAGGAGTATTTTGCCACCAGGCTGCCCATATTTTTACAGCTTTACAATAACAAAAGCCTCAAAATCCTCTTCCTGACCTGGGCCACCCTTCCTTGTATCATGGAAAAAGCCACTTCAGGGCATGTTTGGGGGTGTCCAGAGGGATGTGAGTCCAATTCCCCTCCCAGGTTCCCATGGCTGGTACGACACTTGTCACCCAATTATCTGTAATGAAAAACCCAATTTGTTTCTTTGCCTCCTTTTTCCTGGAAGAAGGAGGGGCTGAGAACAGCCAAGTAAACTCTCCACTTGCTTGTGGTGCAGTCCTTGCCTCTCAGCTTTAATTGGCTGGGAACAGATTGCCCACTCAGCTAATTAGTTCTAATTGTGTCACCCTCATTATCTTGCCATTTTGCCTCTTGTCACAATCAGGCCTGGAGGCAGCTGGTGAGAAGAGGCTGAGCTTGGGCTCCATCCGTGGGTGTAGCCCCAGCCAAGACAGGCAGGTGGTCCCTGGTGGCACCTTGGTGACCAAGGCTGACCCTTTGCCAGGTTACCCCACCAAAACCAGGAGGAATGTGAAGGGTGAGGACCAGGGTGTTTTTTCTGGGAGGTATTTTCAGACTCCAGTTCGTTCTTTTCACTTGAACCTCCTTCCTCTCATTCATCCCTTCCTAATTTTCAATGTAATCATTAGGGGAGCATCTCACAACCCACAGGAGGCAAATTCTCTGTGATGTCTCTGCTAAGCCCCTGCTGGAGGGTTTCTTGTGGAATATCAATTTGGTTCCAGCTCTTGGAGGAGCAGACCCTGGGCTGGGAAGCACCTGCAACATTCCCTTGTCATGGAACCATGGGATGGTTTGGATAGGAAGGGACCTGAAAGAGCATCTCATTCCCACTCTAGTAGGTATCTTCCACTATCCCAGGTTGCTCCAAGCCCTGTCCAACCTTGCCTGGGACACTCTCAGGGATGGGGCAGCCACAGCTTCTCTGGGCACCTGTGCCAGGGCCTGCCCACCCTCTCAGACACCAATTCCTTCCCAATATCCCACCCAGCCCTGCCCTCTGGCAGTGGGAAGCCATTCCCTGTGTCCTGTCCCTCCATCTCTGTCCCCAGTCCCTCTCCAGCTCTCCTGAGGCTCCCTGTCAGTCCAGCAGAGTTTGATCTGCTCTCCACATCAAGCAGGACCAGCCACAATTCCTGTTTTTCTCCATTCTGGAGCTCTTTGCTTTGAGATGGGAGTTGGTCACCTGGAGAGAAGTGACCAGAGGGTTGTCTCTCCCATGTTACTCCTGGAAACCAGAGAATCATCAAAAGGTTTGGGCTGGGGAGGGACCTCAAATCCCACCCAGTGCCCCCCCTGCCATGGGCAGGGACACCTCCCACCAGCCCAGGCTGCTCCAAGCCCTGTCCAACCTGGCCTGGGACACTCCCAGGGATGGGGCAGCCACAGCTTCTCTGGGCACCTGTGCCAGGGCCTGCCCACCCTCCGTGTGTGGCACTTCTGTGCTGGGGTTCAGCCCTGGGATGGTGTGGGGACACCCAAGCCAGAGCTGCCTGTGCTTGGCCAGAAGTTGGGTCTGAGCCCAGATGACCTCCCTGCCCTTCCCCAGCCGTGTCCCCCTTGGCACCATCTCGGTCTAGTCTTCAGAAATCATTTTCTTTGTGCCCCACCTGCTCCTGGATTATCAGTCCCTGCTTTTCTAGATGTGTCTGGTCCAAGTATCTCCATTTCTTCAGCCTTTCACTCTCCCTTTCTGGCCTTGCCTGCCTTACAGGAACTCAGATTCCTCCCCTCGCTTCCTGCTTGGGATCTGCTGCCTCTGGAGTGGTTTTTGTGGAAGTTGTGGCTTCTCTGGGCCCCAAGTGAAGCTGCTGCTGGAGCTGTCTGGTCCAATTGTCTTCCCAACCTGAACCAGCCTCTTTGGGGCTGTTTTTCCTGCTGAGCACCAGAGCCTGGAAATCTCTCTTGCTCTAACTGGACCAAGGTTGGTTGTTCCTGCCTCATCCATTCCCTGGATGTTGGATTGAGTGAAAGCTGAGGCTGCTGATGCACAGAATGTTTGAAGTTCATTCCTTGGACATCAAATGCTTTGCATGCACAGTTGGAGGAGCATCCAGGTGTCATTAGGCTGCTGTCGCTTTCCCTGCACCATCCAGGCTTGGAAAGAGGACAAATGGACCATCAGCTGCCTGAAATAAGCTCTTCCTCACCCTTCCCTGCCATCTGGTTGTAATTTAGAAGTTCTGGGTTTTTCAGCAGTAACAGGGAATGTTTTCTGTGCCCACCAGACACCTCTGGGTGTCACAAAAGAGAGATGATAAGGAGGAGGCAGAGCAGAAATGGCTGCGTTGTGGAGGTGCTTTTCTGTGTGTAATGATGCTCCCCTTCTAATATTCCACAGCTCTGAGAGAGGGAGATATTTAAGATGTGGAAGTAATGGAGAGTCTTATTTATTCCTCTGTCTCCTGGAGCGCATCGTGAGCACAAATTCTCATAATGGGATGAGGTTTTAAAGCTCAGGGAAGCTTCTCTCTCGTGGAAAACACCATTGCAAAGCACAAAATGGTATTTGGATAATTACAGTGCCCGAGGAACATCTGCCAGCTCTGCTTTGTCCTTGTCTGGGCTGCTCTTTCCCCTTTGTTGAGCAGAGTGAGGCAGTTCTGGGGTGGGCAGAAGACCCTGTTTTTGTGTCACGGGAGTGTTTTCCCACCTTCTGCTGTGTGATTTCCCACGAGGAATTCCACAGAAAATGGCATGGAAAGCTCAGACAGCTCCTGTTTGAGGCCTGAGTGGTGCCTCAGCCCGAGAGCTCCTGCTGTGGTTTCTCCCATGGAGGGAGGAATCAATGGCACAATCATTGCCCACCTTGCTCAGGGGGTTTTCCACAGTTATTCCCTCCCACCACCAAAAGGCCAAGATGGACACAAGTGTTTATCTGCAAGGACCACAGGAGGATCCAGCATTTCCTGCAGGATGAGGGGAAACCCTTCCACACACTCCATCACCTTATATTGCCCTTGGCTTCCCTGAGGAAATGGGGAAGGAACCAAGTGTTGCTTCTTTTCCAGTTTTCTGTTGGGAGTTTCATTTGAAACCCTTTGGAGGTGGGACAGTGTCCCCCAGGGGTTTATTGAGCTGCCCTCTGTTCTCCAGTGAAAAGAAAAGATGCTTTAAAACCTCTGACATGGTTTATTCATCATCCCTTCAGCTTTACAGGGCCAGGTAGTGACAGGACAAGGGGGAATGGCCTCAAAAAGAGGAGGATAAATTTGGTATTTGGAAGAAATTCTTCCCTGGGAGGGTGGGCAGGCCCTGGCACAGGTTGGGCAGAGAAGCTGTGGCTGCCCCATCCCTGGGAGTGTCCCAGGCCAGGTTGGACAGGGCTTGGAGCAGCCTGGGCTGGTGGGAGGTGTCCCTGCCCATGGCAGGGGTGGCACTGGGTGGGATTTGAGGTCCCTCCCCAGCCCAAACCTTTTGATGATTCTCTGATTTCCAGGAGTAACATGGGAGAGACAACCCTCTGGTCACTTCTCTCCAGGTGACCAACTCCCATCTCAAAGCAAAGAGCTCCAGAGTGGAGAAGAACAGGAATTGTGCCCTTTGAGGGCACCAAACAGTGGCTGTGTCTCTTCCCCTTCCCCTTCTTGTCTCTGCTTTGGCATCCTCTGCCTCACCCACTTCTTCCTCCTCCTCCCTCTTAGGAAACTCCTTCATTCCTCACTGAACAAGGTGATTTCTTGTTGTGGCTGAGCCCAGCAGGGGCTGATCCCTCAGCTCAGCTGCACTTGGAGCAGTCACAGCACCTCTCATGGATCAACAGGTCCAGGACCTTCTCTTCCCCTTGAGGGCATCAAACAGGTGCTGTGTCTCTTCCACTTCCTCTTCTTGTCTCTACTTTGGGGTCCTCTGTCTCACCCACTTCTTCCTCCTGCTCCCTTTTGGAAAACTCCTTCATTCCTCACTGAATGAGATGATTTCTTGTTGTGTGCAGGGATGGCTGAGCCTCAGCTGCTCTTGGAGCAGGCACAGCACCTGCCATGGAGCAGCAGGTCCAGAGACCTCTTCCTGTTGAGAGCACCAAACAGTGGCTGTTTCTCTTCCCCTTCCCCTTCTTGTCTCTGCTTTGGGGTCCTCTGCCTCACCCACTTCTTCCTCCTGCTCCCTCTTAGGAAACTCCTTCATTCCTCACTGAACAAGGTGATTTCTTGTTGTGGCTGAGCCCAGCACGGGCTGGTCCCCTCAGCTCAGCTGCACTTGGAGGACCCTGTCACAAATCAGCAGTTCCAGAGACCTTCTCTTCCCCTTGAAGCCATCAAACAGTGGCTGTGTCTCTTCCCCTTCCCCTTCTTGTCTCTACTTCGGGGTCCTTTGTCTCACCCACTTCTTCCTCCTGCTCCCTCTTGGAAAACTTCATTCCTCACTGAATGAGGTGATTTCTTGTGGCTGAGCCCAGCATGGGCTGATCCCTCAGCTCAGCTGCACTTGGGGCAGCCACAACACCTGCCACGGATCAACAGGTCCAAAGACCTTCTCTTCCCCTTGAGGGCACCAAAGAGTGGCTGACTCTCTTCCTCTTCTTGTCTCTGCTTTGGCATCCTCTGCCTCACCCACTTCTTCCTCCTCCTCCCTCTCAGGAAACTCCTTCATTCCTCACTGAACAAGGTGATTTCTTGTTGTGGCTGAGCCCAGCACGGGCCGGATCCCTCAGCTCAGCTGCACTTGGAGGACCCTGTCACAAATCAGCAGGTCCAGAGACTTTCTCTTCCCCTTGAAGCCATCAAACAGTGGCTGCCTCTCTTTCCCTTCTTGTCTCTGCTTTGTTTCCTTCTTCTGTCTCACCCACTTCATCCTCCTGCTCCCTCTTGGAAAAAGTCCTTCATTCCTCACTGAATGAGGTGATTTCTTGTTGTGGCTGAGCCCAGCACGGGCTGATCCCTCAGCTCAGCTGCACTTGGAGGACCCTGTCACAAATCAGCAGTTCCAGAGACCTTCTCTTCCCCTTGAGGGCACCAAACAGTGGCTGTGTCTCTTCCCCTTCCCCTTCTTGTCTCTACTTCGGGGTCCTCTGTCTCACCCACTTCTTCCTCCTGCTCCCTCTTAGGAAACTCCTTCATTCCTCACTGAACAAGGTGATTTCTTGTTGTGGCTGAGCCCAGCAGGGGCTGATCCCTCAGCTCAGCTGCACTTGGAGCAGTCACAGCACCTCTCATGGATCAACAGGTCCAGGACCTTCTCTTCCCCTTGAGGGCATCAAACAGTGGCTGTGTCTCTTCTACTTCCCCTTCTTGTCTCTACTTTGGGGTCCTCTGTCTCACCCACTTCTTCCTCCTGCTCCCTTTTGGAAAACTCCTTCATTCCTCACTGAATGAGATGATTTCTTGTTGTGTGCAGGGATGGCTGAGCCTCAGCTGCTCTTGGAGCAGGCACAGCACCTGCCATGGAGCAGCAGGTCCAGAGACCTCTTCCTGTTGAGAGCACCAAACAGTGGCTGTGTCTTTTCCCCTTCCCCTTCTTGTCTCTTCTCTGGCATCCTCTGCCTCACCCACTTCTTCCTCCTGCTCTCTCTTAGAAAACCTCCTTCATTCCTTACTGAAGGAGGTGATTTTTTTTGTTATGTGCAGGGATGGCTGAGCCCAGCACGGGCTGATCCCTCAGCTCAGCTGCACTTGGAGCAGTCACAGCACCTCTCATGGATCAGCAGGTCCAGGACCTTCTCTTCCCCTTGAGGGCATCAAACAGTGGCTGTGTCTCTTCCCCTTCCCCTTCTTGTCTCTGCTTTGGCATCCTCTGTCTCACCCACTTCTTCCTCCTGCTCCCTTTTGGAAAACTCCTTCATTCCTCACTGAATGAGATGATTTCTTGTTGTGTGCAGGGATGGCTGAGCCTCAGCTGCTCTTGGAGCAGGCACAGCACCTCTCATGGATCAGCAGGTCCAGAGACCTTCTCTTCCCCTTCAGGGCATCAAACAGTGGCTGCCTCTCTTCCCCTTCCCCTTCTTGTCTCTGCTTTGGCATCCTCTGCCTCACCCACTTCTTCCTCCTGCTCCCTCTTAGGAAACTCCTTCATTCCTCACTGAACAAGGTGATTTCTTGTTGTGGCTGAGCCCAGCACGGGCTGATCCCTCAGCTCAGCTGCACTTGGAGCAGTCACAGCACCTCTCATGGATCAGCAGGTCCAGAGACCTTCTCTCCCCCTTGAGGGCACCAAGCAGTGGCTGTGTCTCTTCCTCTTCCCCTTCTTGTGTCTGCTTTGGCATCTTCTGCCTCACCCACTTCTTCCTCCTTCTCTCTCTTGTAAAACCTCCTTCATTCCTCACTGAATGAGGGGATTATTTTGTTATGTGCAGAGATGGCTGAGCCTCAGCTGCTCTTGGAGCAGCCACAGTTCCTGTCAAAAATCAGCAGGTCCAGAGACCTTCTCTCCCCCTTGAGGGCACCAAGCAGTGCTGAGAAGGGCAAGTTTTAATATCAATTTTCCAAGTGGCACTGGGACATTCCTTTGTTGGGAGCTAAATCCGTGTCTCTGGCAGAAAGGAGACGGGCAAAGCAGCCAAAAATCGGGATCATCACTTGCTGAGGAATTGCTGCCTGGCCACAGTGCCTGTGGTTTCAAGCAAATCAAGCAAAGCTTTGGTTGCTTTCCTAAGCCAGCTCCATTTTCCTTTGCAGCCCTAATGAAGTGCACTTGATTTGTGTAGCTGCAAATAAACTGGGACAGCAACAAATGTGTGTGAGGGCCTTGGAGCTGCCACTTTGTTAAATGGCTGAGGCCAAAGGTCTCCAGTTCTGGAACAAACCTGCCTTTATTGCAAGGTTTGCCCTGGAGAGGGTGGATCTTCTCATGGAAAAAGCAGGAGTTAATTGTCAGGTGTAAGAACTGGAACGGAGGACTAAATAATTCCCTGGGAGTGTTCCAGGATGTATTGGATGGGGTTTGGAGCAACCTGGTCTAGTGGAAGGTGTCCTTGCCCATGGCAAGGTGATCCTTAAGGTCCCTTCCAACCCAGACCACTCTGTGGTTCCAGGATGAACATTCTCCCTGGTTGTCACAGAATCCTCTTCTGAGCTTGGACAGGTGGACTTTGGTCTGCAAAAGGTGACAAAGAATCCCAGAGTCACCTTGGATGGAGGTGGAGAACCTTTCCTGCTCTCCTGCCCCTCTGTACAATAAGGCCCAGGGGGAAAGTGCTACACACACCTGTGGCTTTGTGGACAGAAACCCACCTGGACTTGGTGTGTAGATCTGGGATATCTCAGGGGTGTTTTGGAAACAGAATCCTGCACCAGTCTGGGTCCTGGGCAGGAGAACCCGTTGAGGTCCTGGGTGTGAACCAGGGTCCAGGGTGTGTGTTGGGAGGATGAACAGCAAGGGCCAGGACCAGGCTGGGGATAAAGAGGGAAAAGGAGGAGAAAGCAAACACGTGAGTGCTGTAGGAACTTCAACTTCTTTGCCCTTTCACCCTCAAATCTCTAACCTGGTGTGTGACACCCCCCCCATCCTTCCAGGCTTCCCCTGCTGACCAAAGCAACGTAAGACTCCTGTGAGTATTACCAATATCCCCAACAACTCCCAATTAAAACCCTCCCCACCTCGTATTTTCCATCTTTAACTTAAAAATCCCAAATTCTTGAGCTGTGCTTTGCTTCTTCTGAAGGCACCAAGGCAGGGACTGAAGGGCTGTGTGTGGGTCTCTCATCACAGCTTGGAAGTTTTCATCATTCAAATGGACTCATCAAAAAGCAGCTTTTCTTTTTCCAGGTGTGTGGGTTGGGTTAGACAGGGAGTTAATTAATTAGGTTTGTCTCACAGTCACTCAGAAGTCCAGGTGTCAACTAAACCAGGATTTCATCAGGAAACAAATCCCTGCCTGGTCTTGTATTGATTAATGAGAATTTGCTGCAATTACAGAGAGAAAGAGAGAACAATTATCTGCCTGCCCTGTAAGAGAAACAGGAGGGCACTGAAAGTAAAGAACTCAATAAAAAAAAGAGTGGAAAATAATAATCAGCATCTTCTGCTGTGGCACCAAATTTTTTTCTCTGTGCTGAGACCAAATTGTGGGCAAAAGGGAGGAAAAGGTTGTGGGGGAGAGTGGAGGGGAGTCCTGGGCTCCTCCTCTTGGGCACTGCCCACACCTCAGGCTGGCATTGCCCCTCCAGTTCTCCTGGCCATGGGCAGGACTCTTTGGGTTGGGACAGCACAAGGAACACCCTCAGGCTCCCAGGAGAGAAGAGACCTCAGTGCTCTGTAGGAAATTATGATTTTGATCAACTCCTGGGAAAACTTTGAGCTGTTCTTTCCAGCTCCAGGAGCATCTGGGCATCTTTCCCCTGTGTCCCAGTTCAGCAGGAGGGACCAGCTATCACTGTGTGGGGGTGGTCAAAGCTGTGTATTCTACCCCCTCTATTCATTCCCCAAGGACAATGGGCCATTAGCAGCAGCTGCCCAGGGAGCCATTATCACCTTCACACCCAGCCTGAGGGGGCGGAGCTGCCAATGGGCCATCAACGGTTCAACACCCCCCTGGCTCCCAGAGTTAATCACCCATTGTGTGAGTCCCCACCCAGGGGGCGGGACTGGGTGCTCCCTGAGGGTACATAAGTGGTGGGTAAGACCTCAAGAACTTCTCGTTGGATCCAGAGGAGCAGCAGGACCTTGACAGGAGGAGATCACCGCTCTCGCCCAGACCACAGCCATCACCTGCACCAACAGGTTTTTCATTTCCTTTTGCTCTGGACTTGGGGGAACCACGTGGGTCTCAGCACAAGGGCAAACCAACCCCCTTGGGTTTGTGCCCCAGGACACTGGGTTATACTGCTGGGGTTTTGTGAGTTGAAAGCAATTTCCCTTTTGTGTCAGTGTATTTATTGTAATATTATGTCCTAGTTCAGCAGGAGGGACCAGCTAACCCTGTGTGTGGGTGACCAAAGCTGTGTATTCTACCCCCTCTATTCATTCCCCAAGGACAATGGGCCATTAGCAGCAGCTGCCCAGGGAGTCATTGGCACCTTCACACCCAGCCTGAGGGGGGGCGGAGCTGCCAATGGGCCATCAACAGTTCAACACCCCCTGGCTCCCAGAGTTAATCACCCACTGTGTGAGTCCCCGCCCAGGGGGAGGGACTGGGTGCTCCCTGAGGGTACATAAGTGATGGGTAAGACCTCAAGAACTTCTCGTTGGATCCAGAGCAGCAGCAGGACCTCGACAGGAGGAGATCCCCGCTCTCGCCCAGACCACAGCCCTCGCCTGCACCAACAGGTTTTTCTTTTCCTTTTGCTCTGGACTTGGGGGAGCCACAGAGGTCTCAACACAAGGGCAAACAAACCCCCTTGGGTTTGTGCCCCAGGACACTGGGTTATACTGCTGGGGTTTGTGAGCTGAAAGCAATTTCCCTTTTGTGTCAGTGTATTTATTGTAATATTATGTCCCAGTTCAGCAGGAGGGACCAGCTAACCCTGTGTGGGGTGATCAAAGCTGTGTATTCTACCCCCTCTATTCATTCCCCAAGGACAATGGGCCATTAGCAGCAGCTGCCCAGGGAGCCATTATCACCTTCACACCCAGCCTGAGGGGGCGGAGCTGCTAATGGGCCATCAACAGTTCAACACCCCCTGGCTCCCAGAGTTAATCACCCATTGTGTGAGTCCCCGCCCAGGGGGACGGACTGGGTGCTCCCTGAGGGTACATAAGTGGTGGGTAAGACCTCAAGAACTTCTCGTTGGATCCAGAGGAACAGCAGGACCTCGACAGGAGGAGATCACTGCTCTTGACCAGACCACAGCCATCACCTGCCCCAACAGGGTTTTCATTTCCTTTTGCTCTGGACTTGGGGGAACCACAGGGGTCTCAGCACAAGGGCAAACAAACCCCCTTGGGTTTGTGCCCCAGGACACTGGGTTATACTGCTGGGGTTTGTGAGTTGAAGGCAATTTCTCTTTGTGTCAGTGCTGTTATTGTAATATTATTATTAAATTTTAGCTCTGACTTATAATCTCTCTCTCGTGGTGAGTTCATTTCCCCTGCTGGTTCACCTTTAAACCAGCACACCCTGGTTTCTCAGCTTTCAGCTGGGATTAGCCAGGACATCTGCACAGGATGGAAGTCCCTGAGGGGTGGATGGAGCCAATTCCCCAAACCAGCCCTTCAGTTCTGCAGTTTTCCTCCTTTTGTGGTGTCAGGTTCAAGTGCTCTCAGGTGTGACCTCCCCATCCTGCTTTTCGTGGCTTCTCCTGGAGAGGCAAACAGTTGGTGAAGTGCTAATTCCGAGTCTTTTCCATCTGGGGGAATCATGAAGGCAGAAAATGGAATGAGAGTGGAAATTGTGGCTTTTGGCTGCAGCACATGGAGAGAAAAATCAACATTTTAGGTCAGAGCCATGTTAAAAAGAGCAGATCATGTTTCTGCTGAAAGGAAAGGAGGTTGTTGAGGGCAGCAGAGCAGGTTTGCCTTCCATCTTCCAGAGACATCAGTTAAGGGTGGTGTGACACTCAGACTGAAGTATCAGGACACTCATCAGAGGTGGAGTTTCCATCAGGTCTTAATTGCTACTTGGACTCAGAGGTAGAGTAGAAAATGGGGTGAAACTAATTATGAGGTGGGTGGAAACGAACTCCAAGTTCATTAGTGAGGTTTCACTGTCAAACAGGGTGACTGAATCCAAAGAGGGGTCTCCGGGCTCCAACAGCATCCAGAGGGTTTGGAGAATGAGCTGGATGGTGGAGGAGAAGGGATTACAACCCTTGGAGTTGGGACTGTGCTGCCAGAAGCTGAAGAGGGAGAGAATGTATGGAGAGGGCAAGCCAGAGAATGGTTGGAAAAAAGGGGATATTCCCTCTCTCCCTCCCCTGAGGAGAAATGCCAGGCCCTGCACAAGGGCAGGATGCAGGAAAGGACTCTTGATGATATTATTATTATTATGATTGTTTTATTGTTATTGTTGTTGTTATTATTAATATCTTATTTTTGTTGTTATTATTGTTATTATTAATATCTTATTATTTTATTATTGTTGTTATTATTGTTATTATTAATATCTTATTATTATTTTATTATTATTGTTGTTATGATTGTTATTATTATTTTATTATTATTGTTATTATTGTTATTATTATTATTTCATTATTGTTGTTATTATTGATGTTGTTTTATTTTTATTATTGTTTTATTATTATTATAGTTGTTATTATTCTTATTATTATTATTATTGTTATTGTTGTTATTATTGTTATTATTATTGTTATTGTTATTATTATTTTATTATTATTGTTATTGTTGTTGTTATTGTTATTATTATTTTATTATTGTTATTATTATTGTTTTGTTATTATTGTTGTTGTTATTATTGATATTTTATTATTATTGTTGTTATTGTTGTTGTTATTATTGTTATTATTATTATTTTATTATTATTGTTGTTGTTATTATTATTGTTGTTTTATTATTGTTGTTTTGTTGTTGTTTTGTTGTTTTGTTGTTTTGTTGTTGTTGTTTTGTTGTTGTTGTTTTGTTGTTGTTGTTTTGTTGTTGTTGTTTTGTTGTGTTGTTGTTTTGTTGTGTTGTTGTTTTGTTGTGTTGTTGTTTTGTTGTTTTGTTGTTTTGTTGTGTTGTTGTTGTGTTGTTGTTGTTGTGTTGTTGTTGTGTTGTTGTTGTGTTGTTGTTGTGTTGTTGTTGTTGTTGTGTTGTTGTTGTTGTGTTGTTGTTGTTGTGTTGTTGTTGTTGTGTTGTTGTGTTGTTGTTGTGTTGTTGTTGTTGTGTTGTTGTTGTTGTGTTGTTGTTGTTGTGTTGTTGTTGTGTTGTTGTTGTTGTTGTTGTTGCTGTGTTGTTGTTGTCGTTATTGTGTGGGAGGGAGTCACACAATTCCTGATGCCACAGTGTTTTGGGAAAGCCAAACCATGTCCTGGGATGTGGAAGTACAGGTGGGACAGTCCAGGCCCCCCAACACTTCTCAGCTCTGGGGCTTCATCCAGAGTCCCTTCTCCAGGGTTGGGAATTGGGTTCAGGACAGGAAAACCAAAGGGATGCTGAGGAGGAGGATGATTAGTGAGATCAATGTGGAGAAAACAGAGGTCCTGAGATGGTTTCACCTGAAGAAACAACAACCGAGGGACATCAAGGTTCCCAAGAGAAGAGGCAGCAGCCCAGGAGAGGGGAGGTCCATCCTGCACATCCACTGCAGGTGGGACAAGGACAGAGGTTTAAACAGAGGTGCAGTTTTGAGTTACTGTCAAGTTCCTTGGAATTCCAGCTTCAACATCAGCAGAGATTGTCCAAGTCAGGAGATCAACCTCCACACTGAGAGATTTTTAGGGAAAGTTTGACAGATCAAGTGAGGACAAAGCAACAAGGAGCCATTTGCTGCTCCTCGTTCCTCTCTCCACTCCCAAACTCGAGGGTGCAGGGATGGAGAAAGGGAAAACCAGGGGTTGGGGGTTAGGGGTGGATGTCTGGGGGTTCTGCTCTCTTTCCTGAGGAATTTCTCTGGAAATGCATCCCAGTGCCATATTGAAAAGATTATTTCTGTCAGCTTAACAACCACATCCCAAACCAGTGAAAAAAAGCCTTTGAACAAAGGAGTTGGTGCTACTGGGCAGGATGGTGTTTTGTCTCTGGATATGATGGCCAAGAAGGCCAATGAGATCCTGGCCTGGATCCAAACTAGCGTGGCCAGCAGGCCCAGGGCAGTGACCCTTCCCCTGGACTCTGCATTGGGGAGGCCACACCTTGAGTGTTGTGTTCAGTTCTGGGCCCCTCAGTTCAGAAAGGATATTGAGGGGCTGGAGCGGGGCCAGAGAAGAGCAACAAGGTTGGAGAAGGGACTGGATGTGGCACTGAGTGTCCTCTTAAACACCTCCAGGGACAGAGAATCCACCATGTCTTGATCCAACCCCACTGGGATCACCAGCCCAGGGCACAGAGTGCCAGAGTGATCCCAGTGGGGTTGGATCAAGGGTTGGACTTGATGATCTCAGAGGTCTCTTCCAACCCAAGTGAGAAGAGCAACGAGGCTGGAGAAGGGACTGGAGCACAAGTGCTGTGGGGAGAGGCTGAGGGAGCTGGGGGTGTTCAGCCTGGAGAAGAGGAGGCTCAGAGGTGACCTCAGCACTGTCTGGAACTGCCTGAAGGGAAGTTGTGGCCAGGTGGGGGTTGGTCTCTTCTCCCAGGCACTCAGCAATAGGACAAGGGGACACGATGGGCTCAAGCTCTGCCAGGGGAAATTGAAGTTGGAGATCAGGTGGAAATTCTTTGCAGAGAGAGTGCTCAGGGATTGGAATGGGCTGCCCAGAGAGGGGGTGGATTCCCCATCCCTGGAGGTTTTTCAGCTGAGCTTGGCCGTGGCACTGAGTGCCATGATCTGGTAAAGGGACTGGAGTTGGACCAAGGGTTGAACTCGATGATCTTGGAGGTTTTTTCCAACCCAATCGATTCTATGATTCTATGAGTGAGGATTTATGGATAAATCAACTGATCTCCTCATCTCTCTGAGCTGTTTGCCCTCAGTCTCAGCTTCCTCCTTAAGCTTTCTCCTTATGGACTTCAGGGAGACACACTGGAAACCAGGGTGGGTGAGTGGTGAGGGTCTGCACTGGGGGACTTGGACCTCTCCCACCTCCCAGGCAGAAGTTCCCACACCCTTCCCTGGGACTGCCCAACCTTGCACTGAGCAGAGCTTGAAAATTATACAATAATGATAATAATAAACCCTTCCAAAGTACTCCTTGGTTTAAACAGCCAAATCCAAGGATTTGGGGCTGAAAGCAGAGCCACAGGAGGGGAATTGCCAATAGTTGCAGAGAGAGGAACCTCCTGAGCTGGGACACCGTTGTGGAGCTGCATAAAATACAGTGGATGGTGCAAGACACCGAAACCCACTGGAGAAAGCAGAAAGAAAAGGGGTCTCTGACCCATCACCCTGTCCCAGAAAAACTGTGGAATGATCCTGGATGATGTCTCATGGATTCAGGGAAGGCTGCAGTGATGCAGATCCCACTTTCCTCACGGAAGTTCTCGTGTCTAAGGAAACATTCCAGTTGTTTGGGGTTTGTTGTGAATCAGCCACAGGAAGCTCTGCGGCTCCATCTGAAGGTTCTCCAGTCCCTGCTGGGAATTGAGGCTGCTGGACCAGGGATGGGTCAGTCCAGGGGGTACCACAATTCCTGATAAATTCAATATGGATCTAATTCCCCCTGCCCTGATTGCAGGAAGTCATTAATTACTCCCAAATCCTGACTATGTTGTGGGAGGCAGCAGCAAAACGTGGCTGGGCTGTCCTTTCCCTGCTGGAATTTGCTGTTTCCAATTTATCCCTTGGAGTTTTGTGGGTCTTACTGGTGTGACCAGGGGCACAGGAGGTGGGCACAGGAGGTGGGCACAGGAGGTGGGCACGGGAGGTGGGCACAGGAGGTGGGCAGAGGCCACAACTCATCACACCTGGTGTTCCTGAGCAAGGGCTGTTCTGCCAGAGGTCAAACTTCCCAGCCTCAATCTCCTTCCTTGAGGACTTTTCCAGCAGGATGGGACCACTATGGATGAGTTTGGATAAGGGACAGTCCAGAGGAGAACTGGTGGGACATGTTAGGCCACCAACACCTTCAGGATAGGGAATTGTCTCCCATCACCCCTGGGGGATGTTCTGTGTCTGAGCACACCAAAGACTAAGAGCTCATCCCTCGTTCCCGATGGCAGATCCCAGGAAATCTCCATCCCTGAGCCGGATGGAGGGGCTGGAAGTGCCACATTCTCCTGTTCCTCGGCAAAATCAGCAGCAATAATTCTGAATTTTTTATATCCTTTGCTGGTTTGGGATGACTCCTTTCTCCAGAGATCTTTCCATTTAAAACATGGATTTGCCATTTTCCTGGGCTGGTTGTGCCCTTTTCCTTGGCTGCTGGGCAGGGATGGAAGATCCAAAATAAGGCTGGGGGGAGTTCTTGACCTCTTAATAACCCTCTGAGAGTGTTCCCAGGTGTTCATTTCTGTGCTTTCCTATTAGTTTTCTTTGCTCTTTTAGTAGGTAAATTCCTGCATTATTGATTTGCTTCAGGCACTTTATATATGGATTCTTTATAAACAGAGTCAGGCTGCTCTAGATTTAAAATAACAGGATAATTTTGCTTTTAGCAATAATTTAATTAACTTTGGGAGTAATTTTTGGGTATGACAAACCTCCTGTTGCCTGTATTGGCTTGGTCGATGGTTCCTCTGTCACAGGATAATTCAGACGTCCAGCAAAAATGGGGTTAATTTTTCTCCACTTGGTAGAAGGAAGAGCAGTTGCCTTTTCCCTGGGGCTGGAAATACATTGCCTTGGGCACAGGGGGAGAAAACGGGGAAGCTTCGGGTTAGTGTGTTGTTGGAAGGTCAGAAAGTGAGAGGGTTGGAGTGCCCAGCCCTGGAGGTGCCCAAGGCAGGACTGGCCGTGGCCCTGAGTGCTCTGAGCTGGGGGACAAGGTGGGCATTGGGCACAGGGTGGGCCTCAGGGGCTGACAGGGCTTTGTCAAGGTGGGCATCGGGCACAGGGTGGGCTGCAGGGGCTGGGAGGGCTTTGCCAAGGTGGGCATCGGGCACAGGGTGGGCTCCAGGGGCTGTCAGGGCTTTGCCAAGGTGGGCATCGGGCACAGGGTGGGCTCCAGGGGCTGGCAGGGCTTTGCCAGCCTCAGGAATTCTGGAATTCTGAGATTCCCTGAACCCTGGAGAGTGGAAAATGCTCTTTGCACTTTCAGGATTTGACCTAAAACTGCTTATTTTTCAACCTGACACATTCTCACAACTTGAGTTTCCTGAATGTCATTTGGCACCTTCTTAAGTGGCCAACAGGGACAGGACAAGGAGAAACGGCCTCAGGCTGTGCCAGGGCAGGGGCAGGGGGCACAGCAGCAGGAATTTCCTCCTGGAAAGGGTGGGCAGGCACTGGCAGGGGCTGCCCAGGGAGGGTTGGAGTGCCCAGCCCTGAAGGTGCCCAAGGCAGGACTGGTCCTGGCAATGAGTGCTCTGGGCTGGGGACAAGGTGGGCATCGGGCACAGGGTGGGCTCCATGGGCTGGCAGGGCTTTGCCAAGGTGGGCATTGGGCACAGGGTGGGCTCCAGGGGCTGGCAGGGCTTTGCCAATTTGGGCATCAGGCACAGGGTGGGCTCCAGGGGCTGGCAGGGCTTTGCCAAGGTGGGCATTGGGCACAGGGTGGGCTCCAGGGGCTGGGAGGGCTTTGCCAAGGTGGGCATCGGGCACAGGGTGGGCTCCATGGGCTGGGAGGGCTTTTCCAAGGTGGGCATCAGGCACAGGGTGGGCTCCATGGGCTGGGAGGGCTTTGCCAAGTTGGGCATCAGGCACAGGGTGGGCTCCAGGGGCTGGCAGGGCTTTGCCAAGGTGGGCACCAGGCACAGGGTGGGCTCCAGGGGCTGGCAGGGCTTTGCCAAGGTGGGCATTGGGCACAGGGTGGGCTGCAGGGGCTGGCAGGGCTTTGCCAAGGTGGGCATAGGGCACAGGGTGGGCTCCAGGGGCTGGCAGGGCTTTGCCAGCCTCAGGAATTCTGGAATTCTGGGATTCCCTGAACCCTGGAGAGTTGAAAATGCTCTTTGCACTTTCAGGATTTGACCTAAAACTGCTTATTTTTCAACCTGCAACATTTTCACAACTTGAGTTTCCTGAATGTCATTTGGCACCTTCTTAAGTGGCCAACAGGGACAGGACAAGGAGAAACGGCCTCAGGCTGTGCCAGGGCAGGGGCAGGGGGCACAGCAGCAGGAATTTCCTCCTGGAAAGGGTGGGCAGGCACTGGCAGGGACTGCCCGGGGAGGGTTGGAGCGCCCAGCCCTGGAGGTGCCCAAGGTAGGACTGGCCGTGGCACTGAGTGCTCTGGGCTGGGGGACAAGGTGGGCATTGGGCACAAGGTGGGCTCCAGGGGCTGGGAGGGCTTTGCCAAGGTGGGCATTGGGCACAGGGTGGGCTCCAGGGGCTGGCAGGGCTTTGCCAAGGTGGGCATCAGGCACAGGGTGGGCTCCAGGGGTGAGAGGGCTTTGCCAAGGTGGGCATCGGGCACAAGGTGGGCTGCAGGGGCTGGCAGGGCTTTGCCAACCTCAGGAATTCTGGAATTCTGGGATTCTCTGAACCCTGGAGAGTGGAAAATGCTCTTTGCACTTTCAGGATTTGACCTAAAACTGCTCATTTTTCAACCTGCAACATTTTCACAACTTGAGTTTCCTGAATGTCATTTGGCACCTTCTTAAGTGGCCAACAGGGACAGGACAAGGAGAAACGGCCTCAGGGTGTGCCAGGGCAGGGGCAGGGGGCACAGCAGCAGGAATTTCCTCCTGGAAAGGGTGGGCAGGATCTGGCAGGGGCTGCCCAGGGAGGGTTGGAGTGCCCAGCCCTGGAGGTGCCCATGGCAGGACTGGCCGTGGCATTGAGTGCTCTGGGCAGGGGGACAAGGTGGGCATCGGGCACAGGGTGGGCTCCAGGGGCTGGCAGAGCTTTGCCAAGGTGGGCATTGGGCACAGGGTGGGCTCCAGGGGCTGGCAGAGCTTTGCCAAGGTGGACATCGGGCACAGGGTGGGCTCCATGGGCTGGGAGGGCTTTGCCAAGGTGGGCATTGGGCACAGGGTGGGCTCCAGGGCTCATAGGGCTTTGCCAAGGTGGGCATCAGGCAGTGGGTGGGCTCCAGGGGCTGACAGGGCTTTGCCAAGGTGGGCATCAGGCACAGGGTGGGCTCCAGGGGCTGGGAAGGCTTTGCCAACCCCAGGGATTCAGTAAGGAAGGAGCTGTGGGACTCCACCACTGGCCTTCCTTAGCAGAGCTGCAGCACCCAAGGCCCTGGACAGGAACCCTCCCCAAGGACTGGGCGTCCTGTTCCCCTTGGACTCCACCTCCAGGGGCACCCACTGTGCCACAGCAGGAACACCAGGATTCAGCTGGCAGGGCCTGGAACCAGCTGCCAGGTCAGGGTTGTCCCAGGGGAAGATGTCCCTGTGGAAGAAGACCTGGAGGAGAAGAGCTGTTGGTCCCTAACTCAGCATTCCCTTTCCAGGCCAGACACTTTGGTGCTGCTCCCAGAAGTGCATCCATTAATTTTGTTGGCCTGGTGTGGTGACCAGGCAGCATTTCTGCACATATTTTATCCCTGCTGGTCTCCTGTGAGTCCAGGCAGGGGTTTTGCTCCTGATTTTCTTCCTTCAAGGTGCTCCTGGCAGGCAGGACCCTCTGCCCTGTGTGCTGGCACTGGGGGGCTTATCAAACCTTCAGACTCCTCCGAATGTCAGCAGAGGACAGACCTCAAGGGCTTCATTTTAGAAGGCTTGGGAGGAGAGGGAAATGTTTTCCTGCTGTTCAGCCTCTCCAGTGACTTCCTTTTCATGTCTCCAAACTACCTTGATCTCCCCTCAAGTCTTGCAAACAAACAGACACGGGGCCAGTTTAACAAACACCGCTGATGTTCAGACACCCTGAGGGGATTGGCATCATTTTTCTTCTTTCTCTTTGTTAACCTTGTCATTGGTGGCTTTGAACAGTCCCAGCTGGTTTGGGCCTCGAGGTTTGCCTTTGGTTCAAAGCTTTGTTTAGGTCTCCTCCCCCCTGAGGAGGGTGTTGGACCTGTGACTCGTGGTCACCCCAGTGTCCCTGCCTGGCCTTGCTGGCATGTCCTGCAGCTCCTCCCGTGGCTGTGGCTGCAGCAGGAGGAGCAGTTTGGGTTTGACATCAGAGCTCAGAGGACACCCTGCAGAAAGATTGTTTAGGATATGTCAGTAATGTGTGGTTCCTAAATAGAATCATGGACTGGGCTGGGATGGAAGGGAAAAGCAAGGCCACATTTCCCCTGAAATTCTGCAATATTGAGACTATACAGTTCACTCATCTTTGGGATACAGGTTTGGGATTTAAGTTATCCAGAGAAGCTGTGGCTGCCCCAGCCCTGGGAGTGTCCCAGGCCAGGCTGGACAGGGCTTGGAGCAGCCTGGGCTGGTGGGAGGTGTCCCTGCCCATGGCAGGGGGTGGGATGAGATGGGATTTAAGGTCCCTTCCAACCCAGTCATGAAGATGCTCCAGGGCTGGATCCCTCTGCTCTGGAGCCAGGCTGGGAGAGCTGGGGGGGCACACCTGGAGAAAAGAAGGCTCCAGGTACACCTGAGAGCCCCTTCCAGGGCCTAAAGGGGCTCCAGGAGAGCTGGAGAGGGACTGGGGACAAGGGATGGAGGGACAGGACACAGGGAATGGCTTCCCACTGCCAGAGGGCAGGGCTGGGTGAGATACTGGGAAGGAATTGGTGGCTGGGAGGGTGGGCAGGTCCTGGCATAGGTGCCCAGAGAAGCTGTGGCTGCCCCATCCCTGGGAGTGTCCCAGGCCAGGTTGGACAGGGCTTGGAGCAGCCTGGGCTGGTGGGAGGTGTCCCTGCCCATGGCAGGGGTGGCACTGGGGGGGCTTTGAGGTCTCTTCCAAACCAATCATGGAGATGCTCCAGGGCTGGATCCCTCTGCTCTGGAGTCAGGCTGGGAGAGCTGGAGGGGTCACCTGGAGAAGAGAAGGCTCCAGGAAGACCTGAGAGCCCTTTCCAGTGCCTAAAGGGGCTCCAGGAGAGCTGGAGAGGGACTGGGGACAAGGGATGGAGGGACAGGCACAAGAAATGGCTTCCCAGTGCCAAAGGGCAGGGCTGGGTGTGATACTGGGAAGGAACTGGTGCCTGGGAGGGTGGGCAGGCCCTGGCACAGGTGCCCAGAGAAGCTGTGGCTGCCCCATCCCTGGGAGTGTCCCAGGCCAGGTTGGAGCACCCTGGACTGGTGGGAGGTGTCTCTGCCCATGGCAGGGGTGGAATGAGATGATCTTTAAATCCTTTCCACCCCAAACCATTCTGGGGTTCTGTATTACATGGAAGCCACACTCAAGTGTATCCCTCCTGAGCTGTGTGTGGACATCTGAGCACTGGGATGTGAAAATATGGGATCAAACCAGGTGGAAAAGGGATGAGAATGGTTGTGGGTTTGTTCTGGGTTTGCCTTGGAGGCTGCTGGAGCTGAGGGAGGTTCTGTGGGATGTGCCTGGTGTAGGGAATGAAATTCAGCCCCCAGCAGAGGCTGAGACAAAGTCCCATCACTAAGGACAGCAAGGCCTGCTGATATTCAGCCATGCTGATTGGCTGTCTCTGGCTCCAAGACACAGATGGATTTTAAGATGAATGTTATCAATTAATGATGAAACCTGTTGTTTTCTTCCCTCCACGTAAATTCCTGTTATAAAAAATATTGAATAATTGTGCAACGAGCTCAGAAGTTGTATAATGCCCTAGTTAACATAAGTTACCATAATCCATCCTCCTTATTAACATATCCTGGCCCTGAGACCTTTAAAATTTGTGTTGTGTGTTCAATAAACCATCCCAGTTTTTACCCCCAGATTGGGATGGGTAATTGTGCTGGTTTAAAGGTGAACCTGCAGGAGAAATAAACCCAACACAAAAGAGATTATAAGGCAAAGTTCCAATTTAATACCAATATTCCAATTAATGCAACGGCACAAAGAGAAATTGGGTTCAACCCCCAAGCCCAGCAGTGTAACCCACCCCCTGGGGCACAAACACAGGGAAGTTTGGTGGCCCCTGTGCTGAGCCCCACGTGGTGCCCCCGAGGCCAAAGGAAAAGGAAGGGACAAAGCTGTTGGTGCAGATGATGGCACAGTCTGGGCCAGAGTGGGGGGCTCCTCCTGGCCAGGGGCTGCTCCTCCTCTGGATCCAACCAGTGGTTCCAGAAGTCCCCAAAGCCCAAGATTACTCTGGAGAAGAGGAGGCTCAGGGGGCACCTCCTCACTCCCCACAACCCCCTGACAGGAGGCTGGAGCCGGGGGGGTTGGGCTCTTCTCCCACACAAGCAGCAGCAGGACAAGAGGGCACAGGCTCAAGCTGTGCCAGGGCAGGCTTGGCTTGGCCATCAGGAAGGAATTGTGTGCAGAGAGGGTGCTCAGGCCTTGGAATGGGCTGCCCAGAGAGGGGGTGGATTCTCCATCCCTGCAGGTGTTGGAGCTGAGACTGGATGTGGCACTGAGTGCCCTGGGCTGGTGAGCACAGTGGGGTTGGAGCAAGGGCTGGGCTGGAGGAGCTCAGAGGGCTCTTCCAACCCACTTCATTCCATGATTCTGTCCCCTCAGGTTTGGGTGGGAGCCCCCAGTGCCTCCCCCAGGGCAGGGAGTTCCACCCTGGGGGATCTGACTCTGGCAGTCAGGGGGGAGTTTGGACTCGTTGCTGGCCCATGGGCAGAGCTGAGCCCTCAGGTGGGTGTGGAGGTGCCAAGGAGTCCCTGCAGGGCAGTTCTCCCAGCTCCTCTGCCAGGCTTCTTTCCCAGCCAGCTCCCAGCCTGAGGGCTCAGCTGTGCCCTGGGCAGCTGCTGCCAATGGGCCATTGGGAACAGTTGGTGGGCAATGGCCCAGAGGGTTTGGAATGCCCAGCTTTGGGCACACCCACACAGGGACAAACTGGGCCCACCTGCTGGACTGGGATCGTTGTCCTTTTGACTCTGACAGCCTGGCATTGTGGGGGCACCTCCTGCAGGCACCAGGTGTCACCCTGTGCCAGTCACACCCTTGCAGCCACATTTGCCCAAGTAATTACTGTTGCCCATCAGCCCCTTTAATGTCCAGCAGCTGAGGGGTGCCTTTAACTCCTGGAAATGTCTGGCAGTTTCCAGATGACACAGTGGGGCTTTTTTTTGTGCTAAGAGGTTTAATTGCATGTTACTCACAGGCTTGTGTGTTTGGAGGTTTTACTGGGGTTTTATTGGAGGGTTTAACTGGCTCCAATCACTCATCTTGTACAGCTCTGTCAATCCACAGGATTTTGGCAGAGCCTCCACTGCCCATAAAAAAAAAATCTAATAATCCATTAACTAGTCAATTGAAAGGCAGCCTGTGAGAATATTATTGAGTTCTTTCTTTATTACTGAATTTAATGTGATGAATACTCACCTTGTACAATATGATTTACTCTCTTTGCTCCTGATGAACCAAACCATAAGACACCCATAAGCTCAGGGCTGTGTTTGGGTGGTCACTCACTTGGTGTGTTCACCAAGAGATGTATCAATTTATAGGCACTTAAACTCAGATTAAAGCTGGTCTGACTCCTGGTGCAGTAATTAAAGCTCCAGAGTGGCCCTTTATAGCTCTGTTAATACAATTATAGCTCTGTTCTCATGTGGGTTTTATGTTTTCAGCTGTGAGTAGGGAGCCCCAGAGCTTGTTCCCCTTTGTGTCCTGCCAGGAGGAAGGTCTGAGCTCTGGAATGGTGGAATTTTTTGGCTACATGGTCCTTCATACCTGAGAGAGTTCAGAAAACACTGGGATGGTGTAAATTAGTGAAAGCTGGGAATTCATAGAATCATTGAATGCCAGAATGGATTGGGTTGAAAAGGACCTCAAAGCCCACCCAGTGCCACCCCTGTCATGGGCAAGGACACCTCCCACCAGCCCAGGTTGCTCCAGTCTGGCCTGGGACACTTCCAGCTCCTCTGGACAGGCTAATTTATGGCAGGAACCACTGGAACAGCAGCATATGTGGCCTCATTCCTGAGAGATGGGGGCTTTTAATGCTGTCAAACCTGGAGAAAAGCTTTTAATGAGAGCTGGGGAGGGGGGGGGGGTGTCTGACAGAGCAGGTGGAAAACACCCACCAGTGGATGGAACTTTCAATTAACCAAAAAGCTGAGAAAAATATTCCTGGTGCAAATGAAAACCTGAGAAACGAGAGTGACCTCCCTCCCCTCCCAATTCCCTCCTTTCCTGTGTTCTCCAGTGACTCTGCTCCCTAATTTATGAGAAAAGGGAGTGTTGGTCCCTCTGAGAGCAGCTGTGGGTGGGTTCTGGTGTCCTCACAGCCTCTCCCCTTCCAGCAGCACATTCCCAGCCCCGCCAGAGTCCCAGTAATGAACTGGTCATGTTTGTGCCACGAGGATTAAGAAGCTGACACTGATAAATGGTGCTGGATCTGAGAAATCCTTGCAAGTGCCAAGGGCCTGGGCTGTTCTGTGTGTTGGTTCTGCCCTCTGCGGGTCCTGCTCCCCAAGGTGGGTTGGAAATTGGGAAAGCTGCTAAGGCACCTTCAAAGAACCATTTCTCCCTGGTTCCACTTCATTTTAGGTTACTTTGCCAAGGATGAAACCATCCCAGTGAGCAGCCAGGTATCCAACAGTCCCAGCTGAGCAGGTGGGCCCAGTTTGTCCCTGTGTGCGTGTGCCCAAAGCTGGGCATTCCAAACCCTCTGGGCCATTGCCCAGCAACTGTTCCCAATGGCCCATTGGCAGCAGCTGCCCAGGGCACAGCTGAGCCCTCAGGCTGGGAGCTGGCTGGGAAAGAAGCCTGGCAGAGGAGCTGGGAGAACTGCCCTGCAGGGACTCCTTGGCACCTCCACACCCACCTGAGGGCTCAGCTCTGCCCATGGGCCAGCAACGAGTCCAAACTCCCCCCTGACTGCCAGAGTCAGATCCCCCAGGGTGGAACTCCCTGCCCTGGGGGAGGCACTGGGGGCTCCCACCCAAATCTGAGGGGCCAGAATCATGGAATGAAGTGGGTTGGAAGAGCCCTCTGAGCTCCTCCAGCCCAGCCCTTGCTCCAACCCCACTGTGCTCACCAGCCCAGGGCACTCAGTGCCACATCCAGTCTCAGCTTCAACACCTGCAGGGATGGAGAATCCACCCCCTCTCTGGGCAGCCCATTCCAAGGCCTGAGCACCCTCTCTGCAAACAATTCCTTCCTGATGGCCAAGCCAAGCCTGCCCTGGCACAGCTTGAGCCTGTGCCCTCTTGTCCTGCTGCTGCTTGTGTGGGAGAAGAGTCCAACCCCCCCTGGCTCCAGCCTCCTGTCAGGGGGTTGTGGGGAGTGAGGAGGTGCCCCCTGAGCCTCCTCTTCTCCAGAGTAATCTTGGGGTTTGGGGACTTCTGGAACCACTCCTGGGATGCAGAGGAGGAGCAGCCCCTGGCCAGGAGGAGCCCCCCACTCTGGCCCAGACTGTGCCATCATCTGCACCAACAGCTTTGTCCCTTCCTTTGCCTTTGGCCTCGGGGGCACCACGTGGGGCTCAGCACAGGGGCCACCAAACCCCCCTGTGTTTGTGCTCCAGGGGGTGGGTTACACTGCTGGGCTTGGGGGTTAAACCCAATTTCTCTTTGTGCCATTGCATTGATTGTGATACTGTTATTAAATTGGAACTCTGACTTGTAATCTCTTTTGTGTTGGGTTCATTTCTCCTGCAGGTTTCCCTTTTAACCAGCACACCAACACACCCAGCCCAGTGCTCCCTGTGCCAGCTGCTCCACATCCACCAGCTGGGAAATGGGGTTTTTAGGCAAATTCTCTGGCATGGAGCATTCCCTGATCATAAAATCCTGGAATCACAGAATAGTTTGGGTTTGAAGGGACCACAAAAACCATTTTGTTCCAACCCACAGATTCTACACCTCCCACCAGCCCAGGTTGCTCCAAGCCCTGTCCAACCTGGCCTGGGACACTCCCAGGGATGGGTTGTTCCTCCTGGAAGGGATGATCTTGAGGCTTTTCTCAGCTGTTCCTCCTGTCTGCTTTTTTCATGGCTTGAATTCATCTTGAACTCTGGGCCCCAGAGTGACTCTGCAAACAGGTTAGTGAAAAATCTATATGTTAGAATAATGCAGAGGGTAATGGATGACTCCTTAATAGCTGGGAAATAAAGTTCTAGCCAGCTGAATAAAGCTTTGTGGCTCTGCACTCTTGCCTTATTTTACATGGGCTTTTAAAATAAACCATAAATTCCTGGAGTTTTACTATTGAGAGGCTTAACTATTCAAGTAGGAGAAGTGAAATATATATTGTGTTGGAAGGAAGTGAATGCCTGAGTGTTCTTTAGAGTGGCTGACTGTGGCAGGTTACCCTTTTTATAAGGGGGAAAATATTAATTTGCTGTTTAAGTCGCTGTCAAATGCATCATGAACAGCTTCTGGTGGTCGTTGCTGTAATTTCTCCTCCACAAGGAGTGTCAGGGAGGCTTGAAAAACAGCCCAGCCCTTTCTCAAAACTTTTATTCAGCCAGTGCTGTAAAATGACTTCATCCCACCCATCCCCTACTCGTGCAGGACCTGGATTTAAATCCCCACCTCCTTTTTGGGGGGTTATTTAATTTATGGGTTATTTTTGAAGCTGGATAATCCCACGAGGTGAAGAATTATCCACCTGTGGCTTTAATCTGGGCCAACTTCCCTGGTTGCTCCAAAGCCACCAGGAGGGCTCCAATGAGCTGCATTTCCAGGGAATTTGGGAGGACCTTGAGGAATGTTGTGATCCACAACTCTGCCCCTGAAGAAAAGAGGGACAAGGCAACTCCTGGGGGCAGAATATTGAGAATATTTAATCCTTGGCCATCCCTTTTGGTTGAAACCATTTTGTTGCATTCCTTTCTTGAGTGGGTTCTTTAATCCCTTCATTCCTGTTGAGCTGAGAGGGGATTGCAAAGAGAATTTAGAGCTGGTTATTATTACAGAGTTTTATTTTTTAATTTATTTTCTTTTTTTTTTTTTTCTAGGATGTACCATAAAGTAATTTCTCTGCTAATAATGAGAGCTGAATTTGTGGATTTGGGCTCTGGGAGAAGGTGTGTCCAGTTGAGGACCCTGAGCTTGAGCCAATTTTAGTCTTGGGATTTGATCCAGGTGGGAAATGGCCAGCCATGTATTTCCTGGAATTTGCAGTTGTTAATAGATATGTTAATCTCCTTATTTAATTAATATTTTATAGTTTTTATGATTTTTTTTTAACCACTGAGGGCAGGTTGCTGCAGGGACTCACAACTCCCTGGGCTTCAACTTTCAGTTCCTTGGTTGGTCATGGGGTGGTGAATGGGATTTTTGTTTTTATTTTCAGTGGAAGTTTGGATGAATCTCTATTTTCCTTAGGCCAAAATGTGAGTAAAATATAAGGGATTTGGAAGGAAATGTAAGGAAAAGAAGGGCACAATATTTCTTAGATCTCTGTATATGAAGGTATTTACATATATGCACGTGGGAAATAAATATGATGATGAAATGCTTATGATTTATATATTTTTTATTCTTTTTCTGTGGGCCTCAAGGAGTCCTCAGCAATCAGACCAAAGGCCAGGCCATGACTCAGGTATTAGTGAGTCCTGGATATCCTGGGAATGGGTCAAGAGAAGAAAAATATGAGTAGAGAATTTTGGACTCATTTAGGTTGGAAAAAGCCCTCTCAGATCATCCAGTCCAACCATTAACCCAACAGTGCCAACCACTGAACCCTGAGCACCACCTTGGAATACTGACCCCACCATGCCCTGGGCTGCCCATTCCAATGCTTGGCAACCCTTTCTGTGAGGAATTTTTCCATAATATCCAAACTGAACCTTCCCTGGCACATCTTGAGGCCATTTCTTCTTGTCCTATCACTTGTTACCTGGGAGGAGACACCAAAGCCCACCTGTCTCCAACCTCCTTTCAGGGAGTGGAAAAGAGGAGAGATAAAGACATATATAAAGGCATATAAAGGTGTGTCCTGCAGGAAGAACATCCTGAAAACAAACATTGAATCCTGGAAATTCCCCCTGAGCCAGAGCAGTGTGGGGAGGTCACAACTTTTTGGGATCCCCCTGCATGAACCTCATGGCAGCTTCCAGGGAAAGGCTGTGCTGGTTTAAAGGTAAACCAGTGGGAGACATGAACCTGACCCAAGAGAGATGACAAGTCAGAGATACATTTAAAAAGGTCACAATAAATACAATAATGCAGATAAAAATTGGTTTTAACCCACAAACCCAGATGGATAACATGAACCTGACCCAAGAGAGATCACAAGTCAGAGTTACAATTTAATACCAATATTCCAATCAATGCAATGCACAAAGAGAAATTGGGTTTAACCCCCAAGCCCAGCAGTGTAACCCACCCCCTGGGGCACAAACACAGGGGGGTTTGGTGGCCCCTGTGCTGAGCCCCATGTGGTTCCCCCGAGGCCAAAGGCAAAGGAAGGGACAAAGCTGTTGGTGCAGATGATGGCACAGTCTGGGCCAGAGTGGGGGGCTCCTCCTGGCCAGGGGCTGCTCCTCCTCTGCATCCCAGGAGTGGTCCCAGAAGTCCCCAAAGCCCAAGATTACTCTGGAGAAGAGGAGGCTCAGGGGGCACCTCACTCCCCACAACCCCCTGACAGGAGGCTGGAGCCAGGGGGGTTGGGCTCTTCTCCCACACAAGCAGCAGCAGGACAAGAGGGCACAGGCTCAAGCTGTGCCAGGGCAGGCTTGGCTTGGCCATCAGGAAGGAATTGTTTGCAGAGAGGGTGCTCAGGCCTTGGAATGGGCTGCCCAGAGAGGGGGTGGATTCTCCATCCCTGCAGGTGTTGAAGCTGAGACTGGATGTGGCACTGAGTGCCCTGGGCTGGTGAGCACAGTGGGGTTGGAGCAAGGGCTGGGCTGGAGGAGCTCACAGGGCTCTCCCAACCCACTTCATTCCATGATTCTGTCCCCTCAGGTTTGGATGGGAGCCCCCAGTGCCTCCCCCAGGGCAGGGAGTTCCACCCTGGGGGATCTGACTCTGGCAGTCAGGGGGGAGTTTGGACTCGTTGCTGGCCCATGGGCAGAGCTGAGCCCTCAGGTGGGTGTGGAGGTGCCAAGGAGTCCCTGCAGGGCAGTTCTCCCAGCTCCTCTGCCAGGCTTCTTTCCCAGACAAGATTCTCTCCCCTCAGGTTTGGGTGGGAGCCCCCAGTGCCTCCCCCAGGGCAGGGAGTTCCACAATGGGGGATTTACTCTGCGAGTCATGGGATATTTTGGGAATCTTTGATGGTCTGGGCCGTTGCAACTGCCTGTTGTGCCAGTCCCTGCTGGCCCATGGGCAGACACAGCCCCTCAGGTGGGTGTGGAGGTGCTGATGCCCCCCCAGAGGGAGTTACCACCCCTGAGTCACGGGTGTGAGGACAAGAACACCCTCCTGTCTCACAGGGTTCTGTAACACCCACTCTGTGTCCTGAGGGGCCAGGTGTGCCCTGGGCAGCTGCTGCCAACGAGCCACTGGTCCCAGTCCATCAGAAGTGACACAGAGGGTGCAGAACACACAGTGTTGGTCACACCACACGGTGACAAACTGGTCCCAGTTGCTGCAACTGGGACACCAGCACCTCTGGGAAGGGAAACCTCCTGGCCAAAGGCAGCGACTCCATCGGTGAGGAATCACTTGATGGCATTTTAATGGAACTTCATGTCTAATGATGTTCCTCCTTCATTCAGACAGCAGGGACATGGCACCTTCCAGGAGGAGGAAGCTGGAGGTGGATAAATTGAACCTGGCACGAGGAGGCAGCGCTTGAACAGTGGCACTAATTAATCATCTGGAGCATTTGGGGAGGGAAGTGGTGAAGGCATCAATACCAGGAGCCTGGGAATGAAAAGAGGATGTATTCTGGCTCTTTGAATGATGCAGTTTGGCCCAGGGATTTGGAAAGATTTGTGTCCTCAGGGAAGGGATTTTCACTCCTGGAAAAGATTTTTGGGGCCACGTCTGTGAGGCATCTGCTCAGTGCAGGAAACCTGGATGGGTTTGGATGTGTCTGTGTCCTGGGAGCCCATAAAAATTCACAAAGCTGACAGATTCCTGCTGGTTTCCAACTCTTCTGATGCAAATGGAGTGATTCTAAAATTACATGTGAGTTTAAGTGGAAAAAACCCACGTGGAGCTCCTGAATTCTCCCCTGTTCTCTCCCCACAGCCAAACACCCCAAGAACTGCTCAACAAGTCCCAGCCACGACCAAGTGGGTCCCTGAGAAACCTCAGGAAGCTGGGAATGCTATTTGCTTGCCCCTGATTTTTCCTTACCCATAAAACCATTTAATGAACTGTCTTTGGGGGCCCTGAGCTGCACAACTGCTGTTGTTGTTTAATTGCCTCCAATAAACTCTCCTTTTGTGTGTGTTGCTGAGCAGTGATTTGCTCTGTGGCACTTGCAGTGCCACCAAACAGCTCCAGCGAGCTGTTGGCTGTTCATATTTGCCTCTGATTAATTCTATTTTTTTTTTCTGGCTGTTCCTCTCAACCTGCTGCCACCAGGTGTGTGGAGAACAGCCCAGATATGTATGCAGAGAGTTCTCAGCTGAACTATTGCTGTGCTTTAAGAGCTGGATAAACAGCTGTCTGGGTTTTACACCAAGGTAAATATTAATCTTTTTGCATGAAGTGGTGATGGAAAAACCCAGGGCAAACAGGAATATTAATAAATCTTAACAGTTTGAAGCAGTGCAGGGCCAGGGCTCCTTCCCCTCCCCTTTGTGCTTGGGTGGTGACACAGGATTTTGGGTGGGGGTGGCTGTGGGTGGGCAGGAGGTTTGGGGGTCACCTGGATGTCCCCACAGCCTGACACGGCTCTGAGAATCCAAACTCCAGTGGGAACTGGGAATTTCCTGTGGTAACTGGATGCAAAGCAGTGGAAGACTGAGAGAGCTGGGGGGGGGCTCACCTGGAGAAGAGAAGGTTCCAGAGAGACCTCAGAGTCCCTTCCAGTGGCCAAAGGGGCTCCAGGAGAGCTGGAGAGGGACTGGGGACAAGGGATGGAGGGACAGGACACAGGGAATGGCTTCCCACTGCCAGAGGGCAGGGACAGGTGGGATACTGGGAAGGAATTGGTGGCTGGGAGGGTGGGCAGGCCCTGGCACAGGTGCCCAGAGAAGCTGTGGCTGCCCCATCCCTGGGAGTGTCCCAGGCCAGGTTGGACAGGGCTTGGAGCAGCCTGGGCTGGTGGGAGGTGTCCCTGCCCATGGCAGGGGTGGGATGGGATGAGCTTTAAGATTCCTCCCAACCCAAACCAGTCTGGGATTCTGTGATGACCAAATGTCCCCCAGAAGAGGATGAGACCAGGTGGGTGATCTGGGCTGATCCAAGGCCCATTTCCAACATGGAAAACTCCCAGTTCAATTCCCCTTCTCCCAAACCCCAAGCAGAAATTAAAACCTCATTAGAAAGCCCCTTTAGAAATCAACCCCCTCCTGAACCTTTACAGCATCTTGGGGTGCTGCAACAACCTCCTGTGAGAGGTTTGGTGAGACCTTTGTAGTGATGGAAACCAGAGTGAAGACTCATTGCACATCTTGGCCTGGCCATGGATTTGCTGCTCCTTTAATAAGGAGAACATCCCTGTCAAAGCTGGTGTGACCAATTCCATCTCTGCCTGGCAGGACAGGGCTTGTACCACCCAAAGAGAGGACTTTGGGGTTGGCTGGGTGAACTGAACTGCCTGAGAAAATCCTGGATAAATTGCTCCATAATTGCCTCCCTTCCAGTGGGAGCTGGGGCAGAAAATTCCATCATTTACACCCCAGATCAAACCACGGCTCGCTCTACTCTGGGCATGATTGTGAACTATGAGTTGTTTGGCTGTGAAATCCTTCAAATCACCAGCCCAGAAACACCCCTGAGCTCGTTTGGATGTGGCTGTTGCCTCCCCCCAACACATCCCTGTCTTTAATTTTGGTGGGAAGCTGTGCCTGCTCCGGTGGGAATTCCTTTCTGGGTCAACCCTTCCCAACCTTGCAGTGCATTAATCACGGCGTTGTAGCTTTGATTAAGCTGCAAAGTGTTCTCTTCCTAATTGGGCTTGGCAAATTAATAAGGGGGTGATTGATTGGGCACAGTCTGGTGATGATTTGCTGCCGCTCTGGGTGGGGTGGGGAAGGTGAGAGTCACTCCCTGTTTCAAAAGCAGGTGGGAAAGGCCAAAAAATCTCCTAAATCCTGACTGTATAGGCTGGGAAACAACTGCAGCTCCCTCCTTTGGAGAGTGGGAAAATAAATTAAAAACTCCTTTATATGAGCATGGGGGGGGGTAAATTGTCTTTCCTTAGGAGTGCAGGAGGAGAGCATGACCCTTCCCTTCCCTTCTCTGCAAAGTGATTGCTTTTAAATAGTTTTTCCTTTGTACATGAATATTTTCCCTGTAAAAGTCCATCAGTGCCAGGCTGTGACCCAGCTTTGAAACAGAGGAGGAAGAGATTAAGATCTTGAGATGCTGAAGTGGGTCCAGAGAAGAGCAACGAGGCTGGAGAAGGGACTGGAGCACAAGTGCTGTGGGGAGAGGCTGAGGGAGCTGGGGGGTGTTCAGCCTGGAGAAGAGGAGGCTCAGAGGTGACCTCAGCACTGTCTGGAACTGCCTGAAGGGAAGTTCTGGCCAGGTGGGGGTTGGTCTCTTCTCCCAGGCACTCAGCAATAGGACAAGGGGGCACGATGGGCTCAAGCTCTGCCAGGGGAAATTGAAGTTGGAGAGCAGGAAAAACTTCTTTGCAGAGAGAGTGCTCAGGGATTGGAATGGGCTGCCCAGAGAGGGGGTGGATTCCCCATCCCTGGAGGTTTTTCAGCTGAGCTTGGCCGTGGCACTGAGTGCCATGATCTGGTAAAGGGACTGGAGTTGGACCAAAGGCTGGACTTGATGATCTGGGAGGTCTTTTCCGACCCAATCCATTCTGTGATTCTGTGACTGTGGCACTGAGTGAGAATCCACCATGTCTTGATCCAATGGAGTGCCCTGGGCTGGTGATCCCAGTGGGGTTGGATCAAGGGTTGGACTTGATGATCTCAGAGGTCTCTTCCAACCCAAGTGAGAAGAGCAACGAGGCTGGAGAAGGACTGGAGCACAAGTGCTGTGGGGAGAGGCTGAGGGAGCTGGGGGTGTTCAGCCTGGAGAAGAGGAGGCTCAGAGGTGACCTCAGCACTGTCTGGAACTGCCTGAAGGGAAGTTGTGGCCAGGTGGGGGTTGGTCTCTTCTCCCAGGCACTCAGCAATAGGACAAGGGGGCACGATGGGCTCAAGCTCTGCCAGGGGAAATTGAAGTTGGAGATGAGAAAGAAATTCTTTGCAGAGAGAGTGCTCAGGCATTGGAATGGGCTGCCCAGAGAGGGGGTGGATTCCCCATCCCTGGAGGTTTTTCAGCTGAGCTTGGCTGTGGCACTGAGTGCCATGATCTGGTAAAGGGACTGGAGTTGGCCCAAGGGTTGGACTTGATGATCTGGGAGGTCTTTTCCACCCCAATCCATTCTGTGATTCTGTGATTCTATGGATGTGGCACTGAGTGAGAATCCACCACGTCGATCCAAACCTACTGAATCCACCATGTCTTGATCCAACCCTACTGTGATCACCAGCCCAGGGCACTCCATGCCCTGGGCTGGTGATCACAGTGGGGTTGGATCAAGGGTTGGACTTGTTGATCTTGGAGGTCTTTTCCAACCCAATCCATTCTCTGATTCTCTGATTCTATGGACGTGGCACTGAGTGAGAATCCACCATGTCTTGATCCAACCCTATTGAATCCACCACGTCTTGATCCAACCCCACTGTGATCACCAGCCCAGGGTACGGAGTGGAGTTGGATCACAGTGGGGTTGGATCAAGGGTTGGACTTGATGATCTTGGAGGTCGTTTCCAACCCAGTCCATTCTCTGATTCTCTGATTCTATGGATGTGGCACTGAGTGAGAACCCACCACGTCTTGATCCAACCCGGGGTTGGATCAAGGGTTAGACTTGATGATCTCAGAGGTCTTTTCCGACCCAATCCATTCTGTGATTCTGTCATTCTATGGATGTGGCACTGAGAATCCACCATGTCTTGATCCAATCCTACTGTGATCACCATGTCTTGATCCAACGATGTCTTGATCCAACCCCACTGTGATCACCAGCCCAGGGCACGGAGTGGAGTTGGATCACAGTGGGGTTGGATCAAGGGTTGGACTTGATGATCTTGGAGGTCTTTTCCAACCCAATCCATTCTGTGATTCTATGAAGAGGCCGAACAAAGAGGTTAAAACGCTGTTCCCTGGAACGTGGCACTGCTGCCTGTGCATTGAAGTGGCTGAGCAATGTTCCTTTGCCAGGGCTGGTGGGAATGGGAGCCCTGGAGGAAGGAGACACGGGCAGGGAGTTTCTGTTGGGATCAGCAGCTCTTTCCGAGCCGGTGCTGATCAGCTCATCCTCTTGGGATGCAGGAAAGGATGTCCTGGGATTGCACAACGGGCAGGATTCTAATGAAGTGCCGCAGCCCTGACTCGTTGAGTGCATTCCAAACGTGTGGAAAGAATTCCCTGAGCCTTTTGGGCGCTGGGCAGGACACGAAAATTCGCTTTTTTTTTTTTTTTTTTTTCAGGATTAAAATGTTTCCAGTTGCTTGAGTGAGAAACCTTTTCAAATTTTGCTGTTCACAACGGCGAGTGAAGGTGAAGCCAGAGCTGCTTCCCCCTCGCTGGAACTCGATAACAGGAGGGTATCAATCAGCCTCCCTGAATTAGCATTTCACTGATAGTGATGCACAAAGCCTTTTAATGAGGACTTTCAAGTCCCCCAGCTCTGGGTTTTTTGGTGGTGGTTTTTTTTTTCTTTTTTTTTTTTTTCTGGCCTGCTTGTTCCTTAGCAACAGAGGGGATTGGCAGGCAGCAGGGGTTTGATGTGTGCTTACATAAAGGATTTACAGGGCTGGAAATTGCAGGCAAAAATTAGGATAATTGTGTGTTATTGTTTTGGCACAAGGTTCAAAGATAAACAAACAACCTCTGGGCCCTTAGAAGCTTCCTGTGCTGTTCTTGTTCCTTCCTCTGTTCTCCTGGAAAACTTATCCACGGAGCCTGGAGTTGAAATTAGACAGACTTTTGTCTGTTTTCTGGAAATTAGCACATCAGAGCAGAAAAAGCAGAGCTTGTTGATCTGTGTTAGGAAGGAGAATTAATGCACAGAAAGGCAACAGAATGTTCTACAAGGCCTTGGCAAAGCTGCACCCTGGTGGTGGTGGCACCTTCAGCCACCAGCCTGGAGAAGGGAGGGCTTTGGGGAGACCTGAGAGCCCTTTCCAGGGCCTAAAGGGGCTCCAGGAGAGCTGGAAAGGGATCTGGGACAAGACATGGAGGGACAGGACACAGGGAATGGCTTCCCACTGCCAGAGGGCAGGGCTGGGTGGGATATTGGGCAGGAATTCCTGTCTGGGAGGGTGGGGAGGGGCTGGGATGAATTTCCCAGAGAAGCTGTGGCTGTCCCATCCCTGGGAGTGTCCCAGGGTGGGATGAGATGGGATTTAAAGTCCCTTCCAACCCAGTCATGGACATACTCCAGGACTGGATCCCTCTGCTCTGGAGCCAGGCTGGGAGAGCTGAGGGGGTCACCTGGAGAAGAGAAGGCTCCAGGGAGACCTGAGAGCCCCTTCCAGGGTCCAAGGGGGATCCAGGAGAGCTGGAGAGGGACTGGGGACAAGACATGGAGGGACAGGACACAGGGAATGGCTTCCCAGTGCCAGAGGGCAGGGCTGGGTGGGATATTGGGCAGGAATTCCTGTCTGGGAGGGTGGGGAGGGACTGGGATGAATTTCCCAGAGAAGCTGTGGCTGCTCCATCCCTGGGAGTGTCCCAGGCCAGGCTGGACAGGGCTTGGAGCAGCCTGGGCTGGTGGGAGGTGTCCCTGCCCATGGCAGGGGTGGCACTGGGTGGGCTTTGAGGTCCCTTCCAACCCAGTCATGGAGATGCTCCAGGACTGGATCCCTCTGCTCTGGAGCCAGGCTGGGTAAGCTGGGGGGTCACCTGGAGAAGAGAAGGCTCCAGGGACACCTGAGAGCCCCTTCCAGTGCCTAAGGGGGATCCAGGAGAGCTGGAGAGGGACTGGGGACAAGGCCTGGTGGGACAGGATACAGGGAATGGCTTCCCAGTGCCAGAGGGCAGGGCTGGGTGGGATATTGGGAAGGAATTCCTGTCTGGGAGGGTGGGGAGGGGCTGGGATGAATTTCCCAGAGAAGCTGTGGCTGCCCCATCCCTGGGAGTGTCCCAGGCCAGGTTGGACAGGGCTTGGAGCAGCCTGGGCTGGTGGGAGGTGTCCCTGCCCATGGCAGGGGTGGGATGAGATGGGATTTAAGGTCCCTTCCAACCCAGTCATGGAGATGCTCCAGGACTGGATCTCTCTGCTCTGGAGCCAAACTGGGAGAGCTGGGGGGTCACCTGGAGAAGAGAAGGCTCCAGGGAGACCTGAGAGCCCCTTCCAGGGCCTAAAGGGGCTCCACGAGAGCTGGAGAGGGATCTGGGACAAGACAAGGAGGGACAGGACACAGGGAATGGCTTCCCAGTGCCAGAGGGCAGGGCTGGGTGGGATATTGGGAAGGAATTCCTGTCTGGGAGGGTGGGGAGGGGCTGGGATGAATTTCCCAGAGAAGCTGTGGCTGCCCCATCCCTGGGAGTGTCCCAGGCCAGGTTGGACAGGGCTTGGAGCAGCCTGGGCTGGTGGGAGGTGTCCCTGCCCATGGCAGAGGTGAAATGAGATGGGTTTCAAGGTCCCTTCCAAGCATTCCAGGATTCTGTGAGTCCATGTAAAGGACAGCCTTTGGAATGGGACCCTGCTGGGTGCTGTGGGGGAAGGCAGAACTCTGTTTTCTCTGCTTCCTGAGTCTGCTTGGTCTGCTTTGCTCCTTCACGTGCCTTGGTGATGTAGAACAGAACAGTCACAGATGGTTTGGGTTGGAAGGGATCTTTGCAGCCCATCTCATTCCTAACCCATTCCAAGCAGGGACACGTCCCACCAGATCAGGTTGCTCAGAGCCCCATCCTATTTTCCATCCTAACTCTGTCCATTAATCCTCCTCCTGCTGCTTTCCAGGCACCCTCCTGAGCACAGAAGCAAAGCCATTCCACCCCAAAAGCTGCTGACAGAGGCAGGGAGGGGATCAGTGTTGAGAGACACCCCTGACTGGGAAACACCCACCTCCTTTCCATGGGATTCCACCCTTCAGCCTCCCTGAGCTCCTGGAACACATCAAAGCCCTGCTGCAAAGCTGATGATGCCAATTAGGCTTTTCTTTAATGAGCTTTTCGTGTGAGGAAGGAGATCTCTTGAAGTGTCCTCGGTCTCTGCTGAAGTTGGGTGTGAGTCAGACTGGCAGAGCCTCAACACCATCCCTGCCTTGGCAGGGCCTCTTTGCAGCAGCCTGGAGAGGACCTGATTCATCCCAAGGTTCCTTGTGCTTTGCAGCAGGGAGGGTGGGAATGCAAAGCAGAGCAATTGTGGCTGCTCAGCTTTTCATCCCTGTGGTGGTCACCAGTCCCAGGGTTTGCCTCAGCCCTGCACATCTGGGGGTTGCTGCACAGCTGGAGGAGGACTCAGAATCACAGAACGTGCTCAGCTGGAAGGGACTCCCAAGGGTCACCCAGTCCGATCCCTGGCCCTGCACAGACACCCCAACAACACCATCCTGTCCCTGTCCCACTGTCCAAACCCTCCTGGAGCTCTGGCAAGCTCGGGGCTGTGCCCATTGCCCTGGGGAGCCTGGTCAGTGCCCACCACCCTCTGGGGGAAGAACCTTTCCCTGAGATCCCACCTGTCCCTGCCCTGGCACAGCTCCATTCCCTGGATGCTGTCCCTGCCCTGGCACAACTCCAGCCCTTCCCTGTGTCCTGTCCCTGCCCTGGCACAGCTCCAGCCATTCCCTGGGTGCTGTCCCTGCCCTGGCACACCTCCAGCCATTCCCTGGTTGTTGTCCCTGCCCTGGCACAGCTCCAGCCATTCCCTGGGTGCTGTCCCTTCCCTGGCACACCTCCAGACATCCCCTGTGTCCTGTCCCTACCCTGGCACATCTCCAGCCATTCCCTGGGTGTTGACCCTTCCCTGGCACAGCTCCAGCCATTCCCTGTGCCCTGTCCCTCCCCTGGCACATCTCCAGCCATTCCCTGGGTGCTGTCCCTGCCCTGGCACAGCTCCATTCCCTGGGTGCTGTCCCTGCCCTGGCACAGCTCCAGCCATTCCCTGGGTGCTGTCCTTGCCCTGGCACAGCTCCAGCCATTCCCTGGGTGCTGTCCCTGCCCTGGCACAGCTCCAGCCATTCTCTGTGTCCTGTCTCTGCCCTGGCACAGCTCCAGCCATTCCCTGGGTGCTGTCCCTGCCCTGGCACAGCTCCAGCCCTTCCCTGGGTGCTGTCCCTGGTCCCCACAGAGCAGAGCTCAGTGCCTGCCCCTCCCAGGAAGCTGGAACTGCACTGAGGTCTCCCCTCCATGTCCTCTTCTCCAGCTGGACACACCAAGTGCCCTCAGTGTCTCACACTTCTCCTCCAGGCCCTTTCCCACCCTCATGGCCTCCTTTGGACACAAGTGCCCTCTCCTTCCTTGGTCTGAGAGCAGGAGACAGAGCTGCTACACTGAACCCTAAACCCAGACCACCCCCTTGAAGCAAAACCAGTTAAAACTTCAGAAAACCCCCACTCTGTCCCTCACGTGGGTCCTTCATATGAAGTGCCCCATATTTTCTGAGGGGCTGGGTCACTTTGAAGGTTGACTGTGGGGCAGGTGCCTGCATGGCCTTTGCTGCTGGTGCAGGACCCTTCAGGAACTGCTGCTGCTCCTCCTGGTCTCATCCCACCTTCCCTTGGGCAACAACCCAAGTGGTTTAATTAAAAAAAAATACAGCACAAAACCAAACCAAAGCAAGAAAACCCCTTCAAACACTCCTTGGTGATTTTATGAGCTCAACATTTGCTTTTTATTTTGTTCCAAGAGGAACAGCAGCAAGAAGACACCTGGGAGCTGTTTACCCCCTTCCTCCCACCCCACTGCAAGGAATGAGCTTCTCCCACCGAGCCACTGGTGCCCCTTTAGCCCTGACTTGAAGCAAGTGCTGCCCAGTTTAACCCTGCTCAGAGTGATCTGCCGTGCTAATTAAAAGGAGTGATGCCTTATTTAGTTGCTGCACTCTGTTTGCTGGGGGCATTTTGGCAGGCTCAGGCAGGAAGGAGCCCAGCCATGCTGTCACTAAATCCCTGTTGGCTGCATCAGGCTGAGCTGCACCTCAGAAGGTCCTTGTGCAGCCAATGTTTAGGTACCAACTGCTCAGACCCTTCTGCCCGTGCAATCTGTGGCTGGCAGCACCTTTGCCCAGGGGGATTTGCACTGCCAGCCCTCTGTTTGCACCACGCCATGGCAATGCCATGGAGAAGTGTCCCAGTTGAGCAGGTGGGCCCAGTTTGTCCCTGTGTGGGTGTGCCCAAAGCTGGGCATTCCAAACCCTCTGGGCCATTGCCCAGCAACTGTTCCCAATGGCCCATTGGCAGCAGCTGCCCAGGGCACAGCTGAGCCCTCAGGCTGGGAGCTGGCTGGGAAAGAAGCCTGGCAGAGGAGCTGGGAGAACTGCCCTGCAGGGACTCCTTGGCACCTCCACACCCACCTGAGGGCTCAGCTCTGCCCATGGGCCAGCAACGAGTCCAAACTCCCCCCTGAGTGCCAGAGTCAGATCCCCCAGGGTGGAACTCCCTGCCCTGGGGGAGGCACTGGGGGCTCCCACCCAAACCTGAGGGGCCAGAATCATGGAATGAAGTGGGTTGGGAGAGCCCTCTGAGCTCCTCCAGCCCAGCCCTTGCTCCAACCCCACTGTGCTCACCAGCCCAGGGCACTCAGGTGGTTCCTGGGCCCCACTGCAGGTTAGTCCTGGCTTAGTTCTGCCTCTCTCCTTAAAGGAAAAGGGAGACACAACCTGTTTGAGGGCTCTGGCTCCTCCCCTGGGAGGCCTCCATGGATATAGAATCATAAAATCATGGAATGAAGTGGGTTGGGAGAGCCCTCTGAGCTCCTCCAGCCCAGCCCTTGCTCCAACCCCACTGTGCTCACCAGCCCAGGGCACTCAGTGCCACATCCAGTCTCAGCTCCAACACCTGCAGGGATGGAGAATCCACCCCCTCTCTGGGCAGCCCATTCCAAGGCCTGAGCACCCTCTCTGCAAACAATTCCTTCCTGATGGCCAAGCCAAGCCTGCCCTGGCACAGCTTGAGCCTGTGCCCTCTTGTCCTGCTGCTGCTTGTGTGGGAGAAGAGCCCAACCCCCCCTGGCTCCAGCCTCCTGTCAGGGGGTTGTGGGGAGTGAGGAGGTGCCCCCTGAGCCTCCTCTTCTCCAGAGTAATCTTGGGGTTTGGGGACTGGGAACCACTGGTTGGATCCAGAGGAGGAGCAGCCCCTGGCCAGGAGGAGCCCCCCACTCTGGCCCAGACTGTGCCATCATCTGCACCAACAGGTTTGTCCCTTCCTTTTCCTTTGGCCTCGGGGGAACCACGTGGGGCTCAGCACAGGGGCCACCAAACCCCCCTGTGTTTGTGCCCCAGGGGGTGGGTTCCACTGCTGGGCTTGGGGGTTAAACCCAATTTCTCTTTGTGCCATTGCATTGATTCTAATATTGGTATCAAATTGTAGTTCTAATTTATAATTTCTCCTGTGTTGGGTTCATTTCTCCTGCAGGTTTCCCTTTAAACCAGCACAACAAGGGAGGGTGGCACCTGTTACCTGCTGCTGCCAGCGGGCTGTGCCCCTCCACTGTGCTTTGTGCCCTGCAGAGCTGCAAACACCACCCAGCTCAGGCTCTGCCCTGCCCTTTGCTGCTCTTCTCAATTCTTCCCAGTGTCTGTTATCCCAGGAAAACTTCAACTCCAACAAGTTCCTGGTCAGAGCTGAGATTTCCAGGTATGAAGTGCAGTGTCTTGTTTGTGCTTTGAACCTGGGAAATACAAAGGGGTCACACGTGGGTGGTTTGGCTGCTTAAAGAATCAGCAGCAAAGGCTTCAGCAACAGCAGGTTTAATTTAAATTTAATAATGTTCGATTTCAAGGTTCACCCTGTTAGTAAATAGATAAACACACAAAGGGAAATCGGATCAGAATCAATTTAAAATGGTTTGAATGAAGAGCAGGGCTACAAAAGGTGAAGAGGGAAGAGGGTCAGGAGCTTCAGAGGGGACCCCCCTCACCAAACAGCCTCAGACCTGATCAATGGTTTGGTGTCTGAAGGATCTGGCAGCACTTAATCATTGATTTAACACTTGCAGTAAATTCTGTTGGATCATTTTGCAGGCACAGAAGTAACACATCTGGCAACACTCCTACTGCTCTTCCTATGGGGTATTTGGAACAAGTCCCACCTGCACAGGCACCAGGAAAGGTGCAAACTTGGGAAAACCTCCCCTTGATTGCTGTGAAATCCTCACTTTGCACCTCTCAGCTGGTGAAGTGTCAAGAATTGAGGGGCAGCAGTGCCAGCCCAGGGCCCATCACCAGCTTTTGGTGATGGTTCTCTGAGTACCACAAACTTAAGAGTTCAACTGGCCACAGATTCTTATCCACAAGGGACCTACAAGGATCATCAAGTCCAGCTCTGAAGTGGGAATCATACGGGAATCAGACCTGCGGCTTTGGTGTTTCAGCACCTTGGGGAGCTCCAAAGTGTCCCATTGCCAGCGAGATGCCGCAGTCCAGGAGGGCTTAAAGGGCCCAGTGTCTGTGGGGTTGTGAGATGCTTGGCTTTAGACATCTGCCAAGCTCCAGGAGGACTCAGGCATGTCATGGTCCAAGGCTGGAGGAAAGGACTGTCCCTCATCCCCCACCTCAGTGAGGTGACAGAAGCTCCTGGTACAGATGGTGTCACCTTTACCTGAGCTATGAGGGAGTTTCTGAGAAGCTTGGGAGAACCATCATCACTCAGCTCCTTCCTGAAGAGAATTCCTGGTGTGCTGGTTTAAAGGGAAACTGGCAGGAGAAAGTGAACCCACCACAAGACAGATTCTAAATCAGAGTCACAATTTAATAACAATATTACAATAAATGCAATGGCACGAAGAGAAATTGGGTTTAACCCCGAAACCCAGCAGTGTAACCCACCCCCTGGGGCACAAACACAGGGGGGTTGCCCAGCACGGCAGTGCTTTCCTTGGGAGTCCTCAAGACCAGGTTGGACAGGGCTTGGAGCACCCTGGGCTGGCGGGAGGTGTCCCTGCCCATGGCACGGGGTAGGAATGAGATGACTTTTCAGTTGTCTTTGAGCCCAAACCATCCCAGGACTCTGAGATTCCAGCTGTGCTCCCCTGGAAAGCCAAGGGATGGATTTCCTCCCGGAGCTGCTTTCAGAGCACACCAGTGGCTTTGCACAGTCATGGCATTTGTAAGACATTTCATTTTCTTTCAGCTTCAAGCTTTTATTTGCTTGAAGCAGATATTGGTGGACATTTCAAATTGCCTTGTAAGACCTTGTTTCATATCAGTGGTGCTCGTTTCACTCGCTTGAGTTGGATGGTTGCACATAAAGCCTCAAGCCTGACACCCTGCAGTGAGTCCTGGTGACATTGATCCGGAGGGAACAACCCTTGCAGGTGACCTGGGAAGAGAGGGACTGGCCAGGAGGGTGAAATGTCCAAATTTATGATGCAGAATATGAAGATTCTTTCATGCTCTTAGCCAGGATCCATCTGGAGCCTTCTATTTCGAGAATTGTTTTGTTCCAGTCTTTGCTCCCATTGCTTTTCATCAGTGCCTTGTGAAAAACGTCCTTCTTTTTTGGATGTTCTTGAGATCCTTGCATGACACAAAACTGCCCACTGCCTGTTTGACTTTCAGCACAAAGGAAACTGCACAGCGAGCCCTTGATCTTTTCTTTCAGTGCTTTTTTCTGCTGCTTTGGTTCAATGCCATTTGCAGACCGTTGAGAGCACAATAAGTAACCAAAGCCCTCACACTCAGCAGGTTTCTGTGTCTGTTACCACAGCAGAGAAAACTGAATTGTTCCAAAAGGTTTAGTTGGGGTTGTTTTCTCTGTTTCCCTCCACAAAGCTGATGTTGTTTTCTAAACATGTACCTGATCCTGGGGCTTCACCTTTCCTTGTCTTCACAGGGATGGGAATACAGGACATGGTCCTGGAGCAGAGCAGCCCACCAGGGGTTTGCTGACAGATGTGGAGAACCTGGAGGTTCATCCTTCTGACATCTGCTTATTATACACAGAACCTGAGAATATTTGGAGTTGGAGGGATCCACAGGGATCATCCAGTCCAACCCCTGGCCCTGCACAGACACCCCAACAATCCCCCCCTGTCCCTGTCCCATTGTCCAAACCCTCCTGGAGCTCTGGCAGCCTCAGGGCTGTGCCCACTGCCCTGGGCACTCACTGAGGGAACTTCCAACCAACTCCTGCCTCTCCCAGCCCTTGGGAAGGAAGTTGGTGCCTCCAAGGAGTTCTCAGCCAAGAGCTGCAGGTTGTTCTTGCCCACAGGGCTGGATCCACGGGAAGCTGCAGCTTGGGATGGTGTCCTGTGTTTCCCAGAGCCCAGAGGGAACAGCCAGGACCTTTTCCTCCTTCTCCATTCCAGCTGGACACAGTGACCCCCCCAGAGCTCCCAGCAGAGTTGCAGCCTCCCCTCTGGCCCAGCAGCCCTGGCTGGGGACTGTGCTGGGAGACCTTGGCTGGTGGGAAGGACTTACACTGTGGGTCTGGAGCTTGGAAGAGCCGTGGAGAAAAGCAGAATAAACTGTTCACAGTTCATCTCCATGTCCATGGATGTTCTTCCCTGTGTATTCTCCAGGATCCATTGACAGAGGATCATCCAAACCCTCCTGGAGCTCTGGCAGCCCCCACTGCCCTGGGGAGCCTGGTCAGTGCCCACCACCCTCTGGGGGAAGGTCCTTTCCCTGAGATCCCACTTGACCCTCACTGACACAACTAAAGGTGCACTTGATTAATAAAGACATTAAATAGGACTGGCCCCAGTGCTGAGCTTGGGGAACACCACTCAGGACCAACCACCATCAGGATGTGATTCCATTCCCCACCACTCTCTGGGCTCAGCCATCACCAGGTTTTTACCCAGTGAAGACCAACACCCATCCAAGGCATGGGCAGCCAATTCCTTCAGGAGAACATTGTGGGAAACGCTGTCAGAGGCTTTACAAAAGTCCAGGTAGACACATCCACAGCCTTTCCCTCATCCCCTGCACAGGTCACTTTGTCATAGAGGGAGATCAGGTTGGCCTTTCCCAAACCCAGACTGGCTGGGGCTGATCCCCCGGTTGTCCTGCCCCTGCCATGTGATGGCACTCAGGGTGATCTGCTCCATGACTCTCCCTGGCACCAAGGGCAGGATGAGAGGTCTGTAGTTCCCCAAATCCTCCTTCCAGCCCTTCTTGTGGGTGGGAGTCCCATTTGTGACCCTGCAATCACAGGGACATCCCCAGTGACCCACAACTGCTGGTGAATGATGGAGAGTGGCTCCCTCCGCACCCTTGGGTGGATCCCACCCAGCCCCATAGACTGGTGTGTGTCCAAGTGGGGTAGCAGCTCCCTGACCCTTTCCCCTTGGATTGTGGGAGCTTCATTCTTCTCCCTATCCCTGTTTTCCAGTTCAAGAGTGTGCTGGTTTAAGGGGAAACTGGCAGGAGAAACGAACCCAACACAAGAGAGATTATAAATCAGAGTTACAATTTAATAGAAATATTATAATAAATGCAGTGGCACAAAGAGAAATTGGGTTTAACCCCCAAGCCCAGCAGTGTAACCCACCCCCTGGGGCACAAACACAGGGGGGTTTGGTGGCCCCTGTGCTGAGCCCCACGTGGTTCCCCCGAGTCCAAAGGCAAAGGAAGGGACAAAGCTGTTGGTGCAGATGATGGCACAGTCTGGGCCAGAGTGGGGGGCTCCTCCTGGCCAGGGGCTGCTCCTCCTCTGCATCCCATGGGTGGTTCCAGAAGTCCCCTCTCTGGAGAAGAGGAGGCTCAGGGGGCACCTCCTCACTCCCCACAACCCCCTGACAGGAGGCTGGAGCCAGGGGGGGTTGGGCTCTTCTCCCACACAAGCAGCAGCAGGACAAGAGGGCACAGGCTCAAGCTGTGCCAGGGCAGGCTTGGCTTGGCCATCAGGAAGGAATTGTTTGCAGAGAGGGTGCTCAGGCCTTGGAATGGGCTGCCCAGAGAGGGGGTGGATTCTCCATCCCTGCAGGTGTTGAAGCTGAGACTGGATGTGGCACTGAGTGCCCTGGGCTGGTGAGCACAGTGGGGTTGGAGCAAGGGCTGGGCTGGAGGAGCTCACAGGGCTCTCCCAACCCACTTCATTCCATGATTCTGTCCCCTCAGGTTTGGGTGGGAGCCCCCAGTGCCTCCCCCAGGGCAGGCAGTTCCACCCTGGGGGATCTGACTCTGGCAGTCAGGGGGGAGTTTGGACTCGTTGCTGGCCCATGGGCAGAGCTGAGCCCTCAGGTGGGTGTGGAGGTGCCAAGGAGTCCCTGCAGGGCAGTTCTCCCAGCTCCTCTGCCAGGCTTCTTTCCCAGCCAGCTCCCAGCCTGAGGGCTCAGCTGTGCCCTGGGCAGCTGCTGCCAATGGGCCATTGGGAACAGTTGCTGGGCAATGGCCCAGAGGGTTTGGAATGCCCAGCTTTGGGCACACTCACACTGGGACAAACTGGGCCCACCTGCTCAACTGGACAAAGGGACTGGATACCTGGAGAACAAGTGCTGGTAAAGATTGGGGCAAAGAAGGCACAGCCTTTTCCTCATCCTTCACCACCACATTCCCACCCACACCCAGGAAAGGTTGGAGACCCTCCATAGCCCTCCTTTCATTGCTGTTGTATTTACAGAAACATTTTTCTAGTCTTTTACAGTAGCAGATTAAGTTCTCCTTGGGTTTTGGCCCACGAAGAAAGCTGATCACAGCCTATCAATTTTTTCCAAGGTACTTTGAACAAAATAATTGAGCAGGAAAACCTCTCGGGCCTTCATTTCTCCAAATATTAAAATTGTAATGTAAATTATCTCCTGCCCGGAGCAAAAAGCTTATAAAATGTCAGGGTTGTCATGGTTTTAAATGCACAACCCTCAATGCTTTGTCAACTCATATTGCAATTTTAGTCATCCACAGAAATTGTTTCTTCACATACAGAGACACACACAGAGTTTTGGGTTTTTTTTGTTTGTTTATTTTATTTTATTTTATTTTATTTTATTTTATTTTATTTTATTTTATTTTATTTTATTTTATTTTATTTTATTTTATTTTATTTTATTTTTGAGGAGGGGAAACAATAATAAACTTGCTCCTCAAAGGGTGTTGAAGAGACCTGCAATTCCTGCCTTTTCAGAAGCATTCCCAGAGGGAACTGGATAATATCTTCCAAACCAAACCCACCTGGGTGTGGGCAACTTATTTCTGGGAAAAGATTGGACTGTGCCAAACGATTTTTGCCACTGCATTATTTTTGTCTCAGTGGAACTAATGGATCCAGCAGCAGATTGGGAGGGAGGGACACTAAAGGAGCACAAATAATGGATCTAAATAATGGAATTCTAAAAGAAAAAAAAAAATCCAGTTGAGGGCAAACCTTTGAGCACAAAACTTGGCTTTGGGGTGGATTGGGATTCAAACAAACCATGGGCAACTCTTCCCTGAAGGTGTGGTGGCTCCAGGCCCCAAAGCTGGACCACAAACCCCCCTGGTGGTCCCTGAGGATTCCTGGGATTTTGCAGATTGGTTGACATGAGAAAGGGGGAATTTGGTGCTGCTGAGGTGAAGAGTCAATTACTGAATCCTGAAAAGCACAGGGAAAATGGGATGAGCTGTGGCTGAGGGACAGCCCTGGGGCAGCTCAAAGGTGTTTTGTGGCTCAGGCTGTGGCTGGAGAAGCAGCAGCTCTCAGAGGGGATCTACAGGGCTCTAATTAATGTCATGGAGATGGACAGTCCCTACAAATATGTCATTCCTGCTGATGGAGAGTTTTCCTTCAGCCTGGAGGAAAGGTGGCTCTGGAAGGTCTCTTGGAGGCCTTTCAGTACTTAGAGGGTCTTACATAAAAGAAGGAGATGGATTTTTCCTTGGGGACGCAGTGATAGGAAAAGGGGGAATGGTTTTAAACCAAAACAGGAGAGATTTAGATGGGATTTGGGGAAGGAATTCCTGGCTGGGAGGGTAGGGAGGGGCTGGGATGAATTTTCCAGAGTAGCTGTGGCTGTCCCAGTCCTGGGAGTGTCCCAGGCCAGGCTGGACAGGGTTTGGAGCACCCTGGGCTGGTGGGAGGTGGCAGGGGGGACACTGGGTGGGCTTTAAGGTCCCTTCCAACCCAGACCATTCCAGGGTTCTGTCCCTCCCAAGATTCAGTACTTTCCTGGTAAGGACACGACATTCCTGCAGGGCACAGGATGATTGTTCTTCCTCGTGCTCAGCTTCTCCTTCTGTTGGGTTTCTGCCTCCCAACTCCAACCCCATAAACATCTCTGTGCCCACAATTCCCTGCCTTTGTTGTGCAGGGATCAGATTTGTGCTGGTTCATCTTTCCTCTTTTGTTTAACTTCTCCTCTAATGAAATTCCCCATCCTGAGCAACTCCTTTGTTGGGCACCACATCTATCCTGGCATTGTTTGGTGCCTGTTTGTTTACAGCATCCCCTCCAAAGCAATCAAGGGCCTAATTTAATCAGCATTGCTTTGTGTTGCTGATTAAAAGGGAGACAAGAGACTGCAGCAACCAAAGGACCTCCCTGGTGCTCCTTGGAGTCTGTGGCACCAAATGGGATTAATTCAGTTGTGCCCAAGGCCAACCACACTGAGATTGTCTCTTGCATCTCAGAGAGACGTGGTTGCCTTTTGAGGTGCTGAGGAAGCTGAGAAAATTGGTTTAGTGTGAAGGTCCACCTTGAAGTGTCTGATGTGTCATAAAATCAACCCCATCCTGCAACTCCAAGTAATTCAGCACTGGGTCACTGTCCCAGCATCGTCAGTGCCGTGTCCTAGGCAGCTCCAGATCCAGGAGGGCCTGGATGTATCCCAACCATCCTGCCATGGGTCCTGCCACAGGTAGCTTGTTCCTCTGGAGCTACTGTGGGAATCTGCCAGTTGTGGGATCTTACAGCACCATCCCAAGCCATCCTGCCATGGTTCCTGCCATGGTTCCTACCACAGGTACCTCATTCCTTAGAAGCTGCTGTGGGAATCTGCCAGTTGTGGGATCTTACAGCACCATCCCAAGCCATCCTGCCATGGTTCCTGCCATGGTTCCTGCCACAGGTACCTCATTCCTTGGAAGCTGCTGTGGAACAGTCCCAAACCATCCTGCCATGGTTCCTGCCATGGTTCCTACCACAGGTACCTCATTCCTTGGAAGCTGCTGTGGGAATCTGCCAGTTGTGGGATTTTACAGCACCATCCCAAGTCATCCTGCCATGGTTCCTGCCATGGTTCCTGCCATGGTTCCTACCACAGGTACCTCATTCCTTGGAAGCTGTTGTGGAACAGTCCCAAACCATCCTGCCATGGTTCCTGTCATGGTTCCTACCACAGGTACCTCATTCCTTGGAAGCTGCTGTGGAAATCTGGCCAGTGTGGGATGACAGCACCGTTCCAAACCATCTTGCCATGGTTCCTGCCAAGGGAACCTTATTCCTTGGAAGCTGCTGTGGAAATCTGCCAGTTGTGGGATTTTACATCACCATCCCAAGTCATCCTGCCATGGTTCCTGCCATGGTTCCTACCACAGGTACCTCATTCCTTGGAAGCTGCTGTGGGAATCTGCCCAGTGTGGGATGACAGCACCATCCCAAACCATCTTTCCATGGTTCCTGCCACAGGTACCTCATTCCTTGGAAGCTGTTGTGGAACAGTCCCAAACCATCCTGCCATGGTTCCTGCCATGGTTCCTACCACAGGTACCTCATTCCTTGGAAGCTGCTGTGGGAATCTGCCCAGTGTGGGATGACAGATGACAGCACCATCCCAAACCATCTTGCCATGGTTCCTGCCAAGGGAACCTCATTCCTTGGAATCTGCTGTGGAATTCTGCCCAGTGTGGGATGACAGCACCATCCCAAACTGTCCTGCCATGGTTCCTGTCATGGTTCCAGCCACAGGAACCTTATTCCTTGGAATCTGCTGTGGGAATCTGCCCAGGTGGGATGACAGCACCATCCCAAACCATCTTTCCATGGTTCCTGCCACAGGAACCTCATTCATTGGAAGCTGCTGTGGGAATCTGCCCAGTGTGGGATGACAGAACCATCCCAAACCACCTTTCCATGGTTCCTGCCACAGACAGATCATTCCTTGGAATCTGCTGTGGAATTCTGGCCAGTGTGGGATGACAGCACCATCCCAAACCATCCTGCCATGGTTCCTGCCATGGTTCCTACCACAGGTACCTCATTCCTTGGAAGCTGCTGTGGAAATCTGGCCAGTGTGGGATGACAGGGTTCCTGTCATGGTTCCTGCCACAGACAGCTCATTCCTTGGAAGTTGATGTGGAAACCTGTCCAGTGTGGGATGACAGATGACAGCACCATCCCAAACCATCCTGCCATGGTTCCTGCCATGGTTCTGGCCACAGCTACCTCCTTCCTCAGAAGCTGCTGTGGGAATTCAGCCCAGGTGGGATGACAGCACCATCCCAAACCATCCTGCCATGGTTCCTGTCATGGTCCCTACCACAGGTACCTCATTCCTTGGAAGCTGTTGTGGAAATCTGGCCAGTGTGGGATGACAGCACCGTTCCAAACCATCTTGCCATGGTTCCTGCCAAGGGAACCTTATTCCTTGGAAGCTGCTGTGGAAATCCACCCAGTGTGGGATTTTACAGCACCATCCCAAACCATCTTGCCATGGTTCCTGCCATGGTTCCTACCACAGGTACCTCATTCCTTGGAAGCTGCTGTGGAAATCTGGCCAGTGTGGCATGACAGGGTTCCTGTCATGGTTCCTGCCACAGACAGCTCATTCCTTGGAAGTTGATGTGGAAATCTGTCCAGTGTGGGATGACAGATGACAGCACCATCCCAAACCATCCTGCCATGGTTCCTGCCATGGTTCTGGCCACAGCTACCTCCTTCCTCAGAAGCTGCTGTGGGAATTCAGCCCAGGTGGGATGACAGCACCATCCCAAACCATCTTTCCATGGTTCCTGCCATGGTTCCTGCCATGGTTCCTACCACAGCAACCTCATTCCTTGGATGCTGCTGTGGAACAGTCCCAAACCATCCTGTCGTGGTTCCTGTCATGGTTCCTGCCACAGGAACCTCATTCCTTGGAATCTGCTGTGGTTCCTGCCCACTGTGGGATGACAGCACCATCCCAAACCATCCTGCCATGGTTCCTGCCATGGTTCCTGCCACAGGAACCTCATTCCTTGGAAGCTGCTGTGGGAATCTGCCCAGTGTGGGATGACAGAACCATCCCAAACCACCTTTCCATGGTTCCTGCCACAGACAGATCATTCCTTGGAATCTGCTGTGGAATTCTGGCCAGTGTGGGATGACAGCACCATCCCAAACCATCCTGCCATGGTTCCTGCCATGGTTCCTACCTCAGGTACCTCATTCCTTGGAAGCTGCTGTGGAAATCTGGCCAGTGTGGGATGACAGGGTTCCTGACATGGTTCCTGCCACAGACAGCTCATTCCTTGGAAGCTGCTGTGGAACAGTCCCAAACCATCCTGCCATGGTTCCTGCCACAGGTACCTCATTCCTTGGAATCTGCTCTGGAATTCTGCCCAGGTGGGATGACAGCACCATCCCAAACCATCTTGCCATGGTTCCTGCCACAGGTACCTCATTCCTTGGAATCTGCTCTGGAATTCTGCCCAGGTGGGATGACAGCACCATCCCAAACCATCTTTCCATAGTTCCTGCCACAGGTACCTCATTCCTTGGAAGCTCCTATGGAATTCTGCCCAGGTGGGATGGCAGCACCATCCCTCAGGCATTCCCAGTAGGATCATCCGAGTGGAGCAGCTGCCCCGTGTCCGAGGTGCTGTTTGCTCTCCTGTTTGGATGCTTTTCTCGAGCCAGCCCCAATTGCTGTGTCAGAGAGAGCCCATTTGTCCCTGGGCAGGTTGGCATCTGGCTGCTGGTGGCCTCAGCCCTTCCTGCAGTAATTGAAGTGATTGTTCTTGGTGTGTGCTGTCAGAAAATGACATTCTCCCTGATATCACTGAGGTGACTTGTGTTTGCTCTGCAGCTAAACTGATGTTGTCAGGTCCAGGCTGACAACTCATTCTCTTCTTTCAGGAGGAAATCTGGTTCTCTCCAGTGATAAGAGGTGGTGACAAGCCCTGGGGAGCTTGGGGGGCTGCTCTGGGGTGGGGGTGTTGCTCCAAGGAAGGAGGTGTGGGCAGAGGTGGGTCTAAACCCTTTCCTTGCAGCAAAGAGACAGATCCAAGCTGACTTAAGGTGTTCTGAGCACAACTAACCCTCTGGAGGACTCTGGGGTGGTCTGTCCCCATAGTCCAGTCCTGCTCCTGCTGGGTGTGGGTGCAAACTGGAGAGCAGGAGAAAAGGGGTTTCTGTTTCCAAGGAGCAAAACTTCCCTCACCTGCAGCTCCTTGTGAGCCCCATTTGGAGGAGATGGTCCTTGGTTTGTGCTCCCATGGTCACCTCCAAAGCCATTAGAGAGGATCTCAGGAAAGGCTGTGTCATGGTAGGACCATGACCACGTTTTTCCTACACCACCTGACCATCTTGGGTCATCCTTTATCAGATTTTACTGGAGAAGTAGTGACATGGAAGAAGGGACAGAAGGTTTCCCTGTCTGAGGCTGCATTTGCCCCATCTGGAGAAGAGGAGGCTCAGAGGTGACCTCAGCACTGTCTGGAACTGCCTGAAGGGAAGTTCTGGCCAGGTGGGGGTTGGTCTCTTCTCCCAGGCACTCAGCAATAGGACAAGGGGGCACGATGGGCTCAAGCTCTGCCAGGGGAAATTGAAGTTGGAGATGAGAAAAAACTTCTTTGCAGAGAGAGTGCTCAGGGATTGGAATGGGCTGCCCAGAGAGGGGGTGGATTCCCCATCCCTGGAGGTTTTTCAGCTGAGCTTGGCCGTGGCACTGAGTGCCATGATCTGGTAAAGGGACTGGAGTTGGATCAAGGGTTGGACTTGATGATCTCAGAGGTCTCTTCCAACCCAACTGAGAAGAGCAGCGAGGCTGGAGAAGGGACTGGAGCACAAGTGCTGTGGGGAGAGGCTGAGGGAGCTGGGGGTGTTCAGCCTGGAGAAGAGGAGGCTCAGAGGTGACCTCAGCACTGTCTGGAACTGCCTGAAGGGAAGTTCTGACCAGGTGGGGGTTGGTCTCTTCTCCCAGGCACTCAGCAATAGGACAAGGGGGCACGATGGGCTCAAGCTCTGCCAGGGGAAATTGAAGTTGGAGATCAGAAAGAAATTCTTTGCAGAGAGAGTGCTCAGGGATTGGAATGGGCTGCCCAGAGAGGGGGTGGATTCCCCATCCCTGGAGGTTTTTCAGCTGAGCTTGGCCGTGGGACTGAGTGCCATGATCTGGTAAAGGGAGTGGAGTTGGCCCAAGGGTTGGACTCGATGATCTTGGAGGTCTTTTCCATCCCAATCCATTCTATGATTCCATGACCTGCTCCGAGGACAAAGGTGCTGACTCTGCTCCTGCACTGCAGACTGAAGCACCTGCCACGAACAAAATGAGGATGTGTTGACTTGAGCCGGCAGAATGATCGTCTCCTGCTCCTTTAATTGGCTCCTGGCGCTCCCCTCCTCTCTGGGGGGGGGGATTATTGTCTCTCCTCGCTTCTTTGTGGTTTCCTAATTCCTCAGGAATGCGGAGACGCCCTAATTGAAGCAGAGCATCTCTTTGTAGCCGCGCTTAGAGCCTCGCGCGGCACTTCACACTTGCAGGGATCACCTCTAATCGTTGCCACGCTCAGCTGGAAAAAGAAAAAAACAACCAAAAAAGGGTGTTTTGCTTTGTTCTGTCGGAGAAGGAAGTTAATTACAGAGCCGCGAATGTGGTGTTCGCAAGAGACGAAGAGGTTCGTTAGGAAATGCGCGTTGCGGTGCAGGCAACGTTCCCCCTCCTCTGCCTCGGTATTAAGTTGTTGAGCAAATAAACCTCAAGCCATTACGGAAATCAAAAACTTCCAATTGACTCCAGTTCCACACGCAAAGGATGGCTGGAAATCGGGGAAACAAGCTCGGCCTTGGCAGGCTCATAATGAGAGACACGCTCTTTGTCAACTCATTTAGTGGGTGATTGTGATTATCAGCTCTAATAATAACGGCCAGAGAAGCAATTAAGGAGGCTGAGCTTGGCAGGGGCTTAAGACAGAAATACTGTGAGCGATCTGAGTCTTTACAACAAATTGTTTCCCCTCTAATTTCCCTTCAGCAGCCAAGTGAAGTGGTTGGGAGGTCGTGTGTTGGGCTGGGATGCTGTGGGTGCCTCCTCCATCCTTGGCAACTTCAAGATTGTGGGGTTTTTTTTCTCATGGTCTGGATAAAACAGAGAGAGGAAACTCTGTTAATTTGGTGTTTGTGCTCAGTGGTCCTTCAGATGGTGTAGAAGGTGTTCAGTGTTGTAAAACATTTAATTCAATATGTTAAAAGTGATGCCCCAGCCCTGGAAGTGTCCAAGGTTGGGCTGGTGGGAGGTGACCCCACCCATGGCAGGGATGGAATGGGAAGGTCTTTAAGGTCTCATGGTCTGGATAAAACAGAGAGAGGAAACTCTGTTAAACAGAGAGAGGAAACTCTGTTAATTTGGTGTTTGTGCTCAGTGGTCCTTCAGATGGTGTAGAAGGTGTTCAGTGTTGTAAAACATTTAATTCAATTTGTTAAAATTGATGCCCCAGCCCTGGAAGTGTCCAAGGTTGAGTTGGAGCAACCTGGGCTGGTGGGAGGTGACCCCACCCATGGCAGGAGTGGAATGGGAAGGTCTTTAAGGTCTTTTCCAATCCAAACTATTCTGGTATTCCATGAGAATGGCTCTGTTATTCTACTGGAAATGAAGGACAGGGGATGTATCTCATGATCATTAAGTATCCAACAGCTCAGACCATCACCAGGACCTAATTTGGCTTGGAGGAATATCATGAAGGAGTTTCATGGCAAATCTTGGTCACAGGAGAGTCGTGGTCTTGTTCCTGCAGAAAGATGCTTTGGATTTGCAGGTTGTTGTTGCTGAATGGGAAAATCCACAGTGGGCAAGAAAAGAGACCACGAGGAGAATTTTTCTTTGAAGAAAAGAATGTTGGATTTTTTTTATTTCTGACTTTGGCTGAATCCTGGGATAGTTGGACATATTAACCACCACATCCAATCCCAGCACCTTCACTCACATGTGTTGCACCCTTTCTGGAAGAGCATCTTGCAGGAAAGGTGTGGTTTGCTGGAGGCCAAATCTTAGAGCAGTCCCAGAAGATAAGGACTATTTTTGATTAATTTTTTATCAATATAATTCCTCCCTGAGACCCTGAGGGTTAGAGATGAGGGTCTGTGTGTCCTCCTGCCACATGGGCTGCAAAGAGTGATGTCAATCCCAAGAGCAACTGGGAACATCTCCTGGCACAGGTTTGATGAGAAGGTGATGGGTGGAGTCCATCAGTCAGGATTCATGAAACCCATAAAGCTCCAGCAGGATTTGGTTTGGAAAATGCTTCTCTTACCCAGTCACACCTTTCACTTCTTTGCTTTCAGCTTATCTCTGGTGTGGGATAAGTCATGACCCAGCAGCTGGCAAAGGATGTCCCTTGGTGTGTGACCAGCAAAATGTGTCCCCTCTGGATGGTGAGGAGTCCCAGGGGCCACCCCACAGCAGAACAGCCACCAGGAGATGGGAAGAACGTTGGTCTGGACTCACCTGCTTTTCCATTTGCCTTGAACCCCTCTGGTTTCCCATTTCAGAAAAGCTTTGTAGGTCCTGGAGATGCTTTTTCTTAACTCTTTTACTCCCTGAGATCTTCCAGCAGAGATTTTCCTGCTGAGCAGAAGCAGCAGCAGCAGCAGCAGCAGCAGCAGGAGAGGTGTGAGAAGTGGATTATTGGATTTTGATGGACTGTGCTGTCAGGGAGGCCCCTCCATGCCCTCAGTCAGATCTATATTTCACCACTCCTGGAGAGTTCATGTCCCCCCCACCTCCTGTTGATGGGCTGTAAATAATAAATAACCTCGTTTGGGAGCCCTGATGCTTCTCATTTCTCATCCTTCAGGTCTCCCTGGGTGGGAATCCACGTGTGACTCTGAATTTCCTGCTCTGAACAGGCCCTGGAAAAACTTCAGGAGGGTGGAAATGGGGCAAATGACACATGGGCACCCCAAAAATGAGTGTGGGCAGACCCCTCTTTTTTTTGGGAATGTTTTGCTTGAGGTTGGACATCCCAAGATGTCCTTCCAGCTTTAGTGATCCCACATGGATTTAATTTAATAATATAGTTTAGTAGTAAAGGAATGGCAATTTTAAACAGACACAAACCTGGAGATGGGGGTCTATATTTTGTACCCAGTGGCATCATTTGTCTGGACTTGAGTGGATTTTGGGAAGTCCTGCAGGAAGGGAAGGGGTGGATGTTTGACCCAGTTTCTGCTCTGTAGGAACTGGGAGTTCAAGGCCAAGCTTTAAGTGGGGAGTGACAGGATGAGGCATTTTTCTCTTGATGAAGGATGAAGTGACTTCTTCAACACATCCCACAAGCCATTTTCCTTTTTTTTAAGGAAAAAATCCTTCCTTATGAGGTTGGGCAGGCCCTGGCACAGGTGCCCAGATAAGCTGTGGCTGCCCCATCCCTGGGAGTGTCCCAGGCCAGGTAGGACAGGGCTTGGAGCAGCCTGGGCTGGTGGGAGGTGTCCCTGCCCATGGCAGGGTGGGATGGGGTTATCTTTCAGGTCCCTTCAAACCCAAACCATTCCAAGATGGGCAGAGGATGGAGCAGCTCTGCTGGGAGGGAAGGCTGGAGAATTGGGATTGTTTAACCTGGAGAAGAGAAGCTTTGAGGTGACATCATTGTGGCCTTCCAGGACCTGAAGGAGCTACAAGAAAGACGGAGAGAGACCATTGACAAGGGATGGAGGGACAGGACAAGGGGGAAGGGCTTTAAGCTGGAAAAGGGGAGATTTAGGATAAATATTGGGCAGGAATTGGTGTCTGGGAGGGTAGGCAGGCCCTGGCACAGGTGCCCAGAGAAGCTGTGGCTGCCCCAGCCCTGGGAGTGTCCCAGGCCAGGTTGGACAGGGCTTGGAGCATCCTGGGCTGGTGGGAGGTGTCCCTGCCCATGGCAGGAGTTGGAATGGGATGATCTTTCAGGTCCCTTCAAACCCAAACTATTCCAAGATGGGCAGAGGATGGAGCCGCTCTGCTGGGAGGGAAGGCTGGAGAACTGGGATTGTTTAACCTGGAGAAGAGAAGCTTTGAGGTGACATCATTGTGGCCTTCCAGGACCTGAAGGAGCTACAAGAAAGATGGAGAGAGACCATTGACAAAGCATGGAGGGACAGGACACAGGAAATGGCTTTAAGCTGGAAAAGGGGTGATTTAGGATGAATATTGGGCAGGAATTGGTGTCTGGGAGGGTGGGCAGGCCCTGGCACAGGTGCCCAGAGAAGCTGTGGCTGCCCCATCCCTGGGAGTGTCCCAGGGAAGGTTGGATGGGATTTGGGGTTTGAGGTTTCTTCAGTTTGAAGTAGGAAATGGAGACTTGGAGCTCCAAATATCCAGATGTGGTTGAATATATCCCAATATAATGTCATGACAGATTTAATTGCTCATTATGATCATTATAAATGAGCCATAATGGGTGGAGCCAATGCCCTTGGGGCACTGCAAGGTGAAAACTGAAGGGCTCAGAGATGCCTTTCCCTGTGCTCTCCCTGGTGCTTGGGTGATTTCTGCTGCAGAAAATGAAGGCAGGATTGGGGTTTTTTCTCAAAGAAACTTCTAAAGGAATTTTTGGACTGTGTAGGGAGTGTTGGTGGTTGGCACAAAGTGCCAGCACCCTCAGGATCAGCAGAATGATCCCATCCTACCAAATCTAAAGAGCCAGGATTGAGTGAAGGTGGAATGCTGGTGATTGGGGCTACATCCAGCTGGTGACCGATCACTGGTGGTGTCCCCAGGGGTCTGTGTTGGGTCCAGTCCTTTTTAACATCTTTAGTGATGATTCAGATGAGGGGATTGAGTCCATCAGCAGCAAATTTGCTGATGACACCAAGTTGGGAGGGAGTGTCGACCTGCTGGAAGGTAGGAGGGCTCTGCAGAGGGATCTGGAGAGACTGGAGGGATGGGCTGATTGCAATGGGATGGAGTTCAACAAGGCCAAGTGCAGGTCCTGCCTTTTGGCCACCCCAACCCCTGCAGCGCTCCAGGCTGGGCACAGAGTGGCTGGAGAGCAGCCAGGCAGAGGGACCTGGGGGGACTGAGGGACAGGAAGCTCAACAGGAGCCACCAGTGTGCCCAGGTGGCCAAGAAGGCCAATGGGATCCTGGCCTGGATCCAAACTAGCGTGGCCAGCAGGCCCAGGGCAGTGACCCTTCCCCTGGACTCTGCCTTGGGGAGGCCACACCTTGAGTGTTGTGTTCAGTTCTGGGCCCCTCAGTTGAGGCAAGAGATTGAGGGGCTGGAGCGGGGCCAGAGAAGAGCAACGAGGCTGGAGAAGGGACTGGAGGTGGCACTGAGTGTCCTCTGAAACACCTCCAGGGATAGAGAATCCAACATGTCTTGATCCAACCCCACTGGGATCACCAGCCCAGGGCACAGAGTGCCAGAGTGATCCCAGTGGGGTTGGATCAAGGGTTGGACTTGATGATCTCAGAGGTCTCTTCCAACCCAAGTGAGAAGAGCAACGAGGCTGGAGAAGGGACTGGAGCACAAGTGCTGTGGGGAGAGGCTGAGGGAGCTGGGGGTGTTCAGGCTGGAGAAGAGGAGGCTCAGAGGTGACCTCAGCACTGTCTGGAACTGCCTGAAGGGAAGTTGTGGCCAGGTGGGGGTTGGTCTCTTCTCCCAGGCACTCAGCAATAGGACAAGGGGGCACGATGGGCTCAAGCTCTGCCAGGGGAAATTGAAGTTGGAGATCAGAAAGAAATTCTTTGCAGAGAGAGTGCTCAGGGATTGGAATGGGCTGCCCAGAGAGGGGGTGGATTCCCCATCCCTGGAGGTTTTTCAGCTGAGCTTGGCCGTGGCACTGAGTGCCATGATCTGGTAAAGGGACTGGAGTTGGCCCAAGGGTTGGACTTGATGATCTGGGAGGTCTTTTCCAGCCCAATCCATTCTATCATTCTGTGACTCTATGAAAAGAGCAGATCAATCAAGATCTTCCTGTATCACCAACCTGGGCAGTGTCCCTTGGATGTGTGGAGGTCACACTCACTATTCCTACTCCAGGTGTCTTAGCTTGGGGTTTATTTTCAGTGAATACCCAATGGATGTATTTGGAGGATTCAAATTGCCTGGAAAAAGCTCCTTTTCATAATCCTGAAAATGTCCATCCCTGGAAATGCTCCAAAAATGAAAAAACTCCTTTCCATAAGGACACAATCTTGAAAATGTCCATCCCTGGGAATGCTCCAAAAACGAGGAGTTGTGGCACTTCCCAGTGGGGTTTATTGGCCATGGAGGTGTTTGGTCAAAGGTTGAACTTGATCATCTTGGAGGTCTTTTCCACCCTTAATTCTTCTATGAAACGTGGATTTTTGATATACAAATATCAAAAGGAGGAAAATATTCTTATAAAACTTAATAATTAAGTAACCCCAGACAAAGTGGTGCTCAGCATCTGGTTTTGTTTTTAAGGAGTTCATCCACACACTTTTGGGATGTTTGTGCCAGGAAGGACCCCTGAAATAACCCCAAATATCCCTAAATCCGTGCCCTGTGTCACTGAATTCAGCTGGTGTGGAATCCTTTTGCCAGGGAAGGATAACACGGGAATTCAAATCCAGAATCTTGTCCCAAAAGTGATGCCTTTTCATTCCCAGGATCGGAGCTGACAGATGGATCCGTCCCCCAGGAGCCCCCGGGATTGCTCCTGAAACTCTTTGGTGGCACCTGCAAAGCTCGAACCTCCCGGAGATTGGTTTTATCTTAATTGTGACGAGGGTGATTATGAGGCACATTCATTAGCGAGGTGGCAGAGCCCTGTCAAAACAGGGATTCATTATCCCGGGAATTGCTATTTTAGCAAACTCCTGAGGAGCACAAATAGCTGAGAGGGGGGGACAGGGGGGATACATCTTGGGAGGGAAATAATAAAAAAAAATATATATGGAATTTATAGGAATATGTATATTTTATATACATTATAGGCTGAGGAACAATTTTCCTTTTAGGCTCAGATGTCTTGGTTTAATGGGAAAACTTCCATTGGGATTTCATTAAAAGTCACCAAAACAGCACTTAAGAAATGGGTCTATTAATTTTCCATCATCTATTCACGTAGCAGTGACTCTGATTAAGTGTTAAATCCCTGTTTTCATAAAATCCCAGAATGATTTTAGGTTAGAAGGGACCTTAAATATCATCCTATTCTGAATCCTTCCACTCGCTCCAAGCCCTGTCCAGAGTTCCTCAGGATCTGTCCTAGTTCAGCAGGAGGGACCAGCTAACCCTGTGTGGGGTGATCAAAGCTGTGTGTTCTACCCCCTCTATTCATTCCCCAAGGACAATGGGCCATTAGCAGCAGCTGCCCAGGGAGCCATTGGCACCTTCACACCCAGCCTGAGGGGGCGGAGCTGCCAATGGGCCATCAACAGTTCAACACCCCCTGGCTCCAGAGTTAATCACCCATTGTGTGAGTCCCTGCCCAGGGGGAGGGACTGGGTGCTCCCTGAGGGTACATAAGTGATGGGTAAGACCTCAAGAACTTCTCTTTGGATCCAGAGGAGCAGCAGGACCTCGACAGGAGGAGATCACCGCTCTCGACCAGACCAGAGGCCTCGCCTGCACCAACAGGTTTTTCATTTCCTTTTGCTCTGGACTTGGGGGGAACCAGGCGGGTCTCAGCACAAGGGCAAGCAAACCCCTTTGGGTTTGTGCCCCAGGACACTGGGTTATACTGCTGGGGTTTGTGAGTTGGAAGCAATTTCCCTTTTGTGTCAGTGTATTTATTGTAATATTATGTCCTAGTTCAGCAGGAGGGACCAGCTAACCCTGTGTGGGGGTGATCAAAGCTGTGTATTCTACCCCCTCTATTCATTCCCCAAGGACAATGGACCATTAGCAGCAGCTGCCCAGGGAGTCATTGGCACCTTCACACTCAGCCTGAGGGGGGCGGAGCTGCCAATGGGCCATCAACGGTTCAACACCCCCTGGCTCCCAGAGTTAATCACCCATTGTGTGAGTCCCTGACCAGGGGGAGGGACTGGGTGCTCCCTGAGGGTACATAAGTGGTGGGTAAGACCTCAGGAACTTCTCGTCAGATCCAGAGGAGCAGCAGGACCTCGACAGGAGGAGATCACTGCTCTTGACCAGACCACAGCCCTCGCCTGCACCAACAGGTCTTTCATTTCCTTTTGCTCTGGACTTGGGGGAACCACAGTGGTCTCAGCATGAGGACAAACAAACCCCCTTGGGTTTGTGCCCCAGGACACTGGGTTATACTGCTGGGGTTTTGTGAGTTGGAAGCAATTTCCCTTTTGTGTATTTATTGTAATATTATGTCCTAGTTCAGCAGGAGGGACCAGCTAACCCTGTGTGGGGGTGATCAAAGCTGTGTATTCTACCCCCTCTATTCATTCCCCAAGGACAATGGGCCATGAGCAGCAGCTGCCCAGGGAGCCATTATCACCTTCACACCCAGCCTGAGGGGGAGGAGCTGCCAATGGGCCATCAATGGTTCAACAATACCCCCTGACTCCCAGAGTTAATCACCCATTGTGTGAGTCCCCACCCAGGGGGGAGGGACTGGGGGGTCCCTGAGGGTACATAAGTGGTGGGTAAGAAGACCTTGGGAACTTCTTGTTGGATCCAGAGCAGCAGCAGGACCTTGACAGGAGGAGATCCCCGCTCTCGCCCAGACCACAGCCCTTGCCTGCACCAACAGGTTTTTCATTTCCTTTTGCTCTGGACTTGGGGGAACCACAGAGGTCTCAGCACAAGGACAAACAAACCCCCTTGGGTTTGTGCCCCAGGGCACTGGGTTATACTGCTGGGGTTTGTGAACTGAAAGCAATTTCCCTTTTGTGTCAGTGTATTTATTGTAATATTATTATTAAATCTTAGCTCTGACTTATAATCTCTCTCGTGGTGAGTTCATTTCCCCTGCTGGTTCACCTTTAAACCAGCACAGGATCCCATCCCATTTTTCTGGGAAAAAACAGCACGAAACTGTCACTGATCCTTGTAGAAACAAGGGTTATTTTACAGAACAACAAGGGTCATTTCTAGAACAACAAGGGTCATTTCTAGAACAACAAGGGTCATTTCTAGAACAACAAGGGTCATTTCTAGAACAACAAGGGTCACTTCTAGAACAACAAGGGTCACTTCTAGAACAACAAGGGTCACTTCTAGAACAACAAGGGTCATTTCTAGAACAACAAGGGTCATTTCTAGAACAACAAGGTCATTTCTAGAACAACACACTCCAAGCAGGAACCAGCAGTTTTCTGACTTGGAAAAAAAAAAACCCCTTTCAGATAATATTTGACAGGCAGATCATAAAAATGTGTATTAATAGAGGAGAAATTGCTGGCATTTTTTTTTCCTAAGCGCTTGTGCCGTTGTTGTCGACATAAAGTGGAGGTTGGAGCAGGAGCTGTCACAGGCAGAGTGCCAGGAGGGGGGTGATGGACAGGAAAATGGGGTTGGAGTTGGGAATTGGGCAAACATCGATTGGCATGAAACAATGGGAGGCTGATGTGTGAGAGGGAAGCACCAGCTCCTTGCCAGGGGCTGAAGTTTCCCTGTGCCATTGGCGGGGATGCCAAGAGTAGAGACCCCAAAACCAGGACTCGGAGGAAAATTAGTGTGGGATAAGATAAAAAGGGGAATCTTTAATATCAGGCTAAGTGGCCACAGGAAAACACGGTGGGATCTTTTCCCCCCCAAGATGTGGTTTCCATGGATTTTAGAATATGATCTTTCCAATCGTTACTTTACACATCTCTTCGTCCAGTCCTGGTCCTGCCCCTGGTCCCACCCCCAGGAATTGGGTGTGGGGGTCGATGAGACCCTCCTCTTCCTCGGCCCTCCCTCCTCTTCTTCCTCCCTCTTCTTCCTCGGCCCTCTCTCCTCTTCTTCCTTCCTCGGCCCTCTCTCCTCTTCTTCCTTCCTCGGCCCTCTCTCCTCTTCTTCCTTCCTCGGCCCTCTCTCCTCTTCTTCCTTCCTCGGCCCTCCCTCCTCTTCTTCCTTCCTCGGCCCTCCCTCCTCTTCTTCCTTCCTCGGCCCTCCCTCCTCTTCTTCCTTCCTCGGCCCTCCCTCCTCTTCTTCCTTCCTCGGCCCTCCCTCCTCTTCTTCCTCCCTCCCTCGGCCCTCCCTCCTCTCCTTCCTCCCTCCCTCGGCCCTCTCTCTCCTTCCTCCCTCCCTCGGCCCTCCCTCCTCTCCTTCCTCCCTCCCTCGGCCCTCCCTCCTCTCCTTCCTCCCTCCCTCGGCCCTCCCTCCTCTTCTTCCTTCCTCTCTCGGTCCTCCCTCCTCTTCTTCCTCCCTCCCTCGGCCCTCCCTCCTCTTCTTCCTTCCTCTCTGGGTCCTCCCTCCTCTTCTTCCTCCCTCCCTCGGCCCTCCCTCCTCTTCTTCCTTCCTCTCTCGGTCCTCCCTCCTCTTCTTCCTCCCTCCCTCGGCCCTCCCTCCTCTTCTTCCTTCCTCTCTTGGTCCTCCCTCCTCTTCTTCCTCCCTCCCTCGGCCCTCCCTCCTCTTCTTCCTTTCTCCCTCGGCCCTCCCTCCCTCTCCTTCCTCCTTCGACCCTCCCTACCCCCTGGGCCCTCCCTCCCTCCGTCCCTCTCCTTCCTCCCTCGGCCCTCCGTCCCTCTCCTTCCTCCCTCGGCCCTCCCTCCCCCCTGGGCCCTCCCTCCCTCCCTCTTCTCCCTCCCTGGGCCCTCCCTCCCTCCCTCTTCTCCCTCCCTGGGCCCTTCCTCCCTCCCTCCCTCTCCTTCCTCCCTCCCTCTCCTTCCTCCCTCCCTCTCCTTCCTCCCTCTGCCCTCCTCTTCCTCAGCACACCAAGGGCTCTGGAGTTCTTCCAATGTTCTGATTTCTGGCTCCCTCTGCCTTGTGTTTGTGCCTCATTCTCCAGCCCTTTCTGAGAGTCTTCAGCTCTTTACCTTGAAGAGAGTCCAAACAACTGGAAGAATTTGAGTTACTGATCCCTGCAGGGGGTTGGGATACACAAACAACGAACTGGGGCTGCTGAAAATATTCACCTACTAAAAATCTACTTTGCTACAACTTCTGTGTTCGTAAAATCTACAAAATGAGAAAATCAAAAAATCAAAACCCCCTTCGGTGTCAGCAGCGACTCCAAAGGAAGAGCAGGAGAGGACAAACCTGTTATAAATGACCACCCAAATAGCCAATTATTTAGTATAAAAGGTAGTTTAATTTTATAAGCAATAAAAGCCACAGAGTAACCAGCACTGGGTGCACTGGGAGTCTCTTCTCCATCAGTGACACCCATTGGAGCTCACAGGGTCCTTTTTTTATACAGGTTTATTTTTTAACCAGTTCTACTTTGGCCACCCCAACCCCTGCAGCGCTCCAGGCTGGGCACAGAGTGGCTGGAGAGCAGCCAGGCAGAGGGACCTGGGGGGACTGAGGGACAGGAAGCTCAACAGGAGCCACCAGTGTGCCCAGGTGGCCAAGAAGGCCAAGGGGATCCTGGCCTGGATCCAAACTAGCGTGGCCAGCAGGCCCAGGGCAGTGACCCTTCCCCTGGACTCTGCCTTGGGGAGGCCACACCTTGAGTGTTGTGTTCAGTTCTGGGCCCCTCAGTTGAGGCAAGAGATTGAGGGGCTGGAGCGGGGCCAGAGAAGAGCAACGAGGCTGGAGAAGGGACTGGAGGTGGCACTGAGTGTCCTCTGAAACACCTTCAGGGACAGAGAATCCACCTCCAGGGACAGAGAATCCACCATGTCTTGATCCAACCCTACTGTGATCACCAGCCCAGGGCACTCAGTGCCCTGGGCTGGTGATCACAGTGGGGTTGGATCAAGGGTTGGACTTGATGATCTCAGAGGTCTCTTCCAACCCAAGTGAGAAGAGCAACGAGGCTGGAGAAGGGACTGGAGCACAAGTGCTGTGGGGAGAGGCTGAGGGAGCTGGGGGTGTTCAGCCTGGAGAAGAGGAGGCTCAGAGGTGACCTCAGCACTGTCTGGAACTGCCTGAAGGGAAGTTGTGGCCAGGTGGGGGTTGGTCTCTTCTCCCAGGCACTCAGCAATAGGACAAGGGGGCACGATGGGCTCAAGCTCTGCCAGGGGAAATTGAAGTTGGGGAGCAGAAAGAAATTCTTTGCAGAGAGAGTGCTCAGGGATTGGAATGGGCTGCCCAGAGAGGGGGTGGATTCCCCATCCCTGGAGGGTTTTTAACTCAGATTGGCCGTGGCACTGAGTGCCATGATCTGGTAAAGGGACTGGAGTTGGCCCAAGGGTTGGACTTGATGATCTCAGAGGGCTTTTCCAACCCAATCCATTCTATGATTCTGTGATTTTCTTCTTTCTCTGCTTTGAGATCTTTTTATCTGACTCTGCCTGTTGCTTCTTTGTGGTCGTGGGAGCTGAGTGTTTTTTTTTTTGTGTGATTCTTAACTTAAAATGTACCTAAAAACAATCTTGTTAGTTTGGCTTTATCTGTTGTCTTGAGGTTCTTCTTTATCTTGTGTTTACTCCTCTATTGTATTTAGGTATTCTTGGATTATTTTTGCTCTGCACTGTATTTATTTTATTTCAAAAGGCTGCTTAGTTATTAACTTCTTTTCCTTCTTTCTAAACATTATTTGATAAGCTCATGGACATTCTGCTGCTAAATCTTTACTGCACCAAACTGCACAGAATTGACACCAATTAAGTCAATATTTATTACAAGCCCAGCCCGTGTCTGTCCTGCTGCTTATGATGCAGGAAGGATTTTTGATTTTTGATTTCCACATGTGATGGATTTTAGGAATCCAGAAGCTGGAGCAAAACAGTTCTGGTGTGTTAATATTTCCAGCAGCTTGAATTTAATGTCTTTCTATCCCTACCCTCTGTCCCAGAACATTGAGCTCAAACTCCTTTAGCTTTTTAGACTTTTTTTCCAAGGTAAAAGGTTGAAGAATATCAAAAGGAGACATAAACACAGGGCAGAGTGTCTTGGGTTTGTCCTGGCCTCTCAGCTCGAGCTGCCTCCCCCTTCTCTCTCCTCTTCCTTTTAGCAGGGAAAAGGGAAGGGGTGAAAAAAAACCTTGAGAGAAGCTGAGCCAAGACTAAAAAAAAATATATGTTATTTATTTATATATATATATAAAATATATATATTATTTATTTATAAAATATATATATTATTTATTTATATATATATAAATATATGTGTGTGTGTGTATATATATATATATATAAATAAAACACCCCCAGCTCCCTCGGCCTCTCCCCACAGCACTTGTGCTCCAGTCCCTTCTCCAGCCTCGTTGCTCTTCTCACTTGGGTTGGAAGAGACCTCTGAGATCATCAAGTCCAACCCTTGATCCAACCCCACTGGGATCACTCTGGCACTCTGTGCCCTGGGCTGGTGATCCCAGTGGGGTTGGATCAAGACATGGTGGATTCTCTGTCCCTGGAGGTGTTTCAGAGGACACTCAGTGCCACCTCCAGTCCCTTCTCCAGCCTCGTTGCTCTTCTCTGGCCCCGCTCCAGCCCCTCAATCTCTTGCCTCAACTGAGGGGCCCAGAACTGAACACAACACTCAAGGTGTGGCCTCCCCAAGGCAGAGTCCAGGGGAAGGGTCACTGCCCTGGGCCTGCTGGCCACGCTAGTTTGGATCCAGGCCAGGATCCCCTTGGCCTTCTTGGCCACCTGGGCACACTGGTGGCTCCTGTTGAGCTTCCTGTCCCTCAGTCCCCCCAGGTCCCTCTGCCTGGCTGCTCTCCAGCCACTCTGTGCCCAGCCTGGAGCGCTGCAGGGGGTTGGGGTGGCCAAAGGGCAGGACCTGCACTTGGCCTTGTTGAACTCCATCCCATTGCAATCAGCCCATCCCTCCAGTCTCTCCAGATCCCTCTGCAGAGCCCTCCTGCCTTCCAGCAGGTCGACACTCCCTCCCAACTTGGTGTCAGCAGCACATTTGCTGCTGATGGACTCAATCCCCTCATCTAAATCACTTGTGGCTTGGCAAATATCCAGCAAAAGGCGCAGAAAATTATGGAGAAATACATCTGAAACCAGCTCTGTTTAGAAAAATACATGATTGCTTACAAACAGCCCGAGGTGGAGGCACCACAGGGGCTGTTTGCCATCGGTTCCAACACGTGTTCCTCCTCCTGATGGATCTGTGGCACTGCCTGGCCGTGACCAGGACTAATTACACACCCCAATCATGCATTGCTTTCGGTGATAAACATGTTCAGGGCGAGGGAATGTTGATCCTGAAATCTCCCAGGGGCTCTGAGGCTGTCAAATTAGCAGGCCAGAAATATCTGCCCCTGTGGGAAGAGTTGCCTGAGACTCCTCCAGCTTCTCTGTAGCATCTTCTCCACTTCACTGAGCATCTTCATGGGCCAGGTGCTCTCAGCCTTGTTTGGCACCTTCCGTGCTGTTCCTCCCTCTGGGTTTGCTGGTTTCTTCCTGTGCTTGGGCTTTGGGTCTAGGGCTGTTTGTTATCCAGCAGATACTAAATTTTAAATGATATTTAAGTAGTATTTAAAATGCTGTCAGCCTGTAAATGTGAAGTGTGTGTGTCTGGCAAGGAATATATATATATTTTTATCTATGTGTTCCTTGCAAGGTCAGGAATTGAAGCATAAAATTTATCAGTAAAGGGGGATAGGATGGAATTAACTCCATAACTTCCTGGCTTAAAATAAAGTCTGGGATTAAGAGGAGATGAAGGGCAGGTCCATTGGTTGTAACACACCCTGGTGAGCACAGGGAGCAGAGCTGGATGTTTAATGGAATAAAATAAACTAAAATGATGGAATATTTGTGTTGGACACCAGAGCAGGATTATTGGGTCAGAACCACCCTGGGGAGGGAGTGTGGAAGGGTTGACCCTCAGAGAGGTGGGGTGGTGGCACATCCCTCCTGGATGCCCTGGAGCCCACCTGGGGAAGGCCTGGAGTGGCTGCCAGGCACAAACAGCCCTGGAAAACTGGAGAATCCCACACAGCTCCTGGAGCTCTGACCCAGCTCAGGGGGGCAGCACAGGGAGGGCACTGCCCACATTGGTACAGCTCCTGGAGCTCTGACCCAGCACAGTGAGGGCACTGCTCACACTGAACACCCACAGCTCCTGGAGCTCTGACCCAGCTCAGGTGGGCAGCAGAGTGAGGGCACTGCCCACACTGAACACCCACAGCTCCTGGAGCTCTGACCCAGCTCAGGGAGGGCACTGCCCACAGTGAACACCCACAGCTCCTGGAGCTCTGCCCCAGGGCAGAGGGCACTGCCCACACTGAACACCCACAGCTCCTGGAGCTCTGACCCAGCACAGGGAGGGCACTGCCCACACTGAACACCCACAGCTCCTGGAGCTCTGACCCAGCACAGTGAGGGCACTGCCCACAGTGGAACACCCACAGCTCCTGAAGCTCTGACCCAGCTCAGGTGGGCAGCAGAGTGAGGGCACTGCCCACACTGAACACCCACAGCTCCTGGAGCTCTGACCCAGCTCAGTGAGGGCACTGCCCACACTGAACACCCACAGCTCCTGGAGCTCTGCCCCAGGGCAGAGGGCACTGCCCACACTGAACACCCACAGCTCCTGGAGCTCTGACCCAGCACAGGGAGGGCACTGCCCACACTGAACACCCACAGCTCCTGGAGCTCTGCCCCAGGGCAGAGGGCACTGCCCACACTGAACACCCACAGCTCCTGGAGCTCTGACCCAGCACAGTGAGGGCACTGCCCACAGTGGAACACCCACAGCTCCTGGAGCTCTGACCCAGCTCAGGGGGACAGCACAGGGAGGGCACTGCCCACATTGAACACCCACAGCTCCTGGAGCTCTGACCCAGCTCAGGGAGGGCACTGCCCACACTGAACACCCACAGCTCCTGGAGCTCTGCCCCAGGGCAGAGGGCACTGCCCACACTGGATCACCCACAGCTCCTGGAGCTCTGCCCCAGCTCAGGGGGGGCACTGCCCACACTGAACACCCACAGCTCCTGGAGCTCTGCCCCAGGGCAGAGGGCACTGCCCACACTGAACACCCACAGCTCCTGGAGCTCTGACCCAGCTCAGGTGGGCAGCAGAGTGAGGGCACTGCCCACACTGAACACCCACAGCTCCTGGAGCTCTGCCCCAGGGCAGAGGGCACTGCCCACATTGAACACCCACAGCTCCTGGAGCTCTGACCCAGCACAGTGAGGGCACTGCCCACATTGGAACAGCTCCTGGAGCTCTGACCCAGGGCAGAGGGCACTGCCCACACTGAACACCCACAGCTCCTGGAGCCTGACCCAGCTCAGGTGGGCAGCAGAGTGAGGGCACTGCCCACACTGAACACCCACAGCTCCTGGAGCTCTGCCCCAGGGCAGAGGGCACTGCCCACATTGAACACCCACAGCTCCTGGAGCTCTGACCCAGCACAGTGAGGGCACTGCCCACATTGGAACAGCTCCTGGAGCTCTGACCCAGGGCAGAGGGCACTGCCCACACTGAACACCCACAGCTCCTGGAGCCTGACCCAGCTCAGGTGGGCAGCAGAGTGAGGGCACTGCCCACACTGAACACCCACAGCTCCTGGAGCTCTGCCCCAGCACAGTGAGGGCACTGCCCACAGTGAACATCCACAGCTCCTGGAGCTCTGCCCCAGCACAGTGAGGGCACTGCCCACATTGGAACAGCTCCTGGAGCTCTGCCCCAGGGCAGAGGGCACTGCCCACACTGAACACCCACAGCTCCTTGAGCTCTGCCCCAGCTCAGGTGGGCAGCACAGTGAGGGCACTGCCCCCCAGCCTGGCCTGGCACCCCAGAGTGCCCATTGGGGTCCTGTTTGGCCGTGGGGCCCAGAGCAGATAAACCAAAGTCCTGTGAGTGCCACGTGGCACTGCCCTGTCACCTGCACATGTGAGAGCTGCTCTGCCATGAGGTTCAGTGGGAGCTCCATGACCTGTCTCTCCTTCTTGCTCCCTCTGCTCCTCTTTCCTTGCTCCTTTCTCGATGCTTTGGGTGCCCTGGAGCTGGAGAGATTTGATCTGAAGTGTCGTGGATTGGCACCTCCTGGGTTGCTGTTGTGGTGGAACACTTTGGTTTGTGCAGTTCTCTTTCTGAACCTTTGCCAAATTCCCTTATTTTCTTCCCTAAATTCCTAAGGATACCTCTTGGGAACAAGTCTGTGGCTGATCCTCTTAATGCCATCTCCAGGTATTAAAGAACAGGATATTTTATGTATATATTAAAGTAAAATTCCTGGCTGAGCCCTGAGCCTGAAGCTCTGGGGCCAAAGGGTCATAATTTCAGGAGCATTTTTAGGGCTGAGATAATTTAGGTCACCTTTTTTTCCTTGGGGGAGAAAAAAAAAAGGCTTTGATTTCATATAATTCTTCCCTGGAGAAGTTGAAGTGCTTTGTTTTTAGGGAGATTAAAAGCTGTTCATCCTGAAGTGGTCAAAAGACAAATCCTCCCCCACAGTGAGAGGTGTTTGGGTGAGATGGGAACTGGGAGCACCCACCCCTCTGGAATTCCTGGTGGACAAGGGAGGAGGAAAGGACTTTGGATGGGGGGGGGAAAAGTAGCCACAGCCAGGCTGGGATTAATCTGGAAAAAGCAGTTTAATGATCAGATTATCCTTGGAAGTGGCCAAGGTTGGATGGGGCTTGGAGCAACCTGGGCCAATGGAAGGTGTCCCCATGGCAGGGGTGGGACAAGATGAGCTTTAAAGTTCTTCCAACCCAAACCATTCTGGGGTTTATGATGACTCTTGTTGGCATGAGTTGAGTCCTTCCACTCTTCCACTTGTCTTTCATCTGAAAGTGCTCAATAACCTCTCACTGAAGCATTTGAGTAAATTCAAGTGTAATTTCTTAACAGCTTCCAGCTCCATCCTTTGTCAAGTGTTCTGCTCTCCAGAAATGATTTTCCTACTCCTAGTTAGCAAATGAGCAAATAATTTAATTTCAAAGAACGAGTGAGAGCAGAGAAATCATGATCTGACTAATTTGAGCTCTTCAATGCCATGAGAGCTCTTTTTTTTTTTTTCCCCAAACTGAATGTAAATCCTTGGTGGGGCAGAGTTAAAATGCTTGGATGGATTTAAGAACTGCAAAATAAGAATATGTGCAACAAAACAGTGACATGCTCAGGGATTGAAACCCCTCCCTGATGGATAAAGCACAGGATTTATAACAAAAGAGGCAGGACTAGTCTGGCTTTTCAATGGGGTCTCTTCTATCAGGGAAGATGATGGGCTGTGCCACCTCAGGAGACAGAAAGAGAAGGGAATGTGTCAGAAATTCTCCAAAGTTTCCCATAAGTCTCCCGGTTTGTCTCCATTTTTGGAAGCCCGGTGGATTCCATATGAGTCCTTTTATTGGCCCATTTGTTTTCCTGAGAAATGCTGAAAGAGCAGCTGGTTTGACACAGATTAAGTGGTTGCAGTGACAGCCTTGTCTGCCCTGAATTCACTGGGCCAGTGAAAAACCCACAGACACCCAAAAAATGCCCAGGAACTGCTCCTGGTGTTCCAGCTGTGCCCAAAACACAGGATGAGGAAGGTCTTGGGCTGTTTAGGCATCAGAGGGACCTCTCACAATGGTATGGAGGGGCAGGACACAGGGAATGGCTTCCCACTGCCAGAGGGCAGGGATAGATGGGATATTGGGAAGGAATTGGTGTCTGGGAGGGTGGGCAGGCCCTGGCACAGGTGCCCAGAGAAGCTGTGGCTGCCCCATCCCTGGGAGTGTCCCAGGCCAGGTTGGACAGGGCTTGGAGCAGCCTGGGCTGGTGGGAGGTGTCCCTGCCCATGGCAGGGGGTGGGATGGATGAGCTTTAATGTCCCTCCAACCCAATCATGGAGATGCTCCAGGGCTGGATCCCTCTGCTCTGGAGCCAGGCTGGGAGAGCTGGGAATGTTCCCCTGGAGAAGAGAAGGCTCCAGGGACACCTGAGAGCCCCTGGCAGGGCCTGAAGGGGCTCCAGGAGAGCTGGAGAGGGACTGGAGACAAGGGATGGAGGGACAGGACACAGGGAATGGCTTCCCAGTGCCAGAGAGCAGGGACAGGTGGGATATTGGGAAGGAATTGGTGTCTGGGAGGGTGGGCAGGCCCTGGCACAGGTGCCCAGAGAAGCTGTGGCTGCCCCATCCCTGGGAGTGTCCCAGGCCAGGCTGGACAAGGCTTGGAACACCCTGGGCTGGTGGGAGGTGTCCCTGCCCATGGCAGGGGTGGCACTGGGGGGGCTTTGAGGTCCCTCCCAACCTAATCATGGAGATGCTTCAGGGCTGGATCCCTCTGCTCTGGAGCCAGTCTGGGAGAGCTGGGAATGTTTCCCTGGAGAAGAGAAGGCTCCAGGGACACCTGAGAGCTCCTGGCAGGGCCTGAAGGGGCTCCAGGAGAGCTGGAGAGGGACTGGGGACAAGGGATGGAGGGACAGGACACAGGGAATGGCTTCCCACTGCCAGAGGGCAGGGCTGGGTGGGATATTGGGCAGGAATTGGTGTCTGGGAGGGTGGGCAGGCCCTGGCACAGGTGCCCAGAGAAGCTGTGGCTGCCCCATCCCTGGGAGTGTCCCAGGCCAGGTTGGACAGGGCTTGGAGCAGCCTGGGCTGGTGGGAGGTGTCCCTGCCCATGGCAGGGGGTGGAACAAGATGATCTTTCAGGTCCTTCCAACCCATTCCATGACTCCCCACCAGTGATGGGGCTTAGAAAAGCCCCAACTTGCAGGATGCAAAGGAAGGGACTGAGAACCTTGATGGTACCCACCGAGGGCAGGTGATAAATGTTCACAAGCCTGATGATGCCAAGAGCAGAAGCTCTTCCCACAAAGCCAATCCAGCTGCCCACCAGGCTCCCAGCCCCAGGAGCTCACCCTGGCACACAGGCCTGGCACTGGTGCCAATTGCATGGGGTGTTTTATGAGGGTCCTGCTCAACAGGGTTATTTACACCATCCCATTCCCACTTTATGGCTTCCAAGTGTTCTCTGGGCTAATGAAGGTCCATATTTTTGGCCCTGGTGGTGTCCCCATTCCTGGGAGCTGCCAAGTTTATTCACTGACTCCCCTTAAATACCCATTTCCCCTGGGGAGCCATTACGGGTGTTGTGCTTTAGATAATGAGCTGTAAATAATAACAAAGTCTCGTCCCCCAATGCCCTGGGAGGTGACAGAAAATTTCCTGAAGATCTATGGGAAAGCCAGGAGGAAATAACTTCCACAAGACAGCCCTAATTTCCAGGCTCACTTCCTAAATATTGCCTATTAGGGCCCGTGGCCTCAGCAGGTTTCATTTGGAGTCAATGATGATAAATGGAATTTCTTCCTCAGCATATTCTACTCCCCATGGTGTGTTTGTTGCCTGGAAGCCTCAGAGTGGTGCCCTCAGCCCTGCACAGAAGAAAAGCAGAAGGTTTTCTAGCCAGGAGAGTGGTGAAGGGTGTAAATTTAACCTGAGAACACATTTTATTTTATTTTATTTTATTTATTTTATTTTATTTTATTTAATTTATTTTATTTTATTTTATTTTTATTTTATTTTATTTTATTTACTTTATTTTATTTTATTTTATTTTATTTTATTTTATTTTTTTACTTTATTTTATTTTATTTTATTTTATTTTATTTTTTTACTTTATTTTATTTTCTTTTATTTTATTTTTATTTTATTTTATTTTATTTATTTTATTTTATTTTAATTTTATTTTAATTTAATTTAATTTAATTTAATTTTATTTTATTTTTATTTTATTTTATTTTATTTATTTAATTTTATTTTATTTATTTATTTATTTTATTTTATTTTATTTTATTTTTATTTTATTTTATTTTATTTTTTTACTTTATTTTATTTTATTTTTATTTTATTTTATTTTATTTTATTTTATTTTATTTTATTTTATTTTATTTTATATTTTCCACCCCTTAAATGTTGCTGGGCATTTACTTCCTATTCCCAGAAGTCATTATTGCTTTAATAGGTTTCATTTCTATGGAGATTATCCAGGAGAGGAAACTCCTGACCTTGCTGACTCCATTGTAAAATTCCACCCAGACCTGCCTGGATTTGAGATTGTGAAGATTTAATGTTACAATATTAATGAAGAGCATTCAACATTCTTATTTGGCCTGTTTTAACTTTCTCACAGACAGACACATACATTGATTTTGACAAACACATAAAGCCCTTTGCCCCCTTTTCCCTCTGTCCTGCCATGAATATCGTCCCCCTCCTGTGGTTCAATCCTTCTGCCCAACGTTTCTTTTCCTTGGGAACTCTCTTTTCCCACATCAGACCTCAAGATTTCCCTGGAAAACACCATGGAATTGTGTACTGAGTGCTGAGCTTGGCCAAATGTTGCCTCCTATCTATAGATATAATTTTTTTTTCTTTTCTTTTTGCCCTCAAATCCTCTCCTTTTGATTTCCCACCACGTTTCCTCCTCTCCTTTGTGCCTCAGTCCCCCCTTGTTGCTCCACTCTGGCTGCTCTGATGTTTCCTCTCCTCCCTGACCCTCTCCTTGTGATTCCTTTGCTGCTTCCCAGTGGGAATATTAATCTGTTCTGCTTCTCTTGCCCCCTCCCATCCCACTTCTAAACATCACATCTTTCCTTTCAAGTCATTTCAAAGCCTTTCTCCCTTTCCTCTCCCCTGTTTTTTATCTAATGCATTGCCCTCTCCTGTCTCTCTGCTGGTTTTTCCCCCCTGTATTTTTCTTTCTCTTCACATCCTATTTCCTTCTGCAATATCCTCATTTCCCAGATAATTTAGTAGCCACTTGTCTCAACCACTCTTTCATTCCACTTCTTTTTTTTTTTTTTTTTTTTTTTTTAGCTTTTTTGGAGCTGGGAACTTCTTCCCAGAAGTTTTGGATGCTGAGGTTTTTCCATGGCTCGGGAGAGAGGAAACAAAGATGCCTTTTAGAATCCTTGGGGTGCTCTACCACGTGTGCATCTCAGGGCCATAAATGTTTCCCTAAATGGTGAATTCCCTGCAGGAATGACCTGGAGGCAGGAGAAGGCCTTGCTGTTTCATAGCACCTTCCACAGGTTGCAGGAGGGTGGAGCTGAGTATCCAGAATTTTGCTCCTGTGGCAGCCGCAGGTTTCATAGAATGACAGAATCCTAGAATGGATTGGGTTGGAAAAGACCTCCGAGATCATCAAGTCCAACCCTTGATCCAACCCCACTGGGATCACTCTGGCACTGAGTGCCCTGGGCTGGTGATCACAGTGGGGTTGGATCAAGACATGGTGGATTCTCTGTCCCTGGAGGTGGATTCTCTGTCCCTGGCCCCGCTGGTGATCACAGTAGGGTTGGATCAAGACATGGTGGATTCTCACTCAGTGCCACATCCACAGAATGGATTGGTTTGGAAAAGACCTCAGAGATCATCAAGTCCAACCCTTGGGCCAACTCCAGTCCCTTTACCAGATCATGGCACTCAGTGCCATGGCCAAGCTCACCTTAAAAACCTCCAGGGATGGGGAATCCACCCCCTCTCTGGGCAGCCCATTCCAATCCCTGAGCACTCTCTCTGCAAAGAATTTCCACCTGATCTCCAACTTCAATTTCCCCTGGCAGAGCTTGAGCCCATCGTGCCCCCTTGTCCTATTGCTGAGTGCCTGGGAGAAGAGACCAACCCCCACCTGGCCACAACTTCCCTTCAGGCAGTTCCAGACAGTGCTGAGGTCACCTCTGAGCCTCCTCTTCTCCAGGCTGAACACCCCCAGCTCCCTCAGCCTCTCCCCACAGCACTTGTGCTCCAGTCCCTTCTCCAGCCTCGTTGCTCTTCTCACTTGGGTTGGAAGAGACCTCTGAGATTGTCAAGTCCAACCCTTGATCCAACCCCACTGGGATCACTCTGGCACTCTGTGCCCTGGGCTGGTGATCACAGTGGGGTTGGATCAAGATGTGGTGGATTCACTGTCCCTGGAGGTGTTTCAGAGGACACTCAGTGCCACCTCCAGTCCCTTCTCCAGCCTTGTTGCTCTTCTCTGGTCCCGCTCCAGCCCCTCAATCTCTTTCTTCAACTGAGGGACCCAGAACTGAACACAACACTCAAGGTGTGACCTCCCCAAGGCAGAGTCCAGGGGAAGGATTTCAACTGAAATGGGAATTATCCTTAGGGCAAGGACCACAAAAATACCCCAGAAGGATCTTCATAGAATCATAGAATGGATTGGGTTGGGAAAGATCTTTGAGATCATCAAGTCCAACCCTTGATCCAACCCCACTGTGATCAGGGCACTGAGTGCCCTGGGCTGGTGATCACAGTGGGGTTGGATTAAGATGTGGATTCTCACTCAGTGCCACAGAATCACAGAAAGGATTGGGTTGGAAAAGACCTCTGAGATCATCAAGTCCAACCCTTGGGCCAACTCCAGTCCCTTTACCAGATCATGGCACTCAGTGCCACGGCCAAGCTCAGCTGAAAAACCTCCAGGGATGGGGAATCCACCCCCTCTCTGGGCAGCCCATTCCAATCCCTGAGCACTCTCTCTGCAAAGAAGTTTTTTTCTGATCTCCAACTTCAATTTTCCCTGGCAGAGCTTGAGATTTGAGGATCTCGGAGGTCTTTTCCAACCCAATCGATTCTGTGATTCCACAGAGAGGAGGGTCCCCCCCAGGGAAGAGCCTGGAACAATCCAGTGGTTTTGTTCAGTGTTTTCCTCCAGCATTCCCTGGATAGGGATGATCCCATTTAGGAGAGTTTTGGAGCACAGGCTGGTTTAGAGCTGGGCCTAATTTGGGGTTTATTTCTGTGGCATTGGGTTCTTCCAGGATGAGATTGTTCCTGGCTTTTCTTTTGGGAATCATCATCACCCAGACAGCTTTGCAGGCACATTCCCTGTGCTGGGCTTCCCAATGGATAATTCCATGGAAGAGCCATAATATTGCCAGCCAAGATGGGCTTTGGAGGGGGAAGTGACTCTGGAGTCTCTTTTCTTGGGAGGAAAATGGGAGAAAGGTGAGTTTTGTTCATGCTGCTCAGGAGGGAAATGTGGGAGAGCTGCTGCTTTTCCAGCCTGGGAATAAATCCAGGGATGTCAGATCTGGGGGTATATCCAGGGAGGAGAATCCTGGGGGTATATCCAGGGGGGGCAATCCTGGGGGTATATCCAGGGGGGACAATCCTGGGGATAAATCCAGGGGGGACAATCCTGGGGGTATATCCAGGGGAGACAATCCTGGGGGTATATCCAGGGGAGACAATCCTGGGGGTATATCCAGGGGAACAATCCTGGGGGTATATCCAGGGGAACAATCCTGGGGGTATATCCAGGGGGAACAATCCTGGGGATGTATCCAGGGGGACAATCCTGGGGATAAATCCAGGGGACAATCCTGGGGATAAATCCAGAGGGGACAATCCTGGGGATAAATCCAGGGGGGACAATCCTGGGGATGTATCCAGGGGGGACAATCCTGGGGGTATATCCAGGGGGGAACAATCCTGGGGATGAATCCAGGGGGGACAGTCCTGGGGGTATATCCAGGGGGGACAATCCTGGGGATAAATCCAGGGTGGAAAATCCTGGGGATAAATCCAGGGGGGGCAATCCTGGGGGTATATCCAGGGGGGACAATCCTGGGGGTATATCCAGGGGGAACAATCCTGGGGATAAATCCAGGGGGAACAATCCTGGGGAAAAATCCATGGGGGACAATCCTGGGGGTAAATCCTGGGGGTATATCCAGGGAGGACAATCCTGGGGATAAATCCAGGGGGGACAATCCTGGGGATGAATCCAGGGGGGACTATCCTGGGGATAAATCCTGGGGGTATATCCAGGGGGAACAATCCTGGGGATGAATCCAGGGAGGACAATCCTGGGGTATATCCAGGGGGAACAATCCTGGGGATAAATCCAGGGATGTCAGATCTGGGGGTATATCCAGGGGTGGACAATCCTGGGGGTATATCCAGGGGGGACAATCCTAGGAATAAATCCAAGGGGGAAGATCCTGGGGATGTATCCAGGGGTGACAATCCTGGGGGTATATCCAGGGGGGAACAATCCTGGGGATGAATCCAGGGGGGACAGTCCTGGGGGTATATCCAGAGGAACAGTCCTGGGGATAAATCCAGGAGGGACAATCCTGGGGGTATATCCAGGGGGAACAATCCTGGGGATATATCCAGGGGGAACAATCCTGGGGATGAATCCAGGGGGGACAGTCCTGGGGGTATATCCAGGGGGGACAATCCTGGGGATAAATCCAGGGGTGACAATCCTGGGGATGTATCCAGGGGGGACAATCCTGGGGATAAATCCAGGGGAGACAATCCTGGGGATAAATCCAGGGGAGACAATCCTGGGGGTATATCCAAGGGGAACAATCCTGGGGGTATATCCAGGGGGGACAATCCTGGGGATAAATCCAGGGGGGAAGATCCTGGGGATATATCCAGGGGTGACAATCCTGGGGGTATATCCAGGGGGGAACAATCCTGGGGATGAATCCAGGGGGGAACAATCCTGGGGATGAATCCAGGGAGGACAATCCTGGGGGTATATCCAGGGGGACAATCCTGGGGGTATATCCAGGGGTATTGAATCCCAGAGCCACTCCATTAAATGCACATTCCTTATTTTATTGTGCAGGAAAATCTGGAGCATTCACAGAAAGGAAAACTTTCAGTTGCTCCCTTCAAACAACACATTCTTTAAGCTGCATTTCCTTTTTTTGGAGGAATGGCTGGGGGTCAACTTTTGGAATTTTAGGGAAGAATTCCTTACTGTGAGGGTGCTGAGCCACTCAGAGATTTCTCAGAGAAGCTGCGTCTGTCTCATCCCTGGAAGTGTCCAAGGATGAGCTTTGGAGCAACATGGAAGGTGTCCCTGCCCATGGCAGAGGATGGAACAAGGTGACTTTAAGGTCCCTTCACCCCAAACCATTCCATAATTTCTATGATCATGCTTTGTAAATATTATTTTAATAATCATCCTCAAGGAGGTGGAAGAGGATTTTTCCACCAGTTTGGGCTTCCAGGTCAAATGAAAGATGTTGACCAGCTTGATGCCGGAGCCGTGGGGTGGGATGCTGAGCGTGCCATGTGGCTGGTCCAGCCACCGCTGCCATGAAGTTGTGGGTGATGTTTCCTCCAGCCTTTGAGTCTTGCAGTCTGTGCTTTTCCCACCCTTTGATGCTGGTGAGAAATCAGAATGTTGCAGGAACACAATTAATTTCGAGTAGGTGCCCGCTGGGCCCTTCTGCACAAGCTCTGGGATTTTAGAGGAGAGTTCAGGTAACTTTTTGAGCTCATCCTAAAGGCATTTGGAAGTGAAAAGCTGCTGGCACTGTGTGAGAAACTGGGCTGGTTTAGAGGTAAACTGGGAGGAGAAATGAACCCAACACCAAAGAGATTCTAAGTCAGAGTCACAATTTAATAACAATATTACAATCAATGCAAGATGAGAAAAAACTTCTTTGCAGAGAGAGTGCTCAGGGATTGGAATGGGCTGCCCAGAGAGGGGGTGGATTCCCCATCCCTGGAGGTTTTTCAGGTGAGCTTGGCCATGGCACTGAGTGCCATGATCTGGTAAAGGGACTGGAGTTGGACCAAGGGTTGGACTTGATGATCTTGAAGGTCTTTTCCAACCCAATCCATTCTAAAAAAAAGAACTTTTTTCTGGTCTCCATCTTCAATTTCCCCTGGCAGAGCTTGAGCCCATCGTGCCCCCTTGTCCTATTGCTGAGTGCCTGGGAGAAGAGACCAACCCCCACCTGGCCAGAACTTCCCTTCAGGCAGTTCCACACAGTGCTGAGGTCACCTCTGAGCCTTCTCTTCTCCAGGCTGAACACCCCCAGCTCCCTCAGCCTCTCCCCACAGCACTTGTGCTCCAGTCCCTTCTCCAGCCTCGTTGCTCTTCTCACTTGGGTTGGAAGAGACCTCTGATATCGTCAAGTCCAACCCTTGATCCAACCCCACTGTGATCACCAGCCCAGGGCACTCCGTTGGATCAAGACATGGTGGATTCTCACTCAGTGCCACATCCATAGAATCACAGAATCACAGAATGGATTGGGTTGGAAAAGACCTCTGAGATCATCGAGTCCAACCCTTGGTCCAACCCCACTGTGTGCCCTGGGCTGGTGATCCCAGTGGGGTTGGATCAAGACATGGTGGATTCTCTGTCCCTGGAGGTGTTTCAGAGGACACTCAGTGCCACCTCCAGTCCCTTCTCCAGCCTCGTTGCTCTTCTCTGGCCCCGCTCCAGCCCCTCAATCTCTTGCCTCAACTGAGGGGCCCAGAACTGAACACAACACTCAAGGTGTGGCCTCCCCAAGGCAGAGTCCAGGGGAAGGGTCACTGCCCTGGGCCTGCTGGCCACGCTAGTTTGGATCCAGGCCAGGATCCCCTTGGCCTTCTTGGCCACCTGGGCACACTGGTGGCTCCTGTTGAGCTTCCTGTCCCTCAGTCCCCCCAGGTCCCTCTGCCTGGCTGCTCTCCAGCCACTCTGTGCCCAGCCTGGAGCGCTGCAGGGGGTTGGGGTGGCCAAAGGGCAGGACCTGCACTTGGCCTTGTTGAACTCCATCCCATTGCAATCAGCCCATCTCTCCAGTCTCTCCAGATCCCTCTGCAGAGCCCTCCTGCCTTCCAGCAGGTCGACACTCCCTCCCAACTTGGTGTCATCAGCAAATTTGCTGCTGATGGACTCAATCCCCTCATCTAAATCATCACTAAAGATGTTTAACAGGACTGGACCCAAGACAGACCCCTGGGGACACCACTGGTGACCACCTGGATGCAGCTCCGCTCACCAGCACTCTCTGGGCCCTCCAGCCAGCTCTTAATCCAGGAGAGGTTAATTAACTCATGAGTAAAGTAGCAGAGTAGAGAAAAAGCAGCTCCTCTGGACCTGGAGCAGGAATGTGGTGTTGGAAAAGGCTCCTCTTCCTGCACCCCTTTGGCAAATGCTCCCTGAGTTCTGTTTGAGCAGCTCATTCAAGGCCACTTTTGTGCTAAAAGCCCCAACCCCAGACACAGGTTTGATTTGTTTAACATTAAATGTAGGGCTTTAGGGGCCCCTCTAATGGGTTTCATTAAAGAGGGGAAATTCTATAATGTAGTATTTTATGATTAATTAACTGTGCATAAAAATGGTAATTAGAATTATGCTCATAATTCCACTCCTGTGCCGTTATCGTAATAATGGATCAAAATGCTTTACCCCACAAGCATTTAAAAAAATGTGCAGTGCAGGAGAGGAAAACCTTCAAACCCAAATCAGAGTCCCCAGACTTTGTTTCTCCATCTGACGACTTCTAATGCAGAAGGTTTTTGAACAGCCACCACAATGTTCACAGGATGGTTTGGGTTGGAAGGGACCTGAAAGATCATCCAGTGCCACCCCTGCCGTGGGCAGGGACACCTCCCACCAGCCCAGGGTGCTCCAAGCCCTGTCCAATCCGGCCTGGGACTCATCCAGGGGTGGGATGGAGACTCCACCACTGCCCTGGGCAACCCTTTCCAACCTCTGAGTCACAGAATTACACAATGGATTGGGAGGGACCTCAAAGCCCACCCAGTGCCACCCCTGCCATGGGCAGGGACACTTCCCACCAGCCCAGGCTGCTCCAAGCCCTGTCCAGCCTGGCCTGGAGCCCCAAATCCATGGCCAAGCCTCCTTTCTTCCATGCCAGAATGTACAATGAGTCTTCACTCTGGTTTCCATCACTGCAAAGGTCTCACCAAACCTCTCACAGGAGGTTGTTGCAGCACCTCAAGATGATGTAAAGGTTCAGGAGGGGTTTGATTTCTAACAGGGCTTTCTAATGAGGTTTTAATTTCTGCTTGGGGTTTTGGTGAAGGGGTATTAGAATGGGAGTTGTCCATGTTGGAATTGGGCCTTAGATCAGCCCAGATCTCCTTATCTCATCCTCTTCTGGGGGACATTTGGTCATCACAGAATCCCAGAATGGTTTGGGTTGGAAGGGACCTTAAACCCATCTCATCCCACCCCCTGCCATGGGCAGGGACACCTCCCACCAGCCCAGGTGGCTCCAAGCCCTCTCCAGCCTGGCCTGGGACACTCCCAGGGCTGGGGCAGCCACAGCTTCTCTGGGCACCTGTGCCAGGGCCTGCCCACCCTCCCAGACACCAATTCCTGCCCAATATCCCACCCAGCCCTGCCCTCTGGCAGTGGGAAGCCATTCCCTGTGTCCTGTCCCTCCATCCCTTGTCCCCAGTCCCTCTCCAGCTCTCCTGGAGCCCCTTCAGGTACTGGAAGGGGCTCTAAGATCACTCATGGAGCCTTCTCTTCTCCAGGTGAGCCCCCCCAGCTCTTCCAGCCTGGCTCCAGAGCAGAGGGATCCAGCCATGGAGCATCTCCATGATTGGGCTGGAAGGGACCGTAAATCCCATCTCATTCCAACATCTGCCATGGGCAGGGACACCTCCCACCAGCCCAGGCTGCTCCAAGCCCTGTCCAACCTGGCCTGGGACACTCCCAGGGATGGGGCAGCCACAGCTTCTCTGGGCACCTGTGCCAGGGCCTGCCCACCCTCCCAGACACCAATCCCTTCCCAGTATCCCTCTGGCAGTGGGAAGCCATTCCCTGTGTCCTGTCCCTCCATCCCTGTCCCAGGTCTTTCCAACTCTCTTCCCCACTGCTTGTCCTGCCTTTTTGGGACAGTGCTTGACTCTCCTTTTCCAGTCCCACTCAGTCCATCTCAGCCTTGGAAAATCCTTCCAGGAGCTCTCTCTGTTTGTTTTCACCACTGTCTGTGCACCAGAAAAAGCTCTTGGAGGTGTTAAATTCTCAATTTTCTCCCAGCTGCCCAGAGCTCTGGTTGTTCTGGTTGTTTTTATCCATGTCTGATCTGGAAACAGATTGCAGGGGTTGTTGTTTTTAATAAAACGTGACAGGGCTCAGCATGCAGGGAGAGAAATGTAATATCCCAAAAAATCAGGTGTATCCTGCAAGAACAGGCCCCTGCTTATTGCCCCTCTGCCTGCAAAAATTGCTGCTCATTTCTTCTTCTTTTTGGCATTATTTTGTTTGCAGTTCTTGGTCAGGGAAATTCATTCCAAGCTTTGCCGAGCTCTGTTTTTATAACTGTCAGTTTGAAGGAATTACAATATAATTAATAGTGCTTTAAAACATCACTGTATTAATATGAAATATACATTACTACAGAAATTATTTCTATATCAATATAGTTGAAAATTATTATATTGCTATAATATATTAATGTTATATTAATATCTATTTTAATATAATATTACTGACATGTAAGAGTATTATGTTAACTTGGAATGTGTTAATCCCAAGTTTAACCCCAGAGGCCTAAACTGGAGTTATTCTGTCTTGGGAATCTGATGGATTTGGGAAAAGGGTCCAGAGTCATCCCAAAGTTTCCTCTTGGCATCACTCAAATCCTTTTTGTCCCCTTCAGAATTTCTGGTGGTGGCAGAACAAACCTCAACGTACAATAATTGCTCTGGTTCTTGTGGGCTGCACAAGGAACTCAGTTCAAGGTTGGAATCCACCTTTTCCTAATTAAATAATTTTTGGTTTATTTATTTATTGCATTAGAGGAAATGCACTGATTTGTTGGTGGAAAGGTGAGAGGGAAAGATTGAGCTGCTGTTGTCAATCCTGGTGTTGAAATCTTGAAGTTTTCCAACCCATCAAGGACAAGGTTTGCTGGGACCTCCTCAGGGCTGCAGAATGGTCTGTGATATTGGGCTGGTTTAAATGGAAACCTGCAGGAGAAATGAACCCACCACAAAGGAGATTATAAGTCAGAGTTACAGTTTAATACCAATATCACAATCAATGCAATGGCACAAAGAGAAATTGGGTTTAACCCCCAAGCCCAGCAGTGTAACCCACCCCCTGGGGCACAAACACAGGGGGGTTTGGTGGCCCCTGTGCTGAGCCCCACGTGGTTCCCCCGAGGCCAAAGGCAAAGGAAGGGACAAAGCTGTTGGTGCAGATGATGGCACAGTCTGGGCCAGAGTGGGGGGCTCCTCCTGGCCAGGGGCTGCTCCTCCTCTGGATCCCAAGAGTGGTCCCAGAAGTCCCCAAAGCCCAAGATTACTCTGGAGAAGAGGAGGCTCAGGGGGCACCTCCTCACTCCCCACAACCCCCTGACAGGAGGCTGGACCCAGGGGGGGTTGGGCTCTTCTCCCACACAAGCAGCAGCAGGACAAGAGGGCACAGGCTCAAGCTGTGCCAGGGCAGGCTTGGCTTGGCCATCAGGAAGGAATTGTTTGCAGAGAGGGTGCTCAGGCCTTGGAATGGGCTGCCCAGAGAGGGGGTGGATTCTCCATCCCTGCAGGTGTTGGAGCTGAGACTGGATGTGGCACTGAGTGCCCTGGGCTGGTGAGCACAGTGGGGTTGGAGCAAGGGCTGGGCTGGAGGAGCTCAGAGGGCTCTCCCAACCCACTTCATTCCATGATTCTCTCCCCTGAGGTGTGGGTGGGAGCCCCCAGTGCCTCCCCCAGGGCAGGGAGTTCCACCCTGGGGGATCTGACTCTGGCAGTCAGGGGGGAGTTTGGACTCGTTGCTGGCCCATGGGCAGAGCTGAGCCCTCAGGTGGGTGTGGAGGTGCCAAGGAGTCCCTGCAGGGCAGTTCTCCCAGCTCCTCTGCCAGGCTTCTTTCCCAGCCAGCTCCCAGCCTGAGGGCTCAGCTGTGCCCTGGGCAGCTGCTGCCAATGGGCCATTGGGAACAGTTGCTGGGCAATGGCCCAGAGGGTTTGGAATGCCCAGCTTTGGGCACACCCACACTGGGACAAACTGGGCCCACCTGCTCAACTAGGACAAATATCCCACATCTCTGCAGCCAGGATGGGCTTAGCCTGGTTTCTTAGCCTGGAATCCTTCCCTGGGAGGGTGGGCAGGGCCCTGGCACAGGTGCCCAGACAAGCTGTGGCTGCCCCATCCCTGGAAGTGTCCCAGGCCGGGTTGGACAGGGCTTGAAACAACCTGGGCTGTTGGGAGGTGTCCCTGCCCATGGCAGGGGGGTGGGATGGGCTGAACCTTTAGGTCCTTTCCAACTCAAACCATTCAGGGATTCCACAGATCCTCTTTGTGTGATGGGGACGGGCATGGAGAGCCCCAGCAGGACTATGCCCATAAACATCCCCAGATATTGAGGGCACAGGTGGCACAGGTGGCTGGGGCTGGCTTTGCAAGATCCCACAGAACCCAGATTTGTTATTCTGATTTGACTGGGCAGGAGGACATGGCAGTGGGAGTGAACAGACACTTCACTTGCTGTGGTGATGTGGGAAATGTGTCTTTGCTGTGGCCCTGAGTGGGGTCCTGGGGGGCATCAGGCCCTGCCTGTGGGAGCTGAAATAACTCCCTGTGGTTTTGCATTTCTATCCTTGGTTTTTAAAACTGAGTGATGCAATGGTGTCAAACCCCAGAAAATAAAGGTCCTGCTCTCCAGGGTTGGGGTATCCATGTCTTAGTCAGGGAGTGGGTACCACCTGAGAGAGTCACAGGCTCTCCTGAGTTGGAAGGGAGCCCCCAAGGACCATCCAGTCCAACCCCTGGCCCTGCACACACACCCCAACAATCCCACCCTGTCCCATTGTCCAAAC